>NC_064638.1:1216899678-1219299678 GCF_023864345.2 Schistocerca serialis cubense | reverse complement strand
ATGAGCAGAACTATAGACCTATATCTCTAACGTCGATCAGTTGTAGATTTTTGAAACATGTATTATGTTCGAGTATAATGACTTTCCTGGAGACTATTCCCCACAGTCGTTTAATGAACAAAGAAAGAGCATATGGACTATCAGACCAATTGAAGAGTTCCTAGATATTAGAACGCAGAATGTCATTCTCAATGATGAGAAGTCTTCCGAAGTAAGAGTGAATTCAGGTGTGCCGCAGAGGAGTGTCGTCGGACCGTTGCTATTCACAATACACATAAATGACCTTGTGGATGACATCGGAAGTTCACTGAGGCTTTATGCAGGTGATGCTGTGGTATATCGAGAAGTTGTAACAATGGAAAATTTTACTGAAATGCAGGAGGATCTGCAGCGAACTGACGCATGGTGCAGGGAATGGCAATTGAATCTCAATGTAGGCAAGTGTAATGTGCTGCGAATACATAGAAAGAAAGTTCCCTTATCATTTAGCTACAATATAGCAGGTCAGCAACTGGAAGCTGTTAATTCCATAAATTATCTGGAAGAACGCATTAGGAGTGATTGAAAATGGAATGATCATATAAAGTTGATCGTCGGTAAAGCAGATGCCAGACTAAGATTCATTGGAAGAATGCAATCCGAAAACAAAGGAAGTAGGTTATGATACGCTTGTTCGCCCACTGCTTGAATACTGCTCAGCAGTGTGGGATCCGTACCAGATAGGGTTGATAGAAGAGATAGAGAAGATGCAACGGAGAGCAGCGCCCTTCGTTACAGGATCATTTAGTAATCACGAAAGCGTTACGGAGATGATAGATAAACTCCAGTGGAAGACTCTGCAGGAGAGACGCTCAGTAGCTCGGTACAGGCTTTTGTTGAAGTTTCGTGAACATACCTTCACCGAGGAGTCAAGCAGTATATTGCTTCTTCCTACGTATATCTCGCGAAGAGACCATGAGGATAAAATCAGAGATTAGAGCCCACACAGAGGCATACCGACAATCCTTCTTTCCACGAACAATACGATACTGGAATAGAAGGAAGAACCGATAGAGGTACTCAAGGTACCCTTCGCCACACACCGTTAGGTGGCTTGCGGAGTATGGATATAGATGTAGATGTAGGCCATCTTGAGATAACTACTGGCTATTGTATGTAGCACTTCTGTGTGTGTTAGATATTTGTGTCCTTCTTTGAGCACATGTTCAGCAAAGGTGGAGTCCGATTTATTTAATCTCCTGCCGCGTTCATGTTCGGTCAGCAATGTTTACATGGCCCGGCCTGTCTGACCAATGTACAGTTTATTGCAGTCAGTGCAGGTTATTTTGTAGACCCCACTGTTGCTTAGTTTATCTATTTTGACCTTGCTGTTGAATAGGAGGTTAGTTGTAGTAGCTCTTGCATAAAATAATGTTTTCTAGTTTTGGAAATTCGGTGTTGTGGCTAGTTTGTCTGATAGCTTACCTAGATATGGTATAGTCAGCAGTTGGTTTTTGGTGTAGTTGTTATTGCAAAGGGAGCATAAATGTAGGGCAAGATTTTCCTTCTTTGTTTCCTGTGCAGTATTTTGTCAACTAATTCAGGGTTATAGCCATTGTTATATGCAGTATATTTAATGTTGTCTACTTCTATTTGGAAATTCTGTTTTGACATTGTTATGGATGTGAGGCGATGTGCCATGGAATGTAAGGCTGCATGTTTGTGTGTTATTGGGTGTTGTGAACATGAGGGTATTACTGTGTCTGTTGTGGGTTTTCTGTAAATTTTTAAAGTATGTGTATTTGCAAATCGACGTCAGTGATTTGGTTCTGTAGTTCTGCGGATTACTCGTATTTGTCTTTTTGAGTATTGGAGTGACCTGTGAAATCATCCATCCTTTACGTACTGATCTTCCTTCGAACGAGCTGTTGTATACGCATGCTAAGGACGGAGCTACATGACATTAGCATACTCTGAAACAAACCTAATTTGAATACAATGTAAACCGGAAGAATTAGTGAACCGTGAATTTACTTTCAAAATCTCTTTCTTAATGAATTTACTTTATTTACTAGCGATTCATCAAGAACATTAACACATTTAATCACACTATGTGAGCGTGGAAGTAGTTGCCAATGGGTAACAGATGAGACACATTTTTTTTTCAATAAATGGATATTTTATTCCTAAGAGCCCTTTTTTTAAACAGGTTTAAAATTATAATCAGAAAGCACCCTGTAAATATCAAGTTACCGTTTATTCAGAGGCAGAAATAAGAATTTTTTTTTTTTTTTTTGATAGTATGATCTTTCGGGCTGAAAACCTTGCCGCTCCCTTTCAACACGGCCGTAGTCACGACCGCGCACAACAACCTCTGACAGACTACACTGGTGCTAATCTGCAACACACCAGATTACTATAAACCAAAAATTTTAACAACTCACACAAACACATAAACTATGCACCCCGTAAAAGGGATGGAAGTGGTACAAAACACTCACATTAAAAATTATTTGCCACCGAAAGTGCAACTTGTTTTTAAAGAACTCTTACGGTGGAAGGGTGGCAACTTTATATACTAAAATGACCATTTAAATAAAATCCATGAAATGCAGTTTTACATAAAATGTACCAACATGCTCTACATTACACATATATCACCTCGCAAGATGATAGGCAAGATAAAAACATATTTCAGGAATTCGTCCTTTACACCGAATCCGACAAACATGACCGAGGCAGTTATTAACGTACGGCAGACCGACAGACAGACAGACACTAACTGCCTAACAAATGCGGACGGAGACGGACGACCAAGTTGGTGACGAGGGACTGGCCAAGAACATAAGTTGAATTTAACAAGTAAATGAAACAACATACAACGAATCATTTAACTTTCAATAAACTGCGATGTCTGGCGAAGACCTCACGTAGCAAGCCCAAAACGCTCTCCCGAACCGTCCACTGCCAGCCACTTCAACGGACGCAGGAAGGTGCGCCGGTCTCCCGTCTCACGTCGTCGCAGCTCGCCCCGGCCAGACCGATGTCGTGGGTTGACTCCCGTTGCTCTGGTGTAGGCCGCGAAGCCACTACGCCTCGCTATACGGCGCGGCCCACTGGCTGCCACGTGGCGACCTCGCATGCGCCGACGCTCAAGTCGGACACAAGGCATCTTGTGTCTCAGTGCACTACCGACCAACCGATCGATCCAACCGGCCTTAAGGTCGATCCGAACGACAGACATCCTGGCACTCCAGACGACAGACCAACATTGACTAAGCGATACACTCGGTCGGACCCACCCCTGCAGAGGAAACATGCCTTCAGGCTACCCGGCATCCCTGCCCTGGGAAGAGACCGACCTACCGATAAATCCAACCGCCAATGTCCATTGCCAGAACAAACTCGAGCAGACTGGCGGCCTAACACATACTAGCACTCCGGACGACACACAGACACTGACTGCCCCACACTGACCCGGCTGACCAACTGACCGACTCGCCGAGACCGACAGACTGCCCCCACTGCTGAGCTTATAGCGCCCCTTAAATGCACGTGAACAGGTAACTTTTCCCCTTTTCCACCAGAGGGAGACGCCAAAGCTGCGATTGCCACAGCGGCGCCACAGCCAGAAACGGAAGGCGACTGCTTTACACTACGCGCTTTGTCACTTTTACAGCTCATACTCTACAGCTGGATGGCCTTAGTGGTTTGTCATGTATAACACTATACTCAGATCCTGGAGATCCTGGTTCAGTACCTGATAAAGTCGGGGAAAATTCATCGGTACAGCCCTTCCAAGATGGCTCAGTTAGCCGGCTGTGAGTATTGGGCATCTTTCCCAGGTGTGAAAGGCGCCCAGCGTGATGAGCCATTCTCTCTAGCACTCCTAGTGCCGCAGCGAGGAACAGCTCCAATCTACCTACTGGTGGTCAGTAGCTAAAATGATTGAAAACCTACAGTGTGTCTTTAGGTCTCAAGATGGATTGAATCCATAATCTGAGAAGGTTCTCCACTGTCTTCTCTGAGAAGAATCCATTGTATTTAACTTACTCTGACAAACCTCCCTACGTTTGTAAGACATACTAGGGTGACTATCTGAGCTAGACTGAAGGTACACGAGAGATTACAGTTGAAAATTCGCCACGCGTCATGTAACATGTGTCTGTATAAGTTCCTAACTGGAATCTTGCAGAGATGGTTGTTCCTCCGTCGCAGTAGTCAGCCCATACAGCCAGTACGTAGCACTGATGACACTGCAAGTTGTGAAATCGTGCCAAGTGGGAGTCTGGCAAAGAAAGAACTACACGCTGTTAAATAACGTCACACGTATATTGCTCCGTACTAATTCAGATGTACTCCAGATATCTCTGTACATTCAGCGATCAGCCAAAACAATATGACCACGTACCTAATAGCCAGCATGTCGAACTTTGGCATGGATAACAGTGGCGACGCGTGATGGGATGAAAGCAATGAGACCTTGGTAGGCCACGGAGGGAGCCAGCACCACATCTGCCCACACAAGTCATTTAATTCCTGTAAATTCTTTGGAGGGGGCCTTGTGCTCTGACGCCAAGTTCAGTCACATCCCAAATATGTTCAATCGGGATAATAGCTGGCGCATTGGGGGAGGGGGGGCAGCACATAAATTATAAATCGTTACTGTGTTCCTCAAACCACTCCATGGCGCTCCTAGCCTTGCGATATGGAGCATTATCTTGCTGAAAAATTCCGTCGGGGAACATGATCGTGATGAAGGGGTGTACTTATTCTAAAACCAGTGTAAGATATTCCTTGGCCGTCATACTACCTTCAACGAACTCCACATGACTCCTGGATGCCCTCTTGAATGTTCCCCAGAGGACACTGGAGCCGCAGACAGCTTGGCTCCAAACCGTTGTACAGGTATCAAGGAGCTGTTGCTCTGGGAGACTACGGATTCGCGAACTCCCACTGGCAGGTTGAAGTAAGTATCGGGATTCATCAGACCACGCAACGCTCTGCCATTGCATCAACGTCCAGGGTCGATGCTGATGTGCCCATTTCATTCGAAGTTGCCGATTTCGTGGTGTTAACTTTGGCACGTGCGTGGATCGTCGAAGGCGGAGCAACATCGTTGGGAATCCAATAAAACAATACCAATCGCCGCTATATAGGTTTTATTATTAGGCTACCAGTTTCGACGATACATACGTCATATTCAGGCCTGCTTCATTCGAGTAACCTTCGTGTTACAAAATACAGCAGCACTTTTAACTGGTCTGGTAACCATTATTACTGACATGCGTGCTCCTTGGACAATTGTCAGCAACTGACAATAGCAGTTACGAGACCTGTTAAAAGTACTGCTGTATTTTGTAACACGAAAGTTACTCGATTGAAGCAGGCCTGAAGATGACGTAATGTATCGTCGAAACCGGTAGCCTAAAAATAAAACCTAAATAACGGCGATTGGTATTGTTTTATTGGCTATTGACCTGTCTTATTCCCACACTCCAGCCAGAAGATGGAGTTACATTCATCGTTAGGAGTGTTCCGTGCACTGTTTGTTTAGACACACTTGTACTTTGTCCAACATTAAAGTCTGATGCGACATTCACCACAGTTCGCTGCTTGTCCTGTTTTACCAGTTTGTCCAGTCTACAACGTTCAACATCTGTATTGAGTGGTGGACACCCAACTCCCCGACGCCTGGACGTGGTTTGACCTTGGTTTCGCAAGCACTCACCACAGCACTTCTCTAACACACGAGAAGTCTTACAGTTTCCGAAATGCCCGTGACGAGGCTACAGGCCATCACAACTTGTCCTCGGTCAATCCCAGATAGACAGCGCGCCTTCCCCATGCTACAAACGGACAGAACGCGCTCACTGAAGCTGTATGCACCGTGCGTGCGTCTGAGTAGCAGTCATTCCACGCCAGGTGACGCTACTACTGCCTGGACGGGTTTGATCGGTGGCCTTAATGTTCTTGCTAGTCAGTGTAGATTTTGCTCCAGTTGCCACAACCCAACACATAAATTAAATAGTACATTAAGATCGTCTCGAGGGCGATTCTCTCGACATTATAGCGATTCGAGTGCTATCTACCGTGTCATCTTCTAATACCTAACAGTTTCTTAGAAGTCTGTGACGACCGTGTTCGGCACGCGTCCATCAGCATCGGATGCCCTCACTCGACTCACTGTGGTCACGCAACCGAGTCCTTGGGCTGCTAACCGAAAAAACAAATAAAAAATAAAATCCTCTGGGCCATTCAGCATCTCGGCCTCGTTTCCCTTCCACATATTGTAGCGCTCATCTCAGTCAATGGGAAACGAACACTCAGTGCCACGTCACCTGGCTATCAGAATACCAGTACAGTGCCACGTCGCTAAGGACCACGTCAGTCCCTTCTGCAGTAACCCATTTCGCAAAATTCACGCAATCTTTTGCATAGAGTATTGTATGCTGCATATGTCATATGGCATATACGTATTATATGGGGAGTTCCTTTGGTTATGACGTTGGACCCGAGTACATGCGCATCGGAGTTCTAATCCCCATATTGTCTTCATGTTGACATTTTACGCTGTTTCTCTGGATGACCTAAGGTGAATTCTGGGATGGTTCTCAGGAGAGCTACCGCGGATTTCGTACGGCATCTTAGTTGATCGTCGTTTTTTGTCCACGTCTAGTGATCTGGACGTCAGTGAATTTCTCCTGTCTACATAGTAGCCCAGCAAAGCATTTTCCCAAGTTCCTATAAATGAGTTTGAACGAAGGTGCGTCACTAGACATTCTCGTAAATGCTGTTCGTTGAATAATGTCCACTAAAGGCAGTCTGAAATTGATACTGTAGACGAGACAAATACTGAAGTTTTCATTTGTCATTATTAAGCTATTTCTTAGTGTGTAACGTTTCAAACAGGTGGATACCTTAAATTGGGAATATCATTCCCACAGCTGCACTACTACAAACTTGAATCACGGAAGAACTCCAGTTAATCTTCTATTTTTGCTGATCCCTATTTCTCCAGCTCTCCTTCATTTTCCGGCCATGATGTCTTTTCATTTCTTCTGCCCATGTTGTTCCAGATTTCTTAAATCTTGTGCCTTGAAATCCTTCTAAAGGTAGTATTTTTTTCTGAAGAATGTGTCTTTCTGTTATTTCCGATTATTTTGTGTTGTTTATTTCCAGTTCTTTTCTTAACTGTGCAGTTCATACTGTAACCGATTGCTTAATTCTGAAATACGGCAGTATTTGTTTCCGTTAGCCTGCTTTCATTAATTTGGTTGAGGTTTCTAACAAAGACTGATCTTCGCTTTGCCACTACTTTTCATATTTGCTCTATATAACTGTAGATAACACCATTACTGTTCATTTTACGACCAGCATTAATTTTTATTGCGCACACTGTTTTTGTAATAATCCGTTTTTAAACTGCATCTATTCTGACCAGTTTGTAGTTCACCATTACGCATTCGCATGCGTATAAACTCTCCGCTCTTAACGCTGTGGTAGAGTGTTTTGTTTTTCCAAATATGTATTTCTTGCTGTAGATACTGGTTCTCGGACTGTATGCTCTTGCATTTTATTAGGTCTTACATGTGCTGTAAGGTTTTCTAGACCATTCTGCTGTCTACTTTCTCCAAGATATTTCAATTTAGTAACTCGCTCTGTTTTACCTATTTATGTTCGATGTATTTTGGTTCACTGATTCATTAGTTTCAAAGTCTCAGTTCCGTTATCATACGCTCATACCACTTTCCTCTGCTGCTTTAGCTGTGCCGGCCGGTGTGGCCGATCGGCTCTAGGCGCTTCAGTCTGGAACCGGGCAAATGCTATGGTCGCAGGTTCGAATCCTGCCTCGGGCAGGATGTGTGTGATGTTCTTGGGTTGGTTAGGTTTAAGTAGTTCTAAGTTCTAGGGGACTGATGACCTCAGATGTTAAGCCTCATAGTGCTCAGTGCCTTTTTTTTTTTTTTTTTTTTTTTTTTTTTTTTTTTTTGCTTTAACTGTGACAAGTGACTATGAGCGGTTTCAGATGTACAGCATCAGTGGTTACATCAGTCGTCACTCGTGAACTGAGCAGCGATCACGAAAAGAGTCGCAAGCAATGACATATAAATAAATGAACTGAAAACACTAAAATGAAGTTGTGGAAGTGATCCATCCAGAAAAGAATATTGTATCCGCTACATTCCCAACAAAGCAAATTCTCATGAAACACTTATGGAGAAGATATACCACATAAATGCAGTCAAAACATCTTTCATTCTTAATTTTCTGTTTATAGTAAAGACATTGCCAGGTACTCTATATTCGCCATTGCCATCACCTTAGGCGTTTCGAAGCATTACAGCAGCAAGCAAAGTTCCAGAGCTGGTCTCTGAACAACACAAATCGATCTTGTTAAGTAGAGCACTGTGCCTGAAACATCGCCCCAAAGTGTGTAAGCCACAAGATTTTAAGCGAAGCAGCTAGCTATTAGGCGATAAAGTGAACTCCTAGCATTACCCGCCAGGCAGCAGTAATTACTACACAACGAGGCACGCCGAGGGAAAATCCTTGGATTACTGCAATATATGTAGTAGATGCAGAACCACTTTAATAGCTAATTGGCCATTTAATGGGAGTGGTTTACCCATACTGAGTTCTCTCATAAAGAGAATTACGTTATTAAGAAACATTACACCGCCGCGAATATCAGACGCAAATCGTTTGTTTATTGCAGTTTCCCCAATCTATGAGGATAAGTGCGCGATTCCTCTACAGAAAATAGCGGGTAAGTGATTCATAACAAGGAGTAGTTCACTTATTCGCTGTATGTTACATTTCTAAACGTTGCAGTTCATTTAATAAGCCTATAGATATGTTTCAAACACAGACAAATACCAAAAAAGGGAAAATTTTTATGTGTATCAACTCCTTTTTGGGTTCAGAATAACACTCTAGTGGAAACGACGTCATACATTACATTTATATCTCTTACTTTTCATAAACTAAAGATCTGTGTACGGGTGAGTTTACTGATAGTTCTTGTAGAATGTAAGCAACAATCAGTGTGCTGTAGTTTGATTTCTTTTAACCTAGTATTTACAGACCGGACTCCTCGATACGTTTTAATTATATTAGTATAACAACACTATAAATGAATGTGAAAATTACGGGTTTACAATTTTGCTTTACAGTTAATAGCTGACGGTCGTAAATAATTAAATAAATGCACGCTTACTGCGTATATCCACTAGAAGAAAGCATATGACTGTAGTGGCAGAAAAATATTTATCTGGAATTTAGCAGACTACAAAACACCTAATGTGATTTACACTTCATTTATACTCCATGATGAACAGAGGAAGTATAACGTGAATGAAAATATGTTCATAATCCTATGAAAGGATGAGAACGAACTGTGGAGTGTGACGTCATCACTTCGATTTTAATATCTGTATAAGTTGAATCTTACAAGAATGGAGATTAACAACTTATAGCTGCACTTCGAGGTAATAGCGCACTGTATATAGTATGCAGAAAATCTAGCTCTCCTTTTTAGTAATGAAGATAATGTGCAATCTTAACTCCACTGTACTCATTTTACAGTAGAAAATGGTGACCTGGTAATCTCAGTAACTAAAAATTGTATGGGTCTAAAGGGAAAATTGCTCATGAGTAACAAAATTTTCTACGTAGTTCATTTGTAGAGCAATTAAATTAATTTAAATATCTTTGTAACACATTTTCTTGTATAATAAATATGATATATCACACAACTGTACAACAGAACTTAATGCCACGACGTATCCAAAACGACATAAATATGTGAAGAATCATGATCAGCAGCTTACAAAATTTTACGGTCAACGATCTGTTAACGAGGCGAAACATGCGTCACTTAAAATGAACGCTGGAAACGCTTAGTAGTTATTGTAATGAAAATTCTAAAGCACACTACTGGATTTAGCCTTATAGACCATAAAAGAAATGTAACTACCATCAAGAATCTTTAGGGAACATCTACAAGAGACTACCTCCTAGAATGCAGACACGAAAACCTCAACTCGAAAGAGGAATGGAACACATTGGATTGCGACAAAGCTAAACAACTTTCCAAAACGAAAGAGATCAGCAGATCAGGCATACAAGATAAGGGAAGTAACTGTAACAGGTCATCAGGCGACTATATTCAAATTTACTGCGTCCTTATGTTTCGATCTAGACGATACTGAGGCGAACTGTTACCTCGAATTGACAGCAGTATTCATTTCGAGGTACACTACCTGTAGAACAGATGTTGAAGAAAGGCTACTAACCAAGGTTCAGAACATAACAAAGATTGATCAGTGCATGTCTAGCTGTACAAAAATGAAGAAACATAGCGCTGAGTTCCTGTTGCAGCATTGGTGGTACACCTCCCAAATTGCATACATGAATTAAATACGCAAAACTATTGACTCGGAACTGTTAACGTCTGTCGAGTATGTCAAGTTCTGTTAGCAGAATGGAGAACAACGTACTAAGTGGCACTTTGTTAATTTTATGAAAGAGTAGCTCGTAAGATAATGTGTGAAAGGCTTATAGCATGACTCGACTGTTTACTACCTTTAGGGTGTAAACGCTAAAGTCGAGGCAGCGTTGTTGTTATTTTGCAAACAGGCAGTTCGATGGACATGGAACTGGAATGTCAATTAAAAATATTGGAGCCACACACTACACGTTGGCTGTAAAAACAACCGTTATTCTTGCGAACGTGTAGGTACTTTGAGAGATCGTGTAGTAAAAGCAGGCTATTACGTATCTCGCATATTCCAATAGCGTATGTCTCAATTTGGATGTGTAGTAATTTTTCAATGCTTTTCCTCCTCTCCATTAATGAGCAGTCGTACGTGACATGCACTTATTAATTGTATTATGACTTATCCTCCTCTGTTCATTGCGGAATACAGAGGCTGTCGACGAGAACTCTCTACGACGTACAACAGTGGTCTACACGAAATAACGACGAACAGTTTTATATGCTACACTTGTTGCCCATGAAATCCGGAAACTACCTCAAACTGGCCTACAAAAACCACCTAAAATACAGCGCATGCGAGTCGCACGAGATTTTCTATACTCCCATGCTTTCCTCGTGCAAACTATTAGTCCTAATGGAAAAAGGAAAGGGGGGAAATATAGTATAGTATATTATACTGGGACATGTTTCGCTAAAGACAGCGTTTTTCAATTTGTTAAAAAAAATGCAAAGCAGTGACGTTTTAACTCACCCACACAACGACACTTACTCCCCAAAGGTAAGGATTTTTAGTATGTTGTTCATAACACTCCCTCCTATAACTATACAAAAATTTTTGACTACACGATATTATTTGCATATTCGACCACACCTTGTCTTCATTGACTTACACTATTACGCCACTCACCTATTCAGCTATTTTGTTACGGTTTAAACTTTTCCTTAAGTTAATGACAGAAGGAAATTGTATGTAAAAGCTAATTTAGTTTAAAATCCGAACTAAAAGTTACTCTTACAAGCACAGGAGTCTCTTAGTACGAAAGCCTGAAAAACAACTGTTGCTTTTATGCTGTTAAACTCACAAAACAGTCAGAGAAAATTTACAGAAACGTCACTTTTACAATTTGTAAATCAGTTTGATAACGCATGACTAAGTCTGTGATGTAATAGCTCAGTGAATGAAGACCAGAACGGGTCGAACATGGGAGATAATTTGTATCGTCACCAATTGTTACATAGTCGTAGAAGAGGAATGAACAAGGTAGGTAGGTTAGTAGCTGGAGGGGGGGGGGGGGGGGGTGAGGAGGAGTCGGAGGAGTGTACGTATTGGGGTGATTGTGCAGGTCATTTTTGATAGTTTCTCTAGAATGACAGGAAAATCACGACCTGTAGTGAAACATCTCCCGGTACAAAATTAAACAACACTAATTTTCTCATAAAAAGTTTATGTTCTTTTTCCCATAGGACCGATAGTTTCTGTGAATAGGCAAGAGAAGACGCAGAATGAAGTGCGACGTCCATACACTGTAGCTTTGTCTTTTATGTCAGTTTTAGGCAGCTCCCTGAACTGACAGACCATAAGTGTTCCGTATCAAATCGTTCTTATGACTTGCTTATTTTAGGTAAACTGTTACCATATATCATGTTGCTCTGTATAAATGTAACTTATTGGTGTTTTTCAAATAATAGAATCTACAACTCTCCTCTAAAATTAACAGTTAAGAAATTTATGAGCGTTATTTATCTCTAATTTTGGTTATTCTTGAAGGATTTATTAAACATCTGCAGAATGACTTTACCTCCGAACAACAGGCAGCTTCATACACAGTATCACAGAATAATACAGGGACAACCAACTTCGTTACACCAATATTCGTATTCACAGAGAAGACGGAAACGGTATGAAATATGAGTTCTAGAAAATTAAGTTTGCCTGAATTCGATGAACGCATTACTAACGCAATATTTAAAAGGAAGCGGCAAATTCCTTTTTATATTCGTTTTCACCGTTTCAAGCGCTTCGTTTTATGAGCTATGGCACGTGACATTCAATTTCCTTAATATAATTTCGATACCGCTGCCTATGACTTTCTCAATTTCCCCCTTCTTCCGCACGGGATGTGGAGCTGAACGTACGTTCGGCTCCAACGCTATCACGGGATACGCGCTGTCCTGGGTAGAAAGAATTTGAGAGTGCTTTCTTCCACATATGATACCATTTCCAACAGTAAGTGGTATTAAGGGTGGATAAAAATATTTTCGTGAGAACTGTGCATGCATTCCTAACACAAAGACAAGAAACGAAATTTCATTTAAATATGCACTGATTAATACTCCCCAGGGCAAGACTGCATCCCGTAAAACTTGGTAAATACAAAATATATTGTTAACAATGCAAAGAAAAATGAAAATCGAAATCGTATATCATTTCAAACTAAGTCTTTAGTTCTTTTTATTCTACTGACCTACAGAATTTTCCCTGACAAAGACAACTCAAACCTACCTATTCATTTACTACCCACAATATACAAGCCCAACGCAATCCGACTGCTATACAGTTACAACATGACTTCCAATAATTAACACAAAACAATGACCCTGAATTACAAGAAATCCTAACAATCATAAAATTCAAAACAGTATGAAATTAAAGAAATATGAAACTACCTCCAACTCTCTTAATTGTCTAAACTGACATCAACCATGAATCTCGATAGTGGATACCCCATTTTTTACTGTATAAGTCACTTACAAAAGCAAAACGAGGATAATGGAATGTAGTAGAATTAAGTCGGGTGATGTTGCGGGAATTAGATCAGGAACTGAGACACTTAAAGTAGTAAAGCAGTTTTGCTATTTGGGGAGTAAAATAACTGATGATGGTCGGAGTAGGGAGGATGTAAAATGTAGACTGGCAATGGCAAGGAAAGCGTTTCTGAAGAAGAGAAATTTGTTAACATCGAGTATTGATTTAAGTGTCAGGAGGTCGTTTCTGAAAGTATTTGTATGGATTGTAGCCATATATGGAAGTGAAACATGGACAATAAATAGTTTGGACAAGAAGAGAATAAAAGCTTTCGAAATGTGGTGCTAGAGAAGAATGCTGAAGATTAAATGGTTAGATCACATAACTAATGAGGAGGTATTGAACAGAATTGGAGACAATAGGAGTTTGTGGTACAACTTGACTAGGAGAAGGGACCGGTTGGTAGGACATGTTCTGAGGCATCAAGGGATCACAAATTTAGGATTGGAGGGCAGCGTGAAGGGTAGAAATTGTAGAGGGAGACCAAGAGATGAATACACTAAGCAGATTCAGAAGGATGTAGGTTCCAGTAAGTACTGGGAGATGAAGAAGCTTGCACAGGATAGAGTAGCATGGAGAGCTGCATCAAACGAGTTTCAGGACTGAAGACCACAACAACAACAACATACCTTCCCAACATCTTGACAAGATGAACTACAGCAATTACAGCAAGCAGCATCTACAGCCAGCTAAAGAAAGGGATTCTAACTACTATAGACTCTAACTACTAGGATGCATATGGTTAGCAAAAGAGAGATTTTGTTGAAGAGCAAACAATGTATTTAGAAAATTTTACATTATTCATGTGACATCCAGTTCCAAAAATTATTTAATTCTGACTTTTAATGCTTTTCCGACGCATCTGCAGCAGTAGCTACCACCAACTGATGATGTCTAGCAGTTGCATATTGTGTGAGTAATCCAAAGGCAAACCCGAAAAGCGTATTTGAAATTATATGGTTGTCAATAATTTCACTGCCCAAACACTACCAGTCAAAGGTGCGTCATCATAAATTTCCTTGCGTCTCACTTTACAATTCATGTCCTACCAACACAGAGCCTCCACTGAAAATAAACATGTCCCCACACTTCTCTATCACACTCTCTAACTGCTAGTCTGTCCAACGACAGAATCTCTTGCCGAGGGCGCAATGCGCTATCAGCGATATTAACACAGTCTTTAGCGCTGCCAACATACAAACAGGCTACTTACACATTATGGATCTTATGTCTAACTTTGAATTGTTATTAGCTTTGTGACCTAGCTCATAATTTTAATGTGGGGAGTACAATAAAATAACAACATGTTTGATTTCACGATTCCGAAGCACGCGTGACTAAACAGAAGATTTGAATTGTGGTCCGTTATCTGAAATGACCTTGGCAATGTGTCCAACTTCACGTAAGAATCATTTAACAAAGGCGGTGGATACGGAACGTCCAGAGGATATGCGTAACGGTGAGAAAGAGAGAAATTTTTAAGTAGGTTCAACAGCGACGACAACATACAAAAATCAATTCAATGTTTCAACAAGGGGTCCCAGATGATCAACAGCAGCTAATTCTTTTAATCTAGTTTGAATAAAAGGAGACAATGGAGTGCGAAGTGAGATGGGAGACGGTTTAGCTTTTTGACAGAGCTTGCAAATAGAAAAGACTCTCCTAATTCTCATTTACATGTTGTTAAAATAACAATTTGTCCGAAGAATATGATAACATTACAAAATGTGCCTAGCTGAAATAAACGCACCAGATGAGCTCGTTAACAAAATCGTCAGGAATACAAAGTACCCATAGTTTGTCATCAACAGTGCAACGTGAAGTGTATGTTATTTCTAACCAGATAATAATGACGAAACTACATGTGTGTCTTTTCATGCCATTTACTTTTAATATATATTCAGATCGGATCCCTTTCCTTTAAAGATGCAGTGACGAAGTTTAAGAAAGCTACTTTTTGAATGTAAAGAATAGTGAAATTTTTCTCAAGGTTAGCTTCTGTGTTGCTTTTCTCAAGGCCAGACGGTGCACGTGAAAGTACATCAGCAACAATGTTTTCCGTGTTGGGAATGTAAAATATTGTGAAGGGATTCCTGCAGAAATAATGCCCAATGTTTTAAAATGTCATGATTTTAATTTTGAAGACATACGATATTACGATGCTCTATGATCACAGTAAGCTTTTACATGTTTGCCAAAAAGAAACAAACGAATTTTGTCAAACGCCCAAACGATATCTAAAGCTTCCAATTCAGTGACGGAATAATTTTTCTCAGATTTTGTTAGCACACGGCTAGCAAAAGCCATGGTTTTCTAACATTAATGTCATTTTATATACTTCATGAATTAAATGGTCACCAAGACCAAGTTTAGAAGAATCCGTGCTAAGGCAGAAATCTTGTGGCAGATCTGGGTTAGTTAAGATTTGCGCGTTAAGTAACGCTTCTTTCAAAGAATCAAATTCCTACTCTGCATATTCGTCCCAGTGCCCAGTAGTGTTTTTCCCTGTGAGAGAACAAAGTTTTGGAGATACTAGAATGTGCATATTCAGGAAACGACTTTAGAAATTCACGAGAACTAAATACTAAGAACGTGTCTTTTTGTGGACGGAACAGAAATGGCCCTGATTGCTTCCACCTTTTCAGGATCCGTCTGAATGCCCTCAGAAGAAATAATGTGACCCAAAAACTTTACCTTTGTCCCACCGAATTCAGATTTTTTCAAGGTAACTGTAATTCCAGATTCAGCAAAAATACGTAACAAACTGTTGAGGATACGATTATGTTCTTCCGAAGAGGCTTTTGCTATTAAAATGACGTCCATGTACTAGGTGATGTGTCGTTTTAAGAACTCAGGTAATATGGAATTTAGCCCACGAATGAATGCTGCCGAAGAGATGTTCAAGCCAAAAGGAAGTTTCCGAAATTTATAACAAACTCCGAAACAAAGAACCTCCCGATATTTTCTACATTCTGGATGAAGTTCAATTTGATAGAAGCTGGATCTAAGGTCAATAGAAGACAACACTCTTACGCCGTGGAAATTTTGAAGAAATTCTTACTACGTTTGCGGCCTGTCTGTTTCAGAAATGATTGTGGTATTTATTTGTCTAGAATCTAAGACAAACCTGATTGATCCGTTTTTCTTTTAAACAACATGTAATGGATTATTGCATGAGCTTACCGCTGGTTCAATAATGCCCGAGTCAAGCATAGACTGTATTCTCTATTTCCCTCTTCCTATGTCGGAGCGCGACTATCCTCTGAAATATGTAGTTTTTGTATCACCTGTCCCAACTGATCTTGTATTTCCCGCATTTCTCTTTTGCTTTGCGTTTGTGCCTCTCTTTAAATTTTCTAATTTCCTCGTAATCCACTGTGCCAGTAAGGCTACCGGTCGTGTATCATTCAAATCATCAACTACCATCGTAGATAAATTTGTTAACTGATCCGAGTGTTCGGCTACTTTTCTCGATAATGTGCTGATTTCCTCCGTGGGTCTTCCTGACCCAAGTTTAAGAGTTTACATTCGTGTCGTAATCGTATCTACTGTGTCATTTGAGTTTTCCTGATTTTTTTACGAGTATACAATTCACGCTCTACTAACACAGAGGCTCCACTGAAAAATAAACATGTCCATACACTTCTCTATCCACTCTCTACTGCTGGTCTGTCCAACCATAGAATCTCTTGCCTAGAGTGCAAAGCGCTTTAGCGGTATTAACACAGTCTTTAGCGCTGCCAACATACAAACATACTACTTGCACATTATGGATCATATGTTTAGCCGCAGGTACGGTGTTGACCTGGTTACATGTATTACGGCGCCAACTGCTGGTGCCTTGGTTTAAGCGACAAGTGCCGACACCACACTCAGACCCACGGAGGCAGTTCGGTAGTTCTAACACAACGTTAGCAACCGGTAATATGTGAATGCTGAATGAGGCTAGCTTCTGCTTACTACTATTCAGGCATTACATACCGCGCTCCTTATCCGTCTTAGGCATGAAAGGCTACTACCTGCATAGGTATAGTTATTCTTAATGGCAAGGGTAGTTCGAATAACTCAGAACCGCCTAGCGCTAAGTAACTCGTAAGGTGTGCTATTCAGCACAAATAGCGCTTGTACGATGTGGCTAAACATATTAGGGGGCAAGAGAGATAAATATAATAACTAGGCTATAGGTTTCGTTTGTGTGGTTACTGCAGTTGTTCTCTTTTTAACCTGTAGTCATGTGCGTTCTACGTCATGGTAGTGTCTTGTCTCTCTCTCTCTCTCTCTCTCTCTCTCTCTCTCTCTCTGTGAGTGTGTGTGTGTGTGTGTGTGTGTGTGTCTCCACGTGACCAACGCTGATCAGTAACATACATATCTATGTAAGGTTGAGATTTATAATGAATTCATCTTGCTTGTTGGAGACTGCTTACGTAATGAATATCGCTTTACGATCGTGCAATTTCTTGCCTTCAAGCCGTAGAGTTCGTTTTTAAATTATCTAATCCTTCTAAAGAACTGAGATTAGTTTTATATTAACAGATGAGTGCACAGGATTAAAACTCAGAATTAAATATCTCAAGCTTGTTGGAACTACGAAATTTTATAATTCTAATAGCAAATTGTTTCAATACTTACCTGATAGTCGGCCATGTTAACTCACTATAGCACCCATCCCGCGAACACCTTATGCACTATATGTACATTTCAATACAGAAAGTTCAGCTCAACAGTGTCAGTCAAACAGGTCCAACCCCTCACTCCTCAATCATATATCAGCCACATCATTAGGAATAGAGAAGCAGCTTGAAAATTACATTGGCTCACTTTACACATTCATGACCGCAACGGCACATTTGCTACAAAATATCTTATGAGTCCACCTTGGGAAGCTCAGCCAGTAGACTCGACTGCAAAAATCAAAGTTCCCAAGTCAGGTACACAGTTGTATAGTACTAAGCGGTCTCAAAACAGCTAGCGCATCAAGTAAGAAGATATTTGATTAATATGAATTTATTAAAAACAATAAAAGCACATGGCCCCTTTATTAAA
Source organism: Schistocerca serialis cubense (assembly GCF_023864345.2). Taxonomy (NCBI): domain Eukaryota; kingdom Metazoa; phylum Arthropoda; class Insecta; order Orthoptera; family Acrididae; genus Schistocerca; species Schistocerca serialis. The sequence continues at coordinate 1,219,281,349 of NC_064638.1, read as the reverse complement.
TGTTATCGTTTCTATTGTTATTTTGAAGTACAGAAAACTCACAGTATCTAAATTACAAATTTAACTACGAAACAAGTCATCATTATGAGAGAAGTTTTACTTGATTCTGTTGCAATGAAGTCAGAAGCCAGTATGTTAAAAATTGTGGCATCTAGCTTGTAGGGCGAATAACACCATTTTACCCATCTCAAAATTTCAGTCTGCGTCAGTCTCATCATATGTTCTTTGGTCTATAGGTATGAAATAAACATACATTGAGAGGTGGCACGCCACTCTCTCTCACTTTAACAACATCGTCAGTCAGATTAACATTCATACTGTAGGCCTGACTTGAGTGTTCGCTTGTACTGAATTTCCTACTTGTGGATAATGATTTCCCCTACATGAGGAAATTGTGGGCAAAATGTTCTTATAACTGCATTGTGTGGCTTGCAAAGAGCTTGTATCCTGGGGGCTGTAGCGGAGGCAACAGAGAACAAGCAATGAGATGAACTAAGGCCCATAAATGTTGAGCGCAGTGATCTGGCCGAGCGAGTGTCTCTGTTCTGCAAAGGGACTTTTGGCCAAAGCACTCTCCACTTTCCGCTTGGGGTCGGATAGAAAGCACCGGATTGCCAAACAATTGACTTTGGTCAGGCACCAGTCTGTCATGGACGGTGGCCAGATGATGATGATGATGATGATGATCATGATGATGATGATGATATTTGTTTTGTGGGGCGCTCAACTGTGCAGTTATCAGCGCCCGTATAAAGTCCCAATTTTTCCACAGTCCACTTTTTTTACAACCCATTCTTCCCACTGTCACGAATGATAAGGATGATGATAAAATGATGAGGAAAACACAAACACCGAGACCCTGGGCAGAGAAAATCCCCAACCAGGCAGGGAATCGAACTCGGGAATTCGTGATCCAATAATAGCAACGCTCGCCACTAGACCATGAGCTGCGGAAGAAGATGGCCAGATGGCTGAAAATGCGAGAAGAAAGCCATATAAGAAAGACTGCTGTAGACTGAGCTTTTTTGAAAATGGTAGCATAGTTATAAAACTCCATACATTCTCATGTTACAACCTGGGACGATACGGGCAGAGTGACTGGCATACGTGTCTAGTGGAGGTAGGATTGTAGCCTCGTCCCCCTCTCCCCCCCCTCCCACCCGATGCTAGGAAGTCGTAGGGCTCCTTTAGCGAGCGGCAAAAACACATATTTCACAGGCACGACTGTCAGGGTAGTTTAACAGTCTTCTTTGAGAAATGGGAAATTGTCAGGCCGCAAAGATTAGATGACTCCATACATGAGGGACTGTGGTCCCGTCTTGGTAGATGTTTTTTGTCAAAACATGGCTATGCCTAATGTGAGAACAACGTCTCCCAGTCCAAAATCTTTTTTCACAAGAGAGATTTGGAGTCGCTGATTGGCTTCTCTTAAGATATGCAAAATCGAAGCTTGCTGCCCCAGCATGGAAACCCCAGTGCTGTGTCTGGATTGGCTGCCAGTCCAACGGAACTGTCAAGAGGGGAGATTCAGTGAGTAGAGGATAGTTCGACTGGTTTGTGTAATGTTGGGGTGGTTTTCCTTTTGCTAATTCGGCTCCTGTACCGAGGCTTGGTGGAAAGTGGTTGCGGTTCTTTAGCGCCTCCGTTTCCCGGTCCTTCAGATCTTTCAATACCGGGTGAGACCTGTGGTCTCTACATTGTGGAGGACTAAGAGCCTGTAGCAGTATCCAACTCCACCGACAGTGGAACTGCATGTCATCTCGCACATGTCGTGTGTCACGGGGGTGAACTTACACGTGCTGTGTGGGCTTTCTGACATTTGACAATTCCAGTACGCACCACCGTGCCTGTGAGTCAAATTGGTTAGACCAGACCAGCAATGGATGCACCTTACACCGAAATCTGCCGGGATTTCAGGGCTCTGATAAGGAAGCTCCCCGCTATCTGATAATCAGAACACAAGACCGCGTAGTTGGCACATTATAGCTGCCGCAGTGTGGCTCCTCGTCCACGGTGCGGCATTTTCTGCTGCCGTCTAAATCAAGAAGGAAGAATAAAGTACTGCTGCACTGGCGTAAGAGTTATTAAATTATATTCACAACACCCGGTTTTCAGGTGAACCATTATTTGTGGAATAGTTGATCGTAATTGATAACAATTGAATAGAGTCGGTCCTCACAGTGGATTCATGTAAACAAAGTCAGGGGAGAATTTGTATAGTTTCTATCCCAATGTTTGCTTTGCTTATCAAACACCATTCCTTATCTGATCTGTGTTTGTCTCGTTTATGTAAGATTTATCAGTTAGTAGTGGTTACTAAATGTCTAATACAATACGTCTATGTCATCATTTTCTAAACTTAAATACGTCACTGTTCTCAATCATACTCCCTCTGCTATTAATTGTTTTTATTTTATTGTCATGGAACATGTAAAAGTTTTTAAATTTGTGGTAAGGTCTTATGGGACTGAACTGCTGAGGTCATCGGTCGCTAAGCTTACGCAGTACTTGACCTAACTTAAACTAACTTACGCTATGGACAACATATACACCCATGCCCGAGGGAGGCCTCGAACCTCCGACGGGTGGGGGTGGGGGGGGGGGGAGCCACGCGGACCGTGACAAGGTGTCTGAGACCACTCGGCTACCGAGCGCGGTAGATAAGTAGCTTCACTCAGACGTATATTTATGATCAAAGCGAGGTACTGCTTGCAACATTATGCAATGTTTCTCATTGAAATTATTTATTAGAAACATTCAAGCAGAGTCTCGTGCAACCGTTACCAAGACTGCGACAGGAGACCGATTATCTACCTCTGCTACTATGTTGCACTTCTGTCTTTAGGTCTGACACCGAAAAGCGGATTTCGGTCGTGAGCGTTATAATGATATCGCTTTTGATAGACTTGGTGCGAAACACAGAAGGAGGGAATTTCACATCCGCCGACTGAAGTCAAGACGAAGCGCCAGACAAACACGAAACAAATGTATCCTGTAGCCACAAACGCCGCCCCTCTGTGATATTTTAAAAGCACTAGAGCATCGATACAGAACTACGTGCACAACCTTCCATTTCTCTCATAACCTTCAATTTTTATAGCATAGAATGTGCGACCTTGAAATAATACGTGGAGTGGACAGCATGTATTATTTAATGTTGTAAAGTCTTCAGCTCTTTAACCACTGCATAAACTAAACAAATTTGCAACCACTAAATATGTCAGTTTGAAGGACTGTTTTGCTTCATTTTGAATACATAAAAACATTCTGTGGTTTCACTAATGGTGTACAGATTATAACGAAATCTGATTTTGTGCTGTTATTGAGGGAAGAGTGGTAGAAAAAATTTAAAAGCTCGTTGATATTAAGTTATCAACACGGGCGCCACTGGGATAAAACGCATAATAAGATCATAGAAAACAAAATGACATTTAGCATGTCGATGCCATCGAAACACATACAATAAGAGGAAATGGAAAAAATCGTGAAACATGGAATAGAATATTCTACTAAACTGAATAGTATTTTCATTTACCTTACCTATCAATAATTCATATGGTAAATATATCATCACAGTTCTCAACGACAGCGAGAGCGGGTATGCTCATCGGACTGGTGGAACTGGAGAAAGAGACAGCCCTACTCCTAGGGCTACCAAAGATACCAAAGAAGTTAGAAATCAAAATGCGAAGACGTCTGTTCCTGATGAACCAGTGTTGGTCAGTATCTGTACTCCATGTTAGAGGCCGCTGGGAAAGCTCTAAGACTAATAGTCTTAGTTTTAACTGGTAGAAAAATGTCTACGCACACTGCAAAGAAAGGAAAACATTGATTGGTAATGAAAAAACTCCAGATATCCAATCCATCACAACTGAAGTGTTTGCTAGGAGACGTTCGGATTCCGGAGTATCATCGTCATCACCTAGACAACACTTGGGGGATCCTGAAACCATAACTGTTAACTCACTCTGCAAAGTTGGAAAGGCAAAGAAATGATAAACTTTGGAAAAAAGCAACAACTTCCTGCTAGCAGCTATCCAAGGAACAAGTTATGCTGATGGCCTAAAAATGGACAGTAAAAACTATCGAATTTTTAACGGTAAACCGGGATTTAGACTTTTCAACTAATATCTCAGAATTTTAGTGGCAGTCGTCACAGATCGCAAATGTAAATTGAGAAATGCTGTTGATTTTAAATCCATCAGTCAAAGACTCTTTGTTCTAATAACTGAATGCAAGTAAATGTTACTCAGTACTCAACTGCCGTGAACAACAGAGAAAAGAAGAAAAACCAAGTAGAAACTTGTGGGACGATCTCGAAAACCGGCAGCTGAAGTTTCAAAAGAACAAGATAGTGATCATCACGGGGGGGGGGGGGGGGGGGGGAGTCTCCAATACCCTATTGGGTAAGGCGGAATCATTAAGAAACGTTATTGAAAACTATGCAGCTCATAAGAGAAACAACATAAACGGCCCAAAATTAGTAGATATATGCAACTCATTCGATCTTAAGACGAGGACTGGAAATAAAATAAAATAAAATAAAAAACCAACCAAGACAGCACTCACATGGATATCATCGCACCCCTACCAAAGAGAGTTTCAATGATCAATTCGCTGTCTCTAAACACCGTTATAAGGAAATAAATATTATTTGAGTCAAGAGAAGAACTGAAGTTGATTGAGATATCCACCCACCTGATATAAATATGATATTTCCTTCAAGAAACAAACTAGTGCAAATAACAGAGTTGACAAAGAAACTTTGAAAGAAAAGAAAAGCGATTTTCACAAGATGCTCCAGGAAGTAAATACTGAAGACAAAGAGACAATAAAACATGTAGTTTGTAAAATAGATTCAGGGAACATGCAAAGAAAGCACAGATGGTAGAATAAAACACACGAAGAAGCAGTTACACAAAAAAAAACCTTGGAACAGGTGCTTCAGGAGGAAACAAGCAATAATTGGTCTATCTATTAGTTTGAGAAGAAGCTAGAAGGTAAAATTATTAGGGCACAGAACAGGTGCTATGAGAAGTTGCAACAAAAGCTGGAGAAAAAAAATTTTGAAAATACAAGAAACTATTAGAGAAGGTTCAACAGTTGAATGTTTGAGTACTCGTTCATCCCGCAATTGCTATGCTTCGCGAAAGGAAGGTACATCTCGCACTTAACAGGGAGGAAAACATTAAAGTACTGCAGGATATCTTAAAAAGCTATTGAGCGTGAAAAACCAACCATAGAACTGAAACTGCAGTTAATATTCCAAATGAAAATTTAAAACTGCCAAACGTATGAAAACCACCAAACGTGGAAGTGATTAATAGTAACATCCAACAATTAAAATACAACAAATTTCCAGGTATAGATGCTCTCATAGTAGACATTCTAAAGGCTACTGCTGATCTAGACGTCGCAACTACAAAAGAAAAATCTGATATGATTTGGAACACAGAAATAATTCCACAAAACTGAAAAATAGGACGAAACAGCTATCCATAACCACAGGGCAATTTCATTGCTACACTTAGAATACAAAATCTTATCGAAAGGTTTTCTGGGTATATTAAATAGTAAATCAGATACGAAAACTGGAGAGTATCAGGCTGGATTGAGCAGTAATAGATTCTGTCCAGATTAAATTTTAAATCTTAAACAAATATTCAGGTGTGTGACAAACTGTAACAAAAGATAGCGGTAGCATCTGTTAAGTTTAAAAAGGACTTGTAATCCCTGACACAGTACTTGTTAAAGCCTGTGCTATGGTAAGTGAGCGGGATTCACCTTATGAGAAAGGGTTTTTGCATAGATATCGTCCGCCTGTACCTGAATGGTGGCAAATCAGACTTACATCCACTCTGTAATAACAATGATCCTTCAAGTAAGTTCTAAATGCAATCACACGTCAGGATGGATCAAAAGCAAACCAGAAGATGCTACCAATGTGAGAATAATACGGTCGCCAGCTTAATTAGGCATTAACTGAGTTTCTTCCCTGTACAAGTTGGTATATATTCATGTAAAACAACAAGTTGTGACACTGCATAATATAGTAGAATTTTAGAACCAGAAAATCTATTCAACTGATAGTTTCACGTTCTGTACTGATATAGAAAATCATGAAGACATAACACTACACTATAATGTTTACTATAACACTTTGTACTGTCTATTAATCTGATTAAAATCGGGCATAGGTTACCCTAGAAATTGTACTTTCATGCCACACACAAAATGTAAATTTTGATGAAGATAAAACATTGATAAATTTTGACTTTTATAAGGACTTTAACTTTTGCTGGTCAAACTAATTTAGAACACTTCAGAATTCTAATGAATAAAGAGGGGACCCTGAAACTGTTATGATCGCTGCATTTAAAAAGAATGATTACTGAATTTATTATTCATTCAAGATTTCCAGTATGTAAGTTACTACTCTTTTCATCTTATTTACTGCTCATTTAAATGCCTTTCAATCTGTCTCGAAATAATAAACTTCATTACTATATCAATACTAAAGTTATCTTTCGACTTCGTTCGACCTTCGCTTTTCATTTACTGGTTCATTAACAAAACATTTCTTTAAACACCATTCTAATATAGCTAATTCAGCAAATAATTATTATTAACACAATTTTTAATTTCCATTTAGAGACACTCGGATTGCACAACCTTTGGAAAGGACGCTGTCTAGGTTAGTTGTGAGGATAATTAAATGATGGAAAAGTTCTGGTAAAATTTAGGTTATTATTGCACCAAACAAACACAGTTCACTCTCTGATCCATACGAATACAGTACTAAAAGTTTCAACCTGCTAGTATCGATGCGGCGGTTGGCGGGCGGCAAGATGGCGAGGCACAAAGCACATCTATGGCTCTTGATGCATCGGCACTTTATTCTTCTTAGCGTCGCAATAATTTTCCATTTAGTGCCTATGGAATTTTGCCATGCTGTGTGGGCGTTGAAACGGGATACCCGAGGCTCAGTGAAGCTATGTCTTCCAGGAGAGCCTCCTCGCTCCAGAAAGTGTTGCTGAAACCAGTGCCAAACTCCAACTACTCCTGTGCCCGTTGTGCCGTTCATTGCCCGCGTGCATTTTCCCGCGCTCGCCTGCCATCCACCTTTTACCGCTCCCTGACAGATCGGGTATTCACCCGAGGTTTTGCATTCTACGTATCCTAACATATTGCCTACGTATGGACGAGACGCACAGTTACAATTTTAAACATCTTACAACAGTTTCAGCATTTGTTACATTTCAGTTGTATTACAATATTATTTGACAATTGACATAAACAATAATATTCACATTGAAACTTATTTACAGTTTTCTTAACATAATGGCATGAAACAAAAAGAAATGAAATAAGAATATCAATTACACAAGTTTATCGTAAAATCAGATGAAAAGAATTACTTATATGTACAATAGTACAGAGTCGTTGTTGTTACAGACTATGATTCAATAGGCACAGACTTCTTCCCGAAACCATGAAGTTATTTGGAATAGATAGCAATATTCCCGAAATTACTAAACAAATTCTTACAAGCACAGTGCCTAAAGTGAAATTTCTTGTAATAACTTCTAATTACTTCCAAACTGCATCAGAAGTCAGACATGGAGACGGTTTTTCTGCGGCTAAAGTAAAACAAAAAAAAAAAAAAAAAAAAAAAAAAAAATAACAACTTCAAGTTGTGCAAATCGAAACAGTCACTAAATTGTTTGGCTCTCGCAGATGACGCCGTAATAATAGTTACAACCTGAGAGCATCCAAAGAAAATACTAGACCTTCTGAAGGGAACAGTGGAGAACGGTGATCTACAAATATTGAGTGCCACCCACATGCCTTGCTCATACTGTGGCATCAAGCAGTCAGGCCTGCAAGATGAGTGGTCTGCCAAGCGAGTGGATTCATTCTTATTTATCGAGTAACATGAACTCTAGTACTCACACTTAAGTTACCAGTTATCCTCCTATATGATTAATACGCAACGGAAACACGCATCTGACTATCAGTAATTTACAGAACTCTGACTGTACACTACGCACTGGCAATACCACATTTTCTTTTTGTCTATTATTTAATGGCTTTTATCGACACGTGGCCACCGCACTGAATATTAATGGCGCACACATTATAAATTCGGGACATTATTACAACATACAATTCGAAGGAAAAGTCACCAATATTTTTCTTTTCACTATCTTATTTATTCCGATAAATTCTCTAACCTAAACACACAAATTCTATAACCTACAACAATAACACATGAGAAATTCCGCCCAGTGGGCATGGCTTTACAATGGTGAATCTCTATATTATGGTCTCGTAATTATTTATAACGCTACAGTGCACTTTCTGGATAGGATGGTGGATCTTTTATTGTACCTCACACTTCGACTCTCACAATCATCATCACTAAACTTTCCTCCAGACCGAGCGGTACAGAAGGAACAAGCATAACCCACTAATCTTTTGAAACTACCTTGCTACTCTCCCACGCAAACAACACATACCCAAATTACATGACATACATCACACTGCAATAAGAAATATAAAACACTAAATACTCACAACACTATCACTTTCAGCTTTCCCACTTCAATTAATATTTATCCCAGTTTCACACGACACTGCCCCACTTCGTAATTCTACTTTCCTACTATGAACTCTGGAGATATATGCCCGTCTTCCTGTGCAATGCAAGCCAAGTGGCGTTGCTGGATAGACGGCCGACTCACCTTGCTTCTCTCTCAGAGTTTGAATCAAGCGTCACACGGAATCATATCACGCAAAGTAATATTAAGAACATCACACACTCCAGTCCTCAACTGATACCATGGACGAGTACTTCTCTTTATCCTTTGCCTCAGACACAGATTGAGACTCACACAGTACTCACCACGTGGAAGTACTCGTCTCTAATTTCAAGTCCTGCACACGCCATTTCTTAAATATTTCAACTTATGGTACACACGCTATTTCTTAAATATTTCAACTTATTGTACACACGCTAGTAATTCAGCTTAACTTAAGCACACGGAAGTATTTCAACTTATTGCTACACGTGGTTTCATTGTGACCGTTGGTCACTTCTGAAGATTCCTACAATCCCATTAATATTACCTGCCTGACATTTAATTCTCCCCACAAAAGTTCCTGAAATAGAGAAATTAATATTTCAAACTACTCTTAAATATTCCACATGCATACCATGTCTCCACTCTTTCGTCATTACGGAGCACAACTAAAACAGGTCTTAACAGCACAAGATCCAGCGGCAGAGTGCTGAAACGTGGCCGTTCTCTAGGTCCTCTCGCACCTGTGTCGAGGTGGGGGAAGCACCTTGCTATCGTATTGGTCAGCCACATTTCAGGCGCTCAAAGCTCTGGTAAATTTCATCTCTTTGGTCCCACCAAAGGTGGCCAAAGGATCGACTCAAAGATGATCATATATTCACATTCACTATCTGCGGTTAGCAGACGACTATACATTCATTCATTTCACAAATCTCACCAAACTGGATGTAGGGATTTACTTTGAGAGAGTGCACATGTGATCAATTAAATTAATAAATTGTCATTCTTTCCCACACTGGTATCCGGCTTCGCTGTATTAATTGAAATTGAGTTATTTTACAAAAAAATGTGTTGTTTTGACAAAAATAATGAAGTATGTTGTACCTATTTTCCATGTCGGGCGGTACTGTACCTTTCAATATCATCTGAAAGTAGAGAATACATGACCAACGAAAGGACCTCACTAAGAGTCAGAAATTCGAGGGTCTTCAGGAAGCTAAACCAAGAAGAGATACGACAGTATGTCAAATGGTCAGATGAGAGGAAAAGAGCAAAGTCTGAGAAAATGAAAGGGTTGTCAGAAGGTTAAAGATAAAGAAAAATAAATAATTATTGTGTCGTGGTCCTCAGTTGGCCTGTAACGAAATAGGTGGTCAAAACCCATCAGCTTGGACTGTCACAGTGACTGTCAGGACCTTGAAACTGACACATGTCCTGCTCTCAGATCAGTCTGAGAAAATGAAAGGGTTGTCAGAAGGTTAAAGATAAAGAAAAATAAATAATTATTGTGTCGTGGTCCTCAGTTGGCCTGTAACGAAATAGGTGGTCAAAACCCATCAGCTTGGACTGTCACAGTGACTGTCAGGACCTTGAAACTGACACATGCCCTGCTCTCAGATCAGTCAGTCAAGTTGTTGTTCCTAGCGATCGAAACTCTCCTGTATGTTCCGACAAAAGATGCTACCAACAGATCGCAAAGGTGTATCGTTTTAACGCAGAAAGATCTTTTCCTATCCTAACCACGTTTATATACAAGATTTTCACGTTCAAACGAAGGCACTTGCTGTAAGTTACGAGTTCAAGATGCGAGAAGTGCACTGAGTTTACCGCACCTCTACGGTGTTTTAGCTATTTACTTTGTGATGACTTCATTCTTCGTCGTCAAACTTGTGATAATTTCATCTTTCGTCGTCTAATTTGTGGTGACTCAATTCTTTGTCGTCTGATCTGCGGCGACTTCATTTTTAGCTGCCTCTCATCAGAGTTAACGTCACTTCTATGACTGTTAACTTGTCGTTTCCTGCGCCTGTGTGACTTCGCCTGGTGACAGCGAGCTTCTCCATCGGAATGGTAATATTACGAAAACGAAGCTCCTACCTATATCGAACTCAGTTACTCTGTGACATTATCCAGACCGGTTCTCCACGTCAACAAAATAAAACCTCATAAAATGTTTAAATGTGTTCGAAGTGTTAAGGGATCAAACGGCTGAGATCATCGGTCCCGACACTTACACACTACTTAAATAAATTAAACAAACTTTTGCTAAGAACTAAACAAAAACCCATGCCTAAGGGAGAACTCGAACCTGCGGCAGGAGAGACCGTCCAATCCGTGACATGGCGCCTCTAACAACGCGGCCACTCCACGCGGCGTAAAACCTCAAATGACTTAAATTATCTTATTTTGTATTGTTATGTGTTAGTATGTTGCTGTAAGACAAGTCAGTATAACGTTCTGTCAGCTTTCATGAAATCAGTGAAATTGCTCTCAAATGTGGTACGGAATGATTCCTTCTACATACATAAAAGTACCGGGCGGTTATGAGAATCGGAGGTGACAAAAGGGAAGCCACAGTTGAGAGGACAGGGTTACAGCCTAACCCCGATGGTGTTGATTCTAGACATTGAACAAGATGTGAAAGAAACATTGAGTATCTTGGAAACGGAACCGAAGTTAACGGAGACTATATAAAACCATTGGCGTTTGCCTATGACACTGCAATTCTGCCAGAGACGGCTAAAGACTTGAAAGAGCAACAGACTGGAATGAATAATGTCTTTCTCAGAGATTATTAGATAAATGTAAATGTAAGTAAAACAAGAACAGTAGAATGTAGTCTGAGTAAATCAGACGGTGCGGAGGGAATTAGACTATGAAATGCCGCGCAGGATTGGCCGAGCGATCTCAGACGCTGCAGTCATGGACTGTGCGGCTGGTCCCGACGTAGGTTCGAGGTCTCCCTCGGGCATGGGTGTGTGTGTTTGTCCTTAGGTTAATTTAGGTTAAGTAATGTGTAAGCTTAGGGACTGATGACCTTAGCAGTTAAGTCCCATAAGATTTCACACGCATTTGAACATTTTACAGACTATGAAATGAGACAAAAGTAGTAGATGAATTTAGTCACATGAGCAGTAAAATAGCTGATGATGGTCGAAGCGGGGTACATGTAGCATGCAGGCTGGCAAGAGAGAAAAAAGCATTTTTGAGAAAGACGAATTTTTTATATGTACTGCAAAGCTTTTGTCTGTAGTGTATGGAAGTGAAACGGGGCCAGCAGGAAATTGAGGAAAGAAGATAAAAGCTTTTGAAATGTGGAGCTATAAGTGAATACTGAAGTTTAGATGGGTAGATAGAATAACAAATCAGTTGATGATGAAAAGAATTAGAGAGAAAACAAAGTTATGGCACAACATTATTAAAAGATGGGATCGGCTGATAGAACACATTCTAAGGTATCAAGAAATTGTCCCCACCCTCCTCCCCCATGAACCATGGACCTTGCCGTTGTTGGGGAGGCTTGCGTTCCTCAGCGATACAGATGGCCGTACCGCAGGTGCAACCACAACGGAGGGGTATCTGTTGAGAGGCCAGACAAACATGTGGTTCCTGAAGAGGGGCAGCAGCCTTTTCAGTAGTTGCAAGGGCAACAGTCTGGATGATTGACTGATCTGGCCTTGTTACATAAACCAAAACGGCCTTGCTGTGCTGGTACTGCGAACGGCTGAAAGCAAGGGGAAACTACAACCGTAATTTTTCCCGAGGACATGCAGCTTTACTGTATGATTAAATGATGATGGCGTCCTCTTGGGTAAAATATTCCGGAGGTAAAATAGTCCCACATTCGGATCTCCGGGCGGGGACTACTCAAGAGAACGTCATTATCAGGAGAAAGAAAACTGGCATTCTACGGATCGGAGCGTGGAATGTCAGATCCCTTAATCGGGCAGGTAGGTTAGAAAATTTAAAAAGGGAAATGGATGGGTTAAAGTTAGATATAGTGGGAATTAGTGACGTTCGGTGGCAGGAGGAACAAGACTTTTGGTCAGGTGATTGCAGGGTTATAAATACAAAATCAAATAGGGGTAATGCAGGAGTAGGTTTAATAATGAGTAAAAAAATAGGAGTTCGGGTTAGCTACTATAAACAGCATAGTGAACGCATTATTGTGGCCAAGATAGACACAAAGCCCATGCCTACTACACTAGTACAAGTTAAATAGATGAAATGTATGACGAGATAAAAGAAATTATTCAGGTAGTGAAAGCAGACGAAAATTTAATAGTCATGGGTGACAAGAATTCGTCAGTAGGAAAAGGGAGAGAAGGAAACACAGTAGGTGAATATGGATTGGGGGGAAGGAATGAGAGAGGAAGCCGCCTTGTAGAATTTTGCACAGAGCATAACTTAATCATAGCTAACACTTGGTTCAAGAATCATCAAAGAAGGTTGTATACCTGGAAGAATCCTGGAGATACTAAAAGGTATCAGATAGATTATATAATGGTAAGACAGAGATTTAGGAACCAGGTTTTAAATTGTAAGACATTTCCAGGGGCAAATGTGGATTCTGACCACAATCTATTGGTTATGAACTGCAGATTGAAACTGAAGAAACTGCAAAAAGGTGGGAATTTAAGGAGATGGGACCTGGATAAACTGAAAGAACCAGAGATTGTAGAGAGTTTCAGGGAGAGCATAAGGGAACAATTGACAGGAATGGGGGAAAGAAATACAGTAGAAGAAGAATGGGTAGCTCTGAGGGATGAAGTAGTGAAGGCAGCAGACGATCAAGTAGGTAAAAAGACGAGGGCTAATAGAAATCCTTGGGTAACAGAAGAAATATTGAATTTAATTGATGAAAGGAGAAAATATAAAAATGCAGTAAATGAAGCAGGCAAAAAGGAATACAAACGTCTCAAAAATGATATCGACAGGAAGTGCAAAATGGCTAAGCAGGGATGGCTAGAGGACAAATGTAAGGATGTAGAGGCTTGTCTCACTAGGGGTAAGATAGATACTGCCTACAGGAAAATTAAAGAGACCTTTGGAGAGAAGAGAACCACTTGCATGAATATCAAGAGCTCAGATGGCAACCCAGTTCTAAGCAAAGAAGGGAATGCAGAAAGGTGGAAGGAGTATATAGAGCGTTTATACAAGGGCGATGTACTTGAGGACAATATTACGGAGATGGAAGAGGATGTAGATGAAGACGAAATGGGAGATAAGATACTGCGTGAAGAGTTTGACAGAGCACTGAAAGACCTGAGTCGAAACAAGGCCCCAGGAGTAGACAACATTCCATTAGAACTACTGATGGCATCGGGAGAGCCAGTCATGACAAAGCTCTACCATCTGGTGAGCACCATGTATGAGACAGGCGAAATACACTCAGACTTCAAGAAGAATATAATAATTCCAATCCCAAAGAAAGCAGGTGTTGACAGATGTGAAAATTACCGAACTATCCGTTTAATAAGTCACAGCTGCAAAATACTAACGCGAATTCGTTACAGACGAATGGAAAAACTGGTAGAAGCTGACCTCGGGCAAGATCAGTTTGGATTCCGTAGAAATGTTGGAACACGTGAGGCAATACTGACCTTACGACTTATCTTAGAAGAAAGATTAAGAAAAGGCAAACCTACGTTTCTAGCATTTGTAGACTTAGAGAAAGCTTTTGACAATGTTAACTGGAATACTCTCTTTCAAATTCTGAAGGTGGCATGGGTAAAATACAGGGAGCGAAAGGCTATTTACAATTTGTACAGAAACCAAATGGCAGTTATAAGAGTCGAGGGGCATGAAAGGGAAGCAGTGGTTGAGAAAGGAGTGAGACAGGGTTACAGCCTATCGCCGATTTTATTCAATCTGTATATTGAGCAAGCAGTAAAGAAAACAAAAGAAAAATTCGGAGTAGGTATCAAAATTCATGGAGAAGAAGTACAAACTTTGAGGTTTGCCGATGACATTGTAATTCTGTCAGAGACAGCAAAGGACTTGGAAGAGCAGTTGAACGTAATGGACAGTGTCTTGAAAGGAGGATATAAGATGAACATCAACAAAAGCAAAACGAGGGTAATGGAATGTAGTCAAATTAAGTCGGGTGATGCTGAGGGAATTAGATTAGGAAATGAGACACTTAAAGTAGTAAAGGAGTTGTGCTATTTAGGGAGTAAAATAACCGATGATGGTCGAAGTAGAGAGGATATAAAATGTAGACTGGCAATGGCAAGGAAAGCGTTTCTCAAGAAGAGAAATTTGTTAACATCGAGTATAGATTTAAGTGTCAGGAAGTCGTTTCTGAAATTATTTGTATGGAGTGTAGCCATGTATGGAAGTGAAACATGGACGATAACTAGTTTGTATAAGAAGAGAATAGAAGCTTTCGAAATGTGGTGCCACAGAAGAATGCTGAAGATAAGGTGGGTAGATCACGTAACTAATGAGGAGGTATTGAATAGGATGGGGGAGAAGAGAAGTTTGTGGCACAATTTAAGAAGGAATCGGTTGGTAGGACATGTTTTGAGGCATCGAGGGATCACAAATTTAGCATTGGAGGGCACTGTGGAAGGTAAAAATCGTAGAGGGAGACCAAGAGATGAATACACTAAGCAAATTCAGAAGGATGTAGGTTGCAGTAGGTATTGGGAGATGAAGAAGCTTGCACAGGATAGAGTAGCATGGAGAGCTGCATCAAACCAGTCTCAGGACTGAAGACCACAACAACAACAACAAGAAATTGTCCGTTTGCTAATGGAAGGAAGAGTAGGTCGTAATAATTGTAGGGGGAGACCAAGGCTTGAGTTAGTTACCAGAGTCAAATGGCTGTAGAAAGCGGTAGGTACCCAGAAATGAAGAAACATGCATAGGATAGAATAGCGTGGAGTGCTGCATCGCACAAGTCATGGGAATGAAGCACACAACAATAACAGAAAGTCTTATAGCTAATTCTAAAATTCTTAATTACCTGCTAGGGGAAGCATTACATGAATTCTTACGAACAATAAATGCCATCTAAGTACTCCATCTGAAAGTTAGGCCTGACTAACAATTGAGATTAAAAATAGAAAGTTAGAATGCCCGTAAATTGTAAAGATATTACTGTAAGCATGGCACAGTTTCATCTCACGTTGATACATGGATTTCACATAACGGAATTTAACTGTGAATATTGAAAAACGTGATTAATTGTTAAAAACACATATGATGTCTCTGTGACGCGTGACGACTATAACTACGACGGGAGAAGACTCTACTCGGTCTCTTGATATGTTTTATTTGGCCGGCCGCAGTGGCCGAGCGGTTCTGGACGCTTCAGTCCGGAACCGCGCTACTGATACGGTCGCAGGCAGGAATCCTGCCTCGGGCGTGGATGTGTGTGATGTCCTTAGGTTAGTCAGGTTTAAGTAGTTGTAAGTTCTAGGGAACTGATGACCTCATATGATAAGTCTCATAGTGCTCAGAACCATTTGAACCATTTTTTGTTTTACTTGGATCACTAGATTCAAGTCGTAGAACATGTTATCTTCAGATGAACATAACTGATAAAAGAGGTCAGAGGGTGCACCGGTGTTACATTATCTCAATACACAAGACGGAAGGAAATCAATTTTCTGCCGTTAACACAAGCTGAGTTTAAAAAAAAAAAAAATCGAGACACCTCAAGTTTTGTGTTTTCAGTGGAGCAGCAGTAAAAGCAGAATGGTTAACATTGAAATTGGACTACTGATTGGATGCCACCTGAGGAACAAATCGATCTAGCACATTTCAACTCTGCTCTAGCTTCCCACATCGACTGTTGGCTATGTGATTTTGAAACGGAAACGCTAAGGAACAACCACAACCAGACAGATGGACAGCACACGACGAGCAGTGAGCAGGCTGGTTGTACATAATCACAGTAATTCAGTAGAAGGAATCGCGTATAAGTATTACAATGCTACCAGCAGACCAGTTACACAGTGAGTGTGAGTGTAGAGTTAAGAAGAATGGGGTACAGTGGTCGATCCTCATAAGCCAACAGTTTCTATAGCCAATGCCAAGTGACGCTTCAGTTGGTGTAACGAGCGACGGCACTGTACAGTGGAGTCGTGATGTGGAGTGACGAATCCCGCTGTGCCGTGTGTCAGTTCAAAGGAAGGCTTTTTGTTTGGCTTCCTGGAGAACGTTAGAGCCTACGGTGAAGAACCGAAGAGTTGGTGTTACGGTATGCGAGCGGAGGGATATGAACTCATTTTACAGCAACATGTACTGTGTGCAGTGGAGGGTCAGTTCGTAGACGATGATTACCTGACAGTGCACCCTGTTAATAAGCAGCATCTGTGAGCCAGTGGCATGTCGGCCGTGACATAAGTGGATTCTCCTGCCCAGACTCCCAACCTGAAACGCAATGAAACATCTTTGGGGTAAGATAACATCGGCCTCACCCCAGACACAGTGTTCAGAATTAGTCTTTTCTGGTTTCGACTCCAGGAGTAGAATGGCCTGCCATTCCCCTGCTCGTACGGTGTTCTACAGAACTTAAAGCAGGGTCTATATAAAGTATCATAACGTATTATAACGAGGTGGAAATGAATGAAAGTGCTGGAGGATGTTACCAGAGATGTTCCAGACGTGCACAGTAAGTTAGATGACACTTGATGTGAGGTCAGCGTAACCGTAGCCCCAAATAGAACAGGCCCATGAACACGAGGCTGTTGAAGGAACGGGAAAAGACTGTGTGCGTCAACAAGCAACTAGCCTATGGTCCACTGTGATGGTCTTCTTCACTACAACACAGCCGGTAGACAAAATCTAGATGAATTCATAGGGGGAAGAACCACTGAGAAACTGAAAGAAAGACGAATTGCGACAAGTGTAGCCCAAGAGTTTGATATGTGTCATAGAAAGGGCAGCGTTCCAGACCACAGGGAATGTGGCCTGAAGGGAAGGAGACGGATGACCGCAGCAGCAGGTAACCGCTACATTGTACGTGCCAAACAGCGGGTTCAATTACGCAATCACATTTTACGATCACCCAGTATCACGTTTAACAGTGGCACAAAGACCGCATGGGAGTTCTCGCTTCACTCAACGACCAGTACGTTCTCTTCATTTGACAACCGTACATGGACGCACCGTTTGCGATGGTGCCAAATCCATTGCAAGTGGGCTGAAGAGGGGTGGAGTCGTGTACTCACCTCGGATAAGAACAGATCCAGTCTATGACTCCGTACGTACATTGAAACGGCGAGAGGTGGGGTATGTAACGTTCCTTGGAATACTGTTCAACATGACCGATTTGGTGGCCCAGGTGTTATGGTGTAAATACGCATAATGTTTGCATGGACGTAGAAACCTTCAAATCTTTGAACAAGTTATACTTGCTGCTGTTCGAGGAAAGTAGGAATTGTTCCGGCAGCTGGATTCACCTTTCTCTTACTCACACAAGGCAAACACGACACCACACTTTACCCATCGGTAACCGTCACCTACACTCAACAGTTACACTTAACACACACCTCTCACTTTTCGTGAAGGAATGACGCCATTGCGGACGAACGAAAGGAACCCTTAACAAATAGCTACTAACCGATTTAACCTGCCACTCGTGGTCCGCCAGCCAACCATGCCAAACGATAATCAACTTGTAAGACCACCCTAAAGCGCACCGAGTCAAGGTTCACTGTATGTTACATAATGAAGCTCGGAGGCTGGTGGACGCAAATCTTGCGTCTTCTTCTCAATTTTTACTGGAGATTCAAACTAACAGTCACTTCCCTGCCCCGATGTACGCCAAAGTTTTCATTCTTCCAACCTTATACGTGGTACTCTGTCTTAAGAACTTATTGCTTCCAAATGCTAGCTACAGGAATCAAGGTAAGGAATCTAATGTGAGGCTGGTTATCAGGCTTTGCAAATCGTTCGGGTGAGATATACTGGACACAGTTTATAAATAGCAGACAAACGGAACGTTACGTTACCTGCAGTAAAATAAACTTAAGCTACCTTGGGGATCCACACACTTCAACCATTTTTTATATGAATTACCACATCATTTTTTTTTCAAATGATTGTTGACACAAGAGAAATTATTATTATTATTATTTACATTATATACTTCTTATTCACTACCGTTAACGGTTTCCTTACCAATAGTGCTTCTGATCTCTACAGTCTTCCACTGGTTATCACAGTGTAATAATGAAAGAAATAGTACTTTTGGTGTGCCATACCGATACTGCACTCGCCGACTGAATCTTTTTCCGTCTATTTCTACGAGGCTTAGTCATAAAGTCTTAACTATCAGTTTGAAAAAATTAAGTCACGCACCTGAAGGTCTGGATTTCATTATAATTTGATTAACTTCGTTTCCTCATGGTCACTAGTCTGTGGCATTTTATTGTACACTACATTTCGTCTCCACATCCAGGAGACATCATCGAAGGCTGTAAAGTCTAATATTGCAGTCTGAAACGTAAATATGGTCAGCAAGCCGATCTTTTTAAGTGTATCCACAGAACGATCCAGTCGTGACGTCATCATATCAGTGTCTAAAATCTACATCGACGTCTACATGGCTGCTCTGCAAATCACTCTTCAGTCTCTCTCAGACGGTTCGTAGAACCACATTCATAATACTTCTGTAGACTGAAAAACAACAAGGCATCCGGAGAAGATAATATCACTGCAGAACTACTTAAAAATCTTGGACCAAATTCCCTCAAAGAACTCACTCAAATCATCACAGACATTTGGCAGACAGAAAAACTACCAGAAGATTGGAAATGCGCCCTAATTCATCCACTGCATAAAAAGGGAGACATGGCAGATATAAACAACTATCGAGGAATCTCCAAGTCACTTATAAAATCCTCTCAGCTTCTCTTCTTCAACGAACACAAGAACAACTCGAACACAGTATTGGTGAATACCAAGCTGGCTTTCGCCCTCACCGATCCTGTGCAGAACAAATTTTCAGTTTGAAGACAACACTAAAATACAAAGCAGTCAGAAACAGTCCGATCATTTGTTCCTTTGTTGATTTCGCAAAGGCTTATGATTCAATCGATAGGCAATCTCTCTTTATTATCCTTGAGGAGCTAGGACTCGATCCGAAAACCCTAAACCTTATCAAAGAATCGCTCACAAACACAACTTCTAAGATAAAATTCCTGGGTGAAATATCAGAGCCCTTCCTGATCAAAACCGGCGTCAGACAAGGTGACGGCTTGTCTCCACTCCTCTTCAACCTTGTCTTAGACAAAGTCATCCGAGAATGGGAAAAAGAACTGAAGAATCAAAATTACTGGAAGCCTATACAACTAGGAAGATCTAAAGATGGTATTAAAATTTCATGCTTGGTATTTGCAGATGACGTGGCCATTCTAGCAGAAAACGAGACCATAGCAATTAAACAGATAGACATTCTCAAAGAATGCGCCGAAAAAGTTGGGCTACAAATTTCCTTCCAAAAAACCAAATTCATCTGCTCAAAATTTGAAACTCAAAAACTGACTACAAAATATGGACAAATTGAGAGAGTTTCATTCTTTAAATACTTAGGCGAGGTCCTAGAACCCACAGGGGGAGAGAAAACTGCACAAAACGTTCGACTGCAAAAACTGAAAAGAGCATACTGGAAAACCCACAACATCTACAATAAAAAGTGTCTCTCCATTCACTCAAAAATACGACACTGCAATACAGTAATCAAGCCCGAAGCACTATATGCCAGCGAAACACTCACACTCCATTGAAAAGGAGACCTGGAAGGCATCCTGAAAGAGGAACGCAAAATTATCAGAAGATTCTTGGCCCAAAAAGAACGGAAGATGGATACAGGTTACAGTCTCGGAACACTACAGAAAAATTATCTAACCTCGCCGCAGACATCCGGAAAAGAAGACTAAAATTTTACGGTCATATCCACAGACTCCCAACACCCAGACTCTCCCACAAAATTTTAATATACATTGAAAAATTGAAAACCATACCCTGGATACAAGAAACCAAAACAGATCTAGCAAATGTACAAATAAATTCTTCAGAAGTTATAAACAGAAATGTATACAGGCAAAAAATCAATAGTTGGAAAGTACAACCCGAGAATGAAGTTTGCAAGAGGCAGGGGACAAAATGGACAGAGGAAAGAAAGAGAATTCATGGGGAAAGAATGAGAGAAGTTTGGAGAATTAAAAAATTGAATCGGAAAAGCTTTGCGTGATCCGTATGGGTCCAATCGCACATAATAATAATAATACTTCTGTATTATTCCTATCTCGTACAAGACACGGAAAAAATGAACACGTAAATCTTTCCGTACGAACTATGATTTCCCTTGTGATGATAGTTTCTTCCTACGAAATTCGGCGTCAACAAACTCTTTTCGCATTCGAAAGAGCAATTCGTGTGAATGAAATTTCGTTAGGAGATCCCGTCGCGATGAGAAACGCGTTTGCTTTAATGACGTCCACCTCACATCCTGTGCCATGTTCGTGGCTCTCTCACCCCTATTTCGCGATAATACTAAACGTGCTGGCCGTCTTTGAACTTGCTCGATGTACTCCTGTCTGCTAAGGATCGCACCAAGCGTAGCAGTACTCCAAAAAGGGGACGGACAAGCGTAGTGCAGGCAGTCTCTGTAGTAGAACTGTTGCATCTTCTAAGTGTTCAACCAATAAGACGCAGTCTTTGGTTCGCCTTCTCCACAGCATTTTCTATGAGTTCTTTCCAATTTAAGTTCTTCGTAATTGTGATTCTGGGTATTTATTTTATTTTACGGCCGATAGATTTAATTGATTTGGCGTGTAACCGAAGTTTAGAGGATTCATTTTGGCATTCATGCGGATGACCTCACAGTTCTTCATTATTTACGGAGAGTTGCTAATGTTCACACCATACAGGTACCGTATTTAAATTGTTTTTCAGCTGGTTTTGTTCTTATGATCACTTTATTAGACAACAAACAACAGCATCATCTGCAAACAACCTTAGATGGCTGCTCTTATTGTCTCCCACATCGTTTTTGTAGATAAGGAACGACAGAGGGTCTAGAATATTACCTTGTGGAGTGGCAGAGTCGCACTGATGTCTTTTATTATGGACCTTGTAGTGGGGAAGAATATTGCTGTGTTTGCTTTATTTAGCATTAACGCCCACAACTTGTCTGCAGTCCTAGTACAGACTGAAATACCTGCGCCACAGTACGACTATATGCTAATAGAGGCGCCGAATCATAATGGATCATCTCATCACCTCTTCAGTATTTGAGTGAATAATTTCGTTTTCAATCTCCTATTGACAGGCTGAACAGTATTGTGGGACGGCGGGTGGAATAATAGAATAAATGTTTTGTATTTATGCTGTTTGCCGTTCTCAACACTGGCTCTCTAACAACAATATTGGCAACCAGAAAGTGATTAGCAAAACATGAAGCCTGTAATTAGAATTCCTAGTGCCCACTTCATCTGAGAAATACATTTATAGCTACAGCTTATAGCTCTGAGGAATTAGGAGATTATGTGGGATTCATAATCAAAAACCATTCACTATATTCTGAAAGTCACAGGCCAAAAAGAATCCACACAACCCAACTACCAGAGCAGTTCAGAGTCTAATGCGCTGATGCCACTATAACTGTTCAAATTAAATGTTTAAGTGAATGCTCGCCATAATTTGAGGATAATGTTCATCAAACGCCACGCTAAATAATGGTAGAGTGTCTGTCCTGCGGCGGCACGTGAAAATACGACATACGCAAACTAAAGATAGATCATTAACGTCATCCCAAAATTAACACTTCACTCGAAAACGATTTCATGGTTACGCGTATCCCGAGTAACTTATTACTGCATCCGAGGCTGTTTATATCAACGATACCAACGCGACGCGACTCCCGGCACAGGTGGTGCGCTAATCAGCGTCTGTAGAGAACTGGGGCCTTCCTTTCTCGCGCAGCGTTCTTACATATAAAGCCGCGGTGCGGACGGCTAAGGGAACCCCTGGTCAAATCTGCTCTCCCGACTAGCTGCTGGACTAGTAATGCACCACTTCAAGTTATCAAATAAATCATTGCTTCCTTTGCTGATGGCCGATGAAGCTCTCAATTTAAATGTGCAATCAGCACACAAGTAAGTAATTATAATAAAAGTCTGATGTGGCTAAGTCAAATATTTTGGGCGAGAGAATTAATTTAATTACACTACATGCAGCAGATGAGCTCTGAACTTGCCCTTTAGAGATACGCTATAGCTATAGTTTTATAGTTATTCTGTTGAAACTTCTCACATCTTATGACTATAGCGGATCTCCCTTCTACTTAAATTTAAACAACCTAGCTTTATTTACTCACCTACTTAATCTATCTTGCTTCCTTAATTTATAAGGCAAAAACCAGAAAATCATAAATTTGAACTAAAATTTTAATTTGTGAGATCCAGAATACTGTTTCTACTAAATTATTATGCAAAAGGAATCTAATTACAAATTTTTAAGTTTCTAGCTCTTTTCTGTTGCGCCAATGATTTTTGCAGAAAAACAATCGAAATTTCGAAAATGGTTAAAGTTATTGAACTTATATCCAACACATATTGATTTTGTATTACTTTTGACATGCTAGAAACGTTCCAGGTTATTTACTTCATTTTAAAAGGAATATCTATTATGTACTTTTATTTTTTCGGGGTGACAGTTAAACCTTTATCCCATTTCTATCGATGTGAATGGTTCATCAGGAAAATCACGCCGATGATGATGTGTTAATATAACATTTTCTGGTCTGTTTATACAGGGTGTTTCAAAAGTCATGTCTCATAGGACAAAGTCTACATCGGTGATTCAATAGTCTTGGCCCATAGAGACAGTATTTTGTGGAGATACCGAAAATGCAAAGATACGAGCGCCTGTGTAGAAGTGATTTAATTGTACAAATAGAGTGCTATGCCATTGGTCACTGACGACCTGAAGCTTAATAGTGCAATCAATCCTAGGTCAGTTGTTCGCACGCGCCTGCAATGCGGAAGGTGTTCAAGCTGTCTTTCTCCAGATCATACATCTGAATGGTTCAAATGGCTCTAAGCACTATGGGACATAACATCTGAGGTCATCAGTTCCCTAGACATAGAACTACTTGAACCTAACTAACCTAAGCACATCATTCACAGCCGAGCCCAAGGCAGGATTCGAACCGCCGACCGTAGCAGAAGCGTGGATCCAGACTGAAGTGCCTAGAACCGCTCTGCCACAGCGCCCAGCCATACATCTGAACATGGCTACAGAGACTGCATGACACTGACTGTAACATCGCTGTTGGTATTTCTGTTCAGACTCTGTGGTACTCGTCTGCTGGTCAGTTAATATTCTGTGTGCATTGATGGATTTTTGGATTTGATGCTCTCCCAAAAGTAAAGGCCCAGGAGCGACGGGTCTGGCGACCTAGGTAGCCAATCCACCGGACCTCGTCTACGAATTCAGCTCTCAGGAACAATCTCATCCAGAATTCATCGAATATTGCGTCCGAATTGTGACGGAGGAGCACCATCCTACTAGAAGAGGACTCTAGATCTCTGTTCGAGAGGCAGATCGTCCAAATAGGGTGGTAAAGTTTCGCCAGTATGATTTCTGTACCGTGGAGCAGTGGGGTTGCCGTTTAAAAATATGCGAAAAATAAGAACATCCCCACATATGGCACACCACGCTTCTAACCTAGGGTTAGTGTAAGCGAGATGAGGATTGTCATGTGCCTAACCGCCGGTAATATCTCTATTGACCCTAACGTTCAAATGGAAACTAGCTTCATCTCTGAAGGAAATGTCAGCTTCAAAGTTCTGCTTGCATGGGTGTCTTTCTTCAAACCATTCACAGAACGTGAACCACCTTTCAGTGCCATCACCGTGGGGCTCTTGCACAAAGTGGATTTGACATGGATATAAACGATTAGAAGATGGTATCCTGTACATGGAGACTTCTTCTGATGCCGCGTTTTTGTGACACCTTCTTTGTTAACCAAGTTGGGCTTACTATCGCCTCTTACTATCGTCCTAGTACGACTGCATACTGTGTGTACCCTGTTGCTGTGCATTGTCGTCCAGACCGTCTTGTCTCGTGAACGCTGCTTGTAGACTTGGACCGTTGCATTAAACGGACAAACATTGTCAGTTTTGACTGGCATTGCTATGGGCGTCGCCTGTAGAATTCTGCCGCTGCTTCCCTTTGACTTTCTGGTACCATCGCAGGTTCGAATCCTGCCTTGGACATTGATGTGTGTGATGTCCTTAGGTTAGTTAGGTTTAAGTAGTTCTAAGTCTAGAGGACTGATGACCTCAGATGTTAAGTCCCATAGTGCTTAGTGCCATTTGAACCATTTGAACCCATTGACTCTTGGCTGCCCCACGGTTGAGATTCATTACCGGCTTCTCCTGATGTGTCTCCATTGCAGTGGGAGTCACAACACTGGTGAACTGCGTCATACTACACAACGTGGTAACTGGAGGTCCATCCAAATTCTTCCATATTAGTACGTTAATCAGTTGCCTCACAGACTACTGGTCATGTGGTGCAACAAACTTTATGCGACTAATCATTTCAGAGGTTTGATGGTAGTGAATCATTTCTCTCGTGGTAGTTTCCACTGTCTCCACTAATACCGAATGCGTTCAATGCCATATACCTCTTGAATCATCCTATTTTTTTCTGAATGTTTTGATGCAGCCCGATACGAATTCCTTTCCTGTGCCAACCCTTTGATCTCAGAGTAGCACTTGCAACGCGTGTCCTCAATTATTTGTTGAATATTTTCCAGTCTATGGCATCCGCTACAGTTTTACCCTCTACAGATCCCACTAATACCATGAAAGATATTGCTCGATGTGTTAACAGAAATGCCTCGGTCAGCAGGACAGAGCGGATTAGATTGTGGAAAGGGGCCAAAATGAGTTCCTGTCGGTTGCACTCAACATACAAACTTTATTTATCAGCACACAGTATTATAGCAAGTACACAAAAAACTTAAAACTTTAATCGACCTCCTTTGATTAACTTAAGATCGGCTGAAGGCTACACACAAAATCCAAGACACAAGGCCTAAGCAAAATTGAAATACAAGGTTCTTCTGGAGGTTTCACCCAAGAATATTTTCTAATTCGTGAATCTAATCGGCTGAAGACCTTAACAATTTCATTTAAATGGAACTTGGCTGCAGGCCGCATATGAAGCAATAATAAAAATTTCAATCAAAAGGCAGTAGGCTTATCGTAAAACATTTCAAGCAACAACAGCATCACAATCCTATGCCTTAATGGCAAGACAAGAACATTAATTTAAGCGATATCAACACTTGGCTGAAGGCCGCACATCAGAAAATAATCTAACGGCTTAAGTCCTAAAAGAAAAGTTTCAAATTTAAATGAAAGGAGGTCGTACTATAGAACATTTATATAAAATTATGAGTAACAATCTCATACCTTAAAGGTAAGACAAGAACACTAATTCAAGAGATATTAATACTTGGCTGGAGGCCACATATCAACAAAATATGTTTAACGGCTTATGGCCTAGAAAGGAGTTTCATTTTAAAAGGCAGAACGCCGTCTCTTAAAACATCTCATAAAAAATTTCGGCTCAGGGCCGCATATAAAAGATAACAACCTCATGCACCAAGGGCAAGACAAGAACATTAATTCAGGATATATTAAAATTTGGCTGAAGGCCACACATTAAAGTACTAAAACTCAAACAGGGAAGTTACTATGTAACAGACACGGAACGGCGCTCAAAAGTTTCCAAGGGGCAGCCTTGGACTGTAACACTAACGGCCGCTCAGGTGAGACAGGCAGCCTGTCCAACGACTTCTTAATCTGGAGGCAACCCAGCCGACAGACAGCCGAGCGACCAATCAACCAAATCAGTTCCGCTCCACGCAACCAGCAAAACGACCACAAGTTTTCAATACAGGACACACAGAAAATTAGCACCCATAACGACCAACACCTCAGTTGTCGAACTTCATGCCGCACTGGACAGTAACAACATGACGAGGAAAATACACTGCCTAAAATTACGTCAACGACCAGGGCAGGTAACCGGAACGTCAACGGTCACAAGGCAGAAGATACTGCTGGTGAACGTCAACAACAAGGAATAAAGTTAGGTTAAATTTCACAGGAAGATGGCTGGAATCTTAGCCGACTTAAATACACACACGTTGTTGCTCGTGGGAATGTCCCAAAAGGGTGACAACCAGGATCAAACGAAGAAATGTAAACAGTTGAGGCTCTATTGTAAGTTAAGTGAGGACTCAGCTTTCATGTCCAAGATTGGTGGGCCACGAACTACGCAGCACTCGCAAGCAGCACCTCACACTCCAACAGCACGTTCACTCCGCCAACGGCTCCAGTCCGACTTCGCACGACGGGGGCTTGCTTGCTGCTCCACGCAAACTAACCGACCGGACTGCTGGTCCGTCCGCAACTGCTGCTCCGTCGCGACTGCACTGCTGGTGCGTCTCCAACTCACTGACTCCCTTCGGACGGACGACATCCTGGAGACACTGGCTCGGACCCAACCATGCAGAGGGGACACAACCGACATCTCTGCAGAGGAAGGAACGGACCTAAATACACTTCGTCGATGAGGCGACTGACAGAAAGACCAACCAACGGTCGTCCACGCCGGTACTGGCTGAGCTGGCCTCAGTAGGGCTCCGTGCCCCAGTGCACTGGTGCTGCGTCACCATCGCCCTGCTGGTCCTTCGCCAATTCACTCCCAGACACACGATAATCCGGAAATACTATCGGTCACCCAGAGATAGTACATCAGTGCACTTATCGATACGCGCTGCTGCTGCCGCTCACGAGCAGGTAAGTTCAAAACGGCTCTGAGCACTATGAGACTTAACATCTGAGCTCATCAGTGCCCTAGAACTTAGAACTACTTAAACCTAACTAACCTATGGACATCACACACATCTATGCCCGAGGCAGGATTCGAACCTGCGACCGTAGCGGTCACGCGGTTACAGACTGAAGCGCCCAGAACCGCTCGGCCACAGCGGCCGGCATGAGCAGGCAAGACAGCAATTCAGTGACACCAGTAATTAAAACTAAAATGAAGAGATGGCCGTATGGTAAAAATAAGATGTTACATTATAGACGGCATGAACATGAGCCAGGCATGGCTCATTAACAGATACCCCATCATCCCGTCTCTTCTATTTCTCAGTGTGTTCCATATGTTCCTTTCCTCGCCTATTTTGCGATGAACCTCCTCATTTCTTACCGTGACAGTCTAATTTTCAGTATAATCGAACTCTGTATACCCTATGATTACAAATAACTGCCGCGCGGGATTAGCCGAGCGGTCTTAGGCGCTGCAGTCATGGACTGTGCGGCTGGTCCTGGCGGAGGTTCGAGCCCTCCCTCGGCCATGGGTGTGTGTGTCTGTCCTTAGGATAATTTAGGTTAAGTAGTGTGTAAGCTTAGGGACTGATGACCTTTGCAGTTAAGTCCCATAAGATTTCACACACATTTGAACATTTTTTTTTTTCAAATAACTATTTTTCGAAAGTTATTAAGGGCAATGCATACGTCAACCTTTCTCTCTCAGGATGGCCAACGACATAGCATTTTGAGGAATGCTCGATTCCTCACAAAAAAACATGGAACTACCTCACGGAGACCATCATTCGCTTTATTCATCGTAAATAACCGACGTTTCTAAAGTACTGCGAGAACACATCAATCATCATCAGACTTTTCAAAACAGCAGATTTTTTTCCGACATCAGCCGTGGAAGTGACAGTCAATGTTCAGCACAATGGATCCCGCAGGCCAACCAGGTTCTCATTTGATGCTCCTCCCCCTCCCCACCCGCCCACCCTTTATTTTTTTGGCGAACAGTAGAGGGGGAAAAATTACACGCCACCTGCAAGCGCTCATAAATCACCGCCGTAATGTACCGGTCCTGTTGCCCGACTGGACACATTCGCCGGGCGGCAGCGAATGCGCGAGCGAGGGCGTCCGCGGTGGCCAGTAGGCGCCGTTCTTCTGCTGCTGCTGCGAAATGTAATTAGTCGTTAAATGGCTCGACCACGCTCGGAGTGGGCAAGCGAGCAAATGTGCCAGTTAATTACATCGGGCCTGCAGCCTCCTAATGTGGACTGTTGACCGCCGTGGTGACAGCTCGTCGTAAATCAAGGCCCGCACAGCGAGCGGCGTGCCGCCCGCGCCCCGGACTCTATTTACTTCGCTCTCCGCGGGCAGCACTTCGGGGTTAGGTAAACAAGCCGGCAACTGGCCGCGCGCGCGCGCACTGAAAGGCTGTTCCGTTAATGGAGTACCCTCGCCGAGCACCATCGATTCCGGAAATCGGCGTTTCTTGTGCTCTGGATGTGAGGGTTAATCGCACCACACTTGGACATCTTCCGCAAAAAAAAAAATTCTGGGCAATCTGTTAGAAATAATTCAAGACTTCAGTTTACAAATGGGACAGCCAATGAGAAACATAGATAGTGCATGTGAAACGTGGCACGTGGTGCGCTTTATTCATACTAGTCCATAGTTTCACAATAAACCGAAAAATGGCTGCTCTATATCTAATTTCAGTTTCTCACTAATATCAACACTGTCTGGATGTGTGTAAGTAAACAGTGGTAACTGGTTCAAATGGCTCTACGTACTATGGGACTTAACAGCTGAGGTCATCAGTCCCCTAAACATAGAACTACTTAAACCTAACTAACCTAAAGACATCACACACACATCCATGCCCGACTCAGGATTCGAACCTGCGACCGTAGCAGCCGTGTGGTTCCGGACTGAAGTGCGTAGAACCGCTCGGGGGCCACCGCGGCCGGCAAACAGTGGTAAGTGCCGAAAACATGGTGCCAGTGCTAACAACCCACCAATGTTCAAGCCAGGCTATGCTTTTCAGGGACGATTTGTACAAAGCTGAGTTTGTGAATTGGGGACAGCATTCCTTATTTCAGTTTGTACTCTACTTGACAATCTGGCCCCTTAGGAACACGACTGTGAAGACTCCGCGCAACGGATATTTGACTCTAAGTGATTAATATTTTCCCTTGACGGTGAAACCTAAGTGGACATAATAGATTCTCCACAACTTAAACTACCTCTCACCAAGACTACTTTAAAAAGCGTTATAACCTCTAATTTCCACTAAACTTCAATGTACTGAGTGTGATTACACAAATTTGTTATAAAGACACACGAGCCGCCGGCCAGAGTGGCCGAGCGGTTCTAGGCACCACAGTCTGGACCCGCGCGACCGCAACGGTCGCAGGTTCGAATCCTGCCTCGGGCACGGATGTGTGTGATGTCCTTAGGTTAGTTAGGTTTAACTAGTTCTAAGTTCTAGGGGACTGATGACCTCAGCAGTTAAGTCCCATAGTGCTCAGAGCCATTTGAACCATTTGAACACACGAGTCAAATACGATTAGCCAATATATTAATACATAATTAGAAACCAAATGAATGGCGCTGCAGTGCAGTTGACAAAGTTCTGAATGGGTTGAGTCCTACACCACTGTTCCTGCTTCGAATGTGGATAACGCAATCTCACTACAATTCGCTGGATTGATAGAGGTAGTGAACGGCAAATTACATGCTAATGCGCCACAGGTATGTCGAGTTACGATTGCTGCTGTTTGCATGGGTGAACGCCGTACATGGTGATCAAACCACCACCGATATTCCTATCAAGCCAGAGATTGGCCGAGCGGTTCTAGGCGCTTCAGTCCGGAACCGAGTGGCTGCTACGGTCGCAGGTTCGAATCCTGTTTCGGGCTTGGATGTGTGTGATGTCCTTAGGTTAGTTAGGTTTAAATAGTACTAAGTTTAAGGGAGTGATGACCTCACATATTAAGTCCCATAGTGCTTAGAGAAATTTGAACCATTTTGAACCAGAGCAGCGTAATGCTTACTATGCATCGTCTGGAGTCTGCACCGTGGTGAACAGCACGTCACAGCACAGGCTAGACTGACGTACCGCCATCTCTGCTCTTCGATGCCTGACCCGGAGCTGCTTCTCGAAACTGGATACGAAATTGTAATGGTTCGTAAACCAAGGCTCTAGGCCAGGAAAACTTCACTCTGATTTGCGGCAACAAACTGAAAAAACATCTGAGTTGTCTTGAATGTAAACTCGAGTGAGTGGCGCGTGTTGCACCTGCGATACAATATTTGCAATTCTGACCGTCTGAATACTATCCCTTCCTGGTAGTCAAATCGCGGCTGTCGTCCTCTCCTTACAACCTCCAAAACGATGCTTCTCATCTTCCCAAAATCTCCAAAGCACCACCCTTCTGCCATGCTGTGTTAAGGGTCTTAAGTGTCTTTCAAAACCCTGCGCTCCCCATAGAGATGCTTCTCAAAAGAGCAATCCACAGATGGCGGCCCATGAATCGCCTTTGTAACCAACCGTATATTTTTAATGGCTGACGCTGCCTCCCTCCAATAGACGGGTAAATAATCTTAGACCAGTCCTCTCTCTATCGTGACATTGAACACGGACCCTGCAGTATCCACCTAGATATTACAAGCAGCACACCAATTAAAACATCACTTCTCAGTTCGCAGCAAGGAAGCCAGTGTGTCCCTCAAAGAGAACATACAGGAATTTTTAGAATGCCGATTGTTCGATGTCAAGCCGCATCAACGCATTGCAGTAACCGAAGCAAAACGTTCTCTTTCACAGGCCAAAATGGACGGAAGGCTCACGGCAAAAAGGTTTGCCAGGGCTGTCTGTGAAAGCTGAGGGGCCCTCTGTCCTTTGCAGGGACAAAGTACTAGCACCCTGTGTCAATGGGATTCTGTGAAGATGGCGATAAACTCTGGCACTAGCCTCTGCACCATACCACCTCGTGTCCAGCTAACTGCATGTCCCACGTGACACTGATCTACAACCACACTGCTAGGGAGCGTCCCCGCCACCGTTCTACCCGCAGGGGGAAGCAGTCACTGAATCTCTTCGCCTATCACCCAGCATACCTCAGCTCAGTCTACACGTTTTATAACATGCTTGCCATATAATGGCTGTTGTGCCGTCTACACTGATGGTGGCTAGCTGGCCTTAGCTGGCCTTAGCTGGCCCTAGGTCTGACACACTAACAATATTAGCACAATTCTTTCATCTCAAAATGCAGCACGCAAAATTCCGTTATAACCAACGCCGATACTGATCACTGTCAGTCCTCTATACCGGTCACTGAACTGATCCCTGTGTCTCCTTAACGCAAGTGCACTAAAATGCATTTGGATCATAATTGAATTCAACTAGCTTGAAGGCATATGAGCCTAAAGGACTAGCCACCTTCCAATGTCGACAACAACAACTCAGATAAAGATCCTGATTATACCCCTGAACGCAAACGTGATACGAATTTCTTTAATTACTAGGTAAATATGAATAACTATTTAAGAAAGTAAACAGTAACTTTTGTCCCTTACCATAGTGTACATACCTTTATGCGACAACGTGATTGCAGAACTTCGACGGGCCATCTTTTAACATTGATTGCATGCTGTTGTATGGCGAGAATAAAATTAATTATATATTGTCCCGTATCAAAGATTACTTTCTGAGGCACGTATACTTTATTATGACAATATCTGACCATGAAAATAACGGTATCATAAAGTGAAACAATAAATATACAATTATATATATATATATATATATATATATATATATATATATATATATATATATATATATATCAGTTTGGGACCCCATTTACGCTCGATGCTATTCCAGAACATGGAGAGCCTTGCCAATTTTGTTTAGAGGAATTTCAGGTAGACTGGGGCGGCACTGAAAAATTTGGATCATAGAGGGAGGCAAACCAGGGGGGCAATCCACGAATATTTATGTGAACCTCTTTGCCAAGGTGGCTTAGTGGCTAGCTGGCTGGCTGTTGTACACGAGGTTCTCTTTGATGGACACGGATACTACGTGTTGACTGCTACAGGATACCAACTATAGTGTCCTGCTGGATCCTGTTTAAAATCTATGTCCCAACAACAAACAGTAGACTGTCAGGTTAGGCACCACTATGCGTGCAGCTCTAAACTTCCGTTCCTACAAAAACTATATCAGTCTTACGAGGAAGTTTCGAGGCAACGTTCCAGACCTGTTAGTCGACATTACATGGCTGGTAGCATCTGTAATCTGTCTCCCAGGAATGTAATCTTGCGCATCTAGCGCTCTTTCTCATTTCAGCGAGTTTCTCTAACGGTCACCGCCATTCTGGTGACCCCAATAATTACAGTTTGAAAAGGATTGCCTTGAAACTGACCTCGCCAGAAATTACTCCCGTACAGAGGTAATAACATTGTTCTCCCTCTTGTCTGGGAGACAAACACAAAAACGGGAGTTAAGTTTATATTTATAATTTTAATTTGCGACTTAATTCCCTAATTATAAAGTTGTTGGCATTCTGTGTGTGGGATAGCAGCTCGTAACTATTACCAAACACCCGAAGAAGTGTAAAGTTTGGACTCTTCGTACCAGCGCTGTTGAAGACACGACCCTCGCTCTTCACTGCGGTGTGTGAAGTGGACTATTTCGACTAAGACGAGGAGCCATAATCCAACGTATATTTCAGTTTACTGAATTAACGCGACAAAATGAGTCTCAACAACCCGTTTATGGGGGAAATGTGTCTTGTAATTCGTAGTTGAATTACAGGTGTATCAAATATTAGTAGGCTGGGTGAATACCAATTACTACTTCTGATATAGTACAACAACCTCTACCACACCACACACTAAATATGGATCATATTAAATGTGCAACCGTTTTGGTTAGTGTCCCAGTGGTCGTTACTACACAAAATTTCTACTGTCTTTACTAGGGAGAGAAAATTCCCAAAAATTTGTCATAATTTTCTTTCGTAAATCTTATGTAAATCATTTGCAGCAAAAGATCGCTGGTGTATTTTTCTTAAAGGCTTTTTAATGTGAACACTGAAATTTTTCGCAGAAGCATCCTAGTTATGTACTAGAGTTAAAAGAAAACGCGGCTATTGCTCTGTCGTTTTATGCAGCAAGAAGATACAATTTGTGAAAAACTGCCACACCCGAAGCGTCGTATCACTGTGCTCGGAAATTTAAGAGTTTTCAAATGTCGACAAAATAATTATAGAGATCAAGTCGAAGCCATGCTTAATACGAGTGTTAGTACCATTCACGAAACAAAGGTGATGAAGCCTTTGGTGTTTCACATTGTACACACAAGCGCAGGGGTAATATTGTTAGGCAACCTGGACTGTAAAGCAAATCTCGAACGGTACGGTAGGCTTAGTGGCAACAACTAAGTATAGAATGGCAGGAAATTCAAACGGTATTGGGGACTTAGGCGCTCAGGCTTAACGGGCCCTTTGTTCTCGTTATGTAACAAACAAGCTCGTTTCTCTAGCTCCCTTATGTAAGCAAACCAGTCAATTGCACTATTATGTTCGCGTACCATCCGCCACTATATTATTGTTCTTAGCCTCCTGTGGCCGTTGTCAGAAACAAAATGTGAAGTTACTGTAAATAAGTATATTGGTGACTAAGGAAAACTCAACGCGCTGTGAATGATTTCAAGGTAGGTGTGTATTGATGTATACTGACAAGTGGTTCAGCGTCTCCTCGTGAAATATCATGATAAAAACTTACGATAAACCGAAAATGTTGCCCCCACTCCCAGGTATTATAACACTGTGGTCGACTAATAATATAATTTATAACAGTTACGTAAACAACATGGCTACCCAATGCCTTTATTCTTGTGTAAACAAACCATGCACCTGCGTTCTTATGTTATGTAAGTCTAATTAATGACCAGATACTTGCAGCTTTATCTTAATGGTCATAACGTATAATACAAAAAAGTAGCCGCCAGTCCCCATTCTCTCCTCCACTTCTCTAGTCCAATAGGGTGATGTATAAATGGGAATAAGGGCTGAATTATCTCAATTACAAACATTATGACCCCAAAAAATGACGTCATTACTGCCCAGACTGGATCCTCACAGTGAATAGCGCTAACAACAATCTATAGATTTCCCTTTTTACCATAAATTCTCTAACCAACCTAAATTGTTAAGGGATCTCATCTGACCTGCAAATCAACATATTTGTTTTTCTCTGAAGACATCTGCCTGAATACTCCCAGTCCAGTGGTCCAAATATGTGAGTACTTTTCCTCTGGAAATGAACCTAAGAGAGTGCCATTATCATTAAATCACACATGTCCTTGGGAAAAAGGGAAAAAGAAGTGCAAAAAATGAAAAAGAAAACAAAGAAGTAAGCTGTTGTTCCCCTTGCTTTCAGCTGTTCACAGTACCAACAATACACCAGGGCAATTTTGACTGATGCTACAAGGCCAGATCAGACAATTATCAGTGTTGGCCCTTCAGCTACTGAAAATACTGCTGCCCCTCTTTGGGAAGGATATCTTAGCCTGTCCTCTCTTCCGGAAGGATATCTTAGCCTGTCCTCTCTTCATGGTCGTCTTCAATGTAGTTGCACCTACGATACAACTGTCTGTCTCACTGTTGCAAGCAAGCCACACCATCCCAGTAATGTCCATGGTTCCTGATATTTGAGAGTTCTGTTTTCGAACTTCATCATATTCATGTATCTTTCTGTTTATAATTCTTTTTGTTCTCACGCTCAAGTGGTATTAATTGTTATCTTTAGTATTATTGAAGTTATGCAAAGATATAAAACTGTGAAAAGATAGTACTACCACCAACCAAAGATGACCAGCCTCTGACAGTCATCATCTTTGGCTATGGGGCGATGCTGTTTGTTTACAGTGTGTGTGTTATGTTTCTCCACCCACAGTGGTTTTCTTTCACTACTGGCGTAGGGTCGCACACTGAAAGGTTAAACTGACTTCTACATGATCTCTCATTTCACTTGTGACTTCAAAAGGATTTATAGGACTATCGAGGACGGTACCCTGTTGCATTCTCGTTAGTTATCTGAACATCTGTAGCAATGCTTCCGCGTTGTCGCCGTTCTGTAACATACTCCGATTCAACTAGCTATCTGTTAAAACTTCAGCTCTCTAGGAAGTGACTGTAAATACTGCTTCGCAGTCCAGTCGCAGTAATGTGACCACCGCCAGTGTTCGACGTCTCCGAGGAATAACCACTCACCTCCCCCGTCAGAACAGACTTTGGAAGGCCCAACGCTTCCAACCTACCGCCGTGTCATCCTCAGCCGACAGATAATCACTGGATGCGGATATGGAGGGGCATGTGAACAGCACACCGCGGTCCCAGCCATTGTTAGTTTTCGTCGCCTTTGGCTCTACTTGTAAGCTTCTCAGTTGACCTTACAAGGGCTGAGTGGACCCCACTTGCCTAAAGTGCCGGCAGAATAGGATAGCCACTCACCCAAATGTAAGCCAAGCCCTTCAGCGCTTAACTTCGGTGATCTGACGAGAACAGGTGTTAGCACTGCGGCAAAAACCCTCTGGCAGCGCTACTAGTGGTGGTATATAAATCGTATCGGGAAGACGCGCAAAAGGGAAAAGACGCTGTCGCAATGCGAAAACTGAGAACTTATCTGACGTCTAGAAGGGCATGATCATTTTCTTTCGGGCCACGAGTGGAAGTATTTCCGAAACAGCTAAGTCTGGAAACTATTCGTGTGCCTCCGTGGATAATGTATCCCCTGCATAGCAAAAACGCGCTATCCAAGACTGGTGCCGATTGAACAGCGGGCCGTAGATGACAGCGGTGAGCGACAGCTGCTGAGATATGTACTGGCACACAGACGTGCAGCTGTAGAGCAACTAGACGTCCAGATGAACCAAGGGGCTACCAACAGTATCTCCTGACCGACAGTTCCGCGAAATATAACAGCAAACGACAGCGACATATAAATGTGTCAGCTTGTATAAAGTAGACATGGGTTAATGCCTAATCATCTGTATTTGATAATGGCCTAATGCCGAAATTGCAATAAATAAAATGTTTAACAGTCACTGGCGTAAACATGATGTCTCTCAAGATTGTTCAGCGAAAGTTGCTGCGTATGGATCTCGTCAACAGGCGTCTGATTTACGCACCAATGCTGACTGCTGATCATCGGCGATGAAGGCTCGAATGATACATTTCCCCACAGTCGTTTAATGGACAAAGTAAGAGCATATGGACTATCAGACCAATTGAAGAGTTCTTAGATAATAGAACGCAGCATGTCATTCTCAATGGAGAGAAGTCTTCCGAAGTAAGAGTGATTTCAGGTGTGCCGCAGAGGAGTGTCGTCGGACCGTTGCTATTCACAATATACATAAATGGCCTTGTGAATGACATCGGAAGTTCACTGAAGCTTTTTGCGGACGGTGCTGTAGTATATCGAGAGGTTGTAAAAATGGAAAATTGGACTGAAATGCCGGAGGATCTGCAACGAATTGACGAATGGTGCCGGGAATGGCAATTGAATCTCTATGTAGACAAGTGTAACGTGCTGCGAATACATAGAAAGAAAGATCCTTTATCATTTAGATACAACATAGCAGGTCAGCAACTAGAAGCAGTTAATTCCATAAATTATCTGAGAGTAGGCATTAGGAGTGATTTAAAATGGTATTACCATATAAAATTAATCGTCGGTAAATCAGATGCCAGAGTGGGATTCATTGGAATAATCCTAAGGAAATGCAGTCCGAAAAGAAAAGAAGTAGGTTACAGTACACTAGTTCGGCCACTGCTTGAATACTGCTCACTGGTGTGGGATCCGTTCAGATATGGTTGACAGAAGAGATAGAGAAGATCCAACGGAGAGCAGCGCGCTACGTCACAGGATTATTTAGTAATCGTGAAAGCGTTACGGAGATGACAGATAAACTCCAGTGGAAGACTCTGCAGGAGATACGCTCAGTAGCTCGGCACGGGCTTCTGTTGAAGTTTCGAGAACATACCTTCACCGAGGAGTCAAGCAGTATATTGCTCCCTCCTACGTATATCCCGCTAAGAGACCATGAGGATAAAATCAGAGAGATTAGAGCCCACACAGAGGCATAGCGACAATATTTCTTTCCACGAACAGCACGAAACTGGAATAGAAGTGAGAACCGATCGAGGTACTCAAGGTACCTTCCGCCACACACCGTCAGGTGGCTTGCGGAGTATGGATGTAGATGTATATTATCGCAGTTAGGCGTCCACTGAGTGACGACAGGTGGCCTTTTCAGGTTAATCACGTTTTATGCTCCAGTCAGACAGATGACTGTTGACAAACACCTTGCAACAATCATCGGAAGGGTCCATGGCGGAGGAGGGAGCGTTAGGCCTCAGGTATGTTTTCGCTGCATTCCTGGGTGGTCTTGTCATTATGCAAGCCACAATGCGTCAATAGAAGTACGCATCTATCCATGGGGACCATGTCCACCATCACCTTCGGTTTGTTTCTTCTCGGGCGACGGCATTTACCAGCAGGACAATGCAAGGTGTAACACAGCTCGCGGTGTTCTTCCGTTGTTCTACGATCACCAGGATGAGTTTACTGTGCTCCGTTAGGCCTCAGATTCCCTGGATTTGATCCCAATGGAGAATCTGTGCGATCCTAAGTCGATCATACTATTCTCGCCACTGCGGAACCTAGGGCAGCTGATCACCATACTGGCGTCGGCATGGTTCCACATCCCTGTCGGTAACTTCCAAAATTTCATTACATGTTTTCGTGCAAGTCACGCAGTGATCCGAGCTGCAAAAGATGGTTATTAAGGCTTTTGACAGGTAAATGTATATGTCGTATGAATAGGGCCTCCCGTCGGGCAGACCGTTCGCCGGGTGCAAGTCTTTCGTTTTGACGTCACGTCGATGGGGATGAAATGATGGTGATGAGGACAACACAACACCCAGTCCCTGAGCGGAGAAAATCTCCGACCCAGCCGGAAATCGAACCCGGGCCCGTAGTTTTGACATTCTCTCGCACTGACCACTCAGCTACAGGGGGCGGACTTTTGACAGGTGATAACATTAATGTGGCTGCAGAGGTAGCCGAAACGTTTTGCGCTAGGAACCTGCCATAGTGAATCTTTTAGTCTTACCTAAATTGCCTTGTTCCTGACTTATAATGCCGTTTACGCCAAACATCAGAAATCGCAGACGATCCACTTGTAATCGCGATTTCGGCAGGTGGCTCAGTGCGATTGTTGTCGGCCGCAGCGGTGCCGCAACAAGCGCGTGGCGACGCCGCTGTTTTGTTATTAACCGGAGCAACACAAAACAGGTTTCAGCAGACAGTGCGCCGCTAATCTGTAAATTATATTCCGCCGCACCGCGCTTGTGCTGTGCTGCGCTCTGCGGCTCGGGGCCAGCGCCTTAAGCTGTGAATTTATTGCGTTTTCCCGACGTTAATCTTGCGAACACGCCGTGAATTACGCCACGCCGCCCACTGAGGCGGGCGTCGTCGCAGCGGAACAGGACTCCAGTGTCGGAGTCCTTGCAGTGCAGAGAAAGGTTAGTGGCGCAAACACCGTGCTAGAGGCTGGGAAGGGGCAGAACACTGTGTCACGGGATTAGTTGGCTAATTTAGCGCAGCTGTGGAGAGGGGCGTGCCGTCTGTATGCCCCATTTACAACACACTGAATTACCAGAGCACAGGATGTATTGAGTGATAGAGGCATCAAATTCCAAAGTTGCTTATGTAAGAACACTACTGAACTTTCAGTAAAAACTGCTTAATGAAATGAATTGCTACATTATAAGAAACCGAGTTACACACGCTAGGGGGTCCTGTATCACGCAGTGATGGCCACTTGATTACTAGTTTGTTGGTCCACCTTTGTTTCGCAGTACAGCGCTTACAAGCGTGGCGTGGGTTCGACAAGTCGTCGCAAATTACAGTCCGGTGATTTGCCCAGATGTTTCCCATCGTTTTAAGATCAAACAAATTTAACGGCGAATACAACCACTTGATTTCGCTATCAGGCACCTCGCACCACTGTAGCACGATTCTGGTCATCCGACATGGGCAGTTATCCTCCTGGAAGATACCCTTCGCGGACGGCAAAGATTTCAAACAAGAAGGGAAGCTGTTGTCAAGTTGATTTTTGCTTTTTCGTGTGTGTATCATACGAGGGTTGGAACTTAAAAAGTGGCAACTATTTATTCACAACTGATACAAAAGAGTTACATGTTTGCACCTGTTACTGTCGTTCAAAGTAGCCACCAGCGTTGTGTAGAACTCGTTGCCAGGGATGTGGAAGGCGTAGTATACCGTTAGCAGAGCCTGTTGTGTTGATGGTGCGAATGGGGCGGTCTACTGCCTGTCGAATCTCTATAACAGTTCTGAAGCGAATACCACGAAATGGTTCTTCCATCTATTGAATCAAGTCAAAGTCACGAGAACTTACGTCCAGGGAGTATGGTGGATAGTACAGTACTTCCATCGACCCAACAGAACAGCCGCAGCTTGCGCCGTATGCAGCCGCGCATTCTCGTGCAGAAAGTATCGCCGCTTCTTTCCCAAAGCTGGTCGCACGTGATGCTCCAAAAGTGAACAGTAATACTGTGCATTGACGGTCTGCCTTGGAGGAACGTAATGAGTTGGGATATCACAATCACAGTCGTACACGAGAATCACCATAGCTTTTGAAAGTGTACAGTACTGCCCGACATAGAGAATATGTACCACAACATACTTCGTTGTTCTTGCCAGAACAGCATTTTTTGTATAATAACATCATTTTTTTTAATACGCCGAAGCCGGATACCAATGTAGGAAAGAAGGACAGTTTACATATTTAATTATTCAAATGCGCACTTCTTTAAAATAGACCCCTTTATCCAGGCCGGCCGCGGTGGCCGTGCGGTTCTAGGCGCTCCAGTCCGGAGCCTCGCTGTTGCTACGGTCGCAGGTTCGAATTCTGCCTCGGGCATGGGTGTATGTGATGTCCTTAGGTTAGTTAAGTTTACGTAGTTCTAAGTTCTAGGGGACTGATGACCACAGCAGTTGAGTCCCATAGTGCTCAGAGCCATTTGAACCATTTTGAACCCTTTATCCAGTTTGGTGATGTTTGCGAATTGAATGAATGGTTATTCGTCTGCTGACCACAGATAGTGAAGGTAGATTCTATAATCATCTTTGAGACAGTCCTCTGGTTACCTTTGGCCGAACCAGAGAGAGGAAGTGTACCAGTGCACTAGAGGGCCTGGATTGCGGCTGACCAATACGGTAGCAAGGTCCTCCTTCACTTCTGCGGAAGCGTGGGATGACCGGATAAACGACCATGTTTCAGCGCTCTGCCACTGGCTCCTGAGGTGTGAAGACGTGTTTTATGTGTGCTCCACAAAAACAAATTTAAATGAAAATGATATGCATGTGGAATATTTAAGAGAAGATAAAAATAATGATTTCTCTTTTCAGAAACTTTTGTTGGGAGGGTCATGTGAATAATTAAGATACCAAAAATCCCCATTATGAGATACATTCGTGTGACGCTTGCTTGATAGTCTGATACTCCGAGAGAGAGTTAAGGTGAGTCAGCCATCTACCCAGCAACACCATGTGGGATGCATTGCACAGGGAGGCCTGCATAAATCCTCCAGAGATTGTGGTAGGGAAATTTATTACGTGGGTCAGAGGACTGTGAATCTGGGATGACTATTGACTGATGTGGGAAAGCAGAACTAGTATATAACCAAACATTTTGCTTTTGAGATGTGTTTTATACTGCCAATGAGATTTGTTTTGTATATTTAATCTGTGTGATTTGCATGAGACAGTAGAGAATTAGTTTCAAATGCGGTGCTTCAGGTGTGATTTTCCTTAGTGCAGCCCAGTAGTAAGTAAATTCGTTATGTTGCTTATGAATGAGCTTGTGAGAGTATGGGGGAGGATGAAGTAGCGAAACATTGCTTACCAATCCAGAAAGAGCACAGTAGCAATAAACAGAAACATTACGAGACCATAGAATAGTAAAATGCTTATGTAATGTCATGACAACTGCGTGGAGAATCCCTTGTTTAACTATTGTGTTTCAGTGTAATGCAAGAAATTATGCAAAATTAGCGTGAAAGAATTTATTATAGTAAAAGAGTAGATACATGAAACAAATGGTGGTCTTCAAAAAATGGTTCAAATGGCTCTGAGCACTATGGGACGTAACATCTGAGGTCATCAGTCCCCTAGAACTTAGAACTACTTAAACCTAACTAACCTAAGGACACCACACACATCAATGCCCGAGGTAGGATTCGAACCTGCGACCGTAGCGGTCACGCAGTTCCACACTGAAGCGCCTTGAACCGCTCGGCCACATCGGCCGGCGGTGGTCTTCATTACTGAGTTGTGGGTAACCATTTTGTTGAGGTATTATACCATAAGCTTCATTTTTTGCTAGTTTGCCCAAACTTTGGTTAAAATATATGCCACAGAAAGGAAATGTGGTCTTGCCAGGGTGGAGTGAGTCCATGTGCACAAGCTGTTAGTGAGACGCGTTAAGAAGTAAAGACGAGAATAAATTGTAGCTTAACTGTTAGGTGCTAGGGCTCTGATTTCAAGCATAGTTGCAGTGGGTATGACAACTAATGAAAATATTTCTGATGTACGAATAATAGAAGGACTCACTCGGCAGGCCACTCATCTAATAGGCCTGACTACTAGATACTACAGTTGAGAGTGACCTCCCACTTTCACCATACTGGGCTCTGACGCACTTTAGACTTTCATGGCGACCCATAATGAAGCCATTCGCTGGACTGGCGT
The DNA here is from genome assembly GCF_023864345.2 of Schistocerca serialis cubense. NCBI lineage: Eukaryota > Metazoa > Arthropoda > Insecta > Orthoptera > Acrididae > Schistocerca > Schistocerca serialis. The sequence continues at coordinate 1,219,239,057 of NC_064638.1, read as the reverse complement.
TTCAGTTTAGGCTTCGTGGCATTCGCTTCAGAACTGTTCCAGAAATGTGACAGGCAGTAGCCCGCTCCATTCGCACCATCAGCAGAACAGTCTCTGCAAACGGCATACTACGCCTTTCACATCGCTGGCAACGGTTCCTACACAACGTTGGTGACTACTCCTGAAGGACATTAACAGGAACAAATATGTAATTCTTTTGTATCGGTTGTGAACAAATAGTTGCCCCTATTTAAGTTCCAACCATTGCATATGATACAGCGAGTCTTCGCGGCTACATTTCATACACCTAACAGTAACTGGCAGTCGAAAAAAATTTACCTGTTTTATGCGTTGTTCCAACAATCTGTTTTTGTCCCTAGGGTATGTACGTCTGTACTGAAAATTGTACCATTTCTTCGTTTTATTAAGTTATGGATACTTCGCGAAAACCTATAACCATCATTTATTTCTTCATTACTGAACTGCACATTGTGTATGAAAACAACACATTTGAAAGTAAGTAAGGCAAGACAAAGATTATTGACTATTACGTCTTTAAGGTGTAAACTATCCAAAATCTGATGTGCATTTACACTAAAAGAGGAAATATAAAACAAAAGAAGAGTCTGAGGAAAAGAAAGGTTATGGAGGTAAAGACTGGAAGGAAACCAAAAGACACTTCAAGTCAGCACAACCAAAGGCCAAAACTATAAATGTGTCTTATAAATTCACGAAACGGCCACCTAAGAAATGAGCAGATCATCGTGTAGTGCACTGGGTTTTACATATGTTACTTGCACTATTCAGAAACTGTTTCAAGAATTTCATTTCTTATAGAATATATCTATTTTGTATCTTTTTCCGTGAAATGTAATTTATGAAATTTTCAGATTTTTCACTACCGGATAACATTTTCAGTCAATAATACACTATTGGCCATTAAAATTGCTACACCACGAACATGACGTGCTACAGACGCAAAATGTAACCGACAGGAAGAAGATGCTGTGATATGCATTAGATTTTCAGTGCATTCACACAAGGTTGGCGCCGGTGGCGATACCTACAACGTGCTGACATGAGGAAGGTTTCCAACCGATTTCTCATTCACAAACAGCAGCTGACCGGGGCTGCCTGGTGATACGTTGTTGTGATGCCTCGTGGAAGGAGGAGAAATGCGTACCATCACGTTTCCGACTTTGATAAAGGTCGGATTGTAGTCTATCGCGATTGTGGTTTATCGTATCGCGACATTGCTGCTCGCGTTGGTCGAGATCCAATGACTGTTATTACCATATGGAATCGGTGGGTTCAGGAAGACAATAAGGAACGCCGTGCTGGATCCCAACGGCCTCGTATCACTAGCAGTCGAGATGACAGAAATCTTATCCGCATGGCTGAAACGGGTCGTGCAGTCACGTCTCGATCCCTGAGTCAACAGATGGGGACGTTTTCCAGACAATAACAATCTGAACGAACAGATCGAAGTCGCTTGCAGCAGCATGGACTATCAGCTCGGAGACCATGGCTGCCGTTACCCTCGACGCTGCATCACAGACAGGAGCGCCTGCGATGGTGTACTCAACGACGAACCTGGGTGCACGAATGGCAAAACGTCATTTTTTTCGGATGAATCCAGGATCTGTTTACAGCATCATGCTGGTCGCATCCGTGTTTGGCGACGTCGCGGTGAACTCACATTGGAAGCGTGTATTCGTCATCGCCATGCCGAATCTCAAAGAACCCAAAGGTATTCTAGTGATAATGATTTCTAAAGGCACGAATAATTGTACGCAGAAAAAATGGTTCAAATGGCTCTGAGCACTATGGGACTCAACTGCTGTGGTCATAAGTCCCCTAGAACTTAGAACTACTTAAACCTAACTAACCTAAGGACAGCACACAACACCCAGCCATCACGAGGCAGAGAAAATCCCTGACCCCGCCGGGAATCGAACCCGGGAACCCGGGCGTGGGAAGCGAGAACGCTACCGCACGACCACGAGATGCGGGCAATTGTACGCAGACGCTCGTGGAAGACATAAGTACCGGATCTGAGAGCGGCAAACCAAAATCAGAAGTCATATTTTCTATTTTCAAGTATTCCTTTACAAAGGACCCAGGAATACTAAAAAAGGTTAATTCAAGCATCACTGCAAAAATGAGTGATATAGATACTGAAAAACAGCTGAACTCCCTAAAACTGAACAAGTGTGGGGGCTGGATGGAATATCCGGTACATTCTACATACAGTATGCAGCTGCATTAGCTTTTTTCATGACCTTAATACAACAAACGTATCAAAAACGAAAACTATACAATAGTTGGTGAAAGCAATGGTTCAAGACAATCAAGTAGATGCTATTTCTTGACTACGGGAAAGTGTTTTACTCAGTTATGGGTGATATCTGTGTTACGGGCATTAGGCCATGTTCCAAGGCACAGTTATCTTTCTAAAGTTTCGTCTTCCAGTGCTGGAGGTATCATCAGAGGCTTAAACGACTCAAAAGCAATTATAGTCTCAAACAAACTCAGTATGTTGAATTGTTGATACGTATCTATTGATACGGCACCTCTGTACATCCTAGCATAGATATGATTAGAGCTGGATAAAATAACAGGTAAACGAATTTGGTGGACCACTGTTTCTAGTGCATGACCTGTTACTGTTGATTTATCCGTACTTCGCAGGTGACATTTTCTCTTGGGTTCCTTAAAGCGGCGCTAATAGTTCTTTTTGTGGTCCCTCTGTACACTTCCCCACAAGCGCCAGGGATTTTGTATGTTCCCGCTGTGGAAAACGACCGGGTGTAGGTTCATTACAGAGTTCATACATTCGTGCACCTTTCTTGTGGGTTTAAACAATGTGCTGCAGCAAGCGGCGGGAGTCAGTCCTATGTAGTGTTCAAATATTCGCGTTCATTTCCTGTTGGTTCAAACACTATCGATTTTACGAAACGTAAGAAAACTTTACCTTTGTTAGCTTAATCGTTGTCATGGGAACAGAGCTCTCTGTACCTTCCTGGTTTCAATACGCCACGAATTTTACTGCGCTAGTATTCTTTCATCATTGCCATTGCAGCATTGCCTTGATGTGCGGTAAGAATTAAAATATCTTCATCAGAATTTAAATCTCTTAGAGTATTCAGCTAATCTTTCGTGATCTTCGACGGAAGTAAGATGACGTCATCAACCGACCATTGGTGGATATGTATCAACAGTCCAGCTTACTGAGCTTGCTTGAGACTGTAACTACTTTCGGAGTTGTTAAAGCTACTGATGTTGTGTCCAGCATTGAAAGGCGAAACGTTTCGGAGAAAATCATAGTTTGTACCACTGCTTTTTGTGAGTAAAACAAATAACACCACTAATACAAATAATGGCTATGAAAGCCTGCACTTCGAAAAAACTATACGAAGTGTCAAACGAAACTGATGACTCTGCTTAGAATTTATTCGTAGGGATGATGCAGCACGTTATCTTGGAGAGTCATTGACACATCCAGATCAGGTAGGCAAAAAGATCAAGTAGCAAAATTAACAGTAACCTCAGACTTTTCCCAAATGACGCTTTTATCTAAAATTAAGTGCTGTCTAACAAAAACTGCGAAAATAAGCAGTCTCAGAATAGATTTCAAAATCGTCCATAGATTGTAAAATGAAATTGTGCACATCACGAAACTCAGAAATGAAATATGTCGCTGCAATATCAGTGAGTCACAACTACACTGAATTAATTTTGTGCTTACTGTGGTGTCACCGCCAGACACCACACTTGCTAGGTGGTAGTTTAAATCGGCCGCGGTCCATTTAGCACATGTCGGACCCGCGTGTCGCCACTGTGTGATCGCAGACCGAGCGCCACCACAAGGCAGGTCTCGAGATATTGAATAGCACTCGACCCAGTTGTACGACGACTTTGCTAGCGACTACACTGACGAAGCCTTTCTCTCATTTGCCGAGAGACAGTTAGAATAGCCTACAGCTAAGTCCATGGCTACGACCTAACAAGGCGCCATTAGCCTTACATAGTTTGATAGTTATCGTATGAAATGTCTCATCAAGAACGATGTATACAACAAGGACGATTAAAAGTTAAGTATTAAAACAGCTACGTACTTTTCATGTTACCACTTATTACGTATCCTGTTTCAGACTTCTATCTAGCCTACCTGAGATTACGCGTGCCTTTCGGCTACTTCAGTGTGGCGTAGCTGTCTTGTTACGCCACAACAGTTGGCGACGAGGATGGGATTTGCAAGTACGCATCTGCTAGGTCCAACTTGGAAAAGTATTTACCCGGGCACAGTTTATCAAAAAGATTTTCCGGGCGGGGTAAGGGAAAAGTTGCAATCACGAGTTGTGGTCCCACGTTCGTTACAGTCCTCTGTTTTACGGCTTCTTCACCAAGGACATTGGGGTATAGTGCGAACGAAACAACTTGCTCGTCAGCACTGTACTTGGTTCGGAATCGATGCTGCGATTACGAATATGTGTTCTTCTTGCATGGCGTGTGCCGAACAACAATCCGCACCGCTGCGGAAAGTCTTTGCATGGCCACAAGCCACTTCCCCTTGGCAACGCTTGCACATCGATTTTGCTGGTCCATTCTGGAATGCTCGATGGTTGGTTCTGGTAGATGCCTTCAGTAATTTTCCTTTTGTTGTCCGGATGTATTCCACGACGTCCTCGGCCACCATCCAAGCGTTGTCTGCTATCTTTTGCATTGAAGGTCTTCCGCAGACTATTGTTTCCGACAATGGCCCACAATTCATGTCCGCAGAATTTCAGTCATTCTGCCAGGCCAATGGTATTCAACATCTGACATCCGCGCCATTTTCGCCTCAGTCAAACGGTGCCGCTGAACGATTGGTCCGGACTTTCAAGTCACAGATGTTGAAGTTGAAAGAGTCGCATTCTCGGGAGGACGCGTTGTTGCACTTTTTGTCATCGTATCGCTCTCAGCCCCGAGATAGTCGCTCGCTGGCTGAGTTGCTCCACGGTCGTCCTCATCGAACCTTGATGTCATTGCTGCACCCGCCGCATCAGGTTCCTGTGCAGCGGCAGACTCCTGCTTTTGCTCCAGGCGACGTTGTATTCTATCGCAACTATCGCGGTTCACGGCGTTGGCTCGCAGGGCGCATTCTTCGCTGCCTCGGCCGCGCGATGTATTTGGTTTTGGGGGCCTCTGGTGAGGTGCGTCGGCATCTCAATCAGCTGCGCCTCTGTCGTCGCACGGGTTCTGCCGCTCCCCGTCTGCTTTCAGCGACGGTGCCGTCCGGTCAGCGCCCTGGGGACCCATCTACTGGCTCGCCTCATCCCCAGGTGTTACCGACAATGCCTTCCATTTTGCCCCATGGCGACGCGCCGCTGCCGCCTCCGCCTCCGCCGCCGCCGTCGCCTGTCCTCCAGCCGGCGCCGCCCGCAGTGGACGCTTCGCTGCAGCCGCCAAGCGCCTCCCAGGGTATCGCGCCGCCGATCGCTTCCCGTGACCAGCTGTCCTCCGCCATGGAACTCTTGCCCTCTCTGGACCACATGACGTCATCGCGCGTCGGATACCCCGACGCAATGGAGGTCGACCCTTCGGCCCCTCCTGTCTCTTTACGGGCGCATACACCGCATGTTGACGTGCACCCTGGACTAGGTTTTCAGGCGTTTCCTAGCTCCCCTCGGACCGAATGACCGGGTGCGTGTGGCACAGCCTCGCCTGTTGTTAGGCTCCCCACCTCATCGCATACGTCAACATGGGGTCCTCCCCACGGCGGGCGGAAGCCTTATAACACGACCGTTCGCCGATTTGCGGGGGAGGAATGTGGTGTCACCGCCAGACACCACACTTGCTAGGTGGTAGCTTTAAATCGGCCGCGGTCCATTAGTACATGTCGGACCCGCGTGTCGCCACTGTGTGATCGCAGACCGAGCACCACCACAAGGCAGGTCTCGAGATACGGAATAGCACTCGACCCAGTTGTACGACGACTCTGCTAGGGACTACACTGACGAAGCCTTCCTCTCATTTGCCGAGAGTCAGAATAGCCCTCAGCTAAGTCCATGGCTACGACCTAGCAAGGCGCCATTAGCCTTACATAGTTTGATAGTTATCGTATGAAATGTCTCATCAAGAACGATGTATACAACAAGGACGATTAAAAGTTAAGTATTAAAACAGCTACGTACTTTTCTTGTTACCACTTATTACGTACCCTGTTTCAGACTTCTATCTAGCCTACGTGAGATTACGCGTGCCTTTCGGCTACTTCAGTGTGGCGTAGCTGTCTTGTTACGCCACAACACTTACATCAGATGAATTGTTCACATGGTCCTCATTATAGGTAAGGAAGTTGACGGACTTCTTTTTGTTGGTAGGAAAAATGGAAAATGCATTCCGTCTGCAAGATTGCTTCAAAAATCCTCAAGCTAGTCATTCTAGAATATTGTCCAGATGAGTGGGATCCGTGCCAGGACTAACAAGTCCTATTGTATATACGTAAAGAAGATAAGCACGGATTGTCATACATTTTATACGGGTCTTACACCTGGAAGAAAGTAGCGGAAGTGCTGTAAAAGCTGACAGACGCATGGGGTTGGACGCCAAATACCCAACGAAAGCCTTTTTACGAAGTTTCAACGACCATTATGCAATACGCTATTGTACTTATGTTTATTTTCACAATAGATTTAGGTCTCACTACGACCATCCTTGGGTCTCGGGCCATGTATTTAATTATGGATTTCACAATAGCAGTGATTAGTCAAAATTTTGAAATGGTCTTCTTGGGTGTGTTTCCGACTTACAGTTTTACACTAAATTTTGAATGTAAAATTCCTCATTTAAGGACTTAGTTTCTGAGCATAAGGACAAGAAGAACTAACTATTTCTTTACCTGTTTGCACTTGATCGTCTGTCTTCAATATCGTGAGAAGCTTGCTGATGGCGTAACCCCATTTCCAGTGTGCCGAACGATGTTTGTCATTAAGACACGTGTGTTGTATTACTTTTCTAGATACCCATATGCTGCTTTGCACTAGGGGAGACAAAAAACCTCTTCGGGTATATGAATGGATTAGTGCAACCTAGTTTCAACCACTTCAACACTACAGGTTTAACTCCGAAAATGGTATATTCATTTAAATTATTTGCTCTTGAAAGAAACAGGACTTACGTAAGAATCATCTAGCATTTAATGTATTACTGGTTTTAATTTACGATTATTTAGCGTCCCTACTGATGAGGTTTCAACTGCAGTCTATGCAAATAAATATTTTTTTGTGCTGGAAAGAAATGAAACTCGAAAAATGGACCGGGTGATTCGTGGGACAACGATTGAAAATGGAGCACAAGAAAATCTATCGGAACAGATTATATTCCACAGTGGCATCTGAGAAGTAATATGCTACCGGCACGCCATGTCCCCAACTTCCTTTTCCTTGCGAAAGTATGTTCAGCCGCATCTGATAAACTGGGGAATACGATATCGAAATTGCCAATCAGATTCACTATAGTGTCACGAAGGTGGTGCTTAGCTGCGTGCTGATATAAAAGGGGTGGCCCAGACACCTGAAACATTCCATTATAGACGAAAGTCATCAAGATAGCGGCAGTTCTTGGGCACCTGGGAGTGGACAAATACGCCCTTCTCATGCAATTTGGGAATTCACAGCCGAGTTAATGTGCGTAGGGCATGCATCGAAGCGGGCCTTAATGTGACTATTAGCAATTCACGACACACTTCACACTTGCAGCTCAAGCGTATTACGATCGTTTTAATGGACGTCTGCACTGCGTCAGAATGACAAGCCCCACCTCATCGAACGGAGGTGTACCTGCCAGCTATAGGAAACACTTACCAAACTGGAATAGCACTCGGTTTCCGTAGGCTGCTGACGCAGGGCGTTATACAGATGTGCAAATATAATTTTACTACTTTACAGAATGTAGGCATCTGAGCCAGTAAAGGTAAAGGTAAAGTTTACGAGGTTTACGATACCTTTCCCTCAGATCCTACGTTCCGTTCTTTCAGTTTATTTCCAGTTATAAAGGCGTTACGTTAACGTAGCAGTTAATACATATTATAAAGTAAGGTTTAGAAAATAATTTGAAGCTTGAAGCTGTATCTGTTATCTTTAATCAGAACCAGTTTTTATTTGCATAAATAATTTTCATAGTTTTTAAAATACCTCATAGTAACTGTGTTTGATGGAACTTCATGGTCTGATTTACATTTTAGCCTATATTTTAGGCGATGCCGTTTAATATAAATTCGTGCCTATCGAATATAAATTTGTTCTTATCTAACATAAAATTAAGTATTAAGAGGTCGTTTGTGATAGTACTTGTCTGAAGTGCATGTTTGTACGTAAGTCTATCTTTATGATAAAACATTCCGACCAAAAGAGAAAGGAAGCATCTAAAGTGTGATTCTACAAAAGGATGCTGAGGATTAAAACATTCTAGATCGGATGATTAACAAGGAGTGACTGAACCAAATTCGGAAAGAAAGAGATTTGTGGTACAATTTGTATAAGGAAGGGATCACTAGGAATATTCGTCTTGTATAAACATACGAGAACACGTGAAATACTTGGAGAGGGGAGGGGGGAAGGCAACCATTTTGGGTCATAATTTAGGCTCACTAATATTAGGCTAAAAGCATTTGCTCTCAGACTAGACTGATGTAAACATAACTAAGAGGTATGTACCTGGACTGTTAACATCAGGGTCATAAATTTCACTGGTTTGTCAACATAAGGACTCTAGGCAAAGTGGTCTGTTTGTTTGCACTAGGAGAACAAGGGACCCCCTAGTCCTGTATGCCCGCTGTTTGAAAACTAGCAAAAGTAACTGATTAATAAGATATTAGTAATATAAGAAGCCGAAGTCTTAAATGCATTGCAAACACCAGTATCATAAGGCGTGTCAAACCTGTGGAGTAATTCGGAACTCTATCAAAGTTAATACACTGTACGACCTGTGCAGAATGACACACACGTCAAGAAAACTGTAGATGGTTCAGAGGTCGGCCAACAAATTTCAGTTTGAAGAGCTACCACCCCTTTTTCTTTTTTTTTTAAAAAAAACTTGTTTCTGAGAAAGAAAAAAAAATTCATCAGTACTACAGAATTACGACAATCCCATGCCACCCCCTGTTAATTTAATTCACATAATATAAATTAATTAACTAAGATAATTAAATTCTGTAAAATAATTATGTATTTACAAAAAGCTACTGAGTGAAAATAATGTGTACACCACGTCACTGCGTGACGAGCGATTGCATACGTTTGTGAAGCAGTATCGGAATTAGTTCTTAGACACCATGAGCAAAATTTAAACAGAAAAATGTAGCATACATACAAAAGAAGCAGCTTTACAAGAGGCATGTGAATGACACATTACTTATCATGAACGGGAACAAAGAGTGTGATGTCTAGACCACCCTTCGATTGTTGAATATTACGCATCAGAACACGGAGTTAACATATGAGTATGGGACCACAAACACGATACGTTTCCCTCATCCAGCAGTCTTCATACAAAATGTTATACTGTCCTTCGAAATTTAAAGAAATCCAGTTGCCACAGACGGTTATAAACACCAATCCTTATGCAACCTCAGTTCACATAATTTAGCAACACTCCAGTTTATTATACACACGACATACAGGATTCCTCTGAATGACGAACACCTTCACATATGAACAGAAACCATCAGGCCAACAGTTGATGCTAATAGGTAGTAGCCTCAACTTACAGACAACAAATGAAGAATGAATGTAGTAGAAGAAAGAAACGAAAATAATAACAAACAAAGTGACTCTCCCACTTTAGTTCGACGTTATCATCTTACATACTGAAGTACGGCATCTGCTTGTTGCCTATAAGCGTACAGACCAAAATATTAGGTACTACTATTAGAACACAAAAACATCATCAATGTTATTTTGTCCGATTGCAGAAAAGCCACAAAAAGAATACTGCAGAGCGGGAGAGGCAGATGATCGCATATACGAACATCGCAAAGAAAAGGTATGTAACGGTTATCACTTCTTACTGAGAAATAATTGAAACGCTTCGTGCTAAGCACGAGAAAACAGATAACAGATGCAGTGTGCCATTATTTATGTCGCTAATGTTTTATTAAATATTACAGTCGCAGTATTTTGAAGCTGTAGATGTTATTTGTCCCTGTTACAGTGTGGAACATCGTTCGACAGCTGGCTTGCTGCTACTTAAAACAGGGTGGCTGAATGAAGTCGTGAGACGGAAAAGAGTTTACTCTGGAGGGAACGAGAATCTCTGTTGTGTATTTTAGACAAGAGCCCTAAGACTGGATGGCGAATTCAAGAAGTGTTGATATGACGGAAAAGGAGAAGGAATGTGAGGAGAGCTCTGGGCTAGCCTGGGCCGGCCGGGGTGGCCGAGCGGTTCTAGGCGCTACAGTCTTGAACCGCGCGACCGCTACGATCGCAGGTTCGAATCCTGCCTCGGGCATGGATGTGTGTGATGTCCTTAGGTTAGTTAGGTTTAATTAGTTCCAAGTTCTAGGCGACTGATGACCTCAGAAGTTAAATCGCATAGTGCTCAGAGCCATGTGAACCATTTGATCTGCTTGTTCTGTGTTCACAAATTTTGTGCTCATCGTTTCCTTGATCTAACTATTTCCGTCCTTTGTTCTGGGTTGCTGTTCAGAAATTTTTGGTAACCTTTCATCGTTCTATTCATATCTTGCTTGCACCTAACTTTATATTTAGTTATGTCCCGATTACCAGCGTGAACAAAATATTCCGAAAACTTTTATTTCTTATTAAATCTCTTTTTGTGCAGCCTTTCGTTATAATCAAGAATCTTATACCTACTTTCTGAACTTTTCTGTCATGTATATTTTTATTTATCAATCTCCTGCTTTTGTGGAGCTGTGTTTGGCTCGAGTTGAAGTGGAGTTTGTCTCTGGGTTGTACCGGCTTCGACTCTTATTAGTATTATGAATCGTGTAATTTCCAGAGCACCTGCATCAGGCAATACAACCAAAAACTTCGTCTTCTATTTTCCAGATGATTTAGCACTTCTTTTTTGAGTCATCAGTCTTCTGAATGGTTTGATACTGTCTGCCAGGAATTCCTCTCTAGTGCCAACCTCTTCATTTGAGAGTGCACTTGCGATCAACGTCTTCAATTATCTGCTATATGTATTCTTATCTCGGTCTTCCTCTATAGTTTTTACTCTCTACAGTTCCCTCTAGTACCATGGTATTTATTCCCTGGTGTCGTAACAGCTATCCCTTCTTCTTGTCAGCGTTTTCCACATATTCCATTCCTCGTTGGTTCTGCGGAGAACCGTCTCATTCCTTACCAGTCAACCCAATTTATAACAATTATCTGTAGCACCCACATCTCAAATGCTTCGATTCTCTTGTGTTCGGTTTTTCCCACAGACCAAGTTTCACTGCCACACAAACCTGTGCTGCAACTGTACATTCTCAGAAATTTCTTCCTCAAATTAGGGCCTATGTTTGATTCTAGGAAACTACTCTTAACCACGAACGACCGTTTTGTCAAGGATAGTTTGCTTTTTATGTACTCCTTGCTCAGTAGGTCTTGGATTATTCGGCTAACAAAGTGGGAGGATTCATTATCTTCATCTACTTCGTGGTACCACTGCTGATAATAAGTTTCTTGCTGTTTCCATTTGTGCTGCGTCTAATTAATGTCTTCCTTCTTTAACTCCAGTCCATATTCTGTACTCAAAAAGCTGATCACTGTATTCAACAATTCCAACAACTCTTCTTCACCTTAAAATTTGGTAGCAATGTCATCAACGAATCTTATTACTGATATTCTTTAGCTTGTGTTCTAATTCCACTCTTGAACACCTGATATAATGACATAAATATCTTAATGGGGCATAAATAAATATAAAATCAGAGAAACATAACCCAATGTACATAAATCATCCAGTGTAAGTCCTCCACCAGACTGACATTAATTTAATACGAGAGGCATTCAATACAACATGTAACTCTAATCAACAAGCTAGTTCAAGGACATCCCACTGTGACCAACACCTAAAGGCAAACACGCACACCTACGTAATGTGCAATGACAATAAAGAAGCGTGCTTCAGCTATCAAGGCACACAGAAAGGCTACTTCAGTCATTAAAACCTTATCACTAAAATACAGTTCCTCAGATAAATCACTGCTTCATAAGCCCAACACAGCCTCTCCATACTCTGTGAAAATACACTTCACTTATGCTCCTCACTTATACTCCTAAAATTACGGGCCGAATAGCAGCCTCGCCGTTCCATCAGTTAAAAACATGGAAATACACTAATGCGAGCAGAAGTCAGCACAAAATGAGACAGAAGCACTCCACCCGTTGAGACGAGACTAACCTCCTTCTTTTTGTTTCGCAGACGCTTTCTGACTTTCAGATGCGACATCCTCAGGCTGTACAGAGGAAAACACCATCTGCTGCTCCAATCGAACGATGCCTAGAGGTAAAAGCGGGCCACTTCCAGTGCTGGCTGTGTGTAAATCCTTTGCCTTGCTGCTTGCGCGCTATCCGCTCCGATGTCAGATGGCACTGTTGAGCTTCTTCCAGAATGTGTTCACTTTCGCCGGCAGCTTCTCACTAGACTCTCTCCTCTGCTGTTTCTTCCCCTGATGGCGACAGCAACTGGACCTCATCGCGCCCATACCTGCAGCTCCCTCGTCCCGCCACGTCGTTTGAAAACAAGGTCGGCTGGAACACCTAGCGAAGCTCCCGGCACCACACAGAATTCTTGTCCGCGCATACCACAGGCCACGGGCTCTAGCTGCCAGAAGCACACGTCACATGTGTCACGAAACAGCTTATTCACAGCACACTCCTAGACGCCAGTGACGCTCTGCTAGAAAAAGAAAAGAAATATCAGTACCGTGGAAGAGGACGTCGATTTTGATACCGTGACGGCATATGCGACCTGGGTATACAAAATGTACTAATAACGGTTTCAATGTCGTCCGCCAACAGGTAGCTTAGCGGCATAGATACTAGAGCGCCAGCTATGCTAATAGCCACAAGGCTCAGTGGGGTGCAACCGAATGAAGCAAGTAGGCAGCCATGCGACAAAGACGCACTCATGCTTCCTTCAGACCCAACGGTACGGCCGGTCGGAGTGGCTCTAGGCGTTTCAGTCTGGAACCGCGCGACCGCTACGGTCGCAGGTTCGAAGCCTGCTTCAGGCATGGATGTGTGTGGTGTCCTTAAGTTAGTTAGGTTTAAGTAGTTCTAAGTTTTAGGGGACTGATGACCACAGCTGTTAAGTCCCATAGTGCTCAGAGCCATTTTTGAACCAAGCGTACGAGTTTGAAATTGGGGGTTGTGGGTCAAATTGTGGCCTTCCGAATGGTGGGATTTCCTTCTGGAGAACTGCGACACAAGTCAGACGTGATGCGTCAGTTATGCGACGATGTTGGCGCGATGAAAGCAGATTCTGCTTGCAAGCAGGTGATGGTCGTTGGCGCGTGCGGCGCAGACATGGTGAGCCCAGTCTCGTAGAGTGCATTCATCCAAGACACAGCGCCGTACCAGGCCTTTGGTATGGGGTGCCATAAGCTACAGCTCTCATTCACCTTTGTCGTTTATGGAAGGCACGTTACGCGCAGAATATTGCTACGCCCGTTCTTTCGCCTTTGTTGCAACAGGAACGTGATGTGTCGGTCCAACAATTCAAGCCACACACTGCCCGTGAAACTCAATATTCTCTGCAATTCGTGCAGCAACTTCCCTGGCCAGAAAAATCTCCAGATTTATCTCCAATCGATCACGTGTTTTAGTATGATGGGACGATAAGTGACTCATGTGACCCATCAACCAACAACTCTTACAGTGGTACGTGAACAGGTCGAGCAGGAGCTGCATAACGTATCATAGAACAATCTTCGCCGTCTTATAATTGAGTGGACGCTACAGTCAGTGGCTGTGTTGCTCCTCGTGGAGGCTACACAATGTACTATTATGGGTGTTGCAGCTGGGTTAGATACCTGGTACCTCAGAACCACTTATGCTACTGGTCTGTAAGGGTATTCCTTTTATATACCCCATACACACTGTTGCTACAACAAATCGTGACTGAATTGTAAAGCTCCAAAAGGATGTACTTTTATTCAGGCAGTGTGGTTCAATTAATCTGCATATGTTTACAGACTTCTATTTTCATGTTGTCATAACGATACCTCATCGCTCATCTATTTAAGGAGTGACATTGGTGAACTTATTTCATTGTTCATGGCTGTCTTCTATGGTACTGAGTGTCTTGAGTAATGAACTTTTAAGATGGTGCTTTCTGCATATTTGGTTTAGTTGATGTGTGACTAGCTGCATGTATCTAAAAAATAGTGTAATATTCTTTCCAGAAGCTATAATTTATGCATCGGATTATCCAGCAACATTGGTAGCAAACCTCACACCCACTCAGATTCTGAAATCTTTAAAATCGTTTGTACCGGTCATACGTTCAAGACATGGTTCAGTGAACGTATCAACACTTTCCAATGTCGCACACCTAATAGATCAGGAAACACACATCAGATACATAGGAAATAAATTTGAAGACGTGTACAAATAAACTGAAACTACGGCATAAGTTAATGAAACGATATAAAAGGGCCATGTGTGAAAAAGTTCTAGATTTTCCTGCACAGTATAAACTCTGGAGAAAACATAAATAACTTACAAAATTTGAATCCAACTCTAGCAGCAACTTTATCAGTTTCCTAAAAACAGTAATTAAACATGAGTAAACTTTTAACAATACTTTAGAACCTCAATTATGGATGAAATTTTCTTTATTTAATTAGATCATACAATAGTTTCAGTTGGTGGGATCTGTAAATCCTTACGACTGGTTCCAATAATGCTTTAAAACTACAATAACTAATTTCATGCAAGTTTTTTATGTTTCCCTCTCACCTTTTCCCACACGTTCCTTATACTAAAAGGGATCTACGTAGCCCTTCTCATAGAGAGGCATTGTTCTACTGTCACCAGCTTTCTCAAATCCCGTTTTACGTCAAAAACATTCCATGTGGGTGTGTTGAAACAAAAAATATCGGAACAACAGTGCATTCAATCTCTAAAGAAAAACAAAACGTACAGGAGATGGGCAACTAGTCGAAAAAATGTAAGCAGAGTGCCGTACACAATCACTTGTCGTGAAAAAATATTTCACAAGTGAGCAATATTCTTTATGACTACTTCGCAGATGACATGCTGTTAACAGTAAAAAGGCATAACAACAAGCCTTTTTTACGAGTGAACAAGGTGAACAATCGAAACAAATTTTAAAATTTGCACATGTACAGTTTTCAAGCCTAAAATAGAAAAACAACCATGAACTCTATATGATATTTTACAGAAATAAATCTAAAGCCACAAGATATGACACTCATTACGAAAGACGTTTGCGTCAGAAGAAATAAATTGTGTTTAGCGTAAGGTTGAGACGTTGACGTACAATTTTCGCAGTTACTCTATGTTTACTACGGACCAGGAAGAGCAACTGAACGGAATGGACATGGTCTTGAAAGGAGGATATAAGATGAACATCAACAAAACCAAAAGGAGAATAATGGAATGTAGTCGAATTAAATCGGGTGATGCTGCGGGGATTAGATTAGGAAATGAAACGCGTAAAGTAGTAAATGAGTATTGCTATTTGGTGAGCAAAATAACTGATGATGGTCGAAGTAGAGAGGATATAAAATGTAGACTGGCAATGGCAAAGTAAGCGTTTCTGAAGAAGAGAAGTTTGTTAACATCGAGTACAGATTTAAGAGTCAGAAAGTCGTTTCTGAAAGTATTTGTATGGAGTGTAGCCATGTATGGAAGTGAAACAGCCGGCCGCTGTGGCCCAGCGGTTCTAGGCGCTTCAGTCCAGAACCGCGCGACTGCTACGGTCGTAGGTTCGAATCCTGCCTCGGGCATGGATGTCTGTGATGTCCTTAGGTTAGTTAGGTTTAAGTAGTTCTAAGTTCTAGGGGACTGATGACCTCAGATGTTAAGTCCCATAGTGCTCATAGCCATTTGAACCATTTTTGAAGTGAAACATGGACGATCAATAGTTTAGACAAGAAGAGAATAGAAGCTTTCGAAATGTGGTGCTTCAGAAGAATGCTGAAGATTAGATGGGTAGATCACATAACTAATGAGGTGGTATTGAATAGAACTGGAGAGAAGAGAAATTTGTGGCACAACTTGACTAGAAGAAGGGATCGGTTCGTAGGGCATATTCTGAGGCATCAGGGGATGACCAATTTAGTATTGGAGGGCAGCGTGGAGGGTAAAGATCGCAGACGGAGACCAAGAGATGAAAACACAATGAGATCAGAAGGATGTAGCTTGCAAAAATGGTTGAAATGGCTCTGAGCACTATCGGACTTAACTTTTGAGGTCATCAGTGCCCTAGAACTTAGAACTACTTAAACCTAACTAACCTAAAGACATCACACACATCCATGCCCGAGGCAGGATTCGAACCTGCGACCGTAGCAGTCGTGCGGTTCCTGGCTTTAGCGCCTAGAACCGCTTGGCTACTCTGGCCGGCCCGATGTAGCTTGCAGCACGTACTGGGAGATGAAGACGCTTGCACAGGGTAGAGTAGCAGGGAGAGCTGAATCAAACCAGTCTCTGGACTGAAGACCACAACAACAACAACAACGTATAGTGCTGCCAGTATGGGTCGAAGTGAAACGAACCTCACGAAATGGCTACTGAAGTTTCTTCGGAAATAAAAGATGAAGCGAAATGTCTCTTGCAGCTAAACAAACATTCACTTACTAGTAAGAACTAAATTTATACCACCAGAATTTTTCCTTTTCTAATTTTTATTTTATTTTGAAGCTGTATTTTCTCGAAGCGATTTAAATGAATCACGTGCAGACATAAACATTTAGATATGCGTCTGGTAGAGTGTTTGTAAAGATACAGTGCCAGGTATGTATATCTATGCAGTGGCCGACAGTGCTGAGTAGTACAGCGAGTGACCTGCAGCAATGTGTGACCCGTTGTCTGGAGCAGCGGTGAGTGGCCTGTTGTCGGCAGCAGCTGTTCCTCCGCAGACACTCGGCGCGTTGGCTGCGGACAGCGGCTGTTAAGGCGACCTGGCGCGCTTCATTATTGATCAGCCGCTGCGGACAGCTCGCCTTGTCCGGCGACACCTGCCGACCACAGTGTCAGTTCTGACTGCCGCGCGAACAGGCTCCCGTCTTTGCACCAGTCAATTACCCGTGTTCACCCGCACGAGGCTATGACAGCGCAGGCAAACCCACAGTGCTGCCGATTTTTCCACGTGCATGAACTCTACTGCTGTCTGCTGTTCCATGGAGGTTTATGAAATCGAATGTAAGAGCATATTTCCGTACCAATCAGTAACCTTTAGACTGCACTCCATTCACATCACAATGTCGCAACGGATGTGCTGCCTGCTAGTTACGAGATGCCACTGCGGCAATACGTACTTCGTAACAAGGGCGCACACCACTGTATACAGGGTGTTGCAAAAAGGTGCGGCCAAACTTTCAGGAAACATTCCTCACACACAAATAAAGAAAAGATTTTATGTGGACATGTGTCCGGAAACGCTTAATTTCCATGTTAGAGCTCATTTTAGTTTCGTCAGTATGTACTGTACTTCCTCGATTCACCGCCACTTGGCCCAATTGAAGGAAGGTAACGGTAACGTTGACTTTGGTGCTTGTGTTGACATGTGACTCATTGCCCTACAGTACTAGCATCAAGCACATCAGTACGTAGCATCAACTGGTTAGTGTTCATCACGGACGTGGTTTTTCAGTCAGTTCAATGTTTACAAATGTGGAGTTGGCAGATGCCCATTTGATGTATGGATTAGCACGGGGCAATAGCCATGGCGCGGTACGTTTGTATCGAGACAGATTTCCAGAACGAAGGTGTCCCAACAGGAAGACGTTCGAAGCAACTGATCGGCGTCTTAGGGAGCACGGAACATTCCAGCCTATGACTCGCGACTGGGGAAGACCTAGAACGACGAGGCAATTCTTCGTCCAGTTGACGATAACCATAATGTCAGCGTTAGAGAAGTTGCTGCTGTACAAGGTAACGTTGACCACGTCACTGTATGGAGAGTGCTACGGGAGAACCACTTGCTTCCGTACCATGTACAGGTTTTGCAGGCACTATCTGCAGCTGATTGGCCTCCACTGGTACACTTCTGCTAATGGTTCATCCAACAATGTGTCAATCCTCATTTCAGTGTAAATGTTCTCTTTTCACAATCAACATGTGTGGGCTGACGAGAATCCGCACGCAATTGTGCAATCACGTCATCAACACAGATTTTCTGTGAACGTTTGGGCAGGCATTGTTGGTGATGTCTTGATTGGTGCCCATGTTCTTCCACCTACGCTCAATGGAGCACGTTATCATGATTTCATACGGGATACTCTACCTGTGCTGCTAGAACATCTGCCTTTACAAGTACGACACAACATGTGATTCATGCACGATGGAGCTCCTGCACATTTCAGTCGAAGTGTTCGTACGCTTCTCAACAACAGATTCGGTGACCGATGGATTGGTAGCGGCGGACCAATTCCGTGGCCTCCACGCTCTCCTGACCTCAACCCACTTGACTTTCATTTATGGGAGCATTTGAAAGCTCTTGTCTACGCAACCGCGGTACCAAATGTGGAGACTCTTCGTGCTCGTATTGTGGACGGCTGTGATACAATACGACATTCTCCAGGTCTGCATCAGAGCATCAGGGATTCCATGCGACGGAGGGTGGATGCATGTATCCTCGCTAACGGAGGACATTTTGAACATTTCCTGTAACAAAGTGTTTGAAGTCACGCTGGTACGTTCTGTTGCTGTGTGTTGCCATTCCATGATTAATGTGATTTGAAGAGAAGTAATAAAATGAGCCCTAACATGGAAAGTAAGCGTTTCCGGACACATGTCCAAATAACATATTTTCTTTCTTTGTGTGTGAGGAATGTTTCCTGAAAGTTTGTCCGTACCTTTTTGTAACACCCTGTAGATCCGAAGATAGTTCTGCCTCGATGGCCCGTCGACCTTGTCACTGACAGCAGTTATAATATTTGATATTTGAAAACCATCTTCACAGTATATTTCGATGATACAATAACTGGAATACAGGGCGAGGAAATTAACAATTTTTGTCGGCATATTTGGCAAAATACTCATCGGATTAAAAAAAAGTGGCAATAAACGGTGTTCACCTTAAAGAGGGACATCCATTTACTTAATGCTCCAATTCCTACAGAACACTGTGGAGCGGGAGGGAGGAGGCTGACTTTGAAATGTTAAACAGGAAACCTTATCCAGAATGAGATTTTCACTCTGCAGCGGAGTGTGCGCTGATATGAAACTTCCTGGCAGATTAAAACTGTGTGCCCGACCGAGACTCGAACTCGGAACCTTTGCCTTTCGCGGGCAAGTGCTCTACCACCTGAGCTACCGAAGCACGACTCACGCCCGATACTCACAGCTTTACGTCTGCCAGTATCTCGTCTCCTACCTTCCAAACTTTACAGAAGCTCTCCTGCGAAGGTTCGCAGGACTAGCACTCCTGAAAGAGAGGATATAGCGGAGACATGGATTAGCCACAGCCTGGGGGATGTTTCCAGAATGAGATTTTCACTGTGCAGTGGAGTGTGCGCTGACATGAAACTTCCTGGCAGATTAAAACTGTGTGCCCGACCGAGACTCAAACTCGGGACCTTTGCCTTTCGCGGGCAAGTGCTCTACCACCTGAGCTGCCGAAGCACGACTCACGCCCGGTCCTCACAGCTTTACTTCTGCCAGTATCTCGTCTCCTACCTTCCAAACTTTACAGAAGCTCTCCTGCGAAACTTGCAGGACTATCACTCCTGAAAGAAAGGATATTGCGGAGACATGGCTTAGCCACAGCCTGGGGGATGTTTCCAGAATGAGATTTTCACTGTGCAGTGGAGTGTGCGCTGATATGAAACTTTCTGGCAGATTAAAACTGTGTGCCCGACCGAGACTCGAACTCGGGACCTTTGCCTTTCGCGGGCAAGTGCTCTACCATCTCAGCTACCGAAGCGCGACTCACGCCCGGTCCTCACAGCGCACTCAGAGCCATTTGAACCATTTTTGAATGTAGGTTCACGTCTGTCTCACTCGCTCACTACAGCGCTTAGGCTTCAATAGACAATAGACGCCTGTGAATTTCTCCATCTCGTGGCGAATCTGCGTCCTTTGTGGCACACGGTCCTGGACGACAGGATTCGTCTCACAATTCCTGTAGGCTGACTCTTTCAGCCATATGTTTAAATGAGAGTGCAATGTTCTTTAATTCACACTCGTTGCACAAGCGATATAACAACATTCAAAATTTATAGGTCGCATAACGAACAAACCTTCACCGTCATGAGATCACGTGATAACAGGGGTAATGTGTGTTGACAACACAAAATCAGTATGCGCATCTGAGTGTTCACTGATAAGTGATTACTACTCTGTGGTCACTTCAGGATGTCTTCCTTTTAAAACCACAGCAATGATGGCTGCGTTAGGACAAGAAGACTATTCCTTCCGACACTGACAAGCCACATGCTCCTACCGGGGAATGTAAGAAAGAACATATATTTATTACAGTGTAACATATCACAATACAAAACAAACGAAATCTTTGGATCTTACTAACTTTATGAAACTTACAACTACCTACTGTTCATGTATCGTTCGGCGGAGGAAGATCGATGGTGCTGTCTATATACTCCAGTGTATAATTACAACCAAAAGCCTGTTTCGCCTCAGAACTGCTCACAACTTCCTTCTGAAGGATGGCCACTATTTCATGTTCTTCTGGGCTTACACTGAAAACCAGTTTTAGTGATTCTGTTCACTTTAATATATACAATCCTCACCTCGGCTGAGCATACAGCTACAATTTGCAAGCAGCCAACAGCAGCTCTTCACGCTCCAAACGAACGTGAAACGTTCTCTCCTCCTATGCTGAAGAAGAAAAAAACTTGTACAAACGGTTATACTTCGAACTCTTTCTTACAAAGATGTTAGGTGTACCGGGTTCCCGGGTTCGTTTCCCGGCGGGGTCAGGGATTTTCTCTGCCTCGTGATGGCTGGGTGTTGTGTGATGTCCTTAGGTTACTTAGGTTTAAGTAGTTCTAAGTTCTAGGGGACTGATGACCATAGATGTTAAGTCCCATAGTGCTCAGCGCCATTTGAACCATTTGATTTGATTTGTTAGGTGTACCAACGCTTCTTTCAGGAAAACACACAGTGCTAGGATCTTTTGATGAATACCTGTGTACTACACTGTATCTCTACGACGTTCGACTATTTGACCAACGGAAAATTGGAAATTGGTGGTAAGGTCTTATGCGTCCAAACTACAGAGGTCATCGGTCCTTAAGCCTACACACTACTTAATCTAATTTAAACTAACTTACGCCTTGGACAAAACAAACACCCACGCCCGAGTGAGTACTCGACCTTCCGACGTGGGGAGCCGCACGGCTACCCCGTGCGGCTGTTTGACTATATTTCACTATCATATATCCAGCTACCCTGACTGTTTTCAGGCTAGCCCAAAATGGTTCAAATGGCTCTGAGCACTATAGGACTTAACTTCTGAGGTCATCAGTCCCCTAGCACGTAGAACTACTCAAACCTAACTAACCTAAGGACATCACGCACATCCATGCTCGAGGCAGGATTCGAACCTGCGACAGTAGCAGTCGCGCGGTTCCAGACTGTAGCGCCTAGAACCGCTCGGCCACCCCGGCCGGACCAGGCAAGCCCAGAGATCTCCTCACATTCCTTCTCCTTTTCCGTCATATCAACACTTCTTGAATTCGCCATCCAGTCTTAGCGCTCTTGTCTAAAATACACAACAGAGATTCTCGTTCCCTCCAGAGTAGACTCTTTCCCGTCTCACGACTTCATTCAACCACCCTGTTTTAGGTAGCAGCAAGACAACTGTCGAACGATGTTCCACACTGTAACAGGGACAAATAACATCTACAGCTTCAAAATACTGCGACTGTAATATTTAATAAAACATCAGCGATATAAATAATGGCACACTGCATCTGTTATCTGTTTTCTCGTGCTTAGCACGAAGCGTTTGCAATAATTTCTCAGTAAGAAGTGATAACCATTACATACCTTTTATTTGCGATGTTCATATATGCGATCATCTGCCTCTCCCGCTCTGCAGTATTCTTTTTGTGGCTTTTCTGCAATCGGACAAAATAACACTGATGATGTTTTTGTGTTCTAATAGTAGTACCTAATATTTTGGTCTGTACGCTTATAGGTACTGTGCCTCCACATAATGCAGAAATTTACACACAAGCAAACCATTACGCACACTGTTTTTGTGACGTCATAACATGGTACAAATGTATAATGATAGGCTGGTTTCGCAGAGACTTTGAATACAATCATAAGTATCACATTTTTCGAGGATTTATTTACATCAAGCTGTCACTTAAAACTTCTATCATTGTCGGTGGACTACTTTTAAATTGTCGATTGTGCTTTATTTTCTGTTTTATTCTATTTTGTTGCAAATATTGAAGCGATTGTATGAAGGAACGAACATATTTTTGGATATGCTATAGTTGTTATATATATACACCTATAATAACTATACACATGTGTATCACAATGAATGGCCTAAACACATGCCGTCCGCTGTGGCAGAGCTATTCTAGGCGCTTCAGCCCGGAACTCTGCGACTGCTACGGTCGCAGTTTCGAATCCCGCCTAGGGCATGGATGTGTGTGATGTTCTTAGGTTAGTTAGGTGTAAGTAATTCTATGTCTAGGGGACTGATGACCTCAGATGTTAAGTCCGATAGTGCTCAGAGCCATTTGAACCATAAGAACTTAAACACGTGGGAGTGAAATTACACGACACTAGATCCAAAAGTCTCATTAGCAATGGGCTCTACAACACATAGGTTAAGGGCTGTAGGCATTTGTTCAGTAGGGATGAGTTTACCAGTATCGAAAATGAAGAAGTGCTCACAGCTTTTTATGTACGCATTTTACGAAAAAAAAAATGGTTCTGGCTCTGAGCACTATGCGACTTATGTTCTCAGGTCATCAGTCACCTATAACTTAGAACTAATTAAACCTAACTGACCTAAGGACATCACACACATCCATGCCCGAGGCAGGATTCGAACCAGAGACCGAAGCAGTCGCTCGGCTCCAGACTGTAGCGCCTAGAACCGCATTTTACAGCCCACGTTTACTGACACTCTTTTGCTTCCCATGTCGTGAACTTTCAAGTGTGTGAGTTTATACCATGAGTTATGATACACCTGTGTGTGTGTGTGTGTGTGTGTGTGTGTGAGTGTGTATGTGTGTGTGTGTGTGTGTGTGTGTGTGTGTCGTGACAGGATATTCTGTGGCGTTATCGGTCGCTCTATAATGTTTGGTATTCGAGCTGATCACGACGAGTTATACCGTTTCATTGGCTGGGAGGCGTTTCTACCATTGCCCAGCAGTCAAAAAAATGGTTCAAATGACTCTGAGCACTATGGGATTCAACTTCTGAGGTCATTAGTCCCTTGAACTTAGAACTAGTTAACCTAAACTAACCTAAGGACATCACACACATCCATGCCCGAGGCATGATTCGAACCTGCGACCGTAGCGGTCTCGCGGTTCCAGACTGCAGCGCCTAGAACCGCACGGCCACTTCGGCCGGCTCAGCAGTCAAGCGGGATGGAAAATCTAGCAGAGCCGCAAGGGGTAGCGGCGCGGTGTGAGGCGCGTTGCTACGATTCACACGGCTCCCTCCATCGGAGGTTCGAGTCCTCGCTTGGGCATGGGTGTGTGTGTGTTGTCCTTAGCGTAAGTTAGTATAACTTATATTTAGTAGTATGTAAGACTAGGAACTGTTGACGTTAGCTGTTTAGTCCCACAGGAACTTAAAAAAGATTTTAAAAACGAAAGAAAAGAAAATCTAGCAGAACACTGTCAAAATTTGTTTTCCAATCTTTTTTCTCTATCGGTTCATAGTACAGCCCTTAATGAGAGGCAGAAAGGGACTGGTCCAACAAAATGTCGTACGCATCCCGGAAGTCATTCCAAGGATAAAATAAAAATGACAATATTATACTACTCTCCCACGAGACACTCTCTGCTCAGCTGCACAACGTAGCTACAGTAGCGTTTTGCTCTTGCCTACGAAAACAGGGGGGGGGGGGGGGGGGGGGGGGGGGAACTGAGGGGAATTTCAAGGTCGAACAAATGGCTTCTCCCGGAGTTTTGAGCTGCTCAGTGTCTGTGAGACGGATCACAGCGCAATACGCAGTTGTAGCGTTATGGATACTGCAGTCGGGTTGGCATGACAGTACAATAAGTTTCTGTAGCGGCCCAGGGTGAGTGGGGCCGTTACAGTTGAAGAGTAGTGCAGTGATGGGATGTAGAGTTTAGGGCGCGGACCAGTGGCGGGTAGGGAAACTCGGCTGAGGGATCAGACATCTTTGCTCAGTGCTGTGTTACAATGATCGAAGTGCTGCAACGTTACATAGACGCTCCCAGCAGGCCCGTGGCCTACCGGGTGCGCCGTCAGCAGCTGAATGCTACGGCGGAGTGCTGCACGTGCGGCCTCCAAGTCCCGCTTTTTCTGGCACTTGTTTGCTTCACTCACAAGGAAGTAACGGCAATTGCAACAAACCGATTTCGCAGAAAATGGCTCTGAGCACTATGGGACTTAACATCTGAGGCCATCAGTCCCCTAGAACTTAGAACTACTTAAACCTAACTAACCTTAGGACATCAAACACATCCATGCCCGAGTCAGGATTCGAACCTGCGACCGTAGCAGTCGCGCGGCTCCAGACTGTAGCACCTAGAACCACTCGGCCATTTCGCAGAAACTTCACTCAGTGGGATAATGGTCAAAATAAGCGATCACGTCTATCGGCTTATCTGTAGATATTCGACCTTCTCTGTGAAAACGACACTGAAGCTTTATATGCCCTTTAGAGAGCGAATGTTTCAAACGAAGCTGTGCCAAGGTGGACAGCACCGCCGCTTCACACTGTTGAGCCCCTTGTTCGAAATTTGATCATGATTTTTATTTATTTATCTATTTATTATTTATCTGTTCATATCCGTAGAAAGGTTACTTAACCCCCGCGCTGTGTAGCCATGCGGCCTGGGGTGCCTTGTCACGTTTCGCGCGGCTCCCCCCGTCGGAGGTTGGAGTCCTCCCTCGGGCATGGGTGTGTGTGTTGTCCTTAGCGTAAGTTAGTTTAAGTTAGATTAAGTAGTGCGTAAGCCTAGGGATCGATGACCTTAGCAGTTTGGTCCTATAGTCGTTACCACAAATTTCCACAAAATCACTTCACCACTGTTATCCAATGTATAGTGAAGTAAAGTTGTCGCTGTTAGATTACTAACTGCATTTCTGGCGAATGAATTAAAAACAATAGAAAAACTAAAAGAATGGGAAAATTATTTGAAACTGTTTTCGATGAAATTCCTGTAGTTTGTATTGATTAATAATCAATTACAATCACAAGTTTCGGCAAAGTGACCCGTTATGCGTGGTTTCCCGCGATATTATTGCCAACTCATTAAATCTTCAGCAATGTTAACGTTTCTTTCCCGAGTGATATTCATACAACGAAATGTCACCGTTGCAAACCTGCCTTCACGGAATGATCGTGAGCTACGGAAATTCTATGTTTCGAATGTTTCTACGATTGGCATAATGCGAAAGAATGCACAAAATCTTACTGAAGGATACACGTAAGAATAAAATATAAGAACTAATATAAGAACTTATATAAGAATCAAATATAATATCACCCCTAAATTTAAAAGGATTATAGCGCCCAAAATACTATACACACATACACGAGCCACAGGGGGTTTCATTTATCTTGACCACCCTAAGTAACTGTTTCTCCAGATGTAAATTACAAAATGTTTCAAGCAAATTTTGTTTAGCCGTCAGGTGGACATCAATCAGCATGACTGCCTTCGTCTTACCTTTGTTTTTTTTACAAAGATATGAACAGCGGTATGACTTTTTTAAATGACACCCTCAAGGTTTTATTCGGTCATACATTTCCTCACCTAAAGACCTATTCAAAAATGTATCACATTGTACCATTCACTGAAACAAAACGTTGTTAATTACATAACACAACAGTGACGTTGACACTCCCAGTGCTTAGTGCAGGTACTCGGGGTAATGGAACCCATCCATGTGCTTACGTTGACAGACGACAAATGTAAACATAAATAGAATGCACACCCGTCATTCCGTCAACCACTGTTAGTTGAAGAGTTGTGTGAGAAGAATGTACACCAACGAAGAGAAGGTAGAAATGCTACTCATCTGTACGGGTACATTTAGTACAGTAGTTTAGTCCTTTTAAATACTGTAGGTGCAGAGTAGGCATACAGTAAAGGCTGTCCTTCCTACAAACTGCATAGACATAACGTGTCTTTTATTGTTGTTGCTGAAGGTATGGGAAACGCTACGCAGGCAGCGGAACTGTACCGAGAGCGATATCCTGACTAGATCCCACCTTCCCGGGGGATGTTTTCTCGTGTTGCTGCAACGCTTCAGGAAACGGGAGGTTTCAACCCACAACAACGCAATCCTCGTAGCACTCGCACAGACGAGGCTACCGAAGTCACTGTTCTCGGAATCGTTGCTATGAACTCACATGGGAGCACACGACAGCTTGAACACGAGATTGGCATTCCTTGAACCAGTGTACGTCCTAATCTTACACGTCACCGGTTCCATCCTTACCATGTACACCTACATCAAGAATTGCATGGGAGTGATTTCCAGAATCGTGTACAGTTCTGTCAGTGGGTACAACAGCAAATCCTCGTGAACCCGAACTTCTTCTCTAATGTTCTATTTACCGATGAATGTTCATTCTCAAACAAAGGGCAGGTAAGTACAAGAAACTTGCATTATTGGTTCAGCGACAACCCACGATGGCTTAGACAGGTGGAACATCAGCGTCAGTGGAGAGTTAACGTCTGGTGTGGGATGCTTGGTACTACAATTATTGGACCTTATTTCATCAATGGTAGTCTAAACTGCACAGCGTATGCCAACTTCCTCAGACGAATTCTTCTTCCTCTCCTAGATGAAGTGCCGCTAAGAACCAGAATGTTTATGTGGTATTAACACGATGGGTGTCCAACGCACAATGTCTTGCGTGCGCATCGTGTTCTGAACAGAACGTATCCTGCCAGATGGATTGGTCGAGGAGGAACAGTTACTGGCCTGGTAGGTCTCCTGATTTAAATCCTCTGGACTTTCTTGTTTGGGGATGAATTAAAAACGTGGTCTATCGCGATATTCCAACAACTCCAGAGGACATGCAAGAACGTGTAGTACTTGCTTGCACTCCTCTTCACCACGCAACACTGGAAGCTGTAAATAATTCTTTCATTCAACGAGTGCATCAATGTCTCCGTGTCCAGGGTCACCTCTCTGACCACCTTTGAATGTTCTACTCCTGAGAAATGGTACAGGAGTGTCAAAGTCAATTTTGTTTTATGTTTTTACTTGGTTTCCATTTGTTTCCTGAGAACTCCAGCAAGTGGAGAAGTTTGTGATCCCGGGCTCAAAGTCAATGATATGTAATTAATAAGCGAATGGTACACTGTGATACATTTTTGAATAGGTATTTAGGAGAGAAAATGAATTTACTAATAAAAAATACAGCGTGCCATTTAAAAAAGTCATACCGCTGTTCATATCCTTGTACAAAACAAAGCTACAACGAAGGAAGTCATGCTGACTGATGTCAACCTGGCCGGCCGGAGTGGCCGAGCGGTTCCAGGTGCTACAGTCGGGAACCGCGCCACCGCTACGGTCGCAGGTTAGAATCCTGCCTCAGGCAAGGATGTGTGTGATGTCCTTAGGTTAGTTAGGTTTAAGCAGTTCTAAGTTCTAGGGGACTGAGGACCTCAGAAGTTAAGTCCCATAGTCCTCAGAGCCATTTTGATGACCCCCTGACGGCTAAAGAACATTTGCTTGAAACATTTTGTGATTTGCATCTGGACAAACTTATTTAGGGTGGTGAAGATAAATGGGACACCTGTACAATAAATGTATGAAATTCTGAAACACAGTTGTAATTTTGCTATTAATATAACACTCTTGTATTGCCTAACTTTACAAGAAACATTAACGTAGCGAAATTCTACGGAAACGGGTAGATAAATGAAAAAATGAGAAAAAAATAAATAAAGGGAATAATCAGGTTTTGAGAACAGGACGCAAAAGTGAGACAGTGTTCCACCATTTCGGCTGAGGAACAAGGGTAATGAGAGGCATGTAAATTACGTCGGGAAAGCTTTGACAGTCGCTATCCAACAAACAGTCGAGTTATCTACGGTCAAGCAGAGACAAGTGTTCGCTTATTTTGAGTCCTCTTCCGTTGAGTGAAGTTTCTGGGAAATCGGGTTATGGCGCTTGCTGTATTCTCCTCTTTAGCAGCTCGTGCTTCAGTTAGCACTGTGGGGCCGTAAACGAGAAGTGATAGCGATGCGAACATCTGCCCAGATTCTCGCAGAGGTCCCTTGCTATCGGAAGAAAAGCTTGCCGCAGTGCGGGTGGATGGCGGTGGTACCGCCTTGACAGCGAATTGCTGCTCCACAATGCAGAAGTTCAATTGCTGCAGTTTTGCACGGAGACGGATCATCCGTTGCAGCATAACTTCGCAAGCCAGTCGGATTGAGATAGTGCCCAGACTGACATCGGTGGTTCGCTGTCACATAACGTGGAGGCTTGAGTGTCTCTGCTGTGGTGGAGAATGCTGCCACAATGCGTATCACTATAGTGTACGTTTGTTGTGAGGATACGTTGCTTCCAAGCACATACAGATCAACACAGTCGTAGCCCCTATGGAGTAACTCCCCACCGTCCGGTTCAAGGAAACAGTGCATTTTCAGCGTAGCCAAGATAGTGATCGGTATACAGTCTCAGTTATGAAAGTGCATATCAACACCTCTGCGCCTGCTTCCTCGTCTCACATATTGCCGCAATGCAGCTGCTTTTCCCACAGTGACGCCCAAAATTAGACATGGCGTTACGTTGCTAATCGATAGTACAAGGGTTATTTCAGGTGGTTCGAGTGCAGTCCGCTTTTTTGCAATATACCAAAATAACCCCAAAAGGTAGCTGACAAAAGACTTACTTTACAACTTTAATGGTGTAAGTCAACATTAAGATGATATCTGGCAAATAAACCCAATAATGCACGACTGGCCATTAAAATTTCTACACCACGAAGATGACGTGATACAGACGCGAAATTTAACCGACAGGAAGACGATGCTGTGATATGCAAATGATCAGCTTTTCAGAGCATTCACACAAGGTTGGCGCCGGTGGCGACACCTACAACGTGCTGACATGAGGAAAGTTCCCAACCGATTTCTCATACACAAACAGCAGTTGTCCAGCGTTACCTGGTGAAACGTTGTTGTAATGCCTCGTGTAAGGAGGAGAAATGCGTACCATCACGTTTCCGACTTTGATAAAGGTTCGATTGTAGCCTATCGCGATTGCGGTTTATCGTATCGCGACATTGCTGCTCGCGTTGGTCGAGATCCAATGACTGTTAGCAGAATATGGAATCGGTGAGTTCATGAGGGTAATACGGAACACCGTGCTGGATCCCAACGGCCTCGTATCGCTGGCAGTCGAGATGACAGGCATCTTATCCGCATGGCTGTAACGGATCGTGCAGCCACGTCTCGATCCCTGAGTCAACAGATGGGGACGTTTGCAAGACAACAACCATCTGCACGAACAGTTCGACGACGTTTGCAGCGGCATGGACTATCAGCTCGGAGACCATGGCTATATCACAAACAGGAGCGCCTGCGATGGTGTACTCAACGACGAATCTGGGTGCACGAGTGGCAAAACGTCATTTTTTCGGATGAATCCAGGTTCTGTTTACAGCATCATGATGGTCGCATCCGTGTTTGACGACATCGCGGTAAACGCACATTGGAAGCGTGCATTCGTCATCGCCACACTGGCGTGTCACCCGGCGTGATGGTATGGGGTGCCATTGGTTACACGTCTCGGTCACCTCTTGTTCGCATTGTCGGCACTTTGAACAGCGGACGTTACATTTCAGATGTGTTACGACCCGTGGCTCTACCCCTCATTCGATCGCCGCAAAGCCCTACCTTTCAGCAGGATAATGCACGACCGCATGTTGA
Organism: Schistocerca serialis cubense; assembly: GCF_023864345.2. Taxonomy (NCBI): domain Eukaryota; kingdom Metazoa; phylum Arthropoda; class Insecta; order Orthoptera; family Acrididae; genus Schistocerca; species Schistocerca serialis. Next base: position 1,219,208,807 of record NC_064638.1, on the reverse strand, counting down.
AGTTCCTGTACGGGTCTTTCTTAATAGAGAAAATGTTCGAATGCTGCCCTGGCCAACACATTCTCCAGATCTCTCACCAATTGAAAACGTCTGGTCAATGGTGGCCGAGCAACTGGCTCGTCAGAATACGCCAGTCACTACTCTTGATGAACTGTGGTATCGTGTTGAAGCTGCATGGGCAGCTGTACCTGTACACGCCATCCAAGCTCTGTTTGACTCAATGCCCAGGCGTATCAAGGCCGTTATTACGGCCGGTGGTGGTTGTTCTGGGTACTGATTTCTCATGATCTATGCACCCAAACTGAGTGAAAATGTAATTACATGTCAGTTCTAGTATAATATATTTGTCCAATGAATACTCGTTTATCATCTGCATTTATTCTTGGGGTAGGAGGTTTAATGGCCAGTAGTGTATGTTTACTCACGCAATGTCGCAAGCATTAAATAACAAAACAGTACCAGCTGGTACTTTCTGTGTCCTATCTAAGGGATCTGACTGCTTCAACAACCATATCCTCCTAAATAAATCTGTGTTTTGTGGAACCGATGGGATATTTAACCAGGGAGGTAGTGTATCTAACGCACAGAATGCAGTAAGCTGTACTTAGTAATTCCGTCGATGTAATCAGGGGAGACTACTCTGACTAGAGAGAAATCAAACGTGGAGTTTGTGACGGTATAATACAGAATTGCTGCATAAAAGTTTTGCTCACTATGTTTATTGTAAATGTAATTCTTTTATTCTGTAAATGTGTAATATTAGCTATAATGTGCACAAATTAAACTCGAATCTTGGTTTACAGCATTACGCGACTGGTCGCCTTAACCGCTTTTGCCATCCGTGGACGAGTCACGGCCAGACTGAACCTTCTACTGCATTGTTCGTTCTGATAACACGGGGACAGAAGCACTATATTTATCCGCCAACAACAGTCAGAGACTTTCAGTTATAACGCCCTCCCCTCCACGGGAATTGCATTGTGTGTGTACAAGTCGTGATTCTGGAACAACGATATTTGGAAGCGTGGGTGTGGCCGTGAGGCATTGGCGGATTGCCAGAACGACTATGGTGACCGCTTGAACAAAGCAGGAAATCCGAGATCCAGTCCTGATGTGGAGCAAATCTGTAGTTGCCGCAGTGCCTCATCCTTCGGACATGCGTGGATGGAACACTGCATCGTTCTACATAGGCACTGCAATATCGCCGTTACGGAAAGTTAGGAAAAGCAATATACTTGGCAGAGACTAAAGACTTGTGGAGGAGCGTTGTCTCTGGACGCGAGTGCGACCTCAGGGAGGGCTTGCAGGAGACTTCTTTGGTCGTTGGACGTAAGACTGAACACACGCAAATGTCGTGCACTGTCGGGGCTATGTGAAACGCAGTTGTAACTAGCGGGCACCAAGAGTATGACGAATGCGACGCAAAATGCAGGAGGCTCCAATAACATCTAGATCCTGTCCCACAACTAGTCATTGCGAGTGAAGACGCGTCCGCAGGATTACATGGAGCTATGGGAGCACTGTAGATGACAACGAAGGCGACGGCTTAACGACTGCAACGAAGTATACGATTGTTTTGTTTTATTTCGTGTACAAATCTTTGCGAGGCATTACGCAGTGACATTCTCGGAGAATTTTGTTTTAGTAGTAAGTGTTGTAGTAGGTACCTGATCTTGTCTTTATCCTCAGCCATTATCATCTACTTAGGATCCTATTTCTTTCCACTTACTAAATACACGTATGTCGTTGTTTAACCCTTCCAGACCCTCTGTTTACAATTGTGTACATTAACTTCTGCTATGTCTTAGCTGCAACGGAAGTATTTTATTCCAAAGGGGAAGCTGAGGTACACATTTGTCAATGTTCAACCATTTCATCATACTTAACTGCTGCCAAGTGTTAGGCATCACCATGAAAGTATCAGAAAGTCTATGTGGAATTGTGCAGCAGCTCATGACCACCATACTACACGTATGTGGTTGGTTTGCTATATTTCACTGTATAGCTTAATACTGTTGTTGTTATGGTGCATGGTAATTATTGAATTATCTTTTCACTATTTATTTTAATTGAAAATATTTCGCAATGAGTTATTGTAGTCCATAAAATTAAATCAAGTGAAGAAGGTATATTTTGAACATGGGTACATATTTTTGTATAAATCTTGCATTTAATCATTAAAAAATCACATAAAGAAAAACTGTCCTTCCTCCAGAAAAAATTCGGGTCTGATAGGGTTCAACACATAAAAGAACCATAACAACAGACTGTCATGGCCAGTTTCGTTTGTTTGGCAAAAAGATAACTGAAAGTAATTAATAATGAAATCTCAATAAGTTGACAGTTTTGTCCGACGATATTAAGAGGCAATGTCATGCTAACTCAATGAAAACGAAGCATAGTAACTAAAATTAAAATAACTTCAGCGCTCTTAAATGAAAGAAAAGATTAAATTAAGTTCACATGTTTCATATTCGTGTATATAATAATATTTGTATTAAGTATTGTTTTGGTTCGTATCTCCGCATTGTGAATATCTTGAAAGCCACCAATTGCTTACTTGATCCAGTAAATATTCATAGCAATTGCATTCTACTCAAAGTACGTAGCTTGCCATATCCAGGAAACTAGTGCACGTAAGTAAACGTTAACCAGAGGTTACGTAAATTACTGTCGCAACAAAAGAGCTACCTCCAATCAATCATTTACTTTTCAATAAAGAACTGAAATACCCTTTTGAAAAATTAAACTATCTTATTATTGAAGATATAATACAACCGCTTTCTATATTCATTATAATTTTGTAATGTGTTGTGCTCTCAGAAACGTGTGTCAGCCTTGTGTTGGCACAACTGCTGTAACGCTTACATATTCATTGCTGTCCGCATTATTGATAAGATGTCGATGAGACAGTGTCCAGTTGTGCTGGCGACTGTTTTAATTAATTTATTATTTCAATTATATTAGTCATGTGGTAGCTCTTTTCGTTTCATATTTTATGTGAGTGATTGCATTGTTTCAAGCGTTAAATCTAATCCAAATAAGTAGATTTTCAGAAAGAGAAGGAATAAAATTTGCTAGTTGTACACTTGTCTCCACTAACTGGGCAAATTTTCTTCAGAGACGATAGCCTTGTCCAAAATCAAATTCATTACACATACGCGATCAGGGTCGTATTGTCACATTAAACAGTTGGTAAAGGGTTAGGTTACAATTTCGCCGAGGCTAAACCTTAGCTCCACCATTATACGGCCGCATGAAATTTGATGTAACCGCAGCACACACACACACACACACACACACACACACACACACATAGCAGTTCAAAAGGAACGGTGATGTACTTAATTGCAGTACCAAAATGAAAAGTCACATTCAGTACTACACATTAAGGTAGTCTTCAGTATGAGAATGGGTACACAATGATGCAAATAAGACTTAGGATCGCTACCCAGTCATAAAAAAGCCTGATAAACAGTACAGTAAAATTTTAAAACAAACTGAAAACGTTTCTCCTTGACAACTCCTTCAATTATTGTAATGTCTAAAAGATGTTGGACAGAAAAAAAATAATAATTCACCTCTGTATATTTAATGAAAATAACAGTAATAATAGTTATAATAATAATGACAATAATAATAATAAAACTTATAAAAGTTCTCCATGTAGCTATATTTACAAATTATTTCTCGATGTGAATGTAAAATAACTCGTTCCACACAGCTACGATCTGTCGTACAAATGATCCATTGAACATGAAACTAACTAATTAACAGACGTTCGGTTTTCTAAGCAAACAGTGTTATGTATGGCATCAACAACATCTGAAACGGCGGTAGAAACCCTGTGTTTTTCTGATAATGCATACTGAATACATGTGTAACAGCTGAAAACGATTAGATGAAAAATTGTGCTAACATGGCACAAACAAGGGAAGTAAAAGAAAACATCTTCAAAAAACCATGAAAGGCTGTAGAATGGATTATAGATGCTAATCTATCAACATTTTGAACTGTTGTTATGGTCATATAAGAAGAAAAATGAATGAAATCCATTGAATGTAGGACAGAAAGTGCTGAAACACGTCTGGCTGAAACGAAACTGATCAAACGATGCCGTTGCGAAGTCCGAATTTTTCCCCAAATTTGTTCGTTGTTCATTTTCTCCAGATGGGCACTTTGGTACCTTGCGCAGATCGCTTGCTATTCTTAGAGACTTGCTTGTATTCATCTGCGTCGTCTGCGAGCAACCTCGTTGTGGTTTCATGTATCGTTGACGGCGTGGTCGTTAGGGGCATAGTAAACGCAATAACTGTTAATTTTTAGATAAGAGAATCGCAGGCGACTCACCGGTGTTTGGTTTAAGCGAATTAGGAAAACACGAAAAACTTTAACTCTCTATAACCGGAGTGGTAGCTGAACTGACGTTCTCCAAGGAGACATGAGCTCTCAACAGTAAAAGCGGATTACGTAAGCAGAGTAGCTGTCTTCTGTAATATACTCCCATATTACTTTTCATCAAGTAAACACGCACTTGTTTCGCTCAGTTGAAATGTTGCATTGATAAATGTTTCTGTGTGTTAAAAGAAATACACATTTTAAAACAGCTTTGTTCTCATCTTTACAGGAACATATATGTCGCAGTCGTAAACCAACAGACCAAATATTTGCAGTGCATTTTCAAGTTTCGATGTTTTCATGATATCATTTTGAAGCGGTTGTTAAGTAGAACACGTTCTCACTCTGAAACAGTTGTGTGGTCGGTATTAATCAAAAGTATCTGAAACAGATTGTCTGTTTGCCCCATTCACATTCCACAAACGCCAGTTCGCGCATCCACAGGGGCTATTTTATCAGGTCGGTTGGCATGCAAATATTCCTGACATTACTAACCACACATCTCTCCCCTCTCACACAGCAAATGCGTTTGGTGCACATTTTCAAAGCGGATATTGTTTACACACACTGCCGATTAAATTTCCTCATCTGCTTGTACCATTGTGCAACACAGGTATAAACGATGCTCGTTTTGTTACGGTTAATTTGTTTGCCCAGCTGACTTCTAACAACCACTTTTCAAAAGCTATTACGGTTTTACACACAAGGTAAAAATATTTCATATTGAAATCTCTTTATTGCGTAGATGAGTAAAGAGCCTGCTAAAAATTTTGACTATGACGTAAGTTGTATGACGGACAGTCAAACGAAAAACGAACACCCGCCACAACGGGAGAAGGAATATGGAAAAGTTCCATTAAAAATAATTATCACTCGCGATAAAACATTTATCTCACTGGGAAACGAGACAATCAGTTCCTGTTTTGTAAAAGGTCGTCGGGCGCAGACGGATCCAAAGCAAAACCCACTATTGCACCTCAAATGGTTCAAATGGCTCTAAGCACTACGGGACTTAACATCTGAGGTCATCAGTCCCCTAGGACTTAGAACTACTTAAACCTAACTAATATAAGGACATCACACACATCCATGCCCGAGGTAGGATTCGAACCTGCGAGCGTAGCAGCAGCATGGTTCCGGACTGAAGCGCCTAGAACCGCTCGGCCACAACGGCCGGCTTATTGCACTTCCCGTTCGACTGAAACCGACGTCCATGCCTCTCTTCCTTCAGGTCGCTAAAGATTTGAAAATCACACGTTGAATGATCCAGCCTTTACGGTTGATGTTGCAGTGTATATCTACTCTGCGCATCTCCTTCTTCAGGTCGCCGAAGTTGTATAATCACAGGGTGAAAGGCGCGGGTTGTACGGCGGTGGTTGCAGTGTTTTCTAACCAGAACGGTGCAGCGTAGCCTTTGTGCGATTGACAATTAGAAGCTTTTTATAGACTGACATCACAGCTTGATAATCAATCGGTTTTATTTTCGTTATAGCCCATAATTATTTTGATACTTCCAAGTAAAGTAAAGCACTGTTTATATTTTGTAAAATTTACAGTTGAAAATGTAATCTCCAGCCAGCTTACATCCAGTGCATATTGTGGCATACATTTCTGCGCAAGAAATATAGCTATCATATCGAAATGGTTTTTTAATGTGTAACTAGAGTGACACGTCTTTCTATTCTCGAGAAAGTGCTTGAAATTTATTGGGGACTGTCTGCAATGGAGCTGTCTTGCGTTTCTTTTCTTCGTATGCTTCCTGAAATGAAAAGACTGTAGTCATCAGCTAATGAAGAATGGATGTTTTTTCAGTCCATGCTCCTTAATTTTAGGAAACTTTTCGACAGGCGTGATAGAGATCAGAAATCTAAATTTCTGTTACTTCTGAATGAGTATTTTGAAAAGGCTGAGAAAGATGCATCGGGAATTTTCTTCTCATCATGGGCTTCTTCGAGTTCTTCAAATGCTTTTTCTACCCCTATACAGAGTTCACCATCATCTGCGACACCATCAACGGTGACTGGTCTCTCTTCAATGCCAGCAACGTTCCTTCTTAATAGTCCTCAGGCTCAGTCAGGTACTACTGTGCGAATGTCAACTGCTGTAGAAATACTATCCTAGTTTAATGAATTTTTTAACCATAAAGTGTATATATATTACATTGAGTAAATTAATATGCCAGGTGGCCTCAATAAAAAGAAATTTTATATGGTACTGTTTTTAACATCAATGAAACACTTTCACCAGCTTACCTTATAGTAGTGGGTAGATTTTCAGCAGAGAAGCAGAAATCCTGAAATCTGTGACCTGCTTTGTCAGAGCAGCTGTACTTGTTGCTCCAAAAAATGATAACTGTCTGAACTCTGTCTGTGTACTTCATAGAGTTTGTGTTCGTCTAGGGAGAGCTAACGAGAAACAACAGCTGAAATATGTTGAGTATTTATATCATTGTGTGGATGCAGTTTGTAGTTCCTTTTCAGCCTTTTGAGATTAAATTGGTGATAATACTCAACGACCCCATGACTGCAGCTGAAACTGAAACAGAAAAGTGATTTGTGCTGCCTTGTTATATTATGAGTCACATCACGTACCGTATCTCATATCGTATCATCCCATAGGGACATTTATTGCAGTGTATCGCATTGTACCACCTCAGTGATAACTGCTTGCTGAGTTCGCCAGTGTTATAAACGTGATTGTTGAAGCTCGAACTCTACCGATACCTTACGTAACATTGGTTCAAAACAATCCCAACCCCACGCTCACCATCCTCATCTAAAACAGTATGTAATAGAGTTCAAATTATTGTATGTGGAATGTGCATGCTTTTAATACTAACAACATGAACATAAATTCCACTTTTCTGGTTTAACGATCATAAATGGCAAGCACCTGTGACTAAACCCATCGCATGTAGCTGGTTTACCGAGTGGGGTGGAGAATAGCTGATATGAAACTTCCTGACAGATTAAAACTGTGTGCCAAACCGAGACTCGACCTCGGGACCTTTGCCTTTCGCGGGCAGCTGCTCTACCAACTGAGCTACCCAAGCACGACTCACGACCCGTCCTCACAGCTACTTTTAATCTGTCAGGAAGTTTCATATCAGCGTATGCTCCGCTGCAGAGTGAAAATCTCATTCTGGAAACAGCCTACAGGCTGTGGCTAAGCCATGTCTCCGCAATTATCCTTTCTTCCAGGACTGCTAGTTCCACAAAGTTCGCAGAAGAGATGTGAAGTCTGGAAGGTTGACGACGAGGTACTGCCACAATTGAAGCTGTGAGGACGGGTCGTGGGTCGTGCTTGGGTAGCTCAGTTGGTTGCCGGCACGGTAGCTAGGCGTGCTCTGTCAGAGGGGTAGCTGCCCTCTGTAATAAAAAAAACTGAGTTAATCGATCAACAACGAACTTAAAAGGGTGTAGACGACGTTCGTGAGCAGATGCGACGAACAAAAGCGAACAAGATGACATTAAAAAAAAAAAAGTTGGTAGAACACTTGCCCGCGGAAGGCAAAGGTCCCGAGTTCGAGTCTCGGTCTGGCACACAGTTTTAATCTGTCAGGAAGTTTCATATCAGCGAACACTCCGCTGCAGAGTGAAAATCTCATTCTACAAACAGACTTTACCAAAAAAGAAACTTGCGTGTTTAACTTTATCTCTCCTTTAGTGACCTGAAACACTGCAGGCCACGTATTACATGTTAAGTGTCAGTTTGCTAACGAGACAGGACGACACCTGGGTAAAACGTAAATCTCACTTTTAATTTAGCGTAGCAAATAGCAATGTCTTTAGACAATATAAAGTCCACCGGCCGGAGTGGCCGTGCTGTTCTAGGCGCTACAGTCTGGAACCGAGCGATCGCTACGGTCGCAGGTTCGAATCCTGCCTCGGGCATGGATGTGTGTGATGTCCTTAGGTTAGTTAGGTTTAATTAGTTCTAAGTACTAGGCGACTGATGACCTCAGAAGTTACGTCGCATAGTGCTCAGAGCCAATATAAAGTCCGTAAAGGCTGTTTCACACACTTCAGTGACGTGACAGTGCGGTAATCGGACAGTTATACCACTGCGTGTTTGAAGGTATTCTTCTAGGTATTTGAAAGGCTGTGATCACATTCACCTGTGGCGTAAACATGACAGTGTAAACTGTGCTCCAGGTGACACCGTAACGTGATTGCCGTGTTTCTTGCGGTCGATGGTTTCTCGATTCACGGCCGCGGCACGGGCAAGTTGTTGTGTTGTCGTGCAGTAGTTTATCATCATAAACAAAATTGACGAAAAACTTGTTGAATTGAATCCTTTCCTGTACGATCTATCCAGACCCAAGGGAAAAGGACACAAAACAGAAAAATACCACCCTGGTCTATAATAGGAAGAGAAATAAAAACAGCTGTTAAGTACATAAGTGCATATTTCTCATTTTACATCAAAGAATGCTACCAACTAGGTAAAACATTGTTGTCAGAGGGTGGGCTATACCTGTAATATTTTATTTCCATAAACTTTGACGTTCACAGATGACATTGTAATTCTGTCAGAGACAGAAAAGCACTTGGAAGAGCAGTTGAACGGAATGGATAGTGTCTTGAAAGTAGGATATAAGATGAACATCAACAAAAGCAAAACGAGGATAAGTTAATGTAGAGAAATTAAGTCGGCTGATGATGAGGGAATTGGATTAGGAAATGGGACTTTTAAAGTAGTAAAGGAGTTTTGCTATTTGGGGAGCAAAATAACTGATGATGGTCGAAGTAGAGACGATATAAAATGTAGACTGACAATGGCAAGGAAAGCGTTTCTGAAGAAGAGAAATTTGTTAACATGGAGTATAGATTTAAGTGTCAGAAAGTCGTTTGTGAAAGTATTTGTATGGAGTGTAGCCATGTATGGAAGTGAAACATGGACGATAAATAGTTTGGATAAGAAGAGAATAGAAGCTTTCGAAATGTGGCGCCACGGAAGAATGCTGAAGATTAGGTGGGTCGATCACATTACTAATTAGGAGGTATTGAATAGGAATGGAGAGAAGAGGAGTATGCGGCACAACTTGACAAGAAGAAAGGACCGGTTGGGAGGACATGTTCTGAGGCATCAAGGGTTCACAAATTTAGCGCTGAAGGGCAGCGTGGTGGGTAAAAATCGTAGAGGGAGACCTAGAGATGAATACACTAAGCAGATTCAGAAGGATGTAGGTTGCAGTAGTTACTGGGAGATGAAGAAGCTTGCACAGGATAGAGTAGCATGGAGAGCTGCATGAAACCAGTCTCACGACTTAAGACCGCAACAACAACAACAACAAACCCCGACAACAGTTGCAATGTGAACGTCTATAAGAGGCAACAAAGATATGGAGAGTGGTGTTGTGTAATTGAAGAGTAATGGTGCATTGTTCGAAGGAGTATGAGAGTAACGTGTTTCCCAGCCAGAGTTACTATACTATTTGGAAAATTCCACATATCATTAAAAACACTTAGCGATGTTTTTCCACATTTCTTTTATCGGAGTATTCACCAATTGGTCCATCGTATGGTCTATAATTATGTCGCAGGTTTCTCGTACTGTTTTATGTACCGTGATGACTAAATGAAATCGTTGTAAACATTAGGAATATAATAATCAAAGATTTCACAGGTGCCGAGTGGTCTAAGGCACTGCAGTTACGGACTGTGTGGCTGGTCCCGGCGGAGGTTCGAGTCCGCCATCGGGCATGGGTGTGTGTGTTTCTGCTTAGGATAATTTAGGTTAAGTAGTGTGTAAGCTTAGGGACTGATAACCTCAGCAGTTAAGTCCCATAAGATTTCACACACATTTGAAAATTTTTTTCACAGGTGGTCTCAGGGGTAATAAATCAGTAACGCGAGAAAAACTATACAGCAGGAGGTAATAATTACGAACTTTGATTTAATATATTTAATTAACGATAAACTGTCTAGGTGCGCGTTAACATGAAGCAAAAGGCCAGCCGTTCGCTTGGTGTGATGGTTTTTCTCCAGTGTGCGTTCCGATTTCTCAGATGAGCTTTCTACTTGTTCAATAGAAAGCTGAATGAATTTTAAAACGTCTGAAACATTCATAAACTGTGTTCCATCGTCCATCAATTCACTCTACAGAGTGGCAAATTCCCCCTTCTTCTTCTCTGTTTTTCCAACTCTGATTAACACACTTCAGTATTTTCAGTAGGTTTTCCTCTTATTTCATCCAAAATCCAACAATCTACATAAGATCATCGCCCTAGAACTTCGCCATTCCGGCCTCTCAATTGCACTGGCGACTATGAGTAGACGTCACTTTGGTGTCACGGCCGGAGCAATCACTATCCGTTCATAGCACTGTCACGTCACTGATGTCTGGAACTGCCTAAGGGTTGTTCAGTGTTGCTCATTAGTGTTTTTTATGGAGAAAACCGTTATTCATACTTTACACTCCGAATATCTTTTATCATGCTTGAACAGTCCAGTCTTCATGATTTGCCATGCGCAAAATAACTTTATATACTTTGGCAGCTGACATTAGTGGCTGAATTGATTATCTCTTGCAGTCACTCCCCTCTTCTTTTCGCTCTTTCCCCTTTCTGAATTTAATTATTTCTAAGACGGTATTTCCTATTTCATTGTTGTTGTACATCAGATTTTCATCAGTTCCCCCCCCCCCCCCCTGAAGAACTAACGTTAGTTTTTACATTTACATATTAACAGAAAAAAGTCGTGGCACCAAGAAGAAGATGTGCGACATAAACGAAGGTTGGTAGGCGTGTTTCTACACCTGAAGTAAGATGTCTGTTCAGATTTAGCGTTAGTGACATAAGAAGGGCGCTAGTAGGGCCACTATAAAAACGCAAATCCGGTTTGCTTTAGATATACACTGTAAGGGTCGTGAGCGTTAGTTATCTTTGGGACTGGACGTGGTGAGTTGCTGTTAGTCAAGAATGCCTTTAAGGCGACAAAGATGCCACTATCAATACCTTACTGTGTTTGAATAAGGTCGTTTAAAAGGGCTACAAGAAGCTGGATGTTCGTTCTCTGACACTGCGGGAAAACTTGGCAAAAAAAAAATGGTTCAAATGGCTCTGAGCACTATGGGACTTAACATCTGTGGTCATCAGTCCCCTAGAACTTAGAACTACTTAAACCTAACTAACCTAAGGACATCACACACATCCATGCCCGAGGCAGGATTCGAACCTGCGACCTTAGCAGTCGCGCGGTTCCGGACTGCGCGCCTAGAACCGCTAGACCACCGCGGCCGGCGAAAACTTGGCAGGAATATAGCCACTGTACATGATTGATTTCAGCAGTGACGGACACGTGGCATTACCTGTCGGTTAAACTTCGCGTCTTCGTGATGTAGTAATTTTAATGGCCAGTAGTGTAGATATACTATAACGAGCATTCTTCCCCAAACCGCAGAAAATTTTATTCTTTCAGCCATTCCTGTGGTGGGCGAAACAAGAACGTTTGCGTGATAAGGTTTTTACTATCTCCAACAGGCAGTGGAATATCTAACAAAATTCTTACCGTGTGACTGTGATTTTGGTCCTGTATATCAAATACTCAGGAAGGGAGATAGATCGTATGAACGCTTAGAAGTTTGTGAAACAATGTGCTCTGCTGCTATATCTGGTTAATGTAATGTTCATTTGGTTACATCGGAGGATATACCGAATTTAAAAACATGGTGGCGAAAAAAATACAAGCAGACGTGCTGATCAAAAGAATCTAAATCCAGTACTGTTCCACGATCCTAAAAACAAGATTTCACCATTGCTAGTTGAATAAAGTTTGAGTACAAGTAAGCCACTAGAGACATAGTTATTGCTTCAAAACACAAAGGGGTTTAATACAGCACACTTTTGTACTGTAACACAAATTACATATGAATGTCTCATTTGTAATCTCAACTGACAGACCTTATGATGATTAAGGACTGCCTATCAATCACGATAAAATTAAGGACTCACCTAAAACAGTGAATACATACCAGACGAACACCTTGAATTCCATAAATCTCTCCTACAGTGGCCCACAAACAATACTTCTGGGTAATTATGTTTTATAACTTACTGGAATTCAGTAAAGGACACTCTGTATACCTTAGCCCACTTTATTTTCATTGTGGCGGTTCCTATTTAAGTTTTTCAAACTGTAATCCCTAGGTATTTAGTTGGCAGACTTGCGATATATATGATTTACCGTATATTTTATTTTTAACAGGTTCCTGTTATTAATCATGTGGATGACCTCAGACGTTTTATTATGTAGTTCACAGACACTTTTCGCAGCATATAGATATCTTGTCCAAATAATTTTACTATTAGCTTTGATCGTATGTTGATTTTACTAGACGATAAATGACGGCACCATCTGCAAACAATATATGAGGGCTGCTCAGAATGTGTCCCACATAGTTTATATAGATTAGGGACAGAGGTCATTTTACATTTCCATTGGGAATGCCAGATATCACTTCTATTTTACTTGATGAGTTTCCGTCAGCTACTTCGAACCGTGACCTTTCTGACAGGAAGTCACGAATCCAGTGGCACAACATGGAGGATCCACCATAGACATGTAATCTGATTAGAAGGCGATGGTGAGGAACGCTGTCAATAGCCTACTGGAAATCTAGAAATATGTAATAAATCTGAGATCCCCTGTCGATTTCACTCATTCTTGGTGTGAATAAAGAGCTAGCTGTGTTTCACAAGAAATGACATTCCTGAGTACGTGCTGCTCTTGCGTCAACAGATAGTTTCCTTAGAGGTGATTCATAATGTTCGAAAAAGTGTATGTTCCAAAATCCCGCTTCAAACGGACATCAGTGATATGGCTCTGTAATTCCATTTGACTTTCATCTTAAAATGACAATCACTGTATGATTTGGGAATAGCGAAGATAAAAATAAATTACGTAGCCTAATCCTAATCCAAACGCATCCCAAGCTGAGGTTAATCAACAAACAATGTGTCAGTTATTCCAGTGTATGTATACCTCTTAAGAACGACAAAATGTTGGAACAACAAATAAATCGAGTGACATTATACTGACGTCTTTTGAATGCGCACAAATGGAATAAGGGAACTGTAAGCAACTGTTTGCCTCTGTTCTGTCTGGAAACACGACGGCGTACCCAAAAGAAACCAAACTTCCTTTTAAATCTTAGTTATTCATGTTTTAAGCAGAGACATTCACTCCACTTCAAATTACGCACTACTTGCACTAATACAAGTGTTTAAGTTTTTATTTCATTTTTTCGAATCATCGTTTAAATTCATCTTTTATGATGCTTGACATTACCTCGTCGCTGTTATCTTCCCCTCAGAAACATAGGCAAAACACTTTCCTTTCGTGTACCTTTTCATTCCAGCAATCTGTTATACAGTCTTTTCAGAATTTGTAAGTAGGAAGCCTGGTGAACTGCCTCACCCTGCGCAACAAACTGTGAATGGACGACTTATCTCACATCGAAAAAGTATATTGCATGGTCTTAATATGTCATTTCATGTGACTAGCTTTCTCGGGGCAAGGGAAATTGAAGCCTTCCACTACCTTTATTATCGTAGGCTCAGTATCAAGTTCCTTCACCTGAGGCGATTTTTGAAAAAAAAAAAAAAAAAAAAAGAAGAAAAAGATGATTCCGGGGCTTCGCGACTTCCACGCGACCTTGTTTTTGTTCTTTCAGTCAGCAGCTACGGCACGAATTTGGCAACTACCCCTTTCATTCCCAAATCTTCTGTCACAATTCACTGCACTGAACTGCAAGTAACTTACGACAGCTCCACAATTGCTTCAATGGACATTTCACCATTCCTGAAACGGGGAAACCACTCACACATTTGACTTTTCCCCATACCTTAGTACTTGTACGCCGTCTTTAACATTTCAAGAGTTTCAGTTTGTAACACTGCGCTACTGCGCACGATACTTATTAAAGCCTGTACTATGGTAAGTTGACGGGCTTCACCTTAAGAGAAAGGATTTTTGTATAGCTTTTGACCGCGTGTACCTGAATGGAGGCAAATCACACTTACATCCACTCAGTAATAATAATCATACGTCAAGCAATTCCGGAGTGCAACCACACGTTAGGACGGACAAGAAACAACACAGAAGATGCTACCAAATTGTTAATAATACGGTCGCCAGCCTAATTAGGCATTAACTGAGTTTCTTCCCAGTACAAGTTGATGTACGTTCATACAAAACAACACGTAATGACACTGCATAATATGGTAAATTTTAGAACCCGAAAATCTACTGAACTAATAATTTCTTTTTCTCTACTAATATGGACAAACCAAAAATACACAACAATACACTATAATGTTTACTACAAACTTCGTACTGTCTATTGATCTGATTAAAATCGGGCATAGGTTACCCTAGAAACAGCACTTTCGAAACACACATACAATGTCAATTTTGAAAACGGTAAGACACTAATAAATTTTGATTTTTTATTGACTTTAACTTTGCTGGTCAAATCAGTTCATTACACTTCAGAATTTAAATGAATAGAAAACAAAAGGGTGGGGGGGCCTGAAACTGTTATGATCACTGTACTGAAATTTTGGTTATTTAAATCATTAAGCATTCAAGATTTCCAATATATGATTTACTACTCTTTTTGTCTTATTTCTTGCTCATTTAACTACCATTATTTTTGTCTCCAATTAATTAAACTTCATTACTAAACCACTTTCAAAATTATCACCCAATTTTGTCAGACCTATATTGTTCGTTTATTATTTCATTAACAACAAAGTTCTTTAAACATCATTCTAACATAGATAGGTCTGCCGGTAATTATTATTAACATAAACTCTAAATCTTCATCTCGGGACACTCGGATTGCACAACATGTGGAAAGGACCCTGTCTAGGTTAGTGATGAGGATAATTAAATCATAGGACAGTTCTGGTAAAAGTTAAGTTGTTATTGAACAGTCAGGAACAAAAGTAACACTGGTCCACACGAATACAGTACTAAAAGTTTCAACCTGTTCGTATCGATGCGGCGGTTGGCAGGCGGCGAGATGGCGAGGCGCACAGCACACATACAAGTACAGCTATGGCTCTTGATGTATCGACACTTTACTTCTTCATAGCGCCGCCATATTTTTCCATTTAGTGCCTGTAGAATTTTGCCATGCTGTCTAGTCGTCGGAAACGGCACATCCGAGGCTCAATGAAACTACGTTTTCCAGGAGAGCCTCCTCGGTCCAGAACGTGTTACTCAGACCGATGCCCAACTCCGACTACTACTGCTGAGCCCGTTATGCCGTGCCGCGCCCGTGTGCATTTTCACGCGCTCGCCCTGCCATCCACCTTTTACCGCTCCCCCACAGACAGGGTATTCACCAGAGGTTTTGCATTCCACATATCCTAATCCATTGCCTACGTATGGACCAGACGCACAAGTACAACTTTAACATCTTACAAATGTTTCAACATTTCTTACATTTCCATTTTGTTATAATATTGTTTGCAATTTGACATAAACATTAATATTCACATCGAACATTGTTTACAGTTTCTTTAACATAATGACATGAAAAGAAAAAAAGAAATGAAATCAGAACATCGCTTACACTAAGTTATCGAAAATCAGAAGAAAAAATTTTTATATGTACAGTTGTTGTTGTTACTAGTTCCACTTTTTTTCGAGCAAAAATCTGAATTTCAGCACAGCCTGCTGTTCACGAAATTCAGCAATTGCTGAAACAACAATCACACAAAAATGTTGTCACTATAGACTACAAGACTACGCCGAAACTAGCCCCCACCTTCTTCAGCGACAGCACTTGCCTCTGGAAAACTCGCTCTACGCGCTCCTAGCGGCAAAACGCGATACTACAACAGCTCTGTCCACTAAAAAGTTTGTTGGGTTTCTTTCGAGTATCTCTTGTGAAATTAAATGAGAAATACTCAATTTTCCTTCATGAATCCATGCTTGACGGCATGGAAACCGTTTGTTAACTGTTGCACTTGACGTTTAACGGTTAATCTGACAGCAAGAAACAGCTGACGTGGTCGTTCTGTAGACTGTAACGAATAAGATTCGGGCACCGTTCATATAAATTTCAGCTCACTATACAAACAGTTGCTTGCAAAATTTCACGTGATCATGTTAATGGAGTTATTGCATTATAATCCTGATAAGGGAACCTCCACATCGCACCCCCCTCAGATTTAGTTATAAGTTGGCACAGTGGATAAGCCTTGAAAAACTGAGCACAGATCAATCGAGAAAATTGGAAGAAGTAGTGTGAAACTATGAAAAAATAAGCAAAATATACAAACTGAGTAGCCCATGCGCAGATAGGCAACATCAAGGATAGTGTGAGCTCAGGGGCGCCGTGGTCACGTGGATAGCGTGAACAGCTGTCGAAAAGTTTTTCTTTATTTTCGCAAAGTTATGATCTGTCCGTTCGTTCATTGACGTCTCTGTTCACTGTAATAAGTTTAGTGTATGTTTTTTGCGACCGCACCGCAAAACCGAGCGATTAGTAGACGAAAGGACGTGCCTCTCCAATGGGAACCGAAAACATTTGATCGCAAGGTCATAGGTCAACCGATTCCTCCACAGGAAAACAAGTCTGATATATGCTATACGACGCTGGTGACGGCATGTGTGTCACATGACTGGAATATGTTGTCGACCCACCTAACTTGTACATTTGGCGAATGGGTAAAAATATTCTTCTACCTTACCCGATTTAGGTTTTCTTGTGGATGTGATAATCACTCCCAGGAAAGTGATGAAAACAGAAGAGTTTGTCACATAAACTGCAACAAAGGAATGCAACAGTTTCACGGTCGCGCAGTTTTCCCTGTGCTCTGTCAAAACATATGTTCTTAACGTTTTCAAATTTTTCCGTGTGTAGACCGTCAAATCCTGCATATGTCCAAGCAAATCTGAACATGTCCTGGAATTTTGGAGAGCGAAGTTGATTATGTGTGAGTGCCTGAACTTTGATCATTGTCTGAAAATAAAAAATTAAACTCTTCGCTCCATGGAGTACTTGAACCACGGACCATTTGTTCCGCAGCTACTCACGCTAACCACGGCACCACGGCTGTCCTGAGCCTACAAGGTCCTTGATGTTGCCTATGTTGCACATGGACTTCTCAGTTTGTATATTTTGCTTATTTATTTCATAGTTCTACACAACTTCTTCCTGTTTTCTCGATTGATCTGTGTTTAGTTTTTCAAGGCCTATCGACTGTGCCAACTTATAACTAAATCTGAGGGGGTGCGATGGGGAGGTTCCCTTGTGAGTAGGCAGGATGTCATTGGATTCCCAATGTCAAATTTACAACGATGTTTGTCAGGTAGTGGCAGAACAAATTATTCTACGTGTGTTCAGTAAATGTGTTTTAATCGCTTCGAGAAGTGTATGGAAACGGAAACATTATTCGCAGTGAATTGCGCGAGTGAACACCAAACACTGTGCAACTTCTGACGATAGCGACTTGCAAGTGCAGTTGCTACGTGAAGGTAGAACGGGCGCGACCAGATGCGTGAGGACACTCCGTTCCCGCTTTCGCCCGCTGAAGACATTCATTACGGCAAGTGTCGTCGATAAGACCGCCCCGTAGCCCGGCTGCTATCTCTCGGCCTTTATGTTCCTCCTGCGGGCGCTGCCGTCGTTGTCCAGTCCGCAGCAGCGCCAAGGAACCACGGTGGCCGTGATGAATGGAGCAGCAGAAGACAACGTGAACACCTCTGAAATATTCTGCGCCCGGTCTACAGAGCGGAGAAATGACTGTCAGTTCTGTGAAGCGAGGTCCACTAATTTAGGAGAGGCTATTATTTCTTCGTTAAACACAGTTACATGACGGAAACAATGGGCGCAATAAGTAATGTACTGAGTTTCACAAATAAGTTACCCAGGCAGGTAAACATACAATTTTGCCTCTAGAGACGCACTATACATAAAATATGAAGATGTTTAATTCCACTTGTTCAGTGACCAATATACACGCTGGTTACTTTCAACAAATATACACCATTAGCATCCCACCTTCTCGAAATTATAAAACGTCCTGGTAGGTTAAAGCTGGTGCCGGACTGGGAATTGAAGAAAGGACCTTTGTCTTTCGCGGAGAAGTGGTGGAGCACTTGCCCACGAAAGGCAAAGATCCCGCATTCGAGTCCCGATCCTACACACAATTTTAATCTGCCAGCATATTTCATATCAGCACACACTCAGCTCCAGGGTGAAACATTTATTGTGGAATATATCACCAACTACGGAATAGCCAGACATCGTCGCTATCTTTGAGGGGTATTAAATGTTTCCTTAATATCGCCAGAAGCTTTATTGTATCTCGAATCATCTACCACACCTACCATTGAACTATTAGTAAACTGGGGCATCTTATCATCTTGTGGTTGAAGCTCTTTGCTTTAACAATACATGTGTTCTGGATGGGGTCCGCCTCTGGAAAAACACATCTTTGTTTTTTATCCCAAACATGTTTCTTCTTCAAAAATCTGTAATTACAATTTTAAAAACTAATATTTACATGTATACAAACAGTAAATTACATACTTTATCTTTGACAGCCATGAAATAAAAGCCCACTGATGATGCTGCAACTGCTGTGAAACATGTTTGGGGTAAAAAACAAAAACGTGTTTTGCTAAAGGCGGAACCCACCCAAAAACATATGACTGTAGCATCTTAGTTGACCAAAAATTAATATTTTCTGTCAACAAAATACGTGACGCTGACGACACGCATCTACCGTAATCAGTGGCCAATAGCAAAATGCGCGTTACATTCGCTGACAGTATCTGTTGTTAGATTTTTGCTTTCTTCCAGCACATCCGACACGGTAACGTCTGTTTTTAACCTTTTCGTATTTAAGTAGCGGCAGCACGATATGACTTGATTCGTGTATATGATTACAAATCCATCACAGCATGAGATATTCTGTCTTAGTATACGGTGTCGGGGCAAAATATGGTTTTACCGTTCCGTCGACGGTCGTATCATTTTAAATGTAGCAATATCGCAGTTGGAATGACGTACTGCGTTCACACACAGTCAACATATACACACCTCTACAACGAATTATACAATTTTACTGCACCTTAAAACACACACACACAAACACATACACACACAGACTTACACACATTAACTGAAGTGGCGAAACCTCTAGGGAATGGATAGAATACTTAAGAAATTTCCAATATATAGACTTTTTTAAGTATTCTGTCCATTCCATAGACATTTTTCAAGTTTAGTATGTATATATATATATATATATATATATATATATATATATATATATATATATATATGTGTGTGTGTGTGTGTGTGTGTGTGTAACTAAGAAAATAAAAAGTGAATATACAAGGTCAGTTTTTTTTCCGAGTTATACAAAGTTTTTTGTTGTTATATGTTTGCATCGTTTCAGTCACACATTTTACAGAGGAGTCCAAAAGCGATGAAATGAATGAGGTACCACCGGTTTATTTCTAATTTGTGTTAGCTACCAAAAGACAGTATTAAATTTGCTTTAAAACTTCAATATAGATTATATTTTTTGTAACTTACTTCTAAAGTTCAGCTTCTGTGGGGTCACATGAAGTACAGTCATCTGGTAACGTAGAGCCGCTACCTAATTCACAAAAAATCGGTGAGGTTATGTAAATACAAACAACTGAAGAAATAAAATGACAAAAAATACGGTCTATTAGTATGTGCAATAAATAAATCACTATAGGTGTAAGGCTACTGCAGCGAGAAACTTCTGAAAAAAACAAAAAATGTCCTCCGAGAGGAAGAACTTCAACTTACATTTGAAAATTTGTATGTATCTCTCAGATATTTTGGTTTTTCTGGGAACCTCTAAAAGTTTTAATGACAGAAACAGTGCACATCGTCCAGAACATTGATTGCGGAAGCGCTACTCTAGAACAATTAGTTTTTGCGACCTGTGTTCACTGTGTGAAATTAGCCGTTGCTTTGAATTCGACACTTTGCATTGATACTACTATCTGTTACTTTACAACGCTTTTTTAAAACACTATCGTTCATCAACAAGCTAGTTTTCGAATGATCCTCAGACAAAGGGTACTTAAAGGCGCTCTGTACTTGGTTTAATGGACATAGGAGTTTGGAGTTACTTTGTTTCTCTGACGTTATACACTACCTAAATTGTAAGAATGGCACTCTATTTCAGCCCGCCGCAAACACACAGTACTTAAATGCTCTTGGTTTAATAACTGTGTACATACATTTCCTTTACCGTTTTACTACCGTTGTGAGATCTGTGTACCATTCAACGAAATTTAGTAGTGATCCGAAGCATCTAATGGTTTCGTATACTTTTCCAGCGTTTTTGAATCTCGGCCTTGAGTTACGGGAACATGAGGATTTGTAACATAAACGCATACTTGAAGGAAACTGCTAAGGGGCCCTGTAGGGCGACCAAGTTCGTTAAAACTCTCGATGTCGCCCAAACATCTTTATCGAGAACATTAAAAATGTACCTGTACACAGACAATCCTTGATAGGGTCTAAAGTGGGCGGACTACAGTTCTGCTCTAGCGCCTGCTGGCAGGCATACGTAATCAGAGGGATATCAGTGGGTTGCTTGTCTGTAGGTGCCTAGGACTCCATCACGGGTTGTCACTGTACTGGTACATTTTTAAAGTGCTCAACAGGGAATGAGCGGATAACACTGAGGGCGTTGCCGAACTGGCGAGACCTTACAGGGACCTTTTGCCGCTTTATTCACTCTTGTGTAAATGTCGCACCTTCCACCTATCACTCCTCAGGAGGGGACGAACCAGGAGAACTGAGGAAGCATAAGAACCTTTTGGCGCTTCAGATCACATTCAGATTTCCTCCAATGGTTTGTTGTAACCTGTACGCCAGAGGAAAAATTTCGGTGGTGCTATACTTCAAAGGGTGCTCAGGTTCAATGGGATTGTAGCCCCACAATAGAGAATGAGTGAGTCGTCCGGAGGTGTCAGTGTTGTCAAAGACTATTAAGAATGTCGTTCTAGACCGCGAAATGTTTGGGAATTAACGTCCCAAGCAAACGGGTGGTTTCCCAGATGCCCCATAAGTCAACCACGGAGGCTTTTAATGTTGATTCTGAAAGGCGGTGAATCTGAAATATTTTCTTCTGCAACCCATAAGAAATCTCCTTGATATCAACGATGGGCGTCGCGATTCCGACCTCCATCACACAGATGTCAATGGGAGGGACTAAATATGAGTAGGAGCAAATGTGATGACATTTCCGTCGTATGACACGTCCGTTGTGATGGTGGACTGAATTGTGTAGAATTTGTTGCTAATGTGATATCGCCTCACATGATCTTCTTAGGTCATGCGTTTTTCGCATGTGTCGACATCTGCACCACTATAAAGGAAGGCTGTAGGAGCCTTTGAGTCAAATATCTTCTCGCTGTATTAATGTCACAGTTGCCGGAACAACGTCATAATGTGTAAGACAAATGTCATGTTCCAAGGTGATTTGTAGAATAATATTCTGAGTCCAATAATGTTTAATACCTTGGAAGGTGACTGTTTTTGCGTTTGAACATCAATCGCTCTCAGAAGTAGTGCCGTGGAGGCCTTGATATTAAAGTGATAACCAAAAAGTATAAGTGTCATGAAAGAATTACTAACAATATGAGGCTCATAAGAATGCATCAAATGTGGTTACGGAGCACGCACTTCCATATAAGTGAGTGTAACGAGTAATAAATGTGCTGCATGTCTCAGTATAGGATATACGTAGTATGTAAGTAAACGGATTCATGAATGCAACAAGTGTTTCTAATTTGTTTAAGCTTAGTACCTGTAATGACCTGTAGGGCTGAACGACAGTTTCTCCAAGGATGTATTCGCCTGTCAGTAAATGCCACAGCCGAGCATATGAATAACAACTCCACAGCAGTTCCATACAACTCGTACGTGAAAGAGAAGTGATTCCTCGACACACCGTACCGATCGTAACAGCACGATGTTTAGCAACAGCAAAGCACGTCGCCTCTCCTCATTTGATGGCCGAATTTTACTACCATCAGAGATAATACGCCAAAATCTCACATTAGTTTCCAGTTTGGATTCGTAGTACATAACGTAAACAGAATAATTTTCTTTCCGCGACCACTATTCGTATGACAATGATCGCGAAGATGACGGCGCCCTATGTTCAACACACGGGTAAAGGACATGATCTCTCTAGAAATGATAGTGCATCATATACTGTTAAGAATGGATATGGTGCTCCTCAAAAACATAGACACCTGTAGGTTTACAATGGGAATCGTGTGCATAATCAATTTCACAAAACAGTATTACGCCGTTAGAAGCACAGTCTGATATCACCTAGGAAACTGACACTCTCTTTCTCATAAAACTTCGGATTGGGGAGCTGAATACGGAATGGAAGGAAATGAACTTGGAAATAACGCAGTACACAGCTTCTCAGTACTAGACAGATACGCACCCTCTTTCAGCCTACACCACAACAGATGAATAAGCATGAGTGAATAACCAGTGCTCATAACGATACAAAGTCACAGCATAACAAATCTCAAACGCTACCACAGAATTCACCACAATAAAATAACTTGGAATTATCTTACCGGTAAAACTGCGCATTGTGCAAATTATTCACCACCATACCTTTCCATCAGGCAAAGTAATTTCATCAGAATAGAATGCTTCAAAACAAACAATGTCTTAATATTAGAAGTCCCATTCGCCGAAAGTAATGCAACTAAATCAAATGTAGTGGCATGACTTTCTTCGAACGAGGAAGACATATCGTAGCTCTGCCGCCAAGGCACGCGATTCTTTTAACAGAAAACCAGTGGGTTTATTTCCGATTCAACAAAACCAGTAACAAGAAATTGATTATTCTACAATGAAATGCCATAGATAGGGCAACAATTAAATATAATCGTCAGTTACAGTAGCACATGGTAACAAATTTAACAACATCCTCCGTTCCAGAGGCATCTTCTCTGTTACCTTCAACTGGTGGCAGTTTAGCGTCCGCATTTTCTTTTTCTGTAGTCTGAGATTCCTCTTCATCAATGCCCAGTCCCAATTTAATCATTCACTAAATCCTTGATGTATGCATCTTATGCATCTTAGTCTCCTCCAGAGTAAATTGTGAAAACAGAAGAACAATCTCCAACAGCAGCATCGGGAAGTCATCAGCCCCTTAGAACCTAACTAACCTAAGGACATCACACACATCCATGCCCGATGCAGGATTCTAACCTGCGACCGTAGCGGTCGCGCGGTTCCAGACTGTAGCGCCTAGAACCTCTCGGACACTCAGGCCGGCAAAGTCCTTCAGTGCCCTGTCATTCGTGACAGCTTCGGCCTTCTAACAGCACCCTTACGGAGTTCAAGACCTTCCTTTGTAAACGATACCAGAAGCTTGCCGTCATAGCCTTTTATCTACTGCTCTGCTGAATTACCTTCCACGTGTGACTTAGGAAAAGGTTAGGGTCGGTAACGCGCCACAGAACTAGTGTCGCCTCTCCACGGCACTGCTAACGCTTCGTGGCTCAACTCATCCTCCTCCACGAGGATGCCACGTGTCCCTAACCTACATCCCTTCTGTGCAAGACAATTCGCGGACATCTTAACGTATTCTCATTGTTATCCGGATACTTAAATGTTTTTTTTCGAAATCAATTTCTATACACATTATGTATTCAAGATGTTCATCTCTTCCAATACTGCTGAAATGTAGCTTTCATATTTTCCCAGTAACCAGTTCACTGCGTAAACGTAGTACCATTATTCTAAATGATAATTGGTTGAAACCCTCAGATGCCGACAGGTGTTGTTGACATGCCTCGATGGAGACAGCTGAAAACATGTGCCCCGACCGGGACTCGAACACGCGATCTCCTGCTTACATGGCAGTCGCTCTATCCATCTGAGCCACCGAGGACACAGATGAATTGCGCGACAGCCATGTAAGCAGGCGATCCCAGGTTCGATTCCCGGTCGGGGCACACATTTTCTGGTGTCCCCGTAGAGGTATATCAACAACACCTATTGGCAGCTGATGGTTTCAATTAATTATCATTTATTCTAGAGAAGCTGCAGTGTCATCAATGGTATCTATTTTTTCGAGAACAGTTACTATGTTCATATATATAGTTAAAGGCTACCCAGCCGTTGACCTTCGTCTGTGCGAATGCCCACAGGTTGCCCGAACTGTAATGGGAATCGCCACCTTAGTGTGCGCGAGTAATGAGTGGATGGGCAAATATCTATTAGGTACATTACTTATGTAGATTGTGGACAGTTGGGAATGTGGGCCTTACGGGAAGCGTGCAAGGGATAAGTCACTGCACTTGTGCTATTAATCTGTGTCCGCGGTGGCTCAGATGGATAGAGTGTGTGCCATGTTAGCAGCAGATCCCGCGTTCGAGTCCCGGTCAGGACAGACATTTTCTGCTGCCCCATCGAGGTATATCAACTACACCTGTCTGCAGCTGAGGGTTTCAATTAATTATCATTTATTCTAGAGAAGCTGCACGGTGATTAAGGGTATCTGTTCTTTCGACAACAGTTACTGTCTTCATATATACCATTATTCTAGTCAGCAGAAAATGTTAGTCGGTAAATTATCTGCGGAAGTTCTTGTTATTTGAGTAATTTTCTCCCTGGTCTACCTCCAGTTGATAAAAGATCTCCACTCGTGAAACGATGAAGCACAGTGTCAACAAGGTTTCATTTCCTGAAGAGGTTAGTGTCATTTAAAGAGGTGGCGAAGAAATGTTTATGGGTGCTGATGATGTTATTGAGTATCTTGTACCAGGCAGTTCTCAAATGGGTCAAATGGGTCTGAGTACTGTGGGACTCAACATCTGAGGTCATCAGTCCCGTAGACTTAGAACTACTTAAACCTAACTAACCTAAGGACATCACACACATCCACGCCCGAGGCAGGATTCGAACCTGCGACCGTAGCAGCAGCGCATTTCCGGACTGAAGCACCTAGAACCGCTCGACCACCGAGGCCGGCGCCGTTCTCAAGTGAGACGAAATAACTTTACTACTACTGATGTTACGCGAGTCTACATCCCATGCTATTGCGGCGTATTAAGGGCCAGGAGCGGAAAAAAAAGGGAAGCTTCGAGGCAGTAGTCATGCAAAGACGTTATGAACCTATCACAATCGATATGTAACAAAGTTGGCTGACTTATTATCTCGGAAGTAATTCTAAATTAAAAAGTTAAAAAAAAAGATAAAATAAGTGTACGTAAAATGGAAGTGTCGACAACAGGCACCTTTCGCCCTAATAGCCCATCATAACAAACTGTAGCCGGCCGGAGTGGCCGAGCGGTTCTAGGCGTAACAGTCTGGAACCTCGCGACCGCTACGGTCGCAGGTTCGAATCCTGCCTCGGACATGGATGTGTGTAATGTCCTTAGGTTAGTTAGGATTAAGTAGTTCTACGTTCTAGGCAACTGATGACCTCAGAAGTTAAGTCCCTTAGTGCTCAGAGCCATTTGAACCTTTTTGAACAAACTGTATCTACCGAGCAGTTTTTGTCACGACAAACAAATCTTTAACAGGTAGCTCAGCCACGCTGTCTTTATTAAAGGCGTGAAGCATTATTCTTTGGCATTTTAGCAGCCGCGACTGCCTCTCAAGCGTAATCAACGCAAGTTTAATTTTGCGGCCGACGCTAATTGGATGAGGCACACGCTATTAACTAATCAGTCGGCAGTGACGTTCAGGAGGTCGATGCGTCGCTTGTGGCTGTTCCCTGACTGCGAGGCGGCGTCAACATCAGCTCCAACAGCCGCGAGCCTCTCAGCCGACGCCGCACCGAACACACGCCTGCTGCTTCCTCAGGTCCGCCCCCGCCGCTCCAGATCTGGGACCGCATACAACCAGCTTAGGCGGTTGGTATGAGGCAGCCATATAGGGAAGGTTTCAGTAAATATTTAGAAACGCGTTGTATCAATATTACTTCAAATGTGTATGCAATACTTTGTTTGATATATTCATAATATCGTCTAAAAGTTTGACTTTCATCCAGTTATTATTAGACGGGTAATAAAAGTTCTCTCAAACAATAATTTTGCGAATGTTATCCTTTGCTGTAGGGTTAGACTTCCAGCGCCTGCGCAAGCGGAAGGAGTATGCAGTGGGTACTGAAGAAAAGGATTACAAATTATTACATAGAAAAACAAATTATTATTTTTCAGCGAATTCAGAAGGTACATGTAATGATCTGAGAGTAGGAACAAAAAACCATTTATCGGGGGAAACGCAGTTCTGCACTGTTGCGTGTCTTCCTCCAGTGAAAATTGTTTTGTATTCAGCCGAGGTGCTCACTAACATTTATGGTTCTAAGACATTTTGTAAGGCAGCCTCCGAAAACCTAATACACCACTGGCCATTAAAATTGCTATACCACGAAGATGACGTGCTGCAGACACGAAATTTAACGGACGAGAAGAAGATGCTGTGATAGGCGAATGATTAGCTTTTCAGAGCATTCACACAAGGTTGGTGCCGGTGGCGACACCTACAACGTGCTGACATGAGAAAAGTTTCGAACCGATTTCTCATACACAAACAGTAGTTGACAGGCGTTGCCTGGTGAAACGTTATTGTGATGCCTCGTGTAGGGAGAAGAAATGCGTACCATCACGTTCCCGACTTTGATAAAGGTCGGATTGTAGCCTATCGGATTACGGTTTATCGTATCACGACATTGCAGCTCGCGTTGGGCGAGATCCATTGACTGTTAGCAGAATATGGAATCGGTTGGTTCAGGAGGGTAATACGGAACGCCGTGCTGGATCCACCGGCCTTGTATCACTAGCAGTCGAGATGACAGGCATCTTATCCGCATGGCTGTAACGGATCGTGCAGCCACGTCTCGATCACTTAGTCAACAGATGGGGACATTTGCAAGACAACAACCATCTGCACGAACAGTTCGACGACGTTTACTGCAGCATGGACTATCAGCTCGGAGACCATGGCTGCGGTTACCCTTGACACTGCATCACAGACAGGAGAGCCGGCGATGGTGTACTCAACGACGAATCTGGGTGCACGAATGGAAAAACTTCATTCGTTCGGATGAATCCAGGTTCTACTTACAGCATCATGATGGTCGCATCCGAGTTCGGCGACATCGCGGTGAATGCACATTGGAAGTGTGTATTCGTCATCGTCATAGTGGCGTATCACTCGGCGTGATGTTATGGTGTGCCATTGGTTACACGTCTCAGTCACCTCCTGTTGGCACTGACGCACTTTGAACAGTGGACGTTACATTTCAGATGTGTTCCGACCCGTGACTCTACCCTTCATCCGATCCCTGCGAAACACTACATTTCAGCAGGATAATGCACGACCACGTGTTGGAGGTCCTGTACAGCCTTTTCTGGTTACAGAAAATGTTCGACTGACTGCTGCCCTGGCCAGAACATTTTCCAGATCTCTCATGAACTGAAAACGTCTGATCAATGGTGGCCGAGCAACTAGCTCGTCACAATACGACAGTCACTACTCTTGATGAACTGTGGTATCGTGTTGGAGCTGCATGGGCAGCTGTACCTGTACACGCCATCGAACCTCTGTTTGACTCAATGCCCAGGCGTATCAAGGCCGTTATTAGGGCCAGAGATGGTTGTTCTGGGTACTGATTTGTCAGGATCTACGCACCTAAATTGCGTGAAAATATAATCACATGTCAGTTCTACGAATACCCGTTTATCATCTGCATTTTTTCTTCGTGTGGCAATTTTAATGGCCAATAGTGTTGCATTTGATTTTTGCCGTATTAAGTTCCCAATTTCAGTAAGGTCAAGAACTTTGTGGCATAGCTTCTTTGTTAATGGCTGTAGAGTTGATGTTCTCAGTCAGTTTCTAATTAATGCAACTGTGGAAGATTTATTTATTTTCGTAATATGTTTGAGGTACTTGAAGAAAACCGCTATTCAGCGGAAAGAAGAACTACACAGAAGAAAAATTAGTTTAAATTCTCTAAGGTGAATAGTAAAACACCTTAGGTAAGTAAACGCCAATAAAATGTACTTTAGTACCCTAGAAAGGGCTACACAAGTCGATGTACAAGTTATGAGGTAGAAGTACGTACATAATTTCTTAACTGGGTAAAAGTGTGAACTTATATCCCATTACACCCACCTACTTTTGCCTCATTCCGGTATTTTCTTTTTAGGGAGTCTACAAGCAACAGACACAACTGAACTCACGGAAATCAGGGAGGGTAATGGAACCTTACAGCCGCCAGTTCCGGCACCGAGTTTATCTGATTTTTAAACTGATTCAGGTTTACTTAAGACTCCGTTAAAACTGTAAGAAATTTGAACCGAATAGATAAATAAAGTTACTTACCGGATTTCCTCCAACTGTAAGCCATCGACTGCCGCGGGGTTCCAGAACAGAACTGAGGAGATGACGAATTATGCAATGCCTGCAACTTTTACCCCAACCTACCCTAAAGGTAGAGCATTAGTGTTCAACAAGTATTATATCATGACTTTAATTTTCACAGTCGCACACTAATGCAGAAACTATAAGTGGCATAGAAGTTCTTCCGTGAACATGAAGCCACCAGCTATGGTGGTCAGCTGCTAGATCACCATCGAAAGAGTAGTGTAGAGTGTTGCCCCTTGAGGACAGTGTACGAAGGCACACATGCTGTTTTCTTGACAGAGTTTGAATCTAGTGATTTCGATCTAGTGAGCGATTTTAGAATCACATGAAGGAATGTGCGCAGGAGACTTCCATGGGCAGTTTCCAGTGTTTTCTAGTGTTCCTGTTCTTGTGAGGCACGAATTTATATTTTGCGCAGCAGTTGTAAATATTTTTCGTTCTGAAGCACTGTATAATACACTAAAGCTACTTGTAAGATCTTATTAATTCTTCTCTTACATAATTTTGTGTTGAGTAAACTTATTTACATTTCTAAAACTAGATATATAACTGTGGACAGTTAATCCACAATTTGTCGTGCAGTATCTTGTAACCTGTTGCGGAAGGAGGTCTTCTACCTTCTAACATGTGATATGTGCTAATGAACTGAGTTTATTTAATGTCCCACATCTCTTGAAAAGCTATTTCTTTTTTTAAAAAAGTGTATTTAATTTAAACTGGATTTTGATAATACTTTTACGCAGTTTAATTTCACTTAGGCCTACTGATTACTGATACATAGTAGAGTAATAATATCACAGGTAGACTATAAAATACCGTAATGGCAGGATTTTCTGGATTGCAGCACTTTTAAATTTCAGTAGAATATTTGTTCTTTGGTAAATGACCGTGAAGTACCGTGGAACATTTATTCACATTTGGGGAAACCTTATTTTTTCTCAGAAATTTTTGTAATTTTAAAAAGACATTATAGCGGACAAGAATTGGATTCTATCATTTAGAAATGGAATAAGAAAATGCATCAAAAATCAGTTGTTCGACTGGCTAAAGGCGAAATTGTGAAAAATGTTCCAAAGTACTACGCTATCCCCCACTGAAGACGTTGTCCACGTAGAATCAATAGCCATAATAAAGCTACCTACTTGATGATGACATAAACGACAGATCCGTTTATTCCTGGTGAAACTGTCTAGGATTGTGACTCAAAATGACACTAGAGTCTTGAAAATGGTGAGGATTACATAAATGCTGTGATACTCCTTAATTGATTGCTTCAGGTCAGTTACTGGAAAGTCGAATATACCAGCTGCCAGAAACACAAGCAGAATATGGAAACGACTGGAGGTCGAGAATGGTTAGACTTGAAGGGGAAAACCCTCCACAGAGAGAACAAAAACTGACTCTTGGGCTTGCAGACGGAGACTAGAAAAATAAACGCTCTCCACTATTTACATATAAATCCACGGTTTATCGACCCGTGTTCACAATCGTTGAGCAAATCTAAATAATGGTAACTGTGATTATGCACTTCAGTTTTACATCGTGTAAATTACAGCGTTGACGAAGTTGTGAGAGCTTCTGCAGTTATATTTCTTAGAAAGAACTTGCCCCCCTTCTAACAGCCGTGTACCGCAAGTCTCTAGAGGAACGGAAGGTTCCAAATGATTGGAACAGAGCACAGGTAGTCCCAGTCTTCAAGAAGGGTCGTCGAGCAGATGCGCAAAACTATAGACCTATATCTCTGACGTCGATCTGTTGTAGAATTTTAGAACATGTTTTTTGCTCGCGTATCATGTCGTTTTTGGAATCCCAGAATCTACTATGTAGGAATCAACATGGATTCCGGAAACAGCGATCGTGTGAGACCCAACTCGCTTTATTTGTTCATGAGACCCAGAAAATATTAGATACAGGCTCCCAGGTAGATGCTATTTTTCTTGACTTCCGGAAGGCGTTCGATACAGTTCCGCACTGTCGCCTGATAAACAAAGTAAGAGCCTACGGATTATCAGACCAGCTGTGTGGCTGGATTGAAGAGTTTTTAGCAAACAGAACACAGCATGTTGTTATCAATGGAGAGACGTCTACAGACGTTAAAGTAACCTCTGGCGTGCCACAGGGGAGTGTTATGGGACCATTGCTTTTTCACAATATATATAAATGACCTAGCAGATAGTGTCGGAAGTTCCATGCGGCTTTTTGCGGATGATGCTGTAGTATACAGAGAAGTTGCAGCATTAGAAAATTGTAGCGAAATGCAGGAAGATCTTCAGCGGATAGGCACTTGGTGCAGGGAGTGGCAACTGACCCTTAACATAGACAAATGTAATGTATTACGAATACATAGAAAGAAGGATCCTTTATTGTATGACTATATGATAGCGGAACAAACACTGGTAGCAGTTACTTCTGTAAAATATCTGGGAGTATGCGTGCGGAACGATTTGAAGTGGAACGATCATATAAAATTAATTGTTGGTAAGGCGGGTACCAGGTTGAGATTCATTGGGAGAGTCCTTAGAAAATGTAGTCCATCAACAAAGGAGGTGGGTTACAAAACAGTCGTTCGACCTATACTTGAGTATCGCTCATCAGTGTGGGATCCGTACCAGATCGGGTTGACGGAGGAGATAGAGAAGATCCAAAGAAGAGCGGTGCGTTTCGTCACAGGGTTATTTGGTAACCGTGATAGCGTTACGGAGATGTTTAACAAACTCAAGTGGAAGACTCCGCAAGAGAGGCGCTCTGCATCGCAGTGTAGCTTGCTGTCCAGGTTTCGAGAGGGTGCGTTTCTGGATGAGGTATCGAATATATTGCTTCCCCCTACTTATACCTCCCGAGGATATCACGAATGTAAAATTAGAGAGATTAGAGCGCGCACGGAAGCTTTCAGAAAGTCGTTCTTCCCGCGAACCATACGCGACTGGAACAGGAAAGGGAGGTAATGACAGTGGCACGTAAAGTGCCCTCCGCCACACACCGTTGGGTGGCTTGCGGAGTATAAATGTAGATGTAGATGTAGATGTAAATCGATTGAATGGCATATGTAAGTTTAAATTTTCCGGACGAAATGTGTTCTAATTATGTAGTTCTCTGAATAACAATTTCGTAGAGATTCACTATCATTGTATTACATTTTACATATTTTATTGTCATTTTCATTAAAATGATAGGCATCTGTTGTGTATTTAAAGTAAGGGTTACGGCAAGTTCTATTTAGAGGTGAGAACGGGAGGAGAATCTGTAAAAATATACACTCCTGGAAATTGAAATAAGAACACCGTGAATTCATTGTCCCAGGAAGGGGAAACTTTATTGACATATTCCTGGGGTCAGATACATCACATGATCACACTGACAGAACCACAGGCACATAGACACAGGCAACAGAGCATGCACAATGTCGGCACTAGTACAGTGTATATCCACCTTTCGCAGCAATGCAGGCTGCTATTCTCCCATGGAGACGATCGTAGAGATGCTGGATGTAGTCCTGTGGAACGGCTTGCCATGCCATTTCCACCTGGCGCCTCAGTTGGACCAGCGTTCGTGCTGGACGTGCAGACCGCGTGAGACGACGCTTCATCCAGTCCCAAACATGCTCAATGGGGGACAGATCCGGAGATCTTGCTGGCCAGGGTAGTTGACTTACACCTTCTAGAGCACGTTGGGAGGTACGGCATACATGCGGACGTGCATTGTCCTGTTGGAACAGCAAGTTCCCTTGCCGGTCTAGGAATGGTAGAACGATGGGTTCGATGACGGTTTGGATGTACCGTGCACTATTCAGTGTGCCCTCGACGATCACCAGTGGTGTACGGCCAGTGTAGGAGATCGCTCCCCACACCATGATGCTGGGTGTTGGCCCTGTGTGCCTCGGTCGTATGCAGTCCTGATTGGGGCGCTCACCTGCACGGCGCCAAACACGCATACGACCATCATTGGCACCAAGGCAGAAGCGACTCTCATCGCTGAAGACGACACGTCTCCATTCGTCCCTCCATTCACGCCTGTCGCGACACCACTGGAGGCGGGCTGCACGATGTTGGGGCGTGAGCGGAAGACGGCCTAACGGTGTGCGGGACCGTAGCCCAGCTTCATGGAGACGGTTGCGAATGGTCCTCTCCGATACCCCAGGAGCAACAGTGTCCCTAATTTGCTGGGAAGTGGCGGTGCGGTCCCCTACGGCACTGCGTAGGATCCTACGGTCTTGGCGTGCATCCGTGCGTCGCTGCGGTCCGGTCCCAGGTCGACGGGCACGTGCACCTTCCGCCGACCACTGGCGACAACATCGATGTACTGTGGAGACCTCACGCCCCACGTGTTGAGCAATTCGGCGGTACGTCCACCCGGCCTCCCGCATGCCCACTATACGCCCTCGCTCAAAGTCCGTCAACTGCACATACGGTTCACGTCCACGCTGTCGCGGCATGCTACCAGTGTTAAAGACTGCGATGGAGCTCCGTATGCCATGGCAAACTGGCTGACACTGACGGCGGCGGTGCACAAATGCTGCGCAGCTAGCGCCATTCGACGGCCAACACCGCGGTTCCTGGTGTGTCCGCTGTGCCGTGCGTGTGATCATTGCTTGTACAGCCCTCTCGCAGTGTCTGGAGCAAGTATGGTGGGTCTGACACACCGGTGTCAATGTGTTCTTTTTTCCATTTCCAGGAGTGTATGAAGCCATCTTCTCCAGAAGCGAAACATACACCCCTCCCGTTTCCCAAACATAGTATTTTTATCGAACATTTTCTACCCCTCGTTATGTATGGTCAGTATCAACAGTATGTATGAACAGTATAACAACAGTTTGTAAGGAACCCAGAAAACCACAGTAAGTTTTGCTGCTCTCCGGTATCAGAAATTATGTTGACACCTTACTTTTCTAAGATATCAGTCCGATAGCTATTTCGAGGCTCCCTTTTCAAAAAAGTGTGAAATGATTTGGAATCAACTGCATTGCTCTACCAAATATTTATAAGGCCAGTAAAGCCGAATTTTTATCGACCGCTTCTAGGTCACCTTCACTGGCGGTATTAAGATTATCCTAAACCTTTCCTTGCCTGCTCCAAGCTGCCTGCAGACTGGTGAAGACAGCTGAACCAACGTTTGTGAAGTCTGCAAGTCGTTGGCGTACTTTACGACGTCTCCGACTACATTTAACAGGTCTGAACGAAATTAATATAAAATTCACCCAAAAATTCCAGGCACTTTGTGCCATATTTCACCTTGCGCCTAGAATTTCAAAAGTTACTCGTGGGTCATGTATAGGGTTTACAGAAATAAGTGCATAAAATTTCATAATCCTACGTTTCATAGACTCCGAGGAAAAGCTACCTAAGCCGCGCGGGATTAGCCGAGCGGTCTACGGCGCTGCAGTCATGGACTCTGCGTCTGGTCCTGGCGGAGGTTCGAGTCCTCCCTCGGGTATGGTTGTGTGTGTTTGTCCTTAGGATAATTTAGGTTAGGTAGTGTGTAAGATTAGGGACTGATGACCTTAGCAGTTTTCACACAAATTTCAATATTTTTTGAACAAAAAGGTACCTAAGCCTTGTTGTTGTTGTTGTGGCCTTCAGTCCTGAGACTGGTTTGATGCAGCTCTCCATGCTACTCTATCCTGTGCAAGCTTTTTCATCTCCCAGTACCTACTGCAACCTACATCCTTCTGAATCTGCTTAGTGTATTCATCTCTTGGTCTCCCTCTACGATTTTTACCCTCCACGCTGCCCTCCAATACTAAATTGGTGATCCATTGATGCCTCAGAACATGTCCTACCAACCGATCCCTTCTTCTGGTCAAGTTGTGCCACAAACTTCTAATCTCCCCAATCCTATTCAATACTTCCCCATTAGTTATGTGATCTACCCATCTAATCTTCAGCATTCTTCTGTAGCACCACATTTCGAAAGCTTCTATTCTCTTCTTGTCCAAACTATTTATCGTCCATGTTTCACTTCCATACATGGCTACACTCCATACGAATACTTTCAGAAATGACTTCCTGACACTTAAATCTATACTGGATGTTAACAAATTTCTCTTCTTCAGAAACGCTTTCCTTGCCATTGCCAGCCTACATTTTATATCCTCTCTACTTCTACCATCATCAGTTATTTTGCTCCCCAAATAGCAAAACTCCTTTACTACTTTAAGTGTCTCATTTCCTAATCTAATACCCTCAACATCACCCGACTTAATTCGACTACATTCCATTATCTTCGTTTTGCTTTTGTTGATGTTCATCTTATATCCTCCCTTCAAGACACCATCCATTCCGTTCAACTGCTCTTCCAAGTCCTTTGCTGTCTCTGACAGAATTACAATGTCATCGGCGAACCTCAAAGTTTTTATTTCTTCTCCATGGACTTTAATACCTACTCCGAATTTTTCTTTCGTTTCCTTTACTGCTTGCTCAATATACAGATTGAACAACATCGGGGAGAGGCTACAACCCTGTCTTACTCCCTTCCCAACCACTGCTTCCCTTTCATGTCCCTCGACTCTTATAACTGCCATCTGGTTTCTGTACAAATTGTAAATAGTCTTTCGCTCCCTGTGTTTTACCCCTGCCACCTTTAGAATTTGAAAGAGAGTATTCCAGTCAACATTGTCAAAAGCTTTCTCTAAGTCTACAAATGCTAGAAACGTAGGTTTGCCTTTCCTTAATCTTTCTTCTAAGATAAGTCGTAAGGTCAGTATTGCCTCACGTGTTCCAGTGTTTCTACGGAATCCAAACTGATCTTCCCCGAGGTTGGCTTCTACTAGTTTTCCCATTCGTCTGTAAAGAATTCGTGTTAGTATTTTGCAGCTGTGACTTATTAAGCTGATAGTTCGGTAATTTTCACATCTGTCAACACCTGCTTTCTTTGGGATTGGAATTATTATATTCTTCTTGAAGTCTGAGGGTATTTCGCCTGTTTCATACATCTTGCTCACCAGATGGTAGAGTTTTGTCAGGACTGGCTCTCCCACGGCCGTCAGTAGTTCCAATGGAATATTGTCTACTCCGGGGGCCTTGTTTCGACTCAGGTCTTTCAGTGCTCTGTCAAACTCTTCACGCAGTATCATATCTCCCATTTCATCTTCATCTACATCCTCTTCCATTTCCATAATATTGTCCTCAAGTACATCGCCCTTGTATAGACCCTCTATATACTCCTTCCACCTTTCTGCTTTCCCTTCTTTGCTTAGAACTGGGTTTCCATCTGAGCTCTTGATATTCATACGTCGTTCTCTTATC
Organism: Schistocerca serialis cubense; assembly: GCF_023864345.2. NCBI lineage: Eukaryota > Metazoa > Arthropoda > Insecta > Orthoptera > Acrididae > Schistocerca > Schistocerca serialis. The sequence continues at coordinate 1,219,172,739 of NC_064638.1, read as the reverse complement.
TCCAAAGGACTCTTTAATTTTCCTGTAGGCGGTATCTATCTTACCCCTAGTGAGACAGGCCTCTACATCCTTATATTTGTCCTCTAGCCATCCCTGCTTAGCCATTTTGCACTTCCTGTCGATCTCATTTTTGAGACGTTTGTATTCCTTTTTGCCTGTTTCACTTACTGCATTTTTATATTTTCTCCTTTCATCAATTAAATTCAATATTTCTTCTGTTACCCAAGGATTTCTACTAGCCCTCGTCTTTTTACCTACTTGATCCTCTGCTGCCTTCACTACTTCGTCCCTCAAAGCTACCCATTCTTCTTCTACTGTATTTATTTCCCCCATTCCTGTCAATTGCTCCCTTATGCTCTCCCTGAATCTCTGTACAACCTCTGGTTCTTTTAGTTTATCCAGGTCCCATCTCCTTAAATTCCCACCTTTTTGCAGTTTCTTCAGTTTTAATCTACAGGTCATAACCAATAGATTGTGGTCAGAGTCCACATCTGCCCCTGGAAATGTCTTACAATTTAAAACCTGGTTCCTAAATCTCTGTCTTACCATTATATAATCTATCTGATACCTTTTAGTATCTCCAGGGTTCTTCCATGTATACAACCTTCTTTCATGATTCTTAAACCAAGTGTTAGTTATGATTATGTTGTGCTCTGTGCAAAATTCGACCAGGCGGCTTCCTCTTTCGTTTCTGTCCCCCAGTCCATATTCACCTACTATGTTTCCTTCTCTCCCTTTTCCTACACTCGAATTCCAGTCACCCATGACTATTAAATTTTCGTCTCCCTTCACAATCTGAATAATTTCTTTTATTTCATCATACATTTCTTCAATTTCTTCGTCATCTGCAGAGCTAGTTGGCATATAAACTTGTACTACTGTAGTAGGCGTGGGCTTCGTATCTATCTTGGCCACAATAATGCGTTCACTATGCTGTTTGTAGTAGCTTACCCGCATTCCTATTTTCCTATTCATTATTAAACCTACTCCTGCATTACCCCTATTTGATTTTGTGTTTATAACCCTGTAGTCACCTGACCAGAAGTCTTGTTCCTCCTGCCACCGAACTTCACTAATTCCCACTATATCTAACTTCAACCTATCCATTTCCCTTTTTAAATTTTCTAACCTACCTGCCCGATTAAGGGATCTGACATTCCACGCTCCGATCCGTAGAACGCCAGTTTTCTTTCTCCTGATAACGACATCCTCTTGAGTAGTCCCCGCCCGGAGATCCGAATGGGGGACTATTTTACCTCCGGAATATTTTACCCAAGAGGACGCCATCATCATGTAATCATACAGTGAAGCTGCATGCCCTCGGGAAAAATTACGGCTGTAGTTTCCCCTTGCTTTCAGCCGTTCGCAGTACCAGCACAGCAAGGCCGTTTTGGTTATTGTTACAAGGCCAGATCAGTCAATCATCCAGACTGTTGCCCTTGCAACTACTGAAAAGGCTGCTGCCCCTCTTCAGGAACCACACGTTCTTCTGGCCTCTCAACAGATACCCCTCCGTTGTGGTTGCACCTACGGTACGGCTATCTGTATCGCTGAGGCACGCAAGCCTCCCCACCAACGGCAAGGTCCATGGTTCATGGGGGGGGACCTAAGCCTTAAAAAACGTAATTGTCTGTGAATTGAATTTGAAGTTCAACCTAACGTTTTTTCTTACGTCACCTCTTCAGGAGGCCTCAGATTTGCACTCACGACCTCTCTTCCTTCAAGCCTTCTCTTCTGGTTTCTTGTTCCCTGTCTTCTTTCCTTTACCTGGTCTTCAACGGAGTTTTCGGCTGCTGAGAGGCGCTGTAAAAATAATTTTCTCAAAATGCCTTGAGAGACATTTCTTATCATAAAGCCCTCATTCTCCATACATTCTCATCATTAAATATAAGTACTGCATCATTATTTGCAGTTCTGACAGCTGTATGAGACAAAAGTGTGGCAAAACAAGAACTGATTCTCCATAAACAATGCAGCCGGTTTGTTATTGTTTCAGGAAATACGGAGCAGAGTCACAGATGATCTGTCAAACCAAAACGTATATGGCATAGCCTTATAGATCTATCCCGTCCAAGTTAGCTTCAAAGTAATTCACGAAATCGTGAAACTTCCCGACAAATTAAAACTGTGTGCCGGACCGAGAGTCGAACTCAGGACCATTGCTTTTCGCGGGGCTCTACCATCTCAGCTACCCACGCACGACTCACGACCCATCCTCAGTCCTTTAATTCCGCCAGTACCTCCTCTCCAACCGTCCAAACATCAAAGAAGCTCTCCTGCAAACCTTGCAGTACTAGCACTCCTAGGTGAAAGGATATTGCGGACACATGGCTTAGCCGCAGCCTGGGGGATATTTACAGAGTGAAAATTCTGGGATGGAATCGTTGTTCATCAAACTAGTACTGAAATGTTGCTCAAGAAAATGCGTGTGGTGGGTGTGGTGGGAATGTCACATCACACGTTTAATTACTTTCAGGCATTTCGGGAGTGATTTCATCATTGAAACTTGTGGAATTTGTTGTCTACTAGTTCTGCTGATAAAAAGTAAATTGAAAATCGAAATGTTTGATCAATTTCATTAACATTATCCCTTAAGCGACTACGAAAGAATTTAAGGTGCTTCAAGCCCCAGTAAATACTGTTTTCGTTATACAATCCATTGAATGTTGCCAGAAATATCTGTTCTGTGAGCGGTCGGCGTGTGGCACCATACAGCTGAGCGATAGTGACACAGGTGGACACGGGAGTGGAATTCCATAACTGATAAAATAAAAAGAAAAAAGAAAGAGCGTGGAAGAGGACGCTGCCTCGGAATCTAAACTTTAATTTGTCCCGTGTGCATGAAACACACTGGAGATTCAGTGTCGATATCGAGGTATTTCTCCTGTAGGGTTCAATGAAGAATATATACTTTCTCTAGAAAAAGTTAAATCAGCAGCTAGGCTTAGTTTTTGTTTTAATTTTATGTATTTATATTTCATTTTTTGCTATTCCTTCTTAAACTCTCGTATCTGACTGACATACAATTTCAATCTCACTGCGACCACTAACCAGCTAGACGGCTTGGTCGCATAGAAGAATGGACTCTTGAGAAATGTAAACAAATTAATTAAAACCATCAAATTGCAGCAGCGGAGCATGTGTATCCAAACCAAACGCATTCTATTAGTGCTGAAGGTCATATCTGACAGGAAGAACGTGTGAGCAATTGAACGTATTCCGTTTGGTTGGTATACACACACTGGTGATATGCGGTTAACTGGTGCCTGTCGGCTACAAGGTGAACGGTGCGTAACATTTCAGCTAAAGGTCACGCCGCCACAGGCACGAAAGCACAAAGAGTATCATCGTCGATATGTCAATAGCCTATACTCGTAGCGAGTGTGCACGCAGGCGCACGCACACACACACACACACACACACACAGTATTCCAATATCCGTTCTGCCGTCAAGTAATATTTTGTTTGAGCAGACAGGTGATTCTGACACGCAGGCTAGCGATCAGCCGCCGCGCAGCCTATGATCAGCGCACACCGACGTCAGCGAACGGCGGCTGCCGCCGCTGCTCGCTCGTTACTGTTTCATTACGAGAATTAGTGCAAACCCTACCGCCGGCTCCCGGCTAACCGTTACCTCATCCCCGGAAGCTCGCAATATTGGCCTCGTTACGCCGCTTAATGACTCGAACATAGATTGCATAACCTCATTTACATACGCGGTGTCACGGCCGCCCGCAGTCAGTGCAGTGCGAGAGGGCGCGCGGGCGGCGTAGCGCTTCGCGTTTAAACACATACGACAACAGCCACACTGTACTCGTTCGTGGAACTCATCACATTGCCTAATTGATCTTTACGTGTAGACTCGAGTGAATAATTCTACGAACTGAAACAAGAATCACAGCTGCCAAATACTTTCATAAACTACACTACTGGCCTTTAAAATTGCTACACCACGAAGATGACGTACTACAGACGCGAAATTTAACCTACAGGAAGAAGATGCTGTGATATGCAAATGATTAGTTTTTCAGAGCATTTACACAAAGTGGGCGCCGGTGGCGACACCTACAACGTGCTGACATGAGGAAAGTTTCCAACCGATTTCTCATATACAAAGAGCAGTTGACCGGCGTTGTCTGGTGAAACGTTGTTGTGATGCCTCGGGTAAGGAGGAGAAATGCGTACCATCACATTTCCGACTTCCATAAAGGTCGGATTGTAGCCTATCGCGATAGCGGTTTATCGTATCGCGACATTGCTGCTCGCGTTGATCGAGATCCAATGACTGTTAGCAGAGTATGGAATCGGTGGGTTCAGGAGGGTAATACGGAACGCCGTGCGGGATCCAAACGGCCTCGTATAACTAGCAGTCGAGATGACAGGCATCTTATCCGCATGGCTGCAACGGATCGTGCACCCACGTCTCGATCCCTGAGTCAACAGATGGGGACGTTTGCAAGACAACAAACATCAGCACGAACAGTTCGACGACGTTTGCAGCGACATGGACTATCAGCTCGGAGACAATGGCTGCGGTTATCCATGACGCTGCATCACAGACAGGAACGCCTGCGATGGTGTACTCAACGACGAACCTGGGTGCACGAATGGCAAAACGTCATTTTTTTGGATGAATGCAGGATCTATTTACACCATCATGATGGTCACTTCCGTGTTTGGCGACATCGCAGTGAACTCACATTGGAAGCGTGTATTCGTCATCACCATACTGGCGTGTCACTCGGCGTGATGGTATGGGGTGCCATTGGTTACACGTGCATGTCACCTCTTGTTCGCATTGACGCCAGTTTGAACAGTGGACGTTATATTTCAGATGTGTTACGACCCGTGGCTCTACCCTTCATTCGATCTTGCGAACCCTAAATTTCAGCAGGATAATGCACGACCGCATGTTGCAGGTCCTGTACGGACCTTTCAGGATACAGAAAATGTTCGACTGCTGCCCTGGCCAGCACATTCTCCAGATATCTCACCAACTGAAAACGTCTGGTCAATGGTGGACGAGCAACTGGCTCGTCACAATACCCCAGTCACTACTCTTGATGAACTGTGGTATCGTGTTGAAGCTGCACGGGCAGCTGTACCTGTGCACGTCATCCAAGCTCTGTTTGACTCAATGCCCATGCGTATCAAGGCCGTTATTACGGCCAGAAGTGGTTGTTCTCGGTACTGATTTATCATGATCTACGCACCCAAATTACGTGAAAATCTAATCAAATGTTAGTTCTAGCATAATATATTTGTCCAATGAATGCCCGTTTATCATCTGCATTTCTTCTTGGTGTAGCAATTTTAATGGCCACTAGTGTATACGCCAGAGCAGTGCCACACAATGCCTGACGTCGAGGAAGCATAGCAAGGCACCAGACTCAGATTTCTCTGTCTATTTTCTCTTCTCTACTTCCTAGCTACCCTGAAAGTAATCTATAATCCGTTTCATGTACTTCTTTACTTTTGGGCCATGATTCCCGAATACTAGAGTACACTTCAACTATTCTGACCCTTATTACGATAAGAACATTGAGGTTTCAATAACTACGGAATAACGTTTTTCTTCATCAATTTCTGCTGAAATAAGTATAATTTTGTTGTGGCACGTTGTGGAACATTCCCGCTTCAGACCCTATAGATTCATGAAGCTCTGATTGGTGGCGGCGCTATAGGTAGCAGTAAGGATATGTCTGCTACGGAGGTGCGTTCTGAGCAGAGAGCTGTCACTGAGTTTCTTTTGGCGGAAAACCAAAGCATCAAAGATATTCGCAGGCGCTTGCAGAATTTGTACGGAGATAAGTCAGCTGAGTCGTTCGGAGAGGCGTCTATCATCATCTCAACGGGGTCGCGAAGACGTGTTCGATCTCAGGCATGCCAGCCGGCTGCACACAGCTGAGACTACTACAATGTTGGAACGTGCGGACACTCTCATTCGGGATGATGCACAGATCACAATCAAACACCCTGCAGGACAACTGGGCGTCTCTGTTGGTAGTTCCGAAACAACTACACACCAGTTGAGAACTCATGGGTGTCTGCACGCTGTTTTCCTCGCCTCCTCCCGCTGTGGCAGAGGGGTTCTAGGCGCTTCAGTCCGGAACCGCGCTGCTGCTATGGTCGCAGGTTCGAATCCTGCCTCGGGCATTGGTGTGTGTGATGTCCTTAGGTTAGTTAGGTTTAATTACTCTACTGGTTACTGGATTACTCTACTGGATGGTAAACGTGTATTTATTGGGCAAACATATTATAGTAGAACTGACATGCGATTACATTTTCACTCAATTTTGGTACATAGATCCTAAGAAATCAGTACCGAGAACGTCCACCTCTGGCCCTAATAACGGCCTTGATACGCCTGGGCATTGAGACAAACAGAGCTTGGATGGCGTATACGGGTACAGATACCCATGCAGCTTCCACACAATACCACTGTTCATCAAGAGTAGTGACTGGAGTATTGTGATGAGCCAGTTGCTCGGCCACCATTGACCAGACGTTTTCAATTGGTGAGAGATCTGGAGAATGTGCTGGCCAGGGCAGCAGTAGAATATTTTCTGTATCCAGAAAGGCCCGTACAGGACCTGTAACATGCGGTCCTGCATTATCCTGCTGAAATGTAGTGTTTCGCAGGGATCAAATGAAGGGTAGAGCCACGGGTCGTAACACATCTGAAATGTAACGTCCACTGTTGAAACTGGCGTCAATGATAACAAGAGGTGACCGAGACGTGTAACCAGTGGCACCCCATACCATCACTCTGGGTATGAAATGAAATGTCGTGTGGCTAAGGCCTCCCGTCGGGTAGACCGTTCGCCTGGTACAGGCCTTTCGATTTGACGCCACTTCGGCGACCTGCGCGTCGATGGGGATGAAATGATGATGATTAGGACAACACAACACCCAGTCCCTGAGCAGAGAAAATCTCCAACCCAGCCGGGAATCGAACCCGGGACCTTAGGATTGACATTCCGTCACGCTGACCACTCAGCCACCGGGGCTGGACATCACTCCGGGTGATACGGCAGTATGGCGATGACGAATACACGCTTCCAATGGGCGTTCACTGCGATGTCGCCAAACACGGATGCGACCATCATGATGCTGTAAACAGAACCTGGATTCATCTGAGAAAATGACGTATTGCCATTCGTGCACCCAGGTTCGTCGTTGAGTACACCATCGCAGGCGCTCCTGTTTGTGATGCAGCCATGGTCTCAGAGCTGATAGTCCATGCTGCTGCAAACGTCGTCGAACTGTTCGTGCAGATGGTTGTTGTCTTGCAAACGTCCCAATCTGTTGACTCAGGGATCGAGACGTGGCTGCACGATCCGTTACAGCCATGCGGATAAGATGTCATCTCGACTGCTAGTGATACGACACCCTTGGGAGCAAGCATGGCGTTCTGTATTACCCTCCTAAACCCACCGATCCCATATTCTGCTAACAGTCATTGGATCTCGACCAACGCGAGCAGCAATGTGGCGATACGATAAACCGCTATCGTGATAGGCTACAATCCGACCTTCATCAAACCCGGAAATATGATGGTACGCATTTCTCCTCCTTACACGAGACATCACAACAACGTTTCACCAGGCAACGCCAGTCAACTGCGGTTCGTGTATGAGAAATCGGTTGGAAACTTTCCTCATGTCAGCACGTTGTATTGTCGCCACCGGCGCCAACTTTGTGTGAATGCTCTGAAAAGCTTATCATTTGCATATCACAGCATCTTCTTCCTGTCGGTTAAATTTCGCGTCTGTAGCACGTCATCTTCGTGGTGTAGCAATTGTAATGTCCAGTAGTGTAGGTCTACGTCTAGGGGACTGATGACCTCAGATGTGAAGTCCCATAGTGCTCAGAGCCATTTGAACCATACTTTTTTCCTCGCCGCCCAACAGAAGACCATAAAGAGCAAAGAAGGACAATCTGTAGGGCATTGTTCGCACGTTACGAGGCAGATCGTGACAATTTTTAATGGACGTCGTCACAGACCATGAAACATGTGTTCATCAGTTCGAACAGGAAACAAAACAGCGCCACACTACCGGTGCTCCGAAGAAAAAATTCAGAGCAACGCCTTGATCCTGTCGTCATGGCGGCGGTCTTCTGGGATTCTGAATGCGTTGCGAAACGTCTCAACAGAGCCGTTCCATCAGAACTTCCCACTAACTAAAGCAATTAAGAATTATGTGGCCCACCGTGTAACTATGGTTGAGCGTATGCACAACCTCTGAAGGCTTGAGTAGGTGGAGTGACGGCAGAAAAATGTTCCTTCTTGCTACAAAACCAAGTATTTTGCAAAAGGTCATCAGTGTTTGATTATATAATGCCATTTATTATGTTCCACGTTTCCACATATATACCTATTCCTTTCTCTGAACCGTCTTGTGAGTGTGAATCTGAACAAATGAGCACTTGAATGTCTTTTCTATCAATTTGTGGTGGAAGTTAAGTTGGTCGTCGACTGCTAGAGCGAGAGCTGGGAGGAGGTTGGAGGAGAGAGCAGGATGACCAACTCAGGATCCTAGTACCTGGGCCGAGATGTCTATTCTTTCTGGAGGTGGCATTGTTGGTTTGTCATGTTGGTGACGGAAGCTCTCTCTGGTTTCCGTTTTCACGTGGTAGCCGGTGGAACCTTCGTGGAGAGGAAGGCATTCTGCTGCTGGTTACTGGTGAGTACAGACGTAGTCCTATGTTGCTCTGCTACAAACTTACATGGTAAATAGCCTGAAATATTTAAGTTCATCAGAAACGCTATGGATCTCCTAGTGCCTTTGTGCTATGAGGTAGCAATAATAGCTGACGATTATGCACAATTTTTGCACTGATCGGACTAGGCTTTGTTCTGTAGAACAGTGTCGTGCAATTCACACACCACAGAACTCTCCAGCGTGCGTAAGTGAGGATAACTTGCCTATGCTTCGTGTGAAAAGGAAGGGTGTTTATTTCTTCATGCGTGTGCGTTTTTCTGTTACTTTACGCCCTTGATTTTTAAACTGATCGTCGTGCATTTTATTCAAATTGTAATGGTTGTCATTATTTCAAGAGCCTCCTGCTCAACCTTTCATGTATGATAAGTTTCTTTTAGTATGAATTTAATTAATTACGTGTATGGTACTATTTGTTAATTCTTGGAGTTTTCATGCAAGTACGGAAATCTGGCGGAACAAATCTATTGTGTGAGAACCACGTGGATGTAGAATAGACGGAGGCCCTCAGCCGGACCTGATCACTCCCTTTCGATTTGATTCATGCGCTTGCTACTCTGTGGTGGAAATGCACTCTCTCTGCCCACTTTTCCTCCTTTGCATGCGAGTGCTGGTTGTGGTTTCTTGCTTGAGTCCATCTTCTCAGTCTGAACTGAGTGACTGAGTGTGAGCCTTGGTTGAAATGACTCTGAGCGCTATGGGACTTAAGATCTGAGGCCATCAGTCCCCTAGAACTTAAAACTACTTAAACCTAACTAACCTAAGGACATCACACACATTCATGCCCGAGGCAGGATTCGAACTTGCGACCGTAGCGGTCGCGCGGATCCAGACTGAAGCGCCTAGAACCACTCGGCTACAACGGCCGGCGGGTGTGGGGCCATTTCCTTACTGCTACATGTCCTTTTCCTTCCGTTGAATTTTACAAGTGTTACGACCTTCTTATTAAAGAGCAGCAAGTTATTTTGTTCCAAGACCAGGCAACCGTTTTTCTCTTGTAATGCAATTCATTCCCTCCATTATTGAGCACTGTTTACTGAATAACCCAGTGATAACCCGTACACCATCAATCCTGCGTATTTTCTCACGATCGTTAGATTAATACGCGGTTGCAATTGTAAAATCAATATGAATACTCTGTTAATTTTCATATCTTTTGACGAGTCATTGCATGAGGGCAGTAATAAAAGAGATGGTCAAAATCACCAGAACAACTTAATTAAATGATCAAGGAAAAACGGTGAAAACAATTGTAGATCCCTTTTTTTTATAAACAATTTCCAGTTCGGTCGATTCTCTGGTCTTAAGAGTCGGCTTAGGTTGGTGGCGACCCTGAAATTGTATCGTGTTACTCGTAATTGTAAGTCTGAATGCCCCAAGGTACTAAAAGCAGCATACCGATTCATGGGTCCTAGGTCAAGTTGCTAGTCCAGACTTTGCGCAAGACCTAAGCATCCTACTTACAGTTGTTCTGTTTGATTCCCTCCCTCATGGTGCAACTACGAAGTGTGAGTTCATTGTGCTACGCTCAGGATATTGAAGAAAGTACTTCAGCGTGGTTGTCCCACAAAAATGCAAACAAACAAAGTTCTTCCGCTCCATGACAACGCAGGGCCTGACACATTCACCCTACAGCCCAGAACTCACTCCTTCAGATTTCCATCTGTTTGACCCAATGAAGTACACACTCTGTGAGAACCAACACGTGGATAATGGGCGGAGGTTACTGGTGCAACACGATAAAGCTTTCTTGTATGCACAAAATTCAGCACTTATTTTCCTCAAACTGATGGGTGCACCAAAAAACTTAGATATTCCACTCATAAATTTAGTACAGATATCTTCTGATTCTGTCAGGTAGACTTTGGCACTGCATTGATACATGAACTGAAGCATTGTTCTAAGCCATCCACATGTACACTATGCGGATGGAGATAGTTCACAGTGTCATTGTACACTGCTTGAATTCTTGGCAGCCAGCGGTTAAGTCTCTCCAGCACAAGAGAGGACATCATACTTAGTCCATATAAGATCATAACTGTGGCGTGCTGCAGATAAATGGATAGGTCCTCTGGTTTCACCCGGAGTACATCGTCATCATACATGGTTCTAATGGATAGCTTTAGACCATGACAGCAAATGTTTGGAGGAGAATGAGATGGGTAATACTCAGTTCTCATCTACGCATTGATGTAGCATGTAGCGTGATATAGTTCATCCAATTCCCGCTCAGTACATTACACTTTCGATCTCCAGTCATTGTCTGCTGATGCTTCTATACCAATATTTGGACGCTTTGAGCCACTAACAGTTAAATTATACATTGAAGTGAAAAGTAGTAGCACACTGGGCTCAACTGGCGTTTTCGTATCCACAGTATCTGCATTTTTTTCTGGGACAGCATGCTAGTCGGAGCCCACTATTGACTTGCACCTTGCTGTTTAGCGCACCTCTGCGAGCTGGTGGTAGGCTGGGTGTCTTCATCACACAAATAAATGAGCATGATTCCAAGTGGTCGCTGCAGTCCAGACACAGTGGAACTCGATGCTGGTCCTGGCACACTGGCCGTCATCTCTGCAGGTCTCAACAGGTAGCACGTTCCTGAACCAGGAGAAAGAACCAACGCATGCAGTACAAAGACATGCAGTAGTAGTAATAATAATAATTGTAGTACTAGCTACAGACAAAGATGATTTTGCATTGTATTTTATTGAACTGGGGACCTATAAAAGACAGAGGGGCTTCGTTACCGCTGTAGGCCTCAGTGGTACACAACACTCCAACAGGCTACAGTAGTCCGCGCACCCGACCGCTGCCCCGCACCGAACCCAGGGTTACTGTGCGGTTCGGCCCCCATTGGACCCTCCTGGGAACGACTCATTCCAGACGAGTGTAACCCCAATGTTTGCGTGGTAGAGTAATTGTCGTGTACGCGTGCGTGGAGACAGTGTTTGCACGTTAGTCGCCGACATGTGTAACTGAGGCAAAATAAGGGGAACCAGCCAGAATTCGTCTAGGCAGATGGAACACCGCCTTAACAACCTCTGAACCAGGCCTATTTTATGTATCCGCCCTAGAAACCAGGCAGATTTGTCAGTATTTAGAAAATCTGTGCTTCATATCTACTTTTCAGATTGTGGCAAATTTGGTACCATTTTGAAGCTGCGCTTTTCGTCTATAATTCTGTGGAAAAGAAACTGCTTTGGAATGCCCAGCGTTAAGTTACAGTTATATAAATCCCAAAGGTGTTTTTAAGAATTTAGGAAAGTCATACGGATAAGAGAATGCAATTGTTTATTTTTAACTAACATTATGGCACTACGTAACATCTTTCTGTCAATTTACAATAACTGCATACAAATTTCACACAGAATCATATTTTTTTTGGTGTGGAAAATTTTGAAGCAATGTTCCAGGCAGAGTGAAACACCACACTGTTCACATTCGTACCGCGTCTTTTTGCGAGAAGCTTTGCCATTCTCCTTCTTACGCCTGGCACTGCACACGTGACACACACGAGCAGCGTATTTCTTTGTAGTTGGAGGTATGTGTTTCAAAAAATGTCTCTACGTTAGCCGACCTACATATTCCTTCATTCCCTTGTATGACTTCAAGTGTATCATCTTCAACAAGTTGAGCAGCAACCACTGTTATGAAGTCTGTTATTGTTAGTTTCTTGTTGTGCAATGCATTGCATAGCCAAAAAGCATTTGATACTTCCATCAGCAGCAGATGGAAATATAATTTTCGCCACCATTTCACTGTTCTGTGCTGGAATGGACTGTACTGCAGGCGCTGCTGTCCAATATCCACTTCAATTTTATTGAGATTGTAATCCAGTACCTGAAGTGGTTTCATTAATACAGACCTATTTTTCTTAGTATGCATACCAAATGTGGCCTGATGCCTTGGAGACAATGTATACACGTCCCTCTTATCCTTCCACTTCATTGCTAATACATTATCTTTACGCCGAAAAGACATTTAGCCCTTTCTCAGATTATTAGATACTAAATCTTTAGGTAATCATTTCCTACATTTGTTCACAGTACCAACAGCTCCAGTACCTTTGTCAGCCAGTCGTTGCACAAGCTCTGGACTGGAATAAAATCGGTCTAAATACACAGTATGACCTTTATTAAGCAAGCCACCGCCAGACAACATTCTTAGTACAACAGCGGACGAGAAATTGTGTCCACATTATGCTTACCAGCATAAACTTCAAAGTTTACTTCATAGCCACTACTGGTTTCAGCAACACCATAAACCTTCAGTCCATACTTATGAGGCTTATTTTGCATGTAAACACGGAAGCTCACACGACCTCGGAATTGGCATATACCTTCATCAATTTTCAGTTTTTATGGGGGACGATATGCCAGGAAACATCGCTCCTTCAAAGTCTTATAATAAGGTAAAACTTTATAAAGTGTTTTTTATCTGTTTAGAATTGTCAACAAGATGCAAGCACGACAGTATCTGATTAAAGCGCAAACGACTCTTAACTTGGGGACAGAAGTTACAACTAAGAACAGGATTAGTGGCTTTCTTGAAATACACATGTGGAAAAGCATACCCAAGAAACGTCTCGTCTCACTTGTAGTTAGTGGCTTCCAGGAACTCAAAACTGGATTAGGCTTCATGTTATTTCCTCTTCTTTTCTTCTGGATTGTGTGTGATGCATACAAATTTGTCTGTATCTTGAGTTCTTTTATGTCACTGTCAGTAAGGAACGCTTTACTGCAGTCCAGTACAGAACTCGAGTGATTAGTATTCACTAGAATTTGCCTGGATGTAGAGTTGACAGGCAGAGGTCGGTAGATGTCAAATTGAGTCCAGTCGACACCTTTTCGACGTGGTGCAGCCGCTGGATTTGAGGTAACAACTTCAGCATCATTCACGTCTGCATCTGAAGACTAGCTGTCGTCGATCTTGCTCTCTAAAGGGAATATCATATTATATGCAACTACATATATCTCTTACAGAAGACATGTTCAGCAGAAATGTGTGTACTGTACGATTAAGAGCAGTGATATGCCGTAGAAAATTCTAAAATACGTAACTTCAAACACACCATTGTAATCAGAACCGTCAGAATCACTCTCAACATTATCCAGAGTGCCGCTACCATTAATCAAATCCTCGATTTCTGCGTCTGATAAACCCTACCGAGACATGATTGCATACATGAAATATCGACATAAGGAAGTCTGAGAACGCAAAGATAAGCTTTAACATGGATTACGGAACCATCCACAGGCTGGCCGGCACACCGTACCTCGACACTTAGCAGCCGGACGGATTCGTGCTGGGGACCGGCACGCCCTCCTGCTCGGGAAGCAGTGCGTTAGACCGCACAGCTACCCATGGGGAAGGGGAGAAAGTAGTGAGGGAGCGACTGACAGAAGGTGATGTCTTCAGGTGACGTCACCAGTGCGATGTTGCCACATTTATCTTCTAGGGAGAGGAGAGGTGGTCGAGGAGCAGCCATCTTGAACAAATTTGGCAACAATGCAGCCTGTCCAAGTTTCGGCTTTAATACCCTGCTGTGGTACCTCAGGCAGGTTTCAGTACTTATACTTCAGTGACGAACTTACAAAGTGGTCTGATGTGCATCCCTACAAAATCCTGACGTCTCAATTCCGTCCAGCATTTTGCGTTAATAATCTATTGGACTTCATAATGTGAATCTCTATCTGAATGCACATAGTTACGTATGTTGTGCCACCTACTGGCAATTTTCATTACTGTTTCATGTATGTACACTTAAATACTAAACACCATCCAATTTTACATTCTATTCGCTTTGTATACTTTTTCTAATCATTTGTGAGAGCACTTCCTTATTACAATGGAAATTTTTATGTTCAGTTACGTTGAACAACGAATAATTCTTAGGGTGGTCCTGAACGCATATTAACTTGTTTGGTTGTTAACTGTGTCTACATCTGTGACAAAAGCAAGGTGGGAAAATGGAGGTCGGTCATAAGTTTTGCTACCGTATCAGGTGGAACATTTCCTTGGTTGTATGTTGCCGAATGATCTGGGTTGGAGAAATTATTGGCAGAAGACATTCTAATGCCATACGTGTATGTTTGTTGCAGTGGATTATTCATCTTGAATCAATAATAGTAGCTCCGATCTATAACGTAAGTGGCATTCATTTCTGTTCTAATAGTGAACTAATTAATGAGAAAATTCACAAGCTCTTCATATACACTGGAGAGCCAAAGAAACTGGTACACCGTGTAGAGGCCCCGCGAGCACGTAAAACTGCCGGAATTCGACGTAGCATGGACTCGACTAATGTCTGAAGTGTGCTCGAGGGAACTGACACCATGAATCCTGCAGGGCTGTCCTTAAATCATTAAGAGTACCAGGGGGTGGAGGTCTCTTCTGAACAGCACGTTGCAATGTATTTCAGATATGCTCAATAATGTTCATGTCTGGGAAGGTTTGTGGCGAGCGGAAGTGTTTAACCTCAGAAGAGTGTTCCTGGAGCCAGTCTGTACCAATTCTGGACACGTGGGGTGTCGCATTGTCCTGCTGGAATTGCCCAAGTCCGTCGAAATGCACAATGGGCATGAATGGATACAGCAGATCAGACGGGATGCTTTCGTACGTGTCAACTAACAGAGCCGTATCTGGACGTATCAGGTGTCCCACATCACTCCAGCTTCACACGCACTACACCATAACAGAGCCTCCACCAGCTTGAACAGTCCTCTGCTGACATGCAGCGTCCATGGATTCATGAGATTGTGTCCATACCTGTACACGTCCATCCTCTCGTATATAATTGGACATGAGACTCGTCACATCAGGAAACATGTTTCCAGTCATCAACATTCCAATGTCGGTGTTGACGGGTCCGGGCGAGGGGTACAACTGTGTGTCGTGCAGTAGATGAGTGGGCCTTAGGCTCCGAAAGCCCATATCTATGATGTTTCGTTGAATGGTCCGCACGCTGACACTTGTCGATGGCCCAGCATTGAAATCTGCAGCAATTTTCGTAAGGGCTGAACTTCTGTCACTTTCAACGATTCTCTTCAGTCGTCGTTGGTCCTATTCATGCAGTATCCCCCCTTCCGGCCGCAGCGATGTCGTAGATTTGATGTTTTACCGGACTCCTGATATTCACAGTACACTTGTGAAATTGTCGTATGGGGAAAATCCCCATGTCATGGCTACTTCAGAGATGCTGTGTCCCATCGCTCGGGCACCGACTAAAACACCACATTAAACTGACTTATATCTTGATGACCTGCCATTGTAGCAGCTGTCACCCGTCTAACAACTGCGCCAGACACGTGTGGTCTTATATAGGGGTTGCCGACCGCAGCGCCGTATATTGCCTTTTTACATATCTCTGTATTTGAATGCACATGCCTTTACAATTTTCTTTGGCGCTTTAGTAGATATTGGTTTAACAGCAGATAGTAAAACTATCGCAGAACGACATCTTGACACGGCTGATAACCCAAGAGTACTTCATCACTAACATCAAAATTCTGTTTACATTCGTAGATATTGGTTTAAAAACAAATATTGAAATTGTATTTGCGTTGCACTGAGGAAATGCCAACTACAAAATAAAAACGTAGCTGATTGCAACATTGCACTTCAGTAGACTGCATTTATATTTCATAATTGTATTTACATAGCACTGAGGAAATGCCAAATAGAAAATAAAAACAGCTGGACCTTGCCGTTGGTGGGGAGGCTTGCGTGCCTCAGCGATACAGATAGCCTTACCGTAGGTGCAACCACAACGGAGGGGTATCTGTTGAGAGGCCAGACAAACGCGTGGTTCCTGAAGAGGGGCAGCAGCTTTTTCAGTAGTTGCAGGGGCAACAGTCTGGATGATTGACTGATCTGGCCTTGTAACACTAACGCCGGCCGGGGTGGCCGAGCGGTTCTAGGCACTACAGTCTGGAACCACGCGACCGCTACGGTCGCAGGTTCGAATCCTGCCTCGGACATGGATGTGTGTGATGTCCCTAGGTTAGTTAGGTTTAATTAGTTCTAAGTTCTAGGCGACTGATGACCTCAGAAGTTAAGTCGCATAGTGCTTAGAGCCATTTGAACCATTCTTTTTCGTAACACTAGCCAAAACAGCCTCGCTGTGCTGGTACTGCGAACGGTTGAAAGCAAGGGGAAACTACCGCCGTTATTTTTCGCGAGGGCATGCAGCTTTACTGTGTGGTTAATGATGATGGCGTCCTCTTGGGTAAAATATTCCGGAGGTAAAATAGTCCCTCATTCGGATCTCCGGGCGGGGACTACTCAAGAGGACGTCGTTATCAAGAGAAACAAAACTGGCATTCTACGGATTGGAGCGTGGAATGTCAGATCCCTTAATTGAGCAGGTAGGTTAAAAAATTTAAAAAGAGAAATGGATAGGTTAAAGTTAGATATAGTGGGACTTAGTCAAGTTCGGTGGCAGGAGGAACAAGTCTTTTGGTCAGGCGAATACAGGGTTATAAATACAAAGTCAAATAGGGGTAATGCAGGAGTAAGGTTATTAATGAATAAAAAATAGGAATACGGGTAAGCTACTACCAACAGCATAGTGAACGCATTATTGTGGCCAAGATAGACACGAAGCCCACGTGTACTACAGTGGTACAAATTTATATGCCAACTAGCTCTGTAGTTAACGAAGAAATTGAAGAAATGTATGATGAAATAAAAGAAGTTATCCAGATAGTGAAGTGACCCGAAAATTTAATAGTCATGGGTAACTGGAATTCAGTAGTAGGAAAAGGGAGAGAAGGAAACGTAGTAGGTGAATTTGGATTGGGGCTAAGAAATGAAAGAGGAAGCCGCCTGGTAGAATTTTGCGCAGAGCACAACTTAATCATAGCTAACACTTGGTTCAAGAATCATAAAGGAAGGTTGTATACATGGAAGAAGCCTGGAGATACTAACAGATTTCAGATAGATTATCTAATGGTAAGACAGAGATTTAGGAACCAGGTTTTAAATTGTAAGACATTTCCAGGGGCAGATGTGGACTCTGATCACAATCTATTGGTTATGAACTGTAGATTAAAACTGAAGAAACTGCAAAAAGTTGGGAATTTAAGGAGATGGAACCTGGATAAACTGACTAAATCAGAGGTTGTACAGAGTTTCAGGGAGAGCGTAATGGAACAAATGGCAAGATTGGGGGAAAGAAATACAGTAGGAGAAGAATGGGTAGCTTTGACGGATGAAGTAGTGAAGGCAGCAGTGGATCAAATAGGTATAAAGACGAGGGCTAGTAGAAATCCTTGGGTAACAGAAGAAATATTGAATATAATTGATGAAAGGAGAAAAAATTAAAATGCTGTAATCTCAAAAATCAGATCGACAGCAAGTGCAAAATGGCTGAAGCAGGGATGGCTAGAGGATAAATGTAAGGATGTAGAGGCTTATCTCACTAGGGGTAAGATAGATACTACCTACGGGAAAATTAAAGAGACCTTTGGAGAAAAGAGAACCACTTGTATGAATATTAAGAGCTCAGATGGAAACCCAATTCTAAGCAAAGAAGGGAAAGCAGAAAGGTGGAAGGAGTATATAGAGGGTCTATACAAGGGCGATGTACTTGAGGACAATATTATGGAAAGGGAAGAGGATGTAGATGAAGATGAAATGGGAGATATGATACTACGTGAAGAATTTCGCGGAGCGCTGAAAGACCTAAGTCGAAACAAGGCCCCAGGAGAAGACAACATTCCATTAGAACTACTGACGGCCTTGGGAGAGCCAGTCCTGAAAAACTCTACCATCTGGTGAGCAAGATGTATGAGACAGGCGAAATACCCTCAGACTTCAAGAAAAATATAATAATTCCAGTCCCTAAGAAATCAGGTGTTGACAGATGTGAAAATTACCGAACTATCAGTTTAATAAGTCACGGCTGCAAAATACTAAAGCGAATTCTTTACAGACGAATGGAAAAGCTATTAGAAGCCGTCCTAGGGCAAGATTAGTTTGGATTCCGTAGAAATATTGGAACACGTTAGGCAATACTGACCCTACGACTTACCTTAGAAGTTAGATTAAGGAAAGGCAAACCTACGTTTCTAGCATTCGTAGACTTAGAGAAAGCTTTTGACAATGTTGACTGGAATACTCTCTTTCAAATTCTGAAGGTGGCAGGGGTAAAATACAGGGAGCGAAAGGCTATTTACAATTTGTATAGAAACCAAATGGCAGTTATAAGAGTCGAGGGGCATGAAAGGGAAGCAGTGGTTGGGAAGGGAGTGAGACAGGGTTGTAGCCTCTCCCCGATGTTATTCAATCTGTATATTGAGCAAGCAGTGAAGGAAACAAAAGAAAAATTCGGAGTAGGTAGTAAAATCCATAGAGAAGAAATAAAAACTTTGATGTTCGCCGATGACATTGTAATTCTGTCAGAGACAGCAAAGGACTTGGAAGAGCAGTTGAACGGAATGGATAGTGTCTTGAAAGGAGAATATAAGATGAACATCAACAAAAGCAAAACGAGGATAATGGAATGTAGTCGAATTAAGTCGGGTGATGCTGAGGGAATTAGATTAGGAAATGAGACACTTAAAGTAGTAAAGGAGTTTTGCTATTTGGGGAGCAAAATAACTGATGATGGTCGAAGTAGAGAGGATATTAAATGTAGACTGGCAATCGGAAGGAAAGCGTTTCTGAAGAAAAGAAGTTTGTTAACACCGAGTATAGATTTATGTGTCAGGAAGTCGTTTCTGAAAGTATTTGTATGGATTGTAGCCATGTATGGAAGTGAAACATGGACGATAAATAGTTTAAACAAGAAGAGAATAGAAGATTTCGAAATGTGGTGCTACAGAAGAATGCTGAAGATTAGATGGGTAGATCACATAACTAATGAGGAGGTGTTGAATAGGATTGGGGAGAAGAGAAGTTTGTGGCACAACTTGACTAGAAGAAGGGATCGGTTGGTAGGACATGTTCTGAGGCATCAAGGGATCACCAATTTACTATTGCAGGGCAGCGTGGAGGGTAAAAATTGTAGAGGGAGACCAAGAGATGAATACACCAAGCAGTTTCAGAAGGATGTAGGTTGCAGTAAGTACTGGGAGATGAAGAAGCTTGCACAGTATAGAGTAGCATGGAGAGCTGTATCAAACCAGTCTCAGGACTGAAGACCACAACAAAAACAACAACAGCTGACTGCAACATTGCACTTCAGTAGACGGCATTTATATTTCATATGTAGTGTGAGTTGAGATATTTGATTAAAGTTATTTGCGTCTGTGTGCCTGTTTGTGTGACTCTGCGTGTGTTCGTGCGTGCTTTCAGACAGGAGTGTGAATGTGAACGTGATTTCTCCTATTCTTGCTTTAGGGGTATTGTGTTTGCCTTGTGATGTCGGATTTGTTTTGTATTCTAAGTGGTAATACGGCGTTGTACTCGTATATCGCTGTTGTTGACAACTGTATTTGCTTGAAATCGTACAAGGTAGGAACAAAGAGTGTGTATGTGTGTGTGTGTGTGTGTGTGTGTGTGTGTGTGTATGGGTGGGTGGGTGGGGATGGGGTCGGGGTCGCTGTCTTGCTATACGTTATGTTTATTAAATAGTGAAAGCCTACGCTCGTTAAATAGTGAAAGTAAAATCGCAAAGCAGTCAAATAACCAATATATTACCAATGGGTTACCTGTTGTAGATACGTGTAAGCAAATGTGTGTGTCGTTGTTGTACAATAGGAGTGGTTTCGACACATTTATGTAGTGAGAATTGAGCCTGATCTTCATTTTTCAGACGAATTTTTGATGCCAAAAACACAGTCATATTTGAAAGTGGCTAGCTATACATTCCAATGAACAGTTGGACATAGAACCGTCTATTATTTTATACTGTTTAAGCCAGAGGTTGGAAATACCGCTCCAATTGTAAAGTTCTTTTATTATCACACGATAGGTTTCGGGCACTTATAAGCCCATCTTCAGGTGTCGTAAATTAGTGCTGTGGCCCCCGAGCGCCGCGGTGGACGTGTACTAGGCTAGGTGTGTAAAGTTTTATACTCGCTTTAGTGAGTTCTTATCCAATGATGCTGAGTCATGATGGTGATGATACGGCAACAAAAGGGTTATATGTTATGTCTTTCAGTAGCTGCGATGCAACTACAACTGTGCGGCGTGGGTTTCGTTGGAGGAACAGCACTGAAACGCCTACAAGGTAATTTGAGAACGCATTACAGATCGCACGATGGCTATTGACGGCGCATGATCTCGCTGTAAATTTGTCTTTGGAACAGTTTGTTGTAAAACCACCATAAACCGCAAATAATGTGTTAATCTGCAACCAATTTAGACGCAAACATGGATCTACCTGCGTGCAAGTAAAACATACTGAATTACTCTGGAAAATCAGATAGCTATTTTAAAAATAAGTACTTTTAAATTCCCTGCAAATTTCTATCTTAGTTGTCGTATAAGATACAGTCTCTAAAAGCAGATGGATCTCCTAGAAATACCCTACAGCTTGTACGCGAAGTGACTGAATAGGTAACCTCAAATCTACACAATGATGATAACGTACTGGAATGTATTCAAGCCCACACAATGAAATTAAATTGCGAGCTCTAGAAGTTAATAGGCTAGTTCTAATGGTTCATATTCCACTCTTTTTCATGCTCACATCCGTCATCCGTTCAACGTCCTCTTCCGTAACGACACCGACAGACAAGTTAATAGCCTCTTCTACATTCATACGTCAGATTAATGTATAAGGTCTGAGGCGCTAATTCTAGCTTTTGCTGACTTCTATGAAATGCACGAAAGTCACAGAAATTCTTTTGAGGTGTAACTAACACGTGTACTTCGGGCACCACTGCATTTTTTTGCAACAAAGCAGTCGATCCAGTTCTAAGTACTCGCTTTTCTGGAATGGAAGTCGCTGAATGCAAAACCATTAACGTCGTACTGCAGGAGCGTTTGATGGTTCCATTTACAAGGGACTCATTCAGTGCGGGAGCTTTGAACTGGCAGGCACGGAAAGAAAAGGGAGCGCTATTTTCCAATTATCCATTCTTTATACCACATATACTTACGCCTTTGTTTGACCACACAGAAAACAATGGATGCCAACGAGTATTGTTCTACAAAAGATCCCGAGTGGCGTGTGACGGCTGAAATGACAACTGAATAAGAGTTAGCCAAAGAGGATGTACAAAAATCTGTCATTTTTCTGCGCTCACACGCGCGTAAGGAATTAATGTTAACAACTGTAAAAAAATACGTTTGTGTCTTGTCGAATGGATAGATGACTCTAATGTGTTATTTTGATGTAGAACAAACAATGTATTTACTTTAATAGTGTTCAAAAGTTATAATATACACTCCTGGAAATTGAAATAAGAACACCGTGAATTCATTGTCCCAGGAAGGGGAAACTTTATTGACACATTCCTGGGGTCAGATACATCACATGATCACACTGACAGAACCACAGGCACATAGACACAGGCAACAGAGCATGCACAATGTCGGCACTAGTACAGTGTATATCCACCTTTCGCAGCAATGCAGGCTGCTATTCTCCCATTGAGACGATCGTAGAGATGCTGGATGTAGTCCTGTGGAACGGCTTGCCATGCCATTTCCACCTGGCGCCTCAATTGGACCAACGTTCGTGCTGGACGTGCAGACCGCGTGAGACGACGCTTCATCCAGTCCCAAACATGCTCAATGGGGGACAGATCCGGAGATCTTGCTGGCCAGGGTAGTTGACTTACACCTTCTAGAGCACGTTGGGTGGCACGGGATACATGCGGACGTGCATTGTCCTGTTGGAACAGCAAGGTCCCTTGCCGGTCTAGGAATGGTAGAACGATGGGTTCGATGACGGTTTGGATGTACCGTGCACTATTCAGTGTCCCCTCGACGATCACCAGTGGTGTACGGCCAGTGTAGGAGATCGCTCCCCACACCATGATGCCGGGTGTTGGCCCTGTGTGCCTCGGTCGTATGCAGTCCTGATTGTGGCGCTCACCTGCACGGCGCCAAACACGCATACGACCATCATTGGCACCAAGGCAGAAGCGACTCTCATCGCTGAAGACGACACGTCTCCATTCGTCCCTCCATTCACGCCTGTCGCGACACCACTGGAGGCGGGCTGCACGATGTTGGGGCGTGAGCGGAAGACGGCCTAACGGTGTGCGGGACCGTAGCCCAGCTTCATGGAGACGGTTGCGAATGGTCCTCGCCGATACCCCAGGAGCAACAGTGTCCCTAATTTGCTGGGAAGTGGCGGTGCGGTCCCCTACGGCACTGCGTAGGATCCTACGGTCTTGGCGTGCATCCGTGCGTCGCTGCGGTCCGGTCCCTGGTCGACGGGCACGTGCACCTTCCGCCGACCACTGGCGACAACATCGATGTACTGTGGAGACCTCACGCCCCACGTGTTGAGCAATTCGGCGGTACGTCCACCCGGCCTCCCGCATGCCCACTATACGCCCTCGCTCAAAGTCCGTCAACTGCACATACGGTTCACGTCCACGCTGTCGCGGCATGCTACCAGTGTTAAAGACTGCGATGGAGCTCCGTATGCCACGGCAAACTGGCTGACACTGACGGCGGCGGCGCACAAATGCTGCGCAGCTAGCGCCATTCGACGGCCAACACCGCGGTTCCTGCTGTGTCCGCTGTGCCGTGCGTGTGATCATTGCTTGTACAGCCCTCTCGCAGTGCCCGGAGCAAGTATGGTGGGTCTGGCACACCGGTGTCAATGTGTTCTTTTTTCCATTTCCAGGAGTGTATATATAAATTGGTGATATCCAGTTTTACAAATTTCCTTTTTCAGACGGATACACGTGGATGATTTCGATCTCATACTGACATATGAGGTTTCTTGTAAAAGCATAGCACATGACAGAGAAATGTATGGTTTCGGTCTCGGTCAGACGATATTAGTCTGTGGCTACATTTTAATTTAGTATGCGCCCCATAGTAGGGTGAATATCGTCGGAAGGCACCCCACGACAGACTGTGCAGGTAGGCTATATAGGTATTTATGTTGGTGATGCCACTTAGCTTTTTGTATTAAAATCACTGATTGCGCTGTGTGCAGTCTGTGGCTAGTTGGATTCAATGTTGGATTATACGCTACTGTAGTGTAGGGCAGTTGGATGGGAACAGCGTAGCGTTGGGCTGTTGGAGGTGAGCCGCCAGGAGTGGTGGATGTGTGAAGAGAGATGCCAGTGTCTTGAGAGATTACTATTGAAACGGAACTTGTTGTACCGTTCCAATGTTTTATTAAATTGCTAGCACGCAGAAATTATTAGCAAGAGTTTCTTCTCTTACAGGTAATACCTCAGCTGGTGACCAAAAGGAGAGAACGGACTAAACAGTGTTATTTATTGAATTTGTTTCTGTTGTGTACCACTTTTCCCATTTTCCTTTCCTTTCTGCTGCCTGGACGGTGTAAGTGAGTGAGTGTGTGAACTAGCAGAAAGATTTAGACACAGATTGTAACACTGCATGAATGGTCGTTCTGGGGTAGGGTAGTACCAACCCCCCAAGCGTGAACAAGTTTAACAGACACCAAGTTTGCAGGTAAGGGCAAAGATGACACGTAGGCGCGCGTATTGGCCCTGTCAATTTGGCGCGCCACCCCCATCACGTTTGTAAGAGGAACGGTTTGGCGAATTCGGTTGGAAGAGCACTTCTTCCTGGGTCGTGGTGCTGGACAGACGTGGAGACGCAGCTCTCGTTTTGGTAATGTTAACATAGGTATTAGATTGTCTAAAATCTGCGCTGTAATGAAGTCCAGATGTTGAAATCTGGTGCGAAATTACCTTTGAACCCCAAAGGGAATTGATTTTTTAATTTACTCGAATTTCAGTAGACCTTGCGTTAGTGCCTTGTTCAGGCAACGCACCATGTGCCTTTAGCTCACGGTCACGTTATTGCTCTGTGCTTAACGGAAATTCACTCATTCAATGTATTTTAATCTGCTCTTCCATTTACAGTAATACTTTGAGGTTTTTTATTTATTTTCCGTATGTTTTCTTTGTGAACTTGCTTTCGCGCCACGTGGTCGGCTGGAGCAACCGCCGCATTGATAAACTGTAGTTTCGGTCTGAAAATATATTGTACACGATAAATAGTCATACGATAGTGAGCGGCTGTAAATCGTGTGTGTCCATATTTTTCTGGGTTTCTGTTGGCTACTGTAACTTGGCCATGTGGGTTGAACAGCATTGAAGTGATGTTTCTTGTGCACTCCCATAACGATTTGGTTTGTTGGCGATGTTGTGCGTTCAGTGAAATACTCGTTCCACTAGGAAAAGTATCGGATTTTAATGCCCACTGATTTGATAAAGATTTGCGAAATACTCTTCCACCCTGACCTAGTTTTGCTTGTATTGTCTTTGCGGAATTTGTTCTGAGTAATCTATAGCAACTGAATGTAATAACCGAGGGTTTAGGTATAATTGTGCGGTTGTATAAATTTACACTGAAGCCAGGTCAGCGCTCCTCTGTCCCATTCCATAATTACGTGGCGAAACTGAACCATGTTAACTAGAGACCGGTTTTGATTATGTACATTGCAAGAGAAACACGTCTAGTTGAAATACCATCGGTACTGAATAAATATCAATTAATCTGTACCCTCGACTGATTATTTACTCCTGCCATCATAAAGAATAGGTGGCAGTCAGCACCACAGTCGAATTCTGGGTCATGAAAGCAAATAAAAGCTATAGACTGGCTATTAAGCCCTGTATAGGTGCCTTCTGTAGTGGTTCAAAAAAATGCGTTATCCGTTGCGTTCAGATTTCTACCGGTTCGTTAAAACCTTCCGCTAGAAATTATTAATACCCAGCAATAACAAGGAGGGACCAGTAATTTCGTGGACCACACGAATTTAAGAAACCATTTACTACAGACGGTAACTTGCAGGAGCGGTAGGACATGTCAAAGTGACGGAAATCTACCTAGTATGGAGGCTTTTACCACCACCAGTTATGGAAGGTTACGTTGCACTATGAGCGGACGATCCGGACGTGTGTCCGTCTGAAAAAGGAAATTTATAAAACTTGATGTCACCAATTTTATATATATATACTGCTGGCCACCGTAAATGCAACACCCTGAAGGAAGCATCCGAATCAAGTGAAATTTACACCATGGGTTTGCAGCGATGAGATATGCAACTGATTAGAATTTCAGCGCAGACGCACATCACGCGCGCCTGTGGCGCCACCTCATAGCGCCATTTAAGGCTTGGCAATTTCGACGACTGTACGTTCGGCACGTGTGTTTACCTTGTGGTTGTTTCACAAGATGATCAGTTATGCCTCGTAGACAACAGCGAACATCGTTTGATCAAGTATCCGAGTTCGACAGAGGAAGGATAGTGGCTTACCGAGATTGTGGATTATCATACAGAGAAATCGCTAGTCGTGTTGGACGAAACCGAACAACTGTATTGCGGATATGTGACCGTTGGATGCAGGAGGGTACGATGGACCGACGTGGTCGATCGCATTCACCTCGGTGCACCACTGCACGTGCTGATAGGCAAATTGTGCGCATGGCAGTGACGGATAGCTCAGTGACATCCCGAACCATAGCACAGCACATTGCGTCTGTAACGCATCATCCAGTGTCTGCGCGCACCATTCGACGCCGTTTACAGCAGAGTGGTCTGTCCGCAAGACGTCCATTGCTTCGTCTACCATTGACGCAGAACCACAGACGTCTCCGTCGCCAATCGTGTGATGACAGACGGATGTGGACGGCAGAATGGAATGACGTTGTCTTTACTGACGAGGCACGCTTCTGTCTGCAGCACCACGATGGTCGGATTCGAGAGTGGAGACACAGTGGAGAGAGGATGCTGGACAGCTGCATTATGCACCGCCACACTGGTCTTGCAGCGGGTATTATGGTATGGGGTGGTATTGGATATTACTCTCACACGCCTCTAGTACGCATTGCCGGTACTTTAAATAGCCGGCGCTACATATCCGAGGTGCCGGAGCCAGTTGCCCTTCCTTAGCTTCAGGGCTCGGCCACAGCCATATTTCAACAGGATAATGCGCGACCACACGTGGCACGCATTGTCCAAAGGTTCTTCGTCAATAACCAGATTGAATTGCTTCCCTGGCCGGCTCGCTCTCCGGATCTTTCGCCGATAGAAAACATGTGGTCCATGGTTGCTCAACGAATGACCCAGATTACATCCCCGGCTGCCACACCAGATGATCTTTGGCAACGTGTGGAAGCTGCTTGGGCTGCTGTACCCCAGGAACACATCCAACGTCTCTTTGACTCAATGCCGAGACGTGTGGCAGCGGTGATCTCCAACAATGGCGGCTACTCTGGATACTGATTCTGGCAGGAACCACATGTCACAGACGTCTGTAAACGTAATCATTTGATACTTGGTCAACATGTTATCTACAAAATAAATTTTGTTGTGTTACCTCTTGTCTTTCTTGGTGTTCCATTTACGGTGGCCAGCAGTATATGTATATATATATATATATATATATATATATATATATATATATATATATATATATATATATATAATGACTTTAGAACACTATTAACGTAAATACATTGTTTGTTTTCCATCAAAATCTTTCAGTTGCTAACTATGTCTATCAGTAGTTAGTTTCTTTAGTAGTTAGAATCTTTTATTTAGCTGGCAGTATTGGCGCTAGCTGTTTTGCAGCAGTTCGAGTAACGAAGATTTTTGTGAGGTGATTCATAAAGGGTATGGGTTATAGTTAGTCAGGGCCAAACTTTTGTAGAGATTATTGAAAGTCAGATTGCGTTGCTCTAAAATATTGAGTGTCAGTTTAGACATGATCAGAATAAGTAAAGATAAAACAGACTCAGTAAGTTTAATT
The DNA here is from genome assembly GCF_023864345.2 of Schistocerca serialis cubense. NCBI lineage: Eukaryota > Metazoa > Arthropoda > Insecta > Orthoptera > Acrididae > Schistocerca > Schistocerca serialis. The sequence continues at coordinate 1,219,145,147 of NC_064638.1, read as the reverse complement.
TTGCTCAGCTGTTTGAAAATCAAATAACGTAAGAGTTTTTCCAGCACTGCCATTCTTAATTTTGTAAGTGGACGTTTCAACTGTAGAACTTCGTACTCTGCTGACCTTGTAATTTAGCTGTTGCTTAAATGCGCTAGGTGCCGAGCAATCAACGTAATTTATTTCTGTTTGTGTATCTATTGTACTTTACATTGACATCCATGAAGAAACCAGGTAGTGATAAAAGCCTCCAATCAGGATCTTTAACTAATGCTTGCGTCTCTACGAGGAAACTTTCTTGATAATGCAATACACTCTACACGTTTCAACAAACTTCTGTGTCATGGTTAATGAATTTAAGTCACAATTTTACCACGGTCGGCTTTTGAAAATGAAACGATGTCGAGAGCTGCTGAGTTCATTTCTATGCCGTTGTCAGATCATTGAATAGACACGATACACGCTGAAGAATAAAGGAAAATAAACATGAAATGATATTGTGTTGTAAACCAGAATACATCCGAAATAGAGAAAATATAGCAGGGGAACTGAGGAAGTTCCATTGTTTAGCTATGGGAAATGACATTCTGACCTGAACAGATACCACACAAGGGCAAGGAAAGTGCTGGTCCCGGCGGAGGTTCGAGTCCTCCCTCGGGCATCGGTGTTGTGTTTGTCCTTAGGGTAATTTAGGTTAACTCATGTGTAAGCTTAGGGGCTGATGACCTTAGCAGTTAAGTCCCATAAAATTTCACACACATTTGAATTTATTTTTTTTTGACAAGGAGAGACATGGGGAAGAGGAAAAGCTACCAAGCTGAAGAGAGGTGACTAAATTTGACATCAGTGTCTTTCAAGTCATGCTCGAAGACAAGTAGCGTGTGCCCAAAAAAACACGTAGTAGATTCGCGAATAGCAAAATTGCAATAGAAACTGTGCCTAAAGATCTAACAGTGCCATGAACTGCCAAGTCACGAAGACGAGTTGATCAAAGATGCGTTTCCTCAACCATATCAGGATGTGCATCACGATAATGTACATATAAAGCAACACAATCATGTGTAGTCCTAGCACAAAAAACAGGATTCTCTCAAGGAATAATCACGGAATCTGGAAATATTACTCATGTAATACCTCAAACGACCTCTCGCAAATAGTAAGGCAGACGAACAAGTATATTCTGTCTTCCGAGATCTCCGAAAAGAGTGACGCCTGTATCACAGCATTCACTAGTAAACAATTATTCGGGGTATGTTCCCTGACATTTGGACTCCTCGATAAATATCTGAGTAATGGCGAACCACCTCCGCTAGGACCTTGCCTACTAGGCGGTGCGTGTCTCACACATCGTGCTCTACGCTGCTTGTAGTATGAGACGACATCATCATCATCATCATCATCACTAGGCAGTACCAAATACTAGACTAAGAATTTTCACTAATAACAACAATTACATTGGTTGGACCCCAAGAAACCCTAGCAGTACCTTTAACGTTCACAGTACACATAAACGATTTGTTAGGATAGACAGCTCTAGAATCTTTTTCGCTGATAACGCGGATGTCTACAGAAAAGAGTCATAGTTTGTAATGTCATGATGATCTCTCCACTGACATAAGATCAGGATAGCACCATTCGTTTCTCAGAGAGGTACTGACAAGGGGGCAGTGACAATGAGAATAAGACTGAATAACCAGCGAAAGGGTAACGTTCTACGAAGTAAGGTGTGGAATGTCAGTATTTTAAACATGATGCGAAAGCTAGAAAACCTGTAAAGGGAAATACTGATGCTTAATCCAGATATACTCGGGTCAGTGAAATGCAATGGACAGAGGATAAGGATTTCTGACCAGACAAGTAAAGGGTAACATCAACAGGAGCAGAAAATGGTATAACGTGAGTAGGATTCACTATAAATACGAAGGTAGGGCAGAAAGCGAGTCACTGTGAACAGTTCAGCCATAGGACTGTTCTCATCAGAACCGACAGCACGCGAACATCGACAATAATAGAGCACGTATACATGCCAACAGCGCAAGCAGATGAGAAGAGATAAAGTATATGAGGATACTGAAGGTAATTCAGTACGTAAAAGGAGATAAAAATCTTATAGTTAACAGGAACTGGAATATGGTTGTAGATGAAGGAGTAGAAGAAAGGGTTATGAGAGAGTATGGGCTTGGTAGCAGAAATAAGAGAGGAGAAAGACTAGATGAGTTCTGCAAAATGTTGCAGATAATATTAGAGAATGCTCTGTTCAAAAATTGTAAGAGGAGGTACTATATTTGAAAGAGGTCGGCGGATATAGGAAGATTTCTGTTAGATTACATCATCCTCAGGCAGAGATTCCCAAATCAGATCTTAGATTGTAAGACTTACCCAGAAGCAAAGAGACTAGTCAGGAAGAATCAATGCCGAAAGGAGTGGAATACGGAAGTGCTAAGGACTGAAATACACTTGAAGTTCTCTGAGGCTATAGATATCGCGATAATGTATAAATCAATAGGCAGTTCAGTTAAAGATGAATGGACATCTCTAAAAAGATCAATCACAGAAGGTGCAAAGAAAGCAAGAGGTACAAGAGGAATAACTGGGAGGAAATCAGGGATAACAAAAGAACATCAAATGCCGGATACAAAATAAATGTTCGAGAGTGGGATTAAAATTAAAGGTGAATGGATATCAGTGATAAAATTCGCTGGTGACGTTGCTATTCTCATTGAAAGTGAAAGAGAGTTATAGGATATGTTGAATGGAATGAACAGTTTAATGAGTGCAGAATAAGGTTTGAGAGTAAATCGGAGAGTGACGAAAGTTATGAGAGGGAGCGTAAATGAGAACTGTGAGAAACTTAACATCAGATTCGGGGATCACGAAGTAGAGTAAGCTATGATTCTCAACTATATAGGCAGCGCTATAACCCTTGCTGGACGGAGTAAGGAAGATATAAAAAAAGATTAGCACTGACCAAAGCTGCATTTGGGCCAAGAGAAGTCTACTAATATCAAACATAAGTTTCAATGTGATGAATTTTTTTTTCTTTTTTTTTTTTTTTGAGATAGTACGTTCCGAGCCCAGCATCATATGGTAGTAAAACATTGACAGTGAGGAAGCAGAAACACAAGAGAGTCGAAGCATTAAATATATGATTTTACAGAAGAATGATGAAAAATGAGTGGACTGGTATTGTAAGGAATGGAAAGGTTCTCCGGATAATCGGGGAGAAAAAAGCATACGGAAAACGTTGAAAAGAGAAAGGGATAGGATGATACATCTGTTAAGACGTGAGGGAATAACTTCCATGGTACTAGCGGTAGCAGTAGAGGGTAAAGCAGAGACTGGAATAAATTCAGCAAGTAGCTGAGGTTTTAGGATGCAGTTGCAACTCTGAGATGAAAAGCTGGCCACATCAAACTGTTCAGAAGACTGATGTCTCAGAGTACGTTTTCGACAACACTTGCGTGTGATTTAATGAATAACAGCGGTTTTCGAATGTAGATAAGTGTAAGATAATGTTTATAACAAAGAGGCATAACCGTATAGTATTAGATTACAGGATTATAATTGCATAACTTGAATATGTTCATCCTATAAGCCTCTATGCGTAATAATAACCACGGATATCAAATAGAATGTTTAAAAAATTACCGTTTGGAATGGCGAATTTAATACTTGGATTTGTTGTAAGGGTGTTAAGAATTTTTAAAACATTTGTAATAGAAATTGCATACAAAGCGCTAGTGTTACCACATCTATTGTTCATAGGTTTGGAGTCCTTAAATACACATTCATAAAAAAATACAACGACCTTAGGGACTACGTTGGATGGCACAAGGCTATGATAAGTGCTTACTGAGGGGTTGTAAAGTTAGTGATTCATTTGTCACCGTCATGGGCGATCAGATGTAGCTCAGGAGACGTCTCTCTGCGCCCACCGTTTTGGTTCTGCAGGCAGTAATTCTGATGAGTTTCGAGGCGAACAATGTTTACAACATACATTCTTTGCTGTACCGCCTGTTGAATCACTGTAGGCCTGCGAGAAGGTGGATGGACGTATCAGCGTATCGCTGGAATGCTGCACATGCTGGGCACTGTGTATCGATGATGTATCGATGCTTTCAGTAATGGCCTGTGAAATACTGTTACACCCGTGGGAGAGATTACGCGTAGTACAGACTCACGTCAGGAATGACGCATTTTGCGAGCAGCGATTGCCGACCGAACATCATCCAGGGAAGAAATCTAGGCACAAGTTGCACCTGACGTGTCAACAAAGGCTATTGGTAACTGTATGCTCGAAGAAGCACTACAGTCACGATTGCCTCTGGAGATTCTACCTTTGACACCACAACACCGCCGAGCACAGCTATGACACCACAACACCGCCGATAACACCTGAAAGGGTCGATTGGATAGTGGAATGGCATTCCGATGTCTTCAGTGACAACAATAAGTTCTCTCTGTAAGCGAGCGTTTGGATGTACACGTGGACAGCACAGGCCTGGATGGTGGACCACGCTGGATTGCATTCACCCACGACGCTCAGATCCCAACTAAGCTTTATGGAGCAGAGGGGAACGAGGGAGCTGGAGGGGGGAGAGGGGGACCTTCATTTACATCTCTCATTTGGATTATTTGTAGGGTAAAGTAACCGCTACAAAGCACGGGTGTGAATGCCATTTCTTCGAAAGGAAGATGATGTGCTTTCTCAGCAGGACAATGCGATGCAACGTTCTCCTCGTTGCTGACAACAACTTCCTCTGCCCAACAGGATCACCAGATCTCCTGCCAACGGAACACGTGTAAGCAAGAACTTGCTCATATTCCAGAGCTTCCAAGAACCGTTGCTGAATTAAACAATAAAAGGGGCAAGATGCTGAGGACGAAACTTCCTGGCAGATTAAAACTGTGCGCCCGACCTAGTCTCGAATTCGGGACCTTTGCCTTTCGCGGGCAAGTGCTCTACCAACTGAGCTACCGAAGAACGACTCACGCCCGGTACTCACAGCTTTACTTCTGCCAGTACCTCGTCTCCTACCTTCCAAACTTTACAGAAGCTCTCCTGCGAACCTTGCAGAACTAGCACTCCTGAAAGAAAGGATATTGCGGAGACATGGCTTAGCCATCTGCTGAGGACGATTTATCGCGAGATGCCATTTGGCATATTTATAATGGATGGCACTGGAGAATACGCATCAGCATTACAGCCAGTGACTGGTACATTGTTACTACATGGGCGCTCTTTACTGTGACACCTGTATTTCACCTGGTATGAATTTGTCGTCAGAGCACTGATTATCGTGATGCTGAACACCGTATTAAAATGAATAACAACTATCTACAAGAATGCGGTTCAGATTTCCATCATTAGACCATCCAGATTTATATAGTCTTTAGTTTTCCCACATCAGGCGACTGAGCTGATGGTTTCTTTGAAAGCACTATGACTGATCACTCACTGTAACTTATCTTTTAGAGGCCAGGACAGTAAAAAGCCGGCGCGCGGGAGTAGTCGAGCGGTCTATGGCGCTGCAGTCATGGACTTCAAAATGGTTCAAATGGCTCTGAGCACTATGGGAAACAACTGCTGTGGTCATTAGTCCCATAGAACTTAGAACTACTTAAACCTAACTAACCTACGGACATCACACACACCCATGCCCGAGGCAGGATTCGAACCTGCGACCGTAGCAGCAGCGCGGCTCCGGGCTGGAGCGCCTAGAAACGCACGGCCACCGCGGCCGGCGCAGTCATGGACTGTGCGGCTCCTCCCTCGGGCATTGCTGCGTGTGTTTGTCCTTAGGATTATTTAGGTTAAGTAGTGTGTAAGCTTAGGGACTGATGACCTTAGCAGGTAAGTCCCATAAAATTTCACACACATTTGAACAATTAGTAAAGAACCAACTTCCCGTCCCATACTCAAAGCAGACTCCTCACTGGTGCAGCATTCCGTAGAAATACGTATATAATTACGCAGTTTCAAGATAATAAAGTACGGTGCTGATATAGTGTTCAAACCGACATGAGGCACGCGTGAGTATTTGAACACTGCGAAAGTCCTACACCCATCGCTGCCAACGCGTCTGATATACACAATCGCATGCACATGCGATCAGTTGTAATTGTAACTACTTACAGAAGCACTATCACTCAGCTTAAAGAATACAACGGAAGATGTCGTCCAGGTAACATGGGACAATCGCCCGAAGTAATCAAACACTGGGCACCATCAAATTCGATTCTGCTATACTAAACTTTTACCAAGCTCCAAATATTACTATTGTGTGGATTAACGCGAGGTGGGAGTGAGTGAGTGAATTTTATTTTGTATGCCCACCTTTCACGGTGTAACAACAGTTTTAGCCCTTTTTTCAGATTCGTTTTATATGTGTATAAAACAGCACTAATAATGTAGAAACTCCACAACACACTTCGGCGAGGCGTGAATCCGGGATTTTCGTCAACGATCCGATGATATTACAAAACTATCGTAGCGCAGTGACGCATAGACATTTCAGCGCCCTCAACTGTCTGCGTGCGAGCGTGCGCAGTGATTCACGTGCATTCCATGCATGGTTGAAGAAGGTTGAGCAGGGCCTGCTGTTCCTGCGTCGGAAATCTTAGTGGATGTGTTGTCATCACAGTTTTGTTTTTCTTCTCGGTTGTCACAGTTGTGCTTTCTTCTTCTTTTGCTGCCAGGTGGCCATTCCAGGAGCAGGTCGGGCCATCTGGTGACTGGGCGCCATTGGAGTTGGTTGCCCAGTCCGATGACCAGCGGGTTTCGCGATGTCCTCGCCGACGCGTAGAATCTCGTCACGAGTGCACGGAGGCGGCGCTGCAGCAACGGAATTCTAGTGATGTCGTGTAGCTACCTTGTGTCGTAGTCTCTTGGGACATAGAGCGCCAGAAAGAGGGCTTTATTCTGCACTCGCTGCAGTGTCTGCAGATGAGTGCCTGCCGCGTTTCACCGCACCATGGCCGCCTACTCAATCACCAGCCTGATTAAGTGCTAAGTAGAGGGACAGGGCGCAGGGGAGGGGGGGGGGGGGGGGGAAGGCGGCAGCGTAGTCGTCGGGTTGAGTAGGGAATACAGCAAGCGCATCCTTCCAAGCCCTCGGCCTGTCATATCCTGGATGTGTGGTCCCCAGGTCAGGTGCCGTTGCAAGCTGATGCCGGGGTATCTACCAGTGTCAGACCACGGAATGGGGCCTCCCATGATCGGCACTTGCGGCAATGCGTAGCGAATTCGCCGGTGCTTGAACACCAACGCCTGGCTCTTCCCAGCATTGAACTTTGAGCCGCCATTTGTTAGCGCAAGCTCCAAGCTCATTGCAGGCAAGTTGCAGGCGGGGGCACATCAGCTGCGCGCTCAAGTTGCGCGAGTGGAGCAAGGTGTCTCGGCGTAGAGCGCTCATTGTGCCCTCGGCGTCGTCTCCGGTACGTCGGCGGTGTAGAGAGAGTACAGCAGGGGGCCAAGTACGGACCCCTGCGGTATACCAGCTCGGATGTGGTGCACCGTTGCGCATCACCATCAGCACGCACATGGAATGTACGACCGCGCAGATAGGACTGAATCAGGGGGGCTTGTGACACGTATACCCCCAACCACCCCAGAAACGGACAAAGAACCTTTTACGAACATGTCCCCTGTAGAAACAACAAGTCACTACCAGGGGAAATGCTCAGCGAAAACACATCAAACTCCATACTACCAAAAGCAGTAAAGCAGGAAAGACGTTCTGCACTACAAAATTACTCGAAATCGGAGTAACAAACAAACAGTCAAGAGGACGAACCAGACACAACCAAGGACCCCAAGCTGAAGAGCATTAATTACATAAACTACGAAAACTCAGAAGTTAACCTACGGCTTACCAGACTAGAAAATCTGCTTCCCAACTACGGAACAAACTGACAGGAAGATCCAAACAGTTGAAAATCTGCCAAAGAATCCCAAAGAATTATGTAAGCTTTTAGGGGATGCATGTGCAAGAAGGGGAGAGGATGCAAGAAGGGGAGAGGACCTAAGCCTAGAGAAAGTGTACAAGAATTTCGTGAGAGCACATGGACGTGTGTTTCTGGATTTTAAAGAAACCACTTCTAAGTGTTTTTCCTTCGTTACATGTCCTTTCTGAAGGTAACACAACTCAATTGCCAGAGTAGTACCCCCAGTAAACATGGAACTAGGCAGACTCTTAGAAGAAACAAAAGCAGACATCGTCTGTGTTCAGAAACATTTTCTGCCAGTCGTTAAGATTTCAGGACTCCCCTCACATTAAATCACAATAGCAGGAATACCAAATGCGAAAGCCGCGATAATAGTAGTCAATAAAAACCTCATAGTAACACAGATCACCCAGTTTTGCTCTGAATCCATTGCCACAGCAGAAATAACAGACGGGCAGGATGTATGGCTCATGTCATCTATTTACGCCCAGTACTCATATGATATAGAACCTTCCTTAGACAGAATAAAAGACACTGCACGACACTCAGAAAGAAAAATGGTTGAAATGTCGCTGAAGACTATGGGACTTAACATCTGAGGTCATCAGCCGCTAGGCTTAAAACTACATAAACCTAACCAACCTAAGGACAACACACAACCATGCCACCGTAGCAGCAGGGGGTTCCGGACTGAAGCGCATAGAACCGCTCTGCTACAACGACCGGCTCGGAAAGTAAAAGGCTGCTCATTCTAACAAATATCAAAGCAAAATCCCCCTTGTGGAACTCAGATAGAACTGACGACAGAGGTCAACTACCGCTTGACGTGGTAAATGAATGCAACCTCTTGATACTGAATAGGGAGGGTTGGCCACCTACCTACCTCAAAGACGCCGGTGGTGTACGTAACATAGACCTTTCTCTAGGGAACGCAAAATCTCTTGCACTAGTCAGTACATGGAGGGTATTAGATAGAGCCACACACAGCGACCACAACGCAGTCGTCGTAATCACGGACAGATATATCAATACACATAATATGGACCATGAACAGCAGCATTTACTCATAGGAAGAGCCGACTGGCAAAAAGGTCGAGATATTTTTGAGGCATCGTCGTTACACACTATTCAAGGCAGTATAGATTGCAAAACTCATGTACTGACATATGTCCTACAATGAGCACAGGAAGCAGCTACACCACGGGCAAAAACTGGGTGGGGTCAGAGACAACCGTGGTCGACAGAACTGACAAGACTAAGGGAGGATTCGCGGGACAAAAGAAAGTACTACCAACAAACAAAGACAGCTCCTGAAAGACAGATAAGACTAGATCAGTATCGTGACGCTAAACAGAAATATCAGAAACAACTAAAGACAACAAGGCAAGACTACTGGACCAATTTTGCAAAAACCCAGCTACAGAACGACATTTGGGGACAACCATTCAAGATAGAAATAGGACGAGTTGAGTCACCGACAGTTCTGTCAACACTAAAACAAGCTGACGGCACAATGAGCAGAGGATGGAGCCTGAACAGGTTCTTCCCAGATGACGACTCCACACAAGACGAGCGACACCACGCTGACCTAAGAGAGAGCATGAGGCAACCATACATCAGTGACACACTGTCACTGATGTATGGTTGCCTCATGCCATTCGCGCGAGAAGTCGCGACGGCAATCAATAGGTTTAAAAATCGAAAAGCACCCGTCCCAGACAAAACACTTTCAGAAACATTAAAACAAAACTACTGATGGGGAAAAACCAACGTTTCGATCACGCTTCTTTTGGGTCGACTTGTACGTTCTTGCTATTCAGTGTTCCTTATGGTTGTCATTACTGTTCACTGTGCATGCCATTATGCCATAATTTTAAAAAGATAGTTCATTTCATTGGTCACTTAAGGAAGAAGAAGAGGGAACTTATTTTAATATTTTCCAAGATGGGGCAAGCCTGAGTCCATCCTCTCTATTCATGTTCTTAAAGTGTTTAAGTATGTCGATGACCTCTCTAATTTCGCGTTTCGGCACAGCCAACTGCTTGGTGAACACACAGGCTTCGCTAAATTTTATTTCTTTTCCGCAATCTTGCTGATGTTGTGCCACTGTTGATTCGTTATGTTGCTCTAGACGAGTATAGCACTCGGGTTCCCGAATTCGCCTTGTTATTGTCTTGCCAGCCCCGCCGATGTATGCCTCTCCACATTCGCATTCCACCTTGTACACAGCTGCAGTGTGTAATGCATCCAGTTTCTCCTTAGTGGGCCTAGTACGGCCTGGATGCTGTGACCACTAAAAATGACATACTGTCTATACGGTCAGTAACATTTTTCACATGAGGTAAGCACATAGCTGGCTGCAGTTGGTCTATTTCTTGCTTATCTTTCTTACTTGTACTCGTCGACAAGGCTGTGTGGATCGACTTCTGATTGTAGACATTTAAGCTCAGGTATTATGTTTTTAGTTACACTTAGGCGCTGCGCACGGATTGCCAAAGAACGGATGCCCGAGTTGTTCTGTGCTGCATGGTGGTAGGATTGAGGGTGTAGATACCTGTCTGAATGTTTGAGCTTGCGATATACTCTATATGCCAGTGTACCCTCCGTTGTCCTGTATACTTCGACGTCTAGAAATGGAATTGCACCATTATTCTCTACTTCGAGTGTGAACTGTATCTTCCCGTGCATGTTGTTCAAATATTCGTGAAACTGGTGTAGTTCCGTTTCACCATGAGGCCATATAGCGAACGCGTCGTCTGCATATATGAACCTCCTGGCCTGTTCGTAAATAGTGACTTCACGTCAAATCTGACCATGATGTCATACTTAAACACCATAAGAACATGAAGGACTGAGGCTTGCCCCATCTTGGCTGCCAGTAATCAGAGCAGAACAGACCGCACAATCAACACGAGGCGCGAGCACTACTGGCGAGTGACTCTCGCCGCGTGGCCGACGTCAAGCACATGGAAAAAGTTTTGAAAATTTATTGAAAGAGCCTAAGGGACCAAACTGAGAGCTCATCGGTTCAAAAGCTCACACACTGTTTAATCTAACTTAAGCTGACTTACGCTAAAGGCAACACACACACCCATGCCCGAGGGAGAACTAGAAAACTCCGACGGGGGTAGCCGCGCGAACCGTGACAGGACGCCAAGACCGCTCGGCTACTACCGTGCGGCAAGCACTTGGTAAACAGGAGCCAACTTCTCATTCGCTGTTGACCACCAATCACCGTACATAGTACAAGAACCACGGCACAACAGAGGTTACGCTCTCCCTTCACCGCAGTAACTATCTTCATAAAATTACGACGTAATGGCATGCGCAGTGAACAGTTGTCGTTGTTATGGTCTTCAGTCCTGAGACTGGTTTGATACAGCTCTCCATGCTACCCTATACTGTGCAAGCTTCTTCATCTCCCAGTACTTACTGCAACCTACATCCTTCTGAATCTCCTTAGTGTATTCATCTCTTGATCTTCCTCTACGATTTTTACCCTCCACGCTGCCCTCCAATGCTAAATTTGTGATCCCTTGATGCCTCAGAACATGTCCTACCTACCGATCCCTTCTTCTTGTCAAGTTGTGCCACAAACTCCTCCCCAATTCTATTCAATACCTCCTCATTAGTTATGTTATCTACCCATCTAATCTTCAGCATTCTTCTGTAGCACCACGTTTCGAAAGCTTCTATTCTCTTCTAGTCCAAACTATTTGTGGTCCATGTTCCACTTCCATACATGGCTACACTCCGTACGAATACTTTCAGAAACGACTTCCTGACACTTAACCCTTTCGTGGTTGATGGGTCATATATGTCCCACTAACTTTGAGCGCCAGTTCGAGTGTGGGGATATATGTTACCCAGCTCTGCACGGTGCTGCCATCTAGGGACGACTGTACTGAACCTAAGAAAAAAATCGGGACTGCACTGCAAAGGCAATAGAGAAGCGGTGACTACTTTTGTTGACTGGCGTGTATATATGGCCGTTGCAACGTCACTTATTTGTGTCGTTCTTCAGTTTTCATCATTTCTCACTTTCCAGCGATGTCTGAAGTAAGTAATTCATCTTGTTATTAACTTAATAACCATTTTTAGTACAAATACAGTGTGGAATGTACTTCTCAGCGACTGTACTATCTTATAATCGAAATAAAATTAGTGGGACACATGTGTCCCAGCAGACATTATTTGTAAACATTAGCAAGACAATTGATTAATTCATCCAGGAGAAAGAGGGAATCAATGCACACTTTCTTCCCAGCAAAGAGAGGAGTCTCTAGTGTGCCAGATGACGTCCGGCTCGTAAACGTAGGCAAACATGTACCGAAATACAGCGGCACTAGGAAGCGATGCAGATTCTGCAGCACAAACTCTAAAGAGAAGAGAACAAAAGTTGTTTGCACTGCTTGTGATGTACCACTCTGTGCCACACCATGTTTTTCCAAGCTTCATGGCATGCAAAGTTTTGTAAGTATTCATCATGTAGCATGAAAACTGAAATGTAATGAATATTTTCTACACTGGCTCTACACAAATAAAAAGATTACATGCATGTATAACTTGTAGTTATTTTATTCTCTATAAAATCCTGTTTATGGCTAAAAAAATTTAATTACAAATCAGTCAGTCAGCAGAAAAGGTATCTTGCGTTGGTTCATGGACATGTGTGTCCCACTTCCTGTTGTGAAAAAATTGAGAACTTAAAAAATATTTTGGTTTTGCAAATATAATAATAAGACTGAAAAGAAACTGTTATCACCTTAATATTTTAAAAATCTGTAAAAAATGAATTTTATCCATGAAGGGGTTAAATCTATACTTGAAGTTACGAAATTTCTCTTCTTCAGAAACGGTTTCCTTGCCTTTGCCAGTCTACATCTTATATCCTCTCTACTTCGACCGTCATCAGTTGTTTTGCTCCCCAAATAGCAAAACTCCTTTACTACTTTAAGCGTCTCATTTCCTAATCTAATTCCCTAAGCATCAACAGACTTAATTCGACTGCATTCCATTATCCTCGTTTTGCTTTTGTTGATGATCATCTTATATCTGCCTTTCAAAACACTGTCCATTCCGTTCAACTGCTCTTCCAAGTCCTTTGCTGTCTCTGACAGAATTACAATGTCATCGGCGAACCTCTAAGTTTTTATTTTTTCCCCCATGCATTTTAATACCTACTCCGAATTTTTCTTTGTTTCCTTTACTGCTTACTCAATATACAGATTGAATAACATCGGGGAGAGGCTACAACCCTGTCTCACTCCCTTCCCAACCACTGCTTCCCTTTCATGCCCCTCGACTCTTATTGCTGCCATCTGGTTTCTGGTTCAAATGGCTCTGACGTCAGCAGGCCCCTAGAACGTAGAACTACTTAAACCTAACTAACCTAAGGACATCACACACATCCATGCCCGAGGCAGGATTCGAACCTGCGAGCGTGGCGGTCTCGCAGTTCCAGACTGTAGCGCCTAGAACCCCTCGGCCATCCCTGCCGTCGTCTGGTTTATGCACAAATTTCAAATAGCCTTTCGCTCCCTGTATTTTACCCCTGCCATGTCTAGAATTTCCAAGAGAGTATTCCAGTCAACATTGTCAAAAGTTTTCTCTCAGTCTGCAAATCCTAGAAACGTAGGTTTGCCTTTCCTTAATCTTACTTCTAAGATAAGTCGTAGGGTCAGTATTGTCTCACGTGTTCCCAAATTTTTACGGAATCCAAATTGATCTTCCCCGAGGTCAGCTTCTACCAGTTTTTCCATTCGTCTGTGAAGAATTCGCTTTAGTATTTTGTAGCTGTGACTTATTAAACTGATAGTTCGGTAATTTTCACATCTGTCAACACCTGCTTTCTTTGGGATAGGAATTATTATATTCTTCTTGAAGTCTGAGGGTATTTCGCCTGTCTCATACATCTTGCTCACCAGATGGAAGAGTTTTGTCAGGACTGGCTCTCCCAAGGCCGTCAGTAGTTCTAATGGAATATTGTCTACTCCTGGCGCCTTGTTTCGACTCAGGTCTTTCAGTGCCCTTGTCAAATTCTTCACACAGTATCGTATTTCCCATTTCATCTTCATCTACATCCTCTTTCATTTCCATAATATTGTCCTCAAGTACATTGCCCTTGTATAGACCCTCTGTATACTCATTCCACCTTTCTGCTTTCCCTATTTTGCTTAGAACTGGGTTTCCATCTGAGCTCTTGATATTCATACAAGTGGTTCTCTTCTCTCCAAAGGTCTCTTTAATTTACCTCTAGGCAGTATCTGCCTTACCCCTAGTGAGATAAGCCTCTACATCCTTACATTTGTCCTCTAGCCATCCCTGCTTAGCGATTTTGCACTCCCTGTCGATCTCACTTTTGAGACGTTTGTATTCCTTTTTGCCAGCTTCATTTACTGCATTTTTATTTTTTCTCCTCTCATCAATTAAATTCAATATTTCTTCTGTTACTCAAGAATTTCTACTAGCCCTCGACTTTTTACCTACTTGATCCTCTGCTGCCTTCACTACTTTATCCCTCAGAGCTACACATTCTTCTTCTACTGTACTGTTCTCCCCCATTCCTGTCAATTGTTCCCGTACGCTTTCCCTAAAACTCTGTACAACCTATGGTTTAGTCAGTCTATCCAGGTCCCATCTCCTTAAATTCCGACCTTTTTGCAGTTTCTTCAGTTTTAATCTACAGTTCATAACCAATAGATTGTGGTCAGAGTCCACATCTGCCCCTGGAAATGTCTTACAATTTAAAACCTGGTTCCTAAATCTCTGTCTTATCATTATACAATCTATCTGATACCTTCTAGTATCTCCAGGATTCTTCCATGTATACAACCCTCTTTTATATTTCTATGTACCATATCTTTAGATAAAGTATAAGATATTTTCTGGAAATGTGTGAGTGGGATTTAATTGTAATATTAGACTTGGTAATGTACCATGAAATAGCTTCGTGTGAATATTTGTATCTTCCTTTTAAGATGAAATAATTGTTGATGAATTATTCCACGGTAAAACTACCGAAGAAATTACATATCCTTCCGTTACTTATTCGACATCGCTACGCAGAACCAACCTGAGATCGAGTTACTAGCAATTTCTTTCCATTCCTTTTTATTGAAGGGTCATATTAGGTTGGTCAATCAGTTTCCTTTGAACAGTGGCTTTGTCAGTCGTTTTAATGGTTTGATATTAATATTAATTGAAGGTCTGCCTTTTTGAACGTTCCTCTCGCCTGTCACGGAATTCGTTGTGTCCAACTTTGCTTCCGCCGTTTGCCGATAGGTGGTGACAACGGTAAATAGAAACAGATCGCAGACGTCAAGCAGTTAGCTTGGACCTTGGTCAACATAACCTCAATCGAACATTATTCTATTTGTGTCTGCATCATAAAGTTTAATTGCAAATGTCAGTTTAAGAGCCTAATTCTCGTCATTTGCGGGAGGATTACTTCTTTGTTTCAATATGAAGAAAACAGCGGCTGCGTCTCATCGAATGCTCTCAAATACGTATGGTAAGAACTCTATTCGTGAAAGAACGTGTCATGAGTAGTTTTGACGATTCAGGAACGGTGATTTTAACGTCATGGACCGGCATAGCGGTGGAAGAGAGAATGTTTTCGAAGATGCATAATTGGAGACACTTCCCAGTGAAGACTAGCGTCAAACTCGAGAATAATTGGCACGATTAATAGGAGTCACACAGAAAGCCATTTCAAAACGTCTCAAGGCTATGGGCGTGATTCAGAAAGAAGGAACTTGGGTCGCGTGTGAGGTGAAACCAAGAGACGTTGAACGGCGTGTGTGTGTTTGTGAACAGTTGCTTCAGAGGCAAAAACAGAAGGGATTTCTGCATCGCATTGTGACCAGGGACGAGATATGGGTTCATTGCCATGACCCTAAACGCAAAAAGTCATGGGAATATCCCGGCCATGCATCCACATCAACGTCCAAACCATATATTCACAGCTTCAAGCTCGTGCTCTGCATTTGGTGAGACCAGCTCGGTGTCGTGTACTATGAGGTGTTAAAACCAAGTGAAACAATCACAGGTGCTCGTTATCGAACGCAATTAATGCGTCTGAGCAGAGCATTGAAAGACAAAGAATACAGCGAGAGGCACGATAAAGTGATTTTGCAGCACGACAACGCTCGACCCCACGTTGCATAAGAGGTCAAAACGTACTTGGAAACGTTAAAATTGGAAGTCCTACCACACCCGCCGTATTCTCCAGACATTGCTCCCTCTATCACCTGTTTAGATCAATGGCCCATGGTCTGGCTGACCAACACTTCCGATCTCATGAAGAAGTCACAAATTGTATCGAATCGTGGATCGCTTCAAAAGGTGTACAATTTTTTCGACGCGGGATTCGTACACTGCGCGAAAGATGGAAGAAAGTAAAGGCCAGCGATGTAAAATACTTTGAATGATACATGTGTAACCAACTTGTTTCATTAAAGCCTCTAATGTTGGGGAAAAAACGGCGGAAGCAAAGTTGTACACCATGTACATAACAGTAGTTTTATCTGCTGTGACGTGACGTTTTCATAATGCTAATATCCCAGACCGTTCTCCTGTACTGTAAATTCCAGAGGCAAACATTTCAGAGTGTCATATTTACATGACCTGCTGTTGCAACTGAAACTTGTGTAATTGTCAAGTTTGCAGCGGAAAAAAAGGAAGCAAGGTTGGGTTTAATGTCCCGACAAGTCATTAGACTTGGTGCACAAGCTCAGATTGTGTCGAGGACGGGGAAGGACATAGACCGTGGCCTTGCAAAGAAATTACAACGGCATTTAAATGGGGCGATTAGGGTAATTACGGAAAACCTAAATTAGGATGGTCGGACTCGGGTTTCAACAGTCGTCCTCCCAAACGCAAATCCAGTGAGGTAACCACCGCACACCTCGCTTGGTGTTTGCAGCAGATGAGGACATTTGCAGTCATAGATACTGGTACGATCGTAAGGATCTTGGGCACCCGTTTGGAATACTGGGTTGCTCACCGCCAGTGGCACCCAATCGGATTGTCATTAGGGAGAGGCTGGAATTGGGTTCTGATTCGGGTAGGGGTAAGTGGGGGTGGAAGGCGAGGCCGTTTCAATTTCCCCCACAGGTGGGCCACCCCTCGAAAGCGTCCGGTATCGGAGCCGCCCCTCCCCCTTTCCGTATATTAAGGGGGCGGAGACGGCGACAGCGGGCCGCCCGCCGCCTGCGCTGCGGAAGAGATCGTAGCAATTTCTGGCCCGCTCGCGAGCCCATTCAGGGGGCCGCCGTGATACGCCGGCGCCCGTATCGCTGCTGCTGATTTAGTATTCAGCTCCGGCGTAACTCAATTTGCTCTCATATCAGTCGCAGCGGAGCCCACCTGCCTACCTGCTTGCTGCCGGCAGCGCGCGGCCCGCCAGCCAGCCTGTGGGCTGTCACCTCCACGCCTCGCGAGCACGTAGCCGGGATGGGCGCCTCCAGGAACAGAAAGAAGCCAAGGCAAAAAAGGAACAAGTTGTCTCTCTGCAGCGGAATTCCTGCAATTTCGCAGGCGAGAATCGATGGCGTCTGTCGCGTAAGATGGAAATGCGGACGCTGTACCTGCTGCCTTCTCCGTCCTGTGCTGCGTTCGAGCTCGTTACTGGCGCGGCGGAGCCCCCAGGTCTCAGACACTGCCTTTTACCTCCGCCTTAATAAGTGTCTGGCAAGAGTTCTAGTATGGCGCAAAAGAGTTATAAGGAAATCTCAGTATCTGTTGGCGGAATACCGTCACCTACTTGATACAGGAGGAAGTTACGTGAAATAAATGTCCTTTTCAGAATTAGGTTTTCACCCTGCAGCGGAGTGTGCGCTGATATGAAACTTCCTGGCAGATTAAAACTGTGTGCCGCGCTGAGACTAGAACTCTGGACCTTTGCCGTTCGCAAGCAAGTGCTCTATCCGAGTTCGAGTCTCAGTCCGGCACACATTTTTAATCTGCCAGGAAGTTTCAAATGTCCTTTTCATCTATATTTACATCATAACCCGCAAACAGCCTAATCGTACGTGGCACAGCGTACTTTTCGTACCACTGACTGGGCCCTGCAGCCCTGTTCCACTCGCGAATAGTGCGTCGGAAGAATAATGGTCTCTAAGTCTCCGTTTTGATTCTAATTTCTCAAATTTTCTCTTCATGATAATTTCGGGAAGTGTATGGAACGGGAAGTAACATGTTGTCCGACTCTTCCCGGAAAGTGCTCTCTCAAAACTTCATTAGCAAATCTTTCTGTGACGCACAACGCCTCTCTTGTAACGTAAACCAATAGAGCTCGTTGACCATCTCCGTAACGACCTCGTGCCCACTAAATGATCCCGTGACAAAATGTGCCGCTCTTCGTTGAATCTTCTCTATCCCTTCCATCAGCCCTATCTGTTGAGTTACATTTCCTTAAGATTCTTCCTATGACTTAGTCTGTCACTACTTTTCTTGAAATTTGTTTTGTATGGTCATTCAACTTAAGGTAGCTCCGGACAATTTCTCCTAGGTATTTTACGGCAGTGGTTTGTCATCAGTAGTGCAGCTTTACAACAATGGATTTCTTTTCTTAAGTGTGCGCAACATGTTACAGTTATTTACATTGAGGGTCAACTACCATAGCCTGCATCATTCGTCAAATCTCTGGAGGTCATTCTGCCAATCGTTACTATCTTCTGGCGTTCTTACTTTCTTATAGACAACCGCATCATCTGCGGATAGCCATAGAGAGCATCCGACGATTTCTACTAGACGATTTATATATCTAGTAGCTCTCTATGGCTATCCGCAGATGATGCGGTTGTCTATAAGAAAGTAACAACGCCATTTATATATGTAGTCGAAATTTATATATGTAGTCGAATTAAGTCGGGTGATGCTGAGGGAATTAGATTACGAAATGAGACACTTAACGTAGTAAAGGAATTTTGCTATTTGGGGAGAAAAATAACTGATGATGGTCGAAGTAGAGAGGATATAAAATGTAGACTGGCAATGGCAAGGAAAGCGTTTCTGAAGAAGAGATATTTGTTAACATCGAGTATAGATTTAAGTGTCAGGAAGTCATTTCTGAAAGTATTTGTATGGAGTGTAGCCATGTATGGAAGTGAAACATGGACGATAAATAGTTTGGACAAGTAGAGAATAGAACATTTTGAAATGTGGTGCTACAGAAGAATGCTGAAGATTAGATGGGTAGATCACATAACTAATGAGGAAGTATTGAATAGGATTGGGGAGAAGTTTGTGGCACAACTTGGCTAGAAGAAGGGATCGGTTGGTAGGACATGTTCTGAGGCATCAAGGGATCATCAATTTAGTGTTGGAGGGCAACGTGGAGGGTAAAAATCGTAGAGGGACACCAAGAGATGAATACACTAAGCAGATTCAGAAGGATGTAGGTTGCGGTAGGTACTGGGAGATGAAGAAGCTTGCACAGGATAGAGTAGCATGGAGAGCTGCATCAAACCAGTCTCAGGACAGAAGACCAAAACAACATTTATATAAACAGTAAGCAGTAACACTCCTGTCACACTTCCTTGGGGTACACCGGAAATTACATTTACGTCTATCGATTTTGTTCCGTGAAGAGCGACATGTTGAGTTCTGTATGTAAGGAAGTCTTGAATCCAGTCGCAAATCTGCTCCTATACTCGATGAGCTCATATATTTTTCGTTAAACGGCAGTGCGCGACGGTGTCAAATGCCTTCTCAAGTCAAGGAACACGGCATTAACACGAGCGCCAGTGTCTACGGCACTTTGGCTCTCATGGAGGAAAACCCCGAGTTGAGTTTCGCTTGATCTCTGTTTGCGGAACCGAAGTTGATTATTTTTCTGGAGAAAATTTTCTTTCGCCAAGAACGTCATAATTGTTGAGCATAAAACATCTTCCATAATTCTGCAACTGATTGACATCGACGATGTATGTCTATAATTGTGTGAATCTGTCCTACGGCTCTTCCTAAAAACGGGAATGACCTGCGGTTTCTTCCACTCACTAGGTCCCATTCGTTGCGCAAGCGATCTGCGATATATTACTGATAGAAGGGTATCTCATCTGGTCCTATCGTCTAACCAGTACCAACCTATTTTAGGTGTTTTTTCTATTCCGCGACCTGTTATCTCAATATCAGCCATTTTTACCCTCGTACGACGATTTAGAGGTGGGACCGTGTTACGATTTTCCGCGGTGCAACAATTTTGGAAGTATTTCGGCTTTCTGTCTGTCATCTTCCGTGACAGTGTGGTCTCTGAGTGAATGAATAGATGATTTTGACCCTCTTATTGATTTTACATACGACCAAAACCTGTTAAGGTTTTTACTCAGATCGTTTGATAAAGTTTTAGTTTCCAAGTCATCGAACTCATCGCTCATTGCGCTCCTTACGCTCATTTTCGCTTTGTTCAGCTTTTGTTTGTATGCTAGGTTTTTGCTTCTCTTGACTCGGAGATGAAGTTCTCTTTGTTTACGTAGCAGTTTTCTAATACGCCTATTATACCAGGGTGAGTCGTTACTGTTCCTTAAGACGTTACTCGAAAAGTATTTATCTCGGCAATGCACGACTCCTTTTAATTATTTACATTTGTTTCCGAATATTTTATGCTGACTGCTCAGATACTCTGATATTTGTATAGTGCCACTCTTGCTAAGCAAAAATATCTTCCTACCTTTCTCAACTTCTTTGTCAGACCCGCTGTCATAGATACTATCACAGCCTTGTGATCACTGATACCTTCCTCCACGTCAACTGATTCGATAAGTTGACGTGCCTAGACGTTATCCTCAGTAGTTGGTTCTCTAACAATATGCTCAAAGTAATTTTCGGACAAGACATCCAGAACAATGTCACACGAGTCCGTATGTTTGGCTCCATTTTTCATAGCATGGCACTCCCAATCTATATGTGGCAAGTTGAAGACGCCTCGTATTACAACGGCAGGATGAAGAAAATTACTAACGATGTTCTGCAAGTTCTGTCTGAAGCGCTCTATTACTAAAGCTCCTGACCCAGGCGGTCTATAAAAGCATCCGATTACTATTTTTGGCCGACCTTTGATACTAAATTTCACCCAGATTAATTCACAATCCTAATTCTGATAACTTCCGTTAGATTTTACCGAATCCCTTACTGCAATAAACTCGCGGCCACCATTGGCGACTAACGTATCCTTACGATAAATATTCCGATCTGAACCTAGGATTTCGTTGTCATTAACATTCTGTTTCGACCAACTTTCTATTTCTAATACTATGCTTTATAACTTACAGTGAGCGGTACCAATTCTGGAACTTTTCCTTGGACGCTCCTGCAGTTTACTAAAATCATATTAACCGTTTCTATCTCTGATCTTCGACAACGAACGTTCTCTGTGTATATTTTTCTCTGATAAGCTAGCAAACGTTGTCATTCGATATATATATTGTTCGGAATGTACTTCACTAATGTCTACACTCGGTCATGCTCTCATGCTGACTGCCATTCATCGGCGGCGAATGCTGGAATTTGCACTACAATACTGCAACTGAACGTCCACCAAGTGTCGACAGGTGGCCTTTTCAGACACATCGCATTAAATGTGCCACTGGACAGTTGGCCATAGGCCGTTCAGCGTGAAACGTCTGAAAGCGAACACTCCCTCCTGCACATCAGTTCTCCTTTCCTAAAATCCTTTAACTCACACAATTGTCTGAATTCATCCTTAAATGTTGTAATCTCTTCCCTAAACTCAGATCTTAAAGTAAGTATTGTGAGACTAGAAGGCCGCAATGAGTAGTTTGAAGAGTATATAAGGCTGTAAACTCCACCGCAGAAAGTATGACGTTTTCCTATTCTCTTGTTTTGGGCATTTTGGAGAATATAACTGTGTGAACTCAAAAATATCTTGCAGGGTCCTGTTTAGGGAACAAGAGATATTAACTACTGCTTAAAAATATATATTTTTTTCAAACAAACAGATCAGTTGGTAGAATCAGTACCAGAAATAAGAACAGACTTCACGAATATTTAAAGGCGCTTATTATGGTGCACAAAGGCGTCCATTATTCAGGAACAAATAATTTCTGTTAGCAGCCAGAAGTAGTTTGATACAAATAAAGTTCAGTTTCAGAGGAGCCGAAAGAATTTAAGATATAGGTATTCGCATTAGCGAATATAAGCAACCATCAGCTGTATAACGGTATGACGACAATGAAAATTTGTGCCGCACCGGGACTCGAACCGGTATTTCTCGCTTATTGCGAGCGGTAGCGAGCATGCATGTCAGATGAAACTTTGTATCGTCGTTCAGAACAAGAGAAGCACTGCAGTATCGCACATAAAGGGTTTATTTGTAACCAACGTCTTCTAGTGCACTGGTGGATCTCTTAGTAGAACCAACAGATGAGTGTATGTTACTAATAACATCACATAATGCGAGTATATCATCAAATCTGACTTCTGCACAATTCCAGTGTATTGTAAATGATTTTTCAATTTGATGATGGATGGATGGATGGATGCATGGATACAACAACCAAAGAATTATCAAATGAATCGCGGTTTGTTTAACATTTACATGTTTTGCAACAAGTTTCCTGTAACATTTCAAATGAAAATACACTTGAATTATTTCGCCCCACATCAACGACCACCATTTGACTTGGGATCTGTGGTGAGGAATTAAGCATATTTGTTTTTCATTGCATGTTTATTCTCATTTTCTGACGTGTTCTGCATCTTGCTGGAGTTCCTCACCGCGTATGTTTCGGAACGAAAAGCACATTTAACCTAATCGACATAAAATGAAGGACGTAGTACCTCCACATACACCGTCAGACATTGACAAAATGTCGAATGCGCTAATATTCACATACACCGTCAGACATTGACAAAATGTCGAATGCGCTAATATTCATATTTCGCAATGATGTTGCTGCAGGAATGGACAATCGATAGCACGTTTGTTCATGAATCTGTTCAGTTCATTCCACTTCATATCAGACGACAGTATCCATAGGTGTTAATCTTTATTCTCCTATTCTTTTGCGTCTATAAATTTCCTTAGTTCTGACAACTTAATTGAACCTAGTATAAATTATAGGATAACACACGATATACTATTTAATTTAACGGCCTGTGCCATGTCGGCACTTATCGACAGTCGCATCAATGGGCAATGACCTATCTTCGGGCTGGAATGTGTTGGGTGTAGTGGACACGGCTTTGCTGACAGGCCGAGGCAACTGGCCCGGATTAAGTGGCGTATTTGGAGTCCTGTTCAAACAGTGTTATCGTAGAAGTATCAAGGCTTGATTAGACAAGTGATTTTGTGACGACGTAAGGACGTACGAAGCCGATCTTTCAATTAAGGTTAATGAAATCAGTGTCTAAGTTCTACGTATATGAGGCCACGGCCTCTGCCGATTTTCGCATCGAACACATAGAAATTTAAGAGCACGAAACTCTTTTGTGGCTGCCTCTATAGTCATAACAGTGCAGGGCTGCTTGTTCAGACAGATTTATGGTAGGGAAAAAACTAAACTTATTAAAATTTTAGTTAACTGTTGTGAGTTAACGAGCATTTCGCTGTCATTTAAGTATATGGCCGAAAGAGACAGCCTTCAGGAATTGTGCAACGAACCCTGTCATCCAGGACTGGATGCCACAAAGGGCGCAAATTCACCACGAGACGGGGAAACTCACAGGCGTCTATTGTCTATTAAGGCCTAAGCGCTGTAGTGTGCGAGCTAGACAGACGACAACCTACCACAGGCAATCCCAGTAGAAGGCTTTTGTGGCCAAGGAGACGTAGCAGTGTTAAATACGGCGGACCTAAGATCGGCCATTTATGAAAACTATTTAGTTTTGTAGTAATGCAGGGAACCAAGCCACAGTAATTTTAATCAGCCATCCTCTATAAATTTTCATGGTGATTCCAATAAAACTTGAATATTGATCATATCTATAATAGTTTAGGATTTACTGTTAAAGTGAAAGTAACAAGTTTTGTAACAAAGGCCTGAATGCTAAAGTCTGAACGCTTTGGTCGATCTGAAAGATCGATATTTCATATAGAAGAGCGCCATCAAAACCACAGACGCTGTAAATACCAAGTCTGTAACTTCATTTGTTTAAAAGATATAGTAAATTTAAACTATCAGTATTTTCAGTTAAGCATCAGATCATCATTTCCTCCACACAAAACAGTTGAGCGATGAGAGCATGCCACTTTATTGAATCATTAGGTAATAGAATATTTGTAGTAAAGTTTAGTGCATAACAGTTACTTTTGTTCTGTGTTTATTAATCAGAAAGCACACTGGTGCAAGGCTACTGGCCGTGGAATTCAAAGCTAAGAAGGAAATTGTATTGGTTTTATGTAAAAGAATTTATCGTTTATAGTGTAATGGGTATTGTTGTTACTTTATTTAGAACGTGAGAGTGGTCAAGCTTTGATTATTTAAATATGTTAAAATGTAAAACAATTTAGAATAAGCTGTAGCGAATCAGATGGACGGCTTCAGGAAAGGGAACTGCCCTAGTTAGTTGAGTGACGATGTCCGGCGCTCGAGAAAACGCGGCCGGAGACGGGCAGAGATGGACAATTCTTGTCTAGACATCAGCAACTAGGAAGTATAACGATTTACAAAATTTCGCGTAGTGTGCTATCGCGGGACTTAGTCTCTGAGCGGTGAGCAGCCGCGCGCCTGATGTCAGCTCAAACTTTTCGCATAGTTAAAGAAGTGGAGTACTGAACATGTATTTGGCGATGAGATCGTGTCAAATGGATACACGCTCGAGTGTAACAGTAACTCTAAATACGACAACTTTCGCAAGTATTTTGGTTAATGAACAAACAATATTTTAACAAAATCGCAACTGTGTGGCCTGCATCATTTATGGGTCGTTAATTTAGTTCCCGATGTTATTACTACTGTTATTATATGTCATATTAACTTCATACAATTTCGCAAACTAGCCATCAGCCAGACAATTTAACCAAAAGGTCACAAGTGTCTAATTTGGGGCGTGTAATGCCACACGTGCGGTTCAACCTCTACACGAGTTTGAGCCAAGACATTTCGGCGAGGAACCGCACGTGAACCCGAACATCTGTGGGATGTTAGCTCGCACTGTCTTTCATCTTGAATTAATTTAGAAGAACCCCTCGCAGCTGGCTTTGCCTCGCCATCCACGACGTCCACTCCACGACCTGTTAACATGAATACAACTCATCTACTCTTTGGTAAAAATGCTGAATGCATGTTGCCACTACTTCTGCAGTCCAGTCGGAGAGAAGCAGTAGTGTGCGAGGTATGTATTATGTGAGACTATGGGACGACCAGCAAAGAGACGTAGCCACGAAGGCGACGCTCTCTTCTCACTTTCTTCTGGAACCGAGCAGACACAGCTGACCGTTGTGGCCGAGCGGTTCTAGGCGCTTCAGTCTGGGACCGCGCTGTTGTTACGGTCGCAGGTTCGAATCCTGCCTCGGGCATGAATGTGTGTGCTGTCCTTAGGTTAGTTGGGTTTAAGTAGTTCTACCTCTAGGGGACTGATGACCTCAGATGTTGAGTCCCATAGTGCTCAGAGCCATTTGAACCAATTCGAGCACACGCACCATCCTTGTCTCCCAGATCTCTTCCTCTCAGCTCCCCTATTTCAACACTTCTAAACTGGCCACTTCCTCGTGACGCTGTATACCTGAATAAATTTTCATTGTGATTTAACGTGAAATTTTGCTTCAAAATGATGGGACGCCCAACCTCACCTGTCTTCCCCTGACCGTCCTGAACAATATATCATTGCATTCGGATTGCTCAGTTTACCCTGCGGCCGATATGAATAATGATGTTTGCAGGGTATCTAATTGGTATTCAGATTTTCTCCTCAGCCTCTCCTTTGGATAACATAGTTTCCAGCAGCACAATGGGCTGCGAGTTCTGAAGAAACAAGCTAACTACGAAGTCTGTAAGATTATTTCGACTCGCTAAGCCTCGATGTTTGTGCGGCACTTAGAAACGAAATCTTCTACTACACGATGAGTGAAGAAAGAGGAAGCTACTGCAATGATATGATAGTCTCTATTTGGGTAATGGGCTCAGATGAATTAAGCTTTTTCTACTATGCTGAAAAACGTAACAAATAAATACATAAAATACAGGAGGTGCAGGAAAAAATATAAATAACGCGAAAAATGCATTCTTTTAGGTGAATACAGATAAAAGTCAAACCTTTGTATTTTGTATTTGACCACGAACGGCATCTGGGTAATGTCCTCAGTACGTTTCATGCGTCAGTCTTGGTCAGAACCGTGATCTATATAGCTGTGACAGCGTTATATAGCAGGTCAGTGCATTTCAACGTCGGAAAACTGTTGCTCCTCATATAGTGGGTGCTTGTAGCCAAAGCGGGGCAACGTGTAGATGATGTTTGCAGCATGAAGGGAAAGTGGGAAAACACCATCCGCTATGTCACAACGCGTACGAAAAGTACGTGTTGAGTGATCGTCACGGCCGGTATTGAAGAGAATTTAGGAGAAAAATAAAAGGACGACAGTTGCAGATGGACAGTTGAGAAGTTACTGCATAACTGAGAGTCGTATTCGCGAATTCATTCAGGACCAAAACAGTGCGAAAGGAACTCCATAAGCAGGTGACTGAAGTAAGATCTGGAATCCAAAATCACTCATCAATGACGCAGATGGCTGTAATAGAGAATCGTGGCACCGATGTTATAAAACCTGGCCCATGGAAGAATATAATTTGATCGGATGTTTCACAATGTTTCCATCTCCTGGTCGTGTTTATGCTTTCTAAGAGTGAAACGGGGTGGGGGTTCGGTGATGATTTGAGTAGTCACATCGTGATATTCCATGGACCCCCAAGGCTACACTGCAAGTCGCATTACTGCCAAGGGTTATGATTCGGTCTGGTTGATCAGCTCCACCAACATGGCCAATATTTCTAACCTAATGGTGCTGCAGTGTCTCAGGACCACAATGCCACTGTTCACACAGCACGCATAATCGAGGACTAGTTTTTTGAGTATGCGGTTGAAGTGTCATACCTTCCTCAGTCACTACATATACGAAATCCCAATATTATTTATTCTTTATGGCTTGCTTTAGATAGAAGGGTGCGTTATCGCTAGCGAACTCTATCATCAATAATACTGATCCTTTGTGGCCTGTTTTGGAGGTAGGTTCGTGGACGCTAACCACCTCCCCCCCCCCCCCGCCCCCCGCCCCTCGTCGTCCGACCTTGCCACTATTTTGCAGGAAGAATGGTATTAGAGTCCCGAGAAAACCACACAAGACTTGTATTTATGCAGTACAAGAGGACCGGAAGGTGTCTTGAAAGCCAACATGATATGTATGGTAATGTGGTAATGTCTTTTGTTTTTAGTGTTTCCGTCAGCACTGTCTCATGTTTACTGAAGAAATTCACTTGCGTCGGCGCGCGCGCGTGCGTGTGTGTGTGTGTGTATGTGTATCATTACGGCACCAAGAGACTAATGAGTTAAATACCTAGCGTATACATACTGACAATTGTAGAGAGCATGGAGGTAGAAGTGGGATATGACTTCTTGCTTTTCCTCTTGACGTAAAAAACTGACACGTCCAAGGTAACAATAGGTTTCCCGAATTCATGCAACGATTTTGTCGCATTTTCACAAAAGTATCAGTAGCCAAGTGAACAATCTGACAGGAATAAAGGAACCTGCCAAACAGCTGCTTTTCAGTATCTACTTGATTAGGGTTTCATGAGTGAACGACTCCGTGTAACCCCTCATGAAAACTGTAACTAGCTTCCAGTTTCCTCCTACATTTACGTTACGTCCATTTTAGCAGCTTTATTTTTGTCACTGAAACCTTGGACTTACATACTTAATTTTTTACTCATTACTTATAAAGTTATTTGGGATACAGTGTTGTAGTTGACAATGAAAGTTTTTCTTCATGGAACCAGGGACTTACGTGCAATATGCTAAACTTTCGAGAAATCAGTTCTCGTTATAGTACTGGAAATCGAGGAGCGTCCGGTATATATCCTTGCTTATGGTGTTCAATAAGAAATGCAACACATTTTATTCTCATCAAGTTTCGGTTGAAAAATGTCGAATTTGTTGTGGAGCATCGTGGAATATTCTCGCTTCAGACCCTATAGTTCCATAACGTACTGATAGGTAGCGGTGCTATACGTAGACTTGAAAATGGCTTCTCTAAAGGAGGTGCGTTCCAAGCAGAGAGCTGTCATTCAGTACATTTTAGCAGAAAACCAGGGCATCGCTGATGTTCATAGACGCTTTCAGATGTCTACGGAGACATGACAGTACACGAGGCGTCTGAGATCATCACAACAAGGTCGAGAAAATCTGGGAGATCTGTCGCTTGCCGGCCGGCAGCAGCCAGGTGTGAGTCCTGCAATGTTGGAATGTTCAGACACCCTCATTCCAAGTGTTCGACGGATCCCAATAAAAACCACTCTGTACAACTGTACGCCTCTGTTGGTAGAGCTGACACATTCGTCCACAGCTGAGGTATCCAAATGTGTGGCTACCAGAAAACCATGGAAAGCAGCGAAGGACCATCTATGTGGAATTGCTTGCGCGTTAATAGGCTATTTGTGGCAAATTTTCCTCGAACATTGTCACAGGCGATGAAACATGGGTTCGACACTTCCAACCGGAAACAAAACAGCTAATGTTGGACTGACGCCATACCATTTCTCCTACGAAGAGAAAGATGTAACATGCACCCTGCCGGTAAAGTGATGGCTACGGTCTTCTGGGACTCTGCAGAAGTTATTCTGTTTTATGTTCTCCCTCGTGGTGCAATGATCAACTATGTATTGTGCTAGTCTCAGAAAAGTGAAGAAAACTTCAGCTTCTTCGTTGCCACAAAAATGCAAACGAACTTCTCCGTCACTGTGGCAACTCAAGCAGTCACACAAGTCTGCACGCTCGAGAAGAGCTCATAAAACTTCATTGGGCTGTTATTCATCATCCACCCTACAGCCCGGCTATCGCACCTTCCGACTTCCATCTGTTTGGCTCACTAAAGGATGCACTCCACGGGAAGCAGTACATAGATGACGAGGGGGTTACTGATGGAGCACGACTTTGGCTACGACCAGTACCATGCAGGCATAGAGGCCCTCACAGTAAGGTGAAGTAAAGCCGTCGAATGAAACGGAGATTTTGTTAAAAATAGGGATTTGTAGCCAAAAGAGTGGGAGATAATATGGTGCATTGGAATCCTGCTTCAGGGAAAATTAGTGTTGCATTAGTTAGTGAACGCCCCTCGTAAAATTTCCGTTTTGCTTTCCATTGTTACAAGACAATCACTACGCTGTTTTTCCCGCAGCTCGTGGTCGTGCGACAGCGTTCGACAGCGTTCGATTCCCGGCGGGGTCAGGGATTCTCTCTGCCTCATGATGGCTGGGTGTTGTGTGCTGTCCTTAGGTTAGTTAGGTTTAAGTAGTTCTAAGTTCTAGGGGACTGATGACCATAGATGTTAAGTCCCATAGTGCTCAGAGGCATTTGAACCATTTGAACTACGCTGTTTACTCGAAACAGTTCACCTTCTTGCATCCCACTGTGGAAGAGCAATTCGGGGATGGCGATTGCACCTTTCAACATGATCGGGCACCTGTTCATAACTCACAGCCTGTGGCGGAGTGGTTACACGACAATATCATCCCTGTAATGGACTGGCCTGCACAGAGTCCCGACCTGAATCGTATAGAACACCGTTGGGATGTTTTGGAACACCGTCGTGGTGGCAGGCCTCACCCACCATCAATACCTCTCCTCAGTACAGCATTCCATGAAGAATGGGCTGTTATTACCATAGAAACCTTCCAGCACCTGATTGAACGTATGCCTGCGAGAGTGGAAGCTGTCATTAAGGCTAAGGGTGGGCCAACACCGTATTGAATTCCAAACAGTGTCTCGAGAGAAATATTGAGTTAGGTCTCAAAGTGCTGGCCGCGGTGGCCTAGCGGTTCTAGGCGCTTCAGTCCGGAACCGCGTGACTGCTGCGGTCGCAGGTTCCAATCCTGCCTCGGGCATGGATGTGTGCGTTATCCTTAGGTTAGTTAGGTTTAAGTAGTTCTAGGGGTCTAATGACCTCCGATGTTAAGTCTCATAGTGCTCAAAGCCATTTGAACCATTTTTTGGTGTCAAAGTACTTACTTTTGGAACATACATCATACGCATAACCTCGATGCTCCCTGCACAATGTACGAGAGTTTTGTTTTTCTTATACGGGTTATGGTTGTGTGACCCCGTCATCATTTATAAAATACCGACAATTTCGCTATTGTTATAGGCAACGATGGTCAATGCGACGATGGTCACTGTAGTGAAGGGTAACTGCGATAGTAGTTCAAACGTCGTTAGTTTTTATCACCTCATGTAGTATTCATGCACCAGAGGATTTAATTGAAACTCCTTATCAATAAAAGCATTCATTTTAATGACCTCAGATGCAGATTATCATGACTGGTAATTGTTTTCACTAATTTATATAGAAAGCAGTCCAGATCGAAATAAATTATTATTTTCTATTCTGTCTACCTGTTTCGGTCTATAAGACCATCCTCATACCAAGGCTTCAGATGACCTCAGGAGCCTCTGTACGGGGCTAATGTGGCCGCCACGAAATCATGCGCCTCGAGGTCACATCCGCTTTCTACACTCCGCCGACGCTAAGCTCTGTGATTCGCTCGCCTCATAGCTTTGTTGCCGGAGGAACACTTTTAACAGAGCACACTAGCTGAATGTTCTGTTTTTACGTATAATATCATGTGCTTTGACGTGTTTATGGTAGTGAGCAAAATGCTACAGCGAAGTCCTATGTTCGATGCTACTCCGGTCTGTGTGGCTGAATGGCGAAAAGACATTCGAAAACAATCTAAAATTGCATAGAACATACTAAATATTTTTCACTGATCCAACAGTGAAGAAGCAAGAATAATATAAATTTTATAAAAAATGACACCAAAACCTCGTGATATTTCCAGTTCGACTATATTCCGTATGAACAGTGCAATAACATGCGTAGAATTTCCAGGAAAGCGAAATTTGACGATATTGGCAAAAAGTTGGTGCGTAGAACTGTACTTCGGTAGTACGACAGAGGACTCGCCCTCGGCCATTCGGATTGGCGCAAGACACTTTCAGTGTTGAAAAAGAGTTCGTTGTTCGAAGATTTACGTAAGAAACTTCATCCTGGTGCTGCCGCTCCGCCTAGGTTGTATGGTCTGCATAAGTTGCATATGGAAGGGGTTCCTCTACGACCTCTTGTTAGTAATCTGGGTGCACCCTGTTATAACCTGGTGAAGTATTTATCATGTGTTCTCAGTCCATACGTTGGAAAGTGTGAACACCATATCACCAGTTCAGTGGATTTTATTCAGCAATTAACATCTTTGAAGCTGAGACCTTCAGATCTATTAGTGAGTTTTGATGTGGTATCTCTGTTTACACGAGTCCCTCTGAAAGAGTCCCTTAATTTTATTAGTGAAAAACTGGATGAAGCTTTGTGGTCATGTGCTGAGATCCACGTATTTTTAATTTGAAAGCAACATTTAAAAATGAATGAGGGAGTGGCTATGGTTAGTCCTTTATCAGCCATAGTCGCCAATTTATTGATGGAGGACTTCGAAGGTATGGCACTGAGGACTTTAGCTTTGCAACAAACGTGCTTCTGGAGATATGTGGATGATACCTTTTTCGTCTGGCCGCATGGAAGTGATGTTCTTAAAAGATTTTTGAAGCACTTCAACTGTTTTTACCGCCGCATTACATTTACCATGGAGGTTAAAATTGTTGGGATGCTTCAATTTTTAGACGTTATTGCTTATAAAAAACCAGATGGTACTTTGGGACACAGTGTTCACCGAAAGCCGACGCACACACATCGGTACCTGCATGCTAAGAGTTGTCATCCACCACTCCAACACAGTGGCGTCCTTAGGACTTTGGTACATCTACATCTACAGGGGTTACTCTGAAATTCACACTTAAGTGCCTGGCAGAGGGTTCATCGAACCATATTCATACTACTTTTCTACCATTCCATTCTCGAATGGCACGTGGAAAAAAGGAAGACCTAAATCTTTCGGTTCAAGCTCTGATTTCTCTAATTTTATTATGATAATAATTTCTCCCTACGTAGCTGGATTTCGAAAAAAATATTTTCGCATTCGGAAGAGAAAGTTGGTGATTGAAATTTCGTAAGTAGATTTCACCTTTGTTTCAGTGACTGCCACCCCAACTCGCGTATCATATCACTGACACTCTCACTTCTGTTGCGCGACACGAAACAAGCTACCCTTCTTTGCACTTTTTCGATCAAAAATGGCTCTGAGCACTATGGGACTTAACATCTATGGCCATCAGTCCCCTAGAACTTAGAACTACTTAAACCTAACTAACCTAAGGACAGTACACAACACCCAGTCATCACGAGGCAGAGAAAATCCCTGACCCCGTCACTTTTTCGATCTCCTCCGTCAATCCTACCTGGTAAGGATCCCATACCAAGCAGCAATATTCCAGCACAGGACGGGCAAGTGTAGTGTAGGCTGTTTCTTTAGTAGGTTTGTTGCATCTTCTAAGTGTTTTGCCAACAAAGTGCAGTCTTTGTTTCGCCTTCCCCACAATATTATCTATGTGGTCTTTCCAATTTAAGTTGCTCGTAATTGTAATTCCCAGGTACTTAGTAGAATTGACAGCCGTTAGATTTGTGCGATTTATAGTATACCCAAAGCGTATCGTATTTTTTTTAGTACCCGTGTGGACGACCTCGCACTTTTCTTTGTTTAGTGCCAATTGCCACTTTTCGCACCATACAGAAATTCTCTCTAGATCATTTTGTAATTGGAACTGATCGTCTGATGATTTTACTAGACGGTATATCTCAGCGTCATCTCCAAACAATCTAAGGGGGCTACTCAGATTATCACCTAGATCATTTATGTAAATCAGGAACAGCAGACGACTTCTGACACTGCCTTACTGAAAGCCAGATATCACTTCTGTTCTACTCGATGATTTACCGTTTATCACTACGAACTGTGACCTCTCTGAGAGGAAATCACGAATCCAGTCACACAACTGAGACAATACTCCATATTCACGCAATTTGATTAATAGTCGCATGTGAGAAACGGTATCAAAAGCCTTCTGGAAATCTAAGAAAACGGAATCTGAGTTCCCTTGTCGACAGCACCCATTACTTCATGTGTTGCACTAGAACGATATCTTTTGAATCCGTGTTGGTTATGTATCAATAAGATATTTTCTTCAAGGTGATTCATAATACTCAAGTACAGTATATGTTCCAAAATCCTACTGCAAAAAATGAGGTCAGTGGGTCTGTAATTCAATGAGTTACTCCTATTTTCTTTCTTGAATATTGGTGTGACCTGTGCTACTTTCCAGTCTTTAGGAACAGACCTTTCATGAAGTGAGCGGTTTTATATGATTGCTAAGAAAGGCGTTATTGTGTCTGCATACTCTGTAAGGAACCTAACTGGTATACCATCTGGACCGGAAGACTTGCCTTTCTTAACTGGTTTGAGTTGTTTCGCAACACCTAAGATATCTACTTTTATGTCACTCATGCTAACAGTTTTCTTGTTACGAATTCTGGAATATTTACTTCGTCTTCTTTCGTGAAAGAATTACCGAAAACTGTATTTAGTAACTCCGTTTTAGTGGAACCATCATCGGTAACAATTCCATCGGTATCGCGTAGTGAAGGTATTGACAGTTTTTTGCCACTGGAGTACTTTACATACGACGAGAATCTCTTCAGGTTTTCTACCATATTCTGAGACAATGTTTCAATGTGGAAACGATTAAAAGCGGAGCACATATCATTTCCGACGCGGGCAGCTTAACCCAAGAACTTGCGCATTTGATGGCTGTTTTATATATATATATATATATATATATATATATATATATATATATATATATATATATATATATATATATATATATGATTTTCCGAGCAACAGATTCGTCGGGCTATGGAATTTGGACCATCACTGGAGGTGCATATAGGGGAACATAGATCGGTGGCCTTTCTTCCTTGCGCTGGAGGCATTTCATTTAAGATTGGGCGAATTTTAAGGAATTTTAACATTAAGA
This sequence comes from Schistocerca serialis cubense, assembly GCF_023864345.2. Taxonomy (NCBI): domain Eukaryota; kingdom Metazoa; phylum Arthropoda; class Insecta; order Orthoptera; family Acrididae; genus Schistocerca; species Schistocerca serialis. Next base: position 1,219,111,070 of record NC_064638.1, on the reverse strand, counting down.
GTGTGTTCCGTCCACCTTCTAAGATTAGGGCACTAATCGGATCTGTGAAAGATGATCGGGGCCTTAGGGAATCCGATGTATGCAAAATTCTGTGTCAATGTGGGAAGGCTAACATTGGTCGTTCTATTCGCACAGTTCACGACAGTTGTGGCGAACATCGCCGTCATACCAGGCTACAACAGCGGGGAACATCGGCTGTAGCAGAACACTGCTTAAATGAGGGACACAGTGTGAAATGTGACGACACTGTGGTAGTAGCCAACATTTCCGGTTCTTGGGATTCCTCTTAGCAGGACGTGGAAACCTGTACCACACCGCATCAAAATTGAACGTTTTTCGGTGTGATCCTAAGTGCGACAATTCGTTGCCGCCAGTGTTCTACTAATGGCGGCGCCATATCCCAGTCTTGCAGGCAGCAACCGTGATGGGCGGCCCATGCGCCGTGTACTGAACGGTGCCCTATGTAGGACGTCGATTTGCAGCCTGGCGTCAGTTCTGAGCGGGACTCATCAGCGGAAGCAGCATTTTCCTGAAGATGGTGACCAGCTGGATCGCTGAAACATAAAGTTGATTTTAGGATCAGGCAGCACCCCCGAAGAGACTTTAAAGACTTATTATGCCCGTAAAGCCTACACGTCACAACCTAACTTAGGTTTCCCATCCTTTCTATAAACCACTTCAGGTAAATGCCGGGATGGTTCCTTTGAAAGGGTACGGCGGACTTCCTCCCCCACCCTTCCCTAAATTGATGGGACTGATGACCTCTGTGTTGGGTCTCCTGCCCAAAATCAACCAACCAACCAAGGAAAATGCGTTCATACATGACACGATACAGTAGTTATGTCTCAGTTGTTACCAGAATTAGTTTCATGGTTTCCTAAAAAGCTCTCTCGCTGTTAGTATCTACAAGGTCCTACAGAACGGTCTCTCTTCAACGATGACATTTTTAGTTACACAGGTCTAACGGTCTCACACCTCTTATCGTATATTATATCTCGAAACCCTTTCAAGTTTCCATGACGAAATATGTATTACATGAATCTATAATCTTTGAGGGCGTTCATTTATTATTATGAGTCCAAACAAGCCAGCGGTTCTGTTTTTCCAACAGGTTGAAGTATAAAAAAACTTCTTCAAAATTTCTTGTAACGGTAATTTTAATTTTTTTTCATAGCAGCTGGCAAAATATTTTCTGTGGGAAAGTACTCCGACGCAGTGCTTTCGCGGCTGGCGTACGGGTTATTCTCCGTGTTTCACTGCCCCTGTTGATAATTTTCGGTAAAACGGTAATCTTTTTCTTCTTTTCTGAACGTGACATAAATAGACGCTTTTGGATGACATCAGGCACCGCATTGAAGTTGTGATGAACTGTATTTCGAGTGAATTCTGCTGTACACTAGAAAGACGAAAGTGCATATATCTGCCGAAATAACATACCACCAACGAAAATGCTCGTGACTACTTCTTGGGTAGGTACCCTGCATGCGTGGCTCAGATAGGAGTTCAATATAAAGGAATAATTTTTTTCTTATTTTACCAGTAACATTCTATGTCTGACATATAGCGAAGCACGTCCTAAATCGAAATTAAAGCCATGTCTACTTGACAAATCCTTCTATTCCACTGACGACTTTCTACATAAAATCTGGTAGCCCCTTTAAAAAAAACTTTCTTTACGTGTAGTTACGTGAGTAGGAATAAAATGATAGTAAGTTAATTAATATTCACACTAATCGTGTATACATATCGTGTAAACTGACTCGTTCCACGTAATTTCGATAAAAAGAATCTTTCAAATGATCTATGGGCCATGTAACTATCTAACTAAGTGAAGGCGCGTCTGGTTGCAGAAACCCCGTACGTAGCAGCATATGAATCATACGCTGTCACGCAGTTAAAGAGGCAGGAAGTCTTTTTTAAAATTATTTCTAAGAGTGTTTCCCACAAAACAAGCCACCTATTGACAGCAATAAGTTGCCGAAATCAGTATTATGATTACTAGGTGATCTTGCCATAATTTATTGTATAATCATTTTTAAGGTCTCATGCTTTCGTTTCAAGTCTTAAAGGTATTCTCTCGTTGCTGTGAAGAACACGTCGCTCCTCTTGCAACGTAGGAGCAGTGGTGCAATTTCAGCAGTTCGGAGGCCAGCTATTTCAGGAAGGAATATTTCGCGCCTGATACATCGATCCCTATTGCAGAACGGCGCCAGGAGCTGGGCGCTGTTAATTCCAGAACGGTTCGCATAGTGCGGTCGGGCGCACCGGCGTTCGGTAAGCCCTCCTGCTAATATGCGTCGCCCTACATCACGTAAACTGGCGACCGGGACGGGACCGCTGGGTCGCAGGCAGCGCCGTAATAAATGGGAGCCAGCGCGCTGTGATCTGTGGTTTAATTTGGCAGCGGTTCGGCTTCGTCACTTTTGCAGTGGCGGTCTCAAGCTCCAGTCGGCACCGTGCTGCGCCACCACAACCACAGCTCTAATTCACATACCCGCCTGAACAACTTGCAGTTCTTGTCTTGGCCCCATAAATTTGCAGTCGTAGAACACGACCGGCGATTGTAATTTCTGGCGTCTAAAAAACGCTGCACCAATTTTGCTTCTGCGGTGGTCCCTAAAAATAAGAAACCACCCCCGTAAAATACGAAACGAGTCCAACCATGCACGAAGTGTATCACGCTCTACTTCAGTAACATCTGCCATATGTGGCTTATGTTGCTCGTAGGTAATATGCAAGATGGCCATTCATTGTTTGCTTGATTTTGTGGCAACAGCTAGTCTGCCTCAGTGTTGTGTTGACTTCAGCAACGCGTTCAATACAGTTCTCCACATTCGTCTAACGAACAAAGTAAGAGCATATGGACTATCGGACCAATTGTGTGATTGGATTGAAGAGTTCCTACATAATAGATCGCAGCATGTCATTTTCAATGGAGAGAAATCTTCCGAAGTAAGAGTGATTTCAGGTGTGCCGCAGGGGAGTGTCGTAGGACCGTTGCTATTCACAATATACATAAATAACCTTGTGGATTACATCGGAAGTTCACTGAGGCTTCTTGCGGATGATGCTGTAGTATATCGAGAGGTTGTAACAACGGAAAATTGTACTGAAATGCAGGAGGATCTGCAACGAATTGACACATGGTGCAGGGAATGGCAATTGAATCTCAATGTAGACTAGTGTAATGTGCTGCGAATACAAAGAAAGAAAGATCGTTTATCTTTTACCTACAATATAGCAGGTCAGCGGCTGGGAGCAGTTCATTCCATAAATTATCTGTGAGTAGGCATTAGGAGTGATTTAAAGTGGAATGATCATATAAAATTAATCGTCGGAGAGCAGATGCCAGACTTAGATTCATTGGAAGAATCCTAAGGAAATGCAATCCGAAAACAAAGGAAGTAGGTTGCAGTACACTTGTTCGTCCACTGCTTGAGTATTGCTCACCAGTGTGGGATGCGTACCAGATAGGGTTGATAGAAGAGATAGAGAAGATCCAACGGAGAGCAGCGCGCTTCATTACAGGATCATTTAGTAATCGCGAAAGCGTTATGAAGATGATAGATAAACTCCAGTGGAAGACTCTGCAGGAGAGACGCTCAGTAGCTCGGTATGGGCTTTTGTTGAAGTTTTGAGAACATACCTTCACCGAGGAGTCAAGCAGTATATTGCTCCCTCCTACGTATATCTCATGAAGAGACGATGAGAATAAAATCAGAGAGATTAGGGCCCACACAGAGGCATACCGATAATCTTTCGTCCCACGAACAATACGAGACTGGAATAGAAGGGAGAACCGATAGAGGTACTCAGGGTACCCTCCGCCACACACCGTCAGGTGGCTTGCGGAGTATGGATGTAGATGTAGATGTAGATATGGGTACAAGTAACGAGGACAGGCTATAGGTAAATATCAGTGGCGACATTCCCTCACTGTTTGTGACAGGTACTATAGCTGCAGTCACGAAAATAGCCACGTCAAGGTCATCTCACCGTCCTAAAGCGTTGCCAGTTATACGCCATGACGAAGCCGTTTGTGGATGAATGGAAACGTCTGAAGGTAACAATATCGGCTTGACAGATTAAGAAGCACTGGTGTGCTGGTCACTCTGGTTTGTAGGCGGTTTCCCACATCCGACTAGCTGAACAGTGAAATGACACCCATTTACCCCTATAGTTACACGATTCACAAACTTTTAACAAACGTTCACACACTTTCGCATGGGACAACACTTGATGCGGTGAGAAGGAGTAGGCCAATTCTGTCTTGCTGGAGAAGGAATGATAAGAGGATAGGTTTCTGAACAGACTGGACGCCCTCTGCCATTAACATTGACAAACTAAGCGTTTCCGGACACAAGTCCACATAACATTTTTTTTTTTTGTGTGTGTGAGGAATGTTTTCTGAAAGTTTGGCCGTACCTTTTTGTAACACCCTGTAAAGTTGATGATGTAGTACGTAGATGGAGGGATAATATACAACTGACAATGTATCCAAGATGGATAAGTAATAGTAGGTTCATACCAATAAGTTTATTTAACTTTCGTACCTAAGAAGGGCTGAAGTAAATAGGATGAGAGCGAGGAACATGAGAAGAAACGAGAGGTACACCGAAGACACGGACCCTCACACTGCATATGAATAGAACTTAGACCCGCTAAAATAAATATCACTTTGGATAATTTGCCGTAAGAATAGCAGAAGAAAGAATGAAATCGACGTGCTTAACATCCAAATAGGGGACGACATTATGGTGATGACGCAGCGAATGACACCTCCTATCCTGGAAGCAACGTTAGAAAAGATGGCCGAAACAAGAAAGGTATTACAGGTACCTTTGATGCTCCATTCTTTCGTAAATTTCCTTGGTAAATAAGTATTATAGTTATGTTGCAGCTATTTATTGATATGGCAGATGAAATTTATGGAAGTGTAATCTTGAACATAAAAATGTATAGGGACGACACATGGTCCATCCGAAACTCGAATATGAAGAAATTGGAAGCATTTGAAACGTGGTGTTAATGAAGAATGTTAAAACCTCATGCGAAGCGCGCTCGTTAAAGCATAGGAAGGGTGAAAGTACTCTAAGATAACCACATGACAAAAACAGTAGTCACCTAGCCCATAGAGTGATTAGACGTAAACCAAAAAGGAAACCCTTGACGGCGGGTTCGCAAGAGGTCAATAATGTTTATGTCATATACGCCACGCATTTTGTCGGTCTACCATGCAGCCACAATATCGGCAGCTACTGGCAACTGGGCGGGACTGGAGGTATCGAATCGTCGGCGCAGCATAGGGATGTAGAGAGTAGTTGAGCTGCTTAGTCGACGAGTAAATCACAACTGTGCTAAAAGTGTTGATACAGTGCAATTCAAATGTCGTGTGACTAGGGCCTGTCGCCGGGTAGACCGTTCCTCGTGTGCAAATCTTTCGATTTAACGAAACTTCGGCGACTTGCGCCTCCATGTGGATGAAATGGTAATTAGGACAACACAACACCCAGTCCCTGAGCGGAGAAAATCTCCGACCCAGCCAGGAATCGAACCCGGGCCTTTAGGGCTGACATTATGTCTCGCTGATCACTCAGCTACCGGGGGCGTCGATACAGAGTAGAGAAGTCGCAACAATAAACTAAGTGAACGTTGCATTACGTCTACAACAACAGATACCGAAGCTGACATTTCGTCAGAAGGGAACACAATGAATTTCGCAGAGTGAGAAAGAAGTAGCAGATGAAGTATTAGCGTTTCTGCAAGACGTGTCAGTGCAATGCTGTATACGCTCTCACGTGCGGACAATGTACACGACGAATACAATTGTGACGATATGTGCCTAACAAGTGAAAGTGATACTGAAACAGATGTCGATCCTTGTCGGCCAGGCTGCCACAAATTCTGTCTCCAACGAAATTCAGTTAAGGACAGTCCTTGTCCAAGGAGCGGGTTCTGAGTATAGTTTTGTAGAGGGAAGATCAGCAGCAGCATAGTAAACGAATAATTACGAACAGATTTCGAATAAGTCCGTAGCAATATGACCGTGTAGTATATAAGGATAACTACAGATCGTCAGTGCAGGATAAGGCGCACTTGTTACAAAAACTGGTGTTTGTGCGTTTCAAGGATGGTCGATAAAATCTACAGGATGTGCATGTTATGCACATTAAGTTGAGTACGACACAAAAAAAGCAGTGATTTAAGGGGGGGGGGGGGGCAGGGGTGAATGTTTGCATGACTTCAAACAGTTCTGCAGAATTGGAAGACGTAAGATAACGATATTTCAACCAAACTGTGAACTTGCCAATGCACAGCGAACTACGGAATCAGCTCGAAAATTTTTAGATGACATATACAAAATCATCCCCATCGTTCAGTAAGGAATTTTGTTTTCGTCTCCAACCAATCTGGATTTGAAGAGGAAATGCGTATGAAAGAAGCCCTGGATATTAGAGGTACTAAGACAGTTGTATCTAGATCAACTCACGTCAGTACCTTAACGTATTTGTATATAGTTACGCCGACTTTTAATCTGAGTGGTAAATTCCCTGGAAAGTTAGTTATTGTGCAGCGAGAAGCTTGTGGTTCCGTGCCCACTTCGATTCCTTCTCGCGTGAATCGTCTTCCAAGGGCTGTAGGAAATACTTACGTCACAGTAAACAAGAGTGCGAAAATGGCCATAAGAGAATGGTATGAGCACAGCTTTTGACCAATGGATAATCTCAGTAACTTGCTTTTGCTTGATTCATGGTCTGCGTATAAAATTGATATTACTTTAGAGCAAACTATCGCTCCCGAAAAGTGTGTGACATTGCAATTCATACCACCTGCAACCGCCGGACATATTCAGCCAGGACAGGAGCGCCTGCGATGGTGTACTCAACGACGAACCTGGGTGCACCTATGGCAAAACGTCATTTTTTCGGATGAATCCAGGTTCTGTTTACAGGATCATGATGGTCGCATCCGTATTTGGTGACATCGCGGTAAACGCACATTGGAAGCGTGTTTTCGTCATCTCCGTACTGGCGTATCACCGGGCGTGATGGTATGGGGTACCATTGGTTACACGTCTCGGTCATCTCTTGTTCGCATTGACGGCACTTTCAACAGTGGACGTTACATTTCAGATGTGTTAGGATCCGTGGCTCTACCCTTCTTTCGATCCCTGCGAAAACCTACATCTCAGCAGGATAATGCACGAGTGCATGTTGCAGGTCCTGTACGGCCCTTTCTGGATACAGAAAATGTTCGACTGCTGCCCTGGCCAGCACTTTCCCTAGATCTCTCACCAATTGAAAACGTCTGGTCAATGGTGGCCGAGCAACTGGCTCGTCACAATACGCCAGTCACTACTCTTGATGAACTGTGGTATCCTGTTGAAACTGCATGGGCAGCTGTACCTGTACACGCCATCCAAGCTCTGTTTGACTCAATGTCCAGGCGTATCAAGGCCGTTATTACGGTCAGAGGTGGCTGTTCTGGGTACTGATTTCTCACGATCTATGCACTCCAACTGCGTGAAAATGTCAGTTCTAGTATAATATATTTGTCCAATGAATACCCGTTTATCATCTGCATTTCTTGTTGGTGTAGCAATTTGGATGGCCAGTAGTGTAAAAAAAATTCATTACATAATAAAAGAGAGACTTTAAAGACAATCCCTTACACAGTACAACAGGAAAACATCTTAAGAAAACTTGAAGTATCTTGTCGGATGGAACCCCAAACAATTACTCAAGAATAATTAAAGAAAACCTTAAGATAAACATTTACAGAACGCGGCTGAAGGCCTTTTAAAGAACTGAAGATAATTAAAGAGAAACCTTTCAGACAAGAATTTACATATCAAAGCCACAGATTCTGAAACAAACGCGGGTGAAGCGGCTGAAGGTCTAAATGCAGAACATCAAGAATTTTAAATGAAACACGGCTGAAGAACTAATCTTAAAGTTATTATGAAGTTCGGCTGAAGGCCATATACTAAACATAAAACAGACAGTGTTAATACACGGCTGAAGGCCTGGCACAGTACCTGTGACCAAACAAAATGACAGTCACAAACAACACACAGTGGTGCTCAGAAGTGTTCCAAGGTTTGGCCTGGGGAGGAAACTCTAACCTCAGTTTATGTGAGACAGGCAGCCAAGCGTAACACTAAACAATCGGGTTGCAGCACGTCCTACGGACGGCTGACGAACCAACCAACCGCCTAATCAATTCCCTTCCACATGACCAACAGCATGACAACCAAAAGTACCAGCGAAGACGAGGATCGCAGCAGAATTACGTCTTAATAATTGGCTTATGAACACAGTCAAGGCACAATAAACACTCAAAGAGAAAAGGAGACCAACATCAAGCTGTCGAACTACACGCCTTGCCAGACAGCATCAACACGTCGAGGAAAACACACAGCCGCAAAACTACGCTAATGATCAGAGCAGGTTACCAGAACGTTAACGACCACAAGGTAGAAGATACCACTGGTGCACTTCACTAATAAGTTATAATCATTTCAAAGGTTAAACACCAAACAAGGAAACGCCTGCAAATTTTTGCCGACTCCAACACACCATCGCATTGCTGTTTGCGAGGACAGCCCAGGATGCAACAACCAGCAGTCAACGAAGAGATGTCACAATGGCTGAGCTTTCAAGACAAGTTCACTGATTACTCAGCTCCAGTATGCTGGTGCGGTGGGCGACGAACTTAGCAGTTCTCGCGGCTAGTGCCACACAGCTCCGACTGCACGTGCACGCTGCAAGTAGCCCCGGCCTGGTCTCAACACCGCAGAGACTTCCTCGCTGCCGCGCTGGATTAGCCGAGCGGTTTAGGGCGCTGCAGTCATGCACTGTGCGTTTGGTCCTGGTGGAGGTTCGAGTCCTTCCTCGGGCATGGGTGTGTGTGTTTGTCCTTTGCATAATTTAGGTTATCTAGTGTGTAAGCTTAGGGACTGATGACATTAGCAGTTAAGTCCCGTAAGATTTCACACACATTTGAACATTTTTTGAACTTCCTCGCTGCTCCGCTGCAACCGACCAGCGGCCCCACACATCATGACACGGAAATATAACTGCCAAACCAAAGATGTTACAGCAGTACTAGTATCGATAAACGCTGCTGCTGCCACTGACGGAGGAAAGCGAGCAACTCGTTCAGGTAGTAACTGAGGGAGGAATAAGACGCCACTCGATGGTGACAAAACGCCCAAAAGGAAAAACGGCATTAACGCGAACCGAGCACTGCTCAACCGTTTTTTAGCTCAACTGTGTTATTCGTCGATTACAGCGCCATCTTCAAGCAATTACCAGAAATTTTAGCTGCAGAAGTCACATATTTTTCCTGCAGAACCAAAACCTGCAATAAAAATGGATATTCCTATTTAATATTTCAAAGGTGCCTCTCAGTTCACACCATGAGGATGGGGCAGGGGGAACCAAGACTGGTATCTCTGGATACCATTTTTAAAAATACTCAACACGTATTTTTCCCTTTCTTTTGTCTGATGGGTAGTTTCAGAGATATGTCGTTGTCTGGAGATAAAAAACCTCACACTATATAACTGACAAGATTTCAGCACGACTTATTTAATTTTCTGTATTCCGACAACAGATGTTGATGTGCTAGACGAATACATGGTCAAATTCTACACACAATTACGCATGATAGCACATGAAGGCAAAAGAAGTATATGGTGGCAGAAAGGATAAGGAGAGTCTAAAAATGAAGTTTATGAAGGTAACATATGGGGGTAGAATGAACGGGAGAAGAGCGTCTGGATGAGATTCAAATGCGATATGGTAGAGGACGAAGAGATAGCGTACCTGAGGGCATTGGACGGGTAATCACTATGTATAAGCAGTGGAGGGTGGGGGAAGGGGGGAGCAAAATTTCACAATAATAAGGGGTAGAACGCTAGAGGTATATAAATGAATAGAAGTCACAGTTACAAGAGGATGCGGAATCGGTAAAACTAATGAGAAAGGAGAAAATCTCGTGAGTTCTGCAGTAAATTTCAGTTGATACAGAAAAAAAAAACTTTCGGAGGGCAAAGAGTGGAGAGGTATAATTGGAAAAAGCCTGAAGACACGGAAGTTACCAACTGGACTCTACCTTGGCGAAACACAGATTCCGAAACCCAACGTAGCATTGTGAGATGTATCCAGAAACAGATAAATACTCAGATCATAATTACTTAGTCATGATGAACATTAAATTAAAATTTAAGAGAATCATCAAGAAGAATCAACGCGTGAAGAAGAGGGATAATGAAGTAATGAGGAAAGCTGGTGTGTTTGAAGTTTCCTAAGGCCACAAATACTGTTATAAAGAAAACGACCGTAGGTACTGTAGCTGAAGAGGAATGGGAATCCCTAAAACTGCCAGTCAAGTAAGTGACGCACGCAACTGTTGATACAGCACAAATAAAGTACCTGGAAGAAACATGTGGTAATACAATAAATAAGTCATTTGATCGACAGAACAAAGAAATGCAAAGAGGTTAAGGGAAAGGAAGTTTTCTAGCAATATCCGCCAAAGGAAGTGCAACGTAATAGAAGAAACATGTGAAGAAACCACAAAGGTCGTAAGGAAAAACTCAGCTGATGGAGAAGACGAAATTCCTTTTATTGAAATTTCATGGTACCAGAGTGACCTTCTGAGACCAAAAGCTGTAGGGAAAGAATGGGATAAGGATATACGTCACAAATCATTCAGGACGATAGTTAACTAATTACGATTTGGGGATGAATGAATCACAATAGATGAAGATACAAATCGTCGGCAAACGATTACTACATAAAGGACTAGAGGTAGTAAGAAAGACAATGATAGATATCTGGTAATAAATGATTTAGTAGAGGTACCGTTAGATGCCATAACGGAATTAGTACCTGATCAAAATTGGGGGATATGACAGGAACGATTATACGAAGCAAAAAATGTAGTAAACATAGGCTTAAATACTACCTTAAGAGCATACCTTAAGAACTATGAGCACTTGTTTATTTTTGGCACAGTGAAACTCATCTCTTCTGCTGAATAAGTGCTCATAGCTATCAAGGTATGCATTTTTGAGCCCATGTTTACCACATAATTGTTTCTTGTTTTATCCCGTTCTACTTTCTTCCAATATATGGAAAGCAAAGACCTTGCAGTAGAAGAGATTTGTTTCACAGTGCTCGTAGCTCTTACGGTAGGCATTTCAGAGCCACTGCTTACTGCACTTTCTTGCTTCGAATGATCGTTATACAGAGTGTTACAAAAAGGTACGGCCAAACGTTCAGGAAACATTCCTCACACACAAAGAAAGAAAATATGTTATGTGGACATGTGTCCGGAAACGCTTACTTTCCATGTTAGAGCTCATTTTATTACTTCTCTTCAAATCACATTAATCATGGAATGGAAACACACAGCAACAGAACGTACCAGCGTGACTTCAAACACTTTGTTACAGGAAATGTTCAAAGTGTCCTCCGTTAGCGAGGATACATGCATCCACCCTCCGTCGCATGGAATCCCTGATACACTGATGCAGCCCTGGAGAATGGCGTATTGTATCACAGCCGTCCACAATACGAGCACAAAGAGTCTGTATATTTGGTACCGGGGTTGCGCAGATAAGAGCTTTCAAATGCCCCCATAAATGAAAGTCAAGAGGTCGCAGGTTCGAATCCTGCCTCGGCATGGATGTGTGTGATGTCCTTAGGTTAGTTATGTTTAAGTAGTTCTAAGTTCTAGGGAACTGATGACCTCAGAAGTTAAGTCCCATAGTGCTCAGAGCCATTTGAATCACTTCTGCGCAACACAAAAACAACTGTCCCGGTTTAGAGGAAGGAGCATCTCTCACTGTTTACTTATGGAGAGATGTAGACTATCGAATGGTCAGAGCTTTATTTCTGTATCCCGTACACTGTCCTGCCCATCTGAACTTGTAATTTGGCTGAAATGTTGCCGCTTCAATTTTTTACTCCTGCGTAACGAGAAATTACATTATTGATAGCGATTAATGTCACATTTACGTTCAGGAGGCACAAAAAAGGTGACCAACGGAGTTTTACTCTGTTGCTCGTAATTACATAATTTGATAAATTCAATTTCCGTTTGAAGCGCTGCGTTTTATATTCACACGCTTTGTCGTGATTCATGAGCGAATAATGGATTAATAATCAGCAGTACGCCACCCCCCTCCAACCCTTATTCTGTAAAGAATAGAATTTTGCAGGTATGTGGTCTACAAGCCTGTTTGCGAGTAGACATAGTATCACATAAGTGATAAATTAAAAGTCTTGTCTGTTGCTGAAGTTTTACTGTATGAACAGTAGTAAGGGATAAACTTCGTTATGTGAAGGGTGTCAGTGAAAAATAATCGGAAAAGTTTGTAAACACATATCATATAATTACATATATAAGACGCTGAGTGTTTTCATTCTGGAATACTGGATGAATGTAATCTGGTTAAATTGTGCAACTGCGTTTTGCTGCCTCGAGACATATACACGGTTTCTATCTATAATACTTAATTTACTGCGTTAAATTCTGTTGTAAGATTACTACTATTAATGAGTAGATTATGATATTTCCTTTAGTTTACGTTTCCAACAGTTATTGTAATTTTGTATTATATTTCGCAAGATGTGTAAGCTCAGACACACACACACACACGCACTTTTTCTCGCTGACATCACACACAAAAACATTTATCGCCTTCTATTTTATTCTACTCATAAAGTGAAATGCTAACATCAGGCATGTCATTTTTATTTATTCTTTTCATGTTACAAGTAAATTACACAAATTCTTTAATAACTAATGACATTTTCTCAAATACATATTTGTTAATGAGTCACAAAACACGTTTCATAAAATTAACAAAACAAAATATTATATACGCATCTGTTCAAAGGATTAATATGAGTTTTTCTGAATCATAACGCCCACTGCCACCTACTAGTTGCTAGGTCCAAACAATGGCATATGCATGCATTCAAACTCTCTTGTGCGGTGTCATTTGTTGATACGTTACACCTACAGTTTCTGTTCACAACGAATCCTACTAACGGTTATATCATTTCCTGCAACCTACTACTATGGATACTATCCTATATTAGTATGACCATAAATTCTTATCTTCTACGTAACGAATATATACACTACTGGCCATTAAAAATGCTACAACACGAATATGACGTGCTACAGACGCGAAATTAAACCGACAGGAAGAAGATACTGTGATTTGCAAATGATTAGCTTTTCAGAGCATTCACACAAGGTTGGCGCCGGTGGCGACACCTATAACGTGCTGACGTGAGGAAAGTTTCCAACCGATTTCTCATACACAAACAGCAGTTGACCGGCGTTGCCTGGTGAAACGTTGTTGTGATGCCTCGTGTAAGGAGGACTTTGATAAAGGTCGGATTGCAGCCTATTGCGATTGTGGTTTATCGTATCGCTACATTGCTGCTCGTGTTGGTCGAGATCCAATGACTGTTAGCAGAATATGGAATCGGTGGATTCAGGAGGGTAATACGGAACGCCCTGCTGGATCCCATCACTCACGTATAAGTAGCAGTCGAGATGACAGCCATCTTATCCGCATGGTTGAAATGGATCATGCAGCGACGTCTCGATCCCTGAGTCAGCAGATGGGGACGTTTACAAGAAAACAACCATCTGCACGAAGAGTTCGACGACGTTTACAGCAGCATGGACTATCAGCTCGGAGACCATGGCTGCGGTTACCCTTGACGCTGCATCACAGCGATGGGGTACTCCACGACGATCCTGGGTGCACGAATTGCAAAACGTGATTTCTTCGGATGAATCCAGGTTCTGTTTACAGCATCATGATGGTCGCATCCGTGTTTGGCGAAATCGTGGTGAACGCACATTGGAAGCGTCTATTCGTCATCGCCATACTGGCATATAAGCCGGCGTGATGGTACTGTGTGCCATTGGTTACACTCTCGGTCACCTCTTGTTCGCATTGACGGCTCTTTCAACAGTGGACGTTACATTTCAGATGTGTTACGACCCGTGGCTCTACCCTTCATTCGATCCCTGCGAAACCCTACATCTCAGCAGGATAATGCACGACCGCATGTTGCAGGTCCTGTACGGGCCTATCTGGATACAGAAAATGTTCGACTGCTGCCCTGGACAGCACATTCTGTAGGTCTCTCACCAACTGAAAACGTCTGGTCAATGGTGGCCGAGCAACTGGCTCGTCACAATACGCCAGTCACTACTCTTGATGAACTGTGGTATCCTGTTGAAACTGCATGGGCAGCTGTACCTGTACACGCGATCCAAGCTCTGTTTGAGGGTATCAAGGCGTATCAAGGCCGTTCTTACGGCCAGAGGTGGCTGTTCTGGGTACTGATTTCTCAGGATCTATGCACTCCTACTGCGTGGAAATGTGTTTACATGTCAATTCTAGTGTAATATATATATATATATTCAACAGAAATTCAAGAATAAAATTTAACGAAATAACTGCAGAACAAGTACCTTTATCGATGGAGTGCATGATTTTCCGATGCTGGGATGGTGGGTAGCCAAATTTGTTCGTGGACTTACCAAAGGGAGAAAGAAGTTTCAAAAACCGATCACTGCTGCTGACGCAAGTAAGACGTAGTGAAGAATAAGAATTTCCCTTGTACAGCCTAACTGTGTGACAGAGACTTTAAACACGCGTTTCGCGGAGGATCCTTCTGCGTGCCATATTTGGATTGATAAGAGTATTGAACCCAAAATCAAAGTTCCAATTTAAAATGAGGGACCGTTACACAAATGTAATACCATAGGAATCTCAGCGCAAGCTCGTGTGTGTAATGACTGCTTCTTTTCGGATGTGAAAAACATTTTGACTTATGGATGTCAATGTACATGTGTTAAGGCAGAGGAACTGGTTGCATCGAACAGAGGTAATGTAAGTCATCGGTGATGGCGAGTGTTGGCACTAGCACAATCTCTGTAGTAAATTTGCAACTAAAAAGGACACTTCCGCTTTACTTACATGTTTCAATCTTTACTTCAACGCATTTATTCTAAGTTAAAGATTCCTTTCGTAGCAGGTAAGAATTTCTGGTCATATTAATATAGGATAGTATTCATAGTAGCTCGAAACGACATAACAGTTAGGAGGATTCGTTGTGAACAGAAACTTTGGGTGTAACTTACCAATGAATTACACCCCACTAGAGAGTGTGAAGGCATGCCTGTGCCACTGTTTGGACTCAGCCACTACTACGTGGCAGTGGGCGTTATAATACAGTAAAAAATCATATTAATCCTTTGAACAAATGCTTATATAATATTTTGTTTTGTTAATTTTAAGCAACGTGTTTTCTGACTCCGTGACAAATATGTATTTGAGAAAAGTCATTATTTATTAAAGAACTTGCATAATTTACTTGTAACATGAGAAGAATAAATTAAAATGTCACGCCTGATGTTAAAATTTTACTTTACGAGTGAAATAAAATACAAGGTGATAAAAGTTTTTGTGTGTGATGTCAGCGAGAAAAAGTTTCGAAAATATTTAAGATTATGTGTAGAGATTTTTGAAGTCGTTAAGTGCCTTCATTCTAAAATACTGTTTGAATTTATTCCAGGTAATATGAGCAGCTTGAGCTACGCTCCTGCAAGGCATAAGCAATTTCCAGTTCATATTCATAGATTACAAAATTAACCATCAACGTAACATGATGGTTCTTGATGAGTTGATTATGACAGCATTTTAAATTTTTAAATTCGCTCAGTAATCATCATAAACAGTGGAACTAATGTTGCTCTCTGATGTCCGTAGACAGAAGTGAAATCTATAAGTAGATTCAGGTGACTAGGTGATCCTTTAGTGATTCACCTACAGAATTCGGCAGTTTGAAATGATTCCTAACTCGCAGAAAACCGATTTCTTCCACCATTCATTTAATACAAACCAGGTCTGCTCCCTAATATCGATGCCTCTAAAAATGTGTCTGTCATGATCGTGATCAGCAGGACAAAACGGTCATTTTAAAAACTAATGATCGAAACCAGGCCTCGAACCTTCTACTCGGAGGACAAGTTCATCATTTTGGCTTTGCTCAGTATTGAAAATGTAGTTTTAGAACAACTAAGTCTTACAAGAAGCATCGGTAGTATGATGTGTAGACGCGAATCAGTTAGCTAATAAGGGCATACTCTCTAATCCTCGTCCGTACAGGCCATGGAAGGCCCAACGATACCGACCGGCAGCCGTGTCATCCTCAACCACATGCGTCACTGGATGCGGATATGGAGGGGCATGTGGTCTGCATAACGCTCTCCAGGCCGTATGTTAGTTTACGAGACCGGAGCCGCTACTTTTCAATCAAGTAGCTCCTCAGTTTGCCTCACAAGGGCTGAGTGCACCCCGCTTGCCAACAGCGCTCGGCAGATCGAATGTTCACCCATCCAAGTCCTAGTTCAGTCCGAAAGCTCTTAACTTCGGTGTGCTGACGGGAACAGGTGTTAACACTGTGGCAAGGCCTTCGGAGCTGGTAAGGGTATTTAAGACACTAATTTTGAGGTTGTCTAACTATCCACCGCACCGTTGCTTTCCACTGGTAGCAGTAACTACGACTTGTGTGGTGCAGCTGTAGCTTACCACGTGAATCAGCCAATTACAGAAAAATGTGTCAAAATCCCTACGAAGGTTTGAAGATTACCCTTCAGATACTGACAGAAAAGTGTGTTTACATGAAATGGAAAAGCTGAAACTCTTCCGCCATTTGTCTAACTGTCATGTTTCATGCGGTACTATCTTCTGCCACTCTGATAACAAGAAATAACACGAAACTCGAAGAGTCCCTGAATATAGAAGTTAGTAGGAATATAAAAAAAGGGAGGAAGGTTTATCTGTTTAGCAAGAGTAATAGAAGGCAGATTTCAGACTACCTAACAGATCAAAGCGAAAATTTCTGTTCCGACACTGACAATGTTGAGTGTTTATGGAAAAAGTTCAGGGCAATCGTAAAATGCGTTTTAGACAGGTACGTGACGAGTAAAACTGTGAGGGACGGGAAAAACCCACCGTGGTACAACAACAAAGTTAGGAAACTACTGCGAAAGCAAAGAGAGCTTGACTCTATGTTTAAACGCAGCCAAAACCTCTCAGACAAACAGAAGCTAAACGATGTCAAAGTTAGCGTAAGAAGGGCTATGCGTGAAGTGTTCAGTGAATTCGAAAGTAAAATTCTATGTACCGACTTGACAGAAAATCCTAGGAAGTTCTGGTCTTACGTTAAATCAGTAAGTGGCTCGAAACAGAATATCCAGACACTCCGGGATGATGATGGCATTGAAACAGAGGATGACACGCGTAAAGCTGAAATACTAAACACCTTTTTCCAAAGGTGTTTCACAGAGGATGACCGCACTGCAGTTCCTTCTCTAAATCCTCGCACAAACGAAAAAATGGCTGACATCTAAATAAGTGTCCAAGGAATAGAAAAGCAACTGGAATCACTCAACAGAGGAAAGTCCACTGGACCTGACGGGATACCAGTTCGATTCTACACAGAGTACGCGAAAGAACTTGCCCCCCTTCTAACAGCCGTGTACAGCAAGTCTCTAGAGGAACGGAAGGTTCCAAATGATTGGAAAAGAGCACAGGTAGTCCCTGTCTTCAAGAAGGGTCGTCGAGCAGATGCGCAAAACTATAGACCTATATCTCTGACGTCGATCTGTTGTAGAATTTTAGAACATGTTTTTTGCTCGAGTATCATGTCGTTTTTGGAAACCCAGAATCTACTATATAGGAATCAACATGAATTCCGGAAACAGCGATTGTGTGAGACCCAACTCGCTTTATTTGTTCATGAGACCCAGAAAATATTAGATACAGGCTCCCATTTAGATGCCATATTTCTTGACTTCCGGAAGGCGTTCGATACAGTTCCGCACTGTCGCCTGATAAACAAAGTAAGAGCCTACGGAATATCAGACCAGCTGTGTGGCTGGATTGAAGAGTTTTTAGCAGACAGAACACAGCATGTTGTTATCAATGGAGAGACGTCTACAGACGTTAAAGTAACCTCTGGCGTGCCACAGGGGAGTGTTATGAGACCATTGCTTTTCACAATACATATAATCGACCTAGTAGATAGTGTCGGAAGTCCCATGGGGCTTTTCGCGGATGATGCTGTAGTATACAGAGAAGTTGCAACATTAGAAAATTGTAGCGAAATGCAGGAAGATCTACAGCGGATAGGCACTTGGTGCAGGGAGTGGCAACTGACCCTTAACATAGACAAATGTAATGTATTGCGAATACATAGAAAGAAGGATCCTTTATTGTATGATTATATGATAGCGGAACAAACACTGGTAGCAGTTACTTCTGTAAAATATCTGGGAGTATGCGTGCGGAACGATTTGAAGTGGAATGATCATATAAAATTAATTGTTGGTAAGGCGGGTACCAGGTTGAGATTCATTGGGAGAGTCCTTAGAAAATGTAGTCCATCAACAAAGGAGGTGGCTTACAAAAGACTCGTTCGACCTATACTTGAGTATTGCTCATCAGTGTGGGATCCGTACCAGATCGGGTTGACGGAGGAGATAGAGAAGATCCAAAGAAGAGGGGCGCGTTTCGTCACAGGGTTATTTGGTAACCGTGATAGCGTTACGGAGATGTTTAACAAACTCAAGTGGCAGACTCTGCAAGAGAGGCGCTCTGCATCGCGGTGTAGCTTGCTCGCCAGGTTCCGAGAGGATGCGTTTCTGGATGAGGTATCGAATATATTGCTTCCCCCTACTTATACCTCCCGAGGAGATCACGAATGTAAAATTAGAGAGATTAGAGCACGCACGGAGGCTTTCAGACAGTCGTTCTTCCCGCGAACCATACGCGACTGGAACAGGAAAGGGAGGTAATGACAGTGGCACGTAAAGTGCCCTCCGCCACACACCGTTGGTTGGCTTACGGAGTATAAATGTAGATGTAGATGTACAGTGACGGAAGTAATTGCTGCTGGGAAGTAGCTAGGTAACACCTTCCCCAATACATATTCCACTAGCAATTTAGATTGTTAATCCTTAAGGGATTTTACGGAGGCGTAAGTTTTACTCAGTTCCACTGCAGTGCTTAACCCTAATCACTTGCATGTCTAATTGATATCCACTTCATAGTACATGATCCGTGCATTTACTTATACACTAACGGTGAGCTTAAGGTTTTAGCGAGATATTTATAGACGACAAATTTAACCCTTCGGTGGCCGCGGCTTTCATACTTCCATGAGTGGGCACGTTGCGTCTTTTGCACAACAGTTAGTTTTACACTTTTAACCTAAGGAAAAATAATCATCCCATCTGTAATAAATAGGTAAAATGCATCGATTTATTTTTCCGTAATTTCAGAACTTGGTTTTGGACCTGGCAAAACTTTTAGGATGTTCTTGGCCTTGGTTTTAAAAGAAGGAAGAAGTTTAGTTATCCAAATAGTTACTTTATCTTTTCCTACGTAAAATCGATGATCCTCTGTTGTCTCTCCTCTTCAACGAGATGGTCATCTGTTTCCTCTGTTGATTGTTCGGAGTCACTGCTGTGGTTTTCTACTTCAATAACTTCCTCTTCCGACTCAGATTCACATGAATCTGACAATTCTTGTAATTCTTCTTCTGACAATTCTGCAGTGCTTTCTCAGAGTCTTCAGGACGTACACTTAGACGATGTCTGTCAAATACCTTTTTTTCCCCATTTCCACGCTTTTTTGAGACCTAATGGAAACACGTTTTTGTAAAAGTAATTGTTGTAGCAAATCAATATCCAAGACCGTAAAAATTAATTAAAAATTACATATGGGAAACTTTATTCGATTCAATTATTCATTATATACTGACATAAAAGAAAGATTGCCTTGAGGCGAAAGAAAAACACAAGTATAGAAAATACTTACATCACAAGCCGCGTAGCGGCCACCACACCGCAAACGCAACACTCACGTTACAAACAACAATAGCCACTAAACTGATGAAGGCATGAATAGCGCAGACGTGGACGCAACTGTAACGCTGTCTGTGATACTAACAGAAAACTAAATCTTGCGGCTATCTGCCGCATGCGCGCCCACCGAAGGATTAATCAGGTTATACAAGTTCGCAGTGACCCTGTTATAAGTGCGTAATGTATAATCGGCTTAGTACTTGTCTATGTATATAATAACTTCAGTTTATTATTTCTATGTAACTATCATTTATGCTTCTGTTCTCATATGTGTGCTTATGTGAGCTAATAAACTGAGCAAATCTGTTATTATTGTATCAGTTTCATAGTTGGACATTCCCTGACTCTGCCACATACCTAATAATTTGTGCGGAACCAACACCCATGGTTAATTTAAGAGGACATTTCTGTCGTCAACTTTGCCCAGAATTGTTATATTATATATCTCAACGTACGAGGAGCGTTTATATTTCCGAAAAGTCAGCACTGGATCAGGCATTAAACCGATAACTTAGGAACAGGCATACGTCTGTCCACGTGCAAAGTATTGTGTTTGAATAATATATATATATTCCATTTGTTACTTTGCTCTGGCTAACAGATTTCACTGCGTCTGGCTACAGTCTGTTATTTTCAAAATTGACTAATGATTTTTACATGGAAATCGATCTAAATTCACGGTTTCTTTTTTAAAAAGGTTATTTGTTGTAGCGATGTTAATAAATCATGTTTAATAGCTTAATGGCTTCATGCCTTTCATTTTTATTCTCATTAGGTAATTAAACGATAAATTGTGCCATATTTTTACATTTAAATAATATATCGTCGAAAATTGCTGTAAAATATTTTATCGCGAAATTTCCACAGCACAGGTTCAGGTTACTGGTTTATAGGCCATAAATATGGCCGTGTTGGAACATATGAGGACCTGCTGAGCTGAAATACCAGCTGAGGCCCGTAAGTGTTTCCTTCCACCGCTCATACCAATTGTCAATTGTCTGCACTGACGGTCTCTTCAGCGTTGGTAGCGCCTTGCGGTATCCTCAGAGTAGGTGACAGTTTGCTCGTTTGCATTCGAGTGCAACTTGATAGCTGCTAGTTTTTAATACCCTTCTTTGTTACTCATTTAGACCATACATTTTGCGTACAAGAACATGTCCTCCTTTATAGCAGAATCTGCTATCTAAATCTTAGATTGTTAAGTATTTCGCACCTTTCAAAAGTGATCACGTGTTCCTAAGGCAATAGTTTGTATTTTACATTTTTCAGAAAGAGCTATATTTTACGTCCTAAAATGCTTGCAGTTTTTTTAAGAACATCGTCACTAAACGAAATATTTGTAATGCAGTATTGAATACCAATACTGTACACTGTGCCAACTCCGATGCTTGATGACATATAGACTCAAGAAAGGGTTGTAGGCAAATTGGGCACTGTACGAGTACAATGCCTTCACTTCTAAGTGTTAGAATTGCAGCGTATCATCTCTCGCTGTTCATCTTTCGCTGTTTTCACATTACTTAATTGGGAATTAATTCCTTCAGAGTTTGGTAGCATATTGGGAAACAAGTTTCTCCCAGCGAACTCGATCAGCGGCCAGGTTCACAGCTTCTTCCCAGTTCATTACCAAGCACCGAAGATTGTTCCGAATAGTGCGTTTTCAGGTGATGCGAGTTCCCCCTCTACTTCTGTATGCATCCGCTGGTTTCCAGAACAGTGCTTACTTGGAGATTCATCCACTTTTCATCGATAGAACATGTCCCGCTAGCTTCAGTATTCGGTTCTTCAAAATTCGGTTCAAACACCGTCACTGAAATGCGTTGAGATTATGTATAGATTTTACGACATATTCGAGGTGTCGCGTGCCTACATAGCGTTCGGTAGTATGCTAGAGGAGTACAGTGGAAGAGGTACTGCAGCTTATGACTACATCTATGTCCCCACTGTTATCGATAAGGCTTCATAGACATTGAAATATGCCAACATCTTTTACTATCTTCTGTTGCACTATTGTCTTAGTAGACATACTTCCACCTTTTCTACACATTGCCTTTGTCTTACAACCAGCCTTTATTAGATATCCACAACTGGCCATTCCATCCTGCTTGGTAGCCATAAGTGGGAAATATTTTGGGGCTTCTGCCAGTAGAACGACGTCATCAACAAAATCCAGTTCCTAAGCATAGATTGCTCATTCCAACGATACCCATGTTGGAGTCGTCCGTAGTTCTTCCCATTATGAAATATGTAGCTAGTATGAAACAGGGACGGTGACAAAATGCATCTTGGATGACGTCTCTCACACAAAATAGTGTGTTTAAAAAACGACATTACAACTTTAAAAATTCCTATAAATTTATTCAAAGTAGATGTAGAGCTGGGTTTAGTGTTATTTTGCAGGGAAACACATCTTTTTTTTTACGTTACACTAAAGATGATGTACGTGGCTTACGTTGGTTATCCTGACACATCCCATTGAAAGTCAATTTCTTCCCAAACTCGCTGTAGCACTGCAGGTGTAACTTCCTCAGTGGCGGCGTAAATTCTTGCTCTACGTTTAGGTAGAGAGGCCGGGACAGCAGGTACAAACACTATATCCTTGATGAATCGCCACAGGAGAAATCGAATGGCGTCAGGACTGGAGCACGTGGAGGCGATGCAATTGGCGCATCATGGCCAATCCATTGACCTGGAAAGTGGTCACTGGGAAAATCTCAGACATCAACCTGATAGTGGCTTGATGCACTATCTTGCATGAAGTAAAAATTTCTGGATTAGTCATCAACATTGATCCGTGGTATCAAAAATTGTTGTAATACATCCAGGTACACAATCCCGTTGATGGTTCTCTCCTGGAAAAAAAGTGACCGAACAATGTGTTGTTGCTCAATGCACTAAAAAGTTCAGTTTGGGGCTATCATGAACATGTTCCAATGTTTGATATGGATTTTAAATGCCGCAAATCCTACAGTTATGTGTGTTAATCTTGCCACTTAAGAGAAAAGTCTACTCTTCAGAAAAGATGGTTTGGTCCAAGAGATGTTCGTCCCCAAGCAATCGATTTAACATATCCGCACAGAAGCTCTTGAGAGAAATTTTTACGATGCCTTTTATTGCTTGTACGATCATCAATATGTACAGTTTCAAATGCAAACGGTTTCTCAACACACGCCAAACAGTCGTATGCGGGATTTGCAGTTCGTGAGATGCACGCCGGGTCGATTTTGTAGGGCTGCGGGCAAAGCGTTGTCTCACTTGCTCAACTACGTCGTCATATGTGTTTGGACGACCTGATGATTTCGCATGACTTACCGAGCACTCTATTTCTAGAAAACATTTATGCCACTCATTTACTGCAGGCCTTCCTACTCGGGGGATCTTTTGCGTACTTGGTACGGAAATTACGCTGAACTGGTGTCGCCGACTTCTGCTGTTCAAACCAAAATACACAGCTAGCACGTCTCGGGTCCAGTGAAGGCAGCCATCATAACGCCGTGCCGCTAGCACTCCTTACGGTGCGATTCGGCGCCAGCAAACTATCAGAGACAAAACTTGATGTGTTTCCCCGCAATTTCACTCTAAGTCACCTCTGTAGGTGCTATGACTTAATTTATACGAATTTTCAAAGGTCTAAAGTCCTTTTTGAAACACCCTGTAGATAAAGATGTGATCCTATCTTCTGCTCTCATGTGGCAATTCAAAATACAGTTTTCTGAAATTATCCGTGAAATGAACAAGAACCCTATACTGGGCGAAGAAAGAATGCGGCACTTGGAGGTCGGCATGCGATTCCTCATTCAGACTGAAGTAGACAAAAGATCAGAAGCATTTTGAACTCACATATATGGAGATGCTGCAAACCTATCTCACTGTGAGGCACTTCTGAATGTACGGAGGAATGCATATCACTCCGAACTATCGTACCAGCGTTCGTGGCTCAATGAGAAGACCGTAGGGCATCAAACCCACATTCACCTTGGAGCTATGGTTTGAATCACCATGAAGTTCGTGTTTTATATTTGAGACGTCTGTTCCCTAGTTCTCGTCGTTTATAAGGAGGATATCATTTTGTCACATATCAGTAGCCTACCCTGCGATAGTTGGACCCATTAAGTTACATGCTTGTGTCTACTGACAGCACAGATCACAACCATAACCGCTCCTGTCACGTTTATGTAGGGTGACTTCTCGGTGGAGTACACACATGATGAATACGTCGATAAACTTGTGGTGCTGGGTGCATTCGATAAGCAAGCTGCTGCTGCTGCTCTTGCGTATACTGCACGGTTACACGAAAGGCGCCATCCGGATAAGAATGTTTTTCATCGCCTGGAGCAATGTCTTGGGGGTCGTCTAAGACTTAGACGTACTCCACAGACAGAGCACACGGTTCTCGAAACCGTTCACCAATCACCTCGGCGAATTACACTTGATACAAAGCAGTTCCAGATGTCTCGGAGCCTGATTGTTCAAGTGTTGCACGATGAAGAACTGCATCCGTATCGATACACGTCCATTCAACACCAGTGACCATAAGACTGTATTCAATGTATAGAGTTTTATCAAGGCCTTTGGAACCGAGTGGAAGATAAAAAACATTTTGTAAATAACGTGATATGGACCGACAAATTTAGCTTTACTTGCCACGATATTTTCAACGTACACGACAGGCATTATTGGTCGGAACACAACCCACAAGTCACCCGAGTGGCTTTCAGACACAGTTTGAGATAAACCTGTGGGCTGGAATGGTGAGAGAAGTACCTACTGCCGGACAAGCTGACTGCGCTCCTATGTCGTATGTTTCTTTGCAATACTTTGCCTGACGCTTTAGAAAACGTTACACTTGTGCATCGAGCGAGGTGGCGCAGTGGTTAGCACACTGGACCCGTATTCGGGATGGCGACGGTTCAATCCCGCGCCCGGCCATCCTGATTTAGTTTTTCTGTGGTTTCTCGAAGTAGCTATAGGCAGATGCCGGGATGGTTCCTTTGACAGGGCACTGCCAACTTCCTTCCCATCCTTCCTAACCCGATGAAACCGATGACCTCGCTGTGTGTTCTCTTCCCCCAAATCAACTCAAACAACAGATGATGTTCGGCGACAGCTATGGTTTCAGCATGGTTCACCGCCACATTTTGGAATGAATTAGTGTAACTATTTAAATGAAAGGTGTCCAGAGAAGTGGAATGGTCGTGGACGTCCCATAGTCTGGCCTCCATATTCCCCAGACCATAGCCCACTTGATTTTTGTTTTTGAGGATACCAGAAACAACAAGTTTATAGCACTCCATCCATGGATGTATACGGCTTAATAGCTCGCATGCATGCCGCTTCGACGATGGTTGATGCAGTTGTGTTGCGTAGGATCCAGCCAAGTATGATCCAGCGAAAGGCGAAGCTTTTGCGAATGCTAGGCGGTCGCTTTTTACATTTTCTCTAAACTGCACATTGCCCACACGTGTGCGCATTGGCTCCATGAAGATAAGGCTGGATGTCAAGTGTACAGAATGGAATTATTGTTCGTAGTGTGATGTGCAAGCTAGTGTAGCCTACCGATTGCGTTATTTGTACTTCATTGTGTACAGACGATATTATTGTGTTCACTATTCCTTTCTGTTGTCTTTATTTGCGCATGGACGAAACGAAGTGGTCGTTTACATCTACAGGAAGTTCGTATAATATCTTAACGTTTAAAGAAAGTTGGCAGTAATAGTAAGAAATACACAAGACACCGCATTGTGAAACTGTAAACGAGATTCGATTTGATGCTTTAACTGAAATAAAAATGTTTTGCATGAACGCGATTCGATCAGTGGCGAATCTGTATATTCGTTCCCCACGACATTGCTTCGTCTCAGTGAGTTAACGGGGCAGATTCGGGCGCAGATCAGAGTTCATACTGTGTGTTCTTGGCCACACTGCGAGCAGTTACATCGTTGCCAGAGCGACGTATCTTTAAATCGCACTTCTATTAAATCTACTGGCGTGACTAGGTTTTGTTTGATAGACTTTTGTCTTGATGAGGAATCTCAGGTCGATCACAAAGTGCAGCATTTTTTTTAGCCATGTACAAGCTTTCAACATTCAGCAGTGACTCCATGTGTATACGTTCAAAAGCATTTTTTTTTTAAAAAGAAAAGAACCAAATTCAGGTTTAATCAAGCAAGCAACGCAAAGCTTTGCGTTAGTGCCATGAAAGGCCAATCGGAACCGACCAATCACCGTCTAATCCGCTGTCAACGGCGTTATTAGTTTATAGGGCACCATATCGTTCTCCTTCTTCCAGACATTGCCGACTTTTTGTCCTTGGAGCCGCTGCTTTTCACTGAACTAACTCCTCAGTTAACCTCATGAGAGTATGTGCACGCCGTAGCACACCTCCCATCAAAGACAAATCACTGGCAGTACGGGGAATTGACCCCGGGCTTTCTGCACAACAGCGAGATATGCTGAGAACTGAGCCCCGGAGGCGGATGACTTTAGCTGCAGTGAAGGCCGAGTACTGCACTGATCTATTACTGTTCACAAAAAAGATATTTGTTCAAAGCAGTATCTCCCACTTAGAACAAGTCGACAATCTGCTGCTTCTTATATCCCGTTTCAGAAATCCGAGGCGGAAGAGTTCGACTTACTAAAACGTTCTAAAGCCAAGATCGCATAAATATTTCTTTAATTAAAACAACTGGTTTTGACAGATTTTGCTTCTTCCTCACATCTTAAAAACTCTTTTGCTATGTAACGTGTTCATTTCAAGCTGAACCTCACGCCAAGAGTCATGTGAATTTTTTTAGACATGAAGATGGCAGTGATGTCTGTCACCAGTTGTTTTAAATAAAGAAATATTTATGCAATCTCGGTTTTGGAACGTTTTCATACACTACTGGCCATTACAATTGCTACACCAAGAAGAAATGCAGATGATAAACGGGTATTCATTGGACAAATATATTATACTAGAACTGACATGTGATTACATTTTCACGCAATTTGGGTGCATAGATCCTGAGAAATCAGTACCCAGCACAACCACCTCTGGCCGTAATAACGGCCTTTATATGCCTCGTCATTGAATCAAACACAGCTTGGATGGCGTCTACAGGTACAGCTGTCCATGCAGCTTCAACACGATACCAAAGTTCATCAAAAGTAGTGACTGGCGTATTGTGACGAGCCAGTTGCTCGGCCACCATTGACCAGACGTTTTCAGTTGGTGAGAGATCTGGAGAACGTACTGGCCAGGGGAGCAGTCGAACATTTTCTATATCCAGAAAGGCCCGTACAGGACCTGCAACATGCGGTCGTGCATTATCCTGCTGAAATGTAGGGTTTCGCAGGGATCGAATGAAGGGCAGAGCCGCCGGCCGGAGTGGCCGAACGGTTCTAGGTGCTTCAGTCTGGAACCGCGCGACCGCTACGGTCGCAGGTTCGAATCCTGCCTCGGGCATGGATGTTTGTGATGTCCTTAGGTTAGTTAGGTTTAACTAGTTCTATGTTCTAGGGGACTAATGACCTCAGCAGTTGAGTCCCATAGTGCTCAGAGCCATTTGAACCAGCGTCAAGGGTAACCGCAGCCATGGTCTGCAAGTTGATAGTCCACGCTGCTGCAAACGTCGTCGAACTGTTCGTGCAGATGGTTGTTGTCTTGCAAACGTCCACATCTGATGAATCAGGGATCGAGACGTGACTGCACGATCCGCTACAGCTATGCGGATAAGATGCCTGTCATCTCGACTGCTAGTAATACGAGGCCGTTGGGATCCAGCACGGCGTTCCTTATTACCCTCCTGAACACACCGATTCAATAACCTGCTAACAGTCATTGGATCTCGACCAACGCGAGCAGCAATGTCGCGATAAGATAATCCGCAATCGTGATATGCTATAATCCGACCTTTACCAAAGTCGGAAACGTGACGGTACGCATTTCTCCTCCTTACACGAGGCGTCACAACAACGTTTCACCAGGCAACGCCGGTCTACTGCTGTTTGTGTATGAGAAATCGGTTGGAGACGGTCCTCATGTCAGCGCGTTGTAAGTGCCGCCACTGGCGCCTACCTTGTGTGAATGCTCTGAAAAGCTGATCATTTGCATATTACAGCATCTTCCTCCGCGTCTGTAGCACGTCGTCTTCGTGGTGTAGCAATTTTAATGGCCAGTAGTGTAGTTTAGGGGACACCACATCGTTCTCTTTCTTGCAGACATTGTCGACTTTCTTGACCTTGGAGCCGCTGCTTTTCACTGACCTAACTCCTTAGTTAACCTCATGAGAGTATGTGCAAGCTGTACCACCCCCTCCCATCCCTGGCAGTACTGGGAATTGAGTCCGGACTTTCGTCACAACATCGAGATATGCTGAGCTCCGAGCCCCGGAGGCGGATGACCTTAGCTGCAGTGGAAGGCTGAGTTCTGCACTGACCTTTTACTCTTCACAAAACAGATATTTGTTCAGAGCGGTATCTCCCACTTCGAACAAGTCGACAATCTGCTGCTCCTTGTATCCCGTTTTAGAAGACCGAGGCGGAAAAGTTAGAATTATTAAAACGTTCCAAGGCCAAGATCGTATAAATATTTCTTTAATTAAAACAACTGGTTTCGACTGATTTTGCTTCTCCTCACATCTTAAAAACTCTTTTTGTATGAAACGCGTTCAATTCAAGCTGAACCTCACGCCAAGAATCATGTGAATTTTTTTTGACCTGAAGATGACAGCGATGTCTGTCGAAACCAGTTCTTTTAAATAAAGAAATATTTATGCAATTTCGGCTCTAGAACGTTTTAATGAGTGAAACAGGCTAATTTTCAAGTAATTCTACTATAAGTGCAATTGGCAGTAATCAAAACTCTTCCTTCCTCGCTCCCTCTGTCTTTAGGCCGAAACAAATGTTTGAATCATCTTATGGTATAGTTCCAAAAAACGAGAAAGTACTAATTACTTAGTTAATCAACGTCACTGTTTTGTAATGAATACACACACATGCACACCTAACGATACGAAATGAGAGACCTCTGTCGACACGCTAGAGTATTTTCAGGCGTGATATTTCCCACCGTGTGGGACCTGCAGTGCCTAAACACGGTGGGGAGCTGTGAGCGCAGCGTATCGCTGCTAATGGAACGACACGCTTTCGGTGTATAAAAAGGCTGACAGCGGACGGGCTGAGAGTAAGGGAGTGCGACGCACAGAGGAAGACGTGCGCGACAGGCTGTGTGCCCAGAATGGAATGAAAAGTGGACCGACACCGGTGCCACTGTCTCTGGCCGAGCAGGGAACGTAATTTCTCACGTGTCGCGCTACACTCTGAACTGGGTATCACATACGCGTCTCCACTGTTCCCTGGCTACCACCACAGCATGTTTTGTGGAGCTAAAACACGACTTCAATATTTACAGACTGTTTCTCTACGTTTACTTACACGCTAACAGTGGTGAAAGAGAGATTATTGTGGGTTAATATACCCAACATTAGAATGATGAGAATATGAACAGCGAACTTGTACGCACGCGTTCCTCAAGGTCCCTCGCGCCTCACCCATCATCTCTTCCTCATTCCGTTTCTCTCCATCACATACAGGGTTTGCCGAACCCTTAACGTCAAATGTTTACACACCACAAACAACGGGAAGCATTTGTGACATTAGGAACCGGACATCGGGACCTGATAACCATGCCGTTCACCCGCAGTCTTTCACTCTTAGGATATCTGGAAGACAACTGTAACATAGCTGCATGTGGTGAACCATTCCTTGTAGACACGTTGGCCAGTACACATTGATACATCAACTAATCTGGCAAGTACGTTCACGGTGTGGCAATGGGAACGTCAAAACACAATAGCCGGTGGCTCCCTTCTACCATTGTCATTTCTCCAGGTAGGTAGTCTTCTTAGTCTTTTTTTTTTTTTTTTAAGTGATGAGTTTTCTGACTAGTACTAGTTTGTCGCGACCCAACACGAATTCCTCTCCCGTAACAACCTCTTCATCTCAGAGTAGCACTTGCAATCAATCTTTTTTGGATGTCTCCAGAATGAGATTTTCACTCAGCAGCGGAGTGTGCGCTGATATGAAACTTCCTGGCCGATTAAAACTGTGTGCCGGACCGAGACTCGAACTCGGGACCTTTGCCTTTCGCGGGCAAGTGCTCTACCAACTGAGCTACCCAAGCACGACTCACGCCCCGTCCTCACAGCTTTACTTCCGTCAGTACCTCGTCTCCTACCTTCCCAATTTTACAGAAGCTCTCCTGCGAACCTTGCAGAACTAACACTCCTGAAAGACAAGATATTACGGAGACATGGCATAGCCACAGCCTAGTTGGGTAGCTCAGTTGGTAGAGCACTTGCCCGTGAAGGGCAAAGGTCCCGAGTTCCAGTCTCGGTCCGGCACACAGTTTTAATCTGCCAGGAAGTTTCATATAAGCGCACACTCCGCTGCAGAGTGAAAATCTCATTCTGGAAACATCCCCCAGGCTGTGGCTAAGCCTTGTCTCCGTAATATCCTTTCTTTCAGGAGTGCTAATTGTGTAAGGTTCACAGAATAACTTCTGTTAAGTTTGGAAGGTAGGAGACGAGATACTGGCAGAAGTAAAGCGATGAGGACGGGGCGTGAGTCGTGCTTGGGTATCTCAGTTGGTAGAGCACTTGCGCGCGAAAGGCAAAGGTCCCGAGTTCGAGTATTGGTCCGGCACACAGTTTTAATCTGCCAGGAAGTTTTATTTTGGATGTGTTGCAATCGATGTTTCATGAGCATACTGCTGTGCTCCAATTGTAGATTCTGAGAAAATTCTATCTCAAATTATGTCCTACATTTGAAACTAGTAGAATACTCTCAGCCAGCAATGCCCTTCTCCCCAGTTCTAGTCTGCTTCTTATGTCCTTCATTTCTCCAACCATCGTGGGTTATTTTGTTGCCTAGGTAACAGAATTCCTTAAATTAATCTACGTCGTGGCACAAATCCTGACGATAAGTTTTCCGCGTTGGTCAGTTTGACTAGTTCTCATTACTTTCATCTTGATTTGACTTACTTTCAGTCCATATTCTGTACTCACTGGATTAGACTGTTCATTCCATTCAGTACATACTGTGAATCTTCTTCACTTTCGCTGAAGATAGCAATGGTATCAGCGAATCTTCTCATTGAATCCTTTCACAGTGAACTTTTACTCCACTCTCGAATCTTTCTTATATTTCCGTCATTTCCTCTTCGATGTATAGATCGGACAGTTAAGGCGAAAGACTACATCGCCGTGTTACATCCTTTTTAACCCGAGCACTTATTAAGATGATTTTTCCTTAGTCATGTTTCCATCATCAACCGCCAAGTCAGAATTGCTTCTCTGGTGCCTTTATTGTACCTAAAGCCAAAAAAATCGTCACCTAACACATGCTCAGTATTCTTTTCCATTCTTCTGTATATTATTTTTGCCAGAAATTTGCACGCATCGATTATTAGCGGATTGTGTGATAATCCTTGCGCTTGGCGGCTCTTGCGACCTACGGAATTGTGTTGATGATATTTCTCTGAAAGATGGTATTTCGCCATTGTCATATATTCTACACGCCTACGTGAATTGCCGTTTTATTGACACTTCTCCCAATGATTTTAGAAATGGTGATGGAATATTTTCTGCTTTATTCAATCTTAAGTCTCACAACGCTCTTTTAAATTCTGATACTAATAATGGGTTCCGTATCTCGTCTATATCGACGCCTTTTGCTGTGTTCTTTCGCCTATCCGGCCTCTCCACTGCATTTAAAAGGGACTCCCCATTGCAGTCATAATGTTAATACTGCTGTGGCCACCCGCTTCATACATCATAGCACCTACTGCATAGACATCCAACTTTACGTCGAACGAACACGGGATGCCTTCATCACAGGGTGTACATTCACCAGGATAACCTATGTCATCTGTGGTCTCTACACAAATATTTACCGGCGGCCACAACACAACACCAGATCTCCACCAACGGCCGCCAGGGACCACTACCCATTCACAGAGCCTACAGAAAGCTTCACCAGAGGTCACAGCTAGCCCAGGAACTACTCCGATAAGCCAGGCTAAGACAGCTCTTCTAGCTGGCCGATCTCTTGCAGATGGACTTGGTACAGTTGACGATCATCTCTACATTGTAGAATTGATATACTGTGACCTCACCCGGTGAAGAGTCTGTTCTTTTCAATTATTATTTGTTATTATGTTTATGACAATCCGTAGCTGGGATCGAGTCTGCTGTTCTTTTGGAGATTGTATTATTTTTTCGTTTTGGTGGGTCCATAAATTGTTTTGGAACTTGTGTTTTCCGCATTTCTATTCTACTAGCATAGATACTTCAGTAGCGACGAGTTGGTTTACAAGTTTCCCGCGTTTGCTGGATTGTTGTCCGCTATGGTACACGGTATTCCAGGTATTGATGAACCCTCTTCGCGAGTCGAAGAGCTGTTGGAAAGTATGCAACAAACGAACGAGTTCATTATTCAGCGTTTACAGGCTATGTCCACTCCGCCCCCTACCCCCCTTTAAGGTGCCTATGCAGTGATCCCACACCGCTTCCCCGCTTCTGGGGCTCCGTGCTGCGCTCCTTGCATTTTCCAAGTTCGACAAATCCGTTGAGTCTTGGGGCAACTACGTGGCTCATCTGGAGCAACAATTTATTGCTCATGATGTCACTGGTGGCGTTCAGCGTCGCTCATTTTTTCTCACTTCTGTGGGCCAGGAAGATTATCACCTTCAGCATTAGTTGCATCTCGATGCATTACCTCATACTCTTTCCTATAAGGCGTTGACTTCTAGCCTATTGGAGTATTTTTGACGCTTCCCACGCAGTCACACAGGGAATGAATTGCTATGCTGCACAGTCTCTCCCGTTATTCTATTTTTCTTCTGTGGTAACCACATTGCAAGCGTTCTTATGGTTCAGCACTCATTCATGATATGATTCTTGTCCATGCCCCAGATGATACTTTATGGACTGATTTTCAGAAGCTGAGAGATCCCTCTTTAGATGCCTGTTTGTCCGTTAACTGCGTTCATGAGCTGTCCTTTTGCTCTAATTCCACGCTACAGTCCCCAGCGCAAGTCTTCGCCGCCCGCAACGCAGGTTCACATTACTGCAGCTGCTGCAGCATTGACATGGACTCTCCAGGACCAGTGCGCCTGTCCGTACCTGCGCCAATGGCGGCTGCAGCGCTAGCAGCAGCAGCACCAGCGGCAGCGGCAGCAGCAGAGATAACAGCTGCCCTCCTGTAGTCAATTCTTTGCCACACATCAGAGACAAGATTGCCGCTTCCAGAGGGCGACCTGTTCAGCTTGCAGAAATTGGGGTCACAAAGACGAATTCTGTTGGTAGTCATCATTGATGGCCATGCACCACACTGCTTTGGATGTTTCTGAGTTGTGGTGGATGAGACGTACTCACTACTACCAATTTCTTTCGTGCAGTCGATTTTTCTACAAACGATGGCCGTGCAGTTGGACAGTACTCCCCTCCCTTTTCAAGTGGATATGGGGTCCTCCACTACCATCATCGATGGAGATGCCCACCATCAGTTGGGTTCACCGCCACTTCATCTATTCTGTACGTCTCTGAATAGCTACAGCAACAAGTCATCCAACTAGAGGAGTGGTTCTTGCCTCAGGTCGAATACCTCACTCATGATGTCATAGCCGAGGTTTTGGTCCTCGTCACCCTCAGGGCCACCAACTTATTGGGAATGGATCTTTTTCCCTTCTGCACCTCGGGCCTGGCCATCCAGTCGTTGTTGGAAGCTTCTGGATGACTTCCCAGATGTATTCTCTGCCACATCTCTCGGTTCAAAGCCCATATCTAACTCCTCCCCTTGGTGGTCCTGAGGTTCCACAAGGCTCGCTAAGTACCATACGCTCTCTGTGACAAACTACAGCGGGAGCTTCATCATCTTAAGGCTGAGGGCATCCTGACCCCAGTCCTCTATAGTCGTTGGGCTGCAGCCATCATGGTCCTTGAGAAGCTGAATGGATGTCTTTGTGTTTGTAGGGATTTTAAGACCATTGTTAATGGTCTGTTATTGATTCCTATCTCATTTCCAAGGTTGATCTAGGCTGGCAGGCAGCACGGTGTTTGCTAAGATTGACCTGCAGAATGCTTAACTCCAGTTGCTTTTCCATTACAACTGCCTCTCTTTTGGGGTCACAAGTGCTCTGTCAATCTTCCAGCACAATTTGGAAACATTGATAAGAGACTTTCGAGGGATGGCTAATTGCTTTGATGATATCTTAGTCGCTGGTATCTCCACGCCTAACTTGACCCAGAACCTCCAGCAACTCTTCCATTGTCTTCAGGGTGCCAGCTTATGTTGCAGCAAGGAGAAACTCTTTTTATTCCTAAGGAGAATCGAAGCATTTGAGATGTGGTGCTATAGACGAATGATGAAAATTAGGTGGAA
Organism: Schistocerca serialis cubense; assembly: GCF_023864345.2. Lineage (NCBI taxonomy): Eukaryota > Metazoa > Arthropoda > Insecta > Orthoptera > Acrididae > Schistocerca > Schistocerca serialis. Next base: position 1,219,076,666 of record NC_064638.1, on the reverse strand, counting down.
TGATAAGGTAAAGAATGAGGAGGTTCTACGCAGAATCGGAGAGGAAAGGAATATGTGGAAAACACTGATAAGGAGAAGGGACAGGATGATAGGACATCTGCTAAGACATGAGGGAATGACTTCCATGATACTACAGGGAGCTTTAGAGGGCAAAAACTGTAGAGGAAGACAGAGATTGGAACATGTCAAGCAAATAATTGAGGATGTAGGTTGCAAGTGCTACTCTGAGACGAAGAGGTTAGCACAGGAAAGAAATTCGTGGCGGGCCGCATCAAACCAGTCAGTAGACTGATGACCAAAAAAAAAAAAAAAAAAAAAAAAAAAAAAGGTGACCTACCTTGTCCATGTTTTTAGCAATATTGGCATTCGACCGATGCCCCAGTATGTTTAGTCTTTTCAGCAGGTGCTGCTCCCGAAAGACATCTCCCAGCTCAAGTCACTCCTGGGTCAAATCAGTTACTACTGCTGTTTCATACCATATGCCGCAACTCTGGTGGAAACTCTTCACCACCTCCTCCATAAGAGTGGGGATTTGTCACCAGCTTGTGATAGGGCGTTCCACCGAAGGCTTCTCTCCTAACACTGGCCTGCCTTGTCACTTAGGACCCCACCAAGTCTCTCATCTTGGCTGCTGATGCATTGGACTATGGTGTGGGGGGCATCTTGCCGTCGATGGAGTCGAGCACCTGGTGGCCGTCGTCTCCATAATGCTATCCCCAGCTCAGTGGAACTACAACGAAATTGAGCAGGAGGCATTTGCCATCACCTTTGGGTTTAGGAAATTCCACGATTACATCAATGGACATCGCTTCACTTTATACACGAATCCCAAGCATCTGGTCTCATTGTTTAGCGCTACGTCTGCCATCCCCACGGGGACTGCTCACTGCCTCCAGCACTGGGCATTGTTCCTTATGGAATATTCCTACAACATCCGTATTTGGGCCACAGCTCTTCATGCCAACGCGGATCTTACGTTTCGCCTCTTGGTGGGCGCCGACCCTGCGTTTGAAGCTAACGCAGTTGCCTGTTTCCACCTGGATGACACTCCTGCTGAGGCAGTAGCTGATTTGCTGCTGCATGCCAAGCTAGTTGCGTGTCTCACGGCAGACGTCCTGACTGTCCAGGCACTGATGCACCATGTTCAAAATGGGTGGAGGTCAGACCATTGCCAGCTAATCCATCTGGAGGTCTGGGCCTACTGGCACTGCCAGCACAATACGCCAGAGATGGGGTCCTCCTCATCTCGGGTGATAATCATCGTTGGTGAGCTGTGCTGCCACTCTCCCTCTAGCAGTGTGCCTTGGAGCTTCTACACATTCGTCATTGGGGGACTGTCCTGACGAACTGGCTTACCCATCAGCATGTCTAATCGAGGGGGACAGACACAGCCATCACCCTCATGGTGGCCTTATGTCCCTCTGGTCAATGCCACCAGTTGGTGCCCCCTTGACGCGTGTTCCTGTGGTTTTCTGCTCCTTCTCCGTGCCCTTGGATTTCGCAGGCCCATTCCGCAACTCCTCATGGCTTCTCCGGCATGTCCTCCACAACATCTGCCTTTACCATCCAAGCTATTTCCCTCATCTTTGCCATTGAGGTCCGTCTGCAGACTTTCGTGAGTGACAACAGCCCTCATTTTACATCTGCTCACCTTACCTCCTTCTGTACCAGCAACCAATCCAGTTGATTCATACCAATCCCTTTCACCCTGGATCTAACGGATTAGCCAAATGGTTTTTCTGTACATTCAAAATCTAGATGTCTAAATCACGTCCCTAACAATCCCTGCTCTTACCATCTTTCTATCCTCCTACTAGTCCACTGGTGGGTTACCCACAGCTGAAAAACTTTACAGCCACTCTCATTGGTCCCAATTGTCTCTCCTGTTTCTGAATTCTCCCCACCCACCTCAAGCACATTCGGCACGACCCCATTGTTCTCTGCAGGATCCAGTCTGGGCAATGGTGTTCACCCAGAATCGTCCCCAGTAGGTCCCCACCAGAGTCTCGTCAATCATCGGCCGCGCTGTGGTGGCAGTCACCCTTGACGATGGCATGATGTGCTGAAAGCACACCAACCAACTTCGCACCGGGTGTGGTCTGCAGCCATCGATGCAGGACTTTGTGCACGAATTGACCTCTCGATTATATCTCACAAATGTTCAATGGGTTTCAAGTAGGGCGATCTGGGTGCCCAAATCATTCGCTCGAATTGCCCAGGATGTTCTCTAAACCAATAGCGAACGACTGAGGCCCTATGACATTGAATGGTGTCCTCCATAAAAGTTCCATCGTTGTTTGGGAACATGAAATCCATGAAAGGATGTAAAATATCTCCAAATAGCTGAACATAATCCTTTTCAGATGGACCAGAGAACACATGTATATACAGACCATATCATTATAGAGCCACCACCAGCATGCACAGTACCCTGTTGTCTGATCAATGGATTCGTGGGGTCTACGCCACACTTGAACTCTACCAGCTGCCCTTACTAATTAAAATCGGGACTCAGTTGACCAGGTCACAGTTTTACAGTCGTCGAAGGTCCTAATGATATTGTCACGAGCCCTGGAGAGGCGTTGGAGGTGACATCGTACTGTTAGAAAACCACATGTTGGTCATCTCCTGCCATAGCCCATTAACGCCAAATCTCGCCCCTTTGTCTTAACCGACATGTTTGGCGTACCTCCTACACTGATTTCTGCTGTCACTTCATTAAGTGCTGCTTGTCTGTTGGCACTGATAACTCTACACAAACTCCGCTGCCATCGGTCGTTAAGTGAAGGCCATCGGCCACTGCGTCATCTGTAGTGAGAGGCAATGCCTGAAATTTGGTATTCTCGGCACGGCCATGACACTGTGGATACCAGATTACTGCATTCCCTATGATTTCCAAACTGGAATGTCCCATACGTGTAGCTCTAACTGCCATTCCGCGGTCGAAGGCTGTTAGTTCCCCTTGTGCCGTCACAATCACGTCGGAAACCCTTCCACGTGAATTATCTGCGCACTTGTAACATCTCCACCAGTGTACCGTCCATTTGTACCTTGCGTATGTGATACTATTCCCATCTGTATACGAGGTGGAACTTAAATAGTGGCAACAATTTATTTATAGCTCGTACAAAATAGATACGTGTTTCAAAGTTGTACTGATCTTTAAAGTAGTCACCTGCATTGTGTATAACCCGCTGCCAGCCATGTGGAAGTCGTAGGATAGTCTTAGTGGTGCCAATTGTGTTGAGAGTTCGAGCGGCTCGGTCCATTTCCCGACGAATTTGTAGCAGCTCTGAAGCGAATGCCGTGAAGCGTTTCCTTCAGTTTAGAAATCGAGATGAACTCAGGAGGGCTTAAGTCAGGGGAGTGCTGTAGGTGGTGTAGCACTTAGCAGCCCCATCAGTCAAACAAATCAGTAACCGCTTGCACTGTACGTGCTTGAGTATTGTCCTGCCAGATGATAGTCAGATACTGCAGAATGTGTCATCACTTCTGTCTCTAAGCTGGTCGTAGGCTGTGTTCCAAAAATGAACAACATAGAAACAGCAGTGATGACACTTTTTGCAGGAGCTCTGCGGACTTTGAATGTGGTCAGGTGATTGGGTGCCACATGTATCATACATTTGTATGCGAGATTTCCATACTCCTAAACATCACAAGGTCTACTGTTTCCGATGTGGTAGTGATGTCGAAACGTGAAGGGACACGTACAGCACAAAAGCGTACAGGCCGATCACGTCTGTTGGCTGACAGCGACCGCAGACAGTTGAAGAGGGTCCTAATATGTAATTGGCAGACATCTATCCAGACCATCACAGACTGCATCAGGATCCACTCAAGTACTACGACTGTTTGGAGGGAGGTGGAAAACTTGGATTTAATGGTCGAGCGACTGCTCATAACCCACACATCAGGCCGGTAAATGCCAAACGACACATCGCCTAGTGTAAGGAACGTAAACATTGGACGACTGAACATTGGAAAAACGTTGTGTGGAGTGACAATTCGATGGCCGGGTGTGGGTATGGCGAGCGCCCGGTGAACATCGTCTGCCTGCGTGTTTAGTGCCAACCGTAAAATTCGGAGGCGGTGGTGTTGTGGTGTGGTCGTGTTTTTCGTGGAGGGGGCTTGCATCACTTGTTGTTTTGCGTGGCACTATCACAGCACAGTTATACATTGATGTTTTAAACACCTTCTTGCTTCCCACTGTTGAAGAGCAATTCGGGGATGACGATTGCATCTTTCAGCACGATCTAGCTCCAGTTCATAATGCACAGCCTGTAGCGGAGTGATTACACGACAATAACATCCCTGATATTGACTGGCCTGCACAGAGTCCTAACCTGAATCCTATTGAACATCTTTGGGTTATTTTGGAACGCCGACTTCGTGCCAGACTTCACCGGCCGACATCGATACCTCTCCTCAGTGTAGCACTCCGTGAAAAATGATCTACCATCCCTCAAGAAACCTTCCACCACCTGATTGAACGTATGCCTGCGAGAGTGGAAGACGTCATCAAGGCTAAGGGTAGGCCAACACCGTATTGAATTCCAGCATTACTGACGGAGGGCACCACGAACTTGTAAATCATTTTTAGACAGGTGACCGGATACTTTTGATCACGTAGTGTACTTTAGGATTTCGATTTCTGGGACAAGATTAATTAACGTTGCATTCTCTTCCACTTCCGTTTTAATGGTTGTCTTATATTTTGTCGTGCTCTCTTTCTTGTCAAATTGCATAAATCGAAAGTGGCAGATTATTCAATGGTGTGCTCCGTTGTATTAGAAATTCAGGTCTTCTCTTTTTTCATTTTGGTATATTGAGCAGTAAACTCCTTGCTTGCGTGCCGCCCGCGGTGGCCGTGCGGTTCTAGGCGCTCCAGTCCGGAGCCGCGCTGCTGCTCCGGTCGCAGGTTCGAATCCTGCCTCGGGCATGGGTGTGTGTGATGTCCTTAGGTTAGTTAGGTTTAAGTAGTTCTAAGTTCTAGGGGACTGATGACCACAGCAGTTGAGTCCCATAGTGCTCAGAGCCATTTGAACCACTTTTTCCTTGCTTGCGTCATCTGGTTTATCCACTTAAAATTCTTGAAACTAAGTAATAAATGTATTGAAATATCGTTAAATATATAAGCCCACAAACCATACATACTTTTCACTTCCACAGTGTCCAATGGCACACAGGCATAATAAGTGACATTGTCCAAACTGCAACTTTGGAGCTAAAACAGTACTGGCGGGGGGAGGGGGAGGTTTATCCCCTTCTTGTCTGGTTGCTTTTCCTTTTTCAAGACTTTTTTATCGCTTTTCATTGTTTCACGTACACAAGATTGTGAAATAAATGCTGTATCCCGATTTCCGTACAATTTCATAACACACGTAAATGTGGGGACTGGAATTAACAGGAATACGTTATCGGTCGAGAAGCATATATGCGTTAGCACTCGCTCGCCGACCGTCGAGATATTACATTATCATAGCAACGTAGGAGCAGGAACTGCACGTGAACGAGCTGTGTAGGCAGCAGCTGAGTAAACCAAGCTCATGGTTTTACCACAAACCGAGGGGTGAAATATGACTTTGGTGCGAATTGTGCCCTGCGCCACACACCACTTGGTGGCTAGTGGAGTTTATACGTAGATATAGATGTAGATGTAGCGATGGACGAACCGACAATGTAAAAATAACAATGTGTCAACAGGGTACGTTTGCCATCGTGGGATGATATAAGGCTTTCTCTTGTACACAGAATATGGAAATACGAGGTGTAGAAGAACTTAGGTATAATTTTTCCTCTTTTTCTGTGATCTTCATCATACCCCTACAAGGAGTCTGTCAGTTAAATAGCGATTTGCCGTGGTAGCGGTATAGGGTGGCCTGATGCCTTCCTCGCGCCAGCGTACTTACGTACCAACTCCGGTTGTTTCTTATATCGTATTTTCTTAGTACTGTTTGATCGCCCGCCCGGTTAGCCGTGCGATCTAACGCACCGCTTTCCGGATTGGGCGCCTGGTCCCCGGTACGAATCCTCCGAGCGAACTTCGGTGCAGGTCCGGTGAGCCGGCCAGTCTGTGGATTGTTTTTGTCGGTTTTCCATCTGCCTCGGCGAATATGGGATGGTTTCCCCTTATTCCGCCTCAGCTACACTATGTCGGGGATTGCTGCGCAAACAAGTTATCCACGTACGCGTACAAAACATAAGGGATTACACTCGTCTGGTGTGTGACGCTCCCTGGGGGGAGGGGGTACGGGGCACAATAACCCTGAAAGTGTGGTTCGGTGTGGGGCGGCGGAGGGGTGAAGTGGACTGCGGTAGTCGTCGTGGGGTTGTGGACCACTGTGGCTGCGGTGTGGGGACTGAGACTATCCATCGTTTCTAGGCCCCCGGGTAATGTACAATACAATACAATTGTTTGATCAGTTTTCCGCCCCTCAGGCCTGAGTCCGTGGTGAAGAGCGCGGGTGGGATATCTAAGTGATGACGATGATGAGGTCACATACTCCGAGAAGCATAGGGAACGATGCGGGAGTCCCGAACCGCCGTACTAGGCAAGGTCGTAGCGGAGGTGGTTTTCCATTGCCTTCCTCCGACCGTAATGGGGATGAATGATGATGATGAAGACAACACAACACACAATCATCCCGAGGCAGGGAAAATCCCCATAGGGAACGATGCGGGAGACTCGCACCGCCGACTAGGCAAGGTCATAGTGGAGGTGGTTTGCCATTGCCTTCTTCCGACCGTAATGGGGATGGATGATGATGATAAAGACAACATAACAACACATAGTCATCCCTACGCAGGCAGAATCCCCGACCCCGCCGATAATCGAATTCAGGACCCCGTGCCCGGGAATCGAGAACGCTTCAACAAGACCACGAACTGTGGATTGCTATCTATGTACGGCCTTGAAAAGATCTAACATCAAGTTTGTTTTTTTTATTTTGTCTGGAGCCGTAGGCAGAATCCCCGACCCCGCCGGGAATCGAATTCGGGGCCCTGTGCCCGGGAAGCGAGAACGTTACAACAAGACCACGAGGTGTGGACTGCTATCTATGTACGGCCTTGAAAAGATCCAACATCAAGTTTTGTATTTTTTTTTTATTTTGTCTGGAGCCCTAGTCTCGGTAATTTTTTTGAACGATGCTGCCGCATTTAGCGCAATAATTTTTATTTTACTGTTAAACGATCCAGATTTTGGACTTACGCCATTCTGAAGCACAAGAACTTAGTTACATGTCAAAAGATATCAGAGTAGTTTGAAATAATAGCCCTTCCCGAAAAAGTATATCTTGTCATACTGGCCAGATCTGTCAGTGAAAGAGATAACACCTCTGAAACGCCGCAATGTATTGCAGACTTTAATTTCTGGCCCTTTTAGCACAGGTGATACATGAAACTACTAACCAATATCCGCCACAATATTCTGGCTGAACAACTACTGACATGGACAAGTCAGCAGTTTCATATAAGAGCTGTACTATAAGGTGCAGAAACGAAAAAAATGAAAGTTTGCAGCATATTTAGCCGTTTTAGCGATGCTCTTACTTTTGCTAGTGACAGATCTGGCCTATATGACCAAATATGATTTTTACATGGACTTTTATTTCATACCAGCCATATGTCTTTGACATATAAATAAGTTTTTGTACTTCAATATGGCCCACGGCCGAATTTATAGATCCTATAACAACAAAATAAAAATTTACACAGTCAAATGGCGGCAGCATCATAAAAGAAAGAGCTTCGTGGTGCTGGTTCATTTTTTGAGCCAATAATTATAGCTTTATGGCTAGCCCTAACAGAAAGTGTGCTGTATTTTTCCTTTTCTTTCAAGCAAAACGTGTACAATTTGGACCACTTTAATAATTGACGGTAGAGACAGTCTTGACTGGGTAGAGTAGTTGCTCGAACGTTACATCTGTTCTCGAATACCGGCACGTCTGCAGGAGCTTCTCTATTTTCGCAGATAGTCACGGACAGTTTGCAAGCGACGCGCTTTCAGTTGGCGAGACTCCTTCGACCTGCAGCCGTATTTCAGTGACGCGAAGTACGACGTGCGAAGAGCGCCACGGGCGGTAAATATGGCGGCGTGGCGCCGCCGATCGCGATACCGACACTCGCAGACCGACCGCTCGCTGCTGGCTGGCTGCTGCAAGCCCCGCCGACTGAAGGGCAAATGGCGCGTAATGCGGCAGTTAGGCCCCCGCCGCAATGAATAACGCATGGCTCTGCCTCGGCGCGCCGGCTGGCGCGGCGCCACTGCGCGTGCGCGAGTCGGCCTTCCCTGTGCTGCGCAAATACACGTGCGAGACTCTGGCGCCGAGTGCGTTTCACAAATCACGAGCTGCGATACAAAAATACAGCGAATGGCTTCGTTCGGTGCCAAAAACAATTCCTGCATGTTTACCCGAAATGTTACATAGAATTCGTTATTCTGCCACAGAATGTGTCTCTACATTTCGGTTGTAACACCCCAAGAAACCCGAAAACCCAAATAAGAATGTCATGATAATTTAAAGTAGGGAACAGTGTTATCCTGACAGGTACGACCACTTTGACAATAATATAACACCTTAAAGTTTTGGTGAACACCAATTTTAATAATTACTGAGTATGTCATGATATAAAATTGGAAAGAAAGTAATGTTATTTGTAACTAGCTATCAAACATCTTAGTAATAACTACAAATCAGTACGACGAAAGTTAAATCCAAAGTACTATGTCGGTCAGAGATAACATTTATTGTGAAAGAGAGTTGTAAACGCAGCTAAAAGGAAATTCAATGCCTCTCCAATGCTCGATCACGGAAAAGTTAGTCGCTTGCTAGCTTGCTTGCTATCAAGTCGAGAGAGAACACTGTTATAGTATTACAAACGGAAAGCTACGAGATTGTTGCTTTTTTTTAAAATAACGAAAAGAAGTAATATTGTGTGATAGAGATGCGCGGACTTTGTTCTCAGTTATTCTGACTTGAGAACGTGAACTGAAGTGATATTCTGATAGTGTACGACGTGTTAATGAACTTTAATTATTGGAGATATTGTTGTTTGACTTAACCTTCATCAAAGCGAACAGTTACAACGGAGAATGGACATAGTATCGACGACTGCAGTACCTGATTAGCCTGGAGTAGGAAACATTAATTCGACAACACGGAGAAAATGCAAATACGCCGATTGTAAAAGTTGTAATTGTCACGATCACCGAACTGAAAAGAATCGTAATTGATCTGATCCATCGGTGTGCGTGTGCTAAGAAGGAACAATAAAATTGTTCGTCAGTAATGAGAAAGCCCAAATTACTAACAAGAGGGCCGGCAGGAGTGGCCAAGCGGTTCTAGGCGCTTCAATCCGGAACCGCGCGACTGCTACGGTCGCAGGTTCTAATCCTGCCTCGGGCATGGATGTTTGTGATGTCCTTAGGTTAGTTAGGTTTAAGTAGTTCTAAGTTCTAGGGGACTGATGACCACAGATGTTAAGTCCCATAGTGCTCAGAGCCAGTAATGGAAATCTCACGTGTTGGCTCCATCATTAATTGGACTGTGTGATAGTTGATGACCAAAATTAATTAACTGTGAACATTTTAATTGAAAGAATGACTTGATGAACATTGAGCACTGAAAGGAGTGTTTTGCCAAAATAATAACACGACGCACGAAAGCAAGATAGCATTGTAGATTATCTCTGGATTTGCGTCGTGCCGTAGTGAACAGTTCTGCCTAGAACCGTAACAACTACTGATAATGAACCGCAAATGAATTTTTCCTCTCTTCAGTGGTGTGAAACGATGCCGGTGATGAATGATTCACTCAGTACTGCAATAACTAACTATGCGGGCATAGAAAATCATCATAAAACCATGACAGACAATTAAATTCAGCAGTTCGCATCACTGACAAGACTGTGCGGACTCGCAAACGGACTTCCATACATTACGCGAGGAATAATTTTCTTTAGAGGTTTTCAGGTGCTGTTCCACGTTATCCGACGGGGACAACCATCACTGCGCGTCGCGTCTCCATTCCACCGACCGAGCTGTAGCAGTAGCGGCTCAACAACAACAGCGACAACAAAAGGGGACAGGGGACGTCACACTCTTCTCATACAGTAAGCTCGAATCAATTTCGGACAGCGACCATTTTTACTCAGTAATAGACACGTGTAAATGGCATGCTATGTGTCAGTTGCAGGCAGCTCATAACTCTTTCACTTATTTACCACTGAGTGCTTCGCCATTAGCGCTATAGCTTACTTACTTTACGCGATCAGGCCCAATGGACCGCGCACTGGTTTGAGAGATTGCCTCCACTTCAGCCTGTCTTCAGCTCCTTTCTGCCATTCTTCCAGCAATACCGCTCTCTACTGGTCTTTGGATACGCAGCCACTCCATCGAGTTCTAGGTCTTCCTACCAGCCTTCAGCCGGTTGGCTCGGTTTTGAGTACAGATTTCGGCCGTCGGTTGTTCTGCATTCGAGCAACACGTCGTGTCCACTGGAGTCGTCGTGTCTTCATTATAGCCACGATGTTCATCTCTCTTTATCGTTCCACTCTGTATTGTGACGAATCTCCCATTTTTCCTCCTCTTTATCGTAAACAGGTCCCAAAATCTGCCGAAGGACTTTCCTTTCAAATATCATTAGTCTTTCCAGATCTTGCTTGGTTGTAGTCCAGGTGGCACATCCAAGCAGTACTACTGGTTGTAGATGTTTATTTTGAAATTTTGGACAGATTTCTGGTTTTGAGAAGAGCATTAAGACCGTGGTAACAGCGATTAGCTGCCTGTAGTCTTGCCTGTATTTCCATGTAACTGCGCCGAGATATTTGAACTCCCTGACTTAGAGATAAGAACCTTCAGTTATCTGTAAGGGTGGAAGTGGTTCTTGAGTTTCATTAAGTTTACGGTCTACAACTATGTATTCCGTCTTGTCACGATTGATATGAAGTCCAATTTTCCTCGCTGTTGTTTCCAGAATGTCAGGCATTTCCACTAATTCTTCTTTCGACCCATATTGTAGCACTATATCATCGGCATAGTCGAGGTGCTTGATGTTTACATCCTCGGTATGAACTCCTCTGACTTCATTAGATAACATCTGTCGCATTACCTTCTCTAATGCGAGATTGAAAAGAACGGGGTGATAGTCCATCACCCTGCCGTAGCCTAGCTTTTATTTTGAATGCTCCAGTCACCTTATTTCCAATTTTTACCTTTGCTGTAGCGACCCAGATTGTAGCACTATATCATCGGCATAGCCGAGGTGCTTGATGTTCGCATCCTCCGTCTGGACTCCTCTGAGTTCGTTCGATGACATCTGTCGCATTACCTACTCTACTGCGAGATTGAAAAGAACAGGTGATAGTCCATCGCCCTGCCGTAGCCCAGTTTTTGTTTTGAATGCTTCAGTCACCTTATTTTTAATTTTTACCTTTGCTGTAGTATCCATCAGGCAGGCCTTCGTGAGGCTTACTAGTTTTTTGGCAAAACCGAACTGTTCCAGACACCTCAGCATACTTTCCCGATGAATGCAATCATATGCTTTTCTGAAGTCGACAAACAGCATGTTTATTTCTTGGCCAAACTCCCACCTTTTTTCTATGATCTGGTGTAGGACAAAGATTTGGTCGATTGTAGACCTCCTGAGACGAAACAATCCCTGATATTCTCCAGTAATGGTGACTGTCAACGGCTGGATTCGATTAGAAGACAGTTTGGGAAGATCTTGTAACAACTATTGAGAAGAGCGATACAACGGCAGTTTTGACATGCCATTCGGTCATTCTACTTCTGGATGGGACAGATTAGCGCTATAGACAGCGTGTTTCCATAGTATTATTAAAAAAATATATACAGTGTTAATAGTCATTATAGAGGAAAATGTATAAAAAACTGCGAGGGGATACAGTATAACAAAAAAAACTAACTACGAGAAATGCTTGTATAAAAACATTAAAATAGAGCATTACGGTACAGTAGTGAAACCAGATTGTCTACATGCAAGCGAAAGTAGAGCACTAAACTGTAACTAAGGTAAATTAAAAATACTATAAGGACGAATCATTGGGAAAATATTAGGCCCATAAAATCTATGCAAGGGTGGAAATTATGCTGATATATGATACTTATCAAAGCAGCAACGTATCAGACGTAATGCATTTGTACTGAAAACCAAACAGTGGATTAACAAAACGAGTCTCCGTCCTAACAGGCTTAGAAAGGCTCAATGGTACCGTCCGACCGCCGTGTCGTCCTCAGGCAACTGGATACTCTCAGTTTTCTTGACCTAGAGCCGCTACCACTCATTCACCTAGCTCCTCAGTTGTTATAACAGGTGTGAGTGAGGCCATGGAGGTCAACATCGCAAGGCAGCACGATTTGTCGCTCATCCAAGTTCAATCCGTGCAAGATGCTGCTTAGCTTCTGTTATCTACAGGAACCAGTGTATCCGCCACGGCACGACCGTTGACTGAACCAAAAGACCTACAAATATTTCAGGAATAAGAGGGAGGGAGGATTTCTCTGATGACGTGACTGAAGAAGAAACGGGAGTAGACAGGACAGAGGTAGGGGATTCACTATTACAACCAGAATAAAAAAATAAATACATAAATAAAAGCCATTGCAAGACTTAAGAGCAAATAAGGCAGAAGGAGTAGATAATACTTGCTCGGAATTTATTAATCGTTGGTGGAAGTGAGCACAGAGCGACTAGAGACTAGAGACTCTGAGCAGCCTTAGCGTACGGATCTCCGTGCTGGCACGTTCACAGGAGCTCAGTCCGTCACTTCACCTGATGATGGTGACATGTATGATCGCCGAAATATTGTGCCCGTTGGACACTGTAGACCGGCAGTACACACGTGGATATTTTGATTATCAAATACGCCGGGAGAAACTCAAGAATCACATCAAACACCTTTACGGGGAAGAGAGGTACCGCAGCATGAAGAAGTACATGAATTTCTGCAATTCATCTACCTAGACAGCAAAATAACCCATGAGGGATGGAGCAAGGAAGACATAGAAGGCAGACTAGCTCTCGCAGAAAGGGCATTCCCCGCGAAGGCAGTCTACTAGTATCAAACGTAAGACTTAATTTGAAGAACAAATTTCAGAGAATGTACGTTTGGATCAAAGCGTTGTATAGTAGTGAAACATGGACTACGGGGAAACAGGAACAGAAGAGAATCGAAGCAATTGGAGATATGATGCGACAGAAGAATGTTTAAACTGATGTGGACTGATAAGGTAAGGAATGAGGAGGTTCTCCGCAGAACAGTGGAGGAAAGGAATATATGGAAAACACGGACTAGACATCTGTTGCGACTCCAGGGAATGGCTTCCATGGTACTAGAAAGAGCAATAATTGTTAAAATCTGTAGAGGAACACAGAGATTGGAATACAACCTGCAGATAACTGAGGCAAAAATGGAAATGCCATGTGGCTAGGGCCTCCCGTCGGGTAGACCATTCGCCTGGTGCAAGTCTTTCGAGTTGACGCCGCTTCGGCGACTTGAGTGTCGATGGGGATGAAATGATGGTGACAAGGACAACATAACACCCAGTCCCTGAGCGGAGAAAATTGCCGGCCCAGCCGGGAATCGAACCAGGGCCGTTAGGTATGACATGCCGTCGCGCTGACCACTAAGCTACCCGGGACGGACAACTTTGGCCATAAGTTGCAATTGCTATTGTGAGGTGAAAAGGTTGGCACAGGAGAGAAATTCCTCGTGGGCTGCATCAAACCAGTCAGAAGCATGACGACTGCCAAAAACAAAAAGGAAGCCACCAGTAAACTGGAACCATGAATTAAAGAAGGATTTTGATAAATACAATGTAAAAGGTGAAGAAACGACTGACCGAGAGCTGCTTCGAGAAAACGTATTGTAATGAATATGATAGGATTCCAAGATGTAGGGTGAAAAAAAACTGATCTGAAGTGGTCAGTAAACGGGAGGAAGTGGTACAGGGAGCACAAGAAAGACTTCTGGAAGAAAAGATGACTAGGTATTGATATGTCAGATGGCGCTTAGGCGGGCCATTTGAGAAAAAACGGAAGAAAAGCTATGGTATTCTGTGATGTGTCCTCGTTCTGTTCTATTTATTTTATCCTAATTAGGATGTAGTAATTGCTTTACTAACTGTGGGTAGCAATCGGACTTGTAAATTATAGGAGGTAGTCGCGTGCAGTAGATGTATGTGATGGTCGATCACTCTCTTTTCAATGTGAGAGTTTGTAATCTACCACACGAATTAAAATGATAGTAAACAGATGCTAACACAGGTGATCACAGAGCAAACCTATTAGTTTTTATGCTAACTGCCTTTGAGATGACTATAATGCCGAATGTTACTTCAACATGGGGGACTTAAATTCGCGGGAATGGCTTGTATTAATGTGCCTATATTCACAAATACGTAATTACTTTATGCAGCACAAAGTTTTCAACAAAACTAACATTGTAAACAGTTAATGAGTAAGCTTATAACCATTGAAAGTACTTGTCTACTGTGGTTGTACTATATTTAACGTCACTATTACAAAAATATTTCAGACAAGGTACGAAAATGTGTACGTCGCTTAGCGATGTGTAGTCAGATATAACATAATCGGTCTCAGTTACTACCTATACCTGACTGTAACTAACACAGACTCAAATTTTGTCACAGACCACTGGCTTCCATTTGTAAGGTAACAGGCCACCACAGTTTTCTGAAGAAAAGAAGTAGAAGCTTCACTTTACCTTGTGGTGCCTCCTTCTCACCAGTAACAGCGACACACAGCATGCATTAAGAAATTTGGCTGGTTTTTAATTTATGTAGGAAATCTCAGTGTAAGTCTGCGAACGATTTTGTATTCAAATAAATACTAGCTCTTAGTAGTGTAAACCTCTTTGGTTCAAAACACTGAAACTATAAGGATGACGATTTTTAAATACATAAACATAGGAGATAAGCATATGCTTTGTAAATAGGCAGTACAGTATTAATCAGCTTGCACTTCCAGTTATGTCATGGCTTTTATACGGTATGCCAATATGGCTTCCGTACTCGAGTCCACTTTACATTGCAGAACAGACCAAACAAAAACTGTTACATGTTGCAACACGTGATGACGAGCTGTGTCCAAGCCTCTTTAACAAATGCAGTTAAACTGTGATCTGGCAGCTTACTGTTTGTGGTTCTGAAAGATACAGAATCTTCAGTTCTACGTACAGTTAGCAACATGTCTTTTGCAGCTGCAGAGCCCCCTTATCCACAATACAACTGCTTTTTTACTCCACAACCAGTCAGAGCTAACCCCTTCTTCCATACTGCACAGTTTAGCTGCTGTTTTCATAAAATAGTAGCATCCTTTAGCAGTCACTCGATACTAATTTTGCCAGTGATCGACTTTCACCAAGCAAACACCACACACGTGCACTGTCTCGCACTACTACTGACTACTTACACAATCTCTGTTTGAGAACTCCTGCTTCTCAAACAGGGCTGGATATCACAGCAAAGATTAACGTGCGGAAATTCTCTTAACAAAATACTACATTTTTCTAATGCCATCACTGTCTATAATACACAAAACATAGTTTTACAGTCGTTTTAACACTCCAAGTTTGTAAGCAAAATAATCAGAACGTAATATATTCAATTATTTCTTAGTATAGTTTAGGAAATGTGCAACATAGGTTGTTTGACATTTCTACCAAGAGGTGGCAGGACGTTACGGTGATCCCTGACTCACATACATTTACAATCAGATTGCGTCATTGCACTTAAAACAGTTATGGCAAACAGTACATAGGAGATGAGCATAAAAAGAAGAGCATAACAATAGCACTAGGCTGCAATAGCTATGCAGAGATAAACGGTTGTAAAAAGTGTAGAATATTGTGGGCAGCTGCATCAGACATGACGACTACAAAATAAAAAAATACAATATAGTTATTTTCTCAGATCTTTGTTGGTGTCTCTCCATTACACAGTGTATCTTCCCCGTAGGAGCTATGCAATTTTATTCATGTAATATATCGAGAAATATGAATATCTGGAGTTCAGACTCAGTGATAAGCAAATAAGGGAAAGCAGAAACAAGGAAGGAAAATCTAGACGGACTATACAAGGAAAATGAACTTGAAGGTAGTATTATAGAAAGGAAAGAGAAAGTGAGTGAAATTCAGATGGCATATTCGATAGAACGAGAAGAGTTTGACAGAGCATTAAAGGACCTAAGTGGAAACAAGGCCGCTGGAGTAGACAACATTTCCTCAGAATTAGGAAGACTCTTGGGAGACCCACCTGTGGTGTGCGAGACGTATAAGATAGGTAAAATACGGCTAGACCTCAAAAATAATGTGTTAGTTCAATTCCATAGTTTTTATGTGCTGAGACATTGTAACAATACAGAAAATTTAGTTTAATGACTCGTGAGTGCAAAATTACATCACAAATTATTTTCAGTAGTATCCAAAAAGCAATGGAGGCCACCTCTGCGAATATCAGTTAGTGTTCCAAAGAAATGAACACGTAGGGCCATATACACTCTACGACATGTCCTGGAACACAGGTTGAAAAAAGACAAAAGTACGTTTATAACATTAGAAGATTTTGACAGTGTTAACTGGCTTTCACAATTTTGAAGGTAGCATGGATGATTTACAGGGACCGAAAGGTTATTTATAATTTGTACAGCAGTGAAACTGCAGTTGGGAACTCGAAGTACATAAGAAGGAGATAATGGCTGAGAAGGTTGTTAGCCTATCGACGACGTTATTCGGTGCATCCATCCAACAAGCATTACAGGAAACCAAGCAGAAATTGAGAAATGGAATTAAACTTCAGGAAAAAGAAACAGTAGCTTCGATATTAGAGGGTGGCATTGTCAGAGACTGCAAAGGACTTTGAATAGCGACTGAATGAAACAAGTTAGTGTCTAGAAATGAGGATACAAGATGAACACAACAAAGGTGAGAAAAAGATAATGTAATCAACTGACTGTGAAGGTATTAGATTAGCAAAAGTGACAGTGATGGTAGAATATACCTTTCGCCATTTACACATCAAAGTTACTGATGACGATCGAAGGGAATAGGATATAAATTGGGAACTGGTAGTAGTAATAAATTGTCATCAGACAGGAACATGTTAATATCTGACTTAAATTTAAATTTCAAGAAGACTTTTCCGAAGTATTTATTTGGCTGTGGCCTTGTGCGTAGTGAAACGTGAGCGGTAATCAATTCAGTCAATAATAAAATAGAACTACGTGCTATAGGATAGACATTCAGAAAATTGAATCTTCCTGCAGACGAATAATGAAGATTTAATAGGTAGAGCGAACAATTACTTGATCTGATTGGAGAAGAAAAGATATTTATAGCAAAATTTGACTAAAAGATGAGGTTAGCTGATAGTACGCATCCTGAGGCATCAAGGTGTACTCAGTTTGATAAAGGAGGGAAGTGTGAGAGGTAATTATTGTAAAAAGACAGCTAGAAGTAAATAGAGCCAGCAGCTGTATGAGGCTTTATGTTCAGAGATGAAGGGGCTAGTTCATGGAAGAACTTTGAGAGGAGAGACTCGAATCAGTCTCATAAAATATTACCGAGACAAAGCTTACACAACATATACACTAAGGATTGGAGTCTGTGTGAAATATTTGTCGTATTATGCCAATTTTTTATATTTACTTAACGAGAATTTAGTAAGTTAATGTTTGTAATAGTGCAGCGGCAAGCAGAATAAATATATAAACTTAACTGTTTTTGCCATTCCCCTTATAATGTATTAAGGTTAAACAAATGTCATCATTTAGCGATGTTTAGCTCTTCATGATCTAATGTGAAATTGCAGATTATCTAAAAGCATATGGAATGCATGTCGGAAATATACAGGGTGTCCAATTTATCTTGACTACCTTGAATAGCTGCTTGTCCAGATGCAAGTTACAAAATGTTTCAAGCAAATGTTCTTTAGCCGTTAGGGGGACGTCAGGCAGCATGATTGCCTTCGTTGTAGCTTTGTTTTTTACAGATATATGAACAGCGGTATGATTTTCTCAAATAGCACCCTGTATTTTTTATTCAGTAATTCATTTCCCCTTCTAAAATGTATCACAGTGTACCATTCACTGAAACACAGCGTTATTAATTACGTGACACAACACTGAGTTTGAGCGCAGGATCACAAACTCGTCCACTTGCTGGAGTCGTCAGAAGACGAATGAAAACCAAGTAAAAACATAACACAAAATTGACTTTGACTCTCTCGTACCACTGTCCAGGGATAGAACATTCAAAGGTGCCCAAAGTGGTGACCCTGGGAACCGATACACTGGTGCACTCGTTGAATGAAAGAATTATTTACTGCTTCCAGTGTTGCCTGCTGAAGAGGATTCAAGCAAGCACGATGTGCTCCTTCATGTCCTCTGGAGTTGTTGGAATATCGCGATAGACAACGTCTTTACTGCATCCCCTAGGAAAAAAGTCTAGAGGATTTAAATCTGGAGACCCAGCAGGCCAAGAAACTGTTCCTCCTCGACCAATCCGTCTGGCAGGATACTTTCGGTTCAGAACACGACGTGCACGCAAGACATTATGTGCTTGAGACCCATCGTGTTGATACCACATAACCATTCTTAGCGGCACTTCATCCAGTAGAGGAGGAAGAATTCGTCTGAGGAAGTTGGCATACGCTGTGCCGTTTAGACTACCATTGATGAAATAAGGGCCAATAATTGTAGTACCAGGCATCGCACACCAGACGTTAAGTATCCGTTGACACTGATGTTCCACCTGTCTAAGCCACCGTGGGTTGTCGCTGGATCAATAATGCATGTGCCCTGTATTTCCCTGTCCTTTGTTTGAGAAGGAACATTCATCGGTAAATAGAACATCGGAGAAGAAGTTCGGGTTGGCGAGGATTTGCTACTGTGCACACTGACAGAACCGTACACGTTTCTGGATATCATTCCCATGCAATTCTTGATGTAGGTGTACATGGTAAGGATGGAACCAGTGACGTGTAAGAATATGATGTACACTGGTTTTAGGAATGCCAGTATAGTGTTCAAGCTATCGTGTGCTGATATGTGGATTCATAGCAACGGAAGCGAGAACAGTAACTTCGGCTGCTTCGTCTGTGATAGTGCTACGGCCATTCCGTTGTCGTGGTGGAAACTTCCCGTTTCCTGAAACGTCCCAACAAGGCAAGAAAACATCCGTCGGGAAGGTGGTTTCTTGTCAGGACATCGCTCTCTCTGCAGTTCTGCTGCCTGCGTAGCATTTCGCCTACCTTCAACAACATGTAACACCATAGCTCTTATGCTGTACGGATTTATTTTGCTTTTGTTTCATTTAATATTACATCATTGAGCTTCTGTAAACGTGTTTGATTGAATAGATAACACAGAATTGTATACTCCTTTCTTTGTACAAACTTTGATGTCATGGTTTGGTTCAATGCAAAGTAGTGTATCTTTCATTTAAACTCTTTGTCCCATTTGGAGGGAACAAAAATTACTGTATATGATTGTAATTTTGTGTGAATAAATTTTTTTGTAGAGATGTCAATATGTGTAAATGTTTTGTTTTATTTAATGCATTTGGTTGCTGTTATGTAAACTGCTGATCCTCACTTAGGGCTCTTAGTTATTCTGTATGTAAAAGTTGTTGTGGTTCCCCTTGGGAACGGAAGTGTGTAGCGCGCGCAAATTGTGGTTGGCTTTTGTGGAAAAGGTGGATCTGATAGTCAGTCGGGGACGAGCTACGAGTCGGGGACGAGCTACTAAACCGTGCACTGCCATGTAAAAGGTGTATATTGTGCTGGTTCCGAGAGAGGATTTTTCTGCTACTTTCCAAAGCCTCGGATGGATGGATAACTAGCTGGAACTATTCTGGAATTTGTATCTATCATCGCCACCAAGAAATGACAGAGTCCAGCAGTTGTGTCTGCGAATTCACCTACCAACATGCAGTTGCCACCACGTTGCGCAATCACTGTAACGTAATACTATAATGATGTACAGTGAAGGATCAACTTAATGGATGTGCTAATGTGCTCAAATACAAGGTAATTTATATCTGAATTTATGTACCTACCTTGATTTTTCTCCTCATCATAACACCTCTCAGGTTCCTCTCCGTTTGAACTAAAGTGAGTACCGAGTGTCCTTACTGAAAGTACATTAAAACCCAGTTTGCTAATTAATACCTCTTGAACTTAATAAAAAGAAAGTTAAAGTTAATGTGGCAAGAGAGTGAGTTAAAGTAAATGTTGTTTGCTGAAAATAATTTTTCTATTAAAACTGCTTATTAAAGTGCTGTTGCCAAATGCAAACTTAAAAGTTCTTAAGACTGAGGCTTATAAAGTTTTGTTTAGTAAATGATCACATTGCTGTGTGTAGTAAATTCTTAAAGGTGAGTTAGTTTCTTGCAATTTTGCCAACATGGTGTCTCACTGTAGTAAAAGTGGAAAATTGCAGTTGTGAAACTTTATATACTCATGTATATTAAGTGTATGTCTCTCTTGTGTATAGGAAGTGCATATTTATAATATAACAGGATCCACAGTTTGTCTATTGTATTAATGCTGGGCAACAAGTAATGGGAAGACCACTGATTATAAAAACCATAATTTCTTTATTCAAATGATAATGAGAAGCAACCTGTGAGTGGATTCCCATTAACTTTCATTTAAAATAGTAAAGTATTTAACTGAGAGAGACTTCACATATGTACAATTTATGATCCTGCAGTGAATGTTAATAGTAATGATATAAATACCATTCAGTTTGAACAAGGCCTGAAAGTAATAGTGTGTTTCGGTATCTGTTATAATTTTGCAAATAGTTTGTACTGCTCCAGTTGTTAGCTTCAATCTTAACGTAAACATATGTATGTGTCAGGGTTTATTGCACTCGCGTGTGGCCAAGTATAGGTTGTGTTTATCCATTAGAGTTACTAAAAACTATTTTCTTGAACGGGAATGTTAATCATTCTCTTGCCTAGTTAGGCTGGCGACCGTTTTCTTTATCCGTTGAACAGTGCAGATAGGCAAAATTTGGTTTGTTACTGTTCAAATAATTACGTAATTCTGACTTTCATTTCCGATAAGCCACCTCCGTTAGGTACAACACGGTCAACGTAACAAAATTCCTCTCAGAGGGTAACACTGCTCTGTTGCTTTATACCATGAATGCTTTAACAACATAGTTTTATTTCGCGACCTACCACAACTTTAAGGTTATGGTACAGCAGAAGCAGACGGAAGTGTTATAAACAACAACAACAACAATAAAAGAAACATTATGTCTATGTACTTTGTAGGAAGGGCAGCCTTTACTGTGTGCCTACTCTACACAGCAGTATTTAAAAGGACTAAACTACTGTACTAAATGCACCCGTACATAAGAAAACAGTTCTGCTAACTTACATTCCCCACAGATGACTAGGTTTTTACCTTCTCCTCGTTGGTGTACATTCTACTCACACAACTCTTCAACTGACGACGTTTGACGGAAAGACGGCTGTGCATTCTACTTATGTTTACATTTGTCCTCTGTCAACGTCAGCACGTGGATGTGTTCCATTACGCCGAGAACCTGCACTAAGCGCTGGGAGCGTCAATATTGTGTCATGTAATTAGTAATTAGTAACGTTGTGTTTCAGTGAGTGGTACACTGTGATACATTTTTGTAAAGGTCTTTAGGAGAGGAAATGAATTACCGAATTAAAAATACAGGGTGTCATTTAAAAAAGTCATACCGCTGTTCGTATCTTAGTAAAAAACAAAGCTACAACGAAGTCATTCATGCTAATTGATGTCCCGACGACGGCTAAAGAACATTTGCTTGAAATGTTTTGTAAATTGCGTCTGGGTAATCAGTTATTTAGGGTGGTCAAGATAAATTGAACACCTGTATCACGGCTGTAATATACATAACCGTAGGCATAGTGGTTTCGTTGTAACTTGCTCACTTGCATTTAGTGGTTGATCATAAGGCCATCTTGTTAACTAGGCAGGCAGAGCTTGGTTCTCGGTCTTTTGATGTTCACGTGTTTATGGATAAGGTTGTTTGGTTTGGTAAGGTCTGTGTAGCCAATGAGGTGCATGAGTTTAGGTATTGGTTGCGATTTATTTCGACGTCCATCTATTTGGGTATATTGTGGTGTAAAAATTTGGGAGTTAGAAATATTCTGAACTTTGTGTGCTAGTGTAACTATCGGTGACCGAACTTTTGCCAGAGTAAAAGTTCTTGTACGTAGTCTTGAATGAACTTTCAAAATTTTACGATTTTAATTCAGTTTGAGTGGTATGGCGTGTCACAAAATTCCTTTGATTATCATTACTTACCGCCTGAGAATGCTCAGCTTGCTCTGCTAAGTTAGTTATTTAATATCCTACTATTTTCTGTTATTAAATAGCGGATTCTATACGGCTACCATTCGAAGTATCTTTCTGACTGATTTGAATAAACTGAGGTTAGCTTATATCATTGTGCTAATTATAATTACTAAAAACCCTTTATTTTATTAATCCAGTCATTAACTTATGTTGGTAAATAGAATTATCACTGATCTGCCTTTGCTAAATTAATGTGGCTCATGATAGATTGACCCTTCTATAAGGGCCTAAAGGAACAGAGCATGATCGAACTGTCACTGATTTGTCTCTGTCAAATTAATGTGCCCCATGCTAGATCGGTGTTTCAATGAGGATTTAAAGCAATAGTGAAGAGCTGAAGCACTCTTGTAAGGACGAGCCTTATAAGTATTTAAGGTCCACTCTCTGGCGGCTACATAGCAACCGACTGGTCCCAAGATTTCACATCATTTTATTCGTTATCATCACAACAGAAGTAGCACAGTTTACTGCCATCGCATAAACTTCAGAATCATGCATGAGATGGATAGTTTCATAAAAAAAACTCTTAATGGTCCTGTCAGATTCTTTAAAGGCGGATTTAAGTTTGAAAACGTAATATTGTGAAGGTGAAATGCATATATTCATCTTTCGCTGTAATCGACTTCGGGATCTGAATCTTTCGGGCAATACCATTACACTGTAGCCAAAACTGTTACATTGAAAAATGACCATAAGTAATTATATGCATATAATAATAACTGAATCAACAACTTGTTGTAAATGCTTTATACATGATTTGTTTTCGCCTGGAAGCTCAATAGTGGCCTCCAATTGTTGATCTAGTTCAAACGGCCTAGTAAGGTGCGATTCTCATATTTATTTCACAGTCGATAGTTTAAGGGATGTGAGTCTGGATTTAACACTGTGTAAAGCTTACTCTCTGTAGCTAAATTACACCTTCTGCGGAACTAATAAAGAACGGAACAACGTAATTCCGAGTTGAGCATTTATTTCGAATTTAAAAGTTAATGTTCACTGATTTAAGTGTCGAAAAATTGTTTTACAATGAACCAACCCATGGCAAGTAGCAAAATACTTATTTTATGTTGTTAGACAAACAATGTGTAATTGTAATCTGATATATTCCTTAAGTGAATTATCAGGAATATTGAACCGGCTTCCTGTAACTGCACTTAATATCCAATACCAGAACACTGCTAGCTCAGAATATCTGTCACATAGGTATGATACATATGAGTATAATTAGCGTTATTTCTCACAGAGCTGTGTATAAAATATTCGTCTGTATCAAAATTTGAAAACTGTGCATTTCAAAAGTGTGTGTAAGTGAATAAACACTTAATAAAAGTTGCATCTTTCTAAAATTTAATATCGTAGTAGATATTCTTACAACGTGAAATGCGCCTTTCCACTGTTCTTTTTCTTTCATAATCTTATCTTCAACATCATATCGTAGGATGAATTTGTTTTCTAAGACGCACAACTTTACAACTACCGATTATTATTACATTCCTACGTAACTTCACTGGCATGTTGTTTGCTGTTTGTATCTCAACAGTACTTCGATTAGGCACATACATATATTTGTCACTTACCCTAAGCATTACACAGTAAGCAAAGGTAAATGTTCTCTACGCTTTTGTAAGTGTAGACAGATATTTATAGTGCACTAACTACTATATGAATATTTAATAAACATAAGTAGTATATCTGTAGGTATTATAAACATGGCTGATGTTTCCGCCGGTATCCAGTGGTTCCGTTGTGGTGCTGCAACCAGTGGATGACGTAGTAAAGATGATGAAGGGCTGAAAATTTAAAAGTTATGGCGGGAAACTTAATAATCAAACATGAGAGAGGGTGAGAAATTTAAAAATGTTAACGATGCCAAGTGGAACAAATTTAAAATTTAAAGTTAGTGCCGTTGAGAAATACAAAAATGCTAAATCGCGGGATAATAAAGAAATCGTAAATCAAAGACGGCAGCACAACCTTGCTTTTGCTTTGTAACACCTCTCCATGAATCAGAGCGTAGTACTTTACAGATCATTAAAATGAAATAGCCAATCACAATGTAGCCCCAGAGCAGCCACCTGCATCATGTACAAAATTATCTAAGTACTCTGAATTTTTTGCGAAAACATTTATCCAAAAAATTATGTTTAAATTTATATCACCAAATAATCATATCCAAACATCTTAGCAAGCAACACATCGCATCACAGATGGGGACATCTCGGGCAGTTTGTTTCAATTACATACAAATTTATACTTGGTGAGGTATGGGGTGCAGTTTATAATAGCTTGATCTGTAGCAATAAGTAATTTAGTGTAAAATGGGGCAATTTGTTACAACTTTGTTTCATGCCTGTCTGTAGCCAAACCTCGCATTCTGGGTAATGGTTGTCACCATTATCAGAGCAATGACGGTCACAATGTTAACTGAACCTCCATACTGTCAGTACCCCCAACTGAATCCACCATATGTACAAAGTAATAGTATCCCCATGATCGGCGTAATGTCAGTCCCCTTATCACCTGAGCACCATTAACCATTATCCACTACATGTCTACCATTTACTGTTGACAATTACATGGCGCCAATTTACCATTTACATTTATCATTTACCATTTACTGTTTACTGTTACCCTTTACCCATTACATGATACTCACACTGGAAAATGGCCTTCAGTAGTTGACACACCTAGTAGTTTGCACTCATCAGTAGCTGACTCGCGCCACGGTAACTGACTCCTCATAGCAGATGCTAACAAACTGTTCCGATTTCCCAGAAAACGTTGATGAATAAAACTTCTGCAAAACATCCAGTTCAAAAAGGCAGTTTCCACTCTCTGACAGCATAATTTAGTATTAATAATAGAATATCAAAGACACTTTATACTGCAAAATGAAATTTATGCTGTATCGTGGGGTCACTATAATGTGTGGTTGAGTTCGATATTGGTGGTTTCTGATGCATTTTTTTTCTTTTTTTACGAATTCCAATGTGTGAGTGACACTGACTGCTTTGGTAATACTTGTCAACACATACACTTCAAGCTATAGCTTTAATCAGCAGTGGCGCCCATGTGTATTCTGCAATACCGTATGTGTCACATTATGCTGACTCAAGAGTAGATGCACCTGAATCAAGAGTAGATGCACTTGATGTGAGCAGGATTATAATTGTGAGAACAAACAAGACATTCAGTCAGCAAGTTCAGGGTTGCTGATGTCTGCCTGCCTTGCGACACTGACAAGCATCATAGAAAAATGTAAATAAGTGCTGCTTTATGTAATTTTTTCGACAAATAATTGTGAACATGGTACAAAAGCATCAAATTAGTTGCATAATTTCGAGTATGGCTACAATGAAATTAGGTGCTTCAGTTTAATGACCTGTAAAGTAAGATGATTGTACTACAACTTAAATGTTTTATGTGATTATTTAGGTAAGTATATCTGAATCTGATGCAAAAAATTCAGAGCATTCCGATACTTTTCAGCATCGTCAAGATGGCTACATTGAGACTGGCTGCTTCATTTTAAGGTTCTGTAACATACTTATGGATGTGCTAATACCTGAGGCTCACCCTATACGTAATTTTTTGGACAAATGCTTTGAAACACAGTGCAGAAACATTTCAGAGCATTCAGATACCTTCGAGCATGGGCATTGTTATTGGCTATTTCATTTTAACGACTTACAAATTAATTTAGACGTGTAAATACTGAAAGGTACCCCCTTTGCATAGTTTCTGGATAAACAGTTTTGAACATGAAACAAAAATTCAGAGCATTCGAGTACTCTTGAGCATGGCTGAGATGACAGCTCTGTTGTTATATTTGACTGGCGTTCCTTTGTAATGAACTGTAAGGTACTAGGATCTGATTGGAGAAGAGGATGAGTTGAGGGGAGGCAGAATAGCTGCAAAGCATAACCAACTTAGTGTATGATTTATCTTTCTTTTTTTAATTTCTTACCTTCTTGTATTTTTTAATTTCCAAGAGTGCCATCTTGAATTTTTAATTTTCATGCCATCTGCCATCCAGCATCTTTGATCTTCAAATATCCTACCATTTTCCATATTAGAATTTAAAATTTCTAGCCACCTGCCAACTTGATAATGTCATTCATCAACTGCAACGCGGAATAGCGACGTAGCTTTGACCCATGAATATGCTACTAATAATGCTTTTCATCTAGAGTTTTTTTCTATTACATACGTACTTGGCATTACTAATATTATATTTTCTTGGTGAGGTATAGACCCTAGTTCTCAGAATTTACGTTTTCATTGTTAAATAATATTTTTTTTTACTTATCTTGACTTACTCATAACGACGCACGTTTCAGTACCTGTATCTGTGAGGCCATTATATTAAGCGTGATAACAATTCATTTGTGTCCCTAAATGGATTTTAGTTAGACATTTTCCTAATAATTCGCCCAGTATCCAGAGACGGTGTAAAACTGATTTGTTGTCAGTTGTTTATTTGATTTTGTGTTTCACAGTATTTGTAAGAGCCAGGTGGTGTTAGAAAGCAAATCCCATGGTGTGGCGTTTTTAATGATTGTGTATTTTTTTATTTTTTGCCAACTGAACCCTGTTTATAATGAAGCACTCTTCTCTGTTTGTTAGCGAATGGGCACATTTACTCAAAAGCTGTTATCTATTGTACTGCAGTTTTATTTTGTGTAAAGAATCTCGCTTTTAACAAAGTACAATTTCCTGTTAGCTGGCAAATGGAACACATTTACTGAAAGAGCTGTTTTCTATTGTGCTGCAACAGTTCGTTCCTGGCTGTGTGCTACTAACGTTTCACCATGTGTATTCTCACTTGCACTAAATGATCAGTTACGTGTGTAAGAATTCGCTACTGTCGGCTTGAGACAACATGGCTTTTTTGTCAAAACATCAAAAATTTCTTCAGTCTTTCTCGCAGTGTTATTTGATATCTCACAATCAAGGGAAAATTTCTCTTGCTTGTTTCCACTCGAAGTTAAACGAGAGTTGACGTTTCGTTATTGACGTTTACTTCAAAAATAACTCTCACACTGCTACTGGAGTTCCCGCACCCTTTGGTAACTGAAAAGGCGATACATAATGCCAACCATCTCTAGTGTCAACCTCTGCCATATTACCTTACCTGGTTGCGACATGAAGGGGAATCGGAACAGCACTCTCGGCCACCGTCTGCACACTTTCAAGCGACTAATTCTCAGACAAAACGCTCCTCAATTGTTCTCACGAGTCTCAGTGTACACCGTTCCATACCTTCCAACAAGGAGAAATCCCTGACCTTAAAGAAATTGAACTAGAGTGGTCTATATGCAAGCTAGACATGCTGAGAGCTGAGCTACGGGGAAGAAGTCCTACGACAGCGGAATGAAGAAATGTAACGTCTGGAAAGACGAGACGTAGAAATACGATGCATCCGGCACAGTGGATTAAATAGGAAATAAGTACTAAACCTTAAACAGTAAGGACGTAACAATAGTGTCTCTCTAGTAGATGTATCTGTTACATAAAGCATCTTTCTATTTTTAGGGAAACACCATGATGATTTAGAGTTCCGACAAGCAATCCCCAGCCATATTGTAAGGCTTACGGAAGATTGACGGATAACAGAAGAATTCCTGAAGACGCTTGACATGAAATGACGGCTGCCAACTACTGTCGGTTCCACTGTTCCAATAGAAGGGCAGACATGAAGAGACTAGCACAGCAACTAGACGAGAGCCTCTAACTGATGAAGAAAACAAATACCAGTGTTGTGTGTAATATTACCCTACTCAAATTATTAACAGTCATGTCGCTTCTCCTACTGAAGGGGGAAATTGAGGAAAATTTGTCCAAACTCACGACGCGGCTAAAACAGGGAGAGTATTTTATGTCATAACTCTGCTGTGGAGACTGGGTCTATAAATATATTTACACATTTTTCTTTGTTTATTGGTGGATTCTTATTAGGTTACTGAAGTGGACCGTATATTTTTACAAACTTCTTGAAACGGCTATTATGCCGTCCCGACCGCTGGGCGACCATTCCATCGTGGATAATTGATCTGAATGTGCTTCTCCGAAGGAAAAAACTAACCTTCGTTCGAACAGGCCACAAAATGGCCAACTGTACCAATCGAGCGCCGTGTTCTCCTCAGTCGATAAGTGTCACCGGATGTGAAGGAAAACTACGGTAGTTACTTGATAGTTAATAATTTACATCTTATCTAACAATAAAAAAATATTTCAAAATAATGGTAAAGACACAAGGATTGAGGGAAAGGAGAAAAATAAAGGAAAAAAGTAATAAAAGGAAGTCAGTGGAAATTGTTAAAGTTTATGTTGGAGGTTTCAACTCATGTCTTAAATTCGGATTTTTTCTTTACTTTTCTTAACAAGCCTATGTGGTGCAGCAAATGTATATCTCCTTCACGTTTACGTTACTTTCAGAAGCTTCAAACATCTGAGAGTAAATAGACGGTAAACAGATTTTTCCAATTTTACCAAACATGTTATAGATAGGCATTTGAGATCGATTATAACTTCCGACTGAATTTTGGATTAGAAGATATCTCTTTAATGGAAGTATTTGCCTTTACTCCATGATTTATTTCTTACCAATGTATCGTCCGGTTTTCGTAGGCTATGGCAAGTCGTATCGTCCTTGCCTGGGCTCTCATTAGTTCATTACAGTTCCCTCCTTTAGCTGGCTCTTAAAAAATCTTACTATTGAGTTCAGAACCCTAAATTCTGTTTCATTACACAGTGTCTCATTGTGCGGTGTGTTCTGTAGATGTGGTCAAGATTCTTTCAACACGATTTCACATATTACTCATTCCAACTGTTTCAGAACAAGTCCAGGATCACAATTTGGTTGCTCCTTCATTTTAATTGTTTATTACTTTATTTAACCTGATGAAGCAAGTCCTTCGTGCATGGGACTAACAATCATATATATGAGGAAACTTTACGAAGTTTGTTTACCAATCTACATTATTTTTTGCTTAGTTATGTATAAAATTGCAGTATTATTATGGGATAATCATAATTACCAAAACAATTACTAATAACGATTTACACTAAAAATGGTAATAAAATATCACAATTAAAAATTAAAAATCACCACTAACTAATTTAGTACTTTGGAGGTCGTGTGTAATATCATCAAAAACAGGACGTGTAATAAAGAGGAGCAGACTCTAGGTATGACCATGATCATATAAAAGGTGTTCAGGATTAGCAGATGCTTCAAACAAGTAACGAGTGTCACAGGGACGTCAGCAAATACTGTCCTAGGGTTGTAGTAAATAGAGAGTCACGTAAAAACAATAGTAGAACGTAAAAAAGTTTGATGTTTCGTGACTTGTCACCAGACTCAATTTGCCCACGATCTGTCTTTCAAACCACCGAGTGAATTCCATGTGAATAATAACTGCGAGTGTCTTACTTGCCAAGAATCTA
The DNA here is from genome assembly GCF_023864345.2 of Schistocerca serialis cubense. Classification (NCBI taxonomy): domain Eukaryota; kingdom Metazoa; phylum Arthropoda; class Insecta; order Orthoptera; family Acrididae; genus Schistocerca; species Schistocerca serialis. The sequence continues at coordinate 1,219,046,815 of NC_064638.1, read as the reverse complement.
CCACAAAGACTTTAGAAGTTGTTCTGGTCGTTACAAATCAGGTGGGTTTCATGCAGTATCTTATTTCTGTCGTTCTCAGTATCAGTGTAAGAGTAGTATCTTACGTAAGCACAGAACTGTCTCACACGCTCATATCTACGTACGCCCTGGAACCTTTTGTCCCAATGTGAATTCAACCACAGTTTCCTCCAACGATAAATGTCGCAAAAAATATCCCGGTATTCTACCACTGTCAGTTACATTATTAAGGCTTTTTTCCCACTGGATTTCTGCACTGCGTCTTCATTTCTTACTCGATAAACCTGTCACTTTCATCAGACTCCCGCAATAAATATGTTATGACTAAAGCAAATGCGTGCGATACCACTACTGCAAACTGCATTCCGTATTTCGCCATTATTTACCTTAACCCTGAGACTAACTGAGCAACCCGAAGGTCTGACATAAACCCTACTTCTCACTAATCTTATCATCAAAGACACAAGTTCCCTACAGCACTATACCTCGAAGGATATTGATAGTTTCACTTTTGTCTTGACAATATCCGTGTTTCACAACCATAAAAAGCTACACAGCAAGCAAAACCTTTCATGTCTCTCTTTTTCCGTTTCGGTTTTTGGATTCTTCAAAGTTAAAAGATGTGTCAAGTGAAATTTCTGCTGCTATGTCTTTTTCTTGTATTCTTATTCATCTGTTATCCTTCCTAAACAGCGTAATTCGTGAACCTATCCAAGGAAATCGTTCACGTTTAAAATTTAACTCGCTAGCACATCCAACTGTCGAGCCCACCGTTCTCTTAGCTTATTTTTTCGTTCCATGTGTACATGTTCCAACCTTTAAGTACACTACTGGCCATTAAAATTGCTACACAACGAAGATGACGTGCTACAGACGTGAAATTTAACTGACAGGAAGAACATGCCGTGATATGCAAATGATAAGCTTTTCAGAGCATTCACACAAGGTTGGCGCCGGTGGCCACACCTACAACGTGCTGACATGAGGAAAGTTTCCAACCGATTTCTCATACACAAACAGCAGTTGACAGGTGTCGCCTGGTGAAACGTTGTTGTGATGCCTCCTGTAAGGAGTATAAATGCATACCATCACGTTTCCGACTTTGATAAAGGTCGTATTGTAGCCTATCGCGATTGCGGTTTATCGTATCGCGACATTGCTGCTCGCGTTGGTCGAGATACAGTGACTGTTAGGTGAATATGAGTCGGCCGATGTGGCCGAGCGGTACTAGGCGCTTCAGTTTGGAACCCGCGACCGCTACAGTCGCAGGTTCGAATCCTGCCTCGGGCATGCATGTGTGTGACATCCTTAGGTTAGTTAGGTTTAAGAAGTTCTAAGTTCTAGGGGACTGATGACATCAAATGTTGAGCCCCAAAGTGCACAGAGCCATTTGAATCATTTTTGAATATGGAATCTGTGGGTTCAGGAGGGTAATACGGAACGCCGTGCTGGATCCCAACGGGCTCGTATCACTAGCAGTGGAGATGACGCCCATCATATCCACTTGGCTGTAACGGATCGTGCAGCCAGGTGTGTATTCGTCATCACCATTCTGGCGTATCATCCGGCGTGATGATATGGGGTGCCATTGGTTACACGTCTCGGTCACCTCTTGTTCACATTGACGGCCCTTTGAACAGTGGACGTTACATTTCAGATGCGTTGCGAACCGTGGTTCTACCCTTCATTCGATCCCTGCGAAACCGTACATTTCAGCAGGATAATGCACGACCGCATGTTGCAGGTCCTGTACGGGCCTTTCTGGATAGAGAAAATATTCGACTGCTGCCCTGGCTAGCACATTCTTCAGATCTCTCACCAACAGAAAACGTCTGGTCAATGGTGGCCGAGCAACTAACTCGTCACAATACGCCAGTCACTACTCTTGATGAACTGTGGTATCGTGTTGAAGCTGCATGGGCAGCTGTACCTGTACACGCCATCCAATCTCTGTTTGACTCAATGCCCATGCGTGTCAAGGCCGTTATTACGGCCAGGGATGGTTGTTGTGGCTACTGATTTCTCAGGATCTATGCACCCAAATTGCGTGAAAATGTAATCACATGTCAGTTCTAGTATAATATATTAGTCCAATGAATACCAGTTTATCATCTGCATTTCTTCTTGATGTAGCAATTTTAATGGCCAGTAGTGTACGAGAATGAGTGATCTTACGTCACAATGTTACATGACACTTCTTTCCTGATTGTAGCCTCTTAGGTCAACCCGTCAATGCTGTCTTCGTGAATATGCTACACACCAATACAACAGATTACCTGTCTCCTTCTATTGTTCGGTCAGTGTTGCCCAGTAATGGGACACCTTCTATTTTAACGTAATGTGAAGAACAATCAAACAGTTTAAAATCAGAGATGGTAAAACTGTCTATATTTAACTGTGTGAAGGTGCGAGTGCATAATCAGTTATACATCTCCAAAACATAATCAAAAGACGAACCCGGAGAGCATGTGACAATCGACGTATGGCAAGATGACACAAAACATTGCAGAATGAGCGTAACGTAAATTAAAACACAACATGTTTCGGATCGGATGCCTATCTTTCATTTCATCCAAGGTTCTACCGAGGAGTGACATGTTATTAATCGCACTTGCACACTGGAATTCGTAGCACATGAAGTATTGGTCTTGTGAATATGTCGCTTTATTGTCTGTTTGGTATTTTACGTTGACAATTAGCGCATTTACTTGCGAAGTTTCATTCTACACGCAGATATGACCTCGTTACACAGTGACAATATAATAGACAGCTATTGCGTATTTGGACTTTCACTCATTTTAATATAGACTGTGTTTCCATCTCTGATTTCAAATTGACATCATGTACAAGCTTTTATCTGTGGTTGCCCGCCCTATAAGGTTGTTTGTATTTTGTGTTAATCTTCATTGTGAAATTCTTTCTCTAAATCTACAAACGAAATCTGCCCATTACTACTACACGCAGTACGTGAATTGTCTCTCATGCGTCTGTATTTGTGAAAGAAATTTCCTGGACAGTTTACAATTTTTCCAACATTCTCCAACGAAATCGTCTTCCGCTTTTAACGTACGTATTAGTGGACATGCTTTGAATTATATTCGTCTCTTAGTCTGAAGAAATTTCACCAGTTTCAAAAATTTCACTCACGCTCTTGTATAAATCTTGCTCCGCTCTTTTGCCTGTAGCCTAAGCGATGGACCCAGTCTGTATAATACACTTTGTTTCAAAAATTATCCAGTCTGATTTTACAGGACTATCTGTTACATGACAGTTTTAACTTATTTGAAGGACAACAAAGATTTTTCTTTTCTGTTTCCAAAGACCTATTGTCTTTTACAAGGATACATCTGTAACGTTCGCTCAGTTAAAACTTTGGTGGCCTTTTTACTTTTGCGTTTAGGATGAAAGTTCGCAACTGCGTTTCAGAAATCGTTATTATACCGGTTTCTGGACGTACGACAACCAATCACGACAATAGCTAAATTCGAACCATAGTTTTTTATTATTCACTGCTGTTGCTGTTTCACAATACTCCCTTCCCAAACAGCTGTTGTTGTTGTGGTCTTCAGTCCTGAGACTGGTTTGATGCAGCTCTCCATGCTACTCCATCCTGTGCAAGCCTCTTCATCTCCCAGTACCTACTGCAACCTACATCCTTCCGAATCTGCCTAGTGTATTCATCTCTTGGTCTCCCTCTACGATTTTTACCCTCCACGCTGCCCTCCAATACTAAATTGGTGATCCCTTGATGCCTCAGAACATGTCCTACGAACCGATCCCTTCTTCTGGTCAAGTTGTGCCACAAACTTCTCTTCTCCCCAATCCTATTCAGTACTTCCTCATTAGTTATGTGATCTACCCATCTAATCTTCAGCATTCTTCTGTAGCACCACATTTCGAAAGCTTCTATTCTCCTCTTGTCCAAACTATTTATCGTCCATGTTTCACTTCCATACATGGCTACACTCCATTCAAATACTTTCAGAAATGACTTCCTGACACTTAAATCTATACTCGATGACAGCTGTACACCGTCAAATCGGTCGAGCTTGGAGATTCTTACACCCCTTATTGCCGTGCCATTCAGAGGAGCCTCACTGCCTAGAAGTATTCTTACAGAGATGACGCTACATATGTGTTCCGTCCAGTTGAGAAACGAAATTTTCGGAATGTTCACACAACTTTTGAAAAAAAAAAGAAAGATGATCAAGCGAGCGGACTGTACTGCTAAGCACAAGAACGGGCACTTTACAAACGACTGCAAGGTACACCTTCTGGTTGGATGTGTAAGTTTAGATCTACCAGAAGTAGTCAAGTAAATGCCATAGCCTTGTGAAAGCGGATGGGTCATTTGGAAATATTTTGAACGATGAAAAGATAATGACAGTGAAGGAGTCGATCGATACAGTTCCGCACTGCCGCCTGATAAACAAAGTAAGAGCCAACGGAATATCAGACCAGCTGCGTGGCTGGATTGAAGAGTATTTAGCAAACAGAACACAGCATGTTGTTCTCAATGGTGAGGCGTCTACAGAAGTTGAAGTAACCATTGGCGTGCCACAGGGGAGTGTTATGGGACCATTGCTTTTCACAATATATGTAAATGACTTAGTAGATAGTGTCGGAAGTTCCAAGCGGCATTTCGCGAATGATGCTGTAGTATACAGAGAAGTTGCAGCATTAGAAAATCGCAGCGAAATGCAGGAAGATCTGCAGCGGATAGTCACTTGATGCAGGGAGTAGCATCTGACCCTTAACATAGACAAATGTAATGCATTGCGAATACATGGAAAGAAGGATCCCTTATTGTATGATTATATGATAGCAGAATAATCACTGGTAGCAGTTACTTCTGTAAAATATCTGGGAGTATGCGTACGGAACTATTTGAAGTGGAATGATCATATAAAATTAATTGTTGGTAAGGCGGGTGCCAGGTTGAGATTGATTGGGAGAATCCTTAGAAAATGTAGTCCATCAACAAAGGAGGTGGCTTACAAAACACTCGTTCGACCTATACTTGAGTATTGCTCATCAGTGTGGGATCCTTACCAGGTCGGGTTGACAGAGAAGATAGAGAAGATCCAAAGAAGAGGGGCGCGTTTCGTCACAGGGTTATTTGTAAGCGTGATAGCGTTACGGAGATGTTTGGCAAACTCAAGTGGCAGACTCTGCAAGAGAGGCGCTCTGCATCGCGGTGTAGCTTGCTCTCCAGGTTTCGAGAGGGTGCATTTCTGGATGAGGTGTCGACTATATAACTCCCCCTACATATACCTCACGAGGAGATCACCAGTGTAAAATTAGAGAGATTCGAGCGCGCACTGAGGCTTTCCGGCAGTCGTTATTCCCGCGAAACATACGTGACTAGAACAGGAAAGGGAGGTAATGACAGTGGCACGTAAAGTGCCCTCCGCCACACACTGTTGGGTGGCTTGCGGAGTATAAATGTAGATGTAGATGTAGAGGAGGAGAAAAAGAAGAAGAAGAAGAAGAATGACGACAGGCTAAGGAAAAAAATAGCGAGAGTTCACTGAAAATCCGTTGACCTGTCGATGAATACACCACGGAGAGACAATTCGTTTGCTTATCTGACAAGCAAAAGAAGACGATGGTACATGTTCGCTACAACGTCAGCGGCGTGGTCTGCGCGTTGGCGCCAGTTCGTGTGGTTCGCGGTAGACTGGCGCCAGGCAGTCCACAGATCTGACAGTGAGTTCGCGTGCTGCGTGATGGCCGCGAATTAAATTAGCCGGCGAGATATAAGCTTCAGCTCGAGGACTCTCCGCCACTGATTCAACAGACGGTCACGAACGCCCGCTGGATGCCGCAGAGATAGCGCGCCCGCTGTGGCCGTGTCACGGGGGAGGCTCCATAAAGCGTTAGAAGGGACGACCGGGAACGCGGCAATGAGCGTAACCACGCGCGCAAAATTCTAGTGCGTTTTTGGCAGACACGTCACGGACCGAACTTACCAGTTTCTGCTATCTCTGCAATGAGCTTTAGCGTTTCCTTTACCTAGCACGCTCCATTCCCTACTTGACACAAACGATGACAACAGTCACAATATTGTTACAACATTCAATGATTTCTGTTAATTTCCCGTCATACTCACTTTCAGGGATTGGGAATGATATTGCTTCCTTCTGTATGGGAGAACCAAATTCATACCATCTCTTATTTGATCTTCCAATGCTTCTTGTTCCAACTGTCTGTGGTGCCTGCAGTGGCAACCGTTTTTCACGAGATTTTCTCCACATATCTCTATTTCCATCTAATACCACGCATTATTTATTGGTTCAATTCTTTATTCTTTCCTAATACCTTCAATTTTTATATCTTGTAATTTAGTATGTACTCTATTTTTCCTACGCCCATTTCGTACAAAAATGTCGTGGCGCGGATACCAGGGTGAGGCGCGGTAAGGACATGGTTTTGGCGCCTCGTGAGGAATTCAGATGGTTCAAATGGCTCTGAGCACTATGGGACATAACATCTGAGGTCATCAGTCCCCTAGACTTAGAACTACTTAAACCTAACCAACCTAAGGTCATCACACACATTCATGCCCGAGCGAGGATTCGAACTTGCGGCCGTAGCAGCATCGCGGTTCCGGACTGAAGCGCCTAGGACGGCTCGGCCACAGCGGACGGCTCGTGAGCAATTGTGCCCGAGGTAATTCTTACAGAACGTCTCAAAAGTGTTTTTACATTTTGCCAGACAAAGTGAAGGACAGCATTCAAGGAAATGCAAGCAATTGAAGGCAGCTAATTTGTCCGAAAGAAAGGTTATTAATAACCTTCATACAAGGGGACTATAAATCAGTCTATCTTTTTAAGCCAACATTTGTTTAAAACGTTTTCTAGAAGTGTGAATGAATAATCAATAATCTTCGCCGTTCATACGAAGTACAACGGAAAGGAATACAAGTTTAGTTTTCGTAAGTACTATGATGCTCGGTGTTCGCTGAAAGCCCGTTCATTCTGCTTACTGAAAGGTCGTTCCGCAGTTCAGTCAGTTGCACAGGAAACATCAAAGGTTTTATTGCAAAACAACTTGAATACCTGCCTACGCCTTCTGCAGGCAAATGATAGGAAATGACACAACGTTTCTACGAATTCTAGAGCGGACAATAAACACGAGGCATTGAGGGATAGTTTATGTATCGAGGAGAAATGCTTCTGTTCCCGGGAAATCGCCACTTTATTGTCTGAGTAGAATAACGTTGCAACTGGAACTCTAATTAAGGGAAGAAAAATACGTTCCTCATGATTTTCATATAAAAAAGACTATAAGTTAAATATTTGCAGCGTCATACAGTGGTAGTGTGCCAAATAGTCGGAACTGGAGTGTTTGATCGTAATTCCTACTTGTCTGTTGTTTTCCATTTGGTGGTGAACCTAAATACTGCAGATATTGTGCCAAATGTTTAAAGTATTAGAACGCTTGATGAATCTGTTCGTTCAGCCAGGATGGCCGCCGAGTAAGTGACGCCAGAAACTATTTCCAGAAAGTAAAGTGATTTAGACAGGAATATAATTTAGTTTAACACTGAAAACAAATTAAATACGTGCATGAGTGTATCGTTTAGGCTTGCCGTTAAAGGTTTCACTTTCCTTTGCGTATTTTTTTCAGAAAACACGAAAAGATCGTAACTAAGCGATGTCGCGTTTAGGCTTAAATTTTGTAAACGTGTTTGTTTCTTGTTTCACGGTAATTTGACTAGTTTCTCGGTAACAAATAAGTAAACTACCGTAAATAGCGTATACCTTCATTGTTTTAATACAGATTTCTGAAAAACAGCGTAACTTTATACCAGACACTTGCTTATATACATTTGTTTATAGGCCTAATTCTCGTAAATTTTGTAGAATCAAACTTAAAGTTTCTCGTTTAATTGTCCTTTTTTTCATTCCATCGAGTGAAATATATAATAAATAGCATATACCTTCATTGCTTTAATACAGATCTCAGAAAAACAGCGGAATTTTAAATCAGAAACTTGCTTATATACATTTGTGAATAGGCTTAATTCTTGTAAAGTCTTTTTTTGATTTTCGGTAGTTTAATTGATTTAATCTAGCTAAAGTATTATTTTTGCCATGAGTGAGAAGTGCCTGACTTGCCGTAGAATTGTTAGTACTGGGGCTTGGTGTGATGGATGCAATAGTTTTTTTCGTTGGGGGGACTGCAGTGGCGTGGATGTCGGGGAAGTGGATCAGAATCATGAGTGGTTATGTAGGATTTGCAGCAGAGATAGGAAGATAGTGGAACAGGAGGGGAAAATTGCTGCCCTTCAGGCTAAGATAGATCAGGCTAGGGAAGATCGTGACAGGTTAAGGAGGGAGAAAGGCAAAGAGAGGTGGGAAGTGGCAACAGGTGATGGAACAGGCCTAGAACAAAGTCTGACAGTTTTGTGGTGAATGTCAAAAATACGTTTGACCTGTTGCTTCAGTTAGAAACTGATGAGCCTCAAGCAGAGGTAGGCGTAGACAGGACACAACAAACTTTCAATAGGAAATTGAAAAAGAATGTAGGAAAGTCATCAAAAAGGAAGAAAGTTTTGTTGTTAGGCAGTTCTCATGCCAGAGGTGTAGGCCAACTTCTGCAGGATGAATTAGGACCAGAATACCAGGTCACAAATTTTTTCAAACCAAGTGCTAGTCTGGATCAGGTGACAGAGGATTTAGGTTCACTCTGTAAAGGATTTACCAGGGAAGACACCGTGGTTATTGTGGGAGGGCCAGGGATCAGTTTCGACAGAGATCCTGAGTACAGCATAAAGTGTGCCCTGGTAAAGATTGCGTTTTTCATCGAGACACACCAATGTTGCGCTTGTATCTGTCCTGAGACGCCATGACTGGCCTCATTTGAACTCTTCTGTTGGGAGAGTTAATTTGGAGTTGGAACGGCTGCTTGGGTCGGGTGCGGGGGCTCATATTGGTGTGGTTCCTGTTGATTCTCTCAGTAGGTGGGACTATACCAGGCACGGCCTACATCTCAACAAGAAAGGGAAGGGTAAGCTGGCTGGGGTAATAGCAGGAAATTTAAGAGGGGGAGGCACTGCCATGAATGGTAAAATACCAGTAGTTACAGGTGTTGGAGCAGCACAGTTATTAGGATAGGTAAGACAGAAGGATGTCAAGTTCTACGAGAGGTCAGGATTGAAACAAATCTTCAGTTTAGGAAAAAAAATAAACAGCACAATTCTAGCACATTGGATCACCAATCACAGCTATCAATTATAAATTTTCACCAATCACCAGAAATTTTATATCCACCCAGTTGTATCTCAGTCCTAGATAATTGCATTAATGAATTAAAGTCACCCAACCCAGTTGACATAATCTGCCTCTCTGAATACCATGTGGGCACTGGTACAGGAACTAGGCCTAAGCACAATGAGAAACTCAGACAGGAGAGTACTGAAAATGTTAGAATAAGGAAGGGTTCTCATAAAAGTATAATTAAAAATAATGTAAGCATATTTCATCAAAATATTGGGAGTTTAAAGAATAAAATAGATGAGCTTTTGGTTTGTTTAGAAGATTTAGAAGCTGAGGATGAAATAGATATACTATGCCTGTCTGAGCATCACCTTGTTACTGATATGGATAAGGTAAATGTAAGTGGATATAAGCTCTCTGCACATGTAATTAGAGAAAATATGGAGAAAGGAGGAGTTGCCATATATGTCAAAAGTTATCATTGTGCAAAAAGTATAAAAACAAAAAAGTTTTGTGTAGAGAAACATATAGAAGCATGTGCCTGTGAGCCTAAATTAAATAAAGGCACATTTATAATTGTAACTGTATATAGGTCCCAATCGGGAAATTTTCATCTCTTTCTGAAAAATTTGGACCCCTTGTTGTGCTATCTGTCAGACAGGGGGAGCAAATTATTATTTGTGGGGACTTCAATGTAGATTCTCTGAAAGAGGGTAGTAGGAAAAATGACCTTGAAGTATTACTCGGTTCTTTCAATTTGACACCTATTATTGACTTTCCTATTCGGGTGGTAAAGGATAGCAGCTCACTGATAGATAACTTCTTTATAGACCAAGATAATTTTAACCAGACAAATGCTCAGCCTGTTGAGAATGGTCTTTCTGATCATGGTGCACAGCTAGTTGCAATATAAGACATAGCTCCATTCGGCAGCACTAAACAGTCCTCCAAAGTAGTACGCTCAGCCAACGATTTAACAATTGCAAATTTCAGGGAAAGCCTACAGAAGTTAGACTGGGATGAGGTGTACCGTGAACCTGATGCCAATTTAAAATATAATTTATTTCATGACACCTTTGTAAATGCATTTGAAAACTGATTCCACAAGAAAATAGTTAAATATACACGTGAGAAACCATGTAACAAACCATGGCTTACTAAGGGTATAAAAATATCTTGTAACCAGAAAAGGGAAATGTATCTGACAGCAAGGAAGAGTAGTGACCCAGAATCTATTAAACATTATAAACACTACTGTGCTATATTATGAAAAGTTATTAAAAAATCTAGAACATTGTATATCATGTCTGAAATCAGCAACTCTGATAATAAAATTAAAACAATTTGGAATATTATTAAAAGAGAAACAGGTCAACCAAGAGCATAGGAAGGCAGTATTACCATCAAATTGAATGAAAACTTTACGAACAAAAAGTCAGAAGTTGAAAATTTTTTTAATAATAATTTTCTAAATGTCACATGATTATTTGTAAGCGTGATAGCGTTACGGACATTTTCTAAATGTTGTGGATATAGTAGGATCCAGGTGTTCATTAGAAGACGCTAGGCTGTTAATGAAGAGGCCATAACTATGCAATTTGATACAATTGAGATCTCACCCACTTCTCCCTCGGAAATTAGGAAAATAATAAACTTGCTTAAAAGCAAAAACTCACATGGAATTGATGGCATTTCCAGCAAAATACTAAAAGCTTCTTCTCAACAAATAAGTAAGATTCTCAGCCACTTCTCCAGAACAGGGTATTTTCCCTGACAGCCTGAAATATGCTATTGTTATACCTTCATATCGTAGTACCCGTGGTCTAGGGGTAGCGTCTTTGATTCATAATCAAAAATAAAAAAAAAATGTTTTCGGTCCCGGGTTCGATCCCCGCCACTGCATGAATTTTGGTAAGTAATCAGCATTGGCGGCCGAAGACTTCCGGCATAAGAAGTCAGCCTCATTCTGCCAACGGCCTTGTCAAAGCTGGCGGAGGAACGGATAGAGGTTCAGGGCACTCTCTTGTCCTAGGGGTTGGAAATTGCCCCTAAGGCGGAAGAATCAGCAATGATCAACGACATGAGAGTTGCAGGAGGCAATGGAAACCACTGCATTAAAGACACGTAAGGTGTATCCACAAAAATATGGTTCAACTGGCTCTGAGCACTATGGGACTTAACATCTATGGTCATCAGTCCCCTAGAACTTAGAACTAGTTAAACGTAACTAACCTAAGGACATCACACAACACCCAGCCATCACGAGGCAGAGAAAATCCCTGACCCCGCCGGAAATCGAACCCGGGAACCCGGGCGTGGGAAGTGAGAACGCTACCGCACGACCACGAGATGTGGGCCGGTGTATCCACAGATCATGTGGCCTCCGGGAGGGGACTGCCAAGGGGGAGGTTACCATGAGAAAAAGCTTGAATAATCAATGAAAGGATAACGATCTACGAGTCGGGGCGTGGAATGTCAGAAGCTTGAACGTGGCAGGGAAACTAGAAAATCTGAAAAGGGAAATGCAAAGGCTCAATCTAGATATAGTAGGGGTCAGTGAAGTGAAGTGGAAGGAAGACAAGGATTTCTGGTAAGATGAGTATCGGGTAATATCAACAGCAGCAGAAAATGGTATAACAGGTGTAGAATTAGTTATGAATAGGAAGGTAGGGCAGAGGGTGTGTTACTGTGAACAGTTCAGTGACCGGGTTGTTCTAATCAGAATCGACAGCAGACCAACACCGACAACGATAGTTCAGGTATACATGCCGACGTCGCAAGCTGAAGATGAACAGATGGAGAAAGAGTATGAGGATATTGAAAGGGTAATACAGTATGTAAAGGGGGACGAAAATCTAATAGTCATGGGCGACTGGAATGCAGTTGTAGGGGAGGGAGTAGAAGAAAAGGTTACAGGAGAATATGGGCTTGGGACAAGGAATGAAAGAGGAGAAAGACTAATTGAGTTCTGTAACAAGTTTCAGCTAGTAATAGCGAATACCCTGTTCACGAATCACAAGAGGAGGAGGTATACTTGGAAAAGGCCGGGAGATACGGGAAGATTTCAATTAGATTACATCATGGTCAGACAGAGATTACGAAATCAGATACTGGATTGTAAGGCGTACCCAGGAGCAGATATAGACTCAGATCACAATATAGTAGTGATGAAGAGTAGGCTAAAGTTCAAGACATTAGTCAGGAGGAATCAATACGCAAAGAAGTGGGATACGGAAGTACTAAGGAATAACCAGATACGTTTGAAGTTCTCTGACGCTATAGATACAGCAATAAGGAGTAGAGCAGTAGGCAGTACGGCTGAAGAGGAATGGACATCTCTAAAAAGGGCCATCACAGAAGTTGGGAAGGGAAACATAGGTACAAAGAAGGTAGCTGCGAAGAAACCATGGGTAACAGACGAAATACTTCAGTTGATTGATGAAAGGAGGAAGTACAAAGATGTCCCGGGAAAATCAGGAATACAGACGTACAAGTCGCTGAGGAATGAAATAAATAGGAAGTGCAGGGAAGCTAAGACGAAACGGCTGCAGGAGAAATGTGAAGACATCGAAAACGATATGATTGTCGGAAGGACAGACACAGCATACAGGAAAGTTAAAACAACCTTTGGTGACAGTGAAAGCAACGGTGGTAACATTAAGAGTGGAACGGGAATTCCACTGTTAAATGCAGAGGAGAGAGCAGATAAGTGGAAATAATACATTGAAAGCATCTATGAGGGTTCCCGGGTTCGATTCCCGGCGGGGTCAGGGATTTTCTCTGCCTCATGATGGCTGGGTGTTGTGTGATGTCCTTAGGTTAGTTAGGGTTAAGTAGTTCTAAGTTCTAGGGGACTGATGACCATAGATGTTAAGTCCCATAGTGCTCAGAGCCATTTGAACCTCTATGAGGGTGAAGATTTGTCTGATGTTCAAAAATGGGTCTGAGCACGATGGGACTCAACTGCTGTGGTCATCAGTCCCCTAGAACTTAGAACTACTTAAACCTAACTAACCTAAGGACATCAAACACATCCATGCCCGAGGCAGGATTCGAACCTGCGACAGTAGCAGTCGCACGGTTCCGGACTGCGCGCCTAGAACCGCGAGACCACGGCGGCCGGCTTTGTCTGATGTGATAGAGGAAGAAACAGGAGTCGATTTAGAAGAGACAGGGGATCCAGTAGTAGAATCGGAATTTAAAAGAGCTTTGGAGGACTTACGGTCAAATAAGGCAGAAGGGATAGATAGCATTCCATCAGAATTTCTAAAATCATTGGGGGAAGTGGCAACAAAACGACTATTCACGTTGGTGTGTGGAATATATGAGTCTGGCGATATACCATCTGACTTTCGGTAAAGCATCATCCACACAATTCCGAAGACGGCAAGAGCTGACAAGTGCGACAATTATCGCACGATCAACTTAACAGCTCATGCATCGAAGCTGCTTACAAGAATAATATACAGAAGAATGGAAAAGAAAATTGAGAATGCGCTAGGTGACGATCAGTTTGGCTTTAGGAAAAGTAAAGGGACGAGAGAGGCATTTCTGACGTTACGGCTAATAATGGAAGCAAGGCTAAAGAAAAATCAAGACACTTTCATAGGATTTGTCGAGTTGGAAAAAGCGTTGACAATATAAGATAGTGCAAGCTGTTCGAGATTCTGAAAAAAGTAGGGGTAAGCTATAGGGAGAGACGGGTTATATACTATATGTACAAGAACCAAGAGAGAATAATAAGAGTGGATGATCAAGAACGAAGTGCTCGTATTAAGAAGGGTATAAGACAAGGCTGTAGCCTTTCGCCTCTACTCTTCAATCTGTACATCGAGGAAGCAATGATGGAAATAAAAGAAAGGTTCAGGAGTGGAATAAAAATACAAGGTGAAAGGATATCACTGATACGATTCGGTGATGACATTGCTATCCTGAGTGAAAGTGAAGAAGAATTAAATGATCTACTGAACGGAATAAACAGTCTAATAAGTACAGAGTATGTATTGAGAGTAAATCGGAGAAAGACGAAGGTAATGAGAAGTAGTAGAAATGAGAACAGCGAGAGACTTAACATCAGGATTGATGGTCACGAAGTCAATGAAGTTAAGGAATTCTGCTACCTAGGCAGTAAAATAACCAATGACGGACGGAGCAAGGAGGACCACAAAAGCAGAATCTCTATGGCGAAAAAGGCATTTATGGCCAAGAGTAGTCGACTAATATCAATTACCGGCCGTAATTTGAGGAAGAAATTTCTGAGGATGTACGTCTGGAGTACAGCATTGTATGGTAGTGAAACATGGACTGTGGGAAAACCGGAACAGAAGAGAATCTAAGCATTTGAGATGTGGTGCTATAGACGAATGTTGAAAATTAGGTGGACTGATAAGGTAAGGAATGAGGAGGTTCTACGCAGAATCGGAGAGGAAAGGAATATGTGGAAAACACAGATAAGGAGAAGGGACAGGATGATAGGACATCTGCTAAGACATGAGGGAATGACTTCCATGGTACTAGAGGGAGCTGTAGAGGGCAAAAACTGTAGAGGAAGACAGAGATTGTAATATGTCAAGCAAATAATTGAGGACGTAGGTTGCAAGTGCTACTCTGAGATGAAGAGGTTAGCACAGGAAAGGAATTCGTGGCAGGCCGCATCAAACCAGTCAGCAGACTGATGACAAAAAAAATACCTTTGCATAAAAAAGGGGATAGATCTGATGTCAACAATTACCGTCCAATCTGCCTTCTAACAGCTTTACCCAAAATTTTTGAGAAAGTAATGTATTCAAGAGTAGCTTCACACATCTGTAAAAATGAAGTACGAGATGTCAGTTTGGTTTCCAGAAAGGTTTTTCAACATAAAATGCCATATATGCTTTCACCAATCAAACTTTGAATGATCTGAATAACCGAACACGACCCATTGGGATTTTTTGTGATCTCTCAAAGGCTTTGATTGTGTAAATCATTAAACTCTGCTAGACAACCTCAAGTATTGTGGCATGAGTGGGACAGTGCACAAATGGTTTAATTCGTACCAAACTGGAAGAGTGCAGAAAGTTCAAATAAGCAGTTCTCATAATATGCAAAGATCAGCACATTCCTCAAACTGGGGAATTATCAAGAATGGGGTTCCACAAGGGTTGGTCTTGGGTCCTTTGTTGTTCTTAATAGATATTAATGACTTCCCATTCTATATTCATGAAGAGGCAAAGTTAGTTCACTTTGCTGATGATACAAGTATAGTAATCACACCTAACAAACAAGAATTAACTGATGAAAATGTCAATAATGTCTTTCAGAAAATTACTAAGTGGTTCCTTGTAAATGGACTCTTATTGAATTTTGATAAAACACAGTACATACACTTCCGTACAGTAAATTGTATGATGCCATTAATAAATATAGACCTTAATCAGAAGCATACAGCTAAGGTAGAATATTCAAAATTTTTTGGTGTGTCCATTGATGAGAGATTAAATTGGAAGAAACACATTGATGATCTGTTGAAACGTTTGAGTGCAGCTACGTATGCAATAAGGGTCATTGCAAATTTTGGTGATAAACATCTTAGTAAATTAGCTTACTACGTCTATTTTCACTCGTTGCTTGCATATGGCATCATATTGTGGGGTAATTCATCACTGAGGAATAAAGTATTTATTGCACAAAAGCGTGTAATCAGATTAATAGCTGGAGTCCACCCAAGATCATCCTGCAGACATTTATTTAAGGATCTAGGGATATTCACAGTAACTTCTCAGTATATATACTCTCTTATGAAATTTGTTATTAACAACCAAACCCAATTCAAAAGTAATAGCAGTGTGCATAACTACAATACTAGGAGAAAGGATGATCTTCACTATTCAAGATTAAATCTACCTTAGGCACAGAAAGGGGTGAATTGTACTGCCACTAAAGTCTTTGGTCACTTACCAAATAGTGTCAAAAGTCTGACAGATAACCAACAAGTATTTAAGAAGAAATTAAAAGATTTTCTGAGTGACAACTCCTTCTACGCCATAGAGGAATTTTTAGATATAAATTAAGAAAGGAAAAGGAAAAAAACAAAAAAAATTAAAAAAAACAAAAAAGAAAAAAGTTGTTATATTATATTAATTATTTTGTTAAATTAACTTAATTATGTCATGTATTGGAAAATTTGACTCGTTCCACATCATTACGAAATATCGTATTCATGATCCATGGAACTAGTATTAATCTAATCTAATCTAATCTTTCACTGTTGTAGGCCAGAAATTCCTCGTTATAGGGCACAGTTTCACGCACGTCACAGAGATTTGGTCTATAAAGAGAGGAAAAAAATATTCTTTCACGTAAGCTACATCATCCACATGACGGGACTCCAGTCATTGCCAACGCCAAGGACAACGAGTTCCTTCTCTCGGGATGGAACTACTGTATTTCAGGGATTTTAGCATGCTGTAATAAGGGTTGCATAGCGGCTCATTCAAAACATAGCATGTCTGACTGCAAATTCCATCTGACGATCCTAACACAGAAAAAGTCATAACATCGTGCAACCGTGAGCTTGTCAAACCGCTGTAAAGAAACGTGGAGATACAGGGAAAATAAATCTGCCGCCAGATACCAGTTTTCCCTATCTTCTATGGTCAACTTCTACCAATAATTAGTGCCAAGAAGTGACATGTGACAGTATATCCCAGCTAAAAACACAATTTCTATGAGCAACTACCAAGTGAACAGGCGATATGCACGTCCGTCTGGAAAAACCCATTGGCTGAGAACAGAAAATGTGATCCTGATTCTTCATCTTCAGTATCATTTTTCCGTGTCATCTGCCGCTAGTTTTGTAGAATTGTGCTGCAATAAACATTACGTATTTCAACCTGTGCAGTTGTACTTTCTTCATACAAGCTTTACATTTCTGCAATAAGTAACACAGATAAAAACAAGAATGTTTTGGCAGTACAATGTAGTTAGTTCAGGGAAGTAAATTTATTAATAAGTCACAATTAATAAAATGGTGCGGCCTGTTATGCCGTGACCTGAAAGATTTCACTTTAAAACCCAAAGTTTCGTCCCCATTTGCGGAGGACATTTTCAAGGCGGTGGTACCTACTTTGAATGTCCGATTCACAAGCTGGCTCCCTTCTGACTGCAGCAAAATTTCGCCTCCGCTGGCTTCCGCGCAGTGGCGTGACGTCACATGTTCTGAATACTCGAGCGCAATTGGCCGTTGTAGACTGTCGTCGTCCGCTGTTGCTATCGCCCCATTGTGGAAGACTGGTACACTTCCTCAGCACCGGAGTCCCGATGTTATTCACTTTCACACCCTCTTCCTTCCTTTTGAAATTCCTCAGATGTTTCATAATCTCTATGGCGTCTCTGTACAACTCTCCATGGTATCTGCTTGTGGTCGCCAGTACTTGAGTACTACGAGCATGAATGTGATGGTCCGCGGCCAGCAAAGCATGTTCCGCAACAGCTGATCTGTCAGTCTCCCCTCTTCTGCAATTTCTCTTGTACTCTTCTAGGCGTTTTTTGACCGTTACTTTTGTAATATCCACGTACACCTCCCCACAGCGACGCGGAATACTAGAAATTCCTACTTTTTCCAGTGGTTAGGGAGCATCCTAGGCCGATTTTAGGTGATCTTCTATTTTCAGGATCGGTTTGTATATTACTGCAATGTTCCGCATCTTCACGATATTTCCTATGCGGTCAGTAACGTCATTAATGAATTGCAGGAAAACTTACGATTTCACCGACGTTTGAGAGTCGCTATGATTTCGACGTGGTGGTCTTGACGCTCTCTTCACCTTAGCGAACTCTTGAGCAATGCATTGGTGAGATGTTTTAATTCTGCTTCAAGTAGCTCTGGTTCGCAGGTTTTCCTTGCTCTATCTGCCGACGTTTTTATGATGCCTTGCTTTTGTTGGTCGTGGTGGGTAGAGGTCTGCGTGCGTGGGATTTCGATAAACCGCGTGACGCAAGCTACAACTCTATTTCATTAAAACTAGCACATCAACAAAATCTAACCTTCCAACTGGTTTGTCCTCTATGGTAAACTGAATTATCGGATTGATCCCGTTGAGATGTTTGTGAAAACGATCCAGTTCCTCCCTGTCATGCTGCCACAAAACAAACGTATCATCCACGTACCGGAACAAAATATTTGGTTCCTTGTTCGCAGTTTTCAGTGCCTGCTCCTCGGATTTTTCCATAAAGAAGTTCTTTATAACGGGGCTTAAGGGGCTCACCCTAGCGACACCATCAATCCGTCTGTTCATAGAACTCATCGTTACATTTGAAATGCGTGGTTGTGAGGCAATATTTAAACAGTTGTGAAACATCTAGAGGAAGAATACAACTCAGCTGTTGCAACACCTCATTGAGCAGAATCATAGTGAATAGCTGTACCACATCAAAATGTCCTCCTCACGTGGGGACAGAACATTTGATTCTGAAGCATGGCATAGTAGGCCTGAACATTTTAATAATTCAGACATTTCTGATCGTGAAAGTTTAGGCTGTGTAGTAACTGTAACAAAATGAAGCAGAATGACGTTTACCTTTCATACACCATCTGCATGAAGAAAGCCCAAATAGACAAACATAAAATACTGTGTTATGAAGTTATTAATAAATAGTGTTTTAGTTCTTCTCTGTAATTTGCCTTTATTAGTTACAAAGTTTTTCTGCTGGACGATTCCATTATCCATCATAAATACACTACCGTTAACGAGATTTTGTTGATAACCTGTCTCGTTTAGTTCTCCAGCAATGTTCTGCCATGCTTTGCCTTGCGCACTGGGATTTCAATCGTCTTGACGATTATGGTCGTTTAACTGAGGACACTTTTCTGTCATTTCACAAGACTTTACATAAACTCTGAATCGTATGGCAGCTTGACCCTAGGAGGTAATGAAAACTGCAGCGCGCCACTTAGACGTCTCGCTACGCTTTCCTTCGGTGCGCCACTCGTGACGACAAACGCACCATGAAGCGACGCATCCTCACCATGCCATCTTTGTGTGAACTGCGTCATTTGTTTACATGGAGGCTGCTCGAAACAGCGTCACGTCCCCGCCAGACGTCCCCACCACGCCATTTCTGTGTGAAGTGGGCCTCGTTTCCTAATCTTGAATTCTATTTATCCATCGCTTACTTAGGATCCAGATGCCACAGTAGCGCAGAAGTACAGGAGCTGTCATAGCTACGTTAATTTGAATTTTAATTTTTTCAGTGTATATACATAAGTTATTTATGTCTTATTACTACTGATTAATTTTACTAGACTTGATCAAATTTTGAAATCATGAAGGTTCTCTCTTAATTGACACCCTGTATTTGATTGTTAAATTTTATTAATTTTATTTGCTTTTTAAAATTTTTGAAAGTCTCAGAATTCAAATTTTGAATCTTGTCTTTCTTTCATTATCGTGGTATGCTTTCATTGTAATACTTGTGATTTTAACGCATTATATGTACAGTTACGAATGTTACCAGTGATGTTCGATCCCATATTGCCCAATACTTTCTTCCAGAGCAACCAAAATGCAAGTTGTGGGCTACCCCCTTGTAAGGTGGCAGAATAAATGGTCAGATTCACACCTTACTTGAGACCTTTACAAATCGCAATGAGAAGGTGAAGATGACACCTAACGTAAATAGACAGTTATGAGAACATTTGCCTATCAATAAGTAATGCAAAAAGGGATAGCAGTCAATCGATGGTAACTAACGCACCATTCCTATACAATGTATGTCTTTGAGCGGAATGTAGTCAAGTCGCTTTTAGTTTTGAAAAGACAGCTCCACAATGGCGTAGCGAAACTGCGCTGCGAGAGTTACACCGGTGACCATGTAAAGGGGTGGCAGGAAAGAGGGCAGCGACCCTGGGCCAGGTGATTCAAGCTGGAGGGCTACCTGTAGCCATGGCATCGTACAAGGGCAGAGAAGAAGCTTAGAAAACTGCGTCTCGAAATTCCAACGGGAGATGAACAAAAGCAAGTGACGCATTTTCGTCCAGCGAGTGCGACACATGGAAAGGTCAATGTACTTTAAGCGTCTAGAACGACACAAAACGTCCGATTGGCGGAAACTCACTAGGAAGGAGAGAACTACTGAAGCTACGACGCAGTTTGATAGAAGGGACGTTACGATTGGTGGAGGGTGTTTCTACAAAATGAGATGAACGCTCCTATCGGTCGAAAAAAGCCGTGACGTGATAAAGGAACCCAAGTGGAGGGAGGCAGTTTTGAGATGAGAGGACAAGAGAGAAATTTTGGTAGTGGAGTCTTCTCTGAACTGGCGTCAAGTGCAGAACAGAGCCCTTAACGCTCCGTACGACGCAGAGAAAGAATTGGTGTGGACACTGCGTTCACAGTGGCTGCACTCCAGCTGAAATTAGCTGTTGCAACGTTTAGCTCCAACTGTGAAGAAACAAACCAGCCAAATTAGTTAACTGTTCTTGAGAGAACTGAGAGGGCACTATAATATGCGAGCTGCTCCAACCATGCACGTGTATATCGCTACTAGGGCTGAGTACATGTTTTCTCGCATAACGAGAAACATAGGGAAAGTTTCTGCTGGAAAGTTCAGCAAAGGTCAGATTAGTTTTGTAGGAATTTCAGTGGCAGAGAGTGGCCTTGCAGACAGCACCACGAAGCAGCCTAAGGTAAATACCGCATGCAGAGGCGTAAACTTCGTTAGTTTACCAGCTTGCGTCCACTGTCAACTCGAGCGGCCCTTGGGTAATCTTGCGCTCAAATTTGTCACTTCACTAACAATCCACTGTAGACTTGATTGTCATCCTAAATAGTACTGAACTTTGAACCGGGATTGTACGATTTTCGTAGTACTGACCAACATCATAACGTATGTGTAGGAGCAATTTTGTAAAGAAACGTCCAATTAAACTTTCATTAGGATTACTGTAAACAAATTTCCAATTAAACTTTCATAATATTGTGCTTAAGATTAATGCTCTTTTAGAGAGTTAATATTTAACATTGTAGTGTATAAACTTATTTCACTTTTTAATGTTGGCAAGATGCATTATCCACTGCGCTGTTGTTATGTTGGCTAGTTGAAAATTGTGTGAAAAGCTATAATTTGGTCAGAAATATTGCGACATTAATCTTGTCTTTTCACCTCACACAGTCGTTCTCAATTCAAGAACAAGCAGGCAAAAATCACAAAACCCCCGCAACCATACAACATGGATGTTAAAAAAGGCGAAACATGGTTCTCAACAGGGTGTATGATCACGAAGGACAGCAATACGTGCTCTGGAATGAGTTCCCCTGCCACAAGTTTTTCAAGGAGCTCTTGTGGCAAGGCGTTCCATTTGTACACCAGTGCAGGTGACAATTGTTGAATGGTCGTTGGTGCATGGGGATGTGCTGCAGCACGTGTCTCCAACGCTATCACCCACGTGCTCGGTGGGATTTATGTCGGAGTAATGGGCGGGACATTTCTTACGCCGAATATCCTCTCGTTCCAAGAGTCCTCCATCAGCGCTGATCAATGAAGTCGCGCACTATCATGCGAATGTATCCCTGAAAGGACATGGGGAAGCAGAACAGTGTCACAATAGGGATCACCTGTGGGAGTTCGTTCTATTTTTTTTTCTTTTTAGACTTTAGTCCTCTGATTGGTTTGATGCAGTCTACCACGAATTCCTCTTCTGTGCCAAACTCTTCATCTCAGAGTAGTACCTGCAACAGACGTCCTCAATTAGTCGCTCTATGTATTCCAATCTCTGTTTCGCTCTGACGCTTTTGCCTTCTACAGCTCCCTCTTGTCCCATGGAAGTCATTCCTCGATGCCTTAAGGAATGCACTTTTTGCCGTTGCTAGTTTGTTTTTGATGTCCTCCTTGCTCAGTTCGTCTTATTTTACTGCCTAGGTAGGAGAAATCCGTAACTTCATTTACTTCGTGACCATCAAACCTGATGTTAATTTTCTCTTTATTCTTATTTCTGCTACTTCTCGCTAGTTTCGTCTTTCTTCGATTTACGCTCAGTCTATATTCTGTATTCTTTACAGTGTTCGTTCCGTTCAGCGGATCATGTAATTCTTCTTCACTTTCACTCAGGATAGCAACGTCATCAGCGAATCATATCACTGTGTAAGACGTATGCTTTGCCGGCGATGGGCGAGGCATGACAGAATCTCTGACCAGAGAGTAGTTTATCGTTAGTTGTTGCTTGTCGCTAGTCTGCGCTTGACTGCGTGAGTCGACAGTAGTAGCGAGTCAGTAGTAGCGAGTGGACAGTAGTAGTCGGTCGTCTTTAGTAGCGAGTCTGGTGTAGTCCGCGTGAGTCGGCGGGAGTCGGCATGCGTCGTTTGTGTGCTCTGCTCGCGACTCTGGTCAGGACTCTGGAGGATGAGTATTGTTGTAGAAGGTAAAGAAGCAGCCTTGCGCATATTTAATAATGTATGTTAATTGTAATTTAATTTGTTCAAAAAAATGCCCAAATAATAATTTTTATAATATAAAGCAACTATTTTAAAGAAAAGCATTCATTTCCATTTAAAGAATTTCCAATGCATTATCATTGCATCCAAGAATCAAAAGAAATATACGCCAGCATTGCACGAAGCTGTGTCGAAAAATGACTAGTTAAGAGCAGATATAATTGCGGTTTTATTGAGGTAAGAATTTTTGCTTTTTTTATTCAGAGTACAGGGCAGAAGGTCAGCGCCGCTGTTCTTATAGATTCATCAGGTTACGAATTTTTTTTCTATTTCGAACTTGAAATTAAATGGGAAAAGAATTTTGTGGTAACATTAAATGTGAATGCATTTCTGCACACAGACAATAAATGGGAGCCAATTTTGTTCAGAGGTAACAATATTAGAAAAATTCATTTAATTATTATTTTTTTGTGGGGAGTTTACGCTTGGTTCAATTAACAAAATTTTGTGGCGAGGTTACGCTTGGCTCCATTTTCATTAATATCTAACATTTTCAATTCGTGTAGAGAGGTTACAACTGGTATCCTTTCGGCTTGAATTTTAATTCCGTTATTCAACCTTTCTTTTATTTCCATCACTTCTTCTTCGATGTACAGATTGAACAGTAAGGTCCAAAGACTACGTACCTGTCTTACACCCTTTTTAATCCGAGCACTTCGTTATGGTGTCCACTATTATTATTCCCCCCTTAGCTCTTGTACCTATTGAATTATCCGTCTCTCCCAATAGCTTACCTCTATTTTTCTCAGAATTTCGAACACCTTGCACCATTTTACATTGTCGAACGGTTTTCCGTAGTCGACAGATCCTAGGAAGGTGTCTTGATTTTTCTTCAGTCTTGCTTCGATTATCAAACGAAACGTCAGAATTACCTGTCGGGTGCCTTTACCTTTCCTACAGTCACAGTGTTCGCCGCCTAGCACATCCTCAATTTTCTTTTCCATTCTTCTGTATATTTCTGTTATCAGCAACTTGGATGCATGAGCTGTTAAGCTGATTGTGAGATAATTCTCTCACTTGTCAGCTCTCGCAGGCTTCGAAATTGTGTGGATGGTAATTTTCCGACAGCCAGCTGGTATGTCGCTAGACTCTTACGTTCTACACACCAACGCGAACAGCCATTTTGTTGCCGCTTCCCCCAATGATTTAAGAAATCCTGAGGGAATGTTATCCGTCCCTTCTGCCTTATTTCATCTTAAGCCCTCCAAAGCCGTTTCAATTTCTGATTTTAATACTGGTTCCCTCATCTCTTCTAAATCGACTCCTGTTCCTTTTTCTATCACATCAGACAAATCGTCCTCCTCATAGAGGCTTTCAGTGTATTCTTCCCATCTATCCGTTCTGTCCTCTCCAGTATACAGTGGAATTCTCGTTCCACTCTTAATGTCACCGAAGGTTGATTTGACCTTTCTGTATGCTGAATCTGTCTTTACGAAAATCATTCCTGTTGTGATTTCTTCACATTTTTCATACGGCCATTTCGTCTTAGCTTCCCTGTACTTCCTAGTTATTTCATTCCCCAGCGGCTTGTATTTCTTCATTCTTGACTTTCCTGAAATACTTTTGTACTTCCTCCTTTCATCGATCACCTTAAGTATTTCATCTGTTACCCATGCTGTGGGTGTACCGTGTTCAGGGACCTGGAGGTCAGTACACCCATGCAACATTAAGCCTCCCCAAACCGTAACGTCTGGGCCACCGAAACGATCATGTTAGACAACGTTACTGGGTGCATTACATGCTCCCAGCTCTCGTCATAGGACCATACGTCGAGAATAACAACTAACACTGAGTCTGATGACATTCGAGAAGAACACTTGACCCCACTTCTCGGCGGTCCTGTTCACATGCATCCCTTCTTGGGTACTGTGCGATGCAGCGGTCATCTACTAAAAATGGTTCAAATGGCTCTGAGCACTATGGGTTATCATCTGAGGTCATCAGTCCCCTAGAACTTAGAACTACTTAAACCTAACTAATCTAAGGACATCACACACATCCATGCCCGAGGCAGGATAGAACCTGCGACAGTAGCAGTCGCGTGGTTCCGGACTGAAGCGCTTAGAACCGCTCGGCCACCGCGGTCGGCTTGGTCATCTACTGCTGTAGTTGACCGTGGTTGGCCAAGCTCTACTGGACTCGCATTCGGGAGGACGACGGTTCAATCCCGTCTCCAGCCATCCTGATTTAGGTTTTCCGTGATTTCCCTAAATCGTTTCAGGCAAATGCCGGGATGGTTCCTTTGAAAGGGCACGGCCGATTTCCTTCCCAATCCTTCCCTAACCCGAGCTTGCGCTCCGTCTCTCACGACCTCGTTGTCGACGGGACGTTAAACACTAACCACCCCCACCGCCAAGCTCTCCCTTCGGATCGCTTCTGATATATGTAAGACATTGGTGTGAGCGCGTATCTGCCGAGCGAAAAGTGAAGATGTAAGAATGTACTTGCTTAAAATTTATACTTTGCTTTACACTGTAATATCTTCTTGGTTGGAAGAGGGTTTTCTGTTCATAAATATTGCTAAGTTTTTTTGGAATGTTGAGCTGTAATATAACTGACTCAGCAATGTGCTTTTGAAAGAACGAAATTTGGATGAAAAGAGTCACACACACCTCGATCTGACCCTTCCATTCACTGAAACTGTGTAATTGATTTAGAAAATAGAAAGTATTGAAATTAAAGTAAGTATAGCGCTATCATTCAGTCTGGTGTAGGTTGCACTACTTATGCGTAGATAAAGAGGGTGAAGAAGAGTGGCCTAGATTGGAGTGCTGCAGCGAACTAGTGTTCGTACTTAAGATTCACTCCAGATGTTTAGGGAGAGTGCTTCAGTCAACACTGTCAAATACTTTCGCTGAATCTACGGATATTGTAAATGTACGAGGGTTTCCTAGAAAGCAATGCACCGCATTTTTCTTCTTCAACAATTATTTATTGAACTTAATCGGAATCACACACACGAAAGAATGGTGTTTTATCAACAGACCCAAATTTTCCACGTAATCAACATCCTGTTCTATGGCATTCCTCTAGCGCTAAACAAGAGCGTGTATGCCCTTTCGGTACCAGCCCTTGTCTTGGTGGCGGAGCCGGTGCTTCACTGTCTGAATCACCTCCTTATCTTTCTCAAAATTTCTTCCATGAATGGCATCCTTTAACTGCCAATGACGACATCAGCTGGCTGCAACATGTCAGGTGTGACAGCCGTTGACGGTCTCCCCGACCGCTGCAAATCGTGGAGCTCCATCTAACCGCTTTCTGATGACGTCACCCTCCGTGCTCAGCGACTAACTGTACTTCCGTCGACAGCAGATGCTCCAGAGACCTAGCACAAGCGTTTGTCAATACTCCCCACATTTCATTTCTCTGCAGTGAGAAACTCAATAACGGCACATTAATTGTAATGAACATCACCTACAGACGCCATTTTGTCCTGCAGCTACGCCATCTGTCGAAAGTGACGGAAACTTGTCGCGCTCACTCAGGAGACTTCAAATAATATATAGGTAACGTTTCGCATGCGTAGCATTGTTTTCGGCTGAGAATAAAATGCGGTGCATTACTTTCTAGGCAACGCTCGTTAAATTGCCTTATCACCTTATCTTATAATAAATATCCTAAGGCTAATAGTTCCTCACCTGTTCTTACAATTCTTCATGTTAGTGTAGTTAAAGCCTTATCGGAACGGCTAATCACTCTCCGGGAATATGATTTCATTATAAAGAAGTATGCTTGTCTTAAAGGGAGTACGAATTTTCTACTTAATTTCTTTAAAACAGTGTCAAACTTTATTGATTATGGGTAGGGTATAAGTGGACTTTGTACATTTCCAGAAAGCAAGCACGCGTTTCTTTTTCTGACAACTCCGTGTTCGGAGTGGAATTATTCCTGAAAATGTTTTTACGCTACCCGCAGCCCGAACAACTGCACCGCCGCGACGCGCAGAGCTTGGAAATAGGACTCTCCGCGGCAGTGGCACGTTCTGCGTCTAGCGTAATGCTATCCCCCTTAGGTGCTCCATTTCGCGAGTTTTCTCATTTCGAGGTGCAATCCCATATCAGTTGGCCCGAACTGCACTCCTTCCCCGGAGCTCACACGATGTGGCTGGCCGGAACGGAAACAAATGTAGGTACCGTACCGTCTACTGGAGTCGCAGACCCATTTCGGAGCGCTGCGAGAGGTTTGAAGTCCACATTTCACATCGTACTCAATATACTTCTAAGGGAATTCATGTCACACGATTTACTGCATATTAGCTTCCAGTATTCCATTTAATTTTTATTTGTGAGACCTTACGCTAAAACTTGTTACTTGCCCGTGATAGATAGATATTCAATGAAGTACTGAATGTTCAGATGTGTGTGAATTCCTAAGCGACCAATCTGCTGAGGTCATCGGTCCCTAGAATTACACACTACTTAAACTAACTAATGCTAAGAACATCACACACATCCATGCCCGAGGGAGGACTCAAACCTCCGGTGGTACACATTTAATATTTTATACCATTAGTATATTAATTCTAAGCAGGACATACAGACTTCTTTTAATCTCGATTTTTTTCCTTCCATAATTAATAACACAGTTTAAATAAATGGAAGGGGTAGGTCGTGGTGAGGGTCGTGGTGAGTGTCACATGTTTCTTTCAAACCGAATTTCTCCAAAACAACATTGCTCAATCAATTTCATTACAGGAAAAGACTTTAAAAAATTGCAGAAAAATACTGCATCTAATCATAGAGATCTTACAGTGAAAATTTAAATGATTACGTGAAGACATCTTCACAGTTTCCTCTAAAGGTACCAGAAGAGAAGGTAAAATAATTTTAGAAAAAGCGCCGTAACAACAGGCACAACCTCTCCAATAAAACCGTACACTTAAAACTCGTAACCTGTAAACCACTAATATCCATGCATAGAAAATACTACTGCAGGAATAATTGGCATTAAATTCTGTGAAAATTTTACGTATGACGGGTATTTAGTAAACAATACAACATATTCGTTTCTCTCCGACCATTTCGGTTGAAAAATGCGGAATGTATTGCGAGAAATAGTGCAATATCCCGCTTCAGTCCCTGTAGTTTCATGAAGTTCCGCTAGGTAATAGAGCTATACGTAGTCTTCAAAACGGGCTCTGTAACGGAGATGAATTCCAAGCAGAGAGCTGTCATTGAGTGTATTTTGGAGGAAAACTTCCGTATCACAGATATTCAAAGGCGCCTGCAATCTACGGAAACCTGAAAGAGAACAAAAGCACGGTGAGTCATTGGCGACGTGTCTGCCATCATCGCAACAAGGCCGAGCAAATTAGTCCAGTCTCCCGCGTTCCGGGCAGCCACATACAGCTGTGTGTCCTGCAATGTTGCAACGTGCGGACACTCTCATTCGAGGTGATCGACGAATCACAATAAAACACCTCGCTGCTCAACCTGGACGTCTCGTCGTCGCTATTGGCACTGTTGACACAGTCATCCACCAGTCAGGGTACTCGAAGTTGTGTGGCCGTTGGGTTCCGCGCCGCTAAACACAAGACTGTAAAAAGCAACGAAGGACCATATATGTGAAATTGCTTGCGCGTTACGAAGCTGATATTGACGATTTTTTGTCGAACGTCGTCACAGGCATGAAACATCGTTCATCAGTTTGAGCCGGAAACCAAACAACAGTCTATGGACCGGTGCCACACCGTCTCTCCTCCGAAGAAGTTCAAAGGCGCTCCCTCAGCCGCTAAAGTCATGGCTACGGTCTTCTCCGACTCTGAAGTGTTCATTCTTTTTGATGTCCTCCTTCATAGTGCAACGAACAACTCTGAAGTGTATTCTGCTATCCTCAGGAAAGTGAAGAAAAAACTTCAAAGTGTTCCACGCCACAAAAATGCAAACGAAACACGTACTTGTTATCCATGACAACGCAATACCTCACAAAAGTCTGGACACCTGATAGAAGCTCACGAAACTTCATTGGCCAGTTCTTCCTCATCCACCTGCAGCCCGGATGTCGCACCTTTCTACTTTCTATACGTTTGTGCCAATGAAGGGTGCACTTGGTGGGAAACAGTACGTGGATGATGAGTAGGTTATTGATGTAGCATAACGTTGGCTCTGACGTCGACCTGTAGAGTAGTACCATGTGGGCATAAAGGCCCTCCCTGTAAGGTGGCGGAAGGCCGACGCATTAAACACTGATTATGTTAAAGAATAGGGGGAATAATATCTTGTATTTAATCCTGAATAAACCAATCACCTTTCAGATATATGTGTCTAATACTTACTGAACCAACCGCCCGCCCACGACCCTCCCCCCTCCCCCCCCGTCACCATCACTATCGATGTTCTACATCAACATCATCTACATATATACTCCGCTAGCCACCAAGCGGTGTGTGGCGCATGGCCCAATTCGCACCAGAGTCGTATCCCTCTCCCCCTCCCTCTCCCCCTCCCCCCTCTGTTCCACTCGCGGATCGCTCGAGAGAAAAGGACTGTCTGAAAGCCTCAGTACGAGCTCCAATTTCCGTTATCTTTGAATGGTGATCACTGCGTGTTTTGAAAGTTGGTGGTAATAACATATACTCTACATCCTCGGTGGAGTTCAGATTTCGGAGTTTAGTGAGCAGTCCCTTCCGTTTAGCGCACCGTCTCTCTACAAGTGTGTCCCACTTCAAATGTTCTATGACATTTGTAACTCTCTCGCGATGGCTAAATGTACCAGCCACGGATCTTGCAGCTCTTCTTTGGACCTTCACAAACTCTTGAATCAGACCCAACTGGTACGGATCCCATACAAACGAACAATACTCTTAAGACTGGACAAACTAACGTATTGTAAGCTATTTCCTTTGTTGAAGGACTGCATCGCTTCAGGATTCTACCAACAAACTTCAATCTAGAGTTCGCCTTGCCCGTTACTTGTGTGCTCTGATCATTCCACTTGAGATCATTCCGAACAGTCACACCCAGATACTTCACGAATGTTACCGCATCCAAAGACGGGGCATTTATTTTGTACTCGTACATTAATGGGGATTTTCGTTTTGTTATACGCAGTAGGTTACACTTACTAATACTGAGAGATAACTGCCAGTCATTACACCACGCATTTATTTTCTGCAAATCCTCATTGATTTGTTCACAACTTTCGTGCGATACTACTTTGCTGTAGACTACAGCACCATCGGCAAACAGTCTAATGCCGCTGTCAGTACCATCAACCAGATCGTTTATGTAAATAGTAAAAAGCAGCGGACCTATTACGCTGCCCTGTGGCACACCTGAAGTTACGCTTGTTTCTGTTTAAGTCACCCCGTTCAGGACGACATAGATTAGATTAGATTAGAACTTCTTCCATAGATCGTGAACACGGCACTTCGTAATAATGTGGAACGTGCCAGCTTAATAAAAGGTGTCTATACAAGATATTACATGACACTCAATATTTTAATTTTTTGTTGTTGTTGTTGTTGTTGTTGTGGAGGTTGGGAAATTACCCACTTACTATATCTAAAAATTCATCTAATCAGTAGAAGGAGTTGCCATTAAGAAATTCTTTTAATTTCCTTTTAAATGCTATATGGCTATCTGTCAGACTTTTGATGCTATTAGGTAAGTGACCAATGACTTTTGTGGCAGCGTAATTTACCCCCTTCTGAGCCAAAGTTAGATTTAAGCTTGAGTAGTGAAGATCATCCTTTCTCCTAGTGTTGTCGCCATGTACACTGCTATTACTTTTGAATTCGATCGGATTGTTAATAACAAATTTCATAAATGAATATATATATATATATTGTGAGGCTACAGTGAAGATTGCTAGCTCTTTAAATAAGTGTCTGCAGGATGATCTTGGATGAGCTCCAGCAATTATTCTGATTACACGCTTTTTTGCAATGAACACTCTTTTACTCAATGATGAGTTACCCCAGAAAATGAAGCCATACGAAAGCAGAGAATGAAAATAGGCGTGGTAAGCTAATTTACTCAGATGTTTATCGCCAAAATTTGCAATGACCCTAATAGCATAAGTAGCTGAACTCAAACGTTTCAGCAGATCCTCAGTGTGTTTTTTCCATTTCAACTCCTCATCAATGCATACACCTAGAAATTTTGAATATTCTACCTTAGCTACCGATTTCTGATCGAAGTCTATATTTATTAATGGAGTCATAACTTCGATGTATGGTCCAAGTTACATTGACATCTGTTACTCGTTACTCACAGACAAGCGAAAGTTCCTTTTGTCCTTAAGTTTACGACAGTAGTATAGCTTATCACTATATCGGTTTACTTAATTCTTTTCTCTACATCCTCATTCTCAACTTGTGACGTCGGTATGTACACTCGTAAAAAAGTGTTCCACGTTCCTTCATACTAGTTTTCAGGTGAAGAAATCACTCCACTATCCATAGCACTAGCTACCGTCTTAATCGTTTTAATTATGTGCTGCTTAATCTCCGTAGAAATTTTGAGTCCTTCTACTGTTCCCATAGTGCTTCCTTGTTCCTTGCTACAGCTTGACCACTCTTTCGGATTTTCCAGTTTGCATGCCTTTAATTTCATGCTCCTTCAAACCAATTTGTAGAAGGTAAGCCTCAGTTATTTTCCAAATAAAGCTCAAAGGCTGATGCTCCCGTGGCGAATTTGACAAGCGCTTCGTATTAAGACAACATGTGTTGAATTTAAGCACGTACAATAATTGAGAAACACTGGTGGCCGACTGTGTGTATGCCTCCCTTCTGAAACGAAAAATGTGACCCTAACGATTTTCGCACAACCTACAATTATGCAGATGTCAGTCATTAGGAATTCGATAAAACGAATTGTACACCAACAAACATGAAGATACACGCACGCATTACATTTAATAAAAGTACAGATGGATGATTGTAATTTAACTGTACCACCATATTCCAAAAACCAGCATGCTCAGAGAGTACAATGGTTTCCAAGGAAAGCCAAAACTGAAAACTGGGAAATTGTGGACAGAAGAGAGGAAAAAGTAATCACATTTAAAATAGAATGATCAGTGGATGCTCGAGATAGGAAAGAGAAGAGGGAATAAGAGCTTCAGTTCTACGCTGAATTCTGGAAGTCTCTGTACACTGTGCTAAACAATACGGATGTACATTATATTGCAAGTCCGAAACTAAGTTGGCAGAGCACAAGTTCGCGGAATCGTTTTTTTTTTTTCCAAAGATATGCGATATCCTTTCTTTTCCACTTCGCTCTACTGTTGCGTAATATTAGCTGTTTTGTTTAGTTGATGATAGATATTGATTTTTATATCGTTTATATGTTCAATATGTGTTTCGATGACGGTGCTTTCGACTGAGGAATTCATTTTTATTATTGAATACGGATTTAATACAGGAGACGTATGCAAAAAAATTCCCGGAAACAACTGAACCTCCTGGTAACGCGGTTCGTCGACTTACTCAGAAATTTCGAGGGACAGGGTCAGCGTTAGATGCCGAACGACCTGTAAGACCACCTAAACTAAATAAAGGAAGTTGTTGGATATTACTGAGTCCATGTAGGACAGTCTACCAAAACCATTTCGTAGGTCTGCACAAGAAAAAAAAATCGGCCTTGCAACCACGCATAAAGCGGTTAGGCAAACACTGAAATTCCATTCCTTGCTCGGAAAATTGGAATATGGGTAGAAATATGCAGCCAGCTCATTACTGGACCTTAAGTTTTTGACGAAACCATGAACAGTAAACGTTGTTGTTTAATGATCATGATTTAGTTTCCAAACTAAAGCAAGACGTATAAACTACTGAGGCTTTCAACAAAATCACATTATTCCGCACACAGGTAAGAACTCTGGGCGGCCACTGGAAGAGTTTTTTGGGGAACGTAAGTTTCTCATCCTTGGTCTGCGCATCATACACGAAGTGACTGCCGGCCGCGGTGGCCGTGCGGTTCTAGGCACTTCAGTCCGGAACCGCGAGACTGCTACGGTAGCAGCTTCGAATCCTACCTCGGGCATGGATGTGTGTGGTGTCCTTAGGTTAGTTAGGTTTAAGTAGTTCTAAGTTCTAGGGGACTGATGACCTAAGATGTTAAGTCCCATAGTGCTCAGAGCCATTTGAACCATTTGAACGAACTGACTTCTTTCTTTGGGGAGCAGCAAAAGTTGCAGTGTATCACAATCAACCAAGAACGCATTGTGACTTAAAACCTGCAATAACTACTTATGTGAGAAGGTTAACACAATCTGCAGAAAGTGTTTACCAGTAAAATTAAACAGGTTCAGCTATGTACAACTGTTGTTGGACGTCATTTACAACATATGTTGTAACTACGCACCAACTTTCCGAACACCCTTGTATTGTATTGTAATGCATGTTAACTGTGGACCTAGAAACGAGGGAGAGGCTCCGTCCCCTCCACAGAAGCAGTGGTACACAACCCCACGACGACTACCGCAGTACAATTAACCCCTCTGCCGCCCCACACCGAACCCATGGTTATTCCGAAAGCGCTTAGAATCCGTCGCATCACCAGTCCATAGCCTCAATCACTTTGCTATCTCTCTAGGTACGTCTCCGTACGAAACCGGAGTCAGAGAGAAGAGTTTCTTATCGCCCAGTAAACCTGCTCTGTCAAATCAGCAGTATGTGAAGTATGGCAGTAAATATTATTACTCAGGCGTCTGCAACTTTAAAGCACAAATAGGAAAGAAAAAGGTTACGCTCTACTGGAATTCCATCTCGTAGGTCAGTGACGATTACTCCCTCCACCGAGACGGTGCTTCGGCCCAGGCGCAACTCTCGACGCACGCCATTCAGATCCGACGTAAGGCGCGGAGCCACGAGGGGAGCCGGGATGCAAGAATGGCTGGATGAGATGGTGAGAGGCGGAGGCCCTTCTTGTGCTGAGTCGGCGCCCTTCTTTATGATGCGGCGTAAAGGCGTGCGGGAGGCGGGGCAAGGTGTTGGGGGAGAGGTAGGGCTTGCAAATATAGGTTAGCAGCCAGTCGCGCTGCGCCCGCCTGATCCGAGGCCGTAGTCCGCAGATGCCGCGCCGAGTTACGACCTGCGCCGGAAACTCAGTTCACCTACTGGCCGATGAAGGGCGCTGCTTTCTGGCGGATGTGGCCTGCAGCCTCTCAGAAAAAAGGCCCGGCTATGCTCGCCAAAAGAGTTTAAAAACTTTACTCGCCAAGCCGGTACTGGGAGTCAGTGCTTCTGTAGCCATTTAATAGCGCAGGCAACAGGGCCCAGTTCACAAACGCGGGATCGATGGGGTCATTATACCTAACCCGTAAATCGTTACCGACGTACATACGCATGTACAGTCTTTCTATCCTAACGTAATGACACAGCGGTCCAAAAAAGTGCTGACTGTTTAATCTTCAATAGCTTCCAAATTAATTGACGGAAACGTCTCGTTTTTGGGGGGCTAACAGTTTATGACAGTATCCAGTTAAGCGTTGTTTTGCTACATGATAGTCGACCACAAGCGTCTGTTTTATTTTTGTTTTCAGTTACGTGAGTAAACACGAAAGGTGCAAGGTGGACATTCTTTGAAACTGAGGCAGTTTTGAAGTGATATCTGAAGCATCAGAAAGTTATAACTAAAGCGCAGCTGGCCACGTAGGTCCAGTGTGTGCTGCAACATCGTATGGCAGAGATTTTTAATTTAATCGTAAGGATAGGGCCCCCCGTCGGGCAGGCCGTTCGCCACTTCGGCGACTTGCAGTCGATGGGAATGATAGGATGATGATGAGGACAGCTCAACACCCAGTCCCTGGGCGGAGAAAATTCCCCGACCCAGCCGGGAATCGAACCCGGGCCAATAGGACTGACAATCCGTCACGTTGACCATTCAGCTGACGGGGGTGGACGTGGCGGAGACATAGGTAGGCTAACGCGTTAACGCGGAACGAATTTATGCTGGAAAAAAATTAGTTCCAATTTTGGCCACCAGCTGCAAATCTTGCGCTGTTGATGCAGTATCGCGTTCATGTCTCTGGCGCTCATACTGAACACACTGTGTAAGCAGTGGTTCATAACAAAATTAACGTTATGCTTTCTCACTTGTTAGATCTTTACTGCCCACGTCCCGTTCCTAATCAGCTGCATACGGAAAGATTTCTTTTCGTCTTTCTTGCATTCAAAGCGCCAGATTTGAACCTTGTGGCCAAAATTGGAAGTAATTACTTTCCAGTGTAAATCGGTTCCGCATTAAAGCATTGGCTTATCTACCAAGTTTCGCCGTCACCACGATAATTACAGCACACACTGGACATCTGTGAGTAGCTGAATTTTAGTTATAGTCACCCAGTACGAACACATTAGTGCGGTCGCATGCCAATGGCGAAGTAAGTTTCATAGATGGCCACTGACAGTTGTAACTATTGTTCACATCCCAGACAATTTTGATGTCCGAGGCTGCGTCACAGATGTGTTACAGATGTACACGAACAACGATACAGACGACCTTAAACACCAACACGACCAGCGAACTCCCGTGATGTATAAAAACTGTTCGTTCGCTCACCACGTAAGTCTTTGAGACGGTGTGCCCATGAAAACATGGTGAGACGCTAAAATATTCAGCACGTTTGGAGGACTACGAAGTTTATGTGCTACGTCCGAGGACTGTTACAAGCAATGAATGAGGACGACCCAGTTCGTAGAATTGATTATTGGAAGTGGTATAATGGCATGATGCACAATAATGGAATGTTGGCTGGGATGACAGGGTGCTCTTTTGGAGCCCAATTTAAACTCATTGGTACAGTAAAACGCCGCAGCTGCTTCTACTAGGTCGCCACAAATTCAAATGGCAGTGTGGACAACGTCGTGCATTTATTGGGAGTGAATGTGTGACATTGGTTGTCTTACGGGGCCGTTCTCCTTTGAGGCCACAGTTATCGGTGAGGTGAACCTAGGACTTGACGGAACCATTTTGTGCGCCATCCGTGAGTTGTAAGGTGAGGTAAGTTTTTACATACAAAAACATGGTGTCCCACCCCACTTCAATCATTGAGTCGGAAGTACCTTAACGAGCAGGCAGAAGAAAGGACTTTTAACAACTGGAACACAAACGGACGTCGTTATCTATACAAACCACGCACACTGAATGTGCTTCGAGAATATATCCACCATTCCCGTGCAGATATGACATTGGACACGTGGCAATCAGTAGTTCCTGCAGCAGTTCCGCGCCATCGCCTGTTATGGGTGTTAACGTATTCATTTTTTCTGGATACTCTGTATATACGACAGAAGCTGAACGTGCCAGAAGTGATAACACGGAATATACACGTTCCGAAGTCATCGTAAATGCTTGCGAAACAAGTACAAGACCCGTCGCTTGTAACGAAACCACCCTGTTTTTGTGACGCACTTGGCTGTCTGACGCTAAATGTTGCGAAAACCACCAGAGATATGTTTCAGATATGTTTAGTGCACTACAGCAGGATGTATTCTAAACGAACATCTTCAAGTGACAGGTAGTTCACCGACAGTGTTCTTAAATAATTCTCACAAAATGGAAGAAGTATTCCAGTGTCGTGACTCAAAAGATATCTATCACACATAATGCCAAAAGCCACACTCTGGAACACTACGAGCATACACCAAGAAACTTCACTTGGCTCAAACTCAGCCATCACTACACATGCGCTATATCCCTGCCTGAAGTTATATTAACATCTACATCGCTCAGTTGTGGACCACAGAATGATTAAGTTATTCCTACCACTATATTCCATCTAAAAGAGGTCGAATTCGCAAAGACAATAAAAAACTCATTCTCCCTGATTCTCAATCTTGGTTACACAATGCAGGCTTTCAAGGATCGTATTTACATCGTAGGAGACTTTTATTTGGCGAAGAATGTACGATATTGAGACAGCTTGTGAGAAAAACTATACACTAGCGACATCTCTGTGTCACATAGCGCCTGTAGCATACCTGGCCATTACTACCTGGCGCTACCAGCTTTTGATTTAATCTAACAGTATGACACCTTAAAAGCACAGTGATGAATTAAAGCTCGTAGGCAATTAATTAACTTTATAACATCTTTCTATGTTTAGAAGCCGGCCGCGGTTGCCGAGCGGTTCTAGGCGCTTCAGTCCGGCACCGCGCGACTGCTACGGTCGCAGGTTCGAATCCTGACTCGGGCATGGATGTGTGTGCTGTCCTCAGGTTAGTTAGGTTTAAGTAGTTCTAAGTTCTATGGGACTGATGACCTCAGATGTTAAGTCCCATAGTGCTCAGAGCCAATTGAACTAAATTATGTTCATGAATACTGCTGCAGACGAGAAAACTTTGTAAAAACCTGTATTTATAGAAAGAAGATTGAAATAATTTAGATTCAGTTAAACTACAAGCCGAACCCGTGGTCAAGGAATAAGGCACTTAATTAGTAGTCAAAACGTTCGCGGTCACGTGTTCGAACCAAGCCAGCGCTTGTATTTTGAATAAAAATCGACTGCAATGATGGCCGAAGACTTCCAGCGTGAGCCCTCATTCAGTCAAAGGCGCTGCTAAAGCGAGCGGTGGAACGGACAGCTGTTCAGAGCACTCTATTGCCTTTGGGTGGGAAAATGCCCTAAAGGCAGAAGAATCATCAATGACCAACGACATTAGGAGGCAGAAGCCGATGAAAACCACTGCAGTATACACACACCACATGTGGACTGTAATTGAAGAACTGTCATTATGATCTCTCCATTGGCCCCCTTTCGACCCCGGGGGGGGGGGGGGCGGGGGGGGGGAAGGGGGGGAAGTTCCAAGGGGGACATGACCAAGCACGAGAAAAAGATTGAATAACCAAGGGAACGATGAAACGATAACGTTGTACGAATAGAACTATAGAACGTCAGAGGTTTGAACGTAGTAGAGCAGTGAGAAAATCTGATAGGCGAAATAGTAAGTCTCAATTTGTAGTTGGGGTTAGTGATGTGCAATGGAAGAAGCCAAGAATTTCTAGTCAGATGGTTGTAGGGTAATATCAAGAGGAGCAGAAAATGCAAGTAGAATTCGTAATGAATGGGAAGTTAGGGCAGAGAGTCTCCTACTTTGAAGAGTGGAGTGACAGGGTTGGTCCGATCAGAATGGACTGCGAACCACTAGGAAGAACAGCCGCAAGGGGAATTTCGGTGGAATCAGTGGCAATGAGGGAAAATGCACGCAGGTCCGAGACATGAAACTTGGATCTCCTGCTCCCTATACAGTTGCGTTAACCATTCGAAGACGGTGTTGATCGCAAATGCACGGACTATCAACGAGTCGGCCTGCAGTGAGCGAGGAAACGGTTGAACGCGTGCGGGCAAGTTTCACGGGTAGCCCGCGGAAGTCGACGAATAAAGCAAGCAGGGAGCTAAACGTACCACAGCCGACGGTTTGGAAAATCTTACGGAAAAGGCTAAAGAAGAAGCCTTACCGTTTCGAACTCATTGATGGGGACATGCTGCGCCAAGTGTGGGAGGAACTTGATTATCGGCTTGATGTCTGCCGAATCACTAAAGGGGCACATATCGAACATTTGTGAATGCCTTAAAAATTTTTTTTGAGTTTTTGTATGTGTGTGCAAAGCATTGTGAAAATATCTCAAATAATAAAGTTATTGTAGAGCTGTGAAATCGCTTCAATCATTTGTAATAACCCTGTAGATTGGGCTCAACAAAATACAAATGCGGTAACTGCGAAGAAACCATGGGAAACAGAAGATATACTTCAGTTGGCTGATGAAAGAAATAAGTACAAAAATATTCAAGGAATTTCAGGAATACAGATGTACACGCCGTTTAGGAATGAAATAAATCGGAAGTGCAAGGAAGCTAAGACGATACAGGTGCTTGAAAAACATGACGAAATCGAAAAATAAATGATTGTCGGAAGGAATGACTCAGTGTATAGCACAGTCACAATAAAATTAAATGAGCGTTTGACATTGTTGACTGGGAGGCCCCAGCTGGGGAAATTCGGCCGCCGAGTGCAAGTCTTATTTCAATCTACGCCACACTGGGCGACTAGCGCGCCAGTGATGAGGATGAAATTATGATGAAGACAACACAACACCCAGTCCCCGAGCAGAGAAAATCTCCAAACAGGCCAGGAATCGAATCCGGGCCTCCTGCATGTTAAGCAAGCACTGCACCACTCGGCTAAGGAGGCGAACACAGTCGAAAAAAACTTCGGTGAAATTAAAAGCATGGATGGTAACATGAAGAGCGCAATGGGAATCCCATTGTTAAACGCGGAGGAGATAGCGTGTAGGTGAAAAAGGTACACTGAAGGCCTTGACTGCTGACAAGATAGAAGAAGAAACAGTGGTCGATGTGGAAGCGATAGGTGATCTAGTTTTACAATCACAATTTAAAAGAGCTTTGGAAGACTTAAGATCAAATAATGCAGAAGGGATAGAAAACTTCCCATCATAATTTCTAACATCTTTGGGAGCAGCGAAAAGGAACGACTATTAACGTTCCTCTGTAGATGTATAATTCTAGTAATATATAATCAGACTTTCCTAAAAACCTCATCCACACAATTACGAAGATTGCAAGAGCTGACGAGTGCTGGAATTATCGCACAATCAGCTTAACAGCTCATGCATCCAAGTTGCTGGCAACAATAATATACAGAAGGTTGGGGAAAAACGAGGATATGTTGGATAGCATGGTGTTCCGGCTCATGGGGGAAGGTTTGTTCTAACTGCAGAAAGACTGCTTATGTTGATGTGTGAAGGAGTCGAAGACATCAGTGTCTAGAAAATTTTTCCCTGCCAGGGGGGGGGGGGGGGGAGGGGGGAGGAAGTGAAGGACGATTGTAAAATTGTTACTTTTAAGCTAATGGGTTGGTCACTTTCGACCAAAATCTTGCTGTATTCTAAACAACTGATGATTATCCACTCAGCATGTGAATAAAATATCTGTATTCCAGATTCCAATTGGGAGAGGAGGGGGAAGAAAATCGCTCACTGTCACCACACCTTGCAGAAGTCTATGGTCCGAGATCTTTTCGTGGCTAGACAAAAGCGCTCTGAGCTGTGTATTATTGCGGCTGCAGAAGGAGTACTAATGAAACAGAGCCTGACTGTACATCACGACTATTGTTACAAGCACTCAAGAGACCTAATTATGATGTTCCCCATGGAAACTGGCGTTAAATCGGTATGTATGGATCTAATCCGTAAATTCTAGCAGTGATAAGGTTAACAGTGACACAAACTAAAAGTCTGTCAAATAATTCATATCAGTTCATTTTTCTCAAAATCTTCCACAGAGTTTTTATAATAATTGTCTTTCTGTCTAAAACAGACACTTGGTTTTGTTATTTCACTTTCACTAGTATAGAATTCTTCAGTGGACCAAATGATAGTAAAGTGTACCAGTTTGCACAGATAAAATAGCTAGTGTGTTGGGGTTGAAAATAATATGAACTGCATTGACGTACTCGTAAAAGAATCGCATACAACAACTGAAATGAAGAGTTCTGTAATAAACGAGTATAATGCCTGGTTTGAAGTATGAGCATTTCGGCTGCATTGAAATCACACATAGAAATTGGTTAAGCTAACTTTATCAAAAGTGGATTTGATAATCACTCAAATAACTCGTGTATAGTAGTAAGTTTTCCAAAGAGTGCTGGATTGTTCATTAGTCATGTTGGTGCTGCTTTACGTATGAAACACGGAATAAACTCGTTTTAGAAAGTGTGGTAGTTTATTAGGTTCAGTTCCTGAACAGGGGCAGAAAATGAGACTGCAGTTTAGAGATACAAATAATTGATAATTGATGCATGTGACTTAAATATGACATTACTGTGTTGTATTGTTTCTTATATAGCTTCTACATTAATTTAGATTTAATCTGACAAATTTTTATGGTTACGTCACAAAAATTATGCTGCTCATCGGTGTATTATGTGTGGAATCTTGTGTTATGTTGCGAATATGTTCAGAAAATTACTTTCTTTCAGGAGTACCACCACTTCAACTCTTTTAATGAGTAGTTGTAAGATCCCAATTGCACGCTTTACAGTTTTGATAAATAATTATTAATAAATTAAATTAATTACTTCATTATATTAGTGTGAAGCTAAGTATCTTCCTGCCGTAATGACTTTCCAGTGCCTTAGGATTTAGTTAGGTCACATTTTCTGTTTCGATTACACTCAAAACTTTATCACAATATTTAATAATTTCCAAAATTTTATATCACGAGAGAGGGTAGAAATTTGGGAGGGGGTGGAGATTGTTACAATATACTCATAAATATTTCCGCTGTCCTTATAACCTCTAATGTGTTTCCAGTATTAGAAAACGAAATGCTAAACAGAAAACATGCCTCATACCACGGACTAGATCCAATTAACAAAAGCTACCAACGATTGGTTTTTGCCAGTTTTAGTTTCCGATGGCACCAAGTGTAACTTAATAGTAGGTTAAAATTATGAGTTATTACAGCGTAAGATTTAGGTGAATTGGGGTTCAGGGTGCAGACGTGGGTTCATTTTAGTGAAAGTTTATTTAACTTGCGTAACATCAATACACAAAACATAAATAACTTTGGCAGTATAATAAATTCTATGGAACCCAAATAATCCTAGCAGGATTGTAAATATGTAATATGAAATATACTCTCTAGAAAGAAAATATCACTAAGAAGTTCTTAGATCAGAAAATGCTCAACTTCTCTAGGACAGAAACTGAGAACTATAGCCATTAAGAACTCCTAGCTTTATACTATTAATGACATCCAATCCCCACGACTACTAACACCACTATCCAACTGTCCATGCTTATGTCTAATTCATCAGTAACCCAGTTATACATATGATAAATCAATCACACGAGACAACATTACATTTTTCGGTTCACTTAGAGAATCATTGGTTCGATAACAACAAAATCACAGCACAATTCCAAATCACTGTTTAGAGAACGGAAACATTGTTGTAATAGAAACAACTCCAACTCCCACGTAACCAGCACAGTCACTCACACGCTTGCTCGCTGGCACATCATTCGATATTGCATGCTGAGCGTGCAATTCACAAACAAGCCACTACAACACTCTCAAAATTGACGTAGGACAGTATATTGCTACTGGCGACACACAATGCACCTTCCCACAGTTGTACATAATACAGTTCATCGACTTCAACCCAAGATCATCAATGACCAACATTTAATGGAAAAGCATCCTGACTATGTTCCTTGAGACTGCTGAAACCTTTCGTCACCTTCATTACAGTGTTGTGCGCACAACCCACGAAGACAGCACCGGCTCCCTAAAGTTGCTGTCTACATTACCAGCATCGGTGGTGACAGTTGTCAATCCAGTATTACTCTCCACCTACTCCAAGAGTCCCCTTGCCTTCTCGCACACCAGTAGTTCGTGTCTCTCCAGAAAGTGACCGTCCTTGCAACAACTACGTAGATCAGTTACGCCAGTGCCAAACAAATATGTCCTGCACACCACGCAATGCCCCAGCACTGATCACAACTTGTCAGCCACTACCCACAGCGACTTCCGGCACTGACTTAAGTGGCCACCATATCTTGGTGTAGCCGACTCTTCCTGACTCAGACACTTCCAGGTCTAGAACAAAATTTTTCACTGTACAGCGGAGTGTGCGCTGATATGAAACTTCCAGTTCTAGTCCGCCTCGGCCGTCGCGCCTATTCTGGCCCCCAGTGACGTGCTCCAGACCTACTAGCCGCTACTACTCTGACGCTGGACACATGAAGATGACGCCACTGACTCATGGTACTGACAACTATTGCCGTCGGTTACGTCCCCTAGTGGCGCTCGCGGCGGTCATACATCCAACAGCAGTCACACTCTGGTGGCACCACGGCCACGTTCCAAAGAACATCATCACTGTCGCTGGAAAACTAGCCATGATGTTCAGCATGACACA
Source organism: Schistocerca serialis cubense (assembly GCF_023864345.2). NCBI lineage: Eukaryota > Metazoa > Arthropoda > Insecta > Orthoptera > Acrididae > Schistocerca > Schistocerca serialis. The sequence continues at coordinate 1,219,004,213 of NC_064638.1, read as the reverse complement.
GTATTGACAGGTAACACTGCGGCAACTCTTCTGCAACCTTATTTGTGAAGAGAACACATGCTAAATGTTGGCAGTCAGTACAAGAGTCCATGGTTTTCCACTAACAGCATAAAAGAGAAAAACGACAAATAAATTCAATGGATAGAGTTTGCATGACATCGAAGTTGTTGAAGGCAACTGTAAAGAGAACATACGGAATTTAACTTAACAGATACTATGACGTCTTTGATGTGGCGTGACAAAACAGTGGTACATATTGTAGCGGGACCACCGTTTAAGATAGGCAAAGTTAGTTTTGTGCAATATTCTGAGCACAAGTTAGAGCCAGGTGCTGGCCGGATTGCAGTGCGTTACTCATACCAACAGTTGCAAAGTGGAATAGAAGCCACAGGTCCGTCAAATTTCTGACAGAGTATATATAGCGGTTTAGCATGTTGCAGATCACAGGCAGAAGGGGCCTACTCGCCAACCTAGTGTGTTATGAGTACGTGACATGAAGCGGTGCATGTGCCAAACAGAGGAGCACAGCCGCGTATAAATAGGTGCGTGTTTCTAACGAGATTCATTCAAGTGTGTCAGCTCTCCTGGACGGCGAGGCATGTTACACCACCGGTTACACACAGCGGCAGAAGGGGCGCCAGCAACGTTCCAGTCCACGGCGGGTCCCTGGTTCGACCCTCTGAGGCCAATGTGGGGTCTGTAGCCTGCCAGTGTCGGGCCACTCCATGGCTCGCTACTACAAGCAGTCGTCCTGCCTTCCAACACATGCTGGAGGCATACTGAGGCGAGAGCCGCAGATTCGGACTCTACATCACTGGCGCTTGTTGTCGCCGCAATCTTAGCCACGCCGGCGAGAAGCATGCAGCTGGCGGCCTGTGGTTCACACTGAGCAGCGCTCAGTTGGCAGGGACGCCGACCGCTGAGTCAACTTCTGGCATCCTGATGACGCCGCAATTCCGCTGCCTTACAAGGCCGAAACACGGCAGGGCGTGCATAGGTCGCTGAGGCAGCCATACTGCGTCAAGCCATTTTGTGGACAACAAAGTGGTATCCTCAGTATTCTAGGACTCGGTGATGCACACAAAGACGAATGGGGGCACTGTAACTGGAAATAATAAACCACTTGGAAAGCTCGGACAAGTCTTAATAAGGTGCCCTCCACCTCTTCCCGCTACACTTGATGTTGCTGTTATATTCGATAGCAGAAGTTGGCACTACAATATTTTTTACCTTACGTCATGCGGCCGAAATGACGTCATCTGGACAAGTGGACCACCTAACTAGAAAAAACTTAAACCAAAATATGTATTGCATTACAACGAGTCTATTGGTGTAGTGGACTAATGCAACGTCATACATAACTGTAGGTCGGCAGTACCTGTGTCCGTTAGTTGCTGCGCCTGTATTACCAATGAAAAACACGTACTTTTCTTAAGGAAAATTGGAGAAAAGGCAATTGTCTTGAGGAAACATATTTGTATGAAGCATTTTACACCATTATATAACGCGCATTTGTTCACACAATTTTATGAGAAGCGGACCTGCTAGCACAAAAGGAAACGGTAAGAGTTGTGCTTTATGGTACACAAGCAGTAACTGTAGAATGGTTCGGTTAGGAGCGATCAGTGACTTTGAACGTCAAGGACATTGCAGATTTTCCAAAGCTCTCCAAGGTGACTGTTGGTGACGTGATTGAGAAGGGGAAATTAGAAAGAACATGCACAGCTAACCAAGACAAAGAAAACCTTGTGCTCTGATGGACGGAGACAGTCAGGCTTTGCTGTGAATGGTTCTAAATGTCACATTAATTCATCAGAAAGTGTCATTCGTAAGTTTCATAGTGCTACCATTTACCACAATGCTTTTGTGTATGGAGTTAAATAGAAGAAGGTACACATTGACTGTAGTGACTGATCAGTGACGTTTGAAGTTGTGTAAAGAGCGACGACGTTAGACAGTCGATGGTTGGAATGGAGGGATTTGGAGTGATGCACCACGCGATATCTAGTAGCAATCCGATGGAAGGGTTTGGGTCTGGCGAATGCCTGCAGAACATTACCTGTCATCAAATGTAGCACCAACTGTGAATTACAGAAGAGGTTATGCAGCGGGATGGGGGTGCTTTTCGTTGGTACGATGTGACCCCCTCATTGCACTTGAGGAACGTTATATCGGGTGAAACCTCGTAGTCAAGGGAAGTCACGATTCGATTACAATTGTGAAGAGGGGCATAATCAGTTACTATTGGTTGCCTTTTACAGTAACACACAATATATTGTAATCTAGTAATTCCAGACTCAATAACAAATGAAAATACCACACGTTATCAATGAAGGAATAAATAACTGTGTAAATAATAGTATTTTCAGTGAGTTACAATTTAGAAAATCGCCATTAAATACAGGTACAGAAGATAATGTTTTAAAAGCAAGCCACTGTGATCAGGGCAGAAGGCCTTACACGTCATGAATGGGAATAAATTAAGAATTGTTTGAAACTCGCTGCAACTTACAACATACAGATATTGAAATATTAAAGGCAAGTCGCCACAAACACAGCAGAAGGCATTAGACGCCAGGAATGGCAGTAAATAAGGTTTTTAAAGGCTTACTGCTAAAATACAAATACCAAATTAGAATTTTAAGGCAAATGACCACAACACAGCTGAAGGCCTTACACGCCAGGAACGATAATAATACAATAATTTAGAAACCTGCTGTAAAACAGCAAATACAATAGCAAAGGTTAGTTAAAAAGAAACCAGCAACTGATCACCAGTCGGGTGAAATAAGTTGATGGTAAACCTTGTAACACAAGCATCCACAAAACACTACACTGCTAGGTTTATTCAGTAAGGCGACCATAATTATTGACTAGACATATTCAACCTCTAATTTAGGCATTACAAGGTATTGTAATAAATAATACAATAATAAAACACAAGGACCAGTAAATAAGTTCCTTAAAGTGTGCTGAGGCAGATTATAGCTGCAGAAGGCGTGGGCTCAAGGAGTGTTACACTGAACTACTAACCATCAGACCTCCTCTTAGAACAAGAACCAGGGGGGCCACAGACGGTGCTCCAGGAATCGACCTCTGAGAAGGTCCGGCAACAAACACTTTCTCGAGCGACGATATAGGCAGCCAAAAGTTGCATTAACTTCAAAAGATGGTAACTCAGACTAGTGGCAGTCCAACGAATGACTAATGATAACGTTGCTGAAGCTACCTGACATCTGATAAACCAGATGCAACGATGGAACAATGCGCCAAAGCCTGAACCGTTGGTATGGAATACTTCCCCAGAATACTGTGTTTAGAGCGCCCTGAACGAGAAAGGAATCACTACCATCAGAGTGGAAGAATCACCGACAGGTCTACAATCAAGGAAGCTCTCAAAACTACGCGCCTTACCGGGCAGCAGCGGCAAGGAGAAGAAACGTACACTGCCGTTGCATGTAATAACCCCCAGGGCAGGCAACTGGGGCGTTAGCGGCCACCAGGCAAGAAATATTACCGCTGGTTGAACTTAACAAATTGTAACAACAGGTTGAACGCAGTAATTAGTAATAAAAAGTCTAGGAAAGCTAATCAGATCCGCCTTCCCCAAGCACGCCACTCGCTGCTCTTCGCCTCGGCGACACTACAAGCAGCAACACAAACCAAAGTCACTGGATAATCGCGAGATATCAAAATGGTGGAGGTTTCTCTACTTGGTTTGAAATGCACTCATCTAAAGGCTTGCTGGATCCGGTTTACGACGAGGTCTTACACCCTCGCGACCACAGCCCTTCCATCTGGCAGTCCATGCATGCCACCAGCGATCCTGGCTTGTTCTAGCACTGTGCGGACCTGGCTACTCCTGAGTCCCCAACCGATATGGCCTACTCACACGGCCAGAAAAAACAACGACGTCGCCCTAAAGAGAGGGCAACAGTTACTATTTATGGATAACAGCCACTACTGCACGATCGGACAGGCAACGCTTGCGAAACCGAGTGGCGCCAGCCAACACGAGGAGAAGATCAACAACCGCAACCATGTCAACTTAACGATACGGTCTGGCCTCCAACAGAGGGTGGAAACCTACAAACAGCACCAACGTGAGCCGCAGCACCGCTCATCGGCAAGGATATGTGAAAGCAGGCGAAGAGTTCTCGGGCTTCCAGCCAAGTGGCGGTGTCTTCAAACTGCGACTTTTCGACGAGTGACATACTCGTCATCTTCCGGCGATGTGCCAAGACTTTCACTCACTCACTATATTGACGGGCCTGCCTTGGCCCGAGGTAGCGGAGTTTAAGCTGTTCCTCCTGAAGTCCTCTCTGTTTGGAATGTTTTTTTCGAGTGTTTGTCTGGCCTCTGGTTTCTGTGGATGCGGGAGCTTATCTGCCGGCTGATTCCGGCGGCTTCTTGTTCTTCTTCTTCTTACTGCTTCCTGGCTGCCCGAATTCTATTTTCTTCAGGCGGTAGTAGTCCACTGGCGGCGTCTGTGTCCGGATGTACTTGACTGCTTCCTCAGTCATGTATTTCCAGTCCTCGTCCGTGAAGATCGGGTGCTTGTTTATGAGCTCCAGATCTCCACGCCTGACGAGTTCCCTCCTGTGCAGCTTCTGGTTCAAGGGTTCGCACCCCCAGTGGAAAGGATGAGGTTTGTGAGCAAGGGGAGGGATGTTATCTACCGTGAAAGGGTAAGGATGATCATGATGGGGGTAGCTACCGTCTCGCAGGGAATCGGCGATCTTGGTGAGCACCTCCCTCACACAGTTCTTGTAGGGGGTGGGGAGGCACTCGAACGGCTCGTCTTCTTCTTCTCCCTCGGTCTCCATCGGCACTTCCTGTGTCGTCTGCGTTTCCGCAGAGACAGGAGTGACGACAGCTTCCGAGGAGGCCGTCTCCTTGTTGTCGGTGGTTTTCCCCGACTGTATGACCATCTCCCTAACAACCTGCGTTGCCGCGTCGGCCAGGGAGGCGGTCGTTTGTGTTACCGAGTCTACCCCCTACAGGTGGGGGTCGGTGCCACGTCCGTCTTCGTGCGGGACGCGAGGTACAAGGCGACCCTTAGTTGAGTCACCTCCTGGCGCGTCTCTTCGAGTTCCGCTTTCAGGGCCGCTCTCTCCTCCGCCATGGCGGATTTGAGCGCGTTGATTGCGTCCTCGTTGGCTTCCCGCAGTGCTTGGCGGGAGGCGTCCACGTCGTCTTGGTGGCGCAGCCCGCTTCCCCTACTAAGGCAGGGAGGCGGGGTGACCACCATTTCTTCTTCTTGGGCCACCTCTTCGTGTGTGGTGGCCAACTTCCGCTGCTTCCACGTCTTCAGGTAACTGCAGCTGCGCGCGTTTGCGGCGTGCGAGCCACCGCAGTTTACGCACAGCGCAACACTACCCCTTGGTTTGGTGCAGTTGCGTGTGTCGTGCGGTTCCCCGCACTTAACACACGCAACCACACCGTCGCATTCTTTGGCTATGTGTCCAAGCTATTGACACTTATAACACTGTAATTGTGCCACAGGCCTCCGCTTCTTCTTCTTGTTGCCGCAACCGTTGCTCCAGCCTGCGTTTAGAAGGGGCTCCACAGCAGCAGCAATCTTGCCTCTTCCTCCATGCCTACTTCTCGGCATGGCGTTGGGCTCTTGGCGTTGGCGTGCGCGAGCGACGGTAACGATGTGAGCCGCAGCGAGTCGAGTAGCGGAGTGCGTGAGCCGAGACTTTGCGGATGCCGTTCCCTTTATACCTGCGGCGTGCCCCCCACCACCTGGCCGCGGAAGGCTGGATTCAGTGGAGCCGGCGGGAGGGGGAAGGGGGAAGCGGGTGCGCCGGTCGTGTCTCCGTCAGAGCATTCCGATCACGTCTCGTAAGCTGGACGGTTCTTGGTGCGTTCCTGGCGTATTGCGGCTAATGCTGGGCTCCAGGCCGCGCTCAGTTGATAACCTTCGTCCCTGTTCACAATAGCTCCCGGCTCGGCACAGCACCCTGGTGTTCTCGGAATCTAAGGTGTGGTTTTCTTTGATGCTATGTTTACCTATAGCAGATTTCTCTATCTGTCCATGTCGGACATGCCTGGTAGGTTCCTCGTACCTTTTCGAGATGCAGTGCTGCGTTTGTCCAATGTACTGTACACCACATTCGCAGGCAATGCTGTATATACCAGGTGTGTTGAATTTGAGTGAGTCTTTAGCTGAGGCCAGCAGCTCTTTCGTCTTCGGCGGTGGTCGGAAGACGGTATTTATGTTTGATTTTCTCAGTAGCCTCCCGATTTTGGCTGATACGGGCCCCAAATATCGAAGAAAGGCTAGTCTCTTGTTAACTTCCTCTTCCTCTCCTTCCTCTTCCTGAAATTTGTCAGCCTGTCTCCTCTTGAAGGCCCTACCAATTTGTGTTTCACTGTACCCGTTTTTTTTCATTAAAGAACCGATAGAAATACGGGTCCACGAGAATCTTGTGAACAGGGACGAAGGTTATCAACTGAGCGCGGCCTGGAATCCAGCATTAGCCGCAATACGCCAGGAACGCACCAAGAACCGTCTATCTCACGAGGCGCGACCGGAATGCTCTGACGGAGACACGAACGGCGCACCCGCTTCCCCCTCCACTCCGCCCGACGGCTCCTTTGGATCTAGCCTCCCGCGGTCGGGTGGTGGGGGGCACACCGCAGGTATAAAGGGACCGGCATCCACAAAGTCTCGGCATTTCGCCAGAAGATGACGAGTATGTCAGTCGTCGAAACGTCGCAGTTTGAAGACACCGCCACCCGACTGGAAGCCAGAGAACTCTTCGCTAGCTGTATACGCCGGGAAAGCATACATTCACGATATGAAAGCATTTTACAGCGTAGTGTATTTCGTACAGTAGGGAAACATTTCGGTGAGGATACATCCTGTCGTAAAGCAGTATCTGTGAGACAATGGTTTGTGGTCAAGAACATTCCTGAAATCGACTGGCCAGCTCAGCGTCTCGACCTTAACACAATGGAACACCTGTGGGATGAGCTAGAACGTAGTCTTTTGACACCATCTTCCAACATCTCTAGCATCTCTGGTTTCGGCTCTTGTGGAAGAGAAGCCTATCATACCTCCACCGACGTTCAGACACCTCACTGTACGTGTATGCAGCAGAATGCAGGCCGTCATGCAGGCGAAGGTTCGACCCACTTTGTATTAATGTTCACTAGTTATTGTCCGGATATTTTTGATCAGATCGTGTATGTCAGTACGTATTTTACATCTTATTGTCCTGGGTGATTCAAGATTTCCTGATCTGCCGTTTTGATTTTAAATAGTCAGGTAAAATAATGGGTCGTATTTCGTCGATGCTATGGATTGTGAAATATCAAGTAAATCTTGTCGTAAATAGTGACCAAAGGCTACATTTCTTCTGGAGAAGTTAATTAACAGATTCTGCAGTTACCCGAACGCTAATAATTTCTTTTAAGCGAAAATATCAGTTCTTTTGTGTTACGTTATATACCTGAAGCGCTAATCCGAAGGCCTAACTTTTTCTGCACCGAAGTAAACTCATATTGTATAAAACGTGCGAAATATTTAGTATAGTCTGAATTACGAAAAGTCTATTTCAACGCACGGTAAGTTTCGATGTTGCCGTAGGGTATACAATCAGGCTGTGGTGCGCAAAGGTTGTGGAGTGGATTCCCATTAGTACGATTCTAGTAGGGAACTGGAAAGGAAAATCGATGAGGCTCTCCTACGGAACTATAGGCTTCTCAAAAAAGCAATCGAGTTACTGAAAAGGGAGGCAAGTTTTGCGCCGTTCGAGCTCAAATACATTACGTGAAATCTGGAGAAGATAGGTTGAAGTGTGAAAAAGACCATAATAACTGGAAAAATGCAAAAAATAATGAACGAAAGATGAGCAGCTCTTGAGCTACTATATTTGAGTTCCAGTAAGTGTGACCTGTTGCCTGTAGCTGGGACTTGTCCAATTTTAGGGCAGCGTAGGGTGCTGCAGATATCTAGCAAAGTAACTAAGTACACATCGATAATAACAGAATTTAGAAAAAAAGTATTCTTGGTACTATGTGGTAGCCATGGCAGGGGTGATGACTGTATAGTGAGCATTAGAAACGGGGCCAAAAGGTCACAAGTAGTGCAAAACGAAGTTTTATCCTCAGCCAGGTGACAGGGGACAAAGACAGTTGTGTGAAGGTACTGACAAAGAAAATAAGAAGGAGAAGCAGGGAACGATCGGGCTAAAGACAAAATTATGGAGTTAGCGGTGACCTGGATGGAACAGCAGTAGCTGATGCGCACACAAGTGTAAGTTTTACAGAGTCACTGCAGCACCATAACCAGTCATTCCACTGTGAGCCGTTGAAGACTGAGTTGATCAGGCTGCTGCCGACAGAAATCTCATATGAGTGTAGTGACTGTTGCTACAGTTGGGTGACGACGTTGTATTACACAGGGCTTACAAATGAATAAGACAGAAATTTTGGTTTGATGTGCCGACACAGAAAGCAAAAGCCCTGTGATTACTGGTGTCAGAGAGGCATCTTTTTCATGCCAGAGAGACGATTCTGGCTCTCTGTTGTGAAAGAAGTTACAATAAGAGAAGGGTGCCACAACATGTTTGAGAATGAGAAAAGTAGAGGAACGAGTAATAAAATAAGTTTTAGAGGACTCTGAAAAGACAGACATCCTGAACATATCTGAACACCAATTAACTGACGCTTTAGCAAAATTAAGTACAAAGGGCTGCCTTCGGTCATTTTATTCGTGTTGAGTTCAGGCATAACGGCAGAAGTTCAAAAACAAGTACATTTTTAGAGATCAGTACACAGAAATGGGTGTGTTCGCATTAATACTAGGAGAAAATGTTCACATATCATTGCAGCTGTATATAGCCCTAACGGCAAACTTTGAACTTTTATGAAGGAAATGGATTTCTTACTGTCTTATCTGTCACAGAAAAGTAAGCGGTTAATAAGAGTACCTTGTTATAATTTGAATGTAGGTTTTCGAAACGATTGTGATAGGAAAAATTATTTGGAAAACTCATTTGAGTCTTCCAGTTATATCAATCACTGGCGCACACTACAGTTACTGATGATGTTTTCTCTAATAAAACTCAACGCCAGAAAGAACCATATACCGAGTAACAAATGCTATTTGACCATGATGCACAGGTAGTTAGGACAAACAAGACAATTCCTTCCATTACCTATTTCTCTCATTGGATATGAATGATTAATGCCGTCAGAACAAAGGTTCTGAACATCAGTTCAGAAGGGATGGTCTGCGATGAAATTTACAGTGAACGAAATACTAACATAAAATATGATCTAATGCACGACAAATTCATATAATTAGTTGAAAGTAGGTTTTCTCAGGAGCTAATTTGCAATAACATTAATCAGGCATGTAAAAACCATGGGAAACTACAGGGAAATGAACATGTAAAGGTGCTGCAATAGCTTCAACTTTAAAAATTGGTAAGAAAAGTTATTAAAACCAGTGACAAATCACATTATGTCAGAAAGTAACCTTTTTGTAAAGTTTTCTTGTCACAAAAGGATAGAACACAAGAAGGATATTTATTTTACAGGAATTTTGGTAAGAATAAATATGTAGTAAGTGCCAGCGAAAAGCTGTGTGATATCTCGTCCAGTACTGCAGCCACTGCAATTGATAACATAGCCAACCAATGGATAAAGTCATATCTAACCAAAAGAATACAGAGAGATGGACTTGATAACTCAGGAAATGTATTAAACTGACCTTCTTTAGACTGGGGAGGAATCACGTAAGGGGTTCCACAAGGATCAATCTTAGATGCACTATTGCTCCTTTCATATTAAATGATACTCTGTTGAATATACAACAATCAAAATCAGTTCTTTTTGGGGATGACGCTAGTATCGTAGTCAATTCAATCATACATACAACAGTATAAATTGTTAATAATGTTCTTATAATAATCATTAGTTTATTTCCCGAAACCTGACTGACTCAGAATTTCAAAAAGGCGCACCATGGTCTGTTTAGTACATCTAGATCTACTATAACAATGACAAGTATAGCATACAGTGAGGAAATTATGTTAGGATGGAAATTTCTAAGCCCATACTGATGAGAATGTAAACTAGAAAAAGCACGTTTTCGAACTCTTAAAAGAACATAATTCAGCTACATTTGCACTTAAACTCATACAAACCTTGGGGTGAGACGAAACAGTAAGCTGATGTTCTTGCACATTTTCATTCAAGAAAGTCATAAGGAATAATATTCCGAGATAACTCATCTTTAAAGAAAGAAAGCCTTCGTTTTTCAAAAACGTGGAGTAAGAATAATGTATTGTTGTCACCCACCATCATCTTGTAGACACATGTTCAAAGAATTAGGCACTTCGACTACTACTTCACAGTATATTTATTCCCTCATTAAATTTGCTATAAATAATCCACTGCTGTTCAAAACGAACAATGATGTACATAATTACAATACCTGACCAACAAATTCAATTGTTTATCGGCATTAAAGTTGTTTCTAGCTCAAAAAGGAGTGCACAGTAATGCAATCAAAATTTTTATCACTTGTCCATTCGTATAAAATGTCTGGCTGACAACAAAGTAAAATTTTAAAACAAACTAGAAAAGGTCCTCCTTGACAATTCCTATTCCGCAAAAGAGTTTTTATTATCGTAGCGTTTAAATGTTGTGGGTAGGAATCACATCTGTACATTCTTAAAAAATAAACCAAATTAATTTGTTATTTGAATGTAACTCGTTATAAATCATTACGGTTATAATGCAAATAATCCATGGAAAATGAAAATAAGTAACGGAAACTAACGAAGTGTTGCATGAAGGCAGTACATGAGTTTCAGTGCAGTTACGGCGCGCACAGCAGCGAAATGGTCAATTCTGGAAATAGGTACCTACCTAGTAATACATTACATTCACTCATATGGCTGTTTTCCAGGCGGAGGCCACTCTCGTGGGAGTTCGGATCCACCTGACGATACTTGGCAACGGACAAGTGATTTATTCCAGCAAGTTTCGTCCAAATCGATGCATAAACTTGTCAAATTACAGCGAATCGTCCCACTTTAGGAAGAAATATATCACCAGCATGAGAGGATTTGGAGAGAATGAATGGACGACTCGCCGTCAGTGGAAGTTGTTTATGGACATCTGCAATTGCACACATACAACCCACACAGCGCGCGTGTAAGATCGATACGAATTCTTGAAAGTAGCGTCATTGGCGTATTTGGCGTGTGTTAGTGATCACTGTCAATGAAAATTTACCTTTATGAAGGTTGGCCAATAATTTTATAGTTGTCCCTATACAGGGAGGATAACAGCAGTCCAGTAACACTTATTTGGAGATACGATACCCGATGACGAATCGCCGTCCAGAACTACGTATTATCAACACGATTCTTGAATAACAACGGAACAAAAATGCACTGTTTCACGTACTACCACACCGGATTCAACGACACATTTTTAATTTGCACTTTATGCTCAACCACTTACAACCCTACCACTACTATTGTAGTTTAGTTTGCTTTTACCTGAATAACAGAAAACCCTCTATCTATGTTGCCACCTGTACTATACCGCAATAGATCAAATAGTCCTGTCACAGGAAATACCACGTATAACCCTATTACTAAAATTTAGTTTAGTTTCCAAATAAAGTAAGCTACGTGAGGCTAGTACTGTTAATGGGAAGAGCTAATCACTTGAGTTACCCTTTTCACATGATTTGACTGTGTGTTGTGTCTAATAGAAAAGGAAATCAGACTATTCAATTCCTTTCCTTCGATCTTACCTAGCAGTTAGATAGAAACGCAGTATGTGTAATTTTATACTGAAGCTAGGAACACTCAGTTTCAAGTTCATTTAGTGGTTTAAAACATGTACTGATGGTCACCAGACTGTCCCAGCAGTTAAACTGTGAAGTATGAAAAAGCAGAATTACGAATCCTGTCTTCTTTCTTGCTACTGTTTAAGTTGCTTCTTCAAACAAATACTACTCCACGTAAACATTGTTGGACTACACCCTAATACATTACGTTTTAAAAAGAGAAAATACCTAGTAGATAACGTCAAGGAACTAAAAAAAATTTGGCCTGGGGGGGCTTTTAGAAAAGCATTTTCTGTAATCAACAAACGTAAATACTAAAATACTTAGATACTGAAGCACACACTTTTTCTATTGAACATTTCGCTTCTTATTATATTGAACGTTTCTTTCTGTCTGGAATTTACTTTCAAACTAACTGCGAACTAACCCTATATATTCATTTAACAGATTTAGTAATTTGGCTACACTGTTATTGAATTTTACTTAAGGAAACTTTTACTGTAACACTTTGCAATTGTCAAGAAAACACAAAAACAATTTAAATGGTGCCTCATATATTAACTTGGTACTTCGTAAATCTGTAAAACAGGATGCTCGGATTAATCAAACACCAGGAAGGGACCCAATATAGGTGTATGATTAGGACGAAATAACAGGGTGAACCAGTTTCTTTAAAGCTCAAGAATGATTATTAAAACACAGTTTAAATCAATGGTTCACGCTGTACAAAAGTAAAATACAAATAAATCTTATGTGATGGCTGTAGGCTTGGGTGTGACGAATAATTATGACGGCTACACTACTCACAATAAGGCCTGCAAGTAACGTGGTGTATGGGCTGAATTTCTCTTCTTGACTTCATCTATTTTACATACAGCAGCCCAACAACTTGCAGAACCGGCGTAAGCTGTTTGCAGTCTTTGTCCGAGGTATTTTTCTGTGAATTTGCAGGCAAGGCTTCTCCTGCTTCACAAAAGTATTGTCTCAATCAATGCTGCCTACAGACAGTGTGACTTACTTCCCGCGCTTGCTGTAGGTAGTGCTCTTGCCACTTTTTCCAGTCCCCAGAGCCAATTTCGATTCAAACAAAAGCGTACTGGCTTTTACATAACACCTATTTCTAACATTATTCCTAAGCGTGACCATTTCTTAAACTGTCAAATTTACATCAACATGAATAATTTATAAATACAAATATTTTTAAATACAAAATGTCATCAGAAAATTATTTAACGTAATAAAGAAGTTACAAATTATTTTACTTACGTTACTGACATACAATGCAAAGAACATCACACTCCAGTATAGCAAGCATTACTTCAAGGCTGCAGAAAATATAGATCCAATATGAGGAAATTTTAAAGCAAAAAAAAAATTATAAAAATTTAAAAGAACCATAAACAAATAATGGTTGCTACAACCGCTGTAATGCGGCTCCGCTTGGTGTCGCTGATATAGCTCAACCATCAGGACGAGACGGGAGACTCTGTTTTCGGAGGCAGTGCAATGAGAATACACTGGCATCGAGAGCTGTGGCACCAGACAGAGGGAGACGGATGACCAGCTAGACACAAAAAAAAAAAAAGAATCTGAAATTGCTAATCTTATATATTACTAGTCTGTCTTGTATATATTCTCCGGCGGTCATATAGCAAGCTTTCTGAAGATACGCATTCATCTGGTCGTGGATTAAGAGGCTGGTTGCTGTGGTCTTTACGGTGAGCAGGTGGAACGTTAGGCAATGTAATGAGACCTTGCTCTTGGACTTTGCCCGCCTGCTGCCTTAGCAGTGCTGCGCGGGGTAGCCGCGCGGTCAGGGGCGTCTTGTCACGGTCCGCGCGGCTCCCCCCGTCGGAGGTTTCAGTCCTCCCGCGGGGATGGGTGTGTATCTGTTGTCCATAGCGTAATTTACTTTCTGTTAGATTAAGTAGTTTGTAAGCTTAGGGAATGATGACTTCAGCAGTTTGGTCCAATAAGATCTTACCAGTTTCTATTTTTTTTTTTTTTTTTTTTTGCGTTAGCAATAATTTTAATATTCAACTCAAATCGTCCCGAATAGGCCGTGAAGGCCCAACGGTATCGACCAGTCGCCTTGTCATCCACCGCCATAAGCTTCATTGGATGCGGATATGGAGGGGCATGTGATCAGCACACCGCTCTCCCGGCCGTATGTCAATTTCCGAGACCGGAGCCGCTACTTCTCAGTTTGCCTCACATGGGCAGAGTGCACCGTGCTTGCCAACTGCGCTCGACAGACCGGACGGTTACCCATCCAAGTGCTAGTCCTGCCCGAAAGGGCCTAGCTTCGGTGATCTGACGGGAACCGTTGTTACCACTGCGGCAAGACCGTTGGCAATTTTAATATTACTTTTCTTAGTGCACTGGACTGTATTCACACATTCATAAGCAGTGATCTCCCCCAGGAATATAGTATGAGATGTCAGCTTCAATGTAAAATGAGGCGAACTAATTTTGTCTTTATTAATATAATTTCCAATAGCTTCGTAGGTGTAGAATTATTTAGTGTGTGTGTTTCGAGGTTACGGACGCTCAGCACAGAGGTTATCAGCACCCTGATTATTTAGAGGGGTCTGTACTACAGTGGCCCTGAGTTCCTTTCGTCGTAATTTCAGTTGCTCGCACCAGTAAACCTATACTTGTTTGTTAGGTAAAGTAACTGCAGCAAACATTTCATGTCATATTCTCCAAATTATTTATTGAAAACGTTACAGTTTCAAAAATATTGTCGACGTGCAAACGACTACTACGAGATTCACTTAAAACGAAATGCACAACATTATTTCACAAATCAGGCTTTTGTTCTACATCTTCTTTATTCGCAGAGGACTTAGAAACGCTCTTTCCAGTTGTAACCAAATTCAAATCAACCTTTTTCCGCAAGTCGCAATGACGTAGCACTCCTTAAAGTTGTGTGGTGCACCTAACATTCGGCTGAAGCAACGTGCTGTTATGGAGTTCCTCTGTTGCCATAAAAAGACAGTGAGATTCACTTATCAAGCTGTCCGGGGATGACGCTACTGATCGCAGTTAGTCATTAGGCAAGTTGATTATCTAGTGAAAAGTCCACATCAGTACTGGGGACCTCCCGCACAGCGGCAATCCGTGCACTGGATAGACTTCTGGCAACGTGCAGTGTATTTAAAATGTAATTTTGACCGAGAAACGCATATCAGTGAACAAACTGCCAATCAAGGTGTAAGTAAGTGAAGCGAGTGTGTCCAAAATAATGAGACAGTTGAAGTTGAAAAAGGTTTCCGCCTGGTGGTTTTCGAGAATTTCGACGGATGCCCACAAAGAAACACAGAAGACAGGGTGCAGTGAGCATTTAGAACAGTGCGAGAATTCTGGATATACCTTCTGTGTGAGAACTGTGGCTGAAGATGAATTCGCAGAAGAGGAATAAATCCACAACTGTGCCTTCATCAGGGAAGGTCCTGCCAGCTATATTTTTTGATTCAGTAGATTGGTCACCGTCTGGCTCTGCCAAGTGCTGTTGGAGCGTGGGGTGTAGGCAGCTCTTGTGACGCCAATTGAGGAGCTACTTGATTGAGAAGTTGCGATACCGGTCACGAAAACTGAGAACGGTCGGGAGAGCGGTGTGCCGACTACATGCCCCTCCGTATCAGCATCGGATGACGCCTAATGGCTGAGGATGACATGGCAGCCGGTCGCTACCATTGGGCATTCAAGGCCTGTTCTGGCAGTGGATGGAGACTACTCTTAGATATCATACCACACGGAATTACTATCAGTTCTGAGGCGTATGTGTCAAATCTTACATAAAGGTCTATCAAGAATATTCCGTATGAGGGCATTGCTGCAGAGTACAAACAACGTAGCGCTACTCCGATGTGGTAATGTAAACACCGGTATATAGACAAGGGATCAGTGTGGCATTCGTGTATTTACAACGTGCGTCCGGTAAATGCGGAAACGTGAACTACAACAACGTCATTACCAAATGCGTCCAAAGAAGACGAACGTACTGTTATCCTTTTCTTGGCTGCCGAAGGACAAACACCAACAAACGTCCAACGGAGAGTGGAAAATATGTATGGGGCACCATTCCCGTCGAAAACTACGGTTCCGAAATGGTGCGCCAATGGGTGCTGCTGCCAGTAATAACGCACTCGTCAAATCGCAAATGCTGTAAGCGCAGAAGTTACACCAGCCCAAGAGGCTGACACTCGAGCACCCTCCCTGTAGTCCTCTCGCTACCTGATCATCATGCCTTCAGTCCCTTAAAAAAGGACTTGACCATTCGACGACCCATGTGGCACAAAGGTTAGCAGCAGGAAGTTGCGGATTTCTTCGCGCAGCACGACATGTGTTGCACCAAACGGATGTATTAAACGTGGTGCGACTGTACGATGATGATTGGCTCAATGTACACAGCGTTTTTCTTTTTTTTTTCTTTTTGCCTGATTCTGTGCTGTGCGGCCCCTTATAAAACTGGCGGAAACAAGATATTTTGCTGTTCCATTACAATGACTGCCCACATGTCGGTGAGAGAACCGTCACGGATATCACAAATGTTAAGTGGAGAAAACTGAAATACTCGCAATACTGTCCTAAACTGGTTATGTGTGATTATCACGTCTTTGGAAAGTCCCTACACAGAATGAGCTATAAGGATAATGATTTCCTTGTAAATGTTACTAAAAAGTGGCTATGACATGCTGGTTCTGACTTTTAGTGCAGGCCTTAGTTGGGGGTTGGTATAACGCAAATGAAAGGGGCGGAGATTATTTGAGAAAATAACGTTTTGGCTTTTAAGAATGTTTCAATATATTGTAAAAATATCAAAGGTACACGAAGTAAGTTCGATGTTAAAAAAGCGTGAATTTCTTGTGAAATAACCATTGGCAACCGGCGATAATGTGGTGATGTGCTACAGCATACTGTAAATAATAATAATAATAATGGAAATGGAAATGCCGTGTGGCTAGGGCCTTCCGTCGGGTAGACCGTTTGCCTGGTGCAAGTCTTTTTGCGTGTCGATGGGGATGAAATGATAATGATAACACAACACCCAGTTCATGAGAGGAGAAAATCTCCGACCCAGCCGGGAATCGAACCCGGGCCATTAAGTATGACAATCCGTCGAGCTTACCACTCAGCTACCTGGGGGGGGGGGTAATAATAATAATAATAATTTAATACTATTGAAACGTCCCTTTTGGAAACTTATAATTATTGGGCTCGTAAACTTCTACGTTATTTGATACAGAGACAGCTGAATAAAACTGAACGTACTCAGACAGTTCTCTCTTTACTTATTCTGATCATCACTAAACTGACACAATATTTTTAGCGCAACGCAATCTGACTTTCAATAATCGCTATAAAAGAATGGCTCTGACTAACAATAACCTATACCTTTCATGAATCACTTACCTCACAAAAGTCTTCGTTACTCAAACTACTGAAATACAGCGAGCGCCAATACTGCCAGCTAAATATAAGATTCTAACTACTGAAGGCACTAACTACTGATAAGCATAGTTAGCAAATGAAAGATTTTGATGGATAACAAACAATGTATTTACCTTAATAACGTTCAAAATTCATCATATATATCTATCAACTCATGACCTCCATCGTTACAAATTTCCTTTTTCTGGCGGACACACGTCCAGATCGTCCGCTTATAGTAATCTCTCAAAACTCTGGCATCTCTCTCTCCACGTCCACCACTGCTGGCGGCTCACCTCCAACTGCCCAACGTTACGCGCTGTTCACACCCAACTGCCCAACACTACACAAGCGAATTGTCCAACAATGAGTCCAACCAGTCACAGACTGCACACAGCACAGTCAGTGATTTTCATACATAGCGCTACGTGGAGATACCAACATAAAAACCTAAACAGCCTACTTACAATATGTCTTTTCTCTTCGAATTAGATCTTTTAATCTCATTAAAATTTTGTCATTACTCTTTAAATGCGTGCTGGTAGACAAACAAAGCGGACGAAAACATGTTTTGTAGCGCTCTCTCCGCGATAACTAGAAACCACAGTGTTGAGTGCTAAAATGATTTCAGCTGCACTATGATCCTCTCAGAGAAAAGATGCAGCTGTCTGTGTGCTGCTACACATACTCTGATGTGACGCCATCACTCCCAGCACTAACTGTTCAAAATGGCTCTGAGCACTATGGGACTTAACATCTATGGTCATCAGTCCCCTAGAACTTAGAACTACTTAAACCTAACTAACCTACGGACATCACACGCATCCATGCCCGAGACAGGATTCGAACTTGCGACTGTAGCGGTCACACGGTTCCAGACTGAAGCGCCTGGAACCGCTCGGCCACTTCGGCTGGCCGACGAATACCGCAATGACGAATATCTTAATGACAGTGTGTGCGAAATTTGATTTAATTATCTCTCAAAAAGCGATACTTACATTAGCTTATACTTTCACATGCAATTTTTCATATACCCCCCATTAATTTTGGTGTTTATACGGTTAGTAATTTAATGTCAGTGACCCTCATTGTATTGGCTTGCATCAGCCAAGCGCTCCCTTGCTCCATGCAAGTTACATTCCTTCTGTTTCACGACATCCGATGGTGAGTCACCGTGCAAAACTACAGATTTCTTGGCGCGCCTCGTAGATGACAGGGGACCAGAAACAGAGCCTTGGAGTACGAGGGCTGATGATGAGTTACTGTACAGAACTATTTGTTACTTTGCACGTCTTGTAGATAACAGTGGACCAAAAACATGTCTCTCGACGTACGACTCCCGATTATGAGTCGCTGTTTCAGAATTCCGTGTTGCACTGGACGTTTGTTTTTCTTGCAGTCGACGTCGCTCGCGTGAGGAGTGGCTCGCACCTGCCGATACTCGACGGCAGAGACATCGCAGCGGCGCCAGCCACTGTGTGGGCGCCGGCCGCCGGCCGTCCATTATGCAGGAGCGCGGCGACTGCGTTTACTATCCATCCTTGGCAGATCGCTGCTCATTTACATATCTCGAGGCAGTTTTTCTCGCGCCTCTATGAATGTTGCAGGCGCCGCGGGGGCGACGCCGGGCTCGAGTGCTGCAATATTTCGGCGCCGAGTGTTCCGCTTTATGCAACGGATGCAGCGGTCGGCCGCCTGAATAAACAAAAGAACCGCCTCCCTCCGCGAGCTCTTAGATCCTCCCCGGGGTGCAGGGTGCGGGAGAGAAGAAGCGCCGCGGCCGTGGGAACCGCCGGCTGTGCTGTAATCTGCTTGACGGACGGTCGAGTGGTAGACTGGCGTCACGTGATGCGCGCGTGGAGGTCAGTCGGGTATTGATTGCTCTTAAACTATGCATTTTATGGTCCATATTGTCTGTACATTGTCACTTCTCAAACAACGCAACACTTTTTTTAACAACCTGTATAGAACAAGTAATATGATGGCACAGTTCGCCTTATCTCCTTAACGATTCGACATTCGCACACCTAAACAAAAGCTATGCGAACGTCGAACGGTCAAAGAGATAAGACCCCAATATTGGTCACCCGCCAGTAGTTAAAACCATGGCGATGAGGGCCTTACGGTTCCTACTATCCACCAGACCGGCCACCAACCCGGAGCCGCCACATCAGAGGGCGCTGCGCTCCAACCGCAACATAATAGTCAAATTTATACTGAACTTTGAAAAAGCGTTTCCAAAAGTATGCATGTCTGTAACAATACTTCACAAAAACAGATGGATATCTGCAAGTATTAAGAAGTCCTCCCAACACAATTAAACACTTTGCAAGAACAGACATTATGTGTGATGGGATAACAGCAATCAGTGATTTTATAATGTTACTTATAATCCGTCCTGATTGCAAATTTTTTTTAGTCATATGACCGGTCATATGAATAAAAAAATTGCAATCAACACGGATTATAAGTAACATTACAATTAAACACCTCAGTTCCATGAAAAAGATTCGCAATGATCCATAATTCTTAACTTTATATCATAGACACCAAAAGATGTATAGGAAGGTGCTGATTGCTTGCAAAAAAGTCATTTAATGACAAAATAATATATAATGCAAAGAATAAAAGCAAAGCATTCTGGGATGTTATAAAAAGGAAATGGGGAGAGGCAAACAAGCGCAGAATAACATACTGCTGCGGGAGGGGATAAAGTTATAAATGATCCACAACAATTAGCAAATTATGTAAACGAGCACTTTTCAACTATTGCAGTGCAGTTACAGCAAAAATTCCCCCAAACAAATATAACACTTGTAAAATAGTGATGCACTAAATACAATGGTGTTACTTCCAACCACAGAAAATGAAGTCAGTAAAACAATTCAGAAACTAAAAAATAAAAAGTCAGTAGGCTTAGATGAAGTACCAATGCGTGTACTGAAACAATGCTTAGGGATTATATAAGGCCCTTAAAAAATATAGTAAATGAATCCTTCACATCAGGGACATTTCCAGAGCAGTTAAAACAGGCAAGGGTTGTACCTTTGCTTGAGAAAGGTAATGCAGAAGACATAGAAAATTAATGGCCCATTTCCCTGCTGTCAGCATTCTCAAAAATAACAGAGGCAATTAAGAAAGACAGATTAACGAATTTCCTGAATAAATGCAATCTTTAAAGCGAATCACAGTCTGGTTTCCGAAATGGCAAAATACAGAGTCAGCCATAGTAAAATTCACAAAAGTTATACTTGATGCTCTTGATAAAGATGAGTTTGTCACAGGCATATTTTTTGATCTTTCAAAAGCGTCTCATATGGTCGACCACAAGATTCTATTAAATAAATTTGAAGCACTAGGAAAAAGATGGGTAGCTAACTAATGGTTTCGATCATACCCGATAGGGCACAAAGAGTAGAGGTAACACATACTTCACATCAAGGACATTTTCAGAGCTAAACATTTAGTAAAACACTTATCGGAACGAAAATACATTAATATAGGGGTTCCTCAAGGTAGCATATTAGGACCAATACTGTTCCTGATATACATCGATGACTTTACCAGTAGTGTTACTCATGGTGAAAAAAATCCTCTTCGCTGATGACAGCAATATTTGCCGAAAAAGCAAATGAAACGCTCAAGGAAGTTTATGGTTGGTCAATAAGTAATAAAGTGACATTGAACATAAAGAAAACTAATGCCATGAATTTCAGTTTGAAGAGGAAAAACGACAATGTTAAATTAAATGTAGATGGCACCTCTATTGACTGTGTAACAATTGCAAAATTTCTGGGAATGAATGTTGATTCTCAGTTAAAGTGGTGTGAACACACAAAGGTACCTGCAAACAGAATGTCACCAGCTTGTTATGCCCTTAGAATCTGATCATCAGTGTGTAACATGCAGTGCCTTTTAGTTACATATGTACACTCAGTTCTTAGCCATGAAATTCTTTTTGGGGAACAAATGCACAAAATATGAACACAATTTTCAAGCTCCAGAAAAGAGCCATAAGAATAATAACCAAAAATACTAGTCGAGCTCACTGTTAAGATCTGTTCAGAACACTGGGGGTTTAAACTGCTCCATGTGAATACATTTACCAGTCAGTTGTACACATCAAAAATAACATTGGTAATTACTGCACAAACAGCTCTGTCCATGACCATGCAACAAGAGATAGACTCAACTTACATTTACCAAGAAAAAATAAACATAAGACTCAAAACAGCATTTTCTACTAAGGAATAAAACTGTACTATAAATTACCAAAAGAGATTAAAGAAATTGCCAATACACTTATTTAAAAAGGCAGCTAAAAAGTACCTGTAATGCAATACATTTTATACATTGAAGGATTGCTTAGCTAAAACAGAGTAGGCGTTTGATAAAAAATTTTATACAACTAAAAAATAATAATAATAATGATTATAAAATATCCAACATAGCCACATAACACCTTCACTTTATGTTTTTCCTTCTTTTTCTCATTTCTAGAAATACTCACCCCCAAGCTATGCACAGCACAATACTAACACCTCTTCCACCTTCTGAGCTCAACATCTCACTCATTATGGAGATATGCTGTCTCAGTTTTTCAGGATACTAAATGTGAAGTTGCGGTAGACAAAATGGCCCAGAGATCACCTGTGTGTGAGTTTGTGTGTGTGTGTGTGTGTGTGTGTGTGTGTGTGTGTCTGTGTGTGTGTGTGTGTGTGTCTGTGTGTGTGTGTGTGTGTGTGTGTGTGTGTGTATGTAGTGAGTGAAGTGTTATGAAACAATGTGTGTATAGTGTGTGCAGTGACTGATAGTGAGATATGAGTGAACAATGTGGCGTTACATTGTTTAATAAGTTATTTGTAAAAAAGGTATTGTATACCAGGAGTAAATCTAATGATTGTCTCTAACTAGAAGTCTGTAAATGTATGTGTATACGAATTGGCTTATTTCAAATTGATCTAAATTTGTGAACACTTTGACATGTCCTATATCCTTGTAAAAAGAGATCTATGGTTGAATAAAGCTACTACTACTACCACTACTACTACTAAAGACCTTAAGAATAGTGATATCGATACACTGCGAGAAATCTGCCACGGCTCACACGTCACCTCGACAAAAACGAGCAAACTACACGTATTTAGGATGTTGGCCGTGCAGCAGACGTCAACCAGCGTCTCTGGAAGTCGAATCTATGACACCATGTTGCTCGGACAGCATTTCTTGACGACCTGACCACAGAGGAAAACCTAGTCGTACAAAATCATTTATTTACTGTCTCATCCAGCAGTTTTCGCCTGTTATGACGCAACATATAGGAAAGCCGCCATTTGAGAAACACAAGCCAACATGGATCATATAAATATAAGGTAATTTAGATTATCAGTATCAGTTGCGCTCAGTAGTGTCCAGTCGTGTACAGTTTGCCCACTTATGCAGTCGACGCTAGCAGATTCTTAGGAAAAGAAGTTCGCTTGTAATCCGAAATGTAATAACCAGATTCCGTCGTAAGACTTCGCTTCCATTAGCTGTAGTCACCTTCCTGAGCTGTATCTGTGTGCAGTCTATTTAGCACCGTCGGCCACCAACTGGGTGACTTCCAACAGCCGTTGGGCGGCCTCATTGTCGGATGTGCGTTCAAGTCTGGGTCATCTAGTTTCCCAGTCACCATCGCCCAGTACGGGCATATTTCGTTGCTGTTTCTCGCTCAGATTATACATACGCCAACCGTGCCTGCTCCAATATTTTGTGGTCGAGTTTCGAAAGTAGCCCAGCCAATAGCCGCATCTCCCTTCTATCAGCGCTCAGTTACACGCCGCCACTAGCTGCTATCGTGCCACTAGCTGACCTCCGTGCGGAGTACTGCAGACGCCGCTTAGCTTCGTCGGCTGCAGTCGCCTACCTCGTGAAGGCTGGAGACAGCTTCTCCAGCTTCAATTCCGTCACTACTGTAGCTTTTATAAATAAAAGACTTTCTCAACCAAAAAATTTTATGTAACAGGCCACCATTCGGCACCTGCCACCAACACCAAAAAAGCTCCGGGAGCGAATGGAATCGCATCCTGATACATCACCAGCCAATCACATTCCATCATAAGGGTTACGCTGCAAACCTCAACAAACTTGTATATGGTTCGCAAATCTGCCGCCGAAATACCTTTGGTGTAACGAGATTGTCATGTGCTGGGTGTTTGCTTTTGTTGGCAGCTATGCTACGCAAATTCACAGAGCTTCTTACTCCGGTGTGTTGTAGGGTGAGTGGATCACGCCTTTCCTACTTCTTCCTGGGTGTGTTGGAAGCTGTCCTCACGTCGGAATCTCTCTCATGGTTGCGTTTCTTCTTTTAGTTCATCTGGTTCATGTTGCGGCGTGCCTTCACTCCAGCAACAGGTCTGGCCACCTTGTGGTCGGGCGCCAGTGCACTTGGTGAGGGGTACAACAAGCGCAATCTGCCAAGCGCTTTACCGCTTACTCCCCTGATGTGCGCCTTCCACGTCAGGCGCTGGTCCAGAGTGACGCCTAGGTAGCGTCCGGTGTTCTACGATGGGATGGGGCCTCCCATGATGCTGAGTGGCTGGAGGTCGGCAGGAACCATCCTTCTGGTGAAGATCACCGCCTGACTTTTGGCTGCGTTGAACTTGAGCCGCGATTTGGTGGCCCAGGCCCCAAGGACGTCGCAAGCCGATTGCAGGCGGTGACGCATCAGCCTGGCGTTGATACTTCTGCCGTAGAGCGCTGTATTGTCCGCGTGGAGCGCAACGTGCACACGCTGCCTCCTCGGAACGTCAGCGGTGTATAGTGAGTACAGCAAGGGGCCGATGACGGACCCTTGCGGTACCCCAGCTGCTATGGGGCGTGCTGTCGACGTCCCGTCGTCGGCGAGCACGTAGAAGGTGCGTCCAGTCAGGTAGGATTTGAGCAGGCGGGCGTGCGACACTGGTAGGCCCTTTGTAAGTAGTTTATACTCAAGGCCGTCGTGCCACACGCTGTCGAAGACTCTGGAAACGTCCAGGAGTACCGCCCCAAGATACTCGCGACGCTCCAGCGCCCCCATCGCCTGCTTTACCAGTCGAAGCAGTAGATGCTGCGTGGAGTGGCCCCATCCTGAAGCCGAACTGTTCGTCAGGGAGCAGGCCTTCCTCCCCGACGTGTCGCCAGAGCCTCCTGACATACAGCCTCTCGAAGACCTTCGAAACTGCGGGCAACAGGCTGATGGGCCTGTGGTTTTGCGGCAGCCGCAAGTCTTTTCGCCCTTGGGCACAGCTACAACTTCCGCATGTTTCCACGCAGATGGGAATCTGGAAGTCCCGAGCACGGAGTTGAAGATCTTCGTAAGTTGCCGCCCGGCGCTCGGCGGCAGCATCTTCAGCAGCTGGCTGCTGATGTTGTCGCACCCTCCTGCCTTCCTTGTTTGCAGGCGAGTGAGCTGTTGCGCGACCTCATCCTACGTCACTTCTGCGATGACTCATCCACGTCTCTGTGCGCCAGGTACACAGGAGGCGGCTGTTCTACCAAACGGACGTGTTCTTCGTCCACGACGTCCTCCACCGGCGCGAAATTGGCGGCGAATGCGTCGGCAAACGCGCCGGCTTTGGCGTCGGGCTCGGTGATGACGTCACCGCCGACCTGTAGCGGCGGCACTCGCTGGCGTTGTTGCACGAAGCTTTTGGTCACCCTCCAGGCGGATCCGTCCTCCATCCCGAGAGTGGCAATTCTTCCAGCCCAGTCGCGGTTGCGGTGGTTTGCAATTGCATACTTGATTTCGCGACGCATGTGGTTGATAGTGGCCTTCGTTGCCGGCTGCCGAGTAATCTGCATTTCTCGGAACAGTCGGTTTTTCTCCCGGATGGCCTGGAGGATTTCTGGTGGGAGCTGCTTCGATTGATCCCGTGGGCGTCTTCTTTCACGCGGCGTGGCTGCTGCTGCCGCTTCGTGCGTCAGACGTGTGAATGCGACAAGGGCCGCATGTGTTGGCAGCTAACAATTACGCACAGCTTGTATGGCGGGCGCGGACCGCAAAGAGAACACCCAGGACTGCAGCGGACGGAAAAGGGAATGGTTATGCTGCAGAAGATCGCAGCAAGCGGACGCGGATCGCAGAGGGAGCGCCTGGTGAAGGGGGAAGGCCACAGGCATAAATACTGCACAAGTCCCACTCGAGGAGTAGTCTCAGGTCGCACCTGATGAAGGTAACAAGTTACACTACCGAAATATCGTGCAAGTACGACGCTGATATCCGGCAGAACACCCGACAACCCAAGATGTCAATAATATTGTGCATTACTCACATTTACTATTTCCCAAATTCTGTAATTCAAGAAGAAAATCGAATGCTACATCCAACTCCTTAGCTGATTTGACCGACAACACTCCCTCTTTTCACAACAAGCCAGTTAAGGAATTCGATACTTTGGCAAACACCTCAGAGAACCCTTACCTCAATTCTCTCTTAACACATTCGCAATTGCGGTCGAAGGTATTTCCTGACTATCGATTGTCCGACAGACGCTGTTCATTCCTTGCACTAGTTCTAATGACTCATTTGCTTGACTCCACCACCTTGGCGCTCAGTTTCTTCAGTAATCATTAATTCCTCAAATTTCCCCTGCAACGATTCAGAAACAGACCTGTTCCCATTGGAGCTACGCAAATCCTGGACTCTGTTTGCATAATGGGCAGCACGCACCCTATTTCTATGCACTTGAACATTCAAAGACTTAGCAATTTCAAGAAAGGACGCTGAAGATGTAAGTTCAACTAAGGCACAAGCAGTACTGAAGGTGATGCTAGTCACATCGTCTGCCCATATATATATATATATATATATATATATATATATATATATATATATATATATATATATATATATATATATATATATATAACAATTTTTCTGTCACTGGACTGTACATTAATCAACTGCACATACCACATAACTCGTATGTTAAACTATGAACATTTGCACTTATAATTCAAAATTTAACCCTGATGAAGCCACACCTTCAATAAACATCAAACTGGCACTGAAGGTGTCAACCCAGAACTACCGAGTAAAATTTCAGTTTTCTTTTTTAAAACAAAACACTAGCAGATTTAATTCTTAACACAGTTCTGGTCAACCCCCAGCCTCAAATTTCCCCAACTGACACTGAAGCAGTCGGCTCAAAATTTTTGACTTAAAAATTCAGTTACCAAGGGAAGTACTTATTTCTCGAGACACAATTGCTGGTCAAACTAAGCTTCGATCACAGACAGTCAAGGCACAAGATTCGTACTGGTATTGGTAGCCTAACTTCAGTAACTATGAACCAGTTCAAAATTCAAATCCCAATACAACGACTGTTCTGGGCTCAGATCCACTTACTATTACTACCAAGGAACGAGGAGGGGCCAAAGGCTGCCACGCGTAAAGAAATGTAGACACTCTTGAGATACTATTACACAGAGCTCAAAATAGCCCGTTTGCTCAAACGACCGCCACACGTCTGATTCAACTCCACAATCGCTGCCTGCCTCCACACAGTCCACAAGTCTTCATTAGCAAACTCATAGTCGATCTTACGAGAAATCTTAATTCTTGTATATATGGTTCTCGGGGGAGAGGTCTAATGTCACAGTGAAAACTCCACAATATTTCATCAGCGCAACTGGCCGACATCTTCAGGTGCGACGAACACACTGCTAAGGCAGGACCAGAGCCCCCTATTTATACCAGTCTTAGGCAGGAGGTGCGCATGCTTGGAGGCGTCAAATTCGATGGCCAAGAGCGACGATATCAACCGATAGCTGGAAGGACAGCAACGCCACCTGCAGGATGAAGAACCAAAGACTTCAGCGCACTCGCGGAGGCTGCCGCTGCTGCTCTGCGCTGCCATCGGCCGCCCCGCCGACCTCTGTCGGAAGCCGCAAGCAAAAATGCGCGTCCGCGTAGGCGCGTGACTATCCTCCCGTTGTCAACAGAATATTTATGTGGCTGGCGAATCGTCATCCGTCGTATGACCAACAGTACTCCTCTCTGCTCGATGCGACTTCAATATGGCCGCTGCTGGATCCCAAGCTGTACTGAGCTGAAAGCCTGTGTCTCTGTTTACAAGATTCGTCGAGCTACGTGTTTCCACTGCTTCCTTAATAACACTGTCGCAGTACGAACTCGTCGATGCCAGAATTTTGGTGTGTTCATAATTCATAGAATGGCCTGTACTGAGACAATGCTCGGCCACTGCAGACTTCTCTGGTTGCTCCAGACGAGTGTAGCGTCGGTGTTCAGTACATATCTCTTCTACAATGCGACAAGTTTATCCGATGTAAGACATGCCGTAGCTACAAGGAATCTCGTAAACACCGGGTCTTCTTAGGCCAAGGGTGTCTTTAGATGAGCCCAAGAGAGCTCTGAGTTTTGCCGGCGGACGAAAGACACATTTAACTTCATGCCTCTTCAATAATCTTTCTATTTTCGAAGAGACACCGACGATGTATGGTAAGATGACCATTCCCCTTTGTTCTTCGCCTTCTTCCAGTTCCTCAAGTTGGGTAACACGCTTCGGGTGTAAGGCACGGAGAATCTCCCGTTCGGAGTATCCATTTTGTTGGAAAGTGGTAAGCAGATGGAGTAGCTCACTGGATAAGCTGTCTGAGTCTGATATGGCTCGTGCTCTGTGAACCAACGTCCTAAGTACGCCACTTCGTTGAGAAGGATGGTGACAACTGGTGGCCTGTAAGTATAAGTCCGTGTGTGTTGGTTTACGGTACACTGCGTGACCTAATGTGCCATCTTCTTTTCTCCGGACCAACGCGTCCAGGAATGGAAGTTAGCCGTTTTTCTCCACCTCCATAGTGACATTGATGTTGGGATGAAGCGAGTTAAGATGCTCAAGAAATACATTCAGCGATGCAGTGCCGTGAGGCCAAATAACAGCGACCTCTGTCGGAAGCCGCAAGCAAAAATGCGCGTTTCTGTCCTTCCAGCTATCGGTTAATATCGTCACTCTTGGGCATCGAATTTGGCGCCTCCACGCATGCGCACCTCCTGCCCAAGACTGGGATAAATAGGGGGCTCTGGTCCTGCCTTAACAGTGTGTTCCTCGCACCTGAAGATATCGACCAGTTGCGCTGATTAAATATTGTGGAGTTTTCGCTATGACATCCGACGTCTCGCCTGAGACTCATATATATACAACATATCCGTCGGGAAAGCCTCAAGCATCAAATCTTAATTCTTGTTATTAGGACGGAATTGACACAAGAGAGATATTCAGGCGGGCCTAAGTACCACCTATGACATGCATCTCGTGGCTGATCCACCAGGAAGTCCTGCCCGACCTCCGTCTCCGAAGCGTTGTTCCCAAGTCGCTGACCTCAAACCAAAAGGGTCGCTCCTACCCACAATGCTTCATTCAGGTCGCTCCATAGCGCTATCAGAATTTACGGCGGCCCTGGGGTTAAATACAGACCCGCGCTCTTCAGTCAAGGCAAGCGGCTGCAGGAATCTTAATTTGCAGCGCACGTGGAGACGGGGTGCACCGTCACGCTTTAGGAATGGATACTGGTCCTGTATGGTTTTGAAGGGGATCCGATTTTCCCTGAAAACTAATGGCGAGTTCAGGTAACGATAAATGGGGGTGGATAGCGATCAGGCACGCTTCTCTCCATAGCAGACAACAAAACCTCAATAATAGTGAGATCTGGTGATTGTGGTGGCCGGGAAAGATGAGACAATTCATCCACATGCTCAAAAAACTTGTCCTAGAACACTCGATGTTTGTGAACAGGGGCCTTTTAACACATCGTCGCCATCGGAGAACAACCATTGCACCATGGGATGCAAATGATCAGCCGAAATTGTCACATAATCCTTGTCAGTAATACAGCATTTCAGAGTAACCGCGGCTCGTGTGGAATAACTCTTTATGGCTGCCCAGATCATCATTAATCCCCCCACCACTCACTCATGGGTCATAAACTCGACCAGACATTGTAAGTATTGTGAAACAAGACTCATCCGACCAAATAAGTTTCTTTCATTCCTCCATAGTCCATGTTTTGTGTCTTAGATATCATGTTTTCCTCTTACGGGCATTTGCATCTCCAGTTAACGGGCAGTTGCATTACCAACGAGTGGCGTTGAAATTCTAGCTGCCCCTACAGTTCCCTGCTTATGAAGCTCCCTTCGTGTAGTTTTGGTGCCGACCAGGTTCTCTAATGCAAATTTTAGTAGTGCGGCGACCATTGCAGTTGTCCTTTTGGTATTTATGTAGACAGTAACTGTTCTCGAAAGAAAGATACCATTGATGACCGTGCAGCTTTCTCTAGAATAAATGACAATTAATTGAAACCCTCAGCTGCCGACAGGTGTTGTTGATATAACTCGATGGGGACAGCTGAGAATGTGTGCCCCGAGCGGGATCGAACCCGGGATATCCTGCGTACATGGCAGACCCTCCATCCATCTGAACCACCGAGGACACAGACGAATAGCGCTACTGCAGAGATTTATCCCTTGCACGCTTACCGTGAGACCCACATTCCCAACTGTCCACAATTCTACATATGTAATATACCTAATAGATATTTGCCCATCCACTCATTACTCGCGCAAACTTTGGCCATTCCCGTAAGAGTTCGAGCAACCTGTGCGAATGCGCACAGACGAAGGCCAATGGCTGGGTAGCCTTTAACTATATATATATATATATATATATATATATATATATATATATATATATGTGTGTGTGTGTGTGTGCGTGTGTGTGTGTGTGTGTGTGTGTGTGTGTGTGTGTGTATGAAGACAGTAACTGTTCTCGAAAGAGCAGATACTGTTGATGACCGTGCAGCTTTCTCAAGAATAAATGGTAATTTATTGAGACCCCCAGCTGCCGACAGGTGTTGTTGATATAACTCGATGGGGACAGCTGAAAATGTGTGCCCCGACCGGGACTCGAACCCGGGATCACCTGCTTACATGGAAGACGCTCTATCCATCTGACCTTCGTCTGTGCGCATTCGCACAGGTTGCCCGAGTTCTTACTGGAGTCGCCAAAGTGTGCGCGAGTAATGAGTGGATTGGCAAATATTTATTAGGTACATTACATATGTAGAATTGTGGACAGTTGGGAATGTTGGTCTCACGGGAAGCGTGCACGGGGTAAGTCCCTGAAGTCGCGCTATTTGTCTCTGTCCTCGGTGGCTCAGATGGATCTCACACTTACGTCTGCTGCGCTGTTGTCCTACAAGCCTCACGAGTTCGCTTCTGACGGCGCAACGACCCGCTTCACTAAGAGCGCCGGTGCCACTACACGACATCCCAGCGCCCCTTTTAATATAGGACGTTTCTATTTAGAACAAAGTTATTCCAGTGTAGCGCTTATGACACCACGAATGGCCACAAGTCGACGCCTATATCACGACATGCTGCAACGCCGCCTCCTAAATGTGGTCGAACTAAAATACCCTGACGTACGGAGGCGCGTGGTGTGGAAGACTGTACAGGATGCCATGCTTGATTCCGATGTTGTTTCCCAATGGTACGTAGTCGTTAATGGGAAGCTGGTGACGTGAGAACGTCTGTACAGTATCCACCTGGCAGAATCTCCCAATTGTGTGGGTTGTAATACAGTAGATTCTGACGAGCACCGCCTCAGCTGTGGAGAGGCGGGACCGGTTTGGCACCTAGTGCGGCAGATGCTGGCTTATCTCTTGCGAGTTACGCCGTAGCATATATCTGCACGCACGTTATTGTTTCCGGTTGAGACATTTTACCCCAAGACTCGAACCAACTACGTCACCTGGATACATGGACATAGGGTCCATTACCTCTGTCGTGACGGACACAAGAATTTACTTGACTTCTGGCTCTATTTGCAAAAAGACATAATGCTTTTTCCGGGCATACCAAATGTCGACAATGCTTCGCAAACTACCTATGGAGTGCCTTCCACAGCCCGCCGTGTAGCTGGAAAGTTCCAGGCAGTGGTAGATGAGGTCAGAACGAACTGCGAACGATCATATATTGAACTATCTTTACCAGTGGGCGCAGTCGCTGGGAAGCCTAACTACGAAGTGGTAGCTTTATTTTAATGTTATTTATGTTTACTGTCTTCGATGGTGTCTTCATTCTGTTTTAGTTTTCCAGGCTTGATAAAGTATGAGTGTTCGCACATTGATATCTAAATAAAAAAATAAACAAAAAATAAAAAACTATAAAAAACTACCTTCCGCACCCTACTAGAAATTCCCTTCCCCCTTCCTTTCATCGTGTTTTTGTGGGTCGACGCATGCACGTTAGTCCCGTATAGTGTAGTTTCTTCACGTTTTACATGGGGGGTGGTTACGTATTGTTAGGAAGTAAGAGTTCATTTTTGTTTGGCAGGGACACAAGTGGCGGTGCCCCGTAGGGATGGCTATGATTTTGTTTTATTTCTTTTGTTAGGGAAAAAACCAAAAAAAAGTTGGATACAGCGTCTGCCATGTAAGCAGGGGATCCCGGGTTCGAGTCCCGCACATTTTCAGCTGTCCCCATCGAGTTATATAAACAACGCCTGGCAGCATCTGAGGGTTTCAATTAATTATCATTTACTTTTGATACTTTTCGTCACAATGACCGTCTATCCCCATCACTCGACACACACTTTCGTCTGCGTTGTGACTGTACGGATAATGTTTCCTCCGCTTTCCCTGTATGCGGTACAGATATTCCATATGGTGCCTCTTGAAACTCTTAGCAATTCGACACCTTTGGTTACGGAAGCACACGTTATAAAAGTGCCAACTGCCTGTCGACGTTCGAACTGACTTAGCTCGGGTACAGTGCACTCACAACTACAGAGAATACTGTTCTGACTAATACTGATACTTGCAACGTATTGATCACATCGCGGAAGTGCGTTCATAGTAAAAAACTTTCGTCAACGCTCGTTGCCAATTTGTACAGGTCTCGTCGCTGCTGCTGTGGAAGCCTAGTGTGTGAGTTCGTGGAACGGCTTCTGGTGCAGTACACCGCTAAGACTATTTCTCACTGCCACTATTACACAGCTCAGACCCAGGGTCACGTAACAGGATAGGAGAACGAAGGTTCTAAAACACCCCAACACATTAGTAACAAAGGCGCGCAAATGAGTAAAGACGTTTGCTTATCTTTGTGGCTAGTTCAATACTGAAATTTGCAACACTGCTTGTAACAAAATACAAAAAAGTCCCTCAGTGGTTAAGTGCAAATATTCGTAGGTAAACTTCACAGTACATAGCAAGTGCATTTTACAAAAACTGTCTGTTCATTTCAAGAGTTCACTAAACGACGTTTGATCTACATCTGCATCTACATTTACACTCCGCAAGCCACCCACGGTGTGTGGCGGAGGGCACTTTACGTGCCACTGTCATTACCTCCCTTTCCTGTTCCACTCGCGTATGGTTCGCGGGAAGAACGACTGACGAAAAGCCTCCGTGCGCGCTCGAATCTCTCTGATTTTACATTTGTGATCTCCATGGGAGGTATAAGTAGGGGGAAGAAATATATTCGATACCTCATCCAGAAACGCACCACCTGGACAGCAAGCTACACCGCGATGCAGAGCGCCTCTCTTGAAGAGTCTGCCACTTGCGTGTGCTAAACATCTCAGTAACGCTATCACGCTTACCAAATAACACTGTAACGAAACGCGCCTCTATTCTTTGGATTTTCTCTCTCTGTCAACCCGACGTAGTACGGATCCCACACTGATGAGCAATACTCAAGTGGATTGAAAAGTTCTCGAAACGGAATAGAGAAAAAGTACTTACATCACTGAAACTTTTTTTATTTTTCAGTGTAGTCTTTTATAGATTAATGCACGTGGTCAAACGACGTCCCAGTGCCTTGATCTCATCTCGAAAATGATTTTCATCCAGGCCTGCAAAATACTTATCAACTCCGGCTATCAATTCTTCGTTTGAAGTGAGTCTTCGTCCACCTAGACAAATTTTCAGTTTTGGGAAGAAATGGAACTCCGACGGAGCCATATCAGGTGAATTAGGAGGGTGTGACAACAATTCATACCTGAGTTCGCGTAATTTTGCAATGGCGACGGCACATGTGTGCGGGTTCGCATTATCTTGATGGAAGATGACTTTCTTCTTTGCTAAACCCGTCCATTATTCGCGTATCTTTTGTTGCAGTTTGTCCAGGGAGTTAACACAGTATTCTCCAGTAACTATTTGCCCAGTGGGAAGATAATCTACAAACAGCATCCCCTTCGCATGCCATAACAGTGATGGCATGACCTTTCCCGCCGAAGGAATTGTCTTTGCTTTCTCTGGTGGCGGAGAATCAGCATGTTTCCACTGCTTTGGTGTTGTTTTGTCTCTGGGGTATACTAGAAAAAAAAAAGGCTCTGAGCACTATGGTACTTAACATCTGAGATCATCAGTCCCCTAGTACTTAGAACTACTTAAACCTAACTAACCTAAGGACATCACACACATCCATGCCCGAGGCAGGATTCGAGCCTGCGACCGTAGTGGTCACGCGGTTCCAGACTGTAGCTCCTAGAACCATTCGGCCACCCCGGCCGGCGAAAGTTTAAAAGATAAGGAAATTATTGAACAGTTGGAATCAGTTTTTACTTTAAGATTGACACTTCTCTAATCTGATATGTGCTAGCCTTAGTGGGTACAAATGATGGTGGCAGCCAATATGATTAGGCGTGGGCTTGGGAGACGGGAGGCGAGATGTGGTCAGTGATCAGTAGAGATTTATTTTGCGCCAAAAGCAAGAGACCAGTAGCAGGCTACCTACATTTTATCTGTCATTCATTAGCGTATGAAAAGTATGTTAGTTACATGTGTGAATTATTCTCCGCACCGATTTGTGAATTGCCTCAAGATGTGAACAACAAAAGTTCGTAATTACTCTGGTTTTGTTATTTGATGAAGAGTCCAATCTGTAAATACCTGCATAACTTTTGAAATCTCGACTCTTTCACATAATAGCTTAAAACTCTGTTTCAAAAATAGTAGTTAATCCGTTTCAGGTAATATTACCCACTCAAAATAAGACACCTAGCCTTTCAATGTTCACGAACAACCAATTGAAATGAAGACGACAAGTAAGTACACTGTTAAGACTGGTAACACGTTCCGACTACCGCAAGGGCTGCAGTGTCAGTATAAATGAGACCGGTTCCTTGAACAGAGTGGTAACAATAAAGGGAAGGTTATTGTTAGTCATTCAAACATAGTGTTTGGGAGAGAATTCATGTTTGGACTATAAACAGCATCGTAGTTCTCATTTACAAACGAATGTTTTTCTTTCTCCCTTAAACTTGCAACACCCCCTTTGAAAAATTAATGAATTATTACTGTGCTGATAAACGTCTACGTTATCTGAGTTTCAAACAGCTGAGCAAAACTGAACGTACTGAGACATTTCTCTCTTTACTTACTCTGATCAACACTAAACTAACACACAATATTTTTAGCGCAACGCAATCTGACTTTCAATAATCCTTGCAAAAGAATGGCCCTGACTAACAATAACCTATACTTTTCATGAATCACTTATCTCACAAAAATCTTCGTTACCCGAAGTACTGCAATACAGCGAGCGCCACTACTGCCAGCTAAATAAAAGATTCTAACTACTGAAGGCACTAACTACCGATAGGCATAGTTAGCAAATGAAAGATTTTGATAGAGAACATACAATGTATTTACCTTAATAATGTTCAAAAGTCTATCAGTTGATGATATCCAATATTACAAATTTGCTCTTTCTGATGGAAACATGTCCAGATCGTCCGCTCTCAAAATTCTGCCATCTCTCTCGCCACATCCACCACTGCTGGCGGCTCACCTCCAACTGCGCAACGCTACGCGCTGTTCACATCCAACTGCCCAACACTACAATAGCGAGTATTCCAACAATGCAAACCAGCCACAGACTGCATACAGCACAGTCAGTGATTTTCATACAGAGCGCTACGTGGCGTTACCAGCATAAAAACCTAAACAGCCTACTTACAAACTAATGAATGTATATTATTAAACTACTACCCCTGAAGGCATTACTAGTTTCAGCTTGCCAATCTAACTGCTACCAGCGAGAACAAAAATTTTATTTTCCATACGTCGCTTAGTTACTGATCGAATTTTAAAATTTAAAGTGCTGTCAGTATCTGCTCTATAAAGCTACAATCTCTATTTACGGGTTGAAACGTTAATAAAACTATTACAGTTTGTATTACACCTAGAAATTCTATGGATAACAGAAAAAAATATCAGTTGATCAACGAAATCTTTTCAGATTTCATGCTAGTAGCTCTAGGGAACCTGGTAGCGCCACAGCGAGGATGCAAACCAGGTTTGTTTAAAATACTTGCTATAAGGTCGTAATGTTAGTTACCTTTGAGATTCGACGTGGTAGAGTTGACATTAGTCAAGAGTGCTTTTAAGGCGACAAATAAGCCATTACCAACACTTCACTGATTTTGAACTAAGTCGTGTAATAGGACAAGAAGATGTATGTTCCTTCTGCGATACTGCAGAAAGATTTGTCAGGGATGTAGCAGCTGCATATGAATGTTGGCTGCTGTCGTCACGAGAATGTACGGTAGCAAGAAGGACGAAGTCCTAACTGCCTCGTGACACAACCGAGAGGGAAGGAAATCGTGTTGGGCATATAGCTTTGGCGCACCTTACTGCATCTACGGCAGCAATTTGAGCACCACAGAGACACACCAACTGTTACAAATCGGTTACTCGAAGACAGCTCCACGACAGACGTTCTGTAACGTGCGTGCCATTATCCCCAAACCAACGCCGTTTGTGACGTCCTTGGTGTCAAGCGAGTCCTCACTGGAAGACAGGCTGGAGGTCTGTGGTGTTTTCTGATGAAATCTGGAGCTGCCTCGCTGCCAAAGGTGGCCGTACGTTGGTTAGAAGGACGCCAGTTGAGAGCGTGCAACCAGCCTGTGTACGTGCTAGACACACTGTAATTACACCTGGAGTTAAAGTCTGGGATGTGATTTCGTATTCTGGTGGTTACCCCATGCATCCTAGCTGCAACACTGTATGTCAGGCTGTTAATTAGATCTGTTGTGCTGCCATTTATGAACAGCAATCCAGTGGGTGCTTTCCAACATGATAACGCTCGTCCCACACCGCTGTTGTAATCCAACACGCCTACAGAGTGTCGACATACTGCCTTGGCCTCCTCCATCACCATATGTGTCTACAATAGAGCAGATATGAGACGTCATTGGACGAAATCTGCAGGTTCTTCCGCAGGTAGCATTAACCGTCCCTATACAATCCGACCAGGTGCAACAGGCATTGTAGTTCACCTCACAAAGTGTCATCTTGCACCTGCACAACACGAAACATGTGCCTTCGCATACCCGCATACAACATCCTGGCGCTTACACCATTATTGATATGCGCCACCAGTAGCTGAGTGGTCAGCGGGACAGAATGTCAATCCTAAGGGTCCGGGTTCGATTCCCGGCTGGGTCGGAGATTTTCTCAGCTCAGGGACTGGGTGTTGTGTTGTCCTAATCATCATCATTTCATCCCCATCGACGTACAAGTCACCGAAGTGGCGTCAAATCGAAAGACTTGCACTCGGTGGACGGTCTACCGGACGGGAGGCCCTAGTCACACGACATTTACATTTTACCGTTATTAATGTATCAGCATCTCACATTTGCAATGGCTTGTCTCCCGGTTGCATGCATATATGTTTTTGCGATGTTAATCACTTTAAAATGTTACTTCCAAAGAGAGGTGCAATTTTTTGAAATTATCTGTACGATGATGTAAGTGAAGATCCCAAGTATCACACATTACACCCATTCGCTGTGGTTCGCTCTCGTCTGCGAGTAATTTCCAAAAACAAAAACAAATCGGAATTCTGTGTGTTTCTAAGAAGCATTAAAAAGTTCCGTTAGATAGTATGGCTGGGTGGTATAATGGATAGGATAACAGTGTGGTATAAAGGAGAGAGTGGGTTCGCATGTTGTCAGGGCCACTGAATTTTTTTTTTTATTTCAATTCTTTCCCGAAATTACGCGGATCATTGTTTTTATTCAATTAACTGGTTTAAATGTATTTTTTATTCTATTCCTTTGTCAGATCATTTTCATCACTGTATCAACTTTTTCA
This sequence comes from Schistocerca serialis cubense, assembly GCF_023864345.2. Lineage (NCBI taxonomy): Eukaryota > Metazoa > Arthropoda > Insecta > Orthoptera > Acrididae > Schistocerca > Schistocerca serialis. The sequence continues at coordinate 1,218,966,820 of NC_064638.1, read as the reverse complement.
TTTGTTTCATTTTTTCTTTATATCATTCTTTTTTCCAACCTGAATTTTTGTCAATATGAATTTAATTATATTTATCTGTTATAATATTCGATTAATTGTAAAATCCAATCTGTCAGTAAAAAAAAAAAAACAAATAACAGAATAATCTGTATTTGTTCAAAGGTGTGAAAATGTATTTCTATTGCCGGCCGCGGTGGTCTAGCGGTTCTAGGCGCGCAGTCCGGAACCGCGAGACTGCTATGGTCGCAGGTTCGAATCCTGCCTCGGGCATGGATACGTGTGATGTCCTTAGGTTAGTTAGGTTTAAGTAGTTCTAAGTTCTAGGGAACTGATGACCACAGATGTTAAGTCCCATAGTGCTCAGAGCCGTTTTTGTATTTTTATTACCAGATATGCAATTTTTTTGGTCAGTAATCGTCATACAAACATTTACACTATGTGCAAAATAATGCAGATAAAAATTTATATGAGATACAGGTTTATAAATAAAACGCAATTCAACCAAAATGAGGTATCAGTATAATGAATGCACTGAGAAAAAAGTATGTTATAACAAAAGAAGTTAAATCAAAATTAATACACAAAATTAATTAAAACACATGAAGGAAAGTTTCAAGTGGAGAAAGAATGATGGGAAAAATGAGAGCAAATGCAGAAGTTGATATTATGATTAAACTTACGAGACAAGAGAATGAAATTAAAATCACATTTAAATCAATTAAGAGATTAAAAGTGATGATCAAAGTCGTTTTCATAAAGATTCAGCTGTACTTGAAATCGACTTAAATTTCTTTCCTGCCCCTTGAATCTCTGAAGATAAATCAGTACCACGTAATGTAGATAAAATGAAAGACAGCTGACTGTAACGTGTCACACACACGCAATCACACACACACACACACACACACACACACATATATATATATATATATATATATATATATATATATATATATATATAATACGATGTATTATTTATTCAGCTTTATATATTCGTTTGACTGGAAAGTCATGTAAGTCAATATCAGATACATGTGAGTAGAAATTGTCATCAGTCTTCTACCTGATTTCATGCACCCCGTACCCCACTCATGTTTTGCGCAAAGCTCTTCACCTCAGAACAGCACCTGCATCCTATACACTCAGTTTTTCGCTGGATGTTTTCCATCCTCGGTCTTCCCCTGCAGTTTGTACCGTCTACAGTTGCCTCTACTACCATGTTAGTTATTCCCTAATAACAGATGTTTTACAACACAGTCCCTTCTGCTTGTCAGAGTTTCCCAGAAGTTCATTTGCCGACTATAAGGAGAATTTCTCATTCCATATCTTATCAGTCAACCTACCTTTCAAAATCCTTCTGTAGTACGACATTTCAGGTACACTTCGATTCAGTCCTTCTCCGACTTTCTCACAGTTCATGATTCACTACCACATAACGTTGTACTACAAACGTATATTCTCAGTGACTTCATCCTCATATTAAGACCAGTGTTTGATTGCAGTTGATTTCTTTTGACCACAAGTGTCTTTCTTCCTTTTTCCGATCTTCTTCTTCTATGGTGTTCCATTCCCATTGTTCCCTTTTGGTTCATGTACTAATTGTACATATTGTAATATAGCCATCATCAATCTTCGCAAAGACCTTGTAGGACGTTTATTGTTCTCTGGCGGGATACATTACTAGAGCTGCAGCGGGAGAGGAAATGACTACTATTAAACTGAAATAGTATGTGAATAAAATCATCATTGTATCTGTCACTGCACATGTCTCCGTTTTTGGTCCTATTTTGATGAGATGATGCACAGAAGTCGCTGGTGGACTGCGATGCATGATCCAGTGAAAATGCGGTACACTGCGACGAAGTATGTCGCAATGCACAACAAGAATAATCAGATCTCGTATTCAAAACAAATAAGACTACAGGCTCTAAAACAAATGATGTAATTAAGCAGGTGGCAGGTACAAAGAACGTAACTACGTAGAAACCAAGGGTAACAGAAGAAATACTTCAGTTGATCGATGAAAGAAGAAAGTGCAAAAATGTTCAGGGAAATTCAGGAATACAGAAATACAAGCCGCTGGAGAATGAAATAAACAGGAAGTGCAGGGAAGCTAAGACGAAATGGCTGTATGAGAAATTGAAGAAATCTAAAAAGAAATGGTTGTCCGAAAGACTGGCTCAGCATATAGGAAAGTCAAAACAACCCTCGGTGAAATTAAGAACAAAGGCTGGTAACATAAAGAGTGCAACGGAAATTCCACTGTTACATGCAAAGGAGAATGCGAATGCATGGAAAAAGTACTCTGAAGACCTCAAAGAGAAGGTAGATTTGTCTGATGCGATAGAAGAAGAATCAAGAGTCGACTTAGAAGAGATAGGGGAAGCAATACTAGAAACCGAATTTAACAGAGCTTTGTAATTGCGAAAATTCCATCATAATTCCTAAAATCATTGGAGGAAATGGTAACAGAACGGCTACTGACGTCGGTGAGTAGAATGTGTGAGTCTGGCGATATAGCATCTGACTTCCGTAAAAAATATCATCCAAAACAACCACCCCACCAAGCTTTACAACTGTAGGTGATGAAGATATTGTCTTGGGGCAACATTTCAAGATGAGCACCTTTGAAGCCTGATCTGGGCTTTCACTTTTGCCACGAACAGACATCTTTCGTAGATCAGGAACTGACAAGTGCGAGAATTATCGTACAATCAGCTTAATAGCTCATGCATCAAAGTTGCTTGTAAGAATAATACACAGAAGAATGGTAAAGAAAAACGAGGATGTGCTAGATGACGATCAGTTTGGCTTTACAAAGGTAAAGGCTCCAGAGAGGCAATTCTGAGGCTCCTATTGATAATGGAAGGAAGACTAAAGAAAAATCAAGACACGTTCAAAGGATTTGTCGACCTGAAAAAAGCGTTTGGCAGTGTAAAATCGTGCAAGATGTTCGAAATTCCGAGAAAAATAGGGGTAAGCTACAGGGAGAGACGGGTAATATTTGATATGTACAAGAGACAGAATAATAAGAGTGGTCAACCAACAAGTGCTCGGATTAAAAACGGTGTAGGCGAGGGATGTAGTCTTTCGTCCCTACTGCTCAATCTCTACATCGAAGAAGCAGTGACGGAAATAAATGAAAGGTTCGGGAGTGGAATCAAAATTCAAGAAGAAAGGTTGTCAGTGATATGATTCGCTGCTGAGATTGGTATCCTGAGAGAAAGTGAAGAGGAATTACAGGATCTCCTGAATGGTAGGGACAGTCTAATGAGTACAGAGTATGCACTGAGTGTAAATCGAAGGAAAACGAATGTAATGAGAAATAGTAGAAATGAGAACAGCGATAAATTTAACAACGGTATTGATGATCACGAAGTAGGAGAAGTTAACTTATTCTGCTACCTAAATAGCAAAATAAATGACGGACGGAAAAAAGAGAACATCAAAAGCAGACCAGCAATCGCAAAATGGGCATTCCTGGACAAGAGACGTCTACTAGTATCAATCATAGTGCCCACCCGGTTAGACGAGCAGTCTAGGGCACGGCTTTCCGGAGTGGGAAGGAGCGCCTGGTCCCCGGCACGAATCTGCCCGGCGGACTTGGATCGAGGTCCGGTGAGCCGGTCAGTTAGTGGATGGATTTTAGGCGGTTTTCCATCCGCCTCGGCGAATTCGGGCTGGTTCCCCTTCCACCTCAGCTACACTACGCCGGCGATTGCTGCGCAAACAAGTTCTCCGCGTACGCGTACACCATCATTACCCTAACGCGCAAACATAGGGGTTACACTCGTCTGGTGTGAGACGTTCCCTGGGTGGGGTCCACCGTGGGCCGAACCGCACAATAACCCTGGGTTCGGTGTGGGGCGGCGGAGGGGTGAAACGGACTGCGGTAGTCGTCGTGAGGTTGTGGACCACTGCGGCTGTGGTGGGGACGGAGCCTCTCCGTCGTTTCTAGGTCCCCGGTTAACATACAATACAATACCTATCAATCATAGGCCTTAATACGATGCAGAAATTTATGAGAATGTACGCTTGTAACGTAGCATTGTACGGTACTGAAACATGGATTGTGGTAAAAGCAAAACAGAAGAGAATCGAAGCATTTGACGTGTGGTGCTACAGACCAATGTTGAAAACTTGGTCGACTGATAAGGCAAGGAATGAAAAAATTCTTCGCAGAACCTGCAAGGAAACGGATATGTGGAAAACACTGACAAGAGGGAGTGTCAGGATGACAGAACATTTGTTAAGACAACAGGGAATGATTTCCATGATATAGAGGGAGTTGCAGAGTGCAAAGACTGTAGAGGAAGGCAGAGATTGCAATACGTCCAGCAAATAATTAAGGACGTCTGTTGTAAGTGCTACTCTGAGGTGAATAGGTTGGCACGGGAGAGAAATTCGTGGCGGGTCGTATCAAACCAGTCAAAAGACAGGTGACTCTAAAAAAAAAAAAAAAAAAAAAAAAAAATTCGCGGATAGAGCACCGCGCGCCATCATATCATCGAACTTAGGCTTCTCAGGGGAAATAAACTGATGGAACATACAATGCATCTATTTATACAATTGGTGATACATGGCGAGAAAATCTAACGAACTTTAACTCATTATATTTTAAAAATATGGTTGTTATTAATAGCAAGTAACTTAAAAGAACAAATATGGAAGTCGTTGGTTTAACGAAAGAAATGGAAGACGATTGCGGAGGACTCAAAGGGAGCTCGTTTGTTTTATAAACCAGTACGATGGAAATACGACACGATGTTACAACGTCGAAATCATATTTCTTCGTAATAGTGAAATGAGTCTATGAAAATTAATATGCTACAACATTAATCCTACTTTCCTTCTGTCTGTTTATTAGTCTTTAATGGGATACCACTATATCTGGATAGTTAGAACTTTAATGTAAAAAAAGTGAATACGCAACTGAGACTTCACATGTCCGAATCGCCCAGTCGAATACGCAGTAACTATTGTGCAGCGTGATAGGAGTAACAGAGCATGTCAGCAGATCATCAGAATGGACATCAACGTCATTTGCGGATTGAGTTTTAGTAATGTAGCAGGTCTATGACGAAAGCCGTCTGAATGATGGATGACGGCAACCACTGTGACAGCTCTCCGTAATGAAGCACAATCCATCAACACGCGTCGGTCTAACAGTTTCGCAAATTCGCACTAAGCGCCATAAGAGCCTATTTAGCGCTTCATGCTGACGAGTAACCTCCATTCGTTGTAGATAATTTGGCTTCACAACGTGCAGTTGATCTGATATTCTCAGTCTACTGCTTGCTAGTTTTTATTGTTGTAAATACCGGTATCAGTATTTCCTAAGTTCGCATTACTTACGGTGAGTAGTACCTTTCCCAAAGTGGGTGAAAGTTATCTTTTGCCTTGCTTCTAGTGCCTCGGAGGCCCTGTCGGTGCTGTCCATTGGCAGGCGTGTACACCATCTTGTGTTGACCCATGGGCGAAAACGGTCTGTCGACAAGCCGTTATAATCGCTGACGTTTGTTGCGTGCTATGGAACCCATGCCATCCAAAGCAAGCATTCTCAGCAGGGGGATGTCTGCAGCTATAAGACGTGCCCAATAACCGTGGACATTAGCTAGTGATGATCTCATCCCTAGTCTGGAATTATTTGGAAGGCCGTAGAAAACCCTAATCGCAATAGTACGAGGGCAGTTCAATAAGTAATGCAACACATTTTTTTTTCTCGGCCAATTTTGGTTGAAAAAACCGGAAATTTCTTGTGGAATATTTTCAATCATTCCCGCTTCGTCTCGTATAGTTTCATTGACTTCCGACAGGTGGCAGAACTGTACGGAGCTGTTAAAATGGCGTCTGTAACGGATGTGCGTTGCAAACATCGGGCAGTGATCAAGTTTCTTTTGGCGGAAAACCAGGGCATCTCAGATATTCATAGGCGCTTGCAAAATGTCTACGGTGATCTGGCAGTGGACAAAAGCACGGTGAGTCGTTGGGCAAAGCGTGTGTCATCATCGCCGCAAGGTCAAGCAAGACTGTCTGATCTCCCGCGTGCGGGCCGGCCGTGCACAGCTGTGACTCCTGCAATGGCGGAGCGTGCGAACACACTCGTTCGAGATGATCGACGGATCACCATCAAACAACTCAGTGCTCAACTTGACATCTCTGTTGGTAGTGCTGTCACAATTGTTCACCAGTTGGGATATTCAAAGGTTTGTTCCCGCTGGGTCCCTCGTTGTCTAACCGAACACCATAAAGAGCAAAGGAGAACCATCTGTGCGGAATTGCTTGCTCGTCATGTGGCTGAGGGTGACAATTTCTTGTCAAAGATTGTTACAGGCGATGAAACATGGGTTCATCACTTCGAACCTGAAACAAAACGGCAATCAATGGAGTGGCGCCACACCCACTCCCCTACCAAGAAAAAGTTTAAAGCCATACCCTCAGCCGGTAAAGTCATGGTTACAGTCTTCTGCGACGCTGAAGGGGTTATTCTGTTCGATGTCCTTCCCCATGGTCAAACGATCAACTCTGAAGTGTATTGTGCTACTCTTCAGAAATTGAAGAAACGACTTCAGCGTGTTCGTAGGCACAAAAATCTGAACGAACTTCTCCTTCTTCATGACAACGCAAGACCTCACACAAGTCTTCGCACCCGAGAGGAGCTCACAAAACTTCAGTGGACTGTTCTTCCTCATGCACCCTACAGCCCCGATCTCGCACCGTCGGATTTCCATATGTTTGGCCCAATGAAGGACGCAATCCGTGGGAGGCACTACGCGGATGATGAAGAAGTTATTGATGCAGTACGACGTTGGCTCCGACATCGACCAGTGGAATGGTACCGTGCAGGCATACAGGCCCTCATTTCAAGGTGGCGTAAGGCCGTAGCATTGAATGGAGATTACGTTGAAAAATAGTGTTGTGTAGCTAAAAGATTGGGGAATAACCTGGTGTATTTCAATGCTGAATAAAACAACCCCTGTTTCAGAAAAAAAATTTGTTGCATTACTTATTGGACTGCCCTCGTAGAACAAAGAAACCACCTCGTTTTCCTTCTCAAGTATTCTGTACCTGCAAGTGCATAATGCTTTAGGAGGCAGCGCATCAGATGCTTTTGAGTCGAGCAATAAGCTTAGTTCTCAAATATCCCAGACTTACAGTTTACGCGATTTGCATATCGCTAAACTGGAATGAGAGCACACTGCAACACGCGTCACCAAGTCTATTGAAATCTCTCTCTCTCTCTCTCTCTCTCTCTCTCTCTCTCTCTCTGTGTGTGTGTGTGTGTGTGTGTGGGCTCGCGAGTTGAGACGGGAGGGAGGACGCAACGCCTCGCGAAATGCACTCAATATGAAGTTGACTGTGTCCGTGACATCTTGGGGCCGTACATCTTCTTTTTTAAATAGAGGTGGAGCCCCTCCACGCCCACACGGCATGACGGCCAACTCAAAACGCCTACTGCCATTTCTGCATAATGGTTAGTTTTCACCATCGTGAGGTGACGCATCTTCGCGGAGTGGCCGCGCTGTTTTAGGCGCCATGTCACCGACTGCGCGGCCTCCGCCGTCGGAGGTTCGAGTCCTCCCACGGGCATGGGTGTGTGTGCTGTTCTTAGCATAATTTAGTGTAAGTTAGTTTAAGTACTGTGTAAGTGTAGGGACCGACGACCGCAGCAGTTTGGCCCCTTAGAAAGTCACACACATCTGAACATTTGAACATTTGAGGTGTCGCAGGATGTGGTACTACGATGTTTGCGTACATCTGGTTAAGGTTAACCATCAACAAGTGGTTACCTGGAGATAGAGTGGATCGAAGTCGAACGAAGGGTAGCGGTTTGAAGGGCAAAGGGGGAAAAAAGTGCCAAGGCCAGAGCCAAGGGGAAAAAAAACCTCTGGGACAGTTAGGTCGAGCAATAAGAGCAGTAGCGTGTCTTGCTGCCTGCGACAGGTCATGTAAGGGTAGGCTTTGTTAAAGTGCGCGTCAATTACGACGGCGGCAGAATTTAGGTTCATTCTCCGCACCTGACGTCACAAAACACAGTCAGACGATGAACAGAGAACGACGTTGCCAGAGTTCGACTGCAGTGCAGAGCACGAGTGTCTTCAGTTTTAGAAACGTTCAGTCATAAATAAAGTAATTGAACAAAAGCAATGTCTTGATAGCAAACTTTCTTTTATAGAAAGTTTGGAAAAAGCATTCTTTATACGAATTGCTTCATATTCTATTAATTAATTAAACCAAACAAGCAATAAGCCTCCTAATTCCGGCGATAGCAAGGAAAGGTGTTTGTATCATTCTCACCAACCGCTCTTTCGCAATAAAGAACAGCGGTAATTGTTTATTTCCTATTGTACTTCGACGAAACGTGAGTAATTCATAGCCATACCAACAGTGTTGTCGGTATTTTGCATGACGTGTTAAACTGCTCTGTGAATTGCAATAATCGAGAAGCTGCGTTAGCGTAGTGGTTAAAGTGTCCAGCTCTGAAACGAAAGGTTCTGAGTTAAGACCTTTTTCGGCGCTTAATATTTTCTTTATTTAATAACAATATCGAAGTGTCGTACTTCATGAATTTTTTTCTTTTGAATGTAATTTTTTGAAATTTCTAGTGGCAACTAAAACCGACCATACGGAAAATATACGCTATGAACTTTTACCTCTGCAAACTCTTCAAAATTTCGTGCAGTGGTTTACTACATCTAATGCTGCACAATAACTGCGTTGAACATCGAAACAAGATTAAGTCATTTATGGGGGGAAGGTGTCAGTGAAGAAGATGTGTAAAAATGAAATTTTTGGGCCAAACAGTTTTTGTGAAATCGAATGATAAAGTATGTCAAAGCACTCGAAACACCATGTATGTGTCTGCGTAGGCGAGCAGTGCAGTGATGACAAAATCGCGCACAGCGTGGAATGCGGGGAGCACGTCTCCGTAGCAGCGAAAGGGTTAATGCGGCCGTGGTGGCTTTACTTCATAAACTGCGCGCTCCCCCCTAAACCTAAGTTTGCGAACAAATACTATGGCGCTGCTTGTCTTGGCGCGTACAACTGGCAACGCAGCGGTCTCCCGCGTCTGGGCGGGCATGCGCGAACCGCCAACATAAAAGAATTGAACTATAGTAGTGGGTATCGTGCGTGTCGATACCTTTGACGTTTTGCGGTTCTCTTACTCGGCGGCTGACGCTGGGTGCCGGTGTTGATCTCTCGGTCAGCGTCAGCATATCTGTAACAGTCAGGTTCATCATCGTTCTGTGGCCTACAGCCCGTATATCAGGTGGCCAGTGTAGTGTAATGTTGGCGATTTCTCTGTGTGTCAGTGTGCCAGCTCGTCGGTTTCCCTGCTGTAGCCTGTCGGTCGGCATTAATAGCAGCTGGCATATCCAGTCAACGTTGCTGATATGCAGGGGCTTGCCGACGATTGTCGCTTGTTGGTGTGTGTTTGCTTGCCATAGGTGGTTATGCCATTGTTAGTACTGTCTTTGGCTGCTTATGCTTCCTCCTATGGTTGTGATCATAGTTTCCCAGAGTAAGGATGAAACGATTGTTCAGTGTCTCGACTTCCTGTATAGTCGTGTAGCGTGTTTTTTGAATACTTCCTTGAGGGTTTCAAGGCGGTATTCTTTGTGAAGATCCACGGTGCGAGTGGAACGTGGAGCGTTGGTAATGATGCGTAGCACTTTCTTCTGTATGATCTGCAGGCGGCGCAGGCGTGTAGGAGCTGCATACCCCAAATGGGAGCTGCGTACGTCATCAGAGGTCTAATTAGTGTCGTGTACATTGTAACCTCCCCGGAGAATTTTGAAAGATAATATTATTTAAATGATAATGGACATAGAGCTAAGTGTAACCTCCCAGCAAATAATGCATGTCAACGACAATAAATGTGTGAACTAGCAATCTGAGCCACGTGTAAGCTGCCCACAAAAATGTAAGACAATTCAATGATAATGAAATCTCAGTGACAATGAAAACGCAAATAGACCGAAATATCGATCTTAGGCCCTGTGCAACTTTGAATTTAAGTGAAACTTTTCTTTAAGGAAATGCATGGGAAACTTTCTTTCAATTCAAATGATTGTTTTCTTAAAAAACTGCTTTAAAAACAAAATTATTATTGGGGCGATTCTTGAACAAATTAATTACACTCAAAATGCATTACATTATCAGATGAGCGCAATGCTGCTTCATTACCTTATTTAAAAATATACCTCGTCCCGAACCTTGACCAGAGGCCCATGTCGACGCCCGCCGACTCTTCACACACACTCCGACAGTGTCTCGCGCGCTACTAGCACGAACGAACTACATGCTCTCGCGACTCGCTACGTACCACAACTTTCTCGCAACTGCACTGAACTCTCGCGCGGTCAAGCGCAGACTAGCAACGATAAATAACTCTCTGGTCTGAGATTCTGTCATGCCTCGCCATCGCTGGTACTGAATACATGAATACATACGCATTTCAATATGGACCAGGACTTCCTCCTATTCAGTGTGCTTTCTCTGTTGAGCATGTGGTAGAGTTGTGTGAACCTCGCGTGCGCTCTGTTGGCAACGTATTAGATGTGGTCCCACGATGTAAGTTTCCGGTCCAGCCCGACACCGAGATATCTGACTTTCTCTCGGAAACGTATTGGGTGTGTATGAAATGTTACCTTTCCACAGAGTTGATGTTTGCGCAGTAGGTTCGGTCTGCGTATTAACAAAACTGCTTCACACTGTCGACGTTTACTTTAATACGCCATCGTCCGAACCAAGACTCGGCAACTCTGAGTGCCGTCTGTATTCGTGAGTTGATGTTTGACGGTTTCCAATCTTGCGCTAGGATGGCTGTGTCATCCGCGTAGATGGCTAACGTCGTGTTTTATGTTGCTGGGAAGTCATTAACGTACAGGTTAAACGCCGCGCAGGATTAGCCGAGCGGTGTAAGGCGTTGCAGTCATGGACTGTGCGGCTGGCCCCGGCGGGGGTTCGAGTCCTCCCTCGGACATGGGTGTGTGTGTTTGTCCTTAGGATAATTTAGGTTAAGTAGTGTATAAGTTTAGGGACTGATAATCTTAGCAGTTAAGTCCCATAAGATTTCACACACATTTGAACATTTTTGAACAGGTTAAACAAGATGGGTCATAGAATACTTCTCTGGGGTTCTTCATCTGGGATCTGCTGAACGGAACGAGCAGTTTAATGAGTACAGTATATGGACTGAGTAAGTCCAAGAAATAATAAAGTAATGACAAATAACAGAAATAGAAACAGCGAGAAACTTGTCATCAGGATTGATGGTTACGAAGTTCATGAAGTTAAGGAATCCTACTACCTAGGCAGCGAAATAACCAATCACGGGCGGATATCGAAAGCAGACTATCACTGGCAAAAGGGCGTTCCTGGCTAAGAGAACTCTACTGGTATCGAACATAGACTTTAATCTGAGGAAGAAATTTCTCAGAATGTACGTCTGGAACACAGCATTGTATGGCAGTGAAACATGGACTGTGGGAAAACCGGAGCAGGAGCGAATCGAATGTTGAAAATTAAGTGGACTGATAATTTAAGGAATGAGGAGGTTCTGCGCATAATCGGAGAGGAAAGGAATATGTGGAAAACATTGTCAAGAAGAAGGGACAGGAAGATAGGATATCTGTAAAGACATCAGAGAATTTCCATGCTGCTAGAGGGAGAGATGGAGTGCAAAAACTGTTGAGAAAGCCAGAGATTGGAACAGATGCAGCAACTAATTGAGGACGTAGGTTGCATGTGCTAATCTGAGAGAAAGTGATTGGTAGGAGAGGAATTTGTGGCGGGCCACGTTAAAATCGTCATAAGACTGATGACTCAAAATAAATTTATCTTCCTACTTTTGACATAGATTCACTTGAAATCTATGTAGAAAATGTGTACATTTATCTAATTTTATAGTAGAAAGCTTGCATTGGTTAATGGAGACGGATAAAGTTGAATTACAGTCTGTAGTATGATTTACCTTCTCGCTGCGAGCTTTTACGCTACAGCACTTCAGATGACGCACTGCGCAGCATGGGCATCAGCTACCTGGTCCTCTCACAACATCTGAAGAGAGTGGGTCAAAGCTGCCTTGAAGACCAAACAAGTTGTGCTAGGTTCAAGGGGGATGGATTGTCAGACTGCTATTCATTTTAGTTACGAAGGAATCGATTACGAAATACCAAATTACGCCTAACGATACAGGTAAAGCTAAAAGGTAAATCTGCGTGTTCTAGCCCTAGAAGGGTGAATTGGACCCTACCGCCTGCTGTGTCATCCTCTGATAATGACGTCATTATATGCAGTGTTGAGAGACATGGTGTTAGTACACCGTCCTGCCGATCGTTGTTTGGTTACTTTACCTTGGAACCGCTTGCGATCTGTCGAATGGCTGCTTTGCGGCGTCGAATGTTGCCCGTACACATTCTTCCACCAAGGAAAAACCCCTGGTAATACTGCGTACACTGACCACACATCTACAGCACCAGACCGAATTGTATAACTATTACTAAATGAATCCAGTATTATTCGGAGGTTCGAGTCCTCCCTCGGGCATGGGTGTGTCTGTTAGTCCTTAGGATAATTTAGGTTAAGTAGTGTGTAAGCTTAGGGACTGATGACCTTAGCAGTTAGGTCCCATATGATTTCACACACATTTGAACATTTGAACATATTATTCGGAATTTGCTGATGATACTGGAATTATCTTTAACAGGGACAAACAATCAGATTTTTTTAAGAACTTCATGAAATAGCAGGAAGAAGAGAAGCTAGAAACAGAAACAAAAGATAATGACATAAGCTGAAGAAATGAATTAAAATTTGTAACACAGCAGAGACACGATCCTAGGTGTTTTGGTTACTGGAAGATGTGATATTACTACACCACCGTACTGGCAAGCGCAGGTGTAGGTGATCTTTGGTCTGATGAAATTACATTTTCCTTGAGACATTTGAGCCTAAGCTTTATCTTCGATACCTACACCAGAGGTGCAGGTAGCATTTCCCCATTCCGTACAAAGTTGAGGTGCTATTCCAATACCGGAGAGCGTCGTCAATACCAACAATTTAAAACGGGGAAAAAGGGCTCAATGTGTGAAGTTTCTATTAGAGTGGACAATGGACTCGGGTTGCCTGTGTAGGTTCAAGTTTCGGCTGCGGCACAGAATTCATTTCATTTCTTCAGCTTCTGTCATTCAGCTTCTTTTGTCAGAAATAAAAGAAATACGTCTCTATTATAAAAGCAGTAGTCCTACTCTATCACACACACATACGGACTCTACGCATCCGAAACTATGACTGATGACAGATCTAAAACACAAAACATCGTAGAGGAAGATAGTGAGCGTCTGAGAAAAGTTCTAGGACTGAAATACAAGCATGGAGTCAGTACCAATAATAAATCAAGAGAAATCTTTTTAACTACAGAAACATTCACAGACAGTCTTGGAAAAAGACAGTTGCTACAGTTACTCATACAGAAATTAAAAAAGTAAATAAACGTGCAAACACATTGCTAACTTTACCGTCATCAGTGAAGAAAAAATTCGCTGATATAATTCCTGAAGAACGAACTGAAACAATCGAGCACAAATGAATCATTCAAGATAGAACTAAATTCAGAAACTGGCGTAAGAATTAAAACTTCACTGCGAAGACCTCCTTAGACAATCTACATGATGGGCAGAAGAACTGAAGGAGAAAGAAAACTTGTTGAACGTTTGAAGAAATATCGGGAGGAAAAAATGAAATATTAAATACGTTGCAAAGCACTCTGATGTTATATACAACGGGTTTGTTTTTTTTTAAAAAAGAGAACTGGCTTGCGCTATCCAGCCCTTGGACTGGCCATCTACATGTTTCTGGACACAATGGCCAACACTTGTCACCTATTGCTTCAGCTAAATACGTGTCAGTACAAAAAATTCTCTACTTTGTTGCCCGTGAATACATTACTATTTGCTCGATACAGGCGGATGGGAGCCTCATGCTTACCATCGTCTCAGACTTACAATTGTCACGTTATAGAAGTACTAAAACCTGCCCGGGCTTTTCATGTCGGGCACTCTATCTGCGACTGTCATTCGGTCGACCATTATACCCTATGACGTCATAGTGACGTGTCTCACGTCATTTGGAGTCGACATTAGCACTAATCTTAAAAGCAGATGTTTGTAGATATGTTATTCGTCATTATATGTTTCTGTCATGGAACGTAATTTCAATGGTATTTTCGGGCGTCTCCACTTCCGTAACCTGTTTAGCATCACGCGCTTATCTAGGTCGGTTACCGTTACGGAATATTTTGAGACTAATATCGTTTCCCGAAGTCTTACGACAGTTGTCTGTGACATTTATTTGCCTTGTGTTATCAGCCTTGCCAGCAATAGAACATGATGATTCATGGACGCCTCGACGAGTTCGCATAATAAACTGCAGGAGTTTATAGCCCATCCACTTATTCCCACAAATGTTACTACAGAAAGACGTATAAATGCTGAGTTATTTAAAGTTAAAGGAGCGTAGGGTTTCCCTCTTTCCTCCAGGCAAAGAAATTGTTGGTGCGACTGAATGAAGGGAACGGTTCTTAAGAAACGATCTAATACGTCATGTAATTGGCAGTGTGATAAGGAAGGGAAATACTGGTGTCAAAACTGTACAGGGACACCAACACCAGAATACACTACGCTGATTAAAAGTGGATGTAGTTTCTATGAGTCATCCAGATATGAAGAGGTTTCCACAGGAGGTAATAAAGTGGAGAGCTGCAACACATCAGTCTTCACACGCTTTAAATTTAAGGGCTTCAGGTACTTTAAATTTATTGACCATTTTCAAAATGTGAATCATCAGCTCCAGTGCTCCGGAGATAATGTTGATTTAAATGTTTCACTGCGTTTCTTTTTTTTTTTAAGTTGCCTTATGTGGCTCTATAACAGACGGTTTTTCGGCTAAAAGTTTATATTTTTCTGAAAAACTCCTTGATGGATTTGTTCTCCCATGTTCTGAACGAGACTTTCATTAACAAAAGAAATATTTTAGTGAAATAGTGCTTCTCTATCAGATTCCTTTATTAGTGGAAATTACTGGTAGCTGGAAACAAACTGTATCTATTTGTCGCACAGAAATGTCACAGATCCTTTTACATCAACGTCTATATCCATAGCACGTAAACCAGTGCGAAGTGCACTGCGCAGAGTAGTTTCCATGTACGATGTTATAATCTTCCATTTACATTCACGTATGAAATAGGGATGGGAAAAACACATCCGTTAAAACCGATACTGGTATATTAGTACGGAATAGCCAGTATTTTTCAGTATTAGTTTGGACCAGGTTATACCAGCTATTTATTGATTTTGTATTACTGCTAATTATCAGAAGAACTTGATAAGTGGTGATCGGAAGTAAATTTTCAAAACACGGCATACCTAAGGAGAGGAGCAAAATGTAGTGAACACAATAGTATAGAGCCAGCACATCAAATCACGTAAAAAAAATTAATCTTTAGATAGCATCCCATCGGAAAACGGAACAAGTACTTTGGGAATACAGCTACGAATAGCACGTGGGAAAGCAGTAATCCAGAAGCTAGATCCTCTGTTATGCTCTCCTGAAGTACATTGGAAAGTAAAGATGACGCTCTATAGAGGTACTGTAGAGCTTTGGAGGACCTCTGAATGCAAAGAATTTGCAGAAGAAAAAACACAATTACGAGTTGTAGAAATGGACTATCATGGATGATGGACTACAATATCCCAGGGAGACCACGTTAGAAATTCAACTATTGTGGGAAAGATCCAGACTCAAGAAAGCACCACACACAGATTAGAAGCACGGTAGCTCGCCGGGTATGGACATACAGTGCGAATGACAGATGACAGGTGGCCAAAAAACGCCTTGATGTTCCATTCTTCGCGAAGAAAGAGAAAAGGAAGGCCGAAGGTTGCCTGGTTAAAAGTGGTAAAAGATGCCATCACAGAAAACCTAAGAGAACAGAAGATGATGAAACTTGACAAAAAATGGAAACCGACGACGAAAGGTTTGTGGAATGCTGTGATAGCTATAGAAATCTCGTACGAAGAAGAAGAAATCATGTTCATGTAACTACCTCTCTGAATAGCTCGATGTAAAAATTTCCTTTCTTTGGTTTTGTAATAGACGATTACACAAAGCCGGTCGGAGTGGCAGTGCGGTTCTACGCGCTACAGTCTGGAACCGAGCGACCGCTACGGTCGCAGGTTCGAATCCTGCCTCGGGCATGGATGTGTGTGATGTCCTTAGGTTAGCTAGGTTTAATTAGTTCTAAGTTCTAGGCGACTAATGACCTCAGAAGTTAAGTCGCATAGTGCTCAGAGCTATTTCAACCATTTGATTACACAAAGTCATTTTTATATTTCTGTGAAAATTCATTTATGGATTTATTTTCCCATGTTCTGAACAAGCAATTTATTAATACATAAAATATTTTACTGAAATATTGCGTCTGCGCCTGATTTCTTACAAGTGAATATTTATTTTACTCTGTTAATATAATTTATTTACAGGGTCTCCATAGTTAAAGTTACAGTTTCAAAACACCGTAGAAAAAAAAATCCACAGCTCAGAATGACGTCAGTGGTCACCTTAGCAGAACGAAGTGGTGTCGGTTGATATGCATGTGGATTATCCGTTGTATGGATACCAATGCAGGACGTTTCGTAGCATTTTATTCACGGTGCTCGCAGGCGTGTCCAGCGTTCCGGAAACTCCCTGTACCTTGTATTTTTGCACACCACCGCTGGAACCCTCCGGCAGTGCTGTGGTCATATCTTCCACAGACTTCCTAACAATCCTGCCTCTGCCACAACTGCACTTAAAAAAAAGTGTTTTTTCAAATTTTGTAATCGTTTTCTCCAGTCCCTTAGCAATACCTGACCAATGCGCTTTTCCGTATCGTTAGGTGTCGAGAACTTCTGCAGGGTCACTGGCATACAGTCACCGTTCTTGTAAAAGTGCTTTACTAACAGAGTGCGGTCTGCAGCTCGTGGTCTCGCGGTAGCGTTCTCGCTTCCCAAACACGGAGTCCCGGGTTCGATTCCCGGCAGGATCACGGATTTTTCCTGCCTCGAGATGACTAGGGGTTGTTGTGTCGTCTTCATCATTATCAGTCATCCCCATTGCGGTCGGAGAAAGGAAATGGCAAACCACCTCCGCTTGGACCTTGCCTAGTAAGGCGGCGCGGGTCTCCCACGTCGTTTCCCTACGCTCTGTAAAGGAGTATGGGAATCATCATCATCATCAACAGAGTGCGATCATTCACGGATACAGTCATGTCTCGGATGTAAGTTTAGGAACAACCATGTGCAGCGCATCTATTGGTGCACGTATTCTGACGCTTACTGATCAG
This sequence comes from Schistocerca serialis cubense, assembly GCF_023864345.2. Lineage (NCBI taxonomy): Eukaryota > Metazoa > Arthropoda > Insecta > Orthoptera > Acrididae > Schistocerca > Schistocerca serialis. The sequence goes on along the minus strand of NC_064638.1, from coordinate 1,218,949,434 downwards.
ATTTTCGTAAAAATATTTATGAAATAACTTTTTTAAAGTTTTCGCCGGCTGCTGTGTCCGAGGGGTTCTAGGCGCTTCAGGCTAGAGCCGCACTGCTGCTACTGTCGCAGGTTCGAATCCTGCCTCGGGCATGGATGTGTGTGTTGTCATTAGGTTAGTTGGGTTTAACTAGTTCTAAGTCTAGGGGACTGATGATCACAGGCGTTAAGTCCCATAGTGCTTAGAGCCATTTGAACAATTTTTTTTTATACGACGTTTCCCCAAGCGTCAGTAATATGTTGTGAAAATTTGACATCATTGTGAGCAGTGCTTCTCTTTCTACAGCACTTTTAAAGTGAAACATTAACTGTGAACGCCCTGCATTTGCCGAACAGAAATATTACAGTTTCCTTGAGATCAATATCGGTATCCCTAATTCCTCTATGACCTGAATGGCAGAGAATAATTCCTTTGTACTACGTAACAGGGCTCCTTCCTCTATCATTAGTGTACGAAGCGAGGTAATGATTACTTTAGTGGCTTTGTTGTCGCGGATATTAGTCATATTTGCTTTATTATTATTTCAGTCTTGGATCACAACGTTCATTTGTAATCAGGCAGTTAATTTCGGTCGCGAACGACCATCTTCAGATGTGAGTAGAAACGTGTTGCACTAAAAAGTCGGAAAGAAAACAAATGTTCAAGAGCGGGACTAAAATTGAAAGTGGAGGGATAATTGTAACAAGATTCGCTTATGACATCGGTATAATCAGTGAAGGTGAGGAAGAATTAGAGATTCTACCGTACAGAATGAACGGCCTTATGACTGCAGAAAATGAACTGAGGGTAAACCAAAGAAAGATGAAAGTAGTACGAATTTGCAGAAATGAGAATAGCGAGTAGCTTAACACGAAAATTAGTGATCACGAAGCAGACAGTTACGGAATTCTGCTGCCTTGTATGCAAAATAACCGATGACGAACGAGACGAGGATGATATAAACAACAGAGGGGGCGGTCCTGGCCAAAGGAAGTTTATTAGTACCAAACATAGGCCTTAATCTGAGGTAACACTGTATGGCAGCGATCCATGGACTGTGGGGAAACCTGGACAGGAGAGTATCGAAGCGGTTTATAAGTGACGCTACAGGAGAATGTTGAAAATTAGGTTTACCAGTAAGCAATGAGGAGGTTTTCCCCGGAACCGTTGAAGAAAGGAATGCGTGATTGACAGTGACAAGAAGGGAGACAATGGTAGGACATCCGTCAAGAGACAGCGGAATAATTTCCATGGTATTAGAGGGAGATGTGGAGGGTAACAACTGTAGAGGAAGACAGAGACCGGGATACATTCAGCAAATAAATGAGGACGTAGGGTGAAAGTGCTACTCTGAGATGAAGATGTTTGCACAGGAGAGGAATTCTTGGTGGGCCGCATCAAACCAGTCACAAAACTGATGACTCAAAACATTACTGGTGTGGCGCCTAGAAGGCGTACTAATGCCTTCTCTTGTCCTTCTTTCTTCTATCTTTCTTCATCCTTCACTTAATACTGGTTCTCGAATCTTTGTAAATAGGCTTTTGGGGGATAATTTGCGTTTATTATAAAGTACCTGATGGTTCAGACTGCTCAGCACTTCCATGTCATTCTCTCGTAAGTTGAACAAACCTATAATCGTTAGTGCTACTCTTTTTCGGACAGCTTGACAGTTATTGAACCATATGAAAACAATTTAAATTGTTTACGAACTACGGCTTGCACACATTTAATTTAACATGTAAATGCCCCTATAGATTTTCATATCCAGGACATGTTCGATATGCCTGTCATCATTGTCTTTGATGTGGCGCACACGAATAGCGAAATTCTACATGACCCACTAAAGTGTCAAAACATCGATGCTTCTGATGACCTTCTGAGTGGATTTTTTCAGCTCATCAGTGGATATTGGGTTATTGTAGTACACCTTAAATAGCCCCACAAACAGGAGTTGCACGCGTTCAGATCCGGAGAACATGGCGGCCAATAGTGGCCCATACCAGTGGCCTATGTGTAACCCAGACCCCGAGTGTCGTTCCCAAAGTGCTCCTAAAGGACATGAAACACTCTCTTCCTTCGATGGGGCTGAGTTCCGTCTTACATAAATCAAATCTTGCTGAAATCTGGATCATTTTGGATAATGGGGATGAAATCATCTTCCAAAACCTTCACGTTCCGTTCGGTAATCACCGTGCCATCAAGGAACATCGGACCGATACTCCACGACTGGACATTGCACATCACACAGTCACCCGTTGAGGGTGAAAAGACTTCTGTGTCACGAAATGTGGGATCTCAGTTCCCAAAATGCCCCAGTTTAGCTTATTGATGGACCCATGCAAATGTGTTATTGCCCACCATCCATGTGGAGCACGTATTGGTCTCACCGCGGACTCCTAGTACTCAGCCACACACAATTGATTTGATCAAAGTATACGGACCTGAAGATGGCGTTGATGCAATGTCGAAACTAGTAGCTAAATAAATATGAAATCTTAAGTACAGTTGGAGGAGTTTCATTTTTTAATAAAAACTATTCCAGCTGATGTCCCACAACCACCCAATTTAAAAAAAGGATGTACGAAGCCATGCAATCAAAAGTGGACTTCGTAGCTAAACCAAACAACAATGCGCATACTAAATCATCAGGCCCCGCAGCCAACCGTGTAGTTTGCACTTCCTGGCCAGTTCAGAAGTTATGAAGATTTCATAGAGTTGAATAATAATCAACCTGTATACATCAATGATCCCCCACACTTACGACATATTCTATGATGGATCGCACGTGACTTCTGCATCTCCTTTATGGACTAACTCATTTTCCAGGTATTCTCCCGATAAACCGGATGAGCCGTGGCGGCTTGTTTCGTCTTCCCACTATCAATACCCTTTAGCAGCCCTCTCAAAAGGGCACGCGGTTGCAGTTATCGCTACTATACCTAGTCTTCAACAGCGGCCGCTAGAGTCATGTTTGTGGTGTGATGTGGTCTGCGAGGAGCCCGCAGCAGGCAGCTGGGGGGTGGCTTTCGCACAGTGCGAAGCTGTGGGTAGGGGCAGTGCTTCGAGCAACGGACACATGGTGCCTATTGGCGTGACGCACTCTCCTTCTCTAGGACTGGGCAGAAGGTAAAGGTCTGGTTCGCTTATTTTGTGTACAACTAGTTGTTCATCTCTGTGCACCGAATTCCCGCTCCGCATGCTGTTTGAGCAGATAGTTGTTATATTGATTGCGTGGTAATTCATACCTTATTATTTGGCTCTCTGATTCTAGGACTAGTGCATTGCCCTGTCTGCTCTGTATGATTTTGAAGTAACTTGTGTTAGTCTGCTGGCCAGGCGTCTCTCTCAAAAACATTTCCATGATTAATGCTGTTACCGTTAGGTAATGCGCCCAGCTGTCACACATTTCTGTAGCTGGGGCCTAAGCCTTGTCTATTTTTATTCTCATCTACATCTACATTTATACTCCGCAAGCCACCCAATGGTGTGTGGCGGAGGGCACATTACGTGCCACTGTCATTACCCCCCTTTCCTGTTCCAGTCGCGTATGCTTCGCGGGAAGAACGACTGCCGGAAAGCCTCTGTGCGCGCTCGATCCTCTCTAATTTTACATTCGTTATTTCCTCGGGAGGTATAAGTAGGGGGAAGCAATATATTCGATACCTCATCCAGAAACGCACCATCTCGAATCCTGGCGAGCAAGCTACACCGCGATGTAGAGCGCCTTTCTTGCAGTCTGCCACTTGAGTTTGCTAATCATCACGGTTACCAAATAACTCTGTGACGAAACGCGCCGCTCTTCTTTGGATCTTCTCTATCTCCTCTGTCAATCCGACCGTGTACGGATCCCACACTGATGCACAATACTCATGTATAGGTCGAACGAGTGTTTTGTGAGGCACCGCCTTTGTTGATGGACTACATTTTCTAAGGACTTTCCCAATGAATCTTAACCTGGCACCCGCCTTACCAACAATTAATTTTATATGATCATTACACTTCAAATCGTTCCACAAGCATACTCCCAAATATTTTACAGAAGTAACTGCTACCATCCGGAACCGTGCGACTGCTACGGTCGCAGGTTCGAATCCTGCCTCGGGCATGGATGTGTGTGATGTCCTTAGGTTAGTTAGGTTTAAGTAGTTCTAAGTTCTAGGGGACTGATGACCATAGCAGTTGAGTCCCATAGTGCTCAGAGCCATTTGAACCATTTTTTTTAACTGCTACCAGTGTTTGTTCCGCTATCATATAATCATGCCATAAAGGATCCTTCTTTCTATGTATTCGCAATACATTACATTTATCTATGTTAAGGGTCAGTTGCCACTCCCTGCACCAAGTGCCTATCCGCTGCAGATCTTTCTGCATTTCGCTGCAATTCTCTGTGTACTACAGTATCATCTGCGGAAACGCGCATGGAACGTCCGACACTATCTAGTAGGTCATTTATATATATTGTGAAAAGCAATGGTCCCATAACACTCCGCTGTGGCACGCCATGCAAGACAACCAGCTGTTTCTAAATTTTAATATTTGTTTTCAGGAGTTCTCTGTTAGCGAAGCTTATTGTTAGGGCATACCAACTTATTGAAAAGGGTCTATAAGTGCAACCAGTTTAAACCAGTACTTTATTTATAGTGTAATTCAGTCAGACAGCAGTTACCAAGTTTCTGGGAGAGAGTTCCGAGTCAGCGGCTCCTTGCCACGTGGGTCTCGCTTACTTGCTGCCATGTGCACGGTTCTCGACCATTTCCTAATGCGGCTTGCTTTTTGTTTGCAGTCGCACGTCCTGACTTTCTGTACTGAAGCTGATTGTCTTATGTTATCTGACCGGCACTTTAAACTAAATGTTGCTGCCGGTCAAGAGGCCTTTGATTAACTCGCTCTGCACGAGAAACTTTCTCATTATTGTTTAATACACATTGTATCCTTGCTCAAAGTTTTATTTTACATTTTTTGTTGTAAATCTTTTGGATGATTCTTAAAAAAATACTATACAAAACTAAACTCTGTCCGAACGGCCTTGGCAGACCCAACGGTACCGACCGACCGCCGTGTCATATTCAGCCCACAGGCGTCACTGGATGCGGATACAGAGGTGCATGTGGTCAGCACACCGCTCTTCCGGCCGTATGTTAGTTTACGAGTCCGGAATCTCAATCAAGTAGATCCTCAGTTTGCCTCACAAGGGCAGAGTGCATCCTGCTTGCCAACAGCACTCGGCAGATCGGATCGTCACCCATACAAGTGCTAGCCCAGCCCGACAGCGCTTAACTTCGGTGATCTAACGGGAACAGGTGTTACAACTGAGACAAGGCCGTTGGCTGGGTAATCCTTAAAGGCCAGTTCTTATCCCTGTTAACAGTTACCTTTTGGGGGTATGACCAGTGTTTTTGATATGCATCCGGTTGAACAAATTATCCTGAACTGTTTAAATTGGCTGGTAATGCAGTGGCACGTAAAGTGCCCTCCGCCACACACCGTTGGGTGGCTTGCGGAGTATAAATATACAGGGCTATTACAAATGATTGAAGCGATTTCATAGATTCACTCTAGCTCCATTCATTGACATATGGTCACGACACACTAGAGATACGTAGAAAAACTCATAAAGTTTTGTTCGGCTGAAGCCGCACTTCAGGTTTCTGCCGCCAGAGCGTTCGAGAGCGCAGTGAGACAAAATGGCGACAGGAGCCGAGAAAGCGTATGTCGCGCTTGAAATGCACTCACATCAGTCAGTCATAACAGTGCAACGACACTTCAGGACGAAGTTCAACAAATATCCACCAACAGCTAACTCCATTCTGCGATGGTATGCGCAGTTTAAAGCTTCTGGATGCCTCTGTAAGGGGAAATCAACGGGTCGGCATGCAGTGAGCGAAGAAACGGTTGAACTCGTGCGGGAAAGTTTCACGTGTAGCCCGCGGAAAATTGGCTCGTGCCAGAACTGGAGACCGACAGCGCCGACTTCATCTTTCAACAGGATGGTGCTCCACCGCACTTCCATCATGATGTTCGGCATTTCTTTAATAGGAGATTGGAAAACCGATGGACCGGTCGTGGTGGAGATCATGATCAGCAATTCATGTCATGGCCTCCACGCTCTCCCGACTTAACCCCATGCGATTTCTTTCTGTGGGGTTATGTGAAAGATTCAGTGTTTAAACCTTCTCTACCAAGAAACGTGCCAGAACTACGAGCTCGCATCAACAATGCTTTCGAACTCATTGATGGGGACATGCTGCGCCGAGTGTGTGAGGAACTTGATTATCGGCTTGATGTCTGCCGAATCACTAAAGGGGCACATATCGAACATTTGTGAATGCCTAAAAAAACTTTTTGAGTTTTCGTATGTGTGTGCAAAGCATTGTGAAAATATCTCAAATAATAAAGTTGTTGTAGAGCTGTGAAATCGCTTCAATCATTTGTAATAACCCTGTAGATGCAGATGTAAATAAGTCACTTCACCATAATGCATAAGGAGTGTAGTTAAAATCCCTGTTGTACCACATTGGTTTTCAGTGGGTTTTCTAAGTCTCTTGCAGTGACTGGGAGGATAACGAACTCGAATAAGAAAGCAACCAGTTTTCTTCCCCAACCCCGTCCAAAACGGCATCGTGTTCCACACTCAATATCATCGTCCTAGACGGACCAGAACACCACATCTTCATTTCTTCTGTTACGCCGTCACATGATACTCCACTATCGGCAAAAGATCTGAGAACGTTGATAATACAGTACAAATACCAGTGAATCAATCGACTATTCTTCTTTGGTAAATATAATGTTAACTTCTATGCCAGTGAGCGACTCTCCATCCTGGACAGCGTACTGTCTATAATATACCGGTCTGTGACAAATCGGCGTAGTTTGTATATTCCGTTCGTACTCGCTCCTCGGCCGCTCAGAATTTACTATCCTCTCCTGGATTCTTCGCACTGATGTTGCGCCTAAAGATTTGTGATATAGGAATAGCTTAGGGAACCTGTCTCCCATACACGCGTAACATGTTACCCCAATCACTTTCCTTTCGTGCACCTTTGTTACAAATCTCACATCGAATTCTGTTTTCATGTAGAGGTTCCTAATTTGATCTCTACATCTACATATATACTCCGCGAGCTACCAAGCGGTGTGTGGCAGAGGGCACAATTTGCGCCAAAGTCATATTTCCCCCCTCTGTTCCACTCGCGGGTCGCGCGAGGGAAAAACGACTGTCTGAACGCCTCAGTGCGAGCTCTTACTTCCCTTATCTTTGAATGATGATCATTACACGATTTTAAAGTCGGTGGTAATAATATATGCTCTACATCCTCGGTGAAGATTGGATTTCGGAATTCAGTGAGCAGCCCCTTCATTTTAGCGCGTCGTCTATCTCCAAGTGTGTCCCACTTCAAATTTTCTACGAGATTTGTAACGCTCTCGCGATGGCTAAATGTACCAGTCACGAATATTGCCGCTCTTCCTTGGACCTTCTCAATTTATTGAATCAGATCCAACTGGTAAGGATCCCATACAGACGAACAATACTCTGATACTGGACGAAATAACGTATTGTAAGCTATTTTCTTTGTTGAAGGACTGCATCGCTTCGGGATTCTACCAATAAACCGCAATCTAGAGTTCGCCTTACCCGTTACATGTGTCATCTGATCACTCCATTTCTGATCATCTCGGATAGTCACACCCAGATACTTGACGGATGTAACCGCTTCCAAAGACTGATCATTTATTTTGTACTCATACATTAATGGGGATTTTTGCCTTGTTATCCGCAGTAGGTTAAACTTACTAATATTGAGAGATAACTGCCAGTCATTACACCACACATTCATTTTCTGCAAATTCTCATTGATTTGTTCACAACTTTCGTTTGATACTACTTTCCTGTAGACTACAGCACCATCGGTAAACAGTCTAAGGCCGCTGTCAATACCATCAACCAGATCGTTTATGTAAATCGTAGAAAGCAGAGGACCTATTACGCTGCCCTGGGGCACACCTGAATTTACTCTTGTTTGTGTTGAAGTTACCCTGTTCTGGACGAATACTCCTCCCTGTCTGTTACAAAACTTTCTATCCAACCACATATGTCACTGGATAGAACGCAATAGCGCACTTTTTGTAGCAAGCGACAGTGCGGAACTGAGTTGAGCGCCTTTCGAAAGTCTCTGCTGTAACCTTTCAGAGATATGAAGCACTTCATTTGTGTTGAAGTTACCCTGTTCTGGACGAATACTGCTCCCTGTCTGTTACAAAACTTTCTATCCAACCACATATGTCACTGGATAGAACGCAATAGCGCACTTTTTGTAGCAAGCGACAGTGCGGAACTGAGTTGAGCGCCTTTCGAAAGTCTCTGCTGTAACCTTTCAGAGATATGAAGCACTTCATTTGTGACGTTTCCATCAGCCCAAAATCTTTTTTCTGTGGAGCCCAAATTTGTGCTCCGTACAGCAATATTGGATCTGTGCTGATACCGTATTATATACGAACATATTTTCTATGCCGCTATATCATCAGACGTTCTTATCGTGTAGAGACAGTATTTATAATGCCATTAATGTCTATGTTAGATTGTAACCGAATCCCTACCAGGACATTCCTGTCAGACAGGTGACTGATCGTGAACAGCTTTCGGAGGTAAGAAGCCGTCGGTTGCTTGCTCCCAGAGGCACAATCTGGCAGACACCTGTACAAACTACCTGCTCACTCCCGCAGTTCTCGGCGGCGGAACTTCCGATACGATTTGAAGCATTATCTGGTCCCGCGCGTAATCAAGTCATCGCAACTGTAACGAGCGCCGAGTGCCGCTGGCGGCGGGCCATTAGCGCCAGAGGGTGGTTGGAGGGGAAGGGGTGGGGGGAGGTGGTGGCGGCAGCGGGGGCGGAGGGTTGGGGGCGGCAGTGGTGGAGGCGGCAGAGCGCCCCCCAACAGCGCCGATAACCGCGCGCTCTGCGGCCGGGATTTGCACAAATGAATCTGCCGCTTCCCTATCGGCGCCAATAGCGAACCGAATTCTCGGTCTCTCCTCTATCGCGCCCAACCGTAGACGCGCAGGTACTGAGTCCATCAGGAAGCACGGACCAGGAACTAATCCTGGGATCAAGAGTCCCTTCCTCCTGAGCCCCCAACCACGCATTCCACCTGCTTCCGTATCGACACGCCGCTTCTATGGAAAACGACGACACAAAAGGTAGGGTGTTTCTCAACAAGTCAAATCGCGCAGTTCTAATTGCCGGATGAGTGGTACTGATATCTACTTTAGTTCCTCGCCCAGATAAGTAATTACTTCCGCGGAAATGGCGAAATCTCAACTTCCTGATGTAGCAGGGGCACCAAGTTTTGCCTTGATAATTACCTAAGATAACTATGTTTAAGAAAGCAGACAGATAAAGTGGTACTAATTACGAGGTTCGCTCCTAAAGAAATGCACACTATTTTTTAATTCATCTTTTATTCTGCATGTTTGAACGTTTTACAGTGTGTAGATACATCCTTTAGGAACCATATTTTCATTTCTCCACGTAATTTCCATCCCTCTCAACTGCCTTACGCCATCTTGGATCCAGCGCCTGTATACCCGTACGGTAAAATTCTGGACCAACCTGTTGAAGCCACTGTTTGGCAGCGTGCACAAGGGAGTCATTATCTTCAAACCTTGTTCCACGAAGAGAGTCTTTCAGTGTCCCAAAGAGATGATAGTCACATGGAGCTGTAGGACTGTAAGGCGGGTGTTTCAGTGTTGTCCATACGAGTTTTGTGATCGCTTCCATGGTTTTTTGGCTGACATGTGGCCGTGCATTGTCGTGCAACAGCAAAACATCCTGCTTTTGCCGATGTGGTGGAACACGACTCAGTCGAGCTTGAAGTTTCTTCAGTGTCGTCACATATGCATCAGAATTTATGGTGGTTCCACTTGGCATGATTTCTACAAGAAAGAATCCTTCGGAATCGAAAAACACCGTAGCCATAACTTTTCCCAGCAAAAGGTGTGGGTTTTAAATTTTTTCTTGGTGAATTTTCATGATGCCACTCCATTGGTTGCCTTTTCGTCTCTTGTGAAAAATTATGGAGCCATGTTTCATCACCTGTCACAATTCTTCCAAGAAATTCATCTCCACCATTCTCGTACTGTTCTAAAAGTTCGTTGCCTACCGTTTTTGTTGTTTCTTTGTGAGCCACTGTCAACATGCTGGGAACCCACCTGGCACAAACCTTTTTTAACGCCAACACTTTCAGTATTCTGCAGACACTTTCTTCCCCTATCGCAACGTAGCGTGACAATTCATTCACTGTGATGCATCTGTCAGCAGCCACCAATTCGTTAGCTCTCTGCACATTGTCTGGAGTGTGTGCAGTACGAGGCCTGCCACTGCGACGACAATCCTCAATATTGCCGTGCCCGCTTTCATCACGCAACCTGCTTGCCCACCGACTAACTCTACTGCGATCGACAACAGCATCTCTATACACCTTTTTCAACCTCTTCTGGATGTTTTCCACTGTCTCATTTTCACAGCACAGGAATTCTATGACAGCACGTTGCTTCTGACGAACGTCAAGTGTAGCAGCCATCTTGGAGACATGCTGTGACGGCGCCACTCACAGGAACAGGCTGAACTATGTTTGAAAACATGCGGGACAGATGTATCTACACACTGTAAAACTTTCACACAAGCACAATGAAAACTGTATTTTTACAAAACTAGTGCGCATTTCTTTAGGAGTGACCTTCGTATATACTAATAAGTCTTCTATATACATCCCACGTTATACAGGGCAGAAATCTACAATAGCCCAGTAACACAGTTTTTTTTATTTGTTCTTATTATTTCGGAGATAAGGGTAAGGAAAGTTGGAAAATTAATACGGCCGCGCGGGATAGCCGTGCGGTCTTAGACGCCTTGTGCGGCTTCCCCCGTCGGAGGTTCGAGTCCTCCCTCGGGCATGGGTGTGTGTGTTGTCCTTAGCGTAAGTTAGTTTAAGTTGGATTAAGTAGCGTGTAAGACTAGGCACCGATGACCTCAGCAGTTTGGTCCCATAGAACTTACCACAAATTTCCAGTTTTCCAAAATTAATATGAAACTGTTGCTGAGTGCTGACAGAAGGTCAAAGAGCGGAAGAAAGTCCTTTTCACTGTGAAGCATATATGAAGTCCGAAGCTACGAACGAAAATTGTTTCCAAGACTGGAATTCGAACCTTAGTCTCCTGCTCAATAGGCGAATGCGCTGCTCTAACCACCTTCGTCATCCTGGCACAGTAACTATCCGCAAACGCATGGACTACTCTAGCACGCCTCCTTTAAATAGCTGACATTTTCGTTGCAAGAGAACAGCAACAGTATTACCATTTAAGACAATTCTCGTGTCTCTTTTATTTTTAGTCCCAATTGCACACTTCTTTTCTGTTTGGAAAAATGCATTTAAAACAACTGTGCTGCCTTACAATATATTTATTGTCTACAGATTTCGACCATGGACCATAGTCACATTGGGAAAATATCTGTTGTGACAACTTCACATGTCATACATGTTATTTAACCGGAAAAGTGCACACCATTGCTTACATGAAAACGTTAAAAAGGTTTTCAAGTCAGCATTGGTGTATACTTTTCAGGTTAAACACCATGTATGACAAGTGAAGTTGTCACAGTAGGTATTTTTCCACTGCGAAGGCGGTCCATGGTCGAAACCGATAGTGAATTAATGTACTGTACGACAGCACAGTGTATTATGCAATTCTCGAAGTGTATCGATAGTGTTGATAGTCGCCTGATATATTTTTTACTCTTTTTTTGAAATACGTGATTAGTTTCGATCTCCCTGGATCATCTTCAGATCTATGTAGTTGCGTCAGCAATCCGTTCTGTCTGTGCCAGAACTCAGTACTCAGTATTCTGTACTCCGTACTGTCACGTGTAGTTCAACTGGTGTGTCACAGCCACTTAGAGCTGATAATGTTCAAGAAATATAGAAACTAGACAAGTACAAAATTACAAAAAGCTACTGCTAGAACGTTTATTAACAATTCCGAAAAAAAATTATTTCCCATTCATTCGTAAGAACGTCCGAGTCCTCAGTAACTTTCGCATCCCGGGGATTTCAGTAGCCAGGGTACTGAGTGGAATGCTATGGAGATGCTGTACAATGGTGTTGGAGGCACTGCTTCTACAGCTAGCCTCTGTCACGAATAAAAGAAAAAACTTGAGAAATTGAAGTTGTCTGTCACTGTAATACATTTGTTCTGCAGTGACTGATTTAAAATTATTCCAGAGCTGTTGTAGCTAATATTGATATTGTTCAAGGACTAGTAGGAAGTTTCCAGAACGAGATTTTCACTCTGCAGCGGAGTGTGCGCTGATATGAAACTTCCTGGAAGATTAATACTGTGTGTAAAGATTGGAAGGTAGGAGACGAGGTACTGGCAGAAGTGAAGCTGTGAGGAGGGGGCGTGAATCGTGCTTGGGTAGCACACGTGGTAGAGCACTTGCCCGCGAGTTCGAGTCTCAGTCCGGCACACAGTTTTAATCTGCCAGGAAGTTTCATATCAGCGCACACTCCGCTGCAGAGTAAAAATCTAACTGTGGAAACTTCCCACAAGCTGTGGCTAAGCCATGTCTCCGCAATATCCGTTCTTTCAGGAGTGCTAGTTCTGCCAGGTTCGCAGGAGAGCTTCTGTAATGTTGGAAGGTAGGAGACGAGGTACTGGCAGAAGTGAAGCTGTGAGGACGGAGCATGAGTCGTGCTTGGGTAGCTCAAATGGTAGAGCACTTGCCGACGAAATGCAAAGGTCGCGAGTTCGTGTCTCGGTCCGGCACACAGTTTTAATCTGCCAGGAAGTTTGGAAGGAAGTTATTTTTACGGGGCGCGGTGTTTGTAACCTTATTTGAAGAACATAATGTGATTTTTTTTCAGGCCGGTCGGGGTGGCCGAGCGGTTCTAGGCGCTACAGTCTGGAACCGCGCGACCGCTGCGGTCGCAGGTTCGAATCCTGACTCGGGCATGAATGTGTGTGATGTCTTTAGGTTAATTAGATTTTAGTATTACGAAATTCTAGGGGACTGATGACCTCAGAAGTTAATTATCATAGTGCTCAGAGCCATTTTGAACCATTTTATTTCATTGATCGATTATGTAATTTATAGTTTTCAAGCCAGAGGAAAGGGCCCAAAGAATAACAATAGAAAAGAATAGAGGAGCTCATCGTAAAGATCTGTTCAAAACAATGAAGATTGTGAATACACCATGTGAGTACATTTACCAACCAGTTTTGCACATCAAAAGAAGGAAATTCGTAAGTACCGCTCACACTTTTGTCTATGACCGTGGAACAAGAACTACACTGAACTTACATTTATCAAGAAACGATAAACATAAAACTCAAAACAGCGTTTTCCACCAAGGAACCAAGCTGTACAATAAATTGCCCAAGAAGATTGAAGAGCTCACTGAAAAATTTGTTTCAAAAGGTAATTACAAAGTTCCTTTTAAGTATTATGTTCTATATTTTGAAGAAGAGTTAAACAACACACTTTAAGGGTTTGGTGAAAATGTAATACAAAAAAATCAGTAACGACAGTAAAACATGTTATCTACTTTTCCCCTTCCCTGGGAATCTTACTCCCAAAGCAATGCAGTGTATAATATCAATACAATGGACAACAGATTACCTGGACCTTAGTAATACGGATACACGATTATCCGGATTGTCGGCCGCGAGCATATACCTCTGTACTGTCCGTGCACTATCCACCCGCGCCTAGCGCGGCATACGAACAGCAGAAAATGCAAGAAGATGAAACGAAGGAAACGTAGATGTTGGAAATGATGCAGGACCACCTCATGCGCAAGCCCTGCAAACAGATTTCAAATGGTTCGAAAACTAAACAGTTCACGATACCGTCAATTAACACCAATTCGTGAAGAGAAAAACATTGTTTAATTCAAATGATAACTAACAAATGCTTTAAACAAAATTTAACTGCAAAGGTTCTCATGTGTGGATTTTCTTATGTGCTTTATGATAAAGATACCATTATTTCAGTAATTTTAAGAAAATATGTACCTATGTATGAAAATATGTCTCTAATCTCTTAAACATTGATTTTGGTTGATTTTAGTAAGTTTCATTTGTTTTCCTTGTTATGAATAAACACCCAACAGTACGTATTAACAATAGAAAGAAAATCATGTTACAACGTTCTTAAGACAGAATCATATGTAGGTGACGTAGGTTATCTTTCTAGAGTTAATAATACAAAAATGATTCTTCTACATAAATTCAGTTAACCAGATTTTCCGATTATCAGAATGGCTTGCGACAACAATTCGTCCCGTTGATCAAGTCTTCGCTACACCCTACAATGTTCATCTGATAAACATCTCACTTTTTATACAGGGCTGGCGACTCAGTTTTCAGGCTATCAAATGGGAAGCTGCTGTACACATAATTGGAACGCATCGTCGCTATAGCACTGACGTCAGCTGATACTGTGGCTAGAGTATCACAATGAAACAGTGTGTCTATAGTACGTGCAGTGACTCGGGGTGTGAAATGAATGAGCAGTGTAGCTCTAGCCTCTTACATCATTAAGCAACTTCTCTGTAAAGCGGCATTGAACACTAGAGACACGCCGAATGAGGTAGCACTGTTTTACACAGAATGGCCTTGTATTCTAGAGGTTGGAAGCACCAAACTTCATCAGACTGTCCTGGTTTTCCTACAACAGTCCTACGCAGGTACCAGGGTGTTTCCTGCTAAAAGAGCACGGCCGACTAGCTGCCCCATTCCTGTGGGACTAGAACTGCTAATACGTACTTTTTTTAATTGTAATACCAAGATTCGCCCAATTTCCTTGTAAAAGTGATCTAGAGATGAATACAGACATTACTGCTAGTAGTACTACTTCTAATACGTGAAACTAATACGTGAAACTAATATGTGAAACTGGTCGTATTTTATTTTCAATAATTTTTTGCAGTGTGCAGATTTTTTTAATTGCTGTTTGAACCAGAGACGAACTTTTACTCTTTGATTTATGATTTGGTATTCCTTGGTTTGATTAGAGCCACCCGTTGCGGCGGAACTTCAACATCACTGAATGCAGTCACGTGCGATTAGGAGGGCCCAGATTAAGATTTTTATGCTGTAACTTGATTTCCCAGGGGAAAACCTCCTGCAGCGGTGGTTCATCCGAGACAAACTTCAATAACTTAAAGTATTACTAATCTTTCGATCCCGGGATTGGGCGCCAAACTTGAGATACTTTTAAAGAAAATCAAGTTTCATTTTTAAGAAAGGGATACAACACAAGTATCATACTTCCAAAAAACAAAACTTGAAATACTGTAGTTTTCCAATGGACTTCTGGAAAACTTAAAGGCTATTCTCACGCAGAAAACTACATTATTTTGCTGTTCATAGATTTTAAAAACGCTGTTGTTGAATATACGATATGGGATAATGCGGACATATTATAACCTAACCCCCTGCCCCAACCCTTAATAATCGGTTAATGCGATGATACGACTATTATCGCATGTGCCTAATGTATTTGAGCTTCGAGAAGGCTATCGTCCGCAAAGAAAATCTCATACGTTAGTGGAGGGAATTGTAAAACAACTTGATCTAATAAACAACAAATTCAACTCCTGCACTTTCTGCTGATTTTAGTACTTAAAACAGTGGCTTATGTGAAATACAATAAGAAACCTAAAGGGGTATGGCATGACTCAAACAGTCTACAACAAAACTGGCTGAAACTATACAGAAATTAATTAATACTGTCACCAGCCCAGATTGGCACCGTCTGTCCAATATCTGATCTATGATGTGACAACAATAAATACGTAACCGTTTGGTTTTGGGTGTGACAACAGAAGGGTGACACACGCCCTGGGAATACACTCCGTTACGAAATAATAAAGAAGGAAGAAAGAAATACTCAGATACGTGAATATAGAAAAGTGTGGCTAATTTTAAAAAGTAGCTCTTTTGTTACGACAGTAATGTACATAGCACCAGATTAACGTTTATTGACTTGCACTTGATTACCGTACATGTCAAGTGAAGTACATCGAACAGATTGTAATTACTATGAAAATTTGTAGGATAAAATAAGCAATTCTTGGCTTTCAACAGATAGAAAATGCCGAAATACGACCCAAGAAAGGGCACAATAGCATTATTACGACTGAAATTGATATGAAAAATATGAACTTAATTTATTCTTTTCTTTGATCTGCAGTTGTCCGTGCACTAACTGTCAGCTCCTAGCTCGGCGTACGAAAAGCAGGAAATGCAAGAAAATGAAACTGAAGGAAATATAGTTGCTGGAAATGATGCAGGACCACCTCATGCGGAAACATACCAAGCCCTGCAAACAGTTTTCAAATGGGTCGAAAACAAAACAGTTTACAATATCGTGAATTTGCTGTAGTTAACACTAGTTCGTGAAGAAAAAAAAAATTGTTTACGTCAAATGATAACTAACAAATGCTTTAAACAAAATTAAATTATAAAGGCACTCATGTGTGACTCGTCTACTTTAATTTTAAGTCACTTCGTCTTCACTCAGTTAGCAAGAATGACTTTGTCTCTGAACATTATTGAACGATATATCTAATTTATTGACATTTCATTATTAATTACTTTCAGTTATCTTTTTAGTAAACGAACATAACTAGCAAGCATAGTCTTTTAATACTTTTAACTATTGAAACAACGGTACTCGGGAATTCGATAACTCGAAAGGAATTAACAATGACTGAAGATAATGACAAGATCAGTTACCATCACTTTTTACGTAGTAGAACTCTTATTACTGAAATGAAATTCACTGAAAACATCATTAGGTAACGCCTCATAAAGTTTCTAACGTGAATAGAAATAAATCAACCTGTAACGTGCGCGTGGGGCACACAATACTCCTTAAAGCCTGTACTATGGTAAGTGAGCGGGGTTTACCTTACGAGACAGGATTTTTGTATAGATATTGACCGCGTGTACCTGAATGGTGGCAAATCAGACTTACACCCACTCTGTAATAAAAATGATACGTCAATCAAGTCCGAAATGCAACTACACGTCAGGACGGACAAAAAGCAACACAGCAGATGCTACCAATTTGTTAATAATACGGTCGCCAGCCTAATTAGGCATTAACTGAGTTTCTTCTATGTACCAGTTGGCAGATATTCGTAAAGAGCAACAAGTAGTAACACTGCATAATATAGCAGAATTTTAGAACCAGAAAATCTGTTGAACTGATAGTTTCACGTTCTGTACTGATATGGAAAAACCATAAATACATAACACTGCACTATAATGTATACTACAAAACTTCGTACTATTGATCTGATTAAAATCGGGCATAGGTTACCCTAGAAACAGCACTTTCGAGTCACACTCACAATGTCAATTTTGTTAAAGATAAACACTCATAAATTTTGGATTTTATATTGACTTTAACTTTTGCTGGTCAAATCAATTTAGAGCACTTCAGAATACAAATGAATAAAAAAAGGGGGGGGGGGGGACCTGAAACTGTTGAGATCGCTGTATTAAAAAATTAATTACTGACACCGTTATGCGCTCAACATTTCCAATATATGAGTTACTACTTCTTTATCTTATTTCTTACTCATTTAAATACCTTTATATCTGTCTCGAAATAATTAAACTTCATTACCAAATTAATATTAGAGTTATCTTCCAACTTTATCAGACCTTCATTATTCATTTACTGGTTCATTAACAAAACAGTTCTTTAAACACCATTCTTACATAGTTAGGTCTGTAGATAATTATTATTAACACACATTTTAATTTTTCATCTCGGGACACTCGGATTGCACAACATTTTGAAAGGACCCTGTCTAGGTTAGTTGTGAGGATATTAAATGATAGGAAAGTTCTGGTAAAATTTAAGTTGTTATTGAACAGTATGGAACAAAAGTAACACTGGTCCCTACGAATACAGTACTGAAAGTTTCAACCTGTTTGTATCGATGCGGCGGTTGGCAGGCGGCGAGATGGCGAGTCACAGAGCACACATACAACCACAGCTATGGCTCTTGACGTACTGGCACTTTATTTCTTCATAGCGTCGCAATACTTTTCCGTTTAGTACCTATGTAATTTTGCCATGCTGTATGGGCGTTGGAACGGCATACCCGAGGCTCAATGAAACTACGTCTTCCAGGAGAGCCTCCTCGATCCACAACGTGTTGCTCAGACCAATGCCAGACTCCAACTACTACTGCTGAGCCTGTTGTGCCGTACAGTGCCCGCGTGTATTTTCCCGCGCTCGCCTGCCATCCACCTTTTACTGCTCCCTTACAGACAGGGTATTCACCCGAGGTTTTGCATTCTACATATCCTAACACATTGCCCACGTATGGACCAGACGCGCAGTTACAATCTTAAACATCTTACGACAGTCTCAACATTTGTTACATTTCAATTCTATTACAATATTGCTTGACATTTGACATAAACATTAATATTCACATTGAAATTTGTTTACAGTTTTCTTAACACGATGACATGAAACAAAAAAAAAATGAAATCAGAACATCAATTACACTAATTTATCGAAAAATCAGATGGAAAAAAAATTTACTTATATGTACAATAGTACAGCGTTGTTGTTGTTACACATGCCCCTGTTTCCAGTAAATTTCACTAAGTGCAAATTTGATGGGAACACTGAACTTTATATTTATACAGAGGTTCTGAATCTTTGTGTGAATGTACCATCATAAAATTTTGTATTACTAAACTTCCTTTCACTCACATTATAGAGGTCTATACTTTTTAATATATCGAGAACATTTACCTATCATTTACTTAAGTGCCTTTGGCACAGTCCGACCTCCTATCAGAACATGATTTAAATAGCAAATTACTTATTATTAAATTTCTAGAGAAATAAAATCAAAATCTGGAACACAGACACTTAACTACAAAGCATATACAAATACCTATATACACTATAAGACAATTTGTTGCTGCTTGCATTGAATGGCAGTCCATTTCCTTATTTACTAATAAACACACAATAATATTTAGAAAAATTACTACACATATTTGCTGCCTATTATTCAGATTTGGGCAGTCCATTTCGCATCATTTTATCACATCACATGTACCACACTTACAATTCTCCTTTGACTATTTATCTGCCCTATTTGGTTTTGGCAGTCCTATCGTTTATTTGGCTTGCTGCATTTCCCCTTTCTTTTCAGCCCTTTTCTCCATGCCTCTCTACATTTATAATACATTTGGTAATCTGAAACTCACATAAGTACATTAGCACACTGACATTGGTATACATACATTTAAAAAGATTTGTTACTTTTAGAATAAAATAATTTCATCATTGGATACAGCATATTTACTGCAGATTGCTTTCTGAGTGTACTTAGCTCACTCACTCCTAGGAACATACAGTTTCAGGTACACAACGTTTCTTACACCTAAAGCTCTCTTGGATTTTGGGTAGAACAGGTAGTAAGCACTATCATGTGGAATGTTCTGTATTATATACGGTCCATTATAAATATATTTAAATTTGGAAATTTCATGGTTCAGTTCACTAGATGTTTCGTGGGTTTTTAGAAGAACATAAACTCCAATTTTAAATTTTGAAACTTTCAGGTTTTTATCGTGTCTTTTAGATCTAGATTCAGCTTTCTGCCTTGCCCTTTTTCTGACTAATTCATTCTTTTGACTCAACCCCAAGCTTGTACAACGTGGAAACTCTAGTTTTTCCTCAATTAAGCTTTTACTTCTGCTGTCTAACAAAATTTCTTCCGGTGGGAACCCAATAGTTTCATGATGTAAGGTGTTCATGACATGCTCAAAGTCCAATATATATCTGCCCCAGGCTCTACGGTTATGATTGCAGTATGTTCTACACAATCTCCAGATTTCTCGCATGTACCTTTCACCCGGGTTGCAAGCTGGGTGGTAGGCTGAGATATATTTAACCTCCACACCAATTTGCTCCATTACTTCCTTCCAAATTTTGGATATGAACTGGGGTCCATTGTCAGATAGTACTGCCTTGGGTTTCCCGATGGTTCTGAAGTATTCGACCATCCTATTAAATACAGCTTTGGCTGTTGCTTTTTTCTAGGGGTATAATTTTACAAACTTTGAGAATCCTTTAAAAATTACTAAAATATATGCACAATTTCCCTAAGTCTTCGGGAGGGGACCATACAAATCTACTGATAATAATTCTAGAGTGTCCTCAGGTAATGTACTTTGCATTGGACCTCTACTAGTTCTGTTAGGTACTTTGGCCCTTTGAGAGACATCACACGACTTAATTCATTCGTTTACCTTCTTACTGACACTACCAGCAATCACTACTACATTATTCAATTTATCCAAACATTTCTTTGGCCCACTATGCCCCAATGCTAAAGAAAATAGTCTATGACATCAATATCAAACTGGTGGGGCCAACATACTCTCCATTCCACAGTGACTAAATCTTTCCTCCTATATAAAATGCCTTCAAAGATTTTGTAATATTTCTTAATTTGAGGATACTGCACACTGTCAAAATTTATCTTCACAGATTTCCATGTCGGATCCTCATTCTGGTGGTACCTCTTGTTTTTACATATTTGCTCAATTTTCCTTTTTCCTGAAACCTCTTTCATATACCTTATCTGAAAAGTACCCTCTTCACCATTTTCATCGGGCACTTCACTCATACCATTAGGCAATCGAGATAAAGCATCTGCCACGTAATTCTCAGTACCCTTAACATAGCAAATCTCGTAATCAAACTGTTGTAGGTACAAAGCCCAACGAGTTAACCTGCCATTAAGTAAATGACAATCCTTAAGAAAAGTTAAAGCTTTGTGGTCAGTATGTATGATGAGCTTATGGCCCCACAGATAATTCCTGAATTCCTTTAATCCCCATATAATGGCTAAGGCCTCCTTTTCCGATATAGTGTAGTTTCTCTCGTATTTCGTTAGAGTTCTACTTGCAAACGCGATAGTCCTGTGTTCGATTTCTTTGCCATCACAGATTTCTTGGAAAACTTCTATTCCAATTCCATAAGCACTACTGTCAGTACTCATGTGGAAAGGTTCTCACAGTATGGGGTGATGCAAAATATTGTCATTCAAAAGTTCACTTTTTAAATTTTCAAAATCTCTCATGCACCCTTCAGTCCACACAAAAGCACTATTTTTGTTAAGTAGATTATTCAAATGAGGACTATTAAAAACTTGCCCCTTGACGAATTTTCTATAGAACCCACATAAACCTAAAAAGGCTTTCAACTGTTTTCTATTTCTAGGAGCTGGACACTCTGCTATTGCACTTAACTTTTCCGGGTCCTTGCTAATACCGGTCATAGTAGTAATGTGCCCCAGAAACTTTAATTCCGACTTCACGACTTCACATTTCTTCCACTTAAGTGTCATGCCCCTGCTTGTAGAGCAACAAAAACTTTCTGCAATAATTCACAATGCTCTTGCCATTCTTCAGTAGCAATCAGTAAGTCATCTACATAAATGATTAGCCGGGAACTCAATTCTCTCCATAATACAAAGTCCAGTGCCCTAATAAATACCGCCACGGAAGTGCTAAGCTCAAATGGCACTACTTTATACTGATAGCATTTCCCAGCGAATAGAAAAGCGGTATATTTACGGGATTCTGTGCTCAATGGGATTTGCCAGTATCCGGCGGACGTGTCCAGACTGGTTAAATACCTCACATTATAAAACGTTTGGAGCATTTCGTCCAGTTTTTCAGGTCTGTCTATTTCTTTCTCTACAATTTTGTTCAGTCCTGGCATCAATGACTACTCTTACTCCCCCATCCCTTTATTCACGATAATAAGGGGACTATTATATTCGCTGCTACTCTGTTCAATTACACCCCATTCTATCATTTTATCTATTTCCACTTGAACAGCCTGCCTCTTCGATATGGGTACCGAAAACGGTCTTACAAAGAAAGGTTTATGCTCTAATGTCTCAATCTGGTATTCAAAATTCTTAACTAGGCCAGGTTTGTCTGAAAATACGATGCTATTACTTTCTAAAAGATCAAGCAATTCTATTTTCTGATCATGAGATATTTCCTTCAAATTTTCCACAATTTCGTTAAATTCATGCCCCTGCCTGTCACTCTCATCTATTAACCTCTTGACATGGTACATTTCATACATGTTTG
Organism: Schistocerca serialis cubense; assembly: GCF_023864345.2. Taxonomy (NCBI): domain Eukaryota; kingdom Metazoa; phylum Arthropoda; class Insecta; order Orthoptera; family Acrididae; genus Schistocerca; species Schistocerca serialis. The sequence goes on along the minus strand of NC_064638.1, from coordinate 1,218,927,200 downwards.
TTAAACCATCATTCCCTTGGTCGATCTCCAACAATAAAGAACCAATTTCTGAATCGAACACCTTCCCATTTTCCTCAAATTTTATTTCCAAAGTCGTAGATGCATTATTAATTTTAACCACTTCCTGGCTACAATCAAAAACAACTTTTTCTTTATCTAGCCAATCTATACCCAGAATCATTTCAGTACTCAAGTCTGGCACAACCAAAAAATCGTGTTGAAACTTTTGTCCTTTTATACCAAATTCAACCAATATCTGGTTCTTTACCGGCTTGCTAGTCTTGCCAGTAGCACCAACAAATTTTACACCAGTCACTGACATAATTACTAGTTCAGGCTTACCACAGATGCGTTCGAAAAACGATTGGGAGATCGCACTTATCTGAGATCCAGTATCAAGAAGTACTTGCAATTTCACATTATTAATTTCAACTGGTTTTATAGTTTGTTTAGCAGTCAAATGCTTTTCATTGTTGTGATCTTCCCTAAGCAAATCCGGGTCGACGATAACATCGTCCCAAGATAGGCTTTTGACATTCACATCACCTATCTCTGGCGGTTTCTTTGGTTCCCGTAGCTCAAAGTCATCAAATACTTGAACTCTTTGTAACATTGACACTGAGTCGTCCGGTAGCTCCTTCTATCTGTGTTCAGCCTCAACATCTGGGTTTTGTTTTGAAGCTTACGATATCGCAATTAGCTGTATTTCCATTATTTTCACTAGTACCGAAATACTCGTCATCTGAACTATCGTCAGAATCCAACCATTCTGGATGGCTTTCATGTTCCAACATAAAAGGTTTTCTGAGACAGGCACTAAGTTCTTCCTCTGCATTTTCGTCGGACTTTCATTTTAACTCAATATCCTCTTTTGGCAAAACGGCCTCATTATCAGCTTTACTCACATCCACTGTTACTTCATATGTAGTGTAATTCTCGTGGACTTCAGTTACTCTTAGGTAATTACCTGCCCCTTCCCCACGGTGCCTTTCGGTAGCAGCTTGTACTGTTGGTGGATCGTTAGCAGAAGTTACTTCCTCGTCAATGCTTAGGATTTCATCCTCCAATTCCTTCCTATCTTTAACCTTCGTCCTATCGGCACCACGCGTACTTTGCGCGGCGCTATTTACTCTCTCCTCTTCAAATTTGGCCCACGTCACCTTATCGACGTCCCTACTATTTCCTTTTTCACTAATTAACCTCCTTGCCCCATATTCCTTCTTAAAATCCTCCCACTCACATTGCTTGAGGGCCTTGTACAGATCGTCGATCTGCACACGCCAATTACTTACTTCTGCTAATTCATTCTCGCCATTTACTTCATTGCTAACACTGCTAACCACACCTCACTGTGTATCCACTGTTCCATCCACTATTCCCTTCGCCACGGAATTACCACTCGTAATGTATTCACCAGCTCTTACGGCAATGTTCGTACCTACTGCTGCCGCATTGCTAGCGGCTTCTCTCTGAACAGCTGTTCTGCTAGGCTGCGCCGTTGCCCTCTGATCTTCCACTCGCCTGTTAACATGTATCACTCTGCACGGCGAAGATGAGTCATCTGCGCTCGCACGTGATGCTTGTTTCGCAACAACACGTTGCGTCGTTCCACGCCTCTCTCTAAGCTGTCTCATAACTTTACTGTCAGTCCGGTAGCATTTCTTAAATCAGGGCCGGTATGTTCTGTCTGCTTCCGTTTGGCCCACAACGTTCGCGGAAATCAGTTTCCCGCGTCGTTATTATTTTGGGCGGTGTACCCTCTACCGCGACCTGGATAACGCCCTCATCCTCTTCCTCTCGATTATTTCTGTTACTAAAATTTTGATACTTGGCCCGACTTTCGCGCCAATGATCTTCGTCTTCGACCCTTACGAGAAACGCTTGGAAGCTGCGATGATTGCTTCCCACGTATCTCTTCGAATCTTCTGGAAGCTTTTTGTATAGCTCCCATATGATTTCAGAATAGGATCTTCTCCCTCTTAAGTGTGTCAACTTTCGGGAACAATTTTCGCAGAAATCTTTCAAAGAATTCCTGCTCCTGTTATCATGAAGTTTGGCCATGATAAACTCGCGCCACAAATGATCCTGTTTTTGTTCGGACCAGTATTCTTCCGTAAACTTTTGTTTAAACTCTTCGAACGTCATTAGTTCGGTATTCAAGTTAATTCCCTAACGCTTAGCGTCACCTGCTAAGGCGCTATTTACTACGTTTATTTTCTCCTGACCAGACAAGTGTTTAGGAAACATCCTCTCGCAATTTTTGATTAAATCTAATGGATGCCATCCGTTATGTTTTTGGCGGGATCGTAGCGTTCTTCACCTTCCAACAGCTTCGTAAGTGGTGTTCCATTACAGACAACGCGATGCCTATCTTTGATTTTACTCTAGAGATCGAAAATTTTGCCTTGAATTTTCGATGTATTTTGTTCGCACTTTTGTACACATCCGGTAACTTTTTCGCCTAAATCTCTTTCAGTGTCTGAAACTGCCTTTTTCAACTGTAATATTCCATGTTGGCATTCGTTTACGATCTCACTTTTAAGACCGAAAACTTTTTCGTCTATTTTTGTTTCAACTTGAGGCTCTACTTTCTCTTGGATGTCGAGAATTTCAACATCAAACCTACTGTTAATGTTGACAATTTCCCCCTGCATAGTATTCATATTTTTATTAATTGTGTCAATTTCAAACTTCATAGTATTTACTACAGAGCTTAAATTACCCACTTTTTGTTCTACCTGTTCTATTTGTTTACTAATTTTAATTCCTTGTTAATCGACCTGTGCTTTAAGCTGACCGACTTGTGTTTTAAGCTGCTCGTCAACGTGTGTTTTAAGCTGATCATTCTGTCCTGCAATTTGTTTGGTTAATTGTTCAAATAAATCGTTCATGCTTAAAATTTTCACGCTGTTTTGTTCTACGAAATCGGTGTGTTCCGATCCTACATCAAAATTTTCTTTCGGTTCTTTCTTTATCTGTTGTGAATCAAACATCTCAGTGGATTCGTTCACATGCCCACTATCATCTACAAAGTCATCCTCTACTTCCTGTTTTATTCCTTGCTGTGCTCCAGGCAATCTCGACATTTCAATCTGTTCGTTAACTTGTTCGTGATATTGTATGTACGCCAATTGTCTTCCGCTAACGCCATCTGTTATCTGGCCGCGTACACTCCTGTCATTCCCAGCCGCATTTTCCATTATGCTCAGCACATCTGCTGTGGCTACGTTCTTGTCCATACTGAACACAAATTACACCCCACTACCGTACTTGACGTTCACTGCTATTTACTTTACTGAATAATATTGCAATTCGTGCCACTGAACATCCACTGTTCGGTATTCACGTTAATTTGTGACCGACAACAATTGGATGTCCTGTCACCGGGAGCCACTTGTAACGTGCGCGTGGGGCACACAATACTCCTTAAAGCCTGTACTATGGTAAGTGAGCGGGGTTTACCTTACGAGACAGGATTTTTGTATAGATATCGTCCGCGTGTACCTGAATGGTGGCAAATCACACTTACACCCACTCTGTAATAACAATGATACGTCAAACAAGTCCGAAATGCAACTACACGTCAGGACGGACAAAAAGCAACACAGCAGATGCTACCAATTTGTAAATAATACGGTCGCCAGACTAATTAGGCATTAACTGAGTTTCTTCTCTGTACCAGTTGGCAGATATTCGTGCAAAGCAACAAGTAGTAACACTGCATAATATAGTAGAATTTTAGAACCAGAAAATCTATTGAACTGATAGTTTCACGTTCTGTACTGATATGGAAAAACCTAAATACATAACACTACACTATAATGTATACTACAAAACTTCGTACTGTCTATTGATCTGATTAAAATCGGGCATAGGTCACCCTAGAAACAGCACTTTCGAGTCACACACACAATGTCAGTTTTGTTAATGATGAAAACACTGATAAATTTTGGATTTTATATTGACTTTAACTTTTGCTGGTCAAATCAATTTAGAGCAGCAGGCGGCGAGATGGCGAGGCACAGAGCACACATACAACCACAGCTATGGCTCTTGACGTACTGGCACTTTATTTCTTCATAGCGTCGCAATACTTTTCCGTTTAGTACCTATGGAATTTTGCCATGCTGTATGGGCGTTGGAACGGCATACCCGAGGCTCAATGAAACTACGTCTTCCAGGAGAGCCTCCTCGATCCACAACGTGTTGCTCAGACCAATGTCAAACTCCAACTACTACTGCTGAGCCTGTTGTGCCCTACAGTGCCCGCGTGCATTTCCCCGCGCTCGCCTGCCATCCACCTTTTACCGCTCCCTTACAGACAGGGTATTCACCCGAGGTTTTGCATTCTACATATCCTAACACATTGCCTACGTATGGACCAGACGCGCAGTTACAATCTTAAACATCTTACAACAGTCTCAACATTTGTTATATTTCAATTCTATTACAATATTGCTTGACATTTGACATAAACATTAATATTCACATTGAAATTTGTTTACAGTTTTCTTAACACAATGACATGAAACAAAAAAGAAATGAAATCAGAACATCAATTACACAAATTTATCGAAAAATCAGATGGGAAAAAAATTTACTTATATGTACAATAGTACAGCGTTGTTGTTACAAACCTCACAGTTAGTTGCAGCTGTTAATCCGTTGTCTTCGTTGTCGTCTATTATGCTCCATGTAACACAGCAGGTACAACTAGATCCTTGCAGGAGCTGCTCGATCCTCAGTAACCAACTAGGGGGCAGAATGTAGATGTTATTGGATCCACATATATCTCGTCACACTCGTCATGCTCTTGGTGCCTCGCTAGTAATAACTAAGCCTCACAGGCGCCCGACAATGCAAGCCACTTCTGTATGATGACTCTTCTGTCTCACAACAATGTCTCACAACAAAGCAAGTTTCCTTCGCGCTTTGCTCTGACGTCACTTTCGCATCCAGAGACAGCGCTCCTACGTAAGTTTTTACTCTCTGCCAACGACCTTGCTTCTCCTAACTTTTCCTAACGGCTTTAACCCAGAATAAATTCGTCATAATATAAAATAATTTGTACAGTTTACAGCACATATAATACTTCTATCTATCAAGTGGTATCGAAAGGTTTACACAATATAACAAGTGCATCATATTTACAATAAGCGCAATAGGAAAAAATTTTGAGTAGTGTTGTGTCCCGTCTACTCGTCGAATGTGGGGTGTCAATCGTATTAACGAATTTTTAATACAATAAGATAAATGACAATACTTAACTTCGAGAATTTACAATGAGGTGTCGCAAGCAATGGGCGACAGACAAAATAAGAAATCTCATTAGTATAGACAGTACCTAATACAAGTGAAACCATACAGTTCCTAACTCGCTGCCATCTTCTGTAGTTAATGTCTATTGTCACCTTTTCTGTTCACATTGTAAGTTAATGATATGATAGACAACATTAATAGCAATCTTGAAAGGCGTGTCCGTTTGTATAACAAAGTACTGACTACTCTACAGGTCATGACAAAGATATTTCGAAGACATGTTGAATTTAAGGTGCAAAAGAGAATATGACTTGAAAATAAATAGAAAAATTATTCAGACAACAAAGACTTTCATAAAGTCAGCACGACGTAAAGATTGAAGGGGCTGCATGCCTAACAGGAAGACGAAAAAGTAACATGTTAATCAGTAAGTTCGTTACTGCAATAATTACTTTGAACACGTAGAGTATAGTAATCAGTGTGGTCATTTGCAACTCTGATGCGTTTCGTGCACAATTAAGCATTAGATCAGTGACGTGGCACAACACAGTGTCTCATTCCAGCAGCCGGTTGCCCAAACTACGACGACCTATCGTTTTTGTTTCATCAGAATCTGAAATCTACTTAGCAGGCAAAGAGATACTACTTATCATCCTCAGCGTCCACTTAGTAGTTGACTGGCGATTCATTAGAGTGAATGTGGCTGTCTGCGGGCCAACGTGGCACATTCAAATAGATCAAGTACAATGTGGTTTTATAAGACGTGGCTTTAACAGCAACTTTAAGGGTAACTGAAAACTTTAAAATTCAGTAGGGAGAGTACATTCATATCTGCAAACCAAGGACACATAACTGCAATGAAGTAATCATAACTCCTCATCAAATATTAATTATGAACTCGATAAACAGTTAACTTAGATGAATTTATGAATGCACGGAACTGAATAAAGCGGTCAGTGATGCAATAACAAGCTTCCACGCTTTTAGTGATAGCAACCTCTGAGTGTCCATTGCACTGTGCAGACACACGCGAACGGCTATCTATGCTCGGAGTAACATGAGCAAGCTTATCAAACTAATCTCCCCACAGAAAGTGCACCTACGTCATAGGAAAATAAACTTAATTAATCTGTACATTGTCGTGTCTCTCATTGACCTGAACTTCGGCCAGAAAAAAAGGGCTTCCTCCTCACTTATCAGAAGCACAGCATAAAGTGTCTGTTAGTCTGTACTACACAAACTCCAGGCAAGAAATGATCCCGAATAATAGCAAACTATATTCAAGTTAACAGGACCAAAAGTTTCTCACCCGTAAGCGGATTCTATTACACGGTCAATTAACTGTTGGTGCATTCCGGTCTCTGTCTCCCTCTACAGTTTCTGCCTTCTACATCTTCCTCTGGTGCCGTGGAAGTCTGATGTCTTGCCACATTAACGATCATCCTGTCCCTTGACCTTTTTTTCTTTATGTTCCTTCCTTCACCGTTTTTGCATCTTCATCCCTTAACTTTTCCTTCCACCTAAGTATAACTCTCCTGTGTAGCACCATATCTCAATGCGGCAATTCTGTTCTGTTCCGGTTTCCCGAATGTCGATGATTCACTACCAAACAATGCTGTGTTCCAAAAGTACGTTCTCAGAATTTTTTTTCTCAAATTAAGGCCTATATGTGATAACAGTAGACTTCGTTTGGCTGCATTCTACAACCTGCTCGCTTCGTCTGTCATGGGTTGTTTTGCTTCCAAGGTAGCAGAATTACTTAACTTCGGCTACATCGTGAACACAAAATGGTTCAAATGGCTCTAAGTACTATGGGACTTAACATCTGAGGACATAAGTCCCGTAGACTTAGAACTACTTAAACCTAACTAACTTAAGGACATCACACATATCCACGCTCAAGGCAGGATTCGAACTTGCGACCGTAGCAGCCGCGTGGTTCCGGACTGAAGCACTTACAGGTATAACCGCTCGGCCACAGCGGCCGGCCATTGTGGTCAACAATTTTGATGTTAAGCTTCGCGTTATTTTCGTTTACTCTACTTCTCATTACCTTTGTGCTCTTCTGGTTCATTCTCAGTCCATATTCTTTACTCATTAGACTATTCGTGCCATTCAGCAGATCCTGTAATTCTTCATCATCAAGGAGGATAGCTATGTCATACGCAAATGATATCATTGGTATCCTTTTACTTATTCTTTCACCCTGAATTTCAGTTTTACACGTGAAAAAGTCTTCCATTTGTATCGTTGCTTCTTTGATATGGAGACAGAACAGCAGAGGCGCTGCCTTACACCCTTATTAACTGTTCTTCATCTGCAAATCTTATTGCAGCCTCTTGGTTCTTGCACTTATTGTATACCAGTCCACAAATTTTACTCCTATTTTTCGCAGAATTTGGAACTTATTGCACCATATTACAAAGTCGAACGTTTTACGCAGATTGACAAATCCAATGAAAGTGTCTTTTCTGTTCTTCAGTCTTGCATCTGTTACTAAAATGCTGTGCGAAAGTGAAAAGGTTTGTTTGAATCGGGAGTAGACAACATTCCACTGCAACTACTGACGACCTTGAGAGAGTCATGCCTGACATAACTCTAGCATTTAGTGAGCAAGATGTATGAGGCAGGCGAAATACCATCAGACTTCAAGAAGAATACAATAATTCCAATCCCAAAGAAATCAGGTGTTGACAGATGAGAAAATTACCGAACTATCACTTTAATAAGTCACAGCTGCAAAATACAAACGCGAATTCTTTACAGACAAATGGAGAAACTGGTAGTAGCCGACCTCGGGGCAGATCAGTTTGGATTCCGTAGAAATGCTGGAACACGTGAGGCAATACTGACTCAACGACTTATCTTAGGAGCTAGATTAAGGAAAGGTAAACCTACGTTTCTAGCATTTGTAGACTTAGAGCAAGCTTTTGACAATGTTCATTGGAGTGCTGTCTTTCAAATTCTGAAGGTGGCAGGGGTAAATTAGAGGGAGCGAAAGGCTATTTACAATTAGTACAGAAAGCAGATGGCAGTTATAAGAGTCAAGGGGTATGAAAGGGAAGCAGTGGTTGGGAATGGGGCGAGATAGGACTGTAGCCTATCCCCCATGTTATTCAATCTGTATATTGAGCAAGCAATAAAGGAAACAAAAGAAAAGATCGGAGTAGGTATTAAAATCCATGGAGGTGAAATGAAAACTTTGAGGTTCGCTGATCACATTGTAATTCTGTCAGAGATAGCAAATGACTTGGATGAGCAGTTAAACGGAATGGACAGTGTCTTGGAAGGAGGGTATAAGATGAACATCAACAAAATCAAAACGAGGATAATGGAATGTAGTCGAATTAAGTCGGGTGATGCTGAGGGAATTAGATTAGGAAATGAGACACTTAAAGTAGTAAAGGAGTTTCGCTATTTGGGGAGCACAATAACTGATGATGGTCGAAGTAAAGAGGATATAAAATGTAGACTGGCAATGGCAAGGAAGGGGTTTCAGATGAAGAGAAATTTGTTAACATCGAGTATAGATTTAAGTGTCAGGAAGTCGTTTCTGAAAGTATTTGTATGGATTGTAGCCACGTATGGAAGTGAAACATGGACGATAAATAGTTTGGACAAGAAAAGAATAGAAGCTTTCGAAATGTGGTACTGCAGAAGAATGCTGATGATTAGATGGGTACGTCACATAACTAATGAGGAGGTACTAAATAGAATTTGGGAGAAGAGAATTTTTTGGCACAACTTGACAAGAGGAAGGGATCGGTTGGTAGAACGTAGTCTGAGGCATCAAGGGATCACAAATTTAGCATTGGAGGGTAGCGTGGAGGGTAAAAATCATAGAGGTATACCAAGAGATGAATGCACTAAGCAGATTATAAGGATGTAGATTGCAGTAAGTACTGGGAGATGAAGAGGCTTGCACAGGACAGAGTAGCATGGAGAGCTGCATCAGACCACTCTCAAGACTAAAGACCACAACAACAACAATCACAACATGTGTTACAGAGCGAAGGTGGACGTGAGCTCCGCGTGTTATGCATAAATCACGATTCTTAAGGAGTGAGCGTGTAATGTATTCCAGGGACGAAAGTCATTCCCTTTAACAATAGTAAGTGAGGCCGCTGGGGCGCTGTGTTTAGTCTGAATGAAGTACGCAGAGTTCAAAGACCCTTTCCTCTAGGCTACTGACTGTAAAGGTAAGACACGGCAATAGACTAGTTGCTAAAACATGCGCATGTGAAATGTTGAGCCTATTAACCACTAGTGGCAGATTATTTAGCGTTAGGTAATTATATGCATTATTCAGCTAATAGGACGTCATTCCTTGACTGTAGTTAGATGTATTGGCTTTTGCCCACTGTTCTCATCATTTATAATTACCTGACATCAACTGACGGTCAGGTTTGTAGTTGTATTGGTAGTGTTCTAGGCAATTTGTTAATGAAACTTTTCCTTCTGTTTTAGTTCTTATGTGTTTGTTCAATTCAAGGGATAAGAGAAGATATCTTTTGGGTTTATATATTCTTTTACAGATCTTAAGTGTTTGTATAATGCAAAGAATTCACAGTGTAAGGTATCTTTTCAGCTTGTTGTAAAGTGGTATCATAGAGATTCTTATAATTGCTTAAGTTACCGTTAATAATAAAACCAGGTATTACACCATAAAAAAAGAGGTGTCCTTTCTGGTACAAACGTTAACTTCATCTTCTACTACCTAACCACATTCACCTCTTCTTTAGCTGCCCCATTTCAGTATGTATAAAAGTATTTTCCACCGATGTTTGCAAGTCCTTCTGACTTGTTTCATGCGGCCCGCCAAGAGTTCCTCTCCGGTGCTAACCTCTTAATCTCAGACTAGGAATGGCAAACTACGTCCTCAATTATTTGCTGGATGTATTCTAATCTCTGTCTACAGTGTTTGCCCTCTACAGCTCCTCTAGTACCATTGGAGTCATTCCCTCATGTATTGTCTGATGTCCTATCATCCTGTCCCTTCTCCTCATCAGTGTTTTCCACGTATTCCTTTCCTCTCCGATTCTGCGCAGAACCTCCACATTCCTTACCTTATCAGTCTACCTAATTTTCAACATTCGCCTGTAGCACCACGTCTCAAATGCTTCGATTCTCTTCTGTATCAGTTCCCCACAGTCCATGTGTCACTGCTGTACTCTAGACGTACATTCTCAGAAATGTCTTCCTCAAATTAAGGCCGATATTTGATATTAATTGACTTGTCTGGGCCAGGAATGCCTTTTTCGCCATAGCTAGTCTGCTTTTTATGTCCTCCTTGCTCCGTCTGTCATTGGTTATTTTACTGCCTAGGTAGCAGAATTCCTTAACTTCATCTACTTCGTGATCTTCAATCCTGATGCTAAGTTTCTCGCTGTTTTCATTTCTACTACTTCGCATTACATTCGTCTTTCTTCGATTTACTCACAATCCATGCTCTGTTCTCATTAGACTGTTCATTCCGTTCAGCAAAATGAGATCAAATGGCTCTGAGCACTATGCGACTTAACTTCTGAAGTCATCAGTCGCCTAGAACTTAGAACTAATTAACCCTAACTAACCTAAGGACATCACACACATCCATGCCCGAGGCAGGATTCGAACCTGTGACCGTAGCGGTCACGCGGTTCCAGACTGTAGCGCCTTTAACCGCACGGCCACACCGGCCGGCTCCGTTCAGCAGATCATGTAATTCTTCTTCACTTTCAGTCAGGATAGCAATGTCATCAGCCAATCTTATCATCAATATCCTTTCACCTTGAATTTTAATTCCACTCCTGGACCTTTCTCTTATGTCCATCATTGCTTCCTCGATGTACAGATTGAACAGTAGGGGCCAAAGGCTACATCCTTGTGTTACACCCTTTTTAATACGAGCGCTTCGTTCTTGGTCCTCCACTCTTATTATTCCCTCTTGACAGTTGTATGTATTGTATATGACCCGTCTCTCCCTATAGCTTACCCCTACTTTTTTCACAATTTCGGACATCTTACACAATTTTACATTATCGAACGCTTTTTCCACGTTGACAAATCCTATGAACGTGTCCTGATATTTCTTTAGTCCTGCTTCCATTGTTAACCGCAATGTCAGAATTGCCTCTCTCGTGTCTTTGCCTTTCTTACAGCCAAACTGACCGTCTTCTAGCGCGTCCTCAATTTTCTTTTCCGTTCTTCTATATTTTATACTTGTAAGCAACTTGGATGCACGATCTGTTAAACTGATTGTGCGATAATTCTAGCACTTGTCAGCTTTATCCATCCCTTCTGCCTTATTTGATCTGAAGTTCTCCAAATCTCTTTTAAATTCTGATTCTAATACTGGATCTCCTATCTCTTATACATCGACTCCTTTGTCTTATTCTGTCACATCAGCCAAACCTTCCCCCTCGCAGAGGCTTTCAATATATTATGTTGCCACCCTTGCTTTTAATGTCGCCGAAGCCTGTTTTGACTTTACTGTATGCTGAGTCTGTTCTCCCGACAATCATTTCCTTTTCCATGTCGTCACATTTTTCCTGCAGCCATTTCGGGTTAGCTCCCCAGCACTTCCTATTTATTTTATTCCTCAGCGACTTGTGTTTCTGTATTCCTAAGTTTCCCGGAACATTTTTGTACTTCCTTCTTTCATCGACTAGTTGAAGTATTTCTTCAGTTACCCATGGTTTCTTCGCAGTTACCTTCTTTGTACCTATGTTTTCCTTCACAACTTCCGTGATGGCCGTTTTCTAGAGATGTCCATTCCTCTTCAACTGTACCGGCTACTGAGCTATTCCATGTTGCTGTATCAATTGCCTTAGAGAACTTCAACCGTTTCTCGCCATTCCTTAGTACTTCCGTACCCCTCTTCTTTACGTATTGATTCTTCCTGACTAATGTCTTAACCTTCAGCCTACTCTTAATCACCACTCGCGATCTGAGTCTATATCTGCTCCTGGGTACGCCTGAAAATTGAGTATCTGATTTCGGAATCTCTGTCTGACCATGATGTAATCTAACTGAAATCTTCCCCTGTCACCCGTCCTATTCCAAGTATACCCCCTTCTCTTGTGATTCTTGTACAGAATATTCACTATTACCGGCTGAAACGTGTTACAAAACCAATTAGTCTTTCTCCCCTCTCATACTTGTTCGAAGCCCACATTCTCCTGTAGCCTTTTCTTCTACTCCCCTACAACTGCATTCCAGTCTCCCATGGCAGATTTTCATATCCCTTTACACACCCTATTACTCTTCGAATATCGTCATACTCTTTCTCTGTCTCTTCATCTTCGGGTTGCAACATCGGAACGTATACCTGAACAATAGTTGTTGGAGTTGGTTTGCTGTCAATTATGAAAGAACAATCCTATCACTGAACTGCTCACAGTAACACACTCTGTGTCCTACCTTCCTAATCATAACGAATCCTACACCTGTTATAACATTTTCTGCTGCTGTCGATATTACCCTGTACTCATCTGACCAGAAATCTTGGTCTTCTTTCCACTTCACTTCACTGATCCATACTGTATGCAGATAGAGCTTTTGCATTTCTCTTTTCAGATTTTCTAGTTTCCTTACCACGTCCAAGCTTCTGACATTCCACGCCCCGACTCGTAGAACGTTAGCCTTTCGTTGATTAATCAATCTTTTTCTCATGGCAACCTCCCCCTTGGCAGTTCCTTCCCGGAGATTCGAATGGGGGACTATTCCGTAATCTTTTGCCAATGGAGAGACCATCATGACACTTCTTCAATTACAGGCTTCATTTCCTGTGGATACACGTTACGCGTCTTTAATGCAGTGGTTTCCATTGCCTTCTGCATCCTCATGCCGTTGATCATTGCTGATTCTTCCGCCTTTAGGGGCAATTTCCCACCTCTAGGGCAAGAGAGTGCCCTGAACCCCTATCCTCTCCTCCGCCCTCTTTGACAAGGCCGATGGCAGAATGGGGGGTGACTTCTTATGCCGGAAGTCTTCGGCCGCCAAAGCTGATTATGAATCAAAATTTAAGCAGCGGCGGGATTCGAAGCCGGGACTGAAGACATTTTGATTATTAATCAAAGACGCTACTCCTAGACCATTTGTTTGTACTGAAAAGATATTAACTAGCGGTAAGGCAGCGAGTGTCTCTAGAATTTAACTGCCTCGTCTAAGGATACATCTGCAAGATGATGTCGGTCCATAGGAGATGAAAGAGCATAGCAGATTAACGGTAAATACTAGTGTTCCCAGAAAGGCAGCCAAAGAAACAGTAAGGTTATCCGTAAAATGTAGTTAAACCTTCGTTTTTCGAAGGTCTTCTTTAGTAACACAAGTTTTAAATAGCGCCAAACCATTCCACAGTTGCTACAGCCAGCCTCGAGGACACATGGTCCATCAGGTGCCATATTGTAGAAGTAATCCTGGTTGCTGAAGTCTCAGAAGTTTAAGGAAGGCTACCGGTTATCTAGGAGCAAACTGTCGTAGTTACTCGTTACATACTACACAAATACTAAATATCACAATATTAGCCACAAGGTACCACAACAAGCCAGTCGTTAAATCATCCATGGTGCCACCCTGACAAGGTTTAAAGCTCTGCTACCACTGCTGTGTGATTCAACAGAGTAATGCTTACATTCACGTTCATTATCACGTGCATTTCAAGAAGTGCAACGTGTGATTTTCTCCAGTGTTGGAGTCAGTGACTGTCGATAGAATAAGCTGTTTTAGCGTTACCAGGTGGCACTTGGTGGTAACCTGTGGTGCAAGGATACAACACGATTTTACCATTAGATGTGACGAAAAGGGCCCACATTAGGACTCCGTTAAAAATTTAATTACACCTCAATTTTGACATAAGGCATTAGTGCCAGAAGTTCAACATGGGTACATTCGGTATGACTTTCCTTTGTCCGGGAATAGACTTAAAAATTAAGTTCTGTTCTTGGACCATATTAGTGTCTTTTCTAAACCAGTATATTTTTTAATGTCACCACTATTAAAAATGATGATCGTTTTGTTTATTGGCATCCATCACTAATAACGGACTCTTCGGATTGCGGTGGGAAACGGTCTAAGGCGCTGCAGTCATGGACTGTGCGGCTGGTCCCGGCGGAGGCTCGAGTCCACCCTCGGGCATGGGTGAGTGTGTTTGTCCTTAGGGTAATTTAGGTTAAGTAGTGTGTATGCTTAGGTACTGCTGACCTTAGCAGTTAAATCCCAAAAGATATCACACACTTTATTTTGCTGTGGGAAGCACAAACTCTGAAAAGCTGCAATATGAAACGATATTGAGCTAAAAGCTCGGCACAATTACTTTTAAATGCCCTAGAAGAACTGTAACATTCTACCAAGCTTTCCTACGCTATCCCGAAGATACCTTGATCATATTGTACTTCCACAGCTGATTAATAAGAATATTAAGAAAAATCACAACGATTTGGTTTAAGGTACTTTATTAGCCACGATCGGTTTTATGCCATACGAACGTACTAAGGTGTACCGCAGTTGCACAAGACACAGATTACGCTAAAGGCTACCAAAATATGCAAAAAGACCATAATGAGGGACAAAAGTCGTGGACCACCTCCTGTGTGTCGGACATCCTTTCGCCCGGTGTAGCGCAGGCAACTCGACGTGGCATGGACTCCACGAATCGCTGGAAGTCCGCTTCAGAAATATTGAGCCATGCTGCCTCTGTGTTTTTTTCTTTTTGCTTCGTCAGTCGTCTGACTGGTTTAATGCGGCCTGATACCATTTCCTGTCCGATGCCGAACTTTTCATATCAGAGCAGCACTTGCAACGTACGTCCACAGTTATTTGCTGGATGTATTCCCATTTCTGTATTCCTCTTCAGCTTTTTCCATCTACAGCTCCCTCTACCACCATGGGAGTTGTTCCCTGAGGTCTCAGCAGACGTCCTATCATCCTGTCCCCACTCCTTATCAGTGTTTTCCACATATTCCTTTCCTCTCCGATTCTGCGCAGAACCTCCACATTCCTAACCTTAACAAAAAATGGTTCAAATGGCTCTGAGCACTATGGGACTCAACTGCTGAGGTCATTAGTCCCCTAGAACTTAGAACTGGTTAAACCTAACTAACCTAAGGACATCTCAAACAGCCATGCCCGAGGCAGGATTCGAACCTGCGACCTTAACGGTCTTGCGGTTCCAGACTGCAGCGCCTTTAACCGCACGGCCACTTCGGCCGGCCTAACCTTAACAGTCCACCAGTTTCAACACTCTTCTGTAGCACCACATCTCAAATGTTCTTCAAACCAATGAGGAGCAGCTATGGCCCAGTGACATGGCACGTTCTCGTCCATAAAAATTTCATCCTTGTTTGGCAACATAAAGTCCATGAATGGCTGTGAATGATCTCCAGGTAGCCGAACATTGCCATTTTCAGTCAACGATCGGTCCGGTTGGACCAGAGGATCCAGTCCACTCCACGTATACACCGCCCAAACCACTATGGAGCCTCCAGCAGATTGCCTAGTTCCTTGTCGACAAACTGGGTCCATGGCTTCCTGGGGTCGGCGCCCCCATCGAATCCTACCATCAGCCCTCAGAAACTGAAATCGGGACTCATCTGTCAAGGCCTCGCTTTTTCGGTCGTCTAGGATCTAAGGGACATGATCACGAGCTCAGTACATGCGATGCAGGCGGTGTCGTGCTGTTAGCAAAGGCACTCGCATTTGTGGTCTGTTGCCAAAATCCTTTAACACCAAATTTCACTACACTGTCCTAACGGATACGTCCATCATACATCGCACTAATTTTTGCGGTTTTTCACTCAGTGTTGTTGGTCTGTTCGCACTGAGAATTCTACGCAAACGCCGATGCTGTAGATCGTTAAGTGAAGTCCGCCGACCGCTGCGTTGTCCATGGTGACAGGCAACTCCAGAAATCTGGTATTCTCGCCACGCTCTCGACAGTGTGGATTTCGGAATATTGAATTCCCTAACGATTTCCTATATTAAATGTCCCATGTGTTTAGCTCTAGCCACCATTCCGCGTTCAAAGTCTGTCGACTGCCATCATGCGGCAATAATCACGCCGGAAACCTTTTCAAATGACTTATCTGAGTACAAATTACAGCTGTACCTATGCACTGCTCATTTATACGTTGTACACACGGTACTGCTCCCATCTGTAAATGTGTGTATTGTTTCTCCATGACTTGTGGCTATGTTGTTGTAGTGGTCTTCAGTCCAGAGACTGGTTTGATGCAGCTCTCCATGCTACTCTATCCTGTGCAAGGTTCTTCATCTCCCAGTACCTACTGCAACCTACATCCTTCTGAATCTGTTTAGTGTATTCATCTCTTGGTCTCCCTCTACAATTTTTACCTTCCACGCTGCCCTCCAATACTAAATTGGTTATCCCTTGATGCCTCAGAATATTCCCTACCAACCGATCCCTTCTTCTAGTCAAGTTGTACCACAAAGTTCTCTTCTCCCCAATTCTATTCAATACCTCCTCATTAGTTATGTGATCTACCCATCTAATATTCATCATTCTTCTGTAGCACCACATTTCGAAAGCTTCTATTCTCTTGTTGTCTAAACTACTTATCGTCCACGTTTCAATTCCATACATGGCTTCACTCTATATACATACATCCAGAAACGACTTCCTGACACTTAAGTCTATACTCGATGTTAACAAATTTCTCTTCTCGAGAAACGCTTTCCTTGCCATGGCCAGTCTACATCTTACACGCTCTCTACTTCGACCATCATCAGATATTTTGCTCCCCAAATAGCAAAACTCGTTAGTTAGTTTAAGCGTCTCATTTCCTAATCTGTCCGCATCTCGTGGTCGTGCGGTAGCGTTCTCGCTTCCCACGCCCGGGTTCCCGGGTTCGATTCCCGGCGGGGTCAGGGATTTTCTCTGCCTCGTGATGACTGGGTGTTGTGTGATGTCCTTAGGTTAGTTAGGTTTAAGTAGTTCTATGTTCTAGGGTACTGATGACCATAGATGTTAAGTCTCATAGTGCTCAGAGCCATTTGAACAATTTTTTTCATTACCTAATCTAATTCCCGCATTATCACGCGATTTAATTCGACTACATTCCATTATCCTCGTTTTGCTTTTGTTTATGTTCGTCCTATATCTTCCTTTTAAGACACTGTACATTCCGTTCAGCTGCTCTTCCAGTTCCTTTGCTGTCTCTCACAGAATTACAATGTCATAGGCGAACCTCAAAGTTTATATTTCTTCTCCACGGATTTTAATTCCAACTCCGAATTTTTCTTTTGTTTCCTTCACTGCAGGCTCAATATACAGATTGAATACCATCGGTGATAGGCTACAACCATGTCTCGCTCCCTTCCCAACCACTGCTTCCCTTACATGCCCCTCGACTCTAACAACTGGCATCTGGTTTCTGTACAATTTCGCTCCCTGTATTTTACCCTTCCACCTTCAGAATTTGAAAGAGAGTATTTCAGTCAACATTTTCAAATGCTTTCTCTAAGCCTTCAAATGCTAGAAATGTAGGTTTGCCTTTCCTCATTCTATTTTCTAAGATAAGTCGTAGGGTCACCTTTGCCTCATGTGTTCCAACATTTCTACGGTATCCAAACTGTTCTTCCCCGAGGTCGGCTTCTACCAGTTTTTCCATTAATCTGTAAAGAATTTGTGTTAGTATTTTGCAGCCATGGCTTATTAAACTGATAGTTCTGTGATTTTCACATCTGTGAACACCTACTTTTTTTGGGATTGGAATTATTATATTCTTCTTGAAGTCTGAGGATATTTCGCCAATCTCATACATCTGGCTCACCAGATGGTAGAGTTTTGTTAGGCCTTGCTCTACCAAGGCTGTCAGTATTTCTAATGGAATGTTGCCTACTCCCGGGGCCTTGTTTCGACTTAGGTTTTTCAGTGCTACAATTTTGGCAATGTCACATCGAATATTCCCTGACGTTATTCAAGAATTACGCAAACTAGCAGAAATGTGCCCGGTGTCATGTTATTTAATCGGTTTATGAAATGTTGAAGTAATGTTCTTAAAGACTGACAGCGATCGTGGATTGATAGATGCTCCTGGAATAACAGCTGTAGTAGCTTTCCTAGCATCCTCATACGACACAAGCATTACGTACTTTTTCCAATGGAATCTACATGCAGACATATCTCAACCCAGCCGATGTGCCACTCGCGGACAGAAAACTATTGATGCTTGTCTAAAATATGACGGCCGGCTGCCGATAGCTGTTGATCTGTGGAGGCGAGCAGCGCTGTTGAAATATGAAGAAGGAGACGGCGGAGGCAGTGAGAAGAGGGGTGCGGCCACTTGCTGCCGGTATGTGTATCACGTAGCGCCGCGCCGGCCAAGTTTCGGGGGCAGCAGTTTGCGGCGTGGCTGCGCCCCGGTTTGTTTACGGCCGCCGCCCCCTGCCGCCCACCGCCGCCCACCGCCGCCCACGCGTCCAAAGTGCCGCCGCCACTCGGGCCCGGCACGCGTGACGCGCCGTCCTGATGACTCACTGGGATAAGACGCGCCCCCAACAAAATTCGTAAATACGCCCACTTCCCGTGGAAACAGTGCGCAGTGAAGCTCCGCTTGCCTGATGTCTGCTACGCCTCCAGCATTTACTTTTACTACTTGCCCTGTATCTCCTTAACCACTGCCTGTGCAGATACTGGGTGCCCAAAGTAAAACTTTACTGTAAAATCTCCTTCCTGGATGCTTTCAAAGTGTAGTAATGCGAGTATCATCTGGTCCATAAAGAATCTGAGGAACCATAGAAAAGTGTTAGGGAGTCGTATGAGGAGTAGTAACGTACGGGGATTAAAAAATTATGTACCCTGGGACAGCAGTTTACTACCTCAACAATTAAAATCTCTACAATTAGAAATTACATCATGTAATAGTTGGGGAGCTGGTGTCAAGCTAACAACTCAGTTAATGTGAAGGCTCAGTCACATTAATAAATACGGTTACGAATGCAAGATGACAGCGAAGGGAAGAAAAGGATCGCCACAAGTTAATGGGCCTCAAATACGTTACCATAAACCTGCTATCGCGAATGAAAAGGTTTCTGTATGACTGTGTTAAGATTAGCACGGGCTTGGCAGTGAACGTGTAATTCTCAAGGTTTATGATATACCGAAGTTTTGCCAGTATTAGCACCTTTCATTCAAAATGAAAACCTCTTCCAGATTCTTAGAATAGTTACGCTGTGTGCAGCCTTGTCCGAGTTGCAGTACTGTAGGTTTCTACGCGGCTATCCTGCCGGCGATCTGCTGCAGCAAGTTCACAGGTAAGTGCAGGTAATTGATGAACGTAACCGCACCGCCCCACATGGTGTATCGGACTAGAAAACAGTTAAAAAGCTGTAGAGCATCGCGGTTGAGAGAAATTTTGTGAAAAACCAAATACTGAGCGATAATGAAAAATTTTGTATATCGGTACATGCGGAATTTACAACGGAATCCGTTTCGAGTCGCCGGAAGACTTTCAAGAAAGAGAAGATAAACAGCCACAATAACAACGAGGGCGATTCGAAGCAGCAGACGACGTCATAGCGGTACCAACGAGCAACAGCAGTATAGCAGGGCAGCGCTGCCAACTTACAAGAGTGGGGACGCTGAAACTGGTGCGGCAGACGGAGGAGGTCGGACTCGCAGTTTCAGCACGCCGAGGCTGCAGCATTCAATGAAAGATAAGTTTGTTACATTTGTTGTGTGCCTGTGTGTGCTGAAAGATTGAATAACATAGAAAGTGATAAAGATTTTAGAATGAGATTTTCACTCTGCAGCGGAGTGTGCGCTGGTATGAAACTTCCTGGTAGTTCAAAACTGTGTGCCGGACCACGAAAGGCAAAGGTCCCTAGTTCGAGTCTCGGTCCGCCACACAGTTTTGATCTGCAAGGCAGTTTGATACAGGTTTTGTAAATACGATAAAAGAGGAAGAAATGTCATTCAGTGTAAGTGCTTCACAAACTAGCAAACTAGCACACCTGAACAGAGAGAAGGAGTAGATGTTAAAGTAAAAGAGGAGGTTTTCGACCATATTTTCTTGTTATTTACGGACGGTGGAACACAAAATGCTTCAAGTATGTCAATTAATGTAACTAGTGGGGATAACGTATATCCTGAAAGTGAAAAAACCATAAATTCGGTAACCACCTATTGTGTAATAACAGTGTTGGTAGTGTCACTGAAACAAATGTGTGAAATGTGGGTACTAAATTTTGTAAACAGGAAACAGTAAAGTAGAAAATATAACCAGGAAGTTTGCACGAAATGTTTGCAGCATTAATGGATTCTATAAGATATGGACATACTAATTTGACTGAAATAATTTGTCAGAAAATTAGCAAACTTGGTGAAAAACTAGCAAAGAAAACGTGATTTTAATGAAAAACTTGAAAAGCAGACTGCTGTTTTAAAAGAAATGTGCAAATATGATTTGAAGTCGTTAGAAAGTAAAGTACATGGCAAAACTGCTCAAGTTGAGAATAACTGCCAACAATCCATTAAAAATGTGAAAGGTGAATTAACAGATGCCTTAACAAAAGTTGTTATTAGAAACAAACAAAGGGTAGATCTGATTAAAGAAAGTGTGCAAGAAGTAGAGGTCAAAATAGTGGCGGTTGAGTCAATATGTGTAAATGATCACAAATTGTTAGACAGTAAAATCAGTTCTGAATATTCCAAATGTATGTATGAAATAAAAGTGTGTCTGACGGAGTGGGTGTGTCTGGAGAAACCGTTCTTCAGCTGACGTAAGAGGTAGAAGAGGTAGAATATAAGTTGGATGAGCATAGCAGTAGATTATGCCAAGTTGAAACCAACCTCAGACATGGAACTAACAGTGGTTTGAGTAGTTTTGTAGTAGAATCGTCTGAAGTATCACATGTCGCTAACACCCAGATTTTACGTTTTGATCCCAAAGGAAATGTACATACAAAAGAATTCTAGAAAGACTTTGAAGGTGTTCTACCTAGTTTGTGGTCAGACAGACAAAAATAGGGTTTATTACGTCTAAATTCTTGGGAGAAGCTAGAATTTGGGGTGTTATCGCTACTGAACAGTACGATGCTCTAGATAAATTTAAAGACTATTGGAGCAAGCAAAAACATATTGAGTTGCTAAACAGCTTCTGGGCTGGGGAAATATGTAACTCCAGAAAGGAAACTGTAAGAAAGTTTGCGTTAAAGTTGATGACAAAATTGTCATATTTAAACAATAAAGTCGGTTGGTTCGTTGGTTTGTGGGGTTGAAGGTACGAGACTGCAAAGGTAATCAGTCCCAGTATAGTCGCGCCAGAAGAAATTGTTATCAGCCTGGAAGGTAAACTGCCTGTGAACTGGAGAAACAAAATTACTGCAGCTCCGGGGAATAACGTTCATAAGTTCATTAGTTATTCGGAGAGAGTTGAGAAGTTGTTCCAGGAGAAGGTGCATGCAAATCGTAATGTCAGACCACCAAATAACGGAAAACCATGACAGAATGTATACATTAACAGAAATGGCGTGTACCTTGGAAATGGCAGGAGCCCAGGTGCCGGGAGTTGGCGCTATCCAGCGAATTATAGGAGAAATAATTTGGAACAGGTGCACTTATATCGATCGTAATCCCCGGTGCGAAGGGATGACGTTGCGCCAAGGCGACAGAAAATAGGGGTAAACGTAAGGAATGGTACAGAATCCCACAATTCGTCACACTAAATACCATCTGTGAAAGGGCTAGCGTTTTGAAGACGGGAAGTAGTAATTTGAACCCGCTAGCAAATTCCTTTGTACGTGTTAGCACTAAACAGACATGGATTGGTTCAAATGGCTCTGAGTACTATCGGACTCAACATCTGAGGTCATCAGTCCCCTAGAACTTAGAACTACTTAAACCTAACTAACCTAAGGACATCACACACATCCTTGCCCGACGCAGGATTCGAACCTGCGACCGTAGCGGTCGCGCGGTTCCAGACTGTAGCGCCCAGAACCGCTCGCCCACACGGGCCGGCAGACAGGGATTATAAGTGATGAGCAGAAGAAGGTAGTAGCAACAGACGAAACGAGCTTCATAAAAATCTGTTCATTTAACGGAGGTGTAGGCGATTCTTTGGAAAGACGTAAACAAAATAAGCACTGTATTGCAGATGAAATGCGTGATGTATTAACGTCAAATGTGACAGAAGCTGATTTCCAGAAAATCTTTAGCAACCAACTTGAAGTCATATTCTGGGGAAGGAGAAAGTACAGAAGCTGCAGAATTGCGAGAGATTAGTGATGTCAGTGTAGAAGAAATACACTCCTGGAAATGGAAAAAAGAACACATTGACACCGGTGTGTCAGACTCACCATACTTGCTCCGGACACTGCGAGAGGGCTGTACAAGCAATGATCACACGCACGGTACAGCGGACACACCAGGAACCGCGGTGTTGGCCGTCGAATGGCGCTAGCTGCGCAGCATTTGTGCACCGCCGCCATCAGTGTCAGCCAGTTTGCCGTGGCATACGGAGCTCCATCGCAGTCTTTAACACTGGTAGCATGCCGCGACAGCGTGGACGTCAACCGTATGTGCAGTTGACGGACTTTGAGCGAGGGCGTATAGTGGGCATGCGGGAGGCCGGGTGGACGTACCGCCGAATTGCTCAACACGTGGGGCGTGAGGTCTCCACAGTGCATCGATGTTGTCGCCAGTGGTCGGCGGAAGGTGCACGTGCCCGTCGACCTGGGACCGGACCGCAGCGACGCACGGATGCACGCCAAGACCGTAGGATCCTACGCAGTGCCGTAGGGCACCGCATCGCCACTTCCCAGCAAATTAGGGACACTGTTGCTCCTGGGGTATCGGCGAGGACCATTCGCAACCGTCTCCATGAAGCTGGGCTACGGTCCCGCACACCGTTAGGCCGTCTTCCGCTCACGCCCCAACATCGTGCAGCCCGCCTCCAGTGGTGTCGCGACAGGCGTGAATGGAGGGACGAATGGAGACGTGTCGTCTTCAGCGACGAGAGTTGCTTCTGCCTTGGTGCCAATAATGGTCGTATGCGTGTTTGGCGCCGTGCAGGTGAGCGCCACAATCAGGACTGCATACGACCGAGGCACACAGGGCCAACACCCGCCATCATGGTGTGGGGAGCGATCTCCTACACTGGCCGTACACCACTGGTGATCGTCGAGGGGACACTAAATAGTGCACGGTACATCCAAACCGTCATCGAACCCATCGTTCTACCATTCCTAGACCGGCAAGGGAACTTGCTGTTCCAACAGGACAATGCATGTCCGCATGTATCCCGTGCCACCCAACGTGCTCTAGAAGGTGTAAGTCAACTACCCTGGCCAGCAAGATCTCCGGATCTCTCCCCCATTGAGCATGTTTGGGACTGGATGAAGCGTCGTCTCACGCGGTCTGCACGTCCAGCACGAACGCTGGTCCAACTGAGGCGCCAGGTGGAAATGGCATGGCAAGCCGTTCCACAGGACTACATCCAGCATCTCTACGATCGTCTCCATGGGAGAATAGCAGCCTGCATTGCTGCGAAAGGTGTATATACACTGTACTAGTGCCGACATTGTGCATGCTCTGTTGCCTGTGTCTATGTGCCTGTGGTTCTGTCAGTGTGATCATGTGATGTATCTGACCCCAGGAATGTGTCAATAAAGTTTCCCCTTCCTGGGTCAATGAATTCACGGGGTTCTTATTTCAATTTCCAGGAGTGTACTAGTGTCTATAAATGACGACATTTGTGAAGCTACAAGGTAGAAGCAGGAAAATAGTGACCGAAGTGGTGATGAGCCAAATGAGACAATTAATTGTGGAAAAAAGGTAGAGATAGAAGAAAGGGAGAATGGCGAAACGCGGGAAATTTTTTTTGAGCTGTCATTAATGGACAGAATAGTTAGTATGGGGAATAAGAGTGATGAGGGTAATTCTGCAAAAATCTGTGTAATTTATGGAAACAGGGAAGGTTTAGATAGAAGGGAGGTTGTGAATTATTTGTTGGAGGAGGGTTCTGACAGTAGCAATTAAAGGAAGGTGTTGTGTCAGCCAGTAATTAGTCAGCACTTGTGTAACAAAGAAGTATAGTATTCATCAGATAGTGGCAGTGATTTATTCGCTGTGAGTAAAAATTGGTTAGAATCGTTGTCAAAAAGAAATGAACTTCTAATAATGCCAGTATTGGGGGTGCAGATATTGTAGCTAAGGGAAAAGTTAAAAAACCTGTTAAACTCGAAGTTATGTTGCCAGTGCAAATAAATGGTGTGCAAGTACTCCACAACTTCCATATAATCCCTGAGCTATATATAAAAATGCTAACTGGCGTAGATTTCTTTAACCAGTACAATGGGAGATCAAAATTTTAATGAAAAAGTAGTAATTTTTGAAATAATTGGGAAAGATGTGGTTGTAACATTTTTTTCGAAATTCTTCGCAAGCCACCTGACGGTGTGGGACGGAGGGTACCCTGAGTACCTCTATCGGTTCACCCTTGTATTCCAGTCTCGTATTGTTCATGGAAAGAAAGATTGTCGGTAGGCCTCTGTGTGGGCTCTAATCTCTTTGATTTTATCCTCATGGTCTCTTCGCGAGATATACGTAGGAGAGGACAACTTACTCATCTCCTCGGTGAAGGTATGTTCTCTAAACTTCAACAAAAGCCCGTACCGAGCTGCTGAACGTCTCTCTTGCAGAGTGTTCCACTGGAGTTTATCTATCATCTCCATAACGCTCTCGTGATTACTAAACGATCCTGTAACGAAGCGCGCTGCTCTCCGCTGGGTCTTCTCTACCTCTTCCATCAACCCTATCTGTCACGGATCCCACACCGGTGAGCAGCACTAAAGCAGTGGGACAACAAGTGTACTGCTACCTACTTCCTTTGTTTTCGGACTGCATTTCCTTAGGATTTCTCCAATGAATCTGAGTCTGGCATCTGCGCTACCGACGATTAATTTCATATGGTCATTCCATTTTATATAACTCCTAATGCCCACTCCCAAATAATTTATGGAATTAACTGCTTCCAGTTGCTGACCTGCTACATTGTAGCTAAATGATAAACGATCTTTCTTTCTATGTATTCGCAGCACATTACACTTGTCTACATTGAGATTCAATAGCCATTCCCTGCACCATCCGTCAATTCGTGGCAGATCCTCCTGCATATCAGTACAGTTTTTCATTATTACAACCTCTCGATATACTACAGCATCATCAATGAAGTTCCGATTTTATCCACTAGGTCATTTATACATACTGTGAATAGCAACGGTCCTGCAACACTCCCCTGCGGCAAACCTGAAATCACTCATACTTCGGAATTTCTATAATTTGATTGAAGAAGAAGTAGCCAGTATACCAATTAGGTATTGTAAAATGATGGAATATTTAGAGGGATGCAATGAGAACGGGGTTGATGTGGGAGTGGGACCCGAGGAAATGAAGGTGGTACAAGAAAAAAATAGAACTAAAAGTAAAAGAAGTGCCAGACTTAAAGGATCATCAAAGAGACAAATTAAAAAAAGTGCTACTAGACCAGAATAATTTTTTCTCTGAACAACGTGGCTTAATCAAGGAGTATGAATGCAACTTAAATGTAAAATCTGACACTACTTTTTCAAAAAACTATTACCTATCTCTTAACAACACGGCGAAGCTGTTAGAGATCTGATACAAAATATGATTAAATCGGGAATTGTTGAAAAGGCTATGAGCATAAACAAAAATCCGGTGAGTGTAGTAACTAAAAAAATATGGATCCGTAAGATTACTGGTGGACGCTAGGGCTGTGAATAAAGTAGTGTTACCAGAAAGTGATCGGCGAGAAAACATCGACGAATTACTGCAAAAATTTTGCGGCTATAATTATTTTACATCCATGGATGTGACAAGTGGAGTTATTAAAGCAGATTTTGATGATGAACACTTATGTGTAGTGGTCAGGAGAAAGCATGATGTAATGATGAAAAGGGATATACAGTGGCCATATAGGTAAAGGAAGTTTAACAAAAGTGACGAAATATATACCTGGATCGAGATGAAGAACATATTTTATATATATATTGTAAATTAAAAATGTGGATTTCCGTTCAATAGTGGTAAGAAATATGAAGAGGAAGCGATGCAAAGCAACACTACATAGAAGTGGTAACTATGTATTATAAAATGTTTGTAAATAATTGTTTTGTGTGGAATGTGTTTTTCACAATTACATGTTCTCAAGCAGAGTTAAGGAGAAAGTTCAAGTTCAAAAATGTTGTAGTAGTGTTATCTTGCTGATTAAAGTATAATCAAGAAACAACACTCTGTTAATTTACTTTAATTTGAAGACAAGTTAAACGAAACAGAAAATTAGTAAATAATTTCTTGTAATAACAAGTGATTGTGTGTTAGGATGTACGTAAAGAAAGTAGTCTTACACAGAAGTATGGTTTCAGGGACAATGTTGCATGTAAACACTTGAAAGACAGGTATGTGGACAATGGAAGAATGTTATGAACGCTACAATGCAAAGATGCCATAATCAAAAACCTGGTGAACGTATGTCACAAAAAGACGATAGTGATATGCTGGTGCTAAAGTAAGATAAAATACAGTTCTTGAATGGAAGGACACAAATCGCAGTGCCTTTAAATAAAAAAAGTGAACAAGTAGTTAGCTTCAAAAGACTTTCATGAAACATAATTTTTAGAATCTCGAAAAGCTATTAAAATGCTGAAAATTAGCATCAATTTCGTCAAGTAAGAAATGATTTTTCATAAAGAAATTAAAAGATTACGATATGTTAGTTATAGACTGCCAAGTCCAGGGTAAGAAATTTGTAATTTTAGTTTAGAAGAATGAGAATTTTCTGAAAGTTTTAAAATTTCAAGCCAGGACTAAACAGAAAGAACTGTACTGTAGTTAAGAACTTAGACCACCAGAGTACAGTAGAACACAGAGACATTTACGAAACAGTTCAAGAGAATGTGTTTGTGAATTGTTCTGTTTATTTCTTAGCGACATTTCTGTTTGTTTATGCTTGTACAGTGTTGTATACGCTTTTAGTAGTGTTAATGATGCATGAATGTTGTCTAAAGTAAATACGTAGATCATTATTCTACTGATGAACGCTGTACGAACAAGTGTGAGAAAGTTTTACGACAGTGTGAAAGCAGACGACGGGGAATTTTGTATCATAATACGTTAAGTAAGTTTATGGTAAAAGGAAAGCTAATTCGAGTTCAAATGAAAATAGTTAGTAAGTTAAGTATAAACAAAATATCAGAATGTTAAATATTTATTTTGGGGAAAAAGTACTGTTCAAAAGTGCGTTATTTGTTAGTTGGCTAGTCATGGAAAGCAAGGACTAACGTGGGAGGTTAGTGTTTTTCCATTGGCCTGAAAGAAAACTAATAAGAACGGAGTATTCTTCACGTGTGTTTCCTCTTGGAGAGATAGAATGCTTACAGCAGTCAAACAGTCGGAGCCTAGCCTTTCAAATCTCGTGTGTTCCTATTATATATTTTTGTCCTATTATATGGCCCTATTAGATATTGTTGTTCCTATTATATATTAATGACCTTCCATATGCAGTGTCACAAAATTCAAATTTTGTATTATTTGGAGATGATACAAGTACTGATATAAAACACTGTACCCGTGATCTCACTGAGCAATCAGTTAATGAAATATTCATAAGCATCAATTGGTGGTTCACAGCAAATGGATTGTCACTGAATTTTGACAAGACCTGGTACATACAGTTTAGTACCTTACAAAGAATACCTGACCCTGTAAGTATAATGTATTCGAACAATGAAATTAAAGCTGTTGATAGTTTCTAATTTTGAGGCCTACAAACTGACCACTAGCTAAATTGGAAAACTCACACTCTAGACTTAATGGAACGCCCTAGTTCAGCTACATTTGCAGTACGCATGATAGGAGAAATAGGTGATTTAAAAATGAAGAAGTTAGTTTATTTGGCCTACTTCCTTTCACTAATGAGTTATGGAATCATCTTTTGGGAAAACTCCTCTCACAAAGAGAACATTTTCAAAATTCAGAAACTAGTCATTTGAATTATATCTGGTGTCAGTCCTAGATCATCATGCAGAGACCTCTTTAACCATAGGGTGCATGGTGCCGAAAACACCCATGAATGCATATGCAGGGCCTCCGAGGCCCTGCCCAATTTAAAATTTTCCTTTTTTCATATAATCATTCTTTGGAGTTAAATTTATTTTTGTAAAATTTATTGTCATATTGAAAGATTCCTAAGATACAGTAACAGGATCTGGTGGGCCTGATTAACAGTTTATTAATTTTTAAAAAGAAACTCTAAGAGTGAAATTTTATTAGTTACATCCATTTACATACAACATACATAATTAATTTTATTAATTCACTTGTAAGTTACAGTTTAAATTTTATAACATTTATTACAACAAATTTCTTCAATTAAAACATACTCATTATTCACAATATTATGTATATAGGCAATATTTTGATAAAAATTTATTATTCAATGTGCACATAAAATTGCATTTTTCTTTGTTTTCATCATGTGACAAACAAGAAGCACAAAGAACGCCACTATTTTCCTTACAAATGTTGGTTTTACACTTAATGCATGTCATAGCACTTTTCCTTTGTTTTGTTTTTTTTATTCCGATTTTGGCCGTCTAGGGACCGCGTTAAACAACTATTTTTCAATGTACATTTCTCCTATTGCGCTCCTCCTCTTTTTATCTTCTGCCAATATGTCTTCATCCTCTCTCTGTGCTGCTCCCTTCGGTCTTCTGTCCACACTGTTCCTCCAGTTCTTCTCTTCTTCACTTCAAATCCTTCAAAATGTTGAATTTTGTCTCTCATTAAGTCTCTGTTGGTTATATCATCTTCTACTATACCCATCTCCTCTAAGTCTGCTTTGACTTCTTTGAACCAGGTAATTTGGGTTCTGGGGTTCTTGTCAAAAAACTCATATTTTCTTTGTCAGCCTTTCATCACTCATTCTTTTCAAATGGCCATAAAAGCTTACTCTTCTCTTCCTCATAGTATCTCCCACTTTCTCAATTTTGTCATACACTTCTCTATTACTTCTAAGCTTCCAAGTCCCATTCTCAAACCTCGGCCCAAGTACTCTTCTAATGATTTTTCGCTCTGTTTTTTGCTATAGCTTCCATTTCCTTGTTAGTGTTCATTGCTAAACATTCAGATGCATACAGACACTCTGGCTTAATCACAGTGTTGTAGTGCCTTATTTTTGCGTTAATTGATACTGACTTCTTGTTGTACACATACTTTGTTAGCTGGAATGCCATTTCCATTTTTCTTGTTCTTGTTTTATTTCCTTCTTTATCTGAAGCATTGGGCTGGATGATTTCCCCTAAATATTTGAAATTAGAAACCTTCTTTATCTGGCCATACTTTGTAATCATATTGTTCGGTGCCTCTTTTACATTGGTTAGGTACTCTGTCTTTTCAAAGGAGATTTTCAGTCCTGCTTTTTCTGCTGTTTCATTCAGAATATTGATCTGTTTGACTGCTTGTTCCAAACTTCCTGCCAGAATCGCTAAGTCATCAGCAAAAGCGAGGCAATCTACTTCTAATCCATCCTTTATTCTTCCTAATCTGATTTTTTATATTCCTTCTTCAGTCGTTTTCTTCCTCCACTCTCTAATAACTTTTTCTAACACACAGTTGAATAGGGTAGGTGACAACCCATCTCCTTGTCTTAATCCTGTTCTGATTTTGAATGGTCTGGATACCTCACCACGGAACTTTACTTTTGCGTAGGTATCCGTAAGTGTTTCTTTGACGATTGCGACTGTTTTCTTGTCTGCTCCAAACTCCCTAAGGATGTTAACCAAGGTTGTTCTGTCAACGGAGTCGTACGCTTTCTTGAAGTCAACAAACGTGATAAAGATGTCTTTTCCTCTTAATCGTCTATATTTAATAATTAACTTCAAGTTTAAAATTTGCTCCACACAAGATCTTCCCTTCCTAAAGCCTGCTTGGTATTCACCAATTTCTTGATCAAGTTGTTTCTCCAATCTGTTTTGTAGGGCCTTAGATAGAATTTTATACGTTACCGGAAGTAAAGATATCCCTCTGTAGTTATTTGCATCGGTTTTATCCCCTTTCTTGAAGATGGGGTGGATTAATGCAGTTTTCCATTCTTCCGGTATACGTTCTGTTCTCCAAATCTCATTGATTAATCCCAGTAATTTTTCTTGAGTTGTATTATCCACACTTTTCCACATTTCTGCAATTATCATGTCTTCCCCTGGTGCTTTATTCTTCTTAAGGTTTTTAATGATTTCTCTGATTTCTATGAGGCATGGGGGTTCAGAATTATTGTTTACTGTGTTTGGGGTGTTGGCTGGTAATTTTTCAATAGGTTCCTGACAGTTGAGGAGTTGTTCAAAATATTTTGCTAATATTTCACAATTTTCTTCATTATTCATTGCTAGTTTTCCACTGGTATCTTTAAAACACAGATTTGGTGCTACATATTTTTGTAGTTTCTGTCTGAATGTGCTGTAAAAGGATCTGTTATTGTTTCTCTTAAAATCTTTATCCATTTGTATAAGTTGGTTCTTTTCAAATAGTCTTTTTACTGATCTAATGAGTTTTGCTGTAGAAGATCTTTGCTGTTTGAACTCCAGGTAGTCCTTATCACTTTTGGTTGAGTGCCATTTCTTCCATGCCTTCATCCTTTGTTCTATTGCTTCCTCACATATCTCATCCCACCATTCGTGTTTCTTTCTCTTTTTCATTTTTGCGACTTCTTGAGCAGATCTTATCATTCCTTCTTTTATATCTTCCCATTTATCCGAACATATAACTATGTTTTGACAGAATTCTTCTCTTTTCTCTTTCAAGATGTTTGCGTCTATCTTTTGAGTTTTCCTGTTTTGTATTTGTTTCTTTCTTTGTGCTATGACATTTAATTTGATTGTCGATAAGTAGTGGTCAGTTACAATGTTTGCCCCTTTCCGAACTCTCACATTCATTATTTCTTTTTGATTATAGTGTGTGATGGCTATGTGATGTATCTGGAACTCTCCAATACTTGTGTTTGGTGATTTCCATGTTTTCTGTTTCTTAGGAGGTTTTTTGAAATTTGTAGACATTAATTTTAAGTTATGACCCTTGCATAGTTCTATTAATCTTTCTCCATTTCTGTTTGTCCTTTTGTGAGCCGGGTAGTTTCCTACTGGTTTTTTTTGTATTTTTTTTCTTGGCCTATTTGTGCATTGAAGTCCCCAAACAGTATTTTCACTTTTGATGTTGGGATTTTAGAAAGTTCGTGGTCTAGAGATTCCCAATATGTATCTGCTTTCTGAGGGTTTTTCTTATTGTCATTGTTGATGGGTTTGTGGCAATTAATGAGTGTATAGGTTTTATTTAGGGCGCGGAATGTGAGAAAAGACAAGCGTTCATTAGGTGACTGGTAGTCGGTTATTGAGTTTACCCAGTTAGATTTCACGATGAAGCCTGCTCCAAGGTGGGGAAGGCCTCTTCCACATGGGTTCCAGCCTTTCTTTCCGTTAAATATCCTGTATCCTTCATAATCCATTAAATCTTCATCTGTAAATCTGGTTTCCTGCAGCGCACATATTTGGATTTTATATACCTTCAAGACTTTGGTGAGCTGCTTCAGTTTTCCCGGCTTCAAGAGCGAGTTAATATTTAGGGTTCCAAAGAAATGTACGCTGTATTTCTTCAGTTTAGAGGATTTTGAATTTCTTGAACGACATGGTGCTTCAGGCTCTCCAGAATCCTTAGGCCTGATTGCGCTGCTGTTAGCGGCGGAGGATTGGTTACCTCCTGGAGTAGTTCTATCTAGAGAAATTGACATCATGCATAGTTGTTTGAAATTCAGGGGGGAGATGGCTTTTTGGGCCATTCCGAGGTTAAAACTGGGATTGTAAGTTCCAGAGTGTGTGTTCAGCCGCTCCTAACATGGAGAACAGACGCTGTTTGTAGCCGCTCCCCTAGGAGTTCAGACGCTACATTTCGTTAGTTTTTGGTCCGCCCTGGGTATTTGATTTCCCCAGTACCACTTATATCTAGGAGGCATTCCCCTATCCGCCACCTGGGGAGGCGCCCGATGGGGGTACTTACAACCCCACACAGGTTTCCTTTGTTTATTATATGGACAATAATTGCATCTTCTTCTTTTTCCTGAAACAGGTAGTTGGTTCGGCAATATGACATCTTTTTGAACATCACATCTTTGCATGGCATCAACGATTTTCTTTGGAAGATTAGGGATCTGAATACGAAATACCATTAGTGGTCTTACCATTTCCTCTGCTAAATCAGGTTGAAGCAAACGCCTTTTATCTCTTCTTCCATTATGGTATGTCAGATGTTGTGCGGAAACTAAAATTTCACTGTTCATTGCTGCAACGTCCATCATATTCATCCATAATGCAAGTGGCCATCTTCTTGTTTGTCTAATAACGAATTTTCTGGTCCATTTGGCCTACTCCACCCTTCGTAGAATTATAGAACTTAATTATATCTGGCTTCTTTTTTGCATGAGTTTCATCAATGTTTCTGTCATGATGCATTGTACTAATGAGAACTACATACTTTTTCTTTTTGAGAACATAACTCACCATTGTAATGTCACCTCTAAATGCAAACAAAGACGAATAAATCGCTCTTGAAACAGATGGTTTCATCTCATGAGGAATTTATGGTTTATTTTGTTGGATTGTTCCCACCACTGTAATTTGCTTCTGAAACATCTCTTCTGCCAGCTGCACACCAGTAAAGAAGTCAACAGTAATATTTTTTGATGATCCGTCAATGCTTTTAGCAAGATCTTTCACCACATTCAATCCAAGATTTTTCTGAATAGGTTCATGGGGCTTCCTTCCCGTGTAAACAATTCCGCCTGAAGCATATGCAGATGTAGCATCACATAACCAAAATATTTTATGCCATACTTGGCTGGTTTCGAGGGCATATACTGGGTGAAGTTGCATCTTCCACAGAATGGGACTACCTGTTCGTCAACTGTGAGCGAATCATAGGGAATCATTCTATTTCTACACTTGTCAAGAAATAGTTCGCATACATAGTGAACAGCTGCAAGTTTGTCATCTGCAGATCGAGCTTCACGGGTACGCCTGTCATCAAATCTAACCATTCTTCTTATATCCTCAAATCTATTTACTGACATGGTGGCCCTATATGTAGGATTTGCCTTTTCATCCAAGAATAATTCTCTAATAGGAATATCCCAACTCTTCTCAACACCAGAAAGCAGTAAAAGACCAAAAAAACCCTCCATTTCAAGAAGCTAAACTTTTTTCCACGTTTTACCGCGTAAAGCAGCCACTCTTCTGCCTTCAATATTTGTGCACTTGATGATTTCCTCTAGTATTTCCTGCTGTTGCTGGAAATACCACTACAGTTATTGTTGAATTAATAACTGCTTCCAAACAAATATTGAGGACAATATAGGCTACAGAACATTTATAAATGTGTGAGGGCTTCTGAAGCCCTGCTTATGCATTCATGGTGTATGGGTAAACGTGTTGAATTATACAAAAAACTTAAAAAGGTATCTCGTTCAGACTTGATAGGAGGAATGTCACAGTGTTAGTGAAAGAGTACTGGAAAGCAGTTTGAAATCAAACAAAAAATTACAGAATTTTTTTTTTAAATGAAGACATACAAGTGCCTCGGAGGCCCTGTAAATGCATCATAGGGTTAATAAACTTGGTATTCTAAGTACTGCTTCTCAGTACATATACTCATTGACGCCCTTTGTCATTTTCAACGTCTCTTTTTACACAAAATAGTGCAAAACATGTTTATATTACCAGAACCAAACAATCTGTATAAGAACTATAAAACCTAAACATTGGTACAAAAAAGAGTCAAATACACGGGTACTCATATATTCAATAACTTACCAGAGCATATCAAAGTTCTTGTAGGTGATAAAGATTGGTTTCAAAGTGAATTAAAGAACTTCCTGTTGGCCAACTCCTTCAACTCCATCAATGAATATCTTCACAAGGATTATAGCTCATAACTCTGTATGCATTAGAATTGTACAATATCCATGTGTCTCAGTAAAAAAAAAAAAAGAACACCTTGACTAAAGTACAGAAAACTGAATCAGGTGTTTATTATTGTTCTAGTGCGATTATCTGTCAAGTGTAACAGGCGACATTTTCTTGGTCTGTTATAAAGTGTTACAGTAAATTCAAATTGCAGTGAAGCGAAGCACTATTTCAGTTGTTCCTGTCACTTCGTATCTCCGCATTGTTTAATCCAAACTCATAATATTTAATTGCTTAAACATTGGAGGGAGGTGCGTGTGTGCTACATCTCAAGCGTAGCTGCTTCGATACGATGGAGTGTTATGATTTCGCGTAATTCTAAATCAGGGACCTAATTTTCATCACTCGCCCCGATCGACTTACCGTAAAGACAGAAAAACAACCGACCACTCTCAGTACTGTACAAGGCCTGCCGGGGCCGGACACTACTCTAAAATTGCTCGCAGTAGCATCTTGTGTGCGATTTGCTCTGCAGATCGACTGCTCTTTCACAAAGGATTTCCAACAAATCCAAGTATTCGTCTTCCCTAATCCTGATTTTACGTGTGACTCCAATTTTCATACGATTTATACCACACCTAAATATTTATACGGCGTGACGAGATGAATGATGCACATCACTAATTCGTAATCTCATGCTGTTTCTTCTTTCTCTGTGGTACAGGCGTTACCTTACATTTATACATATATTAAGAGAGAAGCCATGATTTGCAGCAAGTGGAAAACTGGTCCAAGTCTTCTTGCATTTAATTACAACCGTGCAACAACGATACACTGTTGAAGAGCAAGGTTTTATCAGCCAACGATCTGATAGTGCTGTTGAGGTGACCGCTTTTCGGAACTTGTATGGTAGAATGGAAACAGCTGCTTCCATATACCGATGGATAAAAAAAATTCGGACGTGAACCATTTAACAAAACACTCGCACACTGAACGCAAAGTGCTAACTCAGAAACGCGAGGCTGAGATTAGGGATCGATTCTCCTTAGTCAGCCTATAAATTAAGCAATTTTTGCGGGGCTTTCCTTGGAAAACTAACGAAGCAATCAACATAAATTTTTTTGCACTTTATTTATTGATTCTTTTAGTGACGGCTCCAAAACCCAAGGTCCTCGGCTGTACTTTTGGGGCAGCCACAACAAATTTTATAAAGCGTGGATAGTGACCAGGATGTAGCTATGTCTGTTGGCCGAAAAATAATTGATGACAAGAATTGCGCCAGCTAGAATGAAGAGATAACTTACCTTTATGTCTGACGAAACGTGCACCAGCAATACCAGTCCAAGTAATATCCAAAAGCGTGTACTGAGCCTAGTCGAATACAATATCCGTCGGCGGTAACGCCCTGAGACGCCGACGGGCGCGACAGGAACTGTGACCAGCGATGTCACGGCAGGGGGCGCGTGCGCGAATTGGTTGGTTGGGTGGGTCCGTGGATAGAACAATTTTTCTTATTTATTTTGTAGAAATTTAGTGCTCTTTAAGCTCCCCATCCAATTAGTTGAATACACTGTGTCTGAAGTTGACAAAACCGATTGGGGCCTCACAAATAAACAAATGCTTCTGAAATATCACAGAATTACTAGGTGGGCATGTTCGCAAGGGATAATAGGCAAATTTTTTTACTTTAATTTATATTTTTATTTACTATCGCAAAAAATGCGACCGGAAACATACACTCCTGGAAATTGAAATAAGAACACCGTGAATTCATTGTCCCAGGAAGGGGAAACTTTATTGACACATTCCTGGGGTCAGATACATCACATGATCACACTGACAGAACCACAGGCACATAGACACAGGCAACAGAGCATGCACAATGTCGGCACTAGTACAGTGTATATCCACCTTTCGCAGCAATGCAGGCTGCTATTCTCCCATGGAGACGATCGTAGAGATGCTGGATGTAGTCCTGTGGAACGGCTTGCCATGCCATTTCCACCTGGCGCCTCAGTTGGACCAGCGTTCGTGCTGGACGTGCAGACCGCGTGAGACGACGCTTCATCCAGTCCCAAACATGCTCAATGGGGGACAGATCCGGAGATCTTGCTGGCCAGGGTAGTTTACTTACACCTTCTAGAGCACGTTGGGTGGCACGGGATACATGCGGACGTGCATTGTCCTGTTGGAACAGCAAGTTCCCTTGCCGGTCTAGGAATGGTAGAACGATGGGTTCGATGACGGTTTCGATGTACCGTGCACTATTTAGTGTCCCCTCGACGATCACCAGTGGTGTACGGCCAGTGTAGGAGATCGCTCCCCACACCATGATGGCGGGTGTTGGCCCTGTGTGCCTCGGTCGTATGCAGTCCTGATTGTGGCGCTCACCTGCACGGCGCCAAACACGCATACGACCATTATTGGCACCAAGGCAGAAGCAACTCTCGTCGCTGAAGACGACACGTCTCCATTCGTCCCTCCATTCACGCCTGTCGCGACACCACTGGAGGCGGGCTGCACGATGTTGGAGCGTGAGCGGAAGACGGCCTAACGGTGTGCGGGACCGTAGCCCAGCTTCATGGAGACGGTTGCGAATGGTCCTCGCCGATACCTCAGGAGCAACAGTGTCCCTAATTTGCTGGGAAGTGGCGGTACGGTCCCCTACGGCACTGCGTAGGATCCTACGGTCTTGGCGTGCATCCATGCGTCGCTGCGGTCCGGTCCCAGGTCGACGGGCACGTGCACCTTCCGCCGACCACTGGCGACAACATTGATGTACTGTGGAGACCTCACGCCCCACGTGTTGAGCAATTCGGCGGTACGTCCACCCGGCCTCCCGCATGCCCACTATACGCCCTCGCTCAAAGTCCGTCAACTGCACATACGGTTGACGTCCACGCTGTCGCGGCATGCTACCAGTGTTAAAGACTGCGATGGAGCTCCGTATGCCACGGCAAACTGGCTGACACTGACGGCGGCGGTGCACAAATGCTGCGCAGCTAGCGCCATACGACGGCCAACACCGCGGTTCCTGGTGTGTCCGCTGTGCCGTGCGTGTGATCATTGCTTGTACAGCCCTCTCGCAGTGTCCGGAGCAAGTATGGTGAGTCTGACACACCGGTGTCAATGTGTTCTTTTTTCCATTTCCAGGAGTGTACAATACTACATCCTTGTTTAAAAAGGTCAGCCATTTCATTATTTTTTAGAAATTTTGAGAAACTTTGCTATTGCACCGTGCGCAATATTCTATAGAGTAAGGTTTTTTTTCGGGTAAAATCTGATAGTGCAGAACTTCCATCACGGACACATTTAATTTTGGACAGAGCAACTGTAGCTCCTCGGGTGGAGGGGGGACTTAATTATGACTGAATTTCTGCAAAAAAAAATCAGAAAACATTGTCCAATAATCAAAAAATGATGGGCAAAATATTTAATTTTGTTGCTACAGTTTTTCTGACAAAGATCGCAAGAGTCGCTTATTTTATATGCTGGCTGCAATGGGACGACGAATGTTTCCCACAGCAAGAACTCGCCTATGCCATGAACACCAGTGACGAAAACGGCGACGATACCAGTCTAAATGGTTCAAATGGCTCTGAGCACTATGGGACTTGACATCTGAGGTCATCAGTCCCCTAGAACTTAGAACCACTTAAACCTATCTAACCTAAGGACATCACACACATCCATGCCCGAGACAGGATTCGAACCTGTGACCGTAGCAGCAGCTCGGTTCCGGACTGAAGCCCCTAGAACCGCTCGGCCACAACGATACCAGTCTGTTAACATTTTTTGTGCTGCTTACCCACTACTATCAGCTGAATGAGAAGGCGTACTACAGGGTGTTTCAAAAATGACCGGTATATTTGAAACGGCAATAAAAACTAAACGAGCAGCGATAGAAATACACCGTTTGTTGCAATATGCTTGGGACAACAGTACATTTCCAGGCAGACAAAGTTCCGAAATTACAGTAGTTACAATTTTTAACAACAGATGGCGCTGCGGTCTGGGAAACTCTATAGTACGATATTTTCCACATATCCACCATGCCTAGCAATAATATGGCGTAGTCTCTGAATGAAATTACCCGAAACCTTTGACAACGTGACTGGCGGAATGGCTTCACATGCAGATGAGATGTACTGCTTCAGCTGTTCAATTGTTTCGGGATTCTGGCGGTACACCTGGTCTTTCAAGTGTCCCCACAGAAAGACGTGACAGGGGTTCATGTCTGGCGAATAGGGAGGCCAATCCACCCCGCCTCCTGTAGGTTTCGGATAGCCCAAAGCAATCACACGATCATCGAAATACACTCCTGGAAATTGAAATAAGAACACCGTGAATTCATTGTCCCAGGAAGAGGAAACTTTATTGACACATTCCTGGGGTCAGATACATCACATGATCACACTGACAGAACCACAGGCACATAGACACAGGCAACAGAGCATGCACAATGTCGGCACTAATACAGTGTATATCCACCTTTCGCAGCAATGCAGGCTGTTATTCTCCCATGGAGATGATCGTAGAGATGCTGGATGTAGTCCTGTGGAACGGCTTGCCATGCCATTTCCACCTTGCGCCTCAGTTGGACCAGCGTTCGTGCTGGACGTGCAGACTGCGTGAGACGACGCTTCATCCAGTCCCAAACATGCTCAATGGGGGACAGATCCGGAGATCTTGCTGGCCAGGGTAGTTGACTTACACCTTCTAGAGCACGTTGGGTGGCACGGGATACATGCGGACGTGCATTGTCCTGTTGGAACAGCAAGTTCCCTTGCCGGTCTAGGAATGGTAGAACGATGGGTTCGATGACGGTTTGGATGTACCGTGCACTATTCAGTGTCCCCTCGACGATCACCAGTGGTGTACGGCCAGTGTAGGAGATCGCTCCCCACACCATGATGCCGGGTATTGGCCCTGTGTGCCTCGGTCGTATGCAGTCCTGATTGTGGCGCTCACCTGCACGGCGCCAAACACGCATACGACCATCATTGGCACCAAGGCAGAAGCGACTCTCATCGCTGAAGACGACACGTCTCCATTCGTCCCTCCATTCACGCCTGTCGCGACACCACTGGAGGCGGGCTGCACGATGTTGGGGCGTGAGCGGAAGACGGCCTAACGGTGTGCGGGACCGTAGCCCAGCTTCATGGAGACGGTTGCGAATGGTCCTCGCCGATACCCCAGGAGCAACAGTGTCCCTAATTTGCTGGGAAGTGGCGGTGCGGTCCCCTACGGCACTGCGTAGGATCCTACGGTCTTGGCGTGCATCCGTGCGTCGCTGCGGTCCGGTCCCAGGTCGACGGGCACGTGCACCTTCCGCCGACCACTGGCGACAACATCGATGTACTGTGGAGACCTCACGCCCCACGTGTTGAGCAATTCGGCGGTACGTCCACCCGGCCTCCCGCATGCCCACTATACGCCCTCGCTCAAAGTCCATCAACTGCACGTACGGTTCACGTCCACGCTGTCGCGGCATGCTACCAGTGTTAAAGACTGCGATGGAGCTCCGTATGCCACGACAAACTGGCTGACACTGACGGCGGCGGTGCACAAATGCTGCGCAGCTAGCGCCATTCGACGGCCAACACCGCGGTTCCTGGTGTGTCCGCTGTGCCGTGCATGTGATCATTGCTTGTACAGCCCTCTCGCAGTGTCCGGAGCAAGTATGGTGGGTCTGACACACCGGTGTCAATGTGTTCTTTTTTCCATTTCCAGGAGTGTATTTATTCAGGAAATTAAAGACGTCGGCCGTGCGATGTGGCCGGGCACCATCTTGCATAAACCACGAAGTGTTCGCAGTGTCGTCTAAGGCAGTTTGTACCGCCACAAATTCACGAAGAATGTCCAGATAGCGTGATGCAGTAATAGTTTCGGATCTGAAAAATGGGCCAATGATTACTTTGGAAGAAATGGCGGCCCAGACCAGTACTTTTTGAGGATGCAGGGACGATGGGACTGCAACATGGGGCTTTTCGGTTCCCCATATGCACCAGTTCTGTTTATTCACGAAGCCGTCCAGGTAAAAATAAGCTTCGTCAGTAAACCAAATGCTGCCCACATGCATATCGCCGTCATCAGTCCTGTGCACTATATCGTTAGCGAATGTCTCTCGTGCAGCAATGGTAGCGGCGCTGAGGGGTTGCCGCGTTTGAATTTTGTATGGATAGAGGTGTAAACTCTGGCGCATGAGACGATACGTGGACATTGGCGTCATTTGGACCGCAGCTGCAACACGGCGAACGGAAACCCGAGGCCGCTGTTGGATCACCTGCTGCACTAGCTGCGTGTTGCCCTCTGTGGTTGCCGTACGTGGTCGCCCTACCTTTCCAGCACGTTCATCCGTCACGTTCCCAGTCCGTTGAAAGTTTTCAAACAGATCCTTTATTGTATCGCTTTTCGGTCCTTTGGTTACATTAAACGTCCGTTGAAAACTTCGTCTTGTTGCAACAACACTGTGTTCTAGGCGGTGGAATTCCAACACCAGAAAAATCCTCTGTTCTAAGGAATAAACCATGTTGTCTACAGCACACTTGCACGTTGTGAACAGCACACGCTTACAGCAGAAAGACGACGTACAGAATGGCGCACCCACAGACTGCGTTGTCTTCTATATCTTTCACATCACTTGCAGCGCCATCTGTTGTTGAAAATTGTAACTACTGTAATTTCGAAAGTTTGTCCGCCTGAAAATGTACTGTTGTCCCAAGCATATTCCAACAAACGGTGTATTTCTATCGCTGCTCGTTTAGTTTTTATTGCCGTTTCAAATATACCGGTCTTTTTTGAAACACCCTGTATGTACTGAGTGAAAACAAAAATTAAAGTTTTGGTACCATTACGGACGTAGAAACGATAAAGCATATTAAAAAAAGAAAACACTACCCCCGCCGCCCAAAAATCATCCATAAAGACAAGCGTCATTCATAAATTCAAAATAAAACTGACTGTAAAACTAGTGAGAACTAAAGCTGTAGCTGAAACGCGTGTTTGCTGCTATCAGAAAGCCCGCGAACAGTGTGTTTTCTCCGTTTACCTCCCCGCTCTCCACGGTTTCTCGCTGTTGTCCTCCTATACGAGTTGCACCGCTCGCACGGCGCCGCCGCCGCCGCCGCCGCCGCCGCCGCCGCACATCCGTTCTTCACGTCCCCCGCACATGGCGTCGTCTACCGGCGCCAGCTGAAATATTGCGCGCTCGGAGGCCGAACAGCAATAAGCGGTGCGCGTGGGACGCTCTCGTGGAATTTGCGGGCAGCGGGAGGCGCCCCGCTGCCAGACAGCTGTCAGGCCGAATATTCCGGCGGTCGGCGAGCAACGAGAAGTGCCGGGGCGCAGGCAGGATGAAACGGGATGCGGCAGGTGCGGAGGTGGGGGTAGTTTGTCAGGGCCCATGAGTCGAGAGCGCGGCCGCCCTTGTGGGTACATGATCCACTCAGCGACAGTGGCAGTCCCGCTGCAGCCGGACACACGGATGTGAGCAGTTCGGAGGGCGCGTCACGCAGTCCAGTGAGCTGCGTCAACAAATTCTTGTCACAGCCATATCTGTATAAATCAGACAACACTAAATTACGTTTTTGTGACAGTTACTCAATGGTTTTAAACGCAGTTCATTCAGAATATTGCGCCTCCTACTAACGCAGTACACGAAGAAGAAGTAATAAACAGGGTAGAAGTGGAGTCCCGCGCTTCTTGACAGAGCGTAGGGGAACGATGCGGGAGACCCGCACCGCCGTACTAGACAAGCTCCTAATGGAGGGCGCGGCATAATCGGGATGAATGATGATGATGATTAAGGCGACACAACAATACCCAATCATCTCGGGGCAGGTGAAAATACCTGACCCGCTAGGGATTGAACCCGGGACCCCGTGCTCGGGAAGCGAGAACGCTACCGCGAGAGCACAAGCTGCGGACAATAAACGGGTTAGGCGTGCATATTGATGAAAACTTGAACCGCAAAAGCCATGACAATAGACTTGTCTGCA
The DNA here is from genome assembly GCF_023864345.2 of Schistocerca serialis cubense. Classification (NCBI taxonomy): domain Eukaryota; kingdom Metazoa; phylum Arthropoda; class Insecta; order Orthoptera; family Acrididae; genus Schistocerca; species Schistocerca serialis. Next base: position 1,218,884,976 of record NC_064638.1, on the reverse strand, counting down.
AAGTAATTGGTAACTTTGGGGATAGAGAAGTCAGTAACAAATTTGAAGTTTTTGCACTTATTTATGTCTTATGATAATTTCTCGTTTAAGAAAAAAGTATTCATTCCACACAACAAATTTCGGTGGAGTTTATACATGTACATCTAGCAGGTATCTCTTTAAACAACTGAGATTATTGATTACTGCTTAAGAGTTGATTCATCCACTTGCAAAATTTGTTATCACCACCCAATCTATGAGAGTAAGAGAGATATTTAGAACACTAGAAGGAAAAATGATCTACCTTACGCTTTAATGAATACAGCATTGGCGCAGAAAGGCGTAGATGAACCCACAGAAATAAAATGTCCGGCAAGCAGCAAAAATATTTTCATATGTAGATTAAAGATGTGCCACCTTAGCATCTCCATTTCTAGGTGGCGTGCCGATTCAGCTGTTTAGCATATCCCTAATAAGATACAGACTAGTCTCTGATGACCTACACAGAAAAAAAGCTCCTCCTAACGTCATGCAAATTTTAAGGAAATGACACCATCAAGCGAATAGACTGAATTGAATGACAATTAATAGAGGTAGACAAGCCAAGCGTGAAAAGATGGGTGCCATACCGTAGACGGGTATATTAATGAGAAATAACTGTTCACTGTAAGAATCAGGTTTATTATCGTAATGTATAAACACATAAATTTAAAACTAAACTAAACTCCTCCGTAACAGTCCATGAACGCCCAACAGTACCTACAGGCCGCCGTGTCATCCTCAGACCATAGGCGTCACTGGATACGGATATGGAGGGGCATGTCGTCAGCACACCTCTCTCCCAGCCGTATGTCAGTTTCCGAGACCGGAGCCGCTACTTCTAAATCAAGTAGCTCCTCACTTTCCCTCACAAGGGCTGAGTGCACCCCGCTTGCCAACAGCGCCCGGCAGACTGGATGGTCACCCATCCAAGTGCCAGCCCAGCCCGACAGCGCTGAACACCGGTGAACTGAGGGGAACTGGTGTTACCACTGCGGCAAGGTCGTTGGCCAGCATATAAATTACCAGCTGAAATAAGCAAATTAACATGTAGTAAATGGACAGGATATAATAACAGAAGTGTAACCTTGACACATTTCAGTCAGACTGATAAAAGCAAAATTCTGAAAATAATTCGCGATTTCGTCAATGGCTGCAAGAATAGTTAACACAAATACAAGACATAAAAACATGGAAAAACTTGTACAAACACCAGGAAGATTGCCAACGTGCATGATGGATGGAGCTTACCGGCTGCAAAACGTTTTAACTATCCGTTTAACCCCTGGTGGGAATGAACTAACATCGTGTCCCTGCCAAAATAGTGATGTCAACAATTGCTCACTCTTACACATTCACACAGCGTGAAGGTGAAAATGCGCAGATTCTGAGTCTAGGTAGAACTCTGTTCTCAGAACTGAAATGAAGACATTCATCTGTATGGCTGCAAGACACATCTCATCAGTCTCGGGGCAGCAAGTGCCTTCTCTGCGATTACCTAGCAGCGATTATCCGGTCTCCCAGGAAGAAGTGTTCTCTATTTTAGTTGTCTGAAATGTGGCACTTTCTGCCAGAATAGGAATCCTGCCAGCTGGTTGCTGCAGTAATCGAAATTTCCATCCACTAATAATTCGGTGTGTACCCGTGGTCTAGGGGTAGCGTCTTTGATTCACAATCAAAACGTCTTTGGTCCTTGGTTCGATCCCCGCCACTGCCTAAATTTTGATAAATAATCAGCATTGGCGACAGAAGACCTCCGACATAAGAAATCAGCCTCATTCTGCCAACGGCCTTCTCAAAGAGGGCGGAGGAGCGGATAGAGGTTAGGGGCACTCTCTTGTCCTAGGGGTGGGAAATTGCCCCTAAAGGCGGAAGAATCAGCAATGATAAACGACATGAGGATGCAGAAGGCAATGGAAACCACTGCATTAAAAGACACGTAACGTGTATCCAAAGGACATGTGGCAAGTAATTGAAGAAGTGTCGTGATGATCTCTCCATTGGCAAAAGATTCCGGAATAGTCCCCCATTCGGATCTCCGGGAGGGGACTGCCAAGGGGGAGGTTACCATGAGAAAAAGATTGAATAATCAACGAAAGGATAACGTTCTACGAATCGAGGCGTGGACTGTCAAAAGCTTGAACGTGATAGGGAAACTAGAAAATCTGAAAAGGGAAATGCAAAGGCTCAATCTAGATATAGTAGGGGTCAGTGAAGTGAAGTGGAAGGAAGACAATGATTTCTGGTCAGATGAGTATCGGGTAATATCAACAGCAGCAGAAAATGGTATAACAGGTGTAGGATTCGTTATGAATAGGAACGTAGGGCAGAGGGTGTGTTACTGTGAACAGTTCAGTAACCGGGTTGTTTTAATCGGAATCGACAGCAGACCAACACCGACAACGATAGTTCAGGTACACATGCCGACGTCGCAAGCTGAAGATGAACAGATAGAGAAAGTGTATGAGGTTATTGAAAGGGTAATGCAGTATGTAAAGGGGGACGAAAATCTAATAGTCATGGGCGACTGGAATGCAGTTGTAGGGGAAGGAGTAGAAGAAAAGGTTACAGGAGAATATGGGCTTGGGACGTGGAATGAAAGAGGAGAAAGACTAATTGAGTTCTGTAACAAGATTCAGCTAGTAATAGCGAATACCCTGTTCAAGAATCACAAGTGGAGAGGTATACTTGGAAAAGGCCGGGAGATACGGGAAGATTTCAATTAGATTACATCATAGTCAGACAGAGATTCCGAAATCAGATACTGGATTGTAAGGCGTACCCAGGAGCAGATACAGACTCAGATCACAATACAGGCTGAAGTTGAAGACATTAGTCAGGATGAATCAAAACGCAAAGAAGTGGGATACTGAAGTACTAAGGAATGACGAGATACGTTTGAAGTTCTCTAACGCTATAGATACATTAATAAGGAATAGCGCAAGTAGGCAGTACAGTTGAAGAGGAATGGAGATCTCTAAAAGGGCCATCACAGAAGTTGGGAAGGAAAACATAGGTACAAAGAAGGTAGCTGCGAAGAAACCATGGGTAACAGATGAAATACTTCAGATGATTGATGAAAGGAGGAAGTACAAACATGTTCCGGGAAAATCAGGAGTACAGAAATACAAGTCGCTGAGGAATGAAATAAATAGGAAGTGCAGGGAAGCTAAGACGAAATGGCTGCAGGAAAATTGTGAAGACATCGAAAAAGATATGGTTGTCGGAAGGACAGACTCAGCATACAGGAAAGTCAAAACAACCTTTGGTGACATTAAAAGTAGCGGTGGTAACATTAAGAGTGCAACGGGAAATCCACTGTTAAATGCAGAGGAGAGAGCAGATACCTGGAAAGAATACATTGGAAGCCTCTATGAGGGTGAAGATTTGTCTGATGTGGTAGAAGAAGAAACAGGAGTCGATTTAGAAGAGATGGGGGATTCAGTATTAGAATCGGAATTTAAAAGAGCTTTCGAGGAATTACGGTCAAATAAGGCAGAAGGAATTGACAACATTCCATCAGAATTTCTAAAATCATTGGGGGAAGTGGCAAGAAAACAATTCACGTTGGTGTGTAGAATATATGAGTCTGGCGACATACCATCTGACTTTCGGAAAAGCATCATCCACACAATTCCGAAGACGGCAAGAGCTGACAGTGCGAGAATTATGGCACAATCAGTTTAGCAGCTCATGCATCGAAGCTACTTACAAGAATAACATACAGGAGAATGGAAAAGAAAAGTGAGAATGCGCTAGGTGACAACCAGTTTGGCTGTAGGAAAAGTAAAGGGGCGAGAGAAGCAATTCTGACGTTACGGCTAATAATGGAAGCAAGGTTAAAGAAAAATCAAGACACTTTCATTGGATTTGTCGACCTGGAAAAAGCGTTCGACAATATAAAATGGTGCAAGCTGTTCGAGATTCTGAAAATGTAGGGGTAAGCTATAGGGAGAGACGGGTCATATTCAATATGTACAACAACCAAGAGGGAATAATGAGAGTGGACGATCAAGAACGAAGAGCTTGTATTAAGAAGGGTGTAAGACAAGGCTGTAGCCTTTCGCCCCTACTCTTCAATCTGTACATCGAGGAAGCAATGATGGAAATAAAAGAAAGGTTCAGGAATGGAATTAAAATACAAGGTGAAAGGATATCAATGATGCGATTCGCTGGTGACATTTCTATCCAGGGTGAAAGTGAAGAAGAAGTAAATGATCTGCTGAACGGTATGAACAGTCTAATAAGTACACAGTATGGTTTGAGAGTAAATCGGAGAAAGACGAAGGTAATGAGATGTAGTAGAAATGAGAACAGCGAGAAACTTAACATCAGGATTGATGGTCACGAAGTCAATGAAGTTAAGTAATTCTGCTACCTAGGCAGTAAAATAACCAATGACGAACGGAGCAAGGAGGACATCAAAAGCAGACTCGCTATGGCGAAAAAGGCATTTCTGGCCAAGAGAAGTCTACTAATATCAAATACCGGCCTTAATTTGAGGAAGAAATTTCTGAGGATGTACGTCTGGAGTACAGCATTGTATGGTAGTGAAACATGGACTGTGGGAAAACCGGAACAGAAGAGAATCGAAGCATTTGAGATGTGGTGCTATAGACGAATGTTGAAAATTAGGTGGACTGATAAGGTAAGGAATGAGGAGGTTCTACGCAGAATAGGAGAGGAAAGGAATATGTGGAAAACACTGATAAGGAGAAGGGACAGGATGATAGGACATCTGCTAAGACATGAGGGAATGACTTCCATGGTACTAGAGGGAGCTGTAGAGGGCAAAAACTGTAGAGGAAGACAGAGATTGGAATACATCAAGCAAATAATTGAGGACGTAGGTTGCAAGTGCTTCTCTGAGATGAAGAGGTTATCACAGGAAAGAAATTCGTGGCGGGCCGCATCAAACCAGTCAGTAGACTGATGACCAAAAAAAAAAGAAATAATTCGGTTAATAAGTCGAACAAAATCCTGTTCCCGTGTACTTTACTGTTATTAAGCAGTGGTGCTGTGGATTAGGGAGGATGTCAAAAGAGTTCTCCCACACCATGGCATGATACTGAAGCTGGAAAAGTGAAATATTCTCATGTAGAAGCACATAAGAAAGCACGCGCTTTACAGAAACAAACACCATGAACCATTCAGAAAACCTGTTACAAGGATTTAAAAATGTTTCTCTGTGACACGCCTGCTGAGGTGGTTCTCACACGTGAGCGTTTCTAGAGGGCTGCACATGGCTTAGATTTTTATCTTTTATGCAAGGATTCTTGTCAGCGTCTCGAACAATACTGTTCTTTTGATAGACACATGCCCCTCTGGTCAGCCGACAGTGACATGGACGAAGCGAATTCTAGATTCTACTACCTGTGCTAAAAGTTCGTTCTCACCTAAGAACACGTTTATGGCTTCCCCTGGCCTCTTTAAATAAACCTGCAATCTTGGCAGCTTTCAGCTCTCCACAAAAGGACAATTCCCTCATCATTAAAAAGAGAGGGGAATAGAAGATGTAATTAGTTGGCCAGTCACTGGTGGTACTGAATAATGTCTGCGCTTATGAAGCAGCGTGAGAGATCAACCACACTGACTAACTGGGATGACTATATAACATCACGAAATATGCTGCGTGACGCTGACAAGTAACGACTACCATAGAGGAATTCCCGATTAGAAATAATAAGTCATTAAAAACTTGCTAATAACCAGCACATGTATCTATATAAATACTTTTACTTTACCTGTGGCAAGGGCCTTATCGATCACACGCCTGCTCTATGAGCCTCTTGAACGTCTGTCTACATCTACATCTACATTTATACTCCGCAAGCCACCCAACGGTGTGTGGCGGAGGGCACTTTACGTGCCACTGTCATTACCTCCCTTTCCTGTTCCAGTCGCGTATGGTTCGCGGGAAGAACGACTGTCTGAAAGCCTCCGTGCACGCTCTAATCTCTCTAACTTTACATTCGTGATCTGCTCGGGAGGTATAAGTAGGGGGAAGCAATATATTCGATACCTCATCCAGAAACGCACCCTCTCGAAACCTGGCGAGCAAGCTACACCGCGATGCGGAGCGCCTCTCTTGCAGAGTCTGCCACTTGAGTTTATTAAACATCTCCGTAACGCTATCACGGTTACCAAATAACCCTGTGACGAAACGCGCCGCTCTTCTTTGGATCTTCTCTATCTCCTCCGTCAGACCGATCTGGTACGGATCCCACACTGATGAGCAATACTCAAGTATAGGTCGAACGAGTGTTTTGTAAGCCACCTCCTTTGTTGATGGACTACATTTTCTAAACACTCTCCCAATGAATCTGAACCTGGTACCCGCCTTACCAACAATTAATTTTATATGATCATTCCACTTCAAATCGTTCCGCACGCATACTCCCAGATATTTTACAGAAGTAACTGCTACCAGTGTTTGTTCCGCTATCATATAATCATACAATAAAGGATCCTTCTTTCTATGTATTCGCAATACATTACATTTGTCTATGTTAAGGGTCAGTTGCCACTCCCTGCACCAAGTGCCTATCCGCTGCAGATCTTCCTGCATTTCGCTACAATTTTCTAATGCTGCAACTTCTCTGTATACTACAGCATCATCCGCGAAAAGCCGCATGGAACTTCCGACACTATCTACTAGGTCATTTATATATATTGTGAAAAGCAATGGTCCCATAACACTCCCCTGTGGCACGCCAGAGGTTACTTTAACGTCTGTAGACGTCTCTCCATTGATAACAACATGCTGTGTTCTGTTTGCTAAAAACTCTTCAATCCAGCCACACAGGTGGTCTGATATTCCGTAGGCTCTTACTTTGTTTATCAGGCGACAGTGCGGAACTGTATCGAACGCCTTCCGGAAGTCAAGAAAAATAGCATCTACCTGGGAGCCTGTATCTAATATTTTCTGGGTCTCATGAACAAATAAAGCGAGTTGGGTCTCACACGATCGCTGTTTCCGGAATCCATGTTGAAATCTACATAGTAGATTCTGGGTTTCCAAAAACGACATGATACTCGAGCTAAAAACATGTTCTAAAATTCTACAACAGATCGAAGTTAGAGATATAGGTCTATAGTTTTGCGCATCTGCTCGACGACCCTTCTTGAAGACAGGGACTATCTGTGCTCTTTTCCAATCATTTGGAACCCTCTGTTCCTCTAGAGACTTGCGGTACACGGCTGTTAGAAGGGGGGCAATTTCTTTCGCGTACTCTGTGTAGAATCGAATTGGTATCCCGTCAGGTCCAGTGGACTTTCCTCTATTGAGTGATTCCAGTTGCTTTTCTATTCCTTGGACACTTATTTCGATGTCAGCCATTTTTTCGTTTGTGCGAGGATTTAGAGAAGGAACTGCAATGCGGTCTTCCTCTGTGAAACAGCTTTGGCAAAATGTGTTTAGTATTTCAGCTTTACGCGTGTCATCCTCTGTTTCAATGCCATCATCACCCCGTAGTGTCTGGATATGCTGTTTCGAGCCACTTACTGATTTAACGTAAGACCAGAACTTCCTAGGATTTTCTGTCAAGTCGGTACATAGAATTTTACTTTCGAATTCACTGAACGCTTCACGCATAGCCCTCCTTACGCTAACTTTGACATCGTTTAGCTTCTGTTTGTCTGAGAGGTTTTGGCTGCGTTTAAACTTGGAGTGGAGCTCTCTTTGCTTTCGCAGTAGTTTCCTAACTTTGTTGTTGTACCACGGTGGGTTTTTCCCGTCCCTCACAGTTTTACTCGGCACGTACCTTTCTAAAACGCATTTTACGATTGCCTTGAACTTTTTCCATAAACACTCAACATTGTCCGTGTCGGAACAGAAATTTTCGTTTTGATCTGTTAGGTAGTCTGAAATCTGCCTTCTATTACTCTTGCTAAGCAGATAAACCTTCCTCCCTTTTTTTATATTCCTATTAACATCCATATTCAGGGATGCTGCAACGGCCTTATGATCACTGATTCCCTGTTTTGTACATACAGAGTCGAAAAGTTCGGGTCTGTTTGTTATCAGTAGGTCAAGATGTTACCTCCACGAGTCGGTTCTCTGTTTAATTGCTCCAGGTAATTTTCGGATAGTGCATTCAGTATAATGTCCCTACCACCCGTCCTAAATATCTGAGTGTCCCAGTCTATATCTGGTAAATTGAAATCTCCACCTAAGACTATAACATGCTGAGAAAATTTATGTGAAATGTATTCCAAATTTTCTCTCAGTTGTTCTGCCACTAATGCTGCTGAGTCGGGAGGTCGGTAAAAGGAGCCAATTATTAACCTAGTTCGGTTGTTGAGTGAAACCTCCACCCATAATAATTCACAGGAACTATCCACTTCTACTTCACTACAGGATAAACTACTACTAACAGCGACGAACACTCCACCACCGGTTCCATGCAATCTATCCTTTCTAAACACCGTCTGTACCTTTGTAAAAAATTCGGCAGAATTTATCTCTGGCTTAAGCCAGCTTTCTGTACCTATAACGATTTCAGCTTCGGTGCTTTCTATCAGCGCTTGAAGTTCTGGTACTTTACCAACGCAGCTTCGACAGTTGACAATTACAATACCCATTGCTGCTTGGTCCCCGCATGTCCTGACTTTGCCCCGCACCCGTTGAGGCTGTTGCCCTTTCTGTACTTGCCCAAGGCCATCTAACCTAAAAAACCGCCCAGCCCACGCCACACAACCCCTGCTACCCGTGTAGCCGCTTATTGCGTGTAGCGGACTCCTGACCTATCCAGCGGAACCCGAAACCCCACCACCCTATGGCGCAAGTCGAGGAATCTGCAGCCCACACGGTCGCAGAACCGTCTCAGCCTCTGATTCAGACCCCCCACTCGGCTCTGTACCAAAGGTCCGCAGTCAGTCCTGTCAAAGATGCTGCAGATGGTGAGCTCTGCTTTCATCCCGCTAGCGAGACTGGCAGTCTTCACCAAATCAGATAGCCGCCGGAAGCCAGAGAGGATTTCCTCCGATCCATAGCGACAGAGATCATTGGTGCCGACATGAGCGACCACCTGCAGATGGGTGCACCCTGTACCCTTCATGGCATCCGGAAGGACCCTTTCCACATCTGGAATGACTCCCCCGGTATGCACACGGAGTGCAGATTGGTTTTCTTCCCCTCTCTTGCTGCCATTTCCCTAAGGGGCCCCATTACGCGCCTGAAGTTGGCGCTCCCAACTACCAGTAAGCCCACCCTCTGCGACTGCCCGTTTGTCCAGTTGCTATTGCTGTTCATCCTAGTTGTGTCCTCCCGAATGTTATCCCGCCATCTGATTCTGGGTCTTCCTCTTCCTCTCGTTCCATCTATTGTTCTGCTGAATGCCATTCAAGGTAGTATATTCTCTGTCATTCTTGCTATATAACCTGCCCAATTCAACCTTTTCCTCTTGAGTACTTCGACGATGTTACGGTGTTTGTACAGCCCTCTTAATTCTTCATTTCTTCTTATTCTCCATTCCATGTTATTTTCGTCGTATACAAGTCCAAACATTTTGCTTCGTACCTTTCTTTCGAATATTAACAATTTTTCTTCATCTTTCTTTGTAAATATTAATGTTTGACATCCATATAACATCACAGGTATAGTGGTCGATTTATATAGGCGGATTTTGAAGTTACTGCTAAGTGATATTTTTCTTAGAATTTTGATGAAAGTAAAAAGTGTCTTGTTTGCTGTTGCATCTATTTCTACATCCGTTCTGTTTTTATTACTAAAAAGTCTTCCTAGCTACTTGAAGTGGTCAACAGTCTTGGAATTGAATCCATCTACAGTCAAAGGTGAATCTTTTCTGGTTTTCTTACTTATGGGCAGGTAGTCTGTCTTTTCTTCATTAACATGTAATCCTATTTTCTCAGCAATTTCGTAGTAATTTTGCATCATTCTGATTGATTCTGTTCCGGAACTACTTATTAGTGCTACATCATCTGCAAAGGCAAGTCTTGTAATGTTCACATCCTGTAGCTGGATCCCTTGTGGACTGGTTTTAGAAAATTCTCTGTCAATCTTCTCTAGGACATGGTTAACTAAAATAGGTGAAATGGCATCCCCTTGTCTCAATCCAGTGTACACCTTAAAATCTTCAGTTTCTCCTACCGGTGTCTTTATGCGACATAAAGTTTCGTCTATGAACATTTTAACTAATCTGATCAATTTTCAAGGTATTTGAAATTCCTTCATTACATTTATTTTCAAATATGTTTTTAATATCATGTAAATCTACTAAATTCTTTATAATGACCTTCCACATCATAATGCGTATCATGAATTTTATCTACCCAACAAGGAACTAACTATTAAGATAACGGGTGCCGCTACAGTCGCTAAATGTCTGTGTTCTCTCCCTCGTGCTGTTAGGTTAAAATACAATAGCACACAGTCCAAAGTTTTCATGATTCATAGAGACATGGTACATATGACTTGACTTCCTTACGTTACCTTGACGAATATGGCATCATTCAGGGCGCAAAGTTAAATACAAAAATCTTCAAATAGCCAAACGAGGGAGGGAACACAGGGAAAGATGTGACAACATTGTGCAGTTATGGGATGGATAATGTAGTGTATGTGTAAAAGGCCTTTATATACACGGTGTGAGGTGTCGATACGGCTGTTTAGTATGTCACTAATATGCTTTAAGCCTGGTCCACCCGGAAACTACAGGGAATGAAAGCTGCCCATAACATCATGCAAATTTAAGAAAGAACCCTGTCATGCAACTGAAACGTTCTACTGAAGGCAACAACTAGGAGAGGCCAATTAAGTATAAAAGTGTGTGTACCACACCACACCACACACGGAAATATTAATGAAAAACGAAACAAATGGTGACGGTAAAAATTTGGTTTACCGCCACAAAATATAAATCAGTTGCATTACTCTATAAATTATATACACTACTGGCCATTAAAATTGCTACACCACGAAGATGACGTGCTGCAGACGCGAAATTTAACCGACAGGAAGAAGATACTGTGGTATGCAAATCATTAGCATTTCAGACCATTCAGACAAGGTTGTCGCCGGTGGCGACACCTACAACGTGCTGACATGAGGAAAGTTTCCAACCCATTTCTCATACACAAACAGCAGTTGACCGGCGTTGCCTGGTGAAACGTTGTTGTGATGCCTCGTGTAAGGAGTAGAAATCCGTACCATCACTTTTCCGACTTTGATAAAGGTCGGATTGCAGCCTATCGCGATTGCGGTTTATCGTATAGCGACATTGCTGTTCGCGTTGGTCGAGATCCAATGACTGTTAGCAGAATATGGAATCGGTGGGTTCTGGAGGGTAATACGGAACGCCGTGCTGAATCCGAACTGCGTCGTATCACTTGCAGTCGAGATGACAGGCATCTTATCCTCATGGCTGTAACGGATTGTGTAGCCACGTCCCGATCCCTGAGTCAACAGACGGGGACGTTTGCAAGACAACAACCCTCAGCATGAAGAGTTCGACGACGTTTCCGGCAACATGGACTATCAGCTCGGAGACCATGGCTGCGACTACCCTTCACGCTGCATCACAGCCAGCAGCGCCTGCGATGGTGTACTCAACGACGAACCTGGGTGCACAAATGGCTGAACCTCATTTTTTCGCATGAATCCAGGTTCTGTTTACAGCAACATGATGGTCGCATCCGTGTTAGGCGACATAGCGGAGAATGCACATTGGAAGCGTGTATTCGTCATCGCCATACTGGCGTATCACCCGGCGTGATGGTGTGGGGTGCTATTGGCTACACGTCTCGGTCACCTCTTGTTCCCATTGACGACACTTTGGACTGTGGACGTTACATTTCACATGTGTTATGACCCGTGGCTCAACCCTTCATTGGATCCCTGCGTAACCCTACATTTCAGCAGGATAATGGGCGACAACATGTTGCAGATCATGTACGGGCCTTTCTGGATACAGTAAATGTTCGACTGCTGCCCTGGCCAGCAAATTCTACAGATCTCTCATTAACTGAAAACGTCCGGTCAATGGTGGCCTAGCAACTGGCTCGTCACAATACGCCAGTCACTACTCTTGATGAACTGTGGTATCGTGTTGAAGCTGCATGGGTAGCTGTACCTGTACACGCCATCCAAGCTCTATTTGACTCAATGCCTAGGCGTATCAAGGCCGTTATTAGGGCTCGAGGTGGTTGTTTTGCGTACTGATTTCTCAGGTTATATGCACCCAAATTGCTTGGAAATATAATGACATGTCAGTTCTAGTATAATATATTTGTCCAATGAATACCCGTGTCACTAAACCCGCCGAAAGATGCAAGCAACCTTGCATAAGCAGCGTCTCTTAGTCAGAGGGTTGCTGACAGCGATCAGTTCCAGTCATTTCACCAGTAAGGAGATACATAGCTCTTGGCTGTAGTTCAACCATGCCTAGACGGTCACTACCGCTGTTCGATTGCGTCCGCATTGTTACTTTCTGCCAGGATGGGGTCTCAAGAAAGGAAGTGTCGAAGCATCTGGGAGTGAACCAAAGCGATGATATACGGAGATGGAGGAGTACAGAGAGACAGGAACTGTCGATGGCTTGCCTCGCTCAGGCCGCCTAAGGGATACTTCTGCAGTGGATGACCGCTTACTATGGTTATGGCTCGGAGGAACCCTGACAGCAGCGCCACCATGTGAATAATGCTTTTCGTGCAGATACAGGACCTCGTGTTACGACTCAAACTGTGCTCAATAGGCTGCATGATGCGCAACTTCAGTCCCGACGTGCATGCAACCACGACACCATGCAGCGCGGTACAGATGCGCCCAACAACAAGCCGAATGGACCGCTCAAAATTGGCATCACGTTCACTTCACCGATGAGTGTCGCATATGCCTTCAACCAGACAATCGTCGGAGACGTGTTTGGAGGTAACCCGGTCAGGCTGAATGCCTTAGACACACTGTCCAGCGAGTGCAGTAAGGTGGAGGTTCCCTGCTGTTTTGTGGTGGCATTATGTGCGGTGGACATAAGTCGCTGGTGGTCATGAAAGGCGCCGTAGCGGCTGTACCATACGTGAATGCCGTCTTCCGACCTATTGTCCAGCCATATCGGCAGCACATTGGCGAGGCATTCGTCTTCATGGACTACAATTCGCGCCCCCATCGTGCACGTCTTGTGAATGACTTCCTTCAGGATAACGACATCGCTCGGCTAGAGTCGCCAGCATGTTCTCCAGCCATGGACCTTATCGAACATGCATGGGATACATTGAAAGGGGCTGTTAATGGACGATGTGACCCACCAACCATTCAAAGGGATCCACGCCGAGTCGCCGTTGCGGAGTGGGACAATCTGGACCAACAGTGACTTGATGAACTTGTGGATAGTATGCCACGACGAATACGGGTATGCATCAATGTAAATGGACTACACCTTTGAAGGTCTCGCTGTATGGTGGTGCAACATGCAATGTGTGATTTTCATGAGCAATAAAAAGGGCGGAAATGATGTTTATGTTGATTTCTATTCCAACTTTCTGTTCAGGTTCTGGAACTCTCGGAGCCGAGGTGATGCAAACAATTTTTGATGTGTGTAAATTTATATATGATATACTAATGAATTACGAATTCGCTTTTCGTTTATATATATATACAGTGTGAGTCACCTAACGTTACCGCTGGATATATTTCGTAAACCACATCAAATACTGATGAACCGATTCCAGAGACCGAACATGGGGAGAGGGGCTAGTGTCATTGTTTAATACAAACCATAAAAAAAGGCAAGGAAGTATGTTTTTTAACTTAAACCCACGTTTTTTTAAACGGAACCACGTTAGTTTTGTTAGCACATCTGAACATATAAACAAATACGTAATCAGTGGCGTTTGTTGCATTGTAAAATGCTAATTACATCCGGAGATATTGTAACCTAAAGTTGACGCTTGAAACCTCCGACGTTCAGTTGCGTGGAGGACGTGTAGGACGCATAAATTGGCCTGCCCGTTCTCCTGATCTTACATCTCTGGACTTCTTTCTGTGGGGTACGTTAAAGGAGAATGTGTACAGTGATGTGGCTACAACCCCAGAGGATATGAAACAACGTATTGTGGCAGCCAGCGACGACATTAGACCAGATGTACTGCGGCGTGTACGACATTCATTACGCCAGAGATTGCCAATGTGTGCAGCAAATGATGGCCACCACATTGAACATCTATTGGCCTGACATGTCGGGACACACTCTATTCCTAATTGAAAACGGAAACCGCGTGTGTACGTGTACCTCACCCCTCATGGTAATGTACATGTGCGTCAGTGAAAAAGACCAAAAAAAAGGAGTTAGCATGTGGACGTAATGTGCTGTTCCAGTCTCTTCTGCACCTAAGGTCCATCACCGTTCCCTTTGGATCCCTACGTAATTCGGTGCTCTCCGCTACACACGATCGAACAGCGGAGGAGTGGTACTCAAGCGTCAACTTTAGGTTACAGTATCTCCGGATGTAATTAACATTTTACAATGAAACAAACGGCATTGATTACGTATTTGTTTATATGTTCAGATGTGCTAAAAAAACTAACGGGTTTCCATTAAAAAAACCTAGGTTTGTGTTAAAAAACATACTTCCGTGCATTTTTTTATGGTGCGTATAACCAATTACACTAGCCGCTCTCCTCACGTTCGATCTGTGGAATCGATTCGTCAGTATTGATGTGGTTTACGAAATATATCCAGCGGTAATGTTAGGTGACTCACCCTGTAAAATATATATATATATATATATATATATATATATATATATATATATATATACTCCTGGAAATTGAAATAAGAACAGCGTGAATTCATTTTCCCAGGAAGGGGAAACTTTATTGACACATTCCTGGGGTCTGATACATCACATGATCACACTGACAGAACCACAGGCACATAGACACAGGCAACAGAGCATGCACAATGTCGGCACTAGTCCAGTGTATATCCACCTTTCGCAGCAATGCAGGCTGCTATTCTCCCATGGAGACGATCGTAGAGATGCTGGATGTGGTCCTGTGGAACGGCTTGCCATGCCATTTCCACCTGGCGCCTCAGTTGGACCAGCGTTCGTGCTGGACGTGCAGACCGCGTGAGACGACGCTTCATCCAGTCCCAAACATGCTCAATGGGGGACAGATCCGGAGATATTGCTGGCCAGGGTAGTTGACTTACACCTTCTAGAGCACGTTTGGTGGCACGGGATACATGCGGACGTGCATTGTCCTGTTGGAACAGCAAGTTCCCTTGCGGGTCTAGGAATGGTAGAACGATGGCTTCGATGACGGCTTGGATGTACCGTGCACTATTCAGTGTCCCCTCGACGATCACCAGTGGTGTACAGCCAGTGTAGGAGATCGCTCCCCACACCATGATGCCGGGTGTTGGCCCTGTGTGCCTCGGTCGTATGCAGTCCTGATTGTGGCGCTCACCTGCACGGCGCCAAACACGCATACGACCATCATTGGCACCAAGGCAGAAGCGACTCTCATCGCTGAAGACGACACGTCTCCATTCGTCCCTCCATTCACGCCTGTCGCGACACCACTGGAGGCGGGCCGCACGATGTTGGGGCGTGAGCGGAAGACGGCCTAACGGTGTGCGGGACCGTAGCCCAGCTTCATGGAGACGGTTGCGAATGGTCCTCGCCGATACCCCAGGAGCAACAGTGTCCCTAATTTGCTGGGAAGTGGCGGTGCGGTCCCCTACGGCACTGCGTAGGATCCTACGGTTTTGGCGTGCATCCGTGCGTCGCTGCGGTCCGGTCCCAGCTCGACGGGCACGTGCACCTTCCGCCGACCACTGGCGACAACATCGATGTACTGTGGAGACCTCACGCCCCACGTGTTGAGAAATTCGGCGGTACGTCCACCCGGCCTCCCGCATGCCCACTATACGCCCTCGCTCAAAGTCCTTCAACTGCACATACGGTTCACGTCCACGCTGTCGCGGCATGCTACCAGTGTTAAAGACTGCGATGGAGCTCCGTATGCCACGGCAAACTGGCTGACACTGACGGTGGCGGTGCACAAATGCTGCGCAGCTAGCGCCATTCGACGGCCAACACCGCGGTTCCTGGTGTGTCCGCTGTGCCGTGCGTGTGATCATTGCTTGTACAGCCCTCTCGCAGTGTCCGGAGCAAGTATGGTGGGTCTGACACACGGGTGTCAATGTGTTTTTTTTTCCATTTCCAGGAGTATATATATATATATATATATATATATATATATATATATATATATATATATGTGTGTGTGTGTTTGTGTGGTGTGTGTGTGTGTGTGTGTGTGTGTAAGGGTTGGAACTTTAACTGTGGCAACTATTTATTTTCAGCTCGAACAAAATAGATACTTGTTTCAAAGTTTTGCTGACCTTCAAAGTTGTCACCAGCATTGTTTATAACCCTTTGCCAGTGACGTGGAAGTCGTAGGATACTCTTAGCAGTGTCAGTTTTTCAATCACCTGCGACCAGTTTTTCGAAAGAATCCGTGACACTTTCTGCAGAACTCATCCATCATTTTGCACGACAATGGGCCTGCGCATATAGCGCAAGCTACGGCTGCTCTTTTCGGTCGATGGGGCTGGGAAGTACTGTACCATCCACTATACTCACCGGACTAAGTCCTTGTGACTTTGACTTGATTCAGAAGATGAAGGAACCACTTCGTGGAATTCGATTCAGAACTGTTGCATACATTCGACAGGCAGTAGTCCATTCCATTCTCATTATCAACGGAACAGGCTCTGCTAGCGATATAGTACGCCTTCCACAACTCTGGTAGCGGGTTCTACACAACGCTGGTGACTACTTTGAAGGACACTAACAGGTGCAAACATGTAACTCTTTTGTTTCGGTTGTGAATAAATAACTGCTACTGTTTAAGTTGCAACCTACGTATATATATAGTGGACACCACAAGATCATTAAGATACATCCCACATTAGAGGGGTCGAACGGTCGATCGTTTAAAGAAATATGTTGTGGCCTAATAACCCAAAAGTTTTAAATTTAAACTAATGGGATACTTTCTAATATTGTGTCGGACCTCCTTTTGCCCGACGTAGTGCCACAACTCGATGGACTCTACCGAAAGTGTTGTTCGTACAGAATGTTGCCCACGAACTTATCTTATGATTACGGCGCATAAATCTTCAATGGTAATCATGTCGGGCGATCTGGTAGGGCAAATAAATTGCTCTAAATGTTCAGAATGTACCTCAGTCCAGTTGTGAACAACTGTGCCAGGTCACACGACATCGTTGTCTGAGAACATGAATGGCTGCAGATGATCTCCAAGCAGATGAACATAACCATTTCAGTCAATGGTCGTTTCAGTTGAACCAGAGGACCGGTCTATTCCGTGTAAACACAGTCTGCCCCATTATGGTGCCACCACCGGCTTGCACAGTGCATTGTTGAGAAGACACCACAATTGAGCCCTACCACCAGCTTATACCAACTGAAATCGGATCTCATGTGACCAGGCCACGTTTTTCCAGTCGCCTAGCGTCCAACCGATATTATCACGAGCCCAGGAAAGGTACCGGCAGGCGATTTCGTGCTTCTAGCAAGACACTCGCGTGGGTCATTTGCTGCCGTAGATCATTGACGCCAAATTTCACTGCACTGACCTAACGGATACTTCCATTATACAAAGGTCCTACACTGCTTTATGCTGTTATTTGAGGCAGTGTCACTTGTCTGCTAGCACCAGAAGTCAAGTTAAGTGGAGGCCGTCGGTCACTGCTTTGTGATACTGGGGGCACACTTTTGACACTATGGATCTCGGAATATTGAATTCCTCAGCGATTTTCGGAGTAGAGTGTCCAATGCGCTCTTCTCCAACTGCGACTCTACGTTAGGCCGTAAACACGTCGGAAACCTTTTCACGCTAATGACCCGAGTACAAATGACAGTTCCGCCAGCGCTCTGTCCTTTTATACCATGTGTATGCCTGACTAGCTTTTGTCACCTCAATATATGCGTGTGAGTGGGGGGGGGGGGGGGCGCAGGAGTCAGCATCCTTATGACTATGTGTGAAATTTGAAAATTTCTTCTTATTATGAGAGTTATGTGGGAAGTCTGAATACTTGAAATACAGGGTGTAAATAAACTGTGTGAAAGAATTCTATATTGCTTAGAGGAGAAAAAAGCAGCATTTTTATTGTAAAAATGTCATTGTTGCGCCATTTCCTGTCTAGCGCTTGGTTTCCCAAACACATGCGAAAGAGCAGCTGGCCTCGTCTCATCGAAAGGTTACTGCAGAAATACCAAAACTGATTGGGCAATTAAGTACACTTTGTAATCAAAAGTATCCGGCCACCTGGCTGAAAACGACCTACAAGTTCGTGGCGCCCTCCATAGGTAACGTTTGAATTCAATATGGTGTTGGCCCACCCTTGGCCTTGATGACGTCTTCCATTCTCGCAGACCTACGTTCAATCAGGTTCAAAAACGGCTCTGAGCACTATGGGACTTAACATCTGAAGTCATCCGTCCCCTAGAACTTAGAACTACTTAAACCTAACTAACCTAAGGACACGAACTTCGAACTATTTAACCTAATTAACCCAAGGACACCACACACATCCTTGCCCGAGGCAGGATTCGAACCTGCGAACGTAACGGTCGCGCGGTTCCAGACTGAAGCGCCTAGAACCGCTCGGCCACACCGCCCGGTCGTTCAATGAGGTGCTGGAAGGTTTCTTGGGGAGTGGCAGCCCATTCTTCACGGGGTGGTGCTCCGAGGAGAGGTATTGATGTCTGTTGGTGTGGCCTGGCACGAACTCGGCGTTACAAACCATCCATTACAGGGATGTTATTGTCGTGTAGTCACTCTGCCACAGGCCGTACATATGAACAGGTGCTCGGTAGTGCTGAAAGATGCAATCGCCATCTCCGTATTGCTCTTCAACAGTGGAAAGCAAGAAAGTGCTTAAAACATCAATATAGACCTGTGCTGTGATAGTGCCGACCAAATTAACAAGGGGTTCAAGCCCCCTTCATGAAAAACACGACTACACCGGAACCCCACCACCTCCGAATTTTACTGTTGGCAGGCGACGTTCGGCGGGCATTTGCCATACCCACACAATGCCATCGGACTGCCATTGTGTACCGTGATTCGTCACTCCACACAACGTTTTTCCACTGTTCCACCATCAAATGTTTACGCTCCTTACACCAATCCAGGCTTCGTTTGGCATTTACCGGCGTGATGTGTGGCTTATGAGCAGCCGCTCCACCATGAAATCCAAGTTTTTCACCTCCTGCCTAACTGTCATAGCACTTGCAGTGGATCATAATGTAGTTTGGTTTTCTTGTGTGATGGACTGGACAGATGTCGGTCTTTTACACATTACGATCCTCTTCAACTGTCGACGTTCTCTTTCAGTCAACAGACGAGGTCGGCCAGTTCGCTTCTGTGCTGTACGTATCCCTTCACGTTTCCACTTCGGTATCACATCGGAAACTGGGGACATAGGGATGTTTAGGAGTGTGGACATCTCGCGTTCAGACGTATGACACAAGTGACACCAAATCACCTGACCATTTTCGAAGTCCGTGAGTTCCGCGGAGCGCCCCATTCTGCACTTTCATGATGTCTAGTGACTTCTGAAGACGCTGATATGATTTACCTGGCAGTAGGTGGCAGCACAACGCTCCTAATATGGAAAACGTACGTTTTTGGAGGTGTCCGAATACTTTTGATCACGTAATGTACATTAATTGTAAATTCCTTGAGCAGCTAGTCACCGCATTAATCTGTCCTCCATCGCTACTGGCGTCACATGAAGTGCGAAATCCATAGCAGAGTGAATTGACTAAGCGATAATACTGCAAATGAGGGCGGAAACCTGTCGCAAAAGCCTTAGGCCTGGAAGAAGGACGCTAATTTACCCGTTAGACAGATGCTGTGCAGTCCTGACATCCTGGCAGCAGGCGCTTCAAACTCTGTACTGCTCCGTTGCCTTCGGCTTAACATAACCACGTTTTGTCAACTATAGGGGATGCTCGCGGTTGGCTTTGGCAAGGGAAAGTCGAGGGCTAGTCCATCACGTCACCCGCGCCGCAGTTGATATCGGGAGCTGGGTGCTAGGAGGTCCTTCTTCAGCGGAAAGTTTCCAAATGCAAGTCTGCAAAGCTGCAGTACTTTGTTGGGGAAGTGGACATTCTTGGTCCGTCTCCACGGTCCTCATTTGTAACCTACCCCACTACATGCTAATGTCGCACGATGGTGGAATACTCAGTCATCATATTTCCCAGTTGAGTACAGAGACTGGGATGATTGTGGGCTAATGCTTTTAAACTATCTTCAATAAACCCCAAACTTCTTTCTGAACTAGAGGATCATTGATGCCAAAACGATCCTCCTTAAATCGAGAAAACCGTTTTTTGCCGTGCTCTGTTCGTGGCATTATTCCCGTACATGGCGAAATGTTTCTGGCGCTCCTGTCACCCCTCTATTTAGTTCCTATTTATATTTAGGAATGTTCCAATTTCTCCACTTGGTACTCCATTTTCTAACGTTCACACCGGAAGTCACTATCTCCAAATGACGAAATGACGAAATGTAAACTAAAACAGGAACAGCGAACTACAAATTAAAAACGTACACTACTGACCATTAAAATTGCTACACCAAGAAGAAATGCAGATTATAAACGGGCATTCATTGAACAAATATATTATACTAGAAATGACGTGATTACATCTTCACGAAATGTGGGTGCATGGATCCTGAGAAATCAGTACCTAGAACAACCACCTCTGGCCGTAATAACAGCCTTGATTCGCCCGGGCAATGAGTCAAACAGAACTTGGATGGCGTGTACAGGTACAGCTGCCCATGCAGCTTCAACACGACACCGGAGTTCATCAAGAGTAGTGACTGGCGTATTGTGACGAGCCAGTTTCTCAGCCACCATCGACCAGAAGTTTTCAATTGGTGAGAGATCTGGAGAATGTGCTTGTCAGGACAGCAGTCGAACATTTTCTGTATCCGGAAAGGCCCGTACAGGACGTGCAACATGTGGTCGTGCATTATCCTGCTGAAATGTAGGGTTTCGCAGGGACCGAATGATGGTTACAGCCACGGGTCGTAACACGTCTGAAATGTAACGTCCACTGTTCAAAGCGCTGTCAGTGCGAACAAGAGCTGACCGAGACGTGTAACCAATAGCACCCCACACCATCACGCCGGGTGATACGCCAGTATGGCGATGTCGAATACACGCTTCCAATGTGCATTCACCGCGATGTCGCCAAACACGGATGCGACCATCATGATGCCGTAAACAGAACCTGGATGCATCCGAAAAAGTGACGTTTTGCCATTCGTGCACCCAGGTTCGTCGTTGAGTACCCCATCGCAGGCGCTCCTATCTGTGATGCAGCGTCAAGTGTAACCGCAGCCATGGTCTCCGAGGTGATAGTCCATGCTGCTGCAAACGTCGTCGAACTGTTCGTGCAGATGGTTGTTGTCTTGCAAACGTCCCCATCTGTTGACTCAGGGATCGAGACGTGATGTACGGTCCGTTACAGCCATGCGGATTAGATGCCTGTCATCTCGACTGCTAGTGATACGAGGCCGTTGGGATCTAGCACGGCGTTCCGTATAACCCTCCCGAACCCACCGATTCCATATTCTGCTAACAGTCATGGGATCTCGACCAACGCGAGCAGCAAATGGCGCGATTCGATAAACTGCAATCGCGATAGGCTACAATCCGACCTTTAACAAAGTTGGAAACGCGATGGTACGCATTTCTCCTCCTTACACGAGGCATGAGAACAACGTTTCATCAGGCAACGCCGATCAACTGCTGTTTGTGTATGAGAAATCGATTGGAAACTTTCCTCATCTCAGCACGTTGTAGATGTCGCCACCGTCGCCAGCTTTGTGTGAATGCTCTGAAAAGCTAATCATTTGCATACAACAGCATCTTCTTCCTGTCGTTTAAATTTCGCGTTTGTAGCACGTCATCTTCGTGATGTACCAATTTTAATGTCCAGTAGTGTACGTTTCATAAATAAACCCATAGCAACCGGAGTACCAACACGCAAAAGCAAAACGATACGAACTTACGCTCCAACCTAAAATCTTTATTGGAGCGGCTGGGAGGCTACGTCCAGAGCAGAGCAGCCGCCTCCAATCGAGTTACTCATTAGTGTATATCTGCTGAAGTATCTCGTGACGCTAGGCGATCTGGAACACGTAATCCAAACACAGTGCAGGGTGAGGGTGTGCTGCTACGGACGACCACCCCCGAGCAGCAGGAAATGAGCGGCCTGCAGGCCGGCACGGTGATGAGTATATTCCCATTTTTAATCAACCCGGCCGACAGTTAATATTGATAGTGGCGGCGCACGAGAGCCCGCGAGGCCCTGGCAGGGGTCTTCGCCGGCCGTGATGGATGTCCAGCATTTTCATTTACGGCGCCGGCGGCTGCAACGCCTTATCGCGCGGCCGCTATCAGTGCGCGGGGATCACATAAGGGGTGTAACGAGGCTCGCCACGGACACCCCTGGCCCAGTCTGTCTCTGCGGCAGCGACAGATGTGCGGCGCGCGCCTTCATTATATGCTAGCGAGGCAATGCGAGCCGGGAGCTGACGACTATTATCGCTATCTGCCGCCGACATCTTCACAAAGCGGACGGGCGAGGTAGTCGATACAGCTGGCTGACGTGGTGGGGAAGTACTCATTACAGAGGTGACGCAGTGTTATCTCGATTGTCCTACGTCCATTCGTATTATCTCTAGCGTAATTACTGATCAGGCCTATGAAATTAAAGACAGTGAGAAAGCCGTCAATTTTTTAAAAGTGTTTGCTGGAGCTTATCAGTTAGGGGTCGATGTGGATTTTCCTTGTCAACAAATCTGCTGTGGAGAGAATGAAGGGGAGACGTCACAGACTGAAGGCCATCTAACAGGCTGCAACTCAAATACGTAACTTGAATTATTTTTGTTAGCCACAGTGAGTTTAACTATTAGGATTTATTTCATATTAACCACAACTAAGTCGTAACGGATGTGTAGACACTCTCAAGTGTCTGCGATATATAATAAAATACTAACATAGCTCCCGTAGATTATATGTATGTGTGTATGGTTTTTTTAATTGTTTTTTTTTTCTCTTCAATCGATCTTTGTGCGCAGCTCGTGGTCTTGCGGAAGCATTCTCGCTTCCCGCGCACATGGTCTCGCGTTCGATTCCTGTCGCGGTCAGGGATTTTTTTCTGCCTCGAGATGACTGAGTGTTGCGTGTCTTTCATCATCATTTCACCAACATTGACTCGCAAGTCGCCGATATGGCGTCAGCTAGAAAGGACTTGCAATTTCGGAGGCCGAACACCCCGCTTGGGGTCTCCCGGCCAACAATGCCGTACGATCATCTCATTTCATTTCAATCGATCTTTCATGTTGCTCATAAATTGAAACTTCTCCTAAGTTTCTCACGTTAATTAAGGCCGTAGAAGCCTGATCTTTTCCAGATGTACTTCTAACCAAAAAGCGATTCTGGTAGCTGGAGTCTGAAGTCTTTGCTCATCCTGGCCTATGTGTTCTTCTGATGATATTTCCATAAAAACTTCCATCCTCTAACAAATATTTCCTTAAGAGTCAAATATAGAATTTCATATTTTTAGCTTCAAATATGTTTCAACATAACAAAATATTTCCATAAAAATTTTCATTGTCTATTCCTCCCCCTTAAGGATTGAATTCCCAAGAACCCAGAAACAAGTTTTTTTCTTTTAATTCTAACCGAGAATCCAAATACAAATTTTCAATATGTAGATTCAAATATGCCTTTTTTAAAGAAGTAATTCCATTAATTTTAAGTCCCCAGTTTATCCCCTTAGGAATTTCTAAGACTTTTAAATTTTTTTAAGTAGTCAAATACCATTTTACGTAGATGTAGCTTTAAAAATTCTTTAGTGGTACTGTAATAATGATTTACTTTCAAAATAAACTTTCAGCCCTACTTTACCCTCTTAGTGGCTGAATTTCCAAAAATGCTACAGCATGTACTTCTTTGTTTCTGAAGGAGAGACCAAATAGCAATTTTTGCAGTTCTAGCTCCAGAATTGGCTTAACGGCGACATATTTTCAAAAAAACATTTCATCTCATATTTATTCCCCTTAGAGATGGAATCATCAACAGTCTGTTACTAAAATGATGCCTATAGTATATGATCAACAGCCTCTCCAAGTTTAAGGTTTCTATCTCACATGTTTGGGTTCGGCAGTGATGTTCAGAGGTGGCGCACCACTATCTCACTTCAACAACATTGCCAGTCAGATGAAGATTGATATTTTAGGGCATGATATTCCGCAGTACTACATTTTCTATGTGACGTTAGCGACCTTTGCTGCGCGAGGGGTTGTGGGCAGAATGTTCTTGTAACTGAAAGTGTAATCTATAGAGAGCTTGAAATCAGGGGGCCGTAGCAGAGACGATCAAAAACAGGAAGAGACACGAAATAGGGCCCATAAACACTGAGCACAGCTACCTAGCCAAGTGAGTGATTCTGGGAAAGAGTGATCAGTGCTTCTTACATGTTGAGGGATTTCTGGCCGAAGCTCCTTCCTCCTTTCGCTTAGGGTCTGACAGGTGGCGCTGTTTCACAAAACATTTTACCTGGCCCAGGTACCAGATCGTCATGGAAAATGGCTGAAGAGCTGAAAGTGGGTGAGAGAAGCAACTTGAGAGACTGCTGTGATGTGATCTTTTGTCCAACCAGAGAGAAGGTCAAAAAACTCTCTGCATTCACACGTCAGACGCTGGAATGAGACAGGCACAGCAGTTGGTTTATGTGACTAGTGAAGGAAGGACTGTAGCAACGTAATGCCAGGAATTCGCGAGGTTATTTAGTAAGCGACAAAAACATATATATTAGGGCCGCTACTGTCTCAGAAGCGTAACAGCCTTCTTTCAGAAATTGGAAATGGTCAGCCCGTTGAGATAGATCATAAACGAGGGACTTTGGTCCAGTGTAGGTAGATGTATTTGCCTACCGTAACAATGGCGCGTCCCTAGTGCAATACCTTCTTTTTTCAAACAACTGATTGAAGTCACTGATGATTCTTCTCATCATATGCAAAGTAGAGGCTTGCTCCCCCTGTGTGGGAATCCTGGTACTGTTTTTTGATTGGCGACCAGACCAACAGAACAGGCAAGAGGGGAAATTCAATGAGTAGTGGGTAGTTCTAATGGTTTGTGCAATGTCGGGGTGATTTCGTGTTGCTAATTTGGGTCCCATACCCAGGCTTCGTGAAAAGTGGTTGTGATTCTTTGTGGTCTCCATCTTCTGGTCCTCCCCTGGTGTACAACTTCAGGTGTTTCCATAGTGGTTGAGACTTGTGGTCTGCATCTTGTGGTGAATTGACAGCCTGTGGCAGTTTCCAACGGTACTGACGGTGGAACTGCGTATCATCTCGCACATATCGTGTGTCACGTTGGTGAATTTGTTCGTCTTGAGTCACCCGTCAGACATTCTACACTTTCAGCACACACCGTCGTGCTCAGAGTCAAATTGTTTTGGCCAGACTAGCGAACGAATGCACCTCTCACTGAAATCTGCCTGGATTTCTGGGCTCTAATAGGGAAGTGTACTGGAATACGCTCTTTCAAATTCTGAAGGTGGCAGTGGTAAAATACAGGGAGCGAAAGGCTATTTACAATTTTTATAGAAAGCAGATGGCAGTTATAAGAGTCGAGGGACATGAAAGGGAAGCAGTGATTGGGAAGGGAGTGAGACAGGGCTGTAGCCTCTCCCCGATGCTATTCGATCTCTATATTGAGCAAACAATAAAGGAAACGAAAGAAAAGTTCCTAGTAGGTATTAAAATCCATGGAGAAGAAATAAAAACTTTGAGGTTCGCCGATGACATTTCAATTATGTCAGAGACAGCCAAGGACTTGGAAGAGCAGTTGAACGGACTGGACAGTGTCTTGGAAGGAGGGTATAAGATGAACTTAACAAAAGCAAAACGAGGATAATGGAATGTAGTCGAATTAAGTCGGGTGATGCTGAGGGAATTAGATTAGGGAATGAGACACTTAAAGTAGTGAAGGAGTTTTGCTATTTGGGGAGCAAAATAACTGATGATTGTCGAAGTAGAGAGGATATAAAATGTAGATTAGCAATGGCAAGGAAAGTGATTCTGAAGAAGAGAAATTTGTTAACATCGAGTATTGATTTTAGTGTCAGGAAGTCGTTTCTGAAAGTATTTGTATGGAGTGTAGCCATGTATGGAAGTGAAACATGGACGATAAATAGTTTGGACAAGAAGAGAATAGAAGCTTTCGAAATGTAGTGCTACAGAAGAATGCTGAAGATTAGATGGATAGATCACATAACTAATGAGGAGGTACTGAATAGGATTGGGGAGAAGAGGAGTTAGTGGCACAACTTGACTAGAAGAAGGGATCGGTTGGTAGGACATGTTCTGAGGCATCAAGGAATCACCAATTTAGTACTGGAGGGCAGCGTGGAGGCTAAAAATCGTAGAGGGAGACCAAGAGATGAATACACTAAGCAGATTCAGAAGGATTTAGGCGGCAGTAGGTACTGGGAGATGAAGAAGCTTGCACAGGATAGAGTAGCATGGAGAGCTGCATCAAACCACTCTCAGGACTGAAGACCACAACAACAACAATAATATGGAAGTTTCCCGCATTCTGATAATGAGAACACCAGACGGCGTAGTTTGCTATTTTCGTGGGCACATCAGAACATTACAGCTGACCCAGCAAGCGCTCCTCTCCCACTGCGCACGGTTTTCTGCTACCGCATTAATCAAGTTGAAAAGGTAAAGTAATGCTGCACCGACATGGGGTTGTTAAATTATGTTCACAGCTCCTTGTTCTCAAGTGACCCATAGTTTGTGGTACAGTTGATCATTGTTGATTACAGTTTAAGAGATTTAAGCCTCACAGTGGTTTCATGTAAACAAAGTCAGACTGTCTTGTATACGGCAGTAAATCAGGGGAGACTTTGTATAGCTTCCATCCCCAACGTATGGTTTACCTACCAAACATCATTCCTTATCTCATACGTGATTGTCCGTTTTTGTGTAAGATTTATCAGGTAATTGTAGTTACTAAAGGTTTAATAAAACTTTTCATTATTTTTGAACTTAAATACGCCATTGTTCTCATTCATAACCCTCTAATTTAAATTTGTTGTGGTGGTACATGCGCTGCTTCACTCACTAAAGCGAATGACGGCTTGTAATGTGTCAGTGATTCAGTCACACCGTAGCTCTCCCCTTAGGGTAACACATTGAAACATGTGATTATTTCTAACTCAGAAGTCAAATTTAAATTTTAGGAGATTCAGCTTTAAAGCTGCTTTCATAGTGAAATACAGGGTGATTCACGAAGATATGCAAATGTTTTAATATGTTATCCTACAAGTAAAACTATACAAAAATGTTCGTATAAACTTTGCAAACTTTGGTCCGCAAATGTTTGTACGTAAGTTATATGTTAACCGGGGACCTAGAAACGACAGAGAGGCTCCGTCCCCGCCGCAGCCGCAGCCGCAGTGGTCCACAACCCCCACGACGACTACCGCAGTCCACTTCACCCCTCCGCCGCCCCACACCGAACCCATGGTTATTGTGCGGTTAAGCCCCCCGTGCCCCCGCCCCCCCCCCCCCCCAGCCCAGGGAACATCTCACATCAGACGAGTGTAACCTTTATGTTTCCGTGGTAGACTAATGGTGGTGGACGCGTACATGGAGAACGTGTTTGAGCAGCAATCGCCGACATAGTGTAGCTGAAGCGGAATAACGGGAACCAGCCCGCATTCGCCCAGGCAGATGGAAAACCGCCTAAAAACCATCCGCAGACTGGCCGGGACGCCGGATCTCGACACAAGTCCGCCGGGCGGATTCGTGGCGGGGACCAGGCGCCCCTTCCCGCTCCGGAAAGCCGTCCATTAGACCGCTCGGCTAACCGGGCGGTTCCGCAAATGTTTAGTTACTAAGTTATGGCTAGTAAAATTCTTTGCCTGAATTTTAGCTTCTTTGCTAATATGAAGCCATCGCGTCCATTTATTTTGTTGTTATTGGTCTGATGAATCTCATAAAACATGCCGCAGACGTAGTTTATGAGGACAAAGTCCATACGCGTGAGGATTACTTGCTCGCTTTATGAATGCAACAGACGAAATTTAGAACCACCCTGTGAAACTGAAACGAGAGTGCAGCTAAATGCATTGATCTATGGGGAGATATTTTTGAACATTTATTGTGAATCTTTTGTGAAACTGAATGTACACTGTACAACTTCCTTAACAGTGAGCTTTGCTTTTTCCGGTTAAATATGAATTCGCGTATGTTATGGCATTAATAGATTCCCATTATCAGTTTCAGTTCACGTTATTACCATCATTTTTCCAAAATTAAATTCTCTACAACATCTGTTGAAAACGTTGCGCAATTACGTCTTTGTTTCTCTGTATGTCATGGAAGACTTCTGAGATACATTTCTTTGACATGTTTCATTAGATTCACCAAATCAATAACAACAAAATAAATTGAAATCGTGATTTGCTTTAATCCCGTACAGTTTTACAATGGCTTCGTATTAGCGAAGTTGCTAAATTTCAGCCAAATGTTTTATTAGCCGTAACTCCATAATTAAACATTGCGCACGTATCTTTATATGAACTTTTTTTGTTTAGTTTTACTTGTAGAATCACATGTTAAAATATTTCCGTATTTTCGTGAATCACCCTGTATTTCAGAAACCTTTGGGGTTTATAATATTAATTACTTATATTATCTATAATGGTCTTATCTAATTTTTTCGTCCGTTTTCACTTAATGTGGCCTCTTTATAACCATGGTCTTTGATGTAACATCGAATGAAATGTTTTATTCATTATTTATGATAATTTATGTAATTTTAAATAGTCTATTGATGTAATTTCGAAAGTAATGTGCTGTAAAAGAGTGTAAAAGTTGTTAGTTGTAATACCGGTTTATGCCTAGAGAAAGTAGGTTTATGATCATGTAAAATCAGGAGGGAAGTCCCTCTGCAATGTAGCTGACCAGGCAGGAATAGAAAACGTGCCCCTGGTGGTCAAACTTCAAGAATCCTGTGCGGCATGAGTCAGTTGGTGGCTAGCAGGCAAAGGGTGCACAACTTGCGAACTGAAAGAGGCCAGAAGAACTTCAAGATTATGTAATATAGCGTTGGATGTGGAAATAATTCTACTTCTTATTAACGGCATATTTTGGTTAGCTATGCATTGACAGAATCCGACGCTAACAAAACAAATTTTAGAACTTCTTACACAGAAAGAACCACGGAAACTTCTTTCTCCTTTTTCTGAATAACACAAGAGATCGACATTACCACCACTTTCACCTCAAATTAACAGTCGAATACTGTATAACTGCATGGATCGGTTATGTGGTTTCTCTCTCAATAATAGGTTTGTGTTCTATAAGTTTTGTACTGAGCCACCATATTTTATCGTTAATCATTTATCTAGATAGAGTCCTATCCTAAGTGCTACGATGAATCTGAGTATCCTATTTTACTCAACTGAAAAGCAATTATCTTCCTCAACCAAAGTTAATAAACCTTGTGGAGTTGTGAAATACATAGTTATTTAGAGAGCATAAGTTTTAAAATACTGCATTTAGTTTTGATTATTGGTCAGTTGAAGTTTCATCACAGTACGATTACTAAGAGAAGATTTAAAGTATTCATCTCAAAGATTTCTCTTATTGAAACAATAGTGTTCACAGTTTCATATGTTGTGTAGTTACCAGTATTTCCCAAATTTGTTGTGACCAAAATGTTCAGCCTCGATCCGAATTTACTGATAGTTTAATTTCTGGGCCCCCATGCTACACGTTCGGCTAGATGTGCATGAGATATTACAATAACAGATACCAACACTAATCCACTTGCTACAAGTTTTCAAACTATACTATATCCAGGAACTACACGTTCCACGTGAGCTAAATAATATAAGGAATTGAATATTCCTTGTTAATTCAAATAGCAATCAGTACAAAAGATACAATTACATCATAACTGTTTCAATAGTAGAAATTTCCGCTAATTAAACTGGCAAAAGAACTTCTTGTCTAAGTCAGTGGTGCTGTACTTTTAGTAGTCATTATCACTATCTTCCTGCTGTAATATTTAGATGGTAAGTGTTACTAAGAGCCGGTTGTTGCCTAACCGTATTAGCACTCCACCTATATTGTTTGTTGTTGTGGACTTCAGTCCTGAGACTGGTTTGATGCAGCTCTCCATGCTACTCTATCCTGTGCAAGCTTTTTCATCTCCCAGTACCTACTGCAACCTACATCCTTCTGAATCTGCTTAGTGTATTCATCACTTGGTCTCCCGCTACGATTTTTGCCCTCCACGCTGCCCTCCAATACTAAAATGGTGATCCCTTGATGCCTCAGAACATGTCCTACCAACCGATCCCTTTTTCTGGTCAAGTTGTGCCACAAACTTCTCTTCTCCCCAATCCTATTCAATACTTCCTCATTAGTTATGTGATCTACCCATCTAATCTTCAGCATTCTTCTGTAGCACCACATTTTGAAAGCTTCTATTCTCTTCTTGTCCAAACTATTTATCGTCCATGTTTCACTTCCATACATGGCTACACTCCATACGAATACTTTCAGAAATGACTTCCTGACGCTTAAATCAATACTGGATGTTAACAAATTTCTCTTCTTCAGAAACGCTTTCCTTGCCATTGCCAGCCTACATTTTATATCCTCTCTACTTCGACCATCATCAGTTATTTTGCTCCCCAAATACCAAAACTCCTTTACTACTTTAAGTGCCTCATTTCTTAATCTAATTCCCTCAGCATCACCCGACTTAATTACACTACATTCCATTATCCTTGTTTTGTTTTTGTTGATGTTCATCTTATATCCTCCTTTCAAGACACTGTCCATTCCATTCAACTGCTCTTCCAAGTCCTTTGCTGTCTCTGACAGAATTACAATGTCATCGGCGAACCTCAAAGTTTTTATTTCTTCTCCATGAATTTTAATACCTACTCCGAATTTTTCTTTTGTTTCCTTTACTGCTTGCTCAATATACAGATTGAACAACATCGGGGAGAGGCTACAACCCTGTCTTACTCCCTTCCCAACCACTGCTTCCCTTTCATGTCCCTCGACTCTTATAACTGCCATCTGGTTTCTGTACAAATTGTAAATAGCCTTTCGCTCCCTGTATTTTACCCCTGCCACCTTTAGAATTTGAAAGAGGGTATTCCAGTCAACATTGTCAAAAGCTTTCTCTAAGTCTACAAATGCTAGAAACGTAGGTTTGCCTTTCCTTAATCTTTCTTCTAAGATAAGTCGTAAGGTCAGTATTGCCTCACGTATTCCAGTGTTTCTACGGAATCCAAACTGATCTTCCCCGAGGTTGGCTTCTACTAGTTTTTCCATTCGTCTGTAAAGAATTCGTGTTAGTATTTTGCAGCTGTGACTTATTAAACTGATAGTTCGGTAATTTCCACGTCTGTCAACACCTGCTTTCTTTGATATTGGAATTATTATATTCCACCTATGTAGTTCGAGTCAAATCACAGGTTAAAAACCTACAAAATTGGTTCAAATGGCTCTGAGCACTATGGGACTTAACGGCTGACGTCATCAGTCCCACTGAACTTAGAACTACTTAAACCTAACTAACCTAAGGACATCACACACATCCATGCCCGAGGCAGGATTCGAACCTTCGAACGTAGCGGTCGCGCGGATCCAGACTGTAGCGCCTAGAACCGCTCGGCCACTCTGGCCGGCCAAAAGCATGCTACAGACTTGTGACTTATCATTGAAACAGACGTTCAGTATCAAGTAAGACAATACCAACAGTTAAATTTTTTTATGCACCAGGCTAGTACTGGGTACAAATTTGCGAAATGATTATTAATATAACATTGGTTCAATTCCCATTTGTCTTGCTACTGCTTCCTTTCAATAGCAATCATTCCTGAATCGAAAAATAGTCCGCTACCTTTCCATTGCACACAGTCACGATCACAGGAGTGACATAATTGTCATATTATTATTTTAATAGTAGTCGGTAGTGTTATAGGTTTTGTTCCCAAAAGCACTGAAACGAAAACACTGAAACCAAAACACTGAAACCAAAACACCGAAAAGAAAAACACAGAAGCAGGCATTTTTTTTTAAATCGAGATGTCAAACACTAATTTTCATACAGGTAGCTTTAAAAATGCTGTATGTTTATTAATAATGATTTATATAAAAAAACTTTCACTCACTTTTTTTGCCTCTATAGACGTTAAATTTCCAAAAATGTATTTCTTCGTTGCTGACCTAGGAATCAAACGGTAATTTTTGTATCCTTAGCTTCAAAATTGCCTTAATAGCGATATGTTTTCGAAAAACTTTACATTCCCTACTTCTCACCCTTAGCTGTGGAATTTCGGTAAATCTCTTCTTAAACGACACCTATAGTGTAAGATCAACATCGTCTCATAATTTCAAGTATCTGTCATTGGCGGATTTGGCTGAGCGACGATGAATCACTCATTCAGGACATTTCAGTGTTCGGAAATCCCGTTACAAACTACTAGGACGTGAGAGGGAAGTGAGTACATAATATTTTGAATTAGAAACTTACCTTTTCCGTTCTACGATGGTTTCAATTCAGGTGTGTAACGCGGCCACGTCTGGTGAGGGAAAGCGAAATGTCTTAGAGTTGCTTGTTCTGGTATGCAACAGAGTAGATAGGAGGACCTGCACTGTGTCAGACGGTCACCTGATGTCACTTGACATCTGCCTTGCAGCGAGACCCACTGAATACCCGTGCACCTCCGATACAGTAAACACAGTTCGGAACACAGTTTCGGAATAAAGAGGCATAGTCCTTGTGTATGGCGAATCTCGACGTAACGGAAGAGCTTGTAGTTGGCAATATCACGAACGTTTTCCGCAACATAACACGCCATCGCACAAACTTTTTCCCAAGTTACTCTGCGGCTTCGAGAAACAAGTAGTTTCACAGTGAGAAGGCAGGACTGTGGTGCTCCATGGCATCGTTGGGCGTCTTAAACTAAAGAAATGTACTACATCGTGTAGAAGAGTACCCGTCAACGAGTTCGCGGACAGTTGAGCGTAAAGTGGGTGTTAGTCACAGTATCGTTCTGAGTGAGCAAAAATTACATACTTACCATTTACAGTTTCGTTCTGAGTGAGCAAAAATTAGATAATTTCTATTTACAAAGGGTACAGGCTACGGGTCCAAACGATTTGCGACAATGCGTTGCCTACAGTACGTGGTTCCTGCACCGCTGCATCGAGACAGTCCTGCTTCCATCAAGGGGATGTTCGAAAGAACAGATATCAAGCATTCATATAATTTGTTTCGCCTAGATGGGCAATGGATTCACCTTCTCGAGTGTGGATGCAAAAATACGTCCGACCTCCTGTGGCAATCTCAGAGTAGCGAGATTTAAGGAAATGGATAGCGACTGCGGATAGGTGGAGCTAGGTGTGAGTGTGGGTAGGTCGAGACGCCCGCTCAGTTGCGCCAAAGCCTGTGCCAGGGTGGCGCCAGTAGTAAACGCATGTGCCTCGTAAGCAAAAGATCACGAGCTCGAATCCAAGTTCGCCACAAATTTCCACTCGTCGCCGCTGATCCCGCACAAATTCTTGATGCAACTGTATATCACTATTCCTTTCCCTTTCCGTTCCTTTCTCCCCCTCTTCCCTCAATTTAGTATGTTTCACGGTTGCGTATTCCGTGCGGTGACTGTTCTTTCGAACATGCAGTTTTTATCGTCCTATGTGATATCCCATCGATCAAGCCTCCTACAAGTTACTTCCTTCGTGGATCGGTTACATTTCCTAAAGATTCTACGTTTGAATTCCTATGGTACAATGTATGAGTGGTGGTGTAGGAGAGGGAGTGTGTTGGCCCTTTTCTGTGTCGGGCAATCGTGGAGCTTAAGTAATTTTTTCGCAATATACTAATAACTAATAGTTTTACAATATTAACATTTTGTGGGAGACTTACTTACACATTATACTGCAATAAGGTCTATGACAAGACCAAGCGCCACTTCTCATCGTTCTTCTTAGAAACTGCAAGAAGCACCAAATAAAATGATACACAATATTTATTAAATGTGACAGTATTTTCGTCATACATTTTGTTTACTGTTTTACAGGGCATGCAATTCAACTCAGGCATGTCCGTTAGGTTTCATGTCTGAAGAACATGCTGGCCCCTCTAGTTGAGAGATGTCGTTATCCTGAAGGAAGTCATTCACAAGATGTGCGCGATGGGGACGCAAATTGTCGTCCACGGAGACGAATGCCTCGCCAACATGCTGCCGATATGGTTGCGCTGTCGGTCGGAAGATGGCATTCATGTATCATACAGCCGTTACACGCCTTCCATGACCAAAAGCAGCGTACGTCGGCCCAACATAATGCCACCTCAAAACAGCAGGGAACCTCCATCTTGCTGCACTCGCTGGACAGTGTGTCTAAGGCGTTCAACCGGACCCGGTTGCCTCCAAACACGTCTCTTACGATTATCTGCTTGAAGGCATATGCGACATTCATCGGTGAAGAGAACGTGACGCCAAATCTGAGCGGTCCATTCGGCATGTTGTTGGACCCATCTGTACCGCGGTGCATGGTGTCATGATTGCAAAGATGGACCTCGCCATGGACGTCGGAAGCGATGCTGCGCATCATGCAGACTATTGCGCACAGTCGTGACACGACGTCCTGTGACTGCGCGAAAAGCGTTATTCAACGTGAGGGCGTTGCTGTCAGGGTTCCTCCGAGCCATCTATAGTAAGCGGTCATCCACTGCACTAGTAGCCCTTGGCGGCCTGAGCAACTCATGTCACCGACAGTTCCTGTTTCTCTGTATCTACTCCATCATCGTACAACATCGCTTTGGTTCACTCCCAGATGCCTGGACACTACCCTAGTTGAGACTCCTTTATGGCACAAAGTGACAATGCGGAGGCGATCGAACAGCGGTACTGATCGTCTAGGCATGGTTGACTTACAGACAACACGAGCCATGTACCTTCTTCCAGGTGGAATGACTGGAAATGATCGGCTGTCGGACCACC
The DNA here is from genome assembly GCF_023864345.2 of Schistocerca serialis cubense. NCBI lineage: Eukaryota > Metazoa > Arthropoda > Insecta > Orthoptera > Acrididae > Schistocerca > Schistocerca serialis. Next base: position 1,218,849,828 of record NC_064638.1, on the reverse strand, counting down.
ACCGTCTAATACGCGCTGCCCGTGCATGGTTGTTTACATCTTTGGGCTGGTTTAGTGACATTTCTGAGCAGCCAAAGGGATTGACTCCGTGATACAATATCCACAGTCAACGTCTGTTTCGTGAGTTCTGGGACCGGGGTGATGCGAAACATTTTTGATGTGTGTATTAACATGAAGCAGTTTAATCTTTAGTTGGAAATGACATCATTATTTTCGGGACATCGCAATGTTACGTTTCCAGGCAGGCAGGGACGGATTTTCATAAGAATAATTACTCGTTTACAGTTTCAAATAGGCGTTATATTTAGATCCGAATTTAAGACTTTAACGAAAATCAGAGGATATTTCAGGATGTATTCCGAATGGTGTAAGTATGCTTGCCTTACTTGATCGGATAGAGCGGGGAGGATATTCATCAAGTCCCAGCATCGTTGCCATTCAGTAGAAGAGATGTTTCACAACTGCGAAGATGAGCAAATAATCATAAATCTTAAGGTATGCATTTAAGGCCTCACAGTTTCTGGACTTTTTTTTGTCCATATGTCTTCCTCCAGAAATATGGAATTTAAAGAGCTTATAGCAGGAGAGATGAGTTTAGCTGTATCAGGGACTGAACATGTGGCCATAGCTTGTGAGTGTGTGGGTTTTATTTTGTCAAGTTGTGCAATGAATTGACCCAACAAATACCCTTTGGCTCCTGCAAGAAACAATTTCCCCCTCACACTACTACAGAAGTCAGACAGACGCTCCTAATGTACCAACAAGAACTGCTTGAAAAACATTCAGCAACAATTATCTTCTGGAGTCGTCCGATGTAAGGAAAAGACTCAAAAATATTCTATATATTCTTACATAACTAGTGGGCTACTTGGGTATGGGAGTATTTCTAGTTAGTGTAAGAAAAACATTAAACCAACGAAAAATATAATTTATTACAAAAAATTCTAAGAAATCAAGTGAAACGTTTTCTTACAAAATAATAATAAATTTCCGGGTTCTTTTGGGAACAGTACATTGTCTCTTATGGGTAGGAATGATATTATTTTACGAAGTATGGAAAGGTTCTTTTCTCCCTTTTCCTTAAGAATGTTATTTACTCGGCAGTATGGCTGAGAGCCGCGCCTACACAACTTGAATAACTTTTCTAGGTACGGTCAAGGATGTCGCATGAGAAATGTAGTGGAGTGTACTGTTAGACAGGACAGATGGGGCTCGCATACGCTGTAGCGCACAATACTGTGAGTTGCGACGACTGCTGCCTGCTGTGCTCGCTGCTGACAAATAACACAACTACCCCTTTCTGTCTGGATTGACCTTCGCCAATCAAACTCTCCCCACACTTTGATGAAGTCAAGGACTCCTATCCACCCCTAGTCTAACTATTGGTGTGGTACACCGGTCAGATAACCAGTCCGCCGCGATGCCACTCAATATTCGTTCACATGCGTTTAACTAGTACTCTGTCTGTGTTCACACTGCACAACAAGTGTGGTGGCCAGCACACTGAACAATGCTTAATCGCGAGTGACTCAATATAAAGCATCACTCCGATTCGCTAACGATGGAGGTGCTCTCCCAGTGAAGTACTGAGGAGAGACTTTGTTCCTCGCTCTTTGCGTACACGTAAGAGCGCACTCGCTCCCGTTACGTGTTCCCGCTCCAAGAACGACAACGAAACGGCCCCTTTTTCTGGAAAAGTTGCAAGGGTATATCATTTGATGTCTTCCCTCACTCCTCTGGCTGTTTGCGTCAGAAATAGTCCGCCAATAATACTTTTTTTCTTGTTTTGGTCGATATTAGCACCTCGGAAAGCTGCCCACCCTACATTCTTGGTGAGAACAGTACTGGCCCATGTCTACATGTACATCTATATGATTACTCTGCAATTCACGTTTAAGTGCTTGGCGCAGGGTTCATCGAACCACAATCATACTATCTCTCTACCATTCCACTCCCGAACAGCGCGCGGGAGAAACGAACACCTAAACCTTTCTGTTCGAGCTCTGATTTCTCTTATTTTATTTTGATGATCATTCCTACCTATGTAGGTTGGACTCAACAAAATATTTTCGCATTCGGAAGAGAAAGTTGGTGACTGAAATTTTGTAAATAGACCTCGCCGCGACGAAAAACGTCTTTGCTTTAATGACTTCCATCCCAATTCGCGTATCATATCTGCCACACTTTCTCCCCTATTACGTGATAATACAAAACGAGCTGCCCTTTTTTGCACCCTTTCGATGTCCTCCGTCAATCCCACCTGGTAAGGATCCCACACCGCGCAGCAATATTCGAACAGAGGGCGAACGAGTGTAGTGTAAGCTGTCTCTTTAGTGGACTTGTTGCGTCTTCTAAGTGTCCTGCGAATGAAACGCAACCTTTGGCTCGCCGTCCCCACAATATTACCTATGTGGTCTTTCCAATTGAATTTGTTCGTAATTTTAACACCCAGGTACTTAGTTGAATTGACAGCCTTGAGAAATGTACTATTTATCGAGTAATGGAATTCCAACGCATTTCTTTTGGAACTCATGTGGATCACCTCACACTTTCGTTATTTAGCGTCCACTGCCACCTGCCACACCAAACAGCAATCTTTTCTAAATCGCTTTGCAACTGATGCTGGTCTTTGGATGACCTTACTAGACGGTAAATTACAGCATCATCTGCGAAAAACCTAAGAGAACTGCTCAGATTGTCACCCAGGTCATTTATATACGAGGGCTGTCCAGAAAGTAAGTTACGATTGATCGCGAAATGAAAATCACAGTGAAAATCAGAAATGTTTCATTTGTAACAGTTAGCTACACCTTTCAGCTACTTCTCTACGTAGTCGACGTTCTGACTCAGACATTCGTCGTAGCTTTGTCCCAACTTTCCAATACCCTCATCATAAAAGGCAGCCGCCAGTGCTTTCCGCCAATTCTCTACGCTGGCCTAAAGCTCGTTGTCTGTGCCAAAAAGTTGTCTTCATAGCCAGCGGTTCGTTTGAGCAGAGATGAAATTCAGTGGGAGATAATTACGGGCTGTATTGTGGGTAACCAAACATTTCCAATTGAAACGATGCAGGAACATCTTCCTTGCCCCTGCAGAATGAGGCTGAGAATTGTCTTGAAGAAGAAACGGCACGACAGTGATGTAATGTTGGTTGCATAGCTTCGGGGTAAAATTTTCACCAGGCCCTCGTACTTGGCGGGAGACACTATTTTCTATAACATCTTTAAGCCCTCACTGTAACAACAACGGCGCTGTACTATTGTACATATAATAATTTTTTTCCATCTGATTTTTCGGTAAACTGTGTAATTGATGTTCTAATTTCATTTCTTTTTTGTTTCATGTCATTGTCCGCAGCTCGTAGTCGTGCGGTAGCGTTCTCGCTTCCCGCGCCCGGGTTCCCGGGTTCGATTTCCGGCGGGGTCAGGGATTTTCTCTGCCTCGTGATGACTGGGTGTTGTGTGATGTCCTTAGGTTAGTTAGGTGTAAGTAGTTCTCAGTTCGAGGGGATTGATGATTATAGATGTTAAGTCCCATAGTGCTCAGAGCCATTTCAACCATTTTTTTCATGCCATTGTGTTAAGAAAACTGTAAACAATTTTCAATATGAAGATTAATGTTTATGTCAAATGTCAAGCAATATTGTAACAGAATTGAAATGTAAGAAATGTTGAAACTGTTGTAAGATGTTTAAAATTGTAATTGTGCGTCTGGTCCATACGTAGGCAATGTTTTAGGATATGTAGAATGCAAAGCCTCGGGTGAATACCCTGTCTGTAAGGAAGCGGTAAAAGGTGGATGGCAGGCGAGCGCGGGAAAATGCACGAGGGCACTCCACGGCACAACGGGCTCAGCAGTAGTAGTTGGAGTTTGGCATTGGTCTGAGCAACACCTTCTGGACCGAGGAGGCTCTCCTGGAAGACGTAGCTTCACTGAGCCTCGGGTATTCCGTTCCAACGCCCACACAACATGGCAAAAGTCCATAGGAACTAAATGGAAATGTATTGTTTCGCTATGAAGAATTAAAGTGCCGATACGTCAAGAGAAAATCTGAAAAGGGAAATGCAAAGGCTCAATCTAGATATAGTAGGGGTCAGTGAAGTGAAGTGGAAGGAAGACAAGGATTTCTGGTCAGATGAGTATCGGGTAATATCAACAGCAGCAGAAAATGGTATAACAGGTGTAGGATTCGTTATGAATAGGAAGGTAGGGCAGAGGGTGTGTTACTGTGAACAGTTCAACGACCGGGTTGTTCTAATCAGAATCGACATCAGACCAACACCGACAACGATAGTTCAGGTATACATGCCGACGTCGCAAGCTGAAGATGAACAGATAGAGATAGTGTATGAGGATATCGAAAGGGTAATGCAGTATGTAAAGGGGGACGAAAATCTAATAGTCATGGGCGACTTGAATGCAGTTGTAGGGGAAGGAGTAGAAGAAAAGGCTACAGGAGAATATGGGCTTGGGACAAGGAATGAAAGAGGAGAAAGACTAATTGAGTTCTGTAACAAGTTTCCGCTAGTAATAGCGAAGACCCTGTTCGAGGATCACAAGAGGAAGAGGTATACTTGCAAAAGGCCGGGAGATACGGGAAGATTTCAATTAGATTACATCATGGTCAGACAGAGATTCCGAAATCCGATACTGGATTGTAAGTCGTACCCAGGAGCAGATATAGACTCAGATCACAATATAGTAGTGATGAAGAGTAGGCTGAAGTTCAAGACATTAGTCAGGAAGAATCAATACGCAAAGAAGTGGGATACGGAAGTACTAAGGAATGACGAGATACGTTTGAAGTTCTCTAACGCTATAAATACAGCAATAAGGAATAGCGCAGTAGGCAGTACAGTTGAAGAGGAATGGAGATCTCTAAAAGGGCCATCACAGAAGTTGGGAAGGAAAACATAGGTACAAAGAAGGTAGCTGCGAAGAAACCATGGGTAACAGATGAAATACTTCAGTTGATTGATGAAAGGAGGAAGTAGAAACATGTTCCGGGAAAGTCAGGAGTACAGAAATACAAGTCGCTGAGGAATGAAATAAATAGGAAGTGCAGGGAAGCTAAGACGAAATGGCTGCAGGAAAATTGTGAAGACATCGAAAAAGATATGATTGTCGGAAGGACAGACTCAGCATACAGGAAAGTCAAAACAACCTTTGGTGACATTAAAAGTAGCGGTGGTAACATTAAGAGTGCAACGGGAAATCCACTGTTAAATGCAGAGGAGAGAGCAGATACCTGGAAGGAATACATTGAAAGCCTCTGTGAGGGTGAAGATTTGTCTGATGTGGTAGAAGAAGAAACAGGAGTCGATTTAGAAGAGATGGGGGATCCAGTATTAGAATCGGAATTTAAAAGAGCTTTCGAGGAATTACGGTCAAATAAGGCAGAAGGGATTGACAACATTCCATCAGAATTTCTAAAATCATTGGGGGAAGTGGCAACAAAACAATTCACGTTGGTGTGTAGAATATATGAGTCTGGCGACATACCATCTGACTTTCGGAAAAGCATCATCCACACAATTCCGAAGACGGCAAGAGCTGACAGTGCGAGAATTACGGCACAATCAGTTTAGCAGCTCATGCATCGAAGCTACTTACAAGAATAATATACAGGAGAATGGAAAAGAAAAGTGAGAATGCGCTAGGTGACAACCAGTTTGGCTGTAGGAAAAGTAAAGGGGCGAGAGAAGCAATTCTGACGTTACGGCTAATAATGGAAGCAAGGCTAAAGAAAAATCAAGACACCTTCATAGGATTTGTCGACCTGGAAAAAGCGTTTGACAATATAAAATGGTGCAAGCTGTTCGAAATTCTGAAAAAAAGTAGGGGTAAGCTATAGGGAGAGACGGGTCGTATACAATATGTACAACAACCAAGAGGGAATAATAAGAGTGGACGAACAAGAACGGAGTGCTCGTATTAAGAAGAGTGTAAGACAAGGCTGTAGCCTTTCGCCCCTTCTCTTCAATCTGTACATAGAGGAAGCAATGATGGAAATAAAAGAAAGGTTCAGGAGTGGAATTAAAATACAAGGTGAAAGGATATCAATGATACGATTCGCTGATGACATTGCTATCCTGAGTGAAAGTGAAGAAGAATTAAATGATCTGCTGAACGGAATGAACAGTCTAATGAGTACACTGTATGGTTTCAGAGTATATCGGAGAAAGACGAAGGTAATGAGCAGTAATAGAAATGAGAACAGCGAGAAACTTAACATCAGGATTGATGGTCACGAAGTCAATGAAGTTAAGGAATTCTGCTACCTAGGCAGTAAAATAACCAATGACGGACGGAGCAAGGAGGACATCAAAAGCAGACTCGCTATGGCAAATAAGGCATTTCTGGCCAAGAGAAGTCTACTAATATCAAATACCGGCCTTAATTTGATGAAGAAATTTCTGAGGATGTACGTCTGGAGTACAGCATTGTATGGTAGTGAAACATGGACTGTGGGAAAACCGGAACAGAAGAGATTCGAAGCATTTGAGATGTGGTGCTATAGACGAATGTTGAAAATTAGGTGGACTGATAATGTAAGGAATGAGGAGGTTTTATGCGGAATCGGAGAGGAAAGGTATTTTTGGAAAACACTGATAAGGAGAAGGGACAGGGTTATAGGACATCTGCTAAGACATGAGGGAATGACTTCCATGGTACTAGAGGGAGCTGTAGAGGGCAAAAACTGTAGAGGAAGATAGAGATTAGAATAGGTCAAGCTAATAATTGAGGTCGTAGGTTGCAAGTGCTACTCTGAGATGAAGAGGTTATCACAGGAAAGGAATTCGTGGCGGGCCGCATCAAACCAGTCAGTAGACTGATGACAAAAAAAAAGTCAAGAGCCATAGCTGTGGTTGTATGTGTGCTCTGTGCCTCGCCATGTCGCCACCCGCCAACCGCCGCATCGATTCAAGCAGGTTGAAACTTTTAGTACTGTATTCGTATGGACCATAGAGTGAACTGTTCAATAATAACGTAAATTTTACCAGAATTTGCCTATCATTTAATTATCCTCACAACTAATCTAGACAGGGTCCTTTCCAAATGTTGTGCAATCCGAGTGTCCCGAAATGAAAAATTAAATTTTGTGTTAATAATAATTACTTACAGACCTAGTTATGTTAGAATGGTGTTTAAGGAACTGTTTTGTTAATGAACCAGTAAATGAATAACGAACGTCTAACAAAGTTGAAAGATAACTTTAATATTGATATAGCAATGAAGTTTAATTATTTCGAGACACATATAAAGGTCTTTGAATGAGCAGTAAATAAGATACAAAGAGTAGTAACTTATATACTGGAAATATTGAACGCATAATAAATTCAGTAATAAATTTTTTTTAATACAGTGATCATAACAGTTTCAGGGTCCCCCCCCCCTTTTTTTTTATTCATTTGAATTCTGAAGTGTTCCACATTGGTTTGACCAGCAAAAGTTAAAGTCAATATAAAAGTCAAAATTTATCAGTGTTTTATCTTTATCAAAATTGGCATTTTGTGTGTGGCACGAAAGTGATATTTCTAGGGTAATCTATGCCCGATTTTAATCAGATTAATAGACAGTATAAAGTTTTGTAGTATACATTGTTGTGTAGTGTTATGTATTCATGGTTTTTCCATATAAGTACAGAACGTGAAACAACCAGTTTAATAGATTTTTTGGTTCTAAAATCCTACTATATTATGCAGTGTCACTACGTGTTGTTTTGAATGAATATACACCAACTTGTACAGGGAAGAAACTCAGTTAACGCCTAATTAGGTTGGTGACCGTATTATTATTAAATTGGTAGCATCTTCAGTGTTGCTTTTGGTCCATCCTGACGTGCAGTTGCATTTCGGAATTGTTATTACGGAGTGGGTGTAAGTCTGATTTGCCACCATTCAGGTACACGCGGACGATATCTATACCAAAATCCTTTCTCATGAGGTGAACCCCGCTCAATTACCATAGCACAGGCTTTAACAAGTATTGTGTGCCCCACGCGCACGTTACAAGTGGCTCCCGGCGACAGGACATCCAGTTGTTTTCGGTCACAAATTAAAGTGAATACCGAACAGTGGATGTTCAGTGGCACGAATTGCAATATTATTCAGTAAAGTAAATAGCAGTGAACGTCAAGTACGGTAGTGGGGTGTAATTTGCGTTCGGTATGGACAAGAACGTAAACACAGTAGATGAGCCGAGCGTAATGAAAGATGCGGGTGGCAATGAGTTTACGCGGCCAGATAACAGATGGCATTAGCGGTAGACAATTGGCGTACATACAATATCACGAACATGTTAACGAACAGATTGAAATGTCGAGATTGCCTAGAACACAGCAAGGAATAAAACAGGAAGTAGAGGATGACTTTGTAGATGATAGTGGATATGTGAACGAATCCACTGACATTTTTGATTCACCACAGATAAAGAAAGAACCGAAAGAAAATTTTGAAGTACGATCGGAACGCACCGATTCCGCAGAACAAGACAGTACGAAAATTTTAAGCATGAACGACTTATTTGAACGATTAACCAAACAAATTGCAGGACACAATGATCAGCTTCAAAGGCAAGTCAGTAATCAGGTTAGTCAGCTTAAAACACACGTTGACGAGCAGTTTAAAACACAAAGTAATCTGCTCAGAACACAGAATGATCAGCTTAAAACACACGTTGACGAGCAGCTCAAAACACAAGTTGGTCAGTTTAATGCACAGGTCGAAGAACAAGGAATTAAAATTAGTAAACAAATAGAACAGGTAGAACAAAAAGTGGGTAATTTAAGTTCTGCAGTAAATACTATGAAGACTGAAATTGACACAATTATTAAAAATATGAATACTATGCAGGGGGAACTTGACGACATTAACAGTACGTTTGATGTTGAAATTCTCAACATACAGGAGAAAGTGGAGCCTCTAGTTGAAACAAAAGTAGACGAAAAAGTTTTCGGTCTTAAAACTGAGATCGTAAACGAATGCCAACATGGAATCTCACAGTTGAAAAAGGCAGTTTCAGATACAGAAAGAAATTCAGGCTAAAAAGGTTACTGGATGTGTACAAAAGTGTGAACAAAATACATTAAAAATCTAAGGCAAAATTTTCGATCTCGAGAGTAAAATCAAAGATAGGCCTGGTGTTGTCTGTAATGGCACGCCACTCACGAAGCTGCTGGAAGGTGAGGAGCGCTTCGATCCCGCCAAAAAACATAACGAATGGCATCCGTTGGATTTCATCAAAAATTGCCAAAGAATGTTTCCTAAACACTTATCTGGTCAGGAGAAGATAAACGTAGTAATTAGCGCTTTAGCAGGTGACGCTAAGCGCTGGGGAATTAACTTGAATACCGAACTAACGACGTTTGAAGAGTTTAAACAAAAGTTTACGGACGAATACTGAGTGTTTACGCCGCTTGAATTGTGAGCAGCGGGAACCACGATTTCTTCAATGCTGACGTGGTAATATTTGTCGCGCTGTTCCTGAGTTTGCGATAAGCAGCTCCCAATTACTGACCATCTTTCTTTTCTAGTTATGTACCTGGAGGAGTTCATTTAAATTCTCGGAATAGTGTACGTACCGGAAAAAATATCATTTGTGTTTTATAGATTTTAAGTGAGTTTTTCTTTTCCTAGAGCAAAACGGGTGCGTACCAAGCAATCCAAAATTGTGTGTTTATCACGCTCTTATTGTGTAATAAGACTATCTCGCATTTATTCAGATATAGACGAACAATGTACTTGGACTTTTTTAAAATTGCTATGCATTACTTGCTTGTAGGTTTCCCCTTGCCCCTTTGTCTCTTTCTGTCGTTAATTCTGACTATTGAAACACTTGCACGAAGAGATGTGGTCTGATGTATTCAACGTCACTGGACAGATTCCTTTGTCAGCTAACAGGGAAACAGTAACACAGGATAGATGAGTCTTTAATTCGATTTCCCAGAAGATCATAGACATCATACAGTATGTAGAAGACGATGGGGGTTTCTTTTGTGAGTTCCATAAGAAGCTAACAATACATTTCTGCCGTTCTTTCTTAGATGAGAATCATGTGGTCTGTAAGCGAAATTTATGTTGAATACATAGGTTCAGATTTACGAAAATGATGTTCAGTATGTAGCATGCAATAGAACTTTCTGCCGGGTTATCTACATCGCCAATTCACACGTACCGGTAAGCCGACAAAAAATGAAACCAAATTCCAGTTGCACAAAATGTACCACGCGCCGGTGAACATCACTTGATTCTGCGGCCGCTCGGACTGCAACTTCAGCAACTGGGGGACTGCCCTGGGGGGGGGGGGGGGGGGGGGGGGGGAAACCGCCAGCAAGCTAGATTGCGCAGCCAATCTGCATGAACCATTGCGACAGGGACCGCAATAGCCGACAGCTCCTCAGATATGCAAACGATGGGCACGCCAGCCAAGTACCTCCCATTTCGGATGGCCAGCAGTCCCTACCCATTGCAGTGATCCTGATCAAATGCCACCGACGCGACGTCTGCTCCAGATGCGCCTAATTTCGGGTCCTCGTGGCTCTGCGTCGCATTTCTAGGACGCTGCACTGTATTCAGCCCTCATATTTCTATTATACAGCAAACATTTGCACAGTTGTAACCCTGCATTTATTTGCCAGTCGTCTAGTTTACAACGAAATAGTAGGAATGCTATGTAATTTCTGAAATCAGTAACCGTGTTTTTTCTACTGCGGGCGTTAACAAGTGTCTAAGCGTTTCCTATGCTTAAAAACAATTTTTTATTGCGATATAAACTTATATTTGATACCCAATATGGGTAAGGGGTTAAAGAAGGCAGGACAGGGAAAACAGGTCATTACGTATTTTTTGCCTTTAACAGTGCTGCTGCCTGCCGAGAAGTGGTCAAACTAGTTCCAATACACGTTCTCGTTGCTGTCACCAAATGTGACGCTGGAAGTTTGTCCCGTTATTAATCAGTGAAAACTGATCTGATATTCAGTCGTCTGATGTAGGTCATTTGTATTATTCTTGCTACCTTACTTGCAGTAAGAGTAATACTTTTTTGCAATATCAATGCTAAACTACCTTTTTTGGTCTACGAATTTAGTACCTTGTTGTTTATTTTAGTCTGATAGTGTCTTCTGTGAACCATTAATGCAAACATTGTGTCGGACCGGGAAAAGTGACCACACTGCATCTCTGGAAAGTTTGCTAGATTGTTTACCCACGTAAGACGTACCTACTTCCAAATAACACGCACAATATACAGACCAGACTGACAACTAAACCCTTAAATCCACCAGTGTATAGTCTGTCATATTACGCGTCTGTGATGATTTTTAAGGCCTGATAGCAGAATCCCATCAGGTACTAGGATATCAAGATATCTTGAAAATTTGTCCCCTTTCGATTTCACTGCCCAAATTACCACCTTAGGTGTGGAAAAATGGGCACTATGTAAAGCATAATAAAAAGATTATAGTACCTAAGCATTATTTCCTTTCTCACTTAAAATATTTGGTGCGATATTTCACAATATGTAGCTTCAGAAAGTGACAATGGCAGGTTCCTATCGAGACCATGGTTTGGTAAAAACTTGATTTCCTCCAGAGTAGCCACGTGACCCCACATTCCACTACGGATCTCCACCTAAGAGCATACTAATTCCAGCTGATATAGTAGTCAGTTTTGTGGTACTTAATGATAACTTGTCACACGCAGAAAGTGGTATACGATAGATTTTTTTAAAGTGGTGTCGCACAATTTCTGAGTCACTATCATAGGATAGCTGCACTATGGCTGTACTGAACGAATAATTTTGATTGCACTACGTCACCGAATTATGATTCACGGTACATGATGACAATTTCCCTCCATTGTCAGCTTTAATGACTCAGTCACTTTCAACCAATTATGAGAATGCTTACGTAACTAGTTGCTGGATAAAGTAAACTGATATTCCAGTTTTAGATGTGTCAAAAGTATTTTCTATTTACTTTTAATCAGTGCAATTAACCCGCTTACAGCTAGGCTGCATTGTAGTTCCACTTAGGCAGGAAGGACGGCTAGTCAACCCCGCACGTTGATTTGTTTCCACAAAAAATATAATGATAATAAGTATATCATTTTATTAAACTCTTTCAGCAGTGTTTCTAGGTGAAAATAGATCCGTGCAGCTCAGGGCGAAATCCCTGGTGTTTAAGTTTAAGGGTACTCGTCAGTCAGTGACTAGTACTGAAAGAGGATGAAGACACGATTCAAAGAAGAACAGTGCGTTCCTCCACGCCTTAGAGTAGCAGATGTTGGATCGCATCGAAGATGGTCATCAAATTGCTGTGGCGAACGCTGATAGAGACGTGTTTTATGTCACATAGAGGATTCCCACAAACTGCGTCGTCATGTTGTTTATAGACCAACTTTATGGCCACTTACATATAGTGGTCACGGTAGCGAATATTTTCTCATTTGACACGTTACCATAACCAAAAACGTTTTATCAAAGGTGACAAAGGCTGCGTAAACCTACGCTAGAGCTGATTTCGTAACTACGGGGTGATTCCGTAGCGTTGTTACAAACTATTTTGGATCACGAAGGAGGATAAACGTGTCAATCTGAGGTGATACGGAAATGACCGGCTCGAAGGTTATAAGCGAAAATCATTCTGGCAGGTCTGACAGTGATCTGCATGTACAGGTAACGTAGTTGCTAAGGTTGTAGCGCAGGAAATCCTGACGTGCTCTGATAATCGCCAGCGGATAAGTTACCGACATTTTGGAGCCTCACCTCGGTGTGGACTGGGGGTTCGTGAGAAACTCGCTTAACATATTTCGAGTGAAAGTGGTTAGGCAGAGGAGGCCGTGTTTCGTAGGCAGCACGGTCACCAGACCTCACGCCACTCCATTTCTTATTGTTCCTTCATGCTGTAACCTCCCACAGATGAAATAAATAAATTATATATCATTCACATTTAGTGTAACCTTCCAATAGTTTAAAAAATATAATTATGTATAGCATTCACTTTTGGGTGTAACCTCCCAACAAATAAATTCCGTAACCTACCCATAATACAATGTGACTAACCTCCTAATAAAAATGTGATTCATGTATAACCTTTCAATAATTAACTGACTGTGAATCAAAACTGGTAAATTTTTTGACGTCAGCAGTGCTGCGTCATGGCCCTGAAAATTCATTCTGAATAAATTGAAAAATCTTACCTCAATGAATTCACCGGATAACGTAAATTTATCTGCTCCTATAAGAAATTTTTGTGGCACAGCCCAGTGCAACGCTGGCCGATAGATTTGTCATGTATAAAAAGAAACAATTGATTTGTCTTTACAATAATCGGGATGACCATGGATTGGAGAAATTAGTAAATTCTTTAAATTGAGATGAATGATTGTCAAAAGTTACTTTTTATGAGAAAGATTATTATCAAGAGATTTTTTAAAAACATTTACATGTGACTTGATATGACAATAGTACATCTGCGCGACGCTGCTTTTACCTTATACTACATCGCTCAGGGACCGCCATCGCTCCCCACGACCGGCCCAGCCAACTCCATACACACGACTGCTGGTTACTACTTACTCCTACTGCTACACAGTTCCCACTGCAGCCAACACTGCTCTTTGGTCTGAGATTCTCTTACAGCTTACATATCGCAGGCAGCGTGTGAGCAATCCATCGCAATTACATCTGCTCGAGTGCGCTAGTAACAAATTCCTTAATCATGGACCTCTTACAATGTCAAAAATCTTGTGCACGAATATACTGACGAGACTGAAGAGATTATCCTGGCAGGAAGTCTCGCTGCCTGCGACTCCGTTCAATAGACACCACGGATATTAGAACGAGTATTACAGCACTTTGAGCGACAATGTCATGCCTGCAATTGAAGCTCTGTAACGAAATTGTAAATGTAGCAGCTAGTGAAACTTGTGCGGGTGTATGAAATTATTATTATTATTATTTCTTTCTTGTCCCAGACGTTATGTCTGGTTAAAAATGGAAGGTGACGCGGACCTTGATCAAGCGTGACTTCCTTTTAACTGTACGGTATATGTTACATTGCATTTAGGAACTTTCGGGTAATTGAACAAGTGTCAATAATTACAGATTTCTGTAGTTGTATTTATACGTTTGGATGTAGATGTATTGCATTGATGTACTGGTAGATATTGTGTGGTATGACACCTGTAGTTGATAATATAATTGGTATAATGTCAACTTTATCCTGATGCCACATGTCCTTGACTTCCTCAGCCAGTTGGACGTATTTTTCAATTTTTTCTCCTGTTTTCTTTTGTATATTTGTTGTATTGGGTATGGATATTTCGATTAGTTGTGTTAATTTCTTCTTTTTATTGGTGAGTATGATGTCAGGTTTGTTATGTGGTGTTGTTTTATCTGTTATAATGGTTCTGTTCCAGTATAATTTGTATTCCTCGTTCTCCAGTACATTTTGTGGTGCATACTTGTATGTGGGAACATGTTGTTTTACAAGTTTATGTTGTTAGGCAAGCTGTTGATGTATAATTTTTGCTACATTGTCATGTCTTCTGGGGTATTCTGTATTTGCTAGTATTGTACATCCGCTTGTGATGTGATCTACTGTTTCTATTTGTTGTTTGCAAAGTCTGCATTTATCTGTTGTGGTATTGGGATCTTTAATAATATGCTTGCTGTAATATCTGGTGTTTATTGTTTGATCCTGTATTGCAATCATGAATCCTTCCGTCTCACTGTATATATTGCCATTTTTTAGCCATGTGTTGGATGCGTCTTGATCGATGTGTGGCTGTGTTAGATGATACGGGTGCTTGCCATGTAGTGTTTTCTTTTTCCAATTTACTTTCTTCGTATCTGTTGATGTTATGTGATCTAAAGGGTTGTAGAAGTGGTTATGAAATTGCAGTGGTGTAGCCGATGTATTTATATGAGCGATTGCTTTGTGTATTTTGCTAGGTTCTGCTCGTTCTATAAAGAATTTTCTTAAATTGTCTACCTGTCCATAATGTAGGTTTTTTTATGTCGATAAGTCCCCTTCCTCCTTCCTTTCTGCTTAATGTGAATCTTTCAGTTGCTGAATGTATGTGATGTATTCTATATTTGTTGCATTGTGATCGTGTAACTGTATTGAGTGCTTCTAGGTCTGTGTTACTCCATTTCACTACTCCAAATGAGTAGGTCAATATTGGTATAGCATAAGTATTTATAGCTTTTGTCTTGTTTCTTGCTGTCAATTCTGTTTTCAGTATTTTTGTTAGTCTTTGTCTATATTTTTCTTTTAGTTATTCTTTAATATTTGTATTATCTATTCCTATTTCTTGTCTATATCCTAGATATTTATAGGCAACTGTTTTTTGCATCGCTTCTATGCAGTCGCTGTGGTTATCCAATATGTAATCTTCTTGTTTAGTGTGTTTTCCCTTGACTATGCTATTTTTCTTACATTTGTCTGTTCCAAAAGCCATATTTATATCATTGCTGAATACTTCTGTTATCTTTAGTAATTTATTATTATTATTATTATTATTATTGTGCCGTAGACTTAGGGGTTTTTTTCTCCGACATCAAGTTACGGGTGCCGTCACTAGTCCATCTACAGAGGAAATTCTGTGGGGTGGAGAGTATCCTGGGGGGAATTCTGTACGTCATGGTCGGGGTTCGGAAGTTGGAGCACTTAGCCTGAGTCCAGCACCAGACTAAGGCTTTTCGCTTGTACATTTACGACTCGGCTTCTTCCGGACTTGATTCCCCATCTCAGATTGACACACTGCACGAAACTGTGAATGCTCCAGAATACCTACCAAGCAGTGACGGAAGAATAAGTTCTTCTGCATCGATCTCTACACATATACTCTGTATACTACTTGGAAGCCAAAGGTAGAACATATTTGGCAGTGTTACACATGTTAGGAAGTTATCCCGTTGTAATAGCGAACAGAGTGCAGATGGAATAACAGCTTAAATGCATCTGTGCTCTCTAATTAGTGTAACGTAGTCTTTGTGGTTGCAACGGGAGTCATATGTAGGGAGCTGAAGAATGTATCGGGAGTCTTCACATGATGCTGACTTACTAACCTTTGTAATTATGCTTTCATGGGGCAGTTACCATCTATCTTCAAGAGTCTGCCAGCTCTGAATTTTCAGAATCGGCGCAGCGGATGTTGTTGGCTTTCCTAGTATACATTAAACATGCTCTGTTAATCCGATTCCGTATGGGTCCCACACAATTAAACAATATGCTGACGCATGGGTTTGTAAGCAGTCTATTTCGTATACTAATTGCATTTTCCCAATGCTCTACCAACGGATCTAAGTCTGCTAGCAGCCCTTCCCAGGACTGAACTTAAAATTTCATACATAAATGTTTATATGAGTTTAATCTAGCAATGACTCCCTGAGGATGCAGTCAAAGGATCCTACTTTTCTTTTATGATGTGCACAGTTTTACAAATCATGAAATGGAAAACAACTTGCCAGTTTTAATATCCCTTCAAATCTTGTGAACTGACCTGATTTTGTGTGTTTTTCCCAGACAGTAGTCTATCATTCATTACAGGATAACAGGCGGTCTGCCATTTCGCTTCTATACTATTCGCTCAGCAATGATCCCAAAACACTTCAGTAGGAACGGCTGAATTTGTTTCCACTTGTGACAACGAATCTCCATCCAAGATAACATTCTGTGTCTTTCTTACCAACTTTTATTTGGTGTCCCATATGATCATACTTTAGTTAATAAGTGTTGGTGTCTAACTGAATCAAACTTTTTCAGAAGTCAAGAAACAATGAAATCATCTGATATCCAGGATATCATGTGAGAAAAGTGCAAACTGGGTTTCATATTTACTTTATTTCCCGAATCCACACGTTTTGAGTAGGACTATGTTCTACGATTCTACAACATACGGGCAGCAGCCATTCTGGACAATAGTTCCATAGATATCTTCTACTGCCCTTCATGCCTTCTGTGCATGTTTGAAATCACTGACCACCGATTTTTGTTCAAGGGATGTCTATGTCTCATGGTTAAAATGGCAGCTAACACACGTGTGTATATTGTACAAATTCCGACAGGAATGACAAAGGGCAACGGAAACTTGTTTAATTTTAGCGGTTTTAGTCGTCTATCAACGCTACTGTCACTAATATGATAATCATCTTTGCAGATGTGAAACAGTTATGTGGGGCAGTGCTCCCAGATCACCCTTAACAGATAAACAGTTGAAAACATGGTTCGGAATTTCTCCTTTTGCTTGACTCATTGTCCTCAACTTTAGACAATTTTCTCCCAAGTGTGCACCTGAGTTCGCAAAGGATACACACTTACACAGGAAAACACGGGAATAATGTCTCTTTAGAGCTTACCGTTACATTTCAGAGGGAACTAAGTGCCAAATGGTAATTAGGATGACACAGTAAACTGAGAAAAATAATGTGAAGCCTAAAGGAAAAGGCGATGTCTGAAGAAATCGACGAGTAGCTGTAAATCTCTGACGTACTAATAGAAGTCTTTGTCGAGAGAGGTCGTTACAGAAAGTTAGATTAATGCATTAAAAATAATGGAATCTGGGAGCTAACGACCCAACGCAGATTATTAAAGTTTCCGATACGGGTTGCATTCACCCCACAGATGACCATGAATAGCTGAAGTAATTCATTCTTTCCTTACATCTCATTTGACTTGGAATCAAAGGTCTTTTCTAAAATAAAGAATGAGGTACTTTATCATAGAAACTTCATAATTTTCGAGGGAAACGCCTTATCGTCCAAATCCTCTGATGCATTTTTTGCAGCAAACAAACCGTAAAGTGCCCAAAAAATTGTAACTGGACTATCTTTCCAATGTAAGGTCGCTGGAAATTAATGTAATAAATATACTGATTAAGCTACCAAACCTTTGTTTGTAATTATTTTGTGAATGTTGTTTCCTTCTACCTATGTATGTATGTATGTTATTCTACTCTTCCCCAAAACCTGTTTAAGTTAGAATTTTCTAAGGAATGTTACGTACTAGAAACGAGAAACCGAAAGATAAACAAGATCGAATCACAACAAACCTCAGGAAAAATAAATGCATCAGTATTATCGGATATACCGTCCCCAAGAACAGACAACTATCCATGGTGATAAAATATTTTATCAAAATACCATCCACAATACAGTACTATATTACTGTGTACCTCTTACCAATTCTGACTTCTATTAGCCATCTTCAACATATACGGCTTGTCATTATTCCTGTAAGATACTAAGTGTATGGCAGTTTGACATAATGTAGGTAAATCTCAAGTGTCGTGTATACCTTCACGAGGTATCTCAAATCTATTTCTACTCTATGAAAAATATTTCTAAGAATTAAGGAAAGATGGTAAATTAGTAATGAATTACGGAAATTTCATCCTCAAACAGCGATTGTAAAACTGAACATCTGGTAAAGAATCAATGTAAGACTCATGGAAAATTAGCTAAATGGTAGAAACCTAGGGAAAAAGTAAAAGGAAACTTAGATGGTCATAGATTTAAGACAAATGCCAATTCCTGTCTTTTGGATATGAATTCTTTAACCAAACAACTCCACAATACTTTATGAACAAAACAGCTCGATATCTTCAGATGGATTTTACTTTCTAGAATATCCAATAGTTTTCTAGAAGCTTCGAACATCATCAATCAGGTGAGAGTCAAGTGGTGCCTTCAATGAAGTATTGCGGATCTCGTGATATTTTCACACTGTATGCTGTGCATCACAAGAATTTCACTATTAAGAATAAATAATGTGGCTCGTCGGTACCGTGTCAGTTCATCCTAGTCTTCCCTGTAATACAAATCGTTTAAGATTTATTCTGCTGTTTTGAAGAGCACAAGTACAATAATTCTTCGTGTATCAGAAGAAACAAATGCCATATTGACGAGTCAGACACTTTTCACGTTCTATTAATCTGCCTTTCAAACATAAATTTCCCAGCACAGAAGATTTCAGAAGATGCGTTTCTTCTGCTAGCTATTTAGCTTTAGGATTTGTTATACTGCAAAATATTGTTGGAAAATGATGTTAGAAACCAAGTAAGAGGTGTTAGGAGAACGGGGATCTACGAATCAGACTAGTACCAAATATAGGTCTTGATCTGATGAAGACATTTTTTGGAATATTCTACTCTAAATATGACCGGGTTCCCTTCCTCAAGTAAAAATATTTAACTCCACTTCACTGAGGTACAAAGTTCGTGAAAAGTATATCCAATGACTGCTGGTCCGTGTCCTACGTATGTACTTTTTTCTTCATTCTTTCAATATTGTTCTTCGCTATTAGATAATGATACGAATCAATAAACTGTGATGATAATGCTTTTATTTCGAAACCTTTAGGTCTCTGTTTCATACACTTCTGACACCAGATAAAGTCAATTAATGATTTTCATCCATTTTCGTTAATGTTAATCACTCCAACAGTGTGTCTCCGATTGTTGCCCTGATCAGTAGTGTGTTCTACATTACACCCCTTGTCTTCTTCTTACACAAGTTGCGACAACTTTTCTTCAACGCTTGCAACTGATACATAACTTCGTAATGTGTCTGCCTTTTGTTCTGCTCTTAACAGCAGTTCTCCACTTCCCCATCGTAGCAGATAATATCCTAATGTTTTATTGTTAATGATTAACTTTAATCTATATACTCTGATGTCAGATTTTACTCGACCTTCTCTCTCTGATTGCCTTTACGAATCTCTACAAAGTGTGCCTCAACGATACAAATAGCCACACCGTTAAGTGTAACCTCAACGGAGGGACATCTGTGAAGAGAATAGACTAATCCATGGATCAGTATCTGCCGGAGCAACAGTCTCAACTGAACCGACCTAACATTAGTGAAAATAACCTTGCTCCCCTCTAAACATGGGAAAATCATGGCCATTGTTTTTCCACGAGAGGAAGCAGTGCTATGCTACAGTATGGATTAATGGTGATGTATTCTTTTTCAGTAAAATTTTGCGGAGGTAAAACATTCCAACATTTGAGCTTCCAGCAGTACGTCC
The DNA here is from genome assembly GCF_023864345.2 of Schistocerca serialis cubense. NCBI lineage: Eukaryota > Metazoa > Arthropoda > Insecta > Orthoptera > Acrididae > Schistocerca > Schistocerca serialis. The sequence goes on along the minus strand of NC_064638.1, from coordinate 1,218,829,799 downwards.
TCATCAGTAAAACAAAACAATTTCTGGAAATTTACTGGTCCATGCTTGAAATGTTACATCTCTCAACCGGATAAGTAGGATGGGCAATTCCAAAAGATAAATGGGACGGTGGAAGTTGGATGCAGTGAGAATTAGTAAAGTATGCTGTCAGAAAGAACAACATCGGGTAAGTTACCACTCAGCAACCAAAACCGAATACGGGTACTCCAGGAGTACGCATAACAATGAAAAAGAAAATAGGAAAGCAGGTAAGTTATTACTAGCGATATAGTGAACACTTTGTCGCATCCAACACCCACTGCAGTAGTACAGGTTTACATGCCACCCAGCTCCGTAAATACTGAAGACATTGACAAAGTATATGATAAAGGATATTATTCTGATCATGAAAGGACGGGTTAATTTAATTGTGTTGGGTGACGGGAATACTGTAGTAAGAAAAAGCATTGAAAGAAATATAGCAAGATAACATGGACTGGGGAACAGGAATCAAAGAGGAAGCTGGATGGTAGAATTTGGCACATATCATAATTAGATCATCACTAACACTTCATTTAAGAATCATGAAAGAACAGTTTTATGTGGATGGGGCCATGAGAGACCAGAAGGTTGAAATTGTTTATTTTGAGATGAGACAGATTTCAAAACCAGATTTTAATTTGTGAGACATCTACAGGAGCAGATGTGGACTTCGACCACAATTTAACTGTAATGAGCTGCAGATTAAAAATTAAGAAATTGCAAAACATTTGGAAATTAAGATGAGTCCTGGATAAAATGAAGGAATGAGCTTCTTGACGGTTTGAAACGGATCATTAGGCACAGTTGGACTGAAACCGAAGAAAGTATACAATGGAAGATGAAATGGGGTAAGCAGCGGACGCTGACGTAGGTAAAAAGACATGGCCTACTAGTAATCCCTAGATAACACAGAAGATATTCAATTTAATAGAGTATGAAGTATAAAAACGTATCAACGACGCGCGCCAAACAGAATACTGTTGTCTAACAAATTAGACTGACAGAAGGTGTGAAATGGCTAGTGAGGAACAATTATAGGACAAATGTAAGGATGTAGAAGCACGTATAATCTAGGGAAATATAGATACCAGCTATAGGAAGTTCAAATAGACGTCTGGACCAAGGGAAACATTTATTGAATGAATATAAAGAGCCTAAATGGCAAGTCAGTGCAAAGCACAGAACCGAAAAGTGAAACGAAAATATAAAATAGGTCTACAATGGAACTGAAAGGGAAGTAGCTGAGACGGGAGATTGGGTGCTTCGATAGGAATTTGACAGTAATACAAGTCGAAACAAGGGCCCTAGATTTCACGTGCTCGCGCTGAAATATTGAAATCCTTAGGAGAGCCAGCCATGACAACTATTCCATCTGGGTCTCAAGGTACAGTATGTGAAACGGGCGAAATAGCCTTAGGGGTCAGGAAGAATGCAATAATTCCATTTGCAAAAACGACTAGTGTTAACAGGTATGAATACTGCCGAACTAACAGTTTAATACTACATTGTTGCAAAATACAAATTACATATAGAAAATAATGGAGAAACTGGTAGAAGTTCCTCTCTGGGTCAGAGAGGTAGTATTGACAATATGACTTGACAAATACAGCAATTATAGATTTAGAGAAAGTTTTTAACGATGTTAACCGGACAAAGGCCTTTGAAATTTTGAAGATATCAAGAACATAATACAGGTATTGAAAGGAAATTTACAACTTATGTAGAAACCAGACTACAGCTGTGTGTCGAAGAAGGTGAGAGGCAAGGCGTAGTTGAGAAATGAGAGAGATGCTATTCAATCTTTGCACTGAGAAAACAGTGAAGGGAACCAAATAGACAATTCGAAAGAGAAACGAAGTTCAGGGAGGAGGAATAGAAAGTTCAAGGTATCCTAATGAGACGGCAATTTTGTCAAAGCAAAGGACTTGGAGAGCAGCTGAACGGAATGAACAGCGTCTTGAAAGAGATTATAAAACAACTTTAGTGGAATTTAGTCGAATTAAATCAGATGTTGATATGGAAAATTCCTTAGGAAAGGAGACAGCGGTAGGCGAGTCTTGCTATTTTGGCAGCAAAATGCAAAGGGCAGTCCAGTGAAAACGAGACAGATGTAGAAAAGTAGAGAAACTGTTTCTTATCTCAAAACATATGCCGTAATTGTTAATTGAATTTTATCCATAGTGGATGCTGTTGAACTCCGTGACTGTTCCTTTATAGGGTGTAGAAAAATTTCCGCTACCAGTCACAATAAAAGATTCTTTATTTGTCACACGACCGGTTTCGTGCCCATCCTCAGGTGTTTGTAATTCATGTACATGTTTATATTGCTCAGGTGTTTCTAATTCATGTACATGTTTATATTACTGGAGATCACTGCATAAATACAAGAAATATTTACTGGTGACTTGTATCTATTTAGTCACCAGCTAGTAATATTTTTGTAATTATACAATGATCTCCAAGTAAACGAATGTATCAACACCTGAGGATGGGCACAAGCCTGGAACCGGACGTGTAACAAACAAATAATCTTTTATTGTGACTGGTAGCGGAAATTTTTCTACACCGTATAATTGGTAATGCATTTAGTCCACTGTGACTCAATAACGTCAGTGCCGTCATGGAAAAAATGTTGGCGGTGTTCGACAAAAACATGGTTGTACGAAGCCGTGGACATCTTTGACCGAAGCAAATCGACGACCTTGAATGTCTTTCTCCTGGGCTCTAAAAGATGGAAATCAAATAGGAAGAAGGAAGATGTCACGGTTGTATGGACAATATGTAGCGGAAATTCAGCAGCTAACTTGAGACAACTACGCCCGCCCACGTGTTGCCTAGTTTGCTTCGACTACGATGCAGAAGTCTGGCTGGGAAGCCCTTAGAAGTCCTCCATACAGTCCCGATCTCTCCCCATGCGATTTCCACATTTTTGCAGAATCGAAGGAAGACATTCGTGGCCATCGATTTCTTTCACAGGAAGAGATAGACGTCTGGGTACAGTCATGATTCCGTAGGAAAAAGGAAACGTTTTTCCGTGAAGGCATTGCCCACCTTGTCTAACAGAGGAATAAATGTATTGAGAGTTACGGAGATTACTTTTAAAATAGTAAACAGTTTGCTTGCAATTTCTTTCGATCTCTTTCGTTTGCGCTTTGTAACTGATGATGGCCAAAGCAGAGAGGATATAAAGCAGAGACAGGCAATAGCAAGAAATGCGTTTCTGGAAAGAAGGAATTTGTTAACATCTAACACAAATATCAGTGATAAGAAGACTTTTCCAAAAAACATTTGTGTCTGTAGTGTACATCTGTGTCGCAGTGGACAATAAGCAGTTTAGAAAAGAAGCGAACAGAATCTACTGAAATGCAGTGCTATAGAAGAATGCTGAAGATTAGGCGACCAGATCGAATTACATATTAGGAGGTAATGAATTGGATTTGGGAAAATAGAAATTTATGGCACAACTTTACTAAAGGGGTCGGTCGAGAAGGCACATACTGAGTAATAAGGTGATCATCAGTTACGTGACGGGAAAAATTGTGAGAGGTAAGATTTGTAGACCAAGAGTTGAGTACGGTTTGCAGGTACACATGGATTTAGGTTCAAATGGTTCAAATGGCTCAGAGCACTATGGAACTTAGCATCTGAAGTCCTCAATCCCCTAGAACTTAGAACTACTTAAACGTAAGTAACCTAAGGACATCACACACATTCATGCCCGAGGCAGAATTCGAACCTGCGGTCGTAGCGGTCGCGCGGTTCCAGACTGAAGCGACTACAACCGCTCGACCACATCGGCTGGCCCATGGGTTTAGGTTACAGTAGTTATGCAGGGGATGAAGAATCTTGCACACGATAGACCACCACGAAGAGCGGTATCATACTAGTTTTGGACTGCAGAGCACGACAGAAACAGCAACAACAACAACATTTTAAATTAAATTCATCATATGTCAATTTCAACCACATATGAGGGTCATTCCATAAGTCGTGGTAACTATGGTATATCGTGTGAACGAGTAGCATCGCCGTAATCGCAGTAAATACACTGCAGATCCCGCGGCAGATATTACCACAATTAACCGACAGCCTGCGACTGCATGCGACGATGGCTCGGTACCAGCTTCTCAAACATTCAGTGTGAAGATGGCCTTGCTCCATGATTCTCTTCCCCTCACCAGACCTCATTCAATGGGACCTCGACCTCATTCTATAGTTGAAATTATTGCATCGGAGGCGCTTTGTAAACAGGGCGAATGTAAAAAATGTTCAAACGTGTGTGAATTCCTAGGGACCAAACGGCTGAGGTCATCGGTCCCTAGACTTACACACTACTTAAACTAACTTATGCTAAGAACAACACACACACACACACACACCCGTGCCCTAGGAAGGACTCAAACCTCCGGCAGGAGGGGCCGTGCGGTCCGTGACAAGACGCCCTAAACCACGCGGCCAGTCCGCGCGGCGGCCGAATCACCTCACAGTGTTTTGGTGGCACACATTGATGGCAACCTCAACGGCATTCAAAGCCTTCGCCATCATTGGCAACGCTGTGTGTATGCCCAGGGGGGGGGGGGGGGGCGGAAAGTATTTTGAAGCGCAGTGGTTAATTTTAATTCATTTCTTTCCGTCTGTTCCCCGTGAACAATAAATTTGCACAGATTCTAATGTGTGTGTTTTATTTCAACCTTTAACGTGACGCGCTGTACTAGAACCCTATTGTATGTTGACATTCAGATACACACTGCCATACCGGCCAATGCACAAAGTGTAATTCGCAGAATATCCGACATTTGGCTTGACTTATGGAATTACCCTAGTATTTCTTTTTCGTACGAAAATGATTTTGATTCTTTCCTGAATATTTAATGCTATTTAACCCCCGCTTTCACGGTAGCAGTAGGTACTACAGTAATCTTCTCCTTCTAAGTTAAATTTTACTCCTTTTTTAAATGACTGCCTCAAACCTTTTACATAGTTGGTTTTCACCAAACTGGAGAACTCTGGTTCAGTCATATTGTGTCTTCAGTTTCCTGTATTCTACTTTATTCTGTACTCAATTTTATTTATTGTTCTGAATTTCAGAGTTTTGTCATCTCTATCAGATAGTCGTACGAAACCATGGTTGATTGTAAAATGGCCACGAATCCCGTACTAAGTCTGCAAGTGAATATCTTCGTCTAATGTCAGTCATCATAACCATCTATGAAGTCAGTTTCGTTGATCCATTATGGACCATGGGACAACGGCTGGCATGTATTTCTTGATGCAATAATTTACCAACAGCCATATGCCTTGTAGAAATTTATTTTATGAACTTCTTATGTGGTACCAGTTTCGGCATTACATTGATGCCACACACTCTCTGTGTCGCCTGGCCACCATGAGCTGTTGCGTAACGATTTGATTCACGGATCCAGTTATTTGGCTCCTTCCGCGTATACCGATTTTACGACTATGACGTGTGGGGCCTGAAGATGGCATCAATGTAATGCCGAAACGGGTAGCACATAAGAAGTTCATAAAATAAATTTCTACAGTACATACTGCTGTTGGTATATTATTGCATCAAGAGATCTACGAAGTCAGTTCAACAGTTATTTTGAAAGCACATCTTGACCTACCGAGGTAGATTGCTGGTTAGCACGGAGAACTCACATGGGCACTCAGACTTAGTTTCCGTAAATTGCTGAAGTTACACTCCTGGAAATTGAAATAAGAACACTGTGAATTCATTGTCCCAGGAAGGGGAAACTTTATTGACACATTCCTGGGTTCAGATACATCACATGATCACACTGACAGAACCACAGGCACATAGACACAGGCAACAGAGCATGCACAATGTCGGCACTAGTACAGTGTATATCCAACTTTCGCGGCAATGCAGGCTGCTATTCTCCCATGGAGACGATCGTAGAGATGCTGGATGTAGTCCTGTGGAACGGCTTGCCATGCCATTTCCACCTGGCGCCTCAGTTGGACCAGCGTTCGTGCTGGACGTGCAGACCGCGTGAGACGACGCTTCATCCAGTCCCAAACATGCTCAATGGGGGACAGACCCGGAGATCTTGCTGGCCAGGGTAGTTGACTTACACCTTCTAGAGCACGTTGGGTGGCACGGGATACATGCGGACGTGCATTGTCCTGTTGGAACAGCAAGTTCCCTTGCCGGTCTAGGAATGGTAGAACTATGGGTTCGATGACGGTTTGGATGTACCGTACACTATTCAGTGTCCCCTCGACGATCACCAGTGGTGTACGGCCTGTGTAGGGGATCGCTCCCCACACCATGATGCCGGGTGTTGGCCCTGTGTGCCTCGGTCGTATGCAGTCCTGATTGTGGCGCTCACCTGCACGGCGCCAAACACGCATACGACCATCATTGGCACCAAGGCAGAAGCGACTCTCATCGCTGAAGACGACACGTCTCCATTCGTCCCTCCATTCACGCCTGTCGCGACACCACTGGAGGCGGGCTGCACGATGTTGGGGCGTGAGCGGAAGACGGCCTAAAGGTGTGCGGGACCGTAGCCCAGCCTCATGGAGACGGTTGCAAATGGTCCTCGCCGATACCCCAGGAGCAACAGTGTCCCTAATTTGCTGGGAAGTGGCGGTGCGGTCCCCTACGGCACTGCGTAGGATCCTACGCTCTTGGCGTGCATCCGTGCGTCGCTGCGGTCCGGTCCCAGGTCGACGGGCACGTGCACCTTCCGCCGACCACTGGCGACAACATCGATGTACTGTGGAGACCTCACGCCCCACGTGTTGAGCAATTCGGCGGTACGTCCACCCGGCCTCCCGCATGCCCACTATACGCCCTCGCTCAAAGTCCGTCAACTGCACATACGGTTCACGTCCACGCTGTCGCGCCATGCTACCAGTGTTAAAGACTGCGATGGAGCTCCGTATGCCACGGCAAACTGACTGACACTGACGGCGGCGGTGCACAAATGCTGCGCAGCTAGCGCCATTCGACGGCCAACACCGCGGTTCCTGGTGTGTCCGCTGTGCCGTGCGTGTGATCATTGCTTGTAGAGCCCTCTCGCAGTGTCCGGAGCAAGTATGGTGGGTCTGACACACCGGTGTCAATGTGTTCTTTTTTCCATTTCCAGGAGTGTATATGCCGAGATGGTTCCTTTTGAGGACTTGACCCATTTCCGTCCACATCCTTCCCCCGATCCACGCAGGCACTGATGTCGTCATCGACGGCACGATAAAGTCTTCCATTCCTGCTTCTTTTGTTGGATTTTTTACTGCTGTGAATGTGGTGATGAGAATTAAACATTACCTGCCACCTGTTCCAGTAACCGTAAGCAAAGGAGATGAATGCGTGCAACGAGACCGAAAGCAGCAAAGTGAAGCGTACACCGGAGGAAGTAGGTTAAACGTGTTGAATATAAGTTTAAGCAACAGTCTTTGATCGGTTTTTATCCCGCCCAACCGGCTCTTCCTAAATACCGCGAGCGGTGCGTAGCATAAAGATGTTTACATTTAATCACTGTCAGCAGTAGAAGTTCTTCCCCCGAATGGTTTAGCCGCAGACTTCAGCCGGTGTTTGAGGACCGTCGTGGCAGGAGACGAGGCGAAGAAGTGTAATCTGAGAGATGCCAGGCGGGGAACAAACAGCGCCGGCTTCTCTTCCGGGCGGAGTGCAGGTAAATTCTGCCGGGACATGCAAATGAGGCACCGGTATGAGAGATGGAGCGCTGAAATATTGAACGAGCCCCGAACACGGGGCGCGCGTGCTGTGCTGCCTCCCGCTCACAGAGTCCTGTCACTGTCGGTAAGGGCGCCAGGCGATACTCTGCCAACCCCCCTGTAGCTGTGTAAAGTATTTTCTGTCCTCAAATTTGTTCACGTCAGTTCTAAAGCACACTGGCTGCAGTTGCCGCACTTTATGTTTACGAAAGTTAATAAATTAGTTACGAGGGCTGGGACAGTGTCTCTGCTAGAAAGAGTAGATAGGCTGTTGTTAACATCTCACTTAGAGAATCAACTGAAATCATTTAGTTCCAGAAGGGTGGACCAAGAGGAATTATTGAGACGTAAATCGTGCTCTTGACAAGTATGTGCGTAGTAAGTGGATCAAGTATGGAGAGACACATCAGCCGGCCGATGTGGCCGAGCGGTTCTGTGCGCTACAGTCTGGAACCACGTGACCGCTACGGTCGCATTTTCGAATCCTGCCTTGGGTATGGATGTGTGTGATGTCCTTAGGTTAGTTGGGTTTAAGTAGTTTCAGTTCTAGGGGACTGATGACCGCAGATGTTAAGTCCCATACAGCTTAGAGCCATTTGAATTTTGAAAGACGCATCATGGTTTAATAACGGAATTCGAAAAATGCTGAGGAAGCAATGGCTGTTTCACTCCCGGTTCAAAAGAGGACGCCCAAAAGACGACAGGCAAAGATTCATAGACATTTGTGCAACTGTGTTAAGATCTATGCACGGGGCATACAACAGCTACAAAAACATGCAACAGCTACCGTTATGCTTTGGTTAAAGATCTGGCGGAGAACACGAAAAAATTCTGTTCCATGTAAATTCGCTAACCGGTTCCAAGGATTCCATCCAGTCACTCCTTGCTTAATCAGGTTCGGTATCAGAAGACCGTAAAAGGACGTTTAAGAAATAGTTCACTCATGAGAAGCATACAAACGTACCGTCGTTCGACCACTGCAGAGAGTGCCATATGGATGACATAGTAATAAGCATCCTCGGCTTAGAGAAACAATTGAAAGAGTGGAAACTATATAAGTTGCCAGATTCGGATGGAATTCCAATTCGGTTTCACAAAGAGTACCCCATGTCATTCTTCCCTTACTTAGATTGCATTTATAGTGAATCTTTGCACCAGCGCAAAATGCCAAGCGACTGGAAAGTGCGCAGGTGACTCCTTTAAATAAGCAGGGTAAAAGACGGACCAGAAAAAACTACGGACCAACATCCTTAATCCCGGTTTCCTGAAGTGTTCTAAAGAAAATTATGAGTTGGAATATAATAAATTTCCTACAGACCGAAAAGCTCATGTCCACGAACCAGCAAGGCTTTAGAAAGTATCGCTCGTGCGAAACTCAGCTTGCTCTTTTCTCACTTGATATATTGCGAACTACGGATGAAGAGGACATAGTCTATATTTCTAGATTTCCGAAAAGACGTCGACACGGTACGCCACTGTATGTACGAGCATACGGTATAGGTTCACAGATATGTGACTGCCTCGAAGACTTCTGAAGTAATAGAACCCAGTATGTTGTCCTCGATGGCAAGTGTTCATCGGAGACGGGGATAACATCAGGGGTGCCCCAGGGAACTGTGATAGGACCAGCGGTATTTTCTGTTTACACAAATGATCTGGCGGACAGGGTGAGCAGCAATCTGCGGTTGTTCGCCGATGATGCAGCGATGTACAGAAAAGCGTCGAAGACCAGTGACTGTCAGATGATACAAGATGATCTAGACAAAATTTCTAGTAGGTGTGATGAATAGCAGAAGGCTCTAAATGCATAAAAATGTAAATTAATGCGGATAGGTATGAAAAACAAACCTATAATATTCGGATACAGCAGTAGTAGAGGTTTGCTTAACACAGTCACGTAGTTTAAATAACGGGGCGTAGCGTTGCGAAGCGATATGAACTGGAATGAGGATGTGAGAACTCTGGTAGCAGCAAAGGCAAATGGTCGGCTTTGGTTTATTGGGAGAATTTTAGGACAGAGTGGTTCACCTGTAAAGGAGACCGCATATAGGAAGATAGTGCGACCTATTCTTGAGTACTTCTCGATTGTGTGATATCCTCAGTAGGTCGGATTGGAAGAAGACATCGAAGCAGTTCAGAGGTGATCTGGGAGACAAACTGAGCAGCAGTCTTAGGTTGTTTGCAGATAACGCTGTCGTTTATCGACTAATAAAGTCATCAGCAGATCAAATCAAATTGCAAAACGATTAAGAAGTGATATCTGTATGGTGCGAAAACTGGCAGTTGACCCTAAATAACGATGTGAGAAGTCATCCAAATGAATAATCCGTTAAACTTCCGTTACACGATAAATCAGTCAAATCTAAAGGCCGTAAATTCAACTAAATACCTAAATCCCCCATTCGGATCTCCGGGCGGGAACTACTCAAGAGGATGTCGTTATCAGGAGAAAGAAAACTGGCGTTCTACGGATCGGAGCGTGGAATGTCAGATCCCTTAATCGGGCAGGTAGGTTAGAAAATTTAAAAACGGAAATGGATAGGTTGAAGTTGGATATAGTGGGAATTAGTGAAGTTCGGTGGCAGGAGGAACAAGACTTCTGGTCAGGTAACTATAGGGTTATAAACACAAAATCAAATAGGGGTAATGCAGGAGTAGGTTTAATAATGAATAGGAAAATAGGAATGCGGGTAAGCTACTACAAACAGCATAGTGAACGCATTATTGTGGCCAAGATAGATACGAAGTCCACACCTACTACAGTAGTGCAAGTATATATGCCAACTAGCTCTGCTGATGACGAAGAAATTGAAGAAATGTATGATGAAATAAAAGAAATTATTCAGATTGTGAAGGGAGGCGAAAATTTGATAGTCATGGGTTACTGGAATTCGAGTGTAGGAAAAGGGAGAGAAGGAAACATAGTAGGTGAATATGGATTGGGGCTAAGAAATGAAAGAGGAAGCCGCCTGGTAGAATTTTGCACAGAGCACAACATAATCATAGCTAACACTTGGTTTAAGAATCATGAAAGAAGGTTGTATACATGGAAGAACCCTGGAGATACCAAAAGGTATCAGATAGATTATATAATGGTAAGACAGAGATTTAGGAACCAGGTTTTAAATTGTAAAACATTTTCAGGGGCAGATGTGGACTCTGACCACAATCTACTGGTTATGACCTGTAGATTAAAAATGAAGAAACTGCAAAAAGGTGGGAATTTAAGGAGATGGGACCTGGATAAACTGACTAAACCAGAGGTTGTACAGAGTTTCAGGGAGAGTATAAGGGAACAATTGACAGGAATGGGGGAAAGAAATACAGTAGAAGAACAATGGGTGGCTTTGAGGGATGTAGTAGCGAAGGCAGCAGAGGATCAAGTAGGTAAAAAGACGAGGGCTAGTAGAAATCCTTGGGTAACAGAAGAAATATTGAATTTAATTCATGAAAGGAGAAAATATAAAAATGCAGTAAATGAAGCAGGCAAAAAGGAATACAAACGTCTCAAAAATGAGATCGACAGGAAGTGCAAAATGGCTAAGCAGGGATGGCTAGAGGACAAATGTAAGATTGTAGAGGCCTATCTCACTAGGGGTAAGATAGATACTGCCTACAGGAAAATTAAAGACACCTTTGGAGATAAGAGAACCACTTGTATGAATATCAAGAGCTCAGATGAAAACCCAGTTCTAAGCAAAGAAGGGAAAGCAGAAAGGTGGAAGGAGTATATAGAGGGTTTATACAAGGGCGATGTACTTGAGGACAATATTATGGAAATGGAAGAGGATGTAGATGAAGATGAAATGGAGATATGATACTGCGTGAAGAGTTTGACAGGACGCTGAAAGACCTGAGTCGAAACAAGGCCCCCGGAGTAGACAACATTCCATTGGACTACTGACGGCCTTGGGAGAGCCAGTCCTGACAAAACTCTACCATCTGGTGAGCAAGATGTACGAAACAGGCGAAATACCCCCAGAATTCAAGAAGAATACAATAATTCCAATCCCAAAGAAAGCAGGTGTTGACAGTTGTGAGAATTACCGAACTATCAGTTTAATAAGTCACAGCTGCAAAATACTAACACGAATTCATTACAAACGAATGGAAAAACTAATAGAAGCCAACCTCGGGGAAGATCAGTTTGGATTCCGTAGAAACACTGGAACACGTGAGCCAATACTGACCTTACGACTTATCTTAGAAGAAAGATTAAGGAAAGGCAAACCTACGTTTCTAGCATTTGTAGACTTACAGAAAGCTTTTGACAATGTTGACTGGAATACTCTCTTTCAAATTCTAAAGGTGGCAGGGGTAAAATACAGGGAGCGAATGGCTATTTACAATTTGTACAGAAACCAGATGGCAGTTATAAGAGTCGAGGGACATGAAAGGGAAGAAGTGGTTGGGAAGGGAGTAAGACAGGGTTGTAGCCTCTACCCGATGTTGTTCAATCTGTATATTGAGCAACCAGTAAAGGAAACAAAAGAAAAATTCGGAGTAGGTATTAAAATTCATGGAGAAAAAATAAAAACTTTGAGGCTCGCCGATGACATTGTAATTCTGTCAGAGACAGCAAAGGACTTGGAAGAGCAGTTGAATGGAATGGACAGTGTCTTGAAAGGAGGATATAAGATGAAAATCAACAAAAGGAAAACAAGGATAATGGAATGTAGTCGAATTAAGTCGGGTGATGCTGAGGGAATTAGATTAGGGAATGAGACACTTAAAGTAGTAAAGAAGTTTTGCTATTTGGTGAGCAAAATAACTTATGAAGGTCGAAGTAGAGAGGATATAAAATGTAGACTGGCAATGACAAGGAAAGCATTTCTGAAGAAGAGAAATTTGTAACCACGAGTATAGATTTAAGTGTCAGGAAGTCATTTCTGAAAGTATTTGTATGGAGTGTAGCCATGTATGGAAGTGAAACAAGGACGATAAATAGTTTGGACAAGAAGAGAATAGAAGCTTTCGAAATGTGGTGCTACAGAAGAATGCTGAAGATTAGATGATTAGATCACATAACTAATGAGGAAGTATTGAATAAGAATGGGGAGAAGAGAAGTATGTGGCACAACTTGACCAGAAGAAGGGATCGGTTGGTAGGACATGTTCTGAGGCATCAAGGGATCACCAATTTAGTTCGATCGGACAAAAATCCAGCAGAAATCTTGATCCAAAACGAGCATGCACGCCCACACACAAGTATGACGACCAAGGAACACATGGCCAAATTGGGTTGGACAACCCTGCCCAATCCATTCTACAATCCAGACCTGGCACCCTCGGACTTCCATCTTCTTGGGTTGCTTAAAGATTCTCTATGGGGAACACACTTTCTAGATGACGAGAGTGTCAGTCATGCAATGAAAACATGGTTACGCCTACAGGCAAGAGCTTTTTCCAGTCGGGAATACATGCTCTTCCGCAACGTTGGCGTACGGCCTTAGAACGTGATGGAAACTACGTAGAAGATTGGGCAATACATATTGGTGTATACTGTCACCAAATTATGACTCTTAACAGTACATATGTTCTGAAAAAAAATGTTGGACATCACTTACTGAACGACCTTCGTATTAATGTAAAGAGCCATGTCCAGAGAGTAGAAGAGCGAACAAGAAAGATTTAGTTGGCGGGGAAGGCGCCTCTAAGATAATTAAATCAAGTTTGGAAGACGAGGTTATGCGTGAGGTAGGCGAGAGATGGTAGTGCCAATACGACTTGTTACTGCACGCCTGGCTCCCACAGGAAGAGCACGAGCTAACAGTGGTGCCCCAAACATCGCGGCTCTCTGCCAAAATATTAATTAACACTGCAGCCGGCGTGCTGGCGGGCGCGCAGACTCGGAGAGGACCCTTTTTTGTCGCCAGACTTATCGATATTGCCCACTGCTCGGGCAGGTCGTTTTGGAACTTGCAATTTAACCAATAATCCGGCCAACGAGGCGAGAGACCGCTGTAGATTCTTTTTGTGTGTTCTCCCTCCTGGCCACTCGGATTGTCATGCAGCGTTAAGGGACTAATTTCAGTGGTCTCACTGGTGCGGGTGTAACTGCTGCTGCTGTTTCAGCGAAATGTATGAATTGTTTTCAAAGCAACCCACCCCTCCCACGCTACACGCCCATCAGACCTCTCGCAGCAAAATTTTCTTTGTGATCGTCAGTGGTTACTGAAGCATTTATAACTCAAGACGATCTGTACTCCTACAGTGCTACACGAAGACTGACAGTCTACAGTATTTGTCTGCCCTCGTCATATCTTCAGTTTCTAGGGCTCACCTTCAAAACACATGTCCCCTATCCTCTGAAACCTTTCTATTTGCAGCTCTTACTGACCCTTCATCGCTGCATCCATCATCCAAATTGCCAGTGAATGTCATACATAAGTAACTGTAGCTATCTTCAAGACAAAATTTTTGTTGAAGTAGAGCAAAATCTATTTTTGTATACTACAAGCCTCTTCTCCTCAGCACGCAGTAAACACATTTTACACAAAACCTCCCTCCTAATGCTGCAATGTCTCTGCAGTCCTTTAAAAATTTTAGTCTATCAGTATACTTCCTGAATCAAAAATGAAGTGAGTGGAGGAGACGAAGAACAGAGGTCTCATAGACGGAATGATTGAAGTTTTTAGGGATATCACTATGTGTTTTTCTAGCCATGAGATGGTCTCTCCTCTGTAATAGTATCAAAGTACAGTTCGAAGTCCTTTTATATACTTTTCTTGGTGACTCAGAACTGGTGCTCTCTTCTAGAGATTCTTCCGATGTTACTGCGCTGTTGTTACTGTTGGACAGAACAGTAAAAAAATTCTCAGTTTGTTCGATAAGACAATTTTTGATTATTTTCGAATATCTTTTCGCCCTTCAGGCACGCCGACCGGGGTGAAATTAACCGTAGGCCCTTGATCCTCTACTTCACTCGCAACTAAAAACACTTCAGTGCAATGCACTGTTCCACCGAAGAGTGAACCACACGTGAACACACGATATCGTACGGAAACACAGTACAGATATGGATTGTTAACTGTGAACATGGGGCAAAAAAGCTATGAGACCGGAGAATCACGAGTTTAGCGCCGGCTGACAGCACGAAGCGGGTATGACCTTGAGCTGTCTAATTTCATGACAGCTACTTTATTTCCTACAAGTATATATTTCCTACAATTATTACTGTAGGTATTTAGGAACGACTTGAAAGTGAAGACACGTCCCAGCAAACATATTTTGCTGTTAGAGAACTTAATATAATTCTTTATTTATAATTTCATTTCGGCTGCTGCCATCACCAGATGAAAACTTAGAAACTGTAAAGTAGAGCTGTGTCGGTACATAGACGATTTTACTCACAAATTTTAGTGTGTAAGGCACTTAAAAAAATAATACACTAAGGCGTCTTCCTTTACTTGGCAAAAGCTTCGTGTTCAAGGCAGCTCACTATACTCCTTTATAAGACAGTGCTTTTGGGAAAATCTTAATAAATGTTTGCCTTCACGCCAAGGAAATAGAAACAGAAACTATTCCCACCGTAGCGTAAAACGAGACTGTTACGATGTAAAGTGATGGAACACATACCCATATCTGAATATATACAGCGGTTGCTTAAAGGCACATTTACATGCTTAGCTTCTATTACCACAAAACGTATTTAAATGTAATAAAATAAAGAAATAATTTGAGCCAAAGATATAGTCCACGGCTGTAGAAATGTTGTATGCAGCCACTGGAAACTTTTGAAGATTTTTGATTGTCAGATGATTGGAAGAAGAAGAGACATCTTTTGTTTCTAGGTCTTGTCCAGATTGGACGTATTTTGGCACACCGCCATTAATACTACATAATTTTACTAACGCATACACGAGTTGCAACCGAACGGCACTCGTAATTGCATAATGCAAATGTCGTACTTTAAATTGGGTTTTTATTTCAGAACTTACTGTTATAACTACCCGATATGTGTTTTACTTTGTATCATTAGTCATTGTGAGATTGTTGTACGGCTTGGCATGACAAAAGGTTCCGTAATTCTAAGCAAAGAATAGTCCAGCTCGATCCACCGTCGTCTTCGGCCGCTGTCTTATTACAAAGTCCGATTTTAGTAAAAATACAGAGAGAAGAAACACGAATAAAAATACCTGAACGGACCTTTAAGAAAAAAAGTCATGCTCAATCATCGAGAGTTTGTATGAAACGTATTCTACCAATCCGTAAACTAATTTGGTCTCTATTTAATATCCATTACTATAATTCATTGTATTGCCTCGATCCAGATACAAAAAAGCTAAAAAATTAAATTGGCGACCTCGTGTCTGGATTCATTGTCACACAACTGGACATTAAAATTGCTACACCAAGAAGAAATGCAGATGATAAACGGGTATTCATTGGACAAATATATTATACTAGAACTGACATGTGATTACATTTTCACGCAAATTGGGTGCATAGATCCTGAGAAATCAGCCGTTATAATGGCCTTGATACGCCTGGGCATTGAGTCAAACAGAGCTTGGATGGTGTGTACAGGTGCAGCTGCCCATGCAGCTTCAATACGATACCACAGTTCATCAAGAGTAGTGACTGGCGTATTGTGACGAGCCAGTTGCTCGGCCACCATTGACCAGACGTTTTCAGTTGGTGAGAGATCTGGAGAATGTGCTTTCCAGGGCAGCAATCGAACATTTTCTGTAACCAGAAAGGCCCGTACAGGACCTGCAACATGCGGTCGTGCATTACCCTGCTGAAATGTAGTGTTTCACAGGGATCGAATGAAGGGTAGAGCCACGGGTTGTAACACATCTGAAATGTAACGTCCACTGTTCAAAGGTTGTTGTCTTGCAAACGTCCCAATCTGTTGACTCAGGAATCGAGACGTGGCTGCACGATCCGTTACAGCCAAGAGGATAAGATGCCTATCATCTCGACTGCTAGTGATACGAGGTCGTTGGGATCCAGCACGGCGTTCCGTATTACCCTCCTGAACCCACCGATTCTATATTCTGCTAACAGACATTGGATCTCGAACAACGCTAGCAGCAATTTCGCGATACGATAAACCGCAATCGCGATAGGCTACAATCCGACCTTTATCAACGTCAGAAACGTGATGGTACGCATTTCTCCTCCTCACACGAGGCATCACAACAACGTTTCACCAGGCAACGCCGGTCAACTGCTGTTTGTGTATGAGAAATCGGTTGGAAACTTTCCTCATGTGAGCACGTTGTAGGTGTCGCCACCGGCGCTAACCTTGTGTGAATGCTCTGAAAATCTTATCATTTGCATATCACAACATCTTCTTCCTTTCGGTTAAATTTCGCGTCTGTAGCACGTCTTCATCGTGGTGTAGCAATTTTAATCCCCAGTAGTGTACATGTACTATATCGTCTTCCTTTTGTCACATGTTTATTGGATACCACAAACTGTATACGAGACCGCAGTACATTGAAGTAAGACGAATTGTATGTCGACACCTGAAACTACGCTGCAGTCTCGGATACAAGGTAAGGCACAGCATCATTACGTCAGCAATTTTGCCCAACCGCTCTGTATTTGCGATCTGTCACAATCTGTCGCAGATCTGTAGATCTGTCAGAATTTTCCGTTTCCGTAGTAGTGATTTTAAGCTATATAGCGGTTTCCTAAATTATACTCATTGTTCATACAGTGCAACAATACAGTTTTATCAGTCCACAATTTGAGCGACTTCAGTTCTGTGCGACGTAATATGGCGTGCAGCCATAAGTGTTCAAAATTCCACCATTACTTACCACTATTATTTTCCAGTTCAGATACTGTCGCACACCAAGATTAATTTTTACATTTATTCCGATTACGCACACGAGTTTAAATTTTTATTGTGTCATACATTACGAGTAGTATGGTACTGACCAGAAAACAATTAGCAAAGATTGAGAACTTGAGACGGCAAAAACAGACGCAATCCGGATCTGACATCTCATTAAATGATGAAAATGACATTACTGTTCACTCGATCAGTAACAAGCGACATATTATTGACTATTCCAGTATTAGAATCGGAATTTAAAAGAGCTTTGGAGGACTTACGGTCAAATGAGGCAGAAGGGATAGATAACATTCCATCAGAATTTCTAAAATCATTGGGGGAAGTGGCAACAAAATGACTATTCACGTTGGTGTGCAGAATATATGAGTCTGGCGAAATACCATCTGACTTTCGGAAAAGCATCATCCACACAATTCCGAAGACGGCAAGGGTTGACAAGTGCGAGAATTATCGCACAATCAGCTTAACAGCCCATGCATCGAAGCTGCTTACAAGAATAATATACAGAAGAATGGAAAAGAAAATTGAGAATGCGCTAGGTGACGATCAGTTTGGCTTTAGGAAAAGTAAAGGGACGAAAGAGGCAATTCTGACGTTACAGCTAATAATGGAAGCAAGGTTAAAGAAAAATCAAGACACTTTCATAGGATTTGTCGACCTGGAAAAAGCGTTCGACAATATAAATTGGTGCAAGCTGTTCGAGATTCTGAAAAAAGTAGGGGTAAGCTATAGGGAGAGACGGGTCATATACAATATGTACAACAACCAAGAGGGAATAATAAGAGTGGACGATCAAGAACGATATGCTCGTATTAATAAGGGTGTAAGACAAGGCTGTAGCCTTTTGCCCCTACTCTTCAATCTGTACATCGAGGAAGCAATGATGGGAATAAAAGAAAGGTTCAGGAGTGGAATCAAAATACAAGGTGAAAGGATATCAATGATATGATTCGCTGATGACATTGCTATCCTGAGTGAAAGTGAAGAAGGATTAAATGATCTGCTGAACGGAATGAACAGTCTAATGAGTACACAGTATGGTTTAAGAGTAAATCGGAGAAAGACGAAGGTAATGAGAAGTAGTAGAAATGAGAACAGCGAGAAACTTAACATCAGGACTGATGGTCACGAAGTCAATGAAGTTAAGGAATTCTGCTACCTAGGCAGTAAAATAACCAATGACGGACGGAGCAAGGAGGACATCAAAAGCAGACTCGCTATGGTAAAGAAAGGCATTTCTGGCCAAGAGAAGTCTACTAATATCAAATACCGGCCTTAATTTGAGGAAGAAATTTCTGAGGATGTACGTCTGGAGTACAGCATTGTATGGTAGTGAAACATGGACTGTAGGAAAACCGGAACAGAAGAGAATCGAAGCATTTGAGATGTGGTGCTACAGACGAATGTTGAAAATTAGGTAGACTGATAAGGTAAGGAATGAGGAGGTTCTACACAGAATCGGAGAGGAAAGGAATATGTGGAAAACACTTATAAGGGGACGGGACAGGTTGATAGGACATCTGCTAAGACATGAGGGAATGACTTCCATGGTACTAGAGGGAGCGGTAGAGGGCAAAAACTGTACAGGAAGACAGAGATTGGAATACGTCAAGCAAATAATTCAGGACGTAGGTTGCAAGTGATACACTGAGATGAAGAGGTTATCACAGGAAAGGAATTCGTGGCGGGCCGCATCAAACCAGTCAGTAGGCTGATGACCAAAAAAAAAAGTGAAGTAAATTTAGAAAATAGACCGTCCACCAGTAATATGCCTAAGGCTAGTTCCGAACCCATTTTGGTGCCTGATGTCATGTCTAACGGCGTGGCGGGGTGGAACAGTTGCATGTCACTAGTACTGACCCTATGTTTGATGCTATTATGAAACAGATGAACGAACTAAAAAATGTGATGACTGAAACAAAAATCAGATGGAATCCATTCAGAATCAAATGACACAACATAAATGGGACATTGACGCACGTAACGACCACTTTGAAAACAGCTCATGACGAAATAAAAACCCAAGATGATGACATTAAATCAGATTTAGCTGCACTTAAATCGTCAAAAGACACTTTGTGTAGCAGTGATGAGGAGATAAATAACAGACTGACAGGACAAGTGTACAACCTCAACGCGAAATTTTCAGAGCTTTCATCACAACAAGAAAATACAAATGAAGATGTGACAGATATATAAGCACAAATAAACAATATCAGTAAAACACGCGAGTCTGTAGTTACTCAGATTAAATCTTATCCGGCAGTGCATGATGATATAGAAACGCGTATAGCCGATGTCGAAAACAAGGTTGACACAAGTGACAAACAGCTTCCCGATAAAGTAAGACTAAGCACTGACAACCATTTCTCATGCATCAATAGAGAATTTCACTATTGGGTAGAGCAAACAGTCAAGTATTTTGACGTGTGCTTACAAGAAAAACTGCCTGCTGTTGTCCACGACACTGTCGCGGAATTTATAAATAACAACAAACACGTAATCAGTCAAGCAGCACAAGCAATTACGTACAACTAGTGAGCGATGATGGTAATAGCAGCCACCAAAACACACAGTTCGGCAATGAACTCAAGTACATTTATGACACATACTCACAGCACTCTACGTACTCACAACAACAACAGTACGCACCTCAACATGACACGCTGCATTGCAGTCGTGACAATTATCAACAACATTTTCCTTGCCATTCGCCAGTTGAACCTTATTATTATAATCATTCTAAAACTAAATATTACTATAATGCCAAGGAAGCGGAGAGCCTCATAAAACACAAAGAATTTCAGCCATTTATATCTGAAAAAAACAACCGTATATCCTACTACCTTTCTTAATGTCTTCAGAAATGCATTTCCCCGTACGTGGAGTGACCGTAAGAGAATATCTTATGTTGTCGGTTATATCCAAGGCGATGCATCTGTATCGGCGTATAATGAAGCCGACAGATGGGTCACATACGAACAAATTGAGAGAGACTATGTATCTAAATTTTTGGTCTCAGTCTGTACAGGAACGATGTCGTAGGCAGATTGTGGATCCTGAACTATTCAGTCATAAGCACGGCAATTTGCGCCGGTAGTTTGAGAAATATATAAATATGAGACATTTCCTCAACGAGCCGCCAGCAACGCGCGGCACGCTCCGCGCATTGAAGGCAAGACAACCATTTAATATATAAAAAAAATAATAATAATTTCTATACATCCCAGACAACAACGCAGAGTATTTTCTCACAGTGCTCGATTCTATTCATACGCTTCACGAGGACTAGCGTTCCGTATGGCATAAAAACTGCTACAGTGTGTACACTAGCGTCATGCAAAATACGCAGGCTAGCCAACGCAACTCCGGCAGATCAAAAATGGTTCAAATGGCTCTGAGCACTATGGGACTTAACATCTTTGGTCATCAGTCCCCTAGAACTTAGAACTACTTAAACCTAACTAACCTAAGGACATCACACACATCCATGCCCGAGGCAGGATTCGAACCTGCGACCGTAGCAGTCGCGCGGTTCCGTAATGAGAGGCCTAGAACCGCGAGACCACCGCGGCCGGCTCGGCAGATCCGTTGCTGTCGCACACGCAAGCCAACAGAATCAACCGCTTCAAATGGCAATGTACATTCACAACAAAACCAACATGCTCAACACAGCATAAACAACAATTATAACTTTTCTTATTCTAATGTCGGCATACCAATTAAGAGACAACACAACAGCAACAACAGTAACAACAATTGCTACTACTGCAAAGGAAATAATAGTCATCAGAATGGTAACCAAAATTTAAAGACGAACAAAAATAACTATCAGTTCCCACCAAACCGGCAACAGACCTGGAGTAACAACTTCTACGCTGCCCAGTATCAAAACACTTCGACGCCACCGCAGCAAAACAATAATACAGGCCAGTAGCAATTGCCGCCGCCGAAAATGCAAACTCAAAACTGGAATGCATCTACGTATCCGTAAGTGAGCAAATCATGAAAACGCAACGGCCGCCACAGTTGGGATATAGGAATAAATAATACCCAAATGTAAATATTATCGAAGTAATTAGCGCTACTCCACCTACGTCTGTGCGTGCACCCACTACAAATGGACGACGTCAAACTAAACACAGTCACTACTGAGTCCCAAGTCGTGTCGCTGTGGAAGAT
Source organism: Schistocerca serialis cubense (assembly GCF_023864345.2). NCBI lineage: Eukaryota > Metazoa > Arthropoda > Insecta > Orthoptera > Acrididae > Schistocerca > Schistocerca serialis. Next base: position 1,218,808,081 of record NC_064638.1, on the reverse strand, counting down.
TTGGGGGGAGGGGGGGGTGTCACTTCAAGCTAAATTTATTATTTGACACGCTCACTTTGCAACGGCACAATGATCATGTACCTGATTGCAACCATTATTATTCATAACGTATAATCATGACGAAAACTTGTCTCATGAACTGTGACAAGAGAGCACACAACGAAGTTCATGGTGTCACTTCAAGCTAAATTTATTATTTGACACGCTCACTTTGCAACGGCACAATGATCATGTACCTGATTGCAACCATTATTATTCATAACGTATAATCATGACGAAAACTTGTCTCATGAACTGTGACAAGAGAACACACAACGAAGTTCATCGACCAATGAAGGTGTTTTGGCATCATCTATGGTGTTGTGGGTGGTATTCCCACTACTATTACTTTGGACACAGGAGCGGCTATTAATGTCTTGTCCTATGATTTTTACCAGAAAAGGTGTGAGTTTGAACCTGTACCAGAGTATCCTGCCCAGAACTGTAAAATTTTAACTGCCGTAGGCAATAAGTTTTCTAGGGTTAAGAAATAGGTATTTGTGACAGTCAAGGTAGGTAATGGAATCGTAAAATGGCCATTCCTCGTCGCCCAAAACCTGTTCAGTAATTGTATTTTAGGTTTACATATATTGTGTTAGAAGGACGGCACTATTGACTTCTCCCAACGTAAATGTTTACTTAGAGACAAGGGCAGTTAAATTTCAATTGACTTTGATACCAGGACTCTGAAGCACGGTAAATATCTTATAGGGTGCAAGAATCAGTTAATACAGGATACTGATGATGTTGACACACGGACACAAGCACCTGTTGCCAAGTTTGAGGACTTGAAAATACTAATTAGTAATAAGTTATCAGAAACCACATCTGTCACACATGATGAACGAAATGAACATTATGATGTTTTGTCCCAGTATACGCAAGTATTTAGCAAACGACGAGATGTGATCAACACATATGTGTGTAAAATAGAAGTTAAGCCTCACCAGATTTTCTACCACAAAACGTATAATGTGATACTATCCGAGCGACCTGCTTTGTGGCATGAGTTGAAATAAATGCTACAATGGAAAGTCATCGAATCTTCCTCGTCGCCGTACTGCAGTCCTTTACTTGTTGCAAAGAAGCCCAACGGGAATGTCAGAGCTGTTTTGGATGCTCGTGCAATTAATGAGATTATTTTACCTGTTTGCACGAAACCGGAGAATTTAGAAGAGAAATTCCAGGAGTTTTTACATTCTAAGTATTTTTGTACGATAGATCTGACCAATTTGTTCTGGCAAGTCGCAATCACACCAGATTCTGGAAAGTATACTGCAATTATATTCGGGGGGCGAGCCTATCAATTTTGTGTCCTTCCCTTCGGTCTGAACGTCAGTTCAGCCGTGTTTATCACCGCATTGGAGACTGTACTTTGTGATGAATTGGTTGAATCTGTTACTCACTACATTGATGACCTGCTCATAGCTAGTAAGTCTTGGTCTCAATACATTGATACTTCGCAGAACACTCTGCATAAATTTGCACAAGCTGGAGTGACAGCTTATCTCAATAAGTCAAAATTTGCTTGAAATAAAATTAAATATCTTGGGCACATTAATGCTCAAGGTATACGACCTGGCCCATGTAAGTTAGACGCAATCAGGAATTTTCCTATTCCACGGACTATAGAGCAACTGAAATCTTTCTTTCAACGATTTTTACCACACCAACTTTTAAACAGCAAAGATATATAGAACCTACTCAAAAAGAATCAGATATTGCTATGGTATGACCAGTGTCAGAAAGACTTTAATAGTATTAAGCATGTGCTGGTTAACATTTTGCGTCATCCTGACTTTAATTTAGGTTTTTGTTTGACATCTGACTCCTCATCCTATGGCGTAGGCTGTTGTTCGTTTCAAGGGTGTAAAGAATGGAGAACAAGAACATGTGAAAATTATTAGTTTTGTGAGCCGCACACTTAGTGGATGTGAAGGCCGTTTCTATACCACAGAACTTGAAAAACTCTCTGTAGTGTGGGCCTTTAAGATATTCAGTTATTATTTGTATGGTAAGCACACTAAAATTTATACTGACCACCAAGCTCTCGCATTTCTGTTAGCTTGTAAGCTTGTACATCCCAGATTATCACGCTGGGCTTTATCTTTGCAAAACCATTCCTTGGAAATTATATGTAGTAAGGGTAAAGACAACAGCATTGCCGAGACATTGTATCGTCCGCCTCAAGGCTTTAATGAGTGTAACTCTGACCTGGAGAATGTGAATGATTACCGAATACTTCTTATGCAGGATAAGCTATATCGCCAGTATGATATCGCCTTATGTAGAAATTTGTCTACATTGCAGAAATCTGATCCTCGCTGGAATAAGGTAAAAGGTTTACTCGCAAATCAACCTGACCGACCTCTCTCTAACCAGCATTTGATACATAATGGTGTGCTATTTTATCGCCGTCATCCTGAAGCCACTACTTGGTGTGTCTGTATTCCTAAGGATTATGAACGCAACCTAATTTAGCACACACATTTTGTTTGGGGTCATTATGGTACCAAGAAGTGCCTAGCAAAGCTTTGTACCCTCTGTTACTTTAGCGTTATGAGGCGTAAGATCCACAGTATACTCAAAACTTGATTTGCCAAAATTCTAAACCGCTGACCTTGCCTACGAAGGCTGATTTGCATTCTACTCTACCAATAAACCTCTAGAAATTGTAAATTCTGACATAAGTGGTCCACATCCCAGAAGCAGTGGTGGTGCGAAATATGTTCTTGCGCTTTACTGTTTATTCTCCAAGCATGTTGAACTGTATGCTATAAGATCTGCTACTGCCACTGCTGTCATTCGTCGTTTCTCATGTGACTATATTCCTCACTTGGGAAAATCAAAACCTATTTTATCTGACAATGCTGCCTACTATACTGGGTACAAGTGGCGTAAATTTCTCAACGACAGTAGTATTTAGAGCATTTGTATCTCAAGGTGTAGTCCCCAGTGTAATCCCGCTGTACGTGTGATCCGTGATATTGACAGATTTACGAGAACCCACATTTCTATCAAACATACCAATTGGGTAACATTGTTTTTTATTTGAAGAGGTACACAACAACAAAAATGTTTATGAACCTCCGTACTCTCCTAATGAGCTCATGTTCGATCGCAGGAAGACAACAATTGGACGATGCCGTTACCAAAACTTTCTTTTCAGCAAACAGCACACGACGAAAAGGTAAGCAAAGTCTGTGCGCCACTGTCTGCAGAAGCCGAAATCAGGACTAAGCCATATGAGTGCAGTGTCAAGAGGAAACAGGAATTTAATGCTGGTATGTTAGTGCTTTTGCGTACTTCCCATAAGTCGCCCGCTTTTCAGCAGCGCAACGCGAAGTGGCGTCTGCTTTACAAAGGTCCTTACGTTATTGTCAGCATTCTGCATCCTGATGCATATCTGCTGCAGCATCCTAAAAAAAAACTGAGTTATCGGACTACATTCTCACTGTGATCGTTGAGTATGCCATGCTCAACAACAAACACATCTATGGGTCATGCTTAAGTTATAGACAACTATCAAATACATGTACCTCACAGTACTTCTGCAGAGAAGCTACGTAGTATAAGACTCTTATTTCAGCTGTTATTGTCAGCAGCAGAAGGAGAAAGAAGAGATTCGTCTTCGCCGAATACTTACAGCCGGCATATATAATTTTAAAGTACATTTTATATTAACTTTTATACATGTGTGAAGAAGATATGTTTTCAGCTTACGAGATGGACTATCTGCACCATCATTCATCAGTTACTAACGACTAACTGAATACTTAATAATTCTACATCCTTACACTTTCACCTTGAAACAGATTGGATACGCATCTCACCACTGAACACACACACTTTTAAGTACCTAAGGCCATTCTTACACTGCACACTTACACTTGTGATACGAACATTTTTTGTTTTTGATGTTAGTTCTTTGTTTATTTGTAGCTGTGCACTTGGTCTTATTGCTGGTGGTGTGGAATGTCGTATCGTGTCTACTCCTCCTCTATTTTGGACACCATCATTTGCAAAAACTAAATATAGATCTAAACTTATAATGAGAAAAATGGCTCTAAGCACTACTGGGCTTAACATCTGAGGTCATCAGCCCCAAGACGTAGAACTACTTAAACCTAACTAATCTATGGACATCACAAACTTCCATGCCCGAGGCGGGATTCGAATCTGCGGCCGTAGCAGCCGTGTAGTTCCGGACTGAAGCGCCTAGAACCGCTCAGCCATAGCGCCCGGCTGCTTGCAATGATTGCAAATACTGTCAATATTGTAAACTTATGTAAAGCTAAATGTATGACCACTCATACTTGTGTGAAGACAAGAGAAATATGTTTCTACGTTCATGCAAAGCCAATATGTTGTTATGTATTTACACCTATGTAAAAACGTATTTGTAATACGTTTACCTATAGTTATCTGTTGCATGGGGGCTTAATTATTTAGAATGCAAATAATTTTAATTTTAGTCGCTGTATGTCCGGCTACGAAGTCTCGTAGCCGGTTGGCCCTGACTAGTATTAGTACGCAATCTGACTGCATAAAATAACAACAAAGAATGACAGGAATTTTCCGTTACCACAATTAATTAATTAAGTCCCCGGCAACTATAAAAGCTACGAAACAAAAACTATGGAACAACAACGCACAAGTGTAGCTGTTCTGTGTGTGGAAGTGTGATTCAACGTACACATCTGGCACGGTTCTTCCGCAATAAGACAAGATATTTTAAATACCATTTACACTGAATTAATTAAAAAAACTGAAATACTATAATTGCACATAGAAACCCGAATTACAGTCTAATACATGAACACTAGCCAGATGCTTTGTTGACTAAACCTGTGAACAAGAGGCATCGTTAGTTAGGAAATTTAAAAAAAAAAAAAAAAAAAAAGTTTTTTACCTTCATATATATTGACTAAAAATGCACTCTGATCATTACTACATCTCCATTTGAACAACATCTGCTGTCTATCCCATCAAAACAACTGCACACGACATGGCCTCAACCAGTACAGCTATCGACATCCTCTCAGCAAAGCACTAACCACCACAACTTCTGAACAAGCACTGCCAGTGGAGGCGGCTGAATAATACACTTTGGCGCAATCTCTAGCGCTGTGACTCAGTGTAGCCACCTTTCATATGCCCCTCCTCCACGGGCTAGAATTTGATGGTATTTTTGCCAGCATTGGTGGTGAAAATACTACCAAATTCGTCCAAAAAATAGAGACAAAAGTAAAAGATAATATTAATAAGCAAATATCACATAACTAAATAAATTTTAGCTTTGCACTGACCCTTCAGTACCCTAATATATAAAATACAGTAAGGAATACAAATGCTTGCATACATGTGATTTTACATAATAGTTTACACAAGTATCATCCAATCGATGGCACCAGCAATGACGAATAAGTATAGGTAAGAGTTTCATAACATCTCATAAACAGTAAATGCACAAAAAGTCAGTTTATACAAATATTCACATAAAACCCTTTCAGTAGTTCAATAAACAAGTAGGACTCCTCAGAGTAGTTGTCAGTTCTAGTAGTAGCACCCAGCAATGGTCAACAGCTGCAAATAGCCGTCTCATAAAATTTCATCAGCAGTATTTAAACAGCTCCAACAGTGGCACCCATGAATGGCGAGCAGGCGCAGACACCAACAAGTGACATTATGTCAGTAGAAGCAGTTCCATTAGTGACACCCAGCAATGTTGAGCAGGTGCAAACACCAACAAGTGACATTTCAGTAGAAGCAGTTTCATCAGTGGCACCCAGCAATGTGAACAGGTGCAGACACCAACAAGTGACATTATGTCAGTAGAAACAGTTCCATCAGTGGCACCCAGCAATGTTGAGCAGGTGCAGACACCAACAAGTGACATTATTTCAGTAGAAGCAGTTCCATCAGTGGCATCCAGCAATGTTGAACAGGTGCAGACACCAACAAGTGACATTATGTCAGTAGAAACAGTTCCATCAGTGGCACCCAGCAATGTGAACAGGTGCAGACAGCTACAAGTGACATTATGTCAGTAGAAACAGTTCCATCAGTGTCACCCAGCAATGTTGAGCAGGTGCAGACACCAACAAGTGACATTATTTCAGTAGAAGCAGTTCCATCAGTGGCATCCAGCAATGTTGAGCAGGTGCAGGTAACAGTCCATAATATTCACTATCACTAATCAGACAGTTTATCAGAGTTTATCAGCAGAAATTAAACATTTCCAAGTGCCACCCATCATGTTGAACAAGTGCAGGTAACAGTCCATAATATTCACTATCACTAATCAGACAGTTTATCAGAGTTCATCAGCAGAAATTAAACATTTCTAAGTGTCACCCATCAATGTTGAACAGGTGCAAGCACGAACAACAGTTTGAAGGCACACACAATTGCTTTTACAAAATTATTATTAATGCTCTTACATTAAACGTACAAATTATAACAAACACACAAATGATATCAGATAATTGTCATATTAACTATTACAATACACAAATAACAGTAAACCTCTAATATTTGTGGGTGTCAGTGCAAGCCACAACAAACACGTAACATAATATTTAGGAGTTAGGTCGGTACCAATTATTTGGGATTAGGAAAGGAAAACACACAAAACACACACACACTCATCTTTCATCCACATTAAGTGCTACTGTGTAGTTGAATAGTGTTAACTGTGTAAATGCAATTCTGTCAAAGATTTGATGTTCGACATGTGTATCAAGTAGTAGTGGCAGCAATGTATAACAGTCAATAATAGGGTTAGTCAACGTCATAGTCATCATGTCAAGACCAATGTTTGCCAAGCAAATCAAATGTACGGTTGCTGAACAACTGTCAGTGTGCCAAGATATGCAAATACTTCCTCTCTCCAAAAAAAAATTATATACTGCTTAGTGATTTAAAAAAGTGTGTGTGTAGACAATCTTCCTTCCACTTGAGTGTTCTAGTCTGCCATCTTCATCCTCCTTGTTCCACATAAACCACAGTGTGTACACCACTTCAAAAATCATGGCAAAACAGAAGCAAACATGTGGAGTAATTCTTTTTTTGTCAAGTGTCACTGCTATTTCAATTGCTCACGAAGAATGCAGTGTAATAACTGTCAATGGTCTAAACCTAGTTTTTGTATGTCATGTCGTTAGCTTCCTTCCTATTAGCATACATTTATACAGCTTCTATAAAACCTCCAGCTCATATGACTTCAATGAAGTTTCTTGTACCAATGTCGTTCATAGCATTATAGCAGTTCATTTTCTTATCTTAAAATATAAGGCACTGAGCGTAAGCAAAACATGCAACAGCGAGTAAATATACCAGTAGAGAACAGAATGTCAACAAGTGGATGTAGCACAATCCCTATAACGAGGCTCTACCAAGCGAACAATCTATAATAAATACCATAGTGTGACCTAAACTCCATGTTCATACACCGCATATCAGCATTTCTATATACCAAATTAAAGAGTAGTTATGAGAACAAACAGAAATGTATAAATATGCAATCCATACGCAAAGCAGCAAATATGTATCTTACATAATAAACAGGTCATTAGCATCATATCAGCGTAAGCAAATAAATGTTCATATGTAATGTTAATAAGTAAACATGAAGGCGCAAGCAGATAAATCACAAAGAATAACTTACATACATAACCACAGTCAGCACCATTAATCAGGTGACAATTATAATTTAAATAAATAAGCACAGCAGGCACATAATAAAAAAAAGAAAGTGACATCAGTGAAAAGGCAGTGGACCCAAGCGATTCATAATATACACAAGTAACAACCCTGTTCATTAATCAATCATTGTCAAAATCAGATAACACAATGTATAAATCACGTAATTGCGAGCAGCAAATTACGTCTAAAGTACGTACCAAAGAGGAAATATGTTGCCTGAAAAATAAACTCAATTAATAGTTACCTTTTTAGTTTATTAGTTTCTTCTTCGAAATTACACTCTACCTGAAATTTTCTCGATAGCAAATCCTCTTAACGTCGGACACACACAGAATTTATCTGAAGTTCTTAAATATTTTATACAACCGTATCCTGAAAAATACTGAACGTTAATAACATAATTTACCAAGTCACTATAGCTTTATACAGAATTTAATCAGAGAAATTAGGCTGTGTATTTGTTTACGGCTGTCAGTGCATTCGCACTGAGCGCTCGATCAGCTGTAGGTACGCGTGACGTAAGAAGTAATTGTTTGCGGTCAACGACTGCCTTGTGCGGCGCGCAGACTTGACTTGCTTTGAGTTATGTGCCGCCGCCAGAACACGGCGCGGTATCCTTGTATTCTCTGCGTGTTTACGTATAACTGTAAGTTTCTCGAAAGTATGTCATTCCACAAAAATTTTAACGTTCGATATATGATGTATTCCCTTAGAGCGCCGAGATTTAAGAGTTTCTACTTCGACAGTGTTATCATGAATAATTTTGCGAACTCTATATGGACCGTTATAAAGCAGAAAAAATTTGCGACACAAGCCTTTTCCTTTGTGAGACAAACGATTAGACTTAATTAACACCTTTAGACCAACTGACAAAATTTTTAAACTACCAAGACGTTTAGCTGATTTCTCTCTTTTAGCAGCCGAAGATGCAATATTTTGTAGAGCCAGGTTGACAACTTCAGAATGCCACAGTTTCCGTGAAGGCGTAAAAGGAACGATTTCAGAAATGCGATTTGTCGGTGTTTTATTTTTTAATATCAATATAGGCGGTAAAGAAGTTGAATCATTAGGGAGTTCATACAGAATGTTTTGAAAAATACGAAGATACTGATCCCACGTTCTGTGATTTTGATGACAATAAAGACGACACAATTTATTGATTTCCTTCATCTATCTCTCTGAAGCGTTAGATTGAGTGTGAAAAAGTGAAATGAAAATTGGTTTAATCTTACGACGCCGTAGAGTACGAAGCCTAATTTTCGAGCGAAACTGTGATCCATTATCTGATATAACCTTATCAACATGACCCACTTATTTAAGAAAATGTTTGATGAAAGCGTTAGATACTGAACGAGCTGTTGCTTTGCGTAAAGGTATAAAACACACATATTTTGATGTCAATTCCACTACTACCAAAATGTACGCAAAACCATTAGTAGAACGAACCACTGGACCGAACAGATCGACTGCAGCTATCTCCTTTAATTTCGGTGGAATGATAGGAAACACCGGTGCTCTGTGAGAAATAGTCGGCGGCTTAGCCTTTTGACATATGTTGCATTTGGCAAGAACAAATCGAATACGTTTTTCCATATTACTGAAGTAGCAATTTTCTCGTAATGTATGAAAGCATTTTCTGGGACCAAAGTGTGCATAACTGAAATGTGTATACCAAATCAATTTATTAACCCACTCATCAGGAATGCAAACTAACCAAACAGAGTTGTCGTCCGATTTTCGTTTAAAAAGAATATAATTGCGAACTAAATAATACTGTCTAATCGCTACGCTTTCCTTTCTCCTCCACTTCTCCTTAATGTCCTTCCAGATTGGATCCTTGTTTTGCTCCTTAGCGATGTCCTGGAGCGAAGACGAAACAAAATTTTCAAACACAACACCTTGAATATACATCAAACAATAACTGTTTTCTTTGCAGTCCTCCTCAGCACTTTGTTTCAAACCCATAGGTGCACGTGATAAAGCATCAGCAATAATATTTGAAGAACCCTGTATGTAAGCAATACTAAAATCAAATTCCTGTAGATACAGCGCCCATCGTGACAATCTTCCATGTGTTAATTTTGTTGACATAAGAAATTCCAGAGCTCGATGATCAGTGTAAACCTTAGTATGTCTGCCATACAAAAATATGCGAAATTTTGTGAAAGCCCAAACAACAGCTAAGGCTTCAAGTTCCGTAATCGAATAACTCTTTTCTGATTTAGAGAGAACATGACTTCCAAATGCTATAGTTTTCTGTACTACAACGCCGTTTTCTTCTATCTCTTGAAATAAGTGTGCACCTAGGCCTTTGTATGATGAGTCCGTCGCCAAACAAAAATCTTTAGATAAATCCGGATGTGAAAAAAGTGGAGCAGCAACTAAAGCATCACAAAGTTGTTCAAATTCTGATTCAGCTTCCTCATCCCAACACCAATTAGAATTCTTTCCAGATACTTCACATAAACGAGGTTTGGCCAAATTGTCCAATCTAACAAAACGTCTAAGAAAATTACAGACACCAAGGAATCTACAAACATCACGCTTTGTAGTAGGAACAGCATAATTACGAATAGCATCTAGTTTCTCTGGATCAGGAAGAATACCTTCTGTAGAAATAATATGACCAAGAAATTTCACCTGAGAACGACAAAATTCAGAATTTTCCAAGTTCACTGTAATGCTAACTCTGGCAAAAATACGTAATAATGAATCCAAAATTTTGTTATGCTCGCTCCAAGAACGTTTAGCAATAAGAATATCGTCAACATATGAAGTAGTATTGTCACGAAGCTAAACAGGTAAAATTTCGCTTAAATTACGAATGAATGCTGCAGAAGGTATAGTAAGTCCAAACGGTAATTTCCGAAATCACTTTTGGGTAAAATAGTCATATCCGGTTATTCTTTACCGACTCTCTAGATAGAATGATAGTTGAAGAATTGTTTTGATAGATACAAAGAATAGTAAAAGAGTAGGCAGCAGTGCAGAAAACTAAAAGGGAAATAGCACCACTACAGCTCGGGCCCCTGTGCGCGCTACGGCACGTATTCACTTAGTGTAGCGAATCCCCTGAGGACTTAAATAGCCACACATAAATTCCAGTTTGTGACTTAGTGGCCAATTAGGTGGAAGTGCGTACATAAATTGATCTAACCATGAACATGGATGTATGTCATTCTTAGAATTGCGAAAGATCTTAAATTTCCGAACAGTTAAAAAGTGTTTATAGTCAAAGTTTTCGCCTCGTGGTGACAAAGACCTACTGCGTCTGTCCCAGTCCGAAAGTCGATTAATGTCAAGTTCGCGCGCCTGGCGCTCTCTTGTTGCATCTCGTAAATGAAATAAATTATTATCTTCAAAGCCCTCTGCTATCTGTGATTCTAAACTTCTTCTGCTGTCTTTTCCTACGATTTCGCCTTCAATTTGTTTGACTTGCTTTCGTAATGCCTCAAATTTCCTTTTAACGCGTTCATTAAATTTTCCCTGATTTTCAACATGTTTATTTATGCTCTGGTACTCTTCTGTTTCTGCAAATGGAAATGGAGCTGTATCATCTGAACCTCTGTCCCCATGTAAACTAAGATTTGTCAATTTATCTGAAATCTCCTCAACTCTTTCCGATAAGTCACCTATTTTTTCTTTCTGTTTATTTACGTCTTCCGTAAGTGGCGCGACTCGGGTTTCAGTATTAACACATTTAGTAGTTAACTGTTCATATTGTTGTGTTAGGTTATTTATTCTGTCATTTGGTACAGAATCCTCGATTCTCTCAAATATTTCTTCCTTATCGTGTGCACGTTGTAAATTTAACTCTGAAAATTTTTGTACTATCACGCGATCTCTTTCTTCCTGTTCTCTATCCTGTTCCTTTTGTCTAATTTCTATTGAAATTAATCTATTATTGTGAGCATTCAAAATCGGTTGTACTTCTTCTCTAATTTCTTTCTTTAATTCATCTTTCATATTTTTGAAACATGTCCCTATTCGTGAGTCTAACCGTGTTTCCATTGTTTCCATCTCAGTTTTAATTGTTCCTATTTGTGAGTCTAACCGTGTTTCCATTGTTCCCATATCAGTTTCTAACCGTGTTGCCAATGTTCCAATATCTGTTTTTAAATCGGATCCCAAATTGAGTATTGCACTCATCAACTGCTCCATATTAACTGGTTCGAAATTCTTTTCGCTCGTAACATTTCCCGCAAAACCAACTTCTTACGTCAAAGCTGTAAAGCTATCTGTGTTCAATACTATTCCAGATTCTTCTGCCGTTAATTTCCTATTCTGAAAATTTTTTGATTGTGAAAAGTTTTGAACTGGTTCTCGACTATTTTCCCTACTTATTAAATTATTTTCTACTTCATTATTCATCATCCTGTTCTCCTGTGTTGGCGAGTTCGCCGTGTTAACATTTTCGTCATTCTCCCTATCCATCATTTTTGTCTTTTCATCGATCGCGTAATCATTTACAAGACATACAAAACTCGTCACTATACGAAAATTACACACAATATGACACTTTATCACTGACAATACCATTCACACGAAATGCTTTCCGACAAACACGATTAACGAACAGTTGAAATATTCATAGTTGCACAAAATTGTCAAACCCGTATACAAGACATCAAAAATTAAATTCTGCAAAAATACCATTAGAAGAATGCCGAGACAACTACAAATGTTCAGTTACCAAATCTACACATGCAATATAGACTACAATTACAAAACTGCTATTTTTACTATTAAAAGAATTCCAAGGGTCGATCCGAAGCAGCGGTCGCCACATGTATGGGGGCTTAATTACTTAGAATGCTAACAATTTTAATTTTAGTCGCTTTATGTTCGGCTACGAAGTCTCGTAACCGGTTGGCCCTGACTAGTATTGTTGACTGAACCTGTGACCAAGAGGCATTGTTAGTTAGGAAATTAAAAAAAAAAAATTAAAAAATGTTTTTTGCCTTCGTATATATTGACTAAAAATACACTCTGATCATTACAACATCTCCATTCGAACAACATCTGCTGTCTAGCCCATCAAAACAACTGCACACGACATCGCCTCAACTAGTAAAGCTATCGACATCCTCTCAGCAAAGCACTAACCACCTCAACTTCTGAACAAGCACTGCCAGTGGAGGCGGCTGAATAATACTCTTTGGCGCAATCTCTGGCGCTGTGACTCAGTGTAGACACCTTTCACTGTATTTCGGTAGAGCGAATTTATATATGCTCAATTGTGTATGTTATCTACGCTTGTTACACGTGCCCATATGGCAAAGGTTATGAGACTTGCATAACCTGAAACTATTTGTAGACGTTTACTATACGTCGCTGAACTTGTAAATACGAGGAAACTGCTATGCAAAACCGTATAATTGAAAAAGACTAGTCATGATATATTGCCATGTATATAGAAGTGATGAACTATTTATGTTTGAAATTAGTTTACAAACTGTTAAGGCAAAGTCGTGTTAAGAATCGTTTGTGTAAAGACTTGTCAACGGACATTTGTTCTACATCACAACTACTTGTGTACGAATATTTGCACATCGCCTGGCAAACTGAGTACATGAAAAAGTTGTCATAGTGAAGTGCTCCGATACTTTTGAGTCCATCGCAAATTGACATTTACTGAGCTGCATCTCCGTATTCTGCAAGTCTGAATAGCAAGAACTGGTTCCCTATTGCACTACGGTAGCTTTGTTCCAAAACGATGAAGACCACTCGACAGGTGGGGGAATTTTGGACGGGTCTTCAGGGAGCAAAATGTTCTCATAAATGAGGGACACACTTACCAGGTCTAACCGAGGATCGGTAGACGCAATACCAACATAAAACTATTATAAGCGCTCGCGCCACATCCAAATATTGAAAAGCTGTTTTGTGTAAATACAGGGCTATTACAAATGACTAAAGTGATTTCATAAATTCACTGTAGCTCCATTCATTGACATATGGTCACGACACACCACAGATACGTAGAAAAACTCATAGTTTTGTTCGGCTGAAGCCGCACTTGAGGTTTCTGCCGCCAGAGCGCTCGAGAGCGCAGTGAGACAAAATGGCGACAGGAACCGAGAAAGCGTATGTTGTGCTTGAAGTGCAGTCACATCAGCCAGTCATAACAGTGCAACGACACTTCAAGACGAAGTTAAACAAAGATCCGCCAACTGCTAACTCTATTCGGCGTTGGTATGCGCAGTTTAAAGCTTCTGGATGCCTCTGTCAGGGGAAATCAACGGGTCGGCCTGCAGTGAGCGGAAAAACGGTTGAACGCGTGCGGGCAAGTTTCACGCGTAGCCCGCGGAAGTCGACGAATAAAGCAAGCAGGGAGCTAAACGTACCACAGCCGACGGTTTGGAAAATCTTACGGAAAAGGCTAAAGTAGAAGCCTTACCGTTTACAATTGCTACAAGCCCTGACACCCGATGACAAAGTCAAACGCTTTGAACTTTCGGCGCGGTTGCAACAGCTCATGTAAGAGGATGCGTTCCGTGCGAAATTTGTTTTCAGTGATGAAGCAAAATTTTTTCTTAATGGTGAAGTGAACAGACACAATGAGCGAATCTGGGCGGTAGAGAATCCTCACGCATTCGTGCAGCAAATTCGCAATTCACCAAAAGTTAACGTGTTTTGTGCAATCTCATGGTTTAAAGTTTACAGCCCTTTTTTCTTCTGCGAAAAAAATGTTGCACACATGTATCTGGACATGCTGGAAAATTGGCTCATGCCACAACTGGAGACCGACAGCACCGACTTCATCTTTCAACAGGATGGTACTCCACCGCACTTCCATCATGATATTCGGCATTTCTTAAACAGGAGATTGGAAAACCGATGGATCGGTCGTGGTGGAGATCATGATCAGCAATTCATGTCATAGCCTCCATGCTCTCCCGACTTAACCCCATGCGATTTCTTTCTGTGGGGTTATGTGAAAGATTCAGTGTTTAAACCTCCTCTACCAAGATACGTGCCAGAACTGCGAACTTGCATTAACGATGCTTTCGAACTCATTGATGGGGACATGCTGCGCCGAGTGTGGGAGGAACTTGATTATCAGCTTGATGTGTGCCGAATCACTAAAGGGGCACATGTCGAACATTTGTGAGTGCCTAAAAAGACTTTTTGAGTTTTTGTATGTGTGTGCAAAGCATTGTGAAAATATCTCAAATAATTAAGTTATTGTAGAGCTGTGAAATCGCTTCAGTCATTTGTAATAACCCTGTATTATGTTGTGAATGACATGTATGTGTATCGTGCCGTCCGAGGTCCTGCTTCCATGCCTTCACGAACTTATGCTGTGGAATGAGAATCCACCAGTCTTCTATCAGGCGGTGTGCGACCTAGGGCAATCTAAGTAAACAGTGTGACCAGTGCAAAAATATAAACTGCGCAAAGAGTGACCGCGCACACGCATCTGTATCAAAGCTGCGAACTCTGACATTTAACTGCCATAAACAACGCTCACCTTTATAATGTTATCGTATGTTTCCGGTTCATGGGACTGTGAACGACGATACATCGTGAAAAGACGTTATATCTGAAACAAAACAAAAAAAACAAAAAACGAATTTCAAGCATAATTCTGTGCGAAAGAGAGTATCAGCATTAAGAATTTGTAATTTCATGTTAACGAATGTTGTAACTTTAGGATTTTTGTACCTGTTTTAAATGCTAATCCACATTTGTGAAATCCATGATGATAAAGGTTGTCTCAGTGACTTCTTGTACACATGAACACACGTACTGAGTATAAACTACGTGTTGCTTCTGAACGGCCGCGCTAGTACTGAACTTTACGCGACTGCACATTCGCAGTAGACGCAATACCAACATAAAACTACTATAAGCGCTCGCACCACATTCAAATATTTGAACTCTGTTTTGTGTAAATATTATGTTGTGAATGACATGTATGTGCATTTGTAGACTTATGTATGGAATGTGCTTTGGAGTGAGGTGCTCGCCTGCAGGTGTATGATTTCGCCTCGCAACTCAGGGGGCAGTTTAAAGGCACATTTGCATGCTGACTATTAGCACAAAACGTAATTATAAGTAACGAAATAAAGGAATTATTTGAGCCATAGATATACTCCACGGCTGTATGAATATTGTACGCAGCCACTGGAAACATTTGAAGATTTTTGATCGTCAGATGATTGGAAGAAGGGGCATCTTTTGTTTTCTACGTCTTATCCAGATCGGAAGTATTTGGTACTACTACATTATTTTATTAATACGTTCAAGAGTTGCAACCAAACGGCACTCATAACTGCAGAATGTAAGTGTCGTACTTTAAGTTGTGTTTTTATTTCAGAATATACTGTTATTACTATCCTATATATGTTTTATTTTGCATCTTTAGTCATTGTGAGATTGTTGGATGACTTGGCATGGCAAAAGGTTCCATATTTGTAAGCAAAAAGTCGTCCAGCTCGATCCACCGTCGTCTTCGGGTGCTGTCTTATTACGAAGTCCGATTTTAGTGAAAACACAGAGAGAATAAACACGGTAAAAAATACCTGAATGGATCTTTAATAAAAAAAGCCATGCTCAAGCGCCGAGAGTTTGTATGAAACATATTTTACCAATCCGTAAACGTAAATGATCTCTATTTAACATTAATTACCATAATTCATCGCACTGTCTCGATCCAGATACGAACGAGCTAAAAAAATTAAATAAAGATGGACAAAAATATGGGAACACCGCGAGGAGCGTGATATTGAATCTTTATCCTATCACTAAAGGCGGGAGACCTGCACTACCATACAGCAGCCGTTATAGTTCTGCATTATTCTACTGTGACACTAAGGGTGGTTTGACGTGATGAAAGGGAGAATGTAGAGATTAAATGACTCATTTATTTAATAGTTGCGTATTGAACCATTATACAATCAAATTGAGTTGGGGGAGGAAAGAATTGAGTTCAGCAGCCTGCCCCAACGTACGTTCATAATAAGCCACGATAGCAGGAGAAAAAGAAATTTTAGGAACGATCGCCGTATTATCAAATGGAGTTCCATTTACTAAAGGAAGGGGTTGCAGGCATGCAACGACCACCACCATGAATCAGCCAAAGACTATGAAAGATGCTACTGGGGGTGACTCGCTAGGTAGCCTCCTGTACTAAAGGAATAAAGCTAGCAAGACGCGGAACTATTGATACGGGCGGTACTAGTTAACTTTGGCTCGCGGACCGACTACGTTAACGAAACATGAAGGGGCGCCAGACACTCACCACGTGGCGTAGGAAAAGGGGAAACGTTTTCAAGCTAGGAAGACCTAAATTCTGAGTCAAATTTGGCAAGGATCAACTGAAAGAGCTACTGCCAGACGAAGCGGAAAAGTGAGCTTGAAAGTATACACTTTAGTGCCGAACTGCAAGCTACTGTGACTAACCGACACACTGCGCACATTATGCTCAACTGTACAGGGAAAACTACAGTCTTACAGCTGGCTGGAGTGGGCCAGAGGTTCGAGGGGCTTCAGTCTGGAACTGCGCGACCGCTACGGTCGCAGCTTCGAATCCTGCCTCGGGCATGGATGTGGTGATGTCCTTAGGTTAGTTAGGTTTAAGTAGTCCTAAGTTGTAGGGCACTGATGACCTCCGATGTTAAGTCCCATTGTGCTCAGAGCAGTTTTTTGAAGAGTCGTATAAGCCGGAAAAATTGCGTAAATCGTAATTTAAGGAACGCACATCAGTCAAATGACCTACAAGATTCCCTCTGGGCCGAAGGGCGGGAGGCTACAGTGCACGTCGGCGCTCATGCTTACCGAAACTCCACCTTCTGGAAGCAGCACCTCCAGGTTCACACATGGTCACACTACAACTACCTACTGCCCCTTAGTCCACTATCCACCGGCGGAGGGCGGTTGGCGCCCACCCGCGAAAAACGGGTGCGCACCTGAACTGGCCAATTAGAGGGCCATAATTTCACAGAGAGGCGACCTCGCGACGTTAAAATCGAGCAGAAATAGCAGTTACGAGGTTGGTAAGGCATGTTGCGGAACTGAGAACAGGAGAAACTTTGGCCACTACTGAACATTCAAACGACACCACGTGCTACCGTGGCGATCGGAAAAAGGGATGGAAAACGGGAAGCCATCATGGCTGCCCTCGCCCATAAATAAAGAAAATTCCTAGCGCCAAGCTTCTCTCACAGATCAGTGTGAGACAAACTGGAAACATCGTCATATAAATTAGGCAACCGAATAGGAATTATTAACAGGGCCTGAATTAGTATATTACCAATACAAGAATGCTGGGATTAGAAATATGAAATACGAGCACTGAATAGTCAATGAAGTGCACGTCTTTGAACACCTACTTGGGTAGTGAGCTTGACGACCGTGCACCTTGAGTTAGGGTTTGCCTGTACTTTAAGGTTGCACTATACACCATACATTTTCTATCAAAGAGAAGAAATAAGTTTGTAAATATATATTACATTGTTATTTTAGCTATGTACTCTGATTTTGTGATCACAGAATGGCCTGGTGATAGTACTTGGTACTGAAACGGGTAGACAGTGAGAAAAATATGTTAATGCTTATGGGCTGAGAAAACATTCCGGTAACTTTAGCATGCGGCATTATGCTCCGTGACAAAGTCACATCGATTAAATACCTTGGAGTAACGCTGCAGAGTGAAATGAAATGGAATGAGCACTTCTTGGCAGTATGGAAGGCGAATACTCCACTTCGTTTTATTGGGAGAATTTTGGGAAACTTTAGCTGATCTACAAAGGAAACGGCGTATAGAAAGCTAGTGCGACAAATTCTGGAGTACTGCTCAACTGTGTGGGATCCCCACCAGATCAAATGGTTCAAATGGCTCTGAGCACTATGGGACTTAACATCTGTGGTCATCAGTCCCCTAGAACTTAGAACTACTTAAACCTAACTAACCTAAGGACACCACACACTTCCATTCCCGAGGCAGGATTCGAACCTGCGACCGTAGCAGTCGCGCGGTTCCAGACTGAGCGCCTACAACCGCTAGACCACGGCGGCCGGCCACCAGATCAGATTAAACAAAGATACCGAAGCAGTTCAGAGGTGTGTTCCTAGATTTGTTACCGGCAGGTTCGATCAGATCACCAGTGTTATGGAGATACTTCGTGAAATCCAATGGAAATCCCTGTATGGAAGACGGCGCTGTTTTCGCGAGGCGCTATTGCGGAAAGTTAGAGAACTGGCATTTGAGCCCCAGTGCAGAGCAATCCTACTGCAGCCAACGTGCATTTCGCATAAACCACGAAGATGAGATGGTAGAAATGACGGCTGGCATGGAGGCGTTTAGACAATCTGTTTGGTGATGGAACAGGAAAGGAAGTGACTAGTGGGGGTAAGTGGTACCCTCCGCCATGCACCGTACCGTGCCTTGAGAGATACGTATGTAAATGTAGATGTAGATGTAGAAAACAGAAATGTGAGTACTGATTAAACAAATAATATTTCTTACACACAATAGTGTAGTACCTTTTTACATTATTTGATAAAATTAAAAATTTTCTGGAACAACGCTTCTTACAGATTTTAACTATGAAAACTGCTCTATTTATACTAATCACGAGTTAAAAACAGTGAGGAATTAACTCACGTTCATATGAACCGAAAAATAAATTATAAATGTAGCTACTCTTTAATTAATGTAACAGTAACTAGTTAGTTAGTTAGTTAGTTACAGGTTCAATACACCATTTGAACGATTCTTTTATCGGAATAATGTGGGCCGACTTAGTTGACAGGATATTTATCCATGATTGGTGTTAACATTAATGAGCATATTGTTATTTTTAATCGTATTCGTGCAATTAAGCCTTTTTTTTAATTGGCTACCAGTTTGTGTGTAGAATTTCATCAATGGAATAGGAGTCATCCAGGAGAAGTAATTATAAATTATATTAGAACCTGCTCAGCTGCCTGTCAGACTTTTTATGTTATTGGGCAAATGATTAAAAACGTTTTGTTGCTGCATGTTGAACTCGTCTCTGATTCACTGAAAGATTTGACAACGGGTAATAAAAGACATTTTTCCCTCTTGTGTTGTACGTATATACATCATTGCTCTTCTCGAATTGTTATGGAATACTTACTATGAATTTCATTTGTGAATATGTGTATTGTGACAGTGGAGTTAAAACGCCTACGTCATTGAAGAATTACGTACATGACGTCTGTGAGTGAACACTAAATATTATACTTACTGCTCGCTTTCGTGAAGTCAATCTTTCTAGGCGATGAGTTAACCCATGCATCTATTCCATACGACATTAGCGAATGGAAATATGCAAAATACGTCAGGAGATCGATGCGTTTGTTTCCAAGATGTACACCCAAAAATTTGTAGCATTCTCCTCTACTTTCAGTCTCCTGCTTATGTGCTATATCAATAACTGTTGGTATGATTCGATTTGTTGCAGAAAACTGAATATAGAGTGTCTTTTTTTTTCAAAATTGACGGGTGTTCATTTTTAGTCCACCACATAATAATTATAGAAAAATGTCATTCACCAACTCTTCTGTGGTGTAATGTCCACCAGTTAGGCCACTGAGCCTTTAACTTCCTTTGAAACTGATCTTCGGGGAAGTTGTGTTAGACGTCTGGAGCAAACGCGTTCTTAATGTGAGAAGGCCGCCTTTGTTCGGCATTTAGCACCCGGAAGGATACGGCCAAACTATTACCGGTACTGAAGTCAGGAACTGATTTTGGAGTTCCGATGGTAGTCGATAAAGCCTGCGAGCAAGTTGGCCGAGAAAGTAATCCCCGTATCGGATTTCCATTAGGCAGCGGATACCTGGGGCGTTTGCAGCCTCCCTGGTCGCTCGCAGGAAGCAACAGGGCGAAATAATGCGCAGGCCTGCGGCCACCGTCCGCTCGCTCCTGCTGTGGTCTCTGAAACAGCCGAGGGAAGCACCCCGGCGTCTCTGCGGATGATTCCCAATCACCATGGGTCACTAGTATTGCTCTTACAAGGAAACCTCCCCATCGCACCCCCGTCAGATTTAGTTATAAGTTGGCGCAGTGGATAGGCCTTGAAAAACTGAACACAGATCAATCAAGAAAACAGGAAGACGTTGTGTGGAACTATGAAAAAAATAAGCAAAATATACAAACTGAGTAGTCCATGCGCAAGATAGGCAACATCAAGGATAGTGTGAGCCCAGGAGCGCCGTGGTCCCGTGGATAGGGTGAGCAACTGCGGTACGAGAAGGTCTTGGTTCAAGTCTTACCTCGAGTGAAGAGTTTACTTACTTTATTTTCGCAAAGTTATGATCCGTCCGTTCGTTCATTGACGTCTCTGTTCACTGTAATAAATTTAGTGTCTGTGTTTTGCTACCGCACCGCAAAACCGTGCGATTAGTAGACGAAAGGACGTGCCTCTCCAATGGGAACCGAAAACATTGGATCTGAAGGTCATAGGTCAACCTATTCCTCTACAGGAAAACGCGTCTGATATATCCTATACGACACTGGTGACGGCATGTGCGTCACTTGACAGGAATATACTGTCGACCCACCTAACTTGTACACTTGGCGAATGGGTAAAAAGATTCTTCCACCTTGCCCGATTTAGGTTTTCTTGTGGATGTGATAATCACTCCCAAAAAAGTGATGAAAACATAAGAGTTTGTCACATAAACTGGAACAAATGAATGCAACAGTTCCACAGTCGCACAGTTCTCCCTGTGTTTTGTCAAAACATATGTTTTTAACATTTTCAAATTTTTCGGACGGACAGACAGATAATAATTGTCTGAAAATAAGATATTAAACTTTTCACTCAAGGGAAGACTTGAAATATGGACCTCTCGTTCCGTACCTGATCACGCTAACCACAGCACCACGGCCCTCCAATGCCCACACTCTTCGTGATGTTGCCTATCTTGCCCATGGACTACTCAGTTTGTATATTTTGCTTATTTTTTTCATAGTTCCACACAACTTCTTCCTGTTTTTTCGATTGATCTGTGTTCAGTTATTCAAGGCTTATCCACTGCACCAACTTATAACTTAATCTGACGGGGGTGCGATGGGTAGGTTCCCTTTTTAGGACAGGCTCTGCTGGTCATAAATATTGCAACACCCCGAAGAGCTGCAAATGACGAGATTTTACTTATTGTGCTTATGCAAAACAGTGGTCCATAAACATATTTAATTGTCCATTGTTTGCAGGTTTGCAGTTTCACGGTCAACAAGGATGTACGAGGTGCATTCAAGTTCTAAGGCCTCCGATTTTTTTTTCTCTGGACTGGAAAGAGATAGAAACATGCGCATTGTTTTAAAATGAGGCCGCTTTCATTGTCAATACGTCCCAGAGATGGCAGCACCGTACGGCAGATGGAATTTTACCGCCAGCGGCGAGAATGAGAACTGTTCTGAGTACTTAAAATGGCGACGTTTCCCTTACTTGAACAGCGTGCAATCATTCGTTTTCTGAATTTGCGTGGTGTGCAACCAATTGAAATTCACCGACAGTTGAAGGAGACATGTGGTGATGGAGTTATGGATGTGTCGAAAGTGCGTTCGTGGGTGCGACCGTTTAATGAAGGCAGAACATCGTGTGACAACAAACCGAAACAGCCTCGGGCTCGCACAAGCTGGTCTGACGACATGATCGAGAAAGTGGAGAGGATTTTTTTGAGAGATCGCCGAATGACTGTTGAACAGATCGCCTCCAGAGTTGGCATTTCTGTGGGTTCTGTGCACACAATCCTGCATGACGACCTGAAAACGCGAAAAGTGTCATCCAAGTGGGTGCCACGAATGCTGACGGACGACCACACGGGTAGCCATGTTGCCAAGCAATGTTGACGCGCAACGACAACATGAATGGGACTTTCTTTTCATCGGTTGTGACAATGGATGACACATGGATGCCATTTTTCAATCCAGAAACAAAGCGCCAGTCAGCTCAATGGAAGCACACAGATTCACCGCCACCAAAAAAATTTCGGGTAACCACCAGTGCTGAAAAAATGATGGTGTCCATGTTCTGGGACAGCGAGGGCGTAATCCTTACCCACTGCGTTCCAAAGGGCACTACGGTAACAGGTGCATCCTACGAAAATGTTTTGAAGACCAGATTCCTTCCTGCACTGCACTGCACTGCAACAAAAACGTCCGGGAAGGGCTGCGCGTGTGCTGTTTCACCAAGACAACGCACCCGCACATCGAGCTAACGTTACGCAACAGTTTCTTCGTGATAACAACTTTGAAGTAATTCCTCATGCTCCCTACTCACCTGACCTGGCTCCTAGTGACTTTTGGTTTTTTCCAACAATGAAAGACACTCTCCGTGGCTGCACATTCACCAGCCGTGCTGCTATTGCCTCAGTGATTTTCCAGTGGTCAAAACAAACTTCTAAAGAAGCCTTCGCCGCTGCCATGGAATCATGGCGTCAGCGTTGTGAAAAAGTGTATGTCTGCAGGGCGATTACGTCGAGAAGTAACGCCAGTTTCATCGATTTCGGGTGAGTAGTTAATTAGAAAAAAAATCGGAGGCCTTAGAACTTGAATGCACCTCTTATAACAAAAAAAAGGACGCCAACAGTCAGGTCACAGAGGAAGGGGATGGAATATTATTGAACATCGCTTGTTGCTTTGCCGTCCTTGTAACCAATTTATTGAACATGAGAACTCTATACTAAAATGTTTCAAGCCCAAAAGTAAATATCATCTTTTTTTTTAACAATACAACAATTTAAGGAACTCAAAGCACAAAGGTCTCTTTGCTTCAGAACCAACAAACTTTAAGGAATACAGTTTTACTCAGGCCCCACTTTTATCTTTAGCCATGTTTCAAGACTGTCTTCTCACAATAAGGAAATATATCATACATGAATAAATTACACTTGGTCAGACTGACGTCAGATCGTGGCACAAGCCCGCAAGTGTCGCAATAGACTCACGAAGTATTAGACCTTGGGCACCTGTCCCCGGCCACAACGAGACAAACAAAGTAGTGATACAACACACGTAGAAAAGCTCTGTTAGACTATGCAAGGAGACAACAATAAAACTCTGGCCTCCGTCAGCGGTACCACATTCAAGGCAAAAACAAATGGGGGCGCGGCAACATTCAGTGCGCGTGGCAAAATCCAGAAATTATTAAGGCATGAAACATAAAAGGTATTACAACCACCTTAACAAATATAAAAGTAGGTCTCAGAAATTAATCGAAACGAGCTGCACGGATACAACAATAAACCTTTCCACCCTCCCAATGGTACTACACTTACCACAAAAAAAGAAAAAATTGCAGGTGCTAAAAATTTCAAAAATTATTAAACACAGTAATTTTTGAAACCACGTTAACGAAAGTAAAACTAACATTCGAAAAATAACCTTCACAAGCCACCAAGCACCTTAATCATCGCTATATAA
The DNA here is from genome assembly GCF_023864345.2 of Schistocerca serialis cubense. Taxonomy (NCBI): domain Eukaryota; kingdom Metazoa; phylum Arthropoda; class Insecta; order Orthoptera; family Acrididae; genus Schistocerca; species Schistocerca serialis. The sequence continues at coordinate 1,218,783,936 of NC_064638.1, read as the reverse complement.
ACGGTTCTGGGCTTACCAGATTGTCTAGACATAATTTAAGCTCGTCACTTATCATTAGAAAACAGCTGCTGGAATAACGTATGAGATATTAAAACCTTCGGGACATTAAACAGTATCTAGCACACTACGATCTGCAAGGTGACTGTCGTACCATAAAACTCTGATTATGCTACTAAGTACTAAACTATGGCTGCCAAGAGGCAGAGCGGGCCTTAGACAGTTGTAAGATAAGGTCGTACTTACAGCCCACTGGGCCATAAAATCAAAACACAGGTCACAATCATTAAGTCTTAACTTAAAACAGGGTGCGCACAGATTTCGTAAGACTAACACACTCTAACAGACAAACCCATTTCTCTTTGGAAAATGGCTGAGGACGTGATGGCTGTTCGTGTAGCAAACAACCAATCAATCACCTTGCGGCCGTATGAGAACAAAGTTTAAACCACTCGAGGACGCAGGCACTGAGCTGCTCCAAAACAGCAAGATGTCGACGACGGAAACCGATTTTTCCAAAAGTCTCACAGACATTGCTCACCATGGAGTAAGTGGCGGCAACCTCGGAGCATTGTTCCCGAGCAGGGAACCCAAGGAAGACGCAGGCCTCATGCAGCCGGAGACAGCAAGAACATCGGCAAGCACGCCGCGACAACAGCTACAACGCACTGTCCCGCAAGGCTGTCTCTCGGCACTCCACTAGAGAATGTCTGAGCCCGAAGAAACAAGTACATTGACCTTCCACGACTGGTCATACTGACCGCTCGGTTTCAACTTTCCCTTCTCCCCACCGGAAACTGTGTCTCCTGGCCAGAGTCCGCCAACTAAAGGTCCTCTCATGAACAAAAACAGTCTAAAACTCACCGGAAGCTACGTATCGACCACTCTGCAAGGCTCGTGGAGGTTAGCAAATTTAGTACACACTACTACTGCTTATAGACGCAACAATGGCTTCCACGTTGACTCGAGCAGAGCTTTGATGACAAATACGGGCTCGTCTGCCGACACTGCTGCAACTTAGTGTCAGTGATAAGGCAGCACTAAAATAGGTTTAGGGTGGTAAGGTCAGAGGCCATGAAAAGCACTATTCGTACTGACAGTTTGTGACATTATTGTTCATATTTAAAAAAAAAAGTTTGTAAATATTTTATTGAAACTGTTAGAGCAGAAGTAGAGACATCTTGTTTGAAGTGAAATCTATACTGAAACTCTTTGATAAGATTAAAATGAATGTACATATTAAGAAAAAGGGTATAATATTTACTTTCAAATATTGTAAAGATATCTATTTGTTATAATTAATAAATGTAAAAAGGTGCTATAATGTACAGGGTTATTACAAATGATTGAAGCGATTTCACAGCTCTACAATAACTTTATTATTTGAGATATTTTCACAATGCTTTGCACACACATACAAAAACTCAAAAAGTTTTTTTAGGCATTCACAAATGTTCGATATGTGCCCCTTTAGTGATTCGACAGACATCAAGCCGATAATCAAGATCCTCCCACACTCGGCGCAGCATGTCCCCATCAATGAGTTCGAAAGCATCGTTGATGCGAGCTCGCAGTTCTTGGTAGAGGAGGTTTAAACACTGAATCTTTCACATAACTCCACAGAAAGAAATTGCATGGGGTTAAGTCGAGAGAGCGTGGAGGCCATGACATGAATTGCTGATCATGATCTCCACCACGACCAATCCATCGGTTTTCCAATCTCCTGTTTAAGAAATGCCAAACATCATGATGTAAGTGCGGTGGAGCACCATCCTGTGGTACGTTTAGCTCCCTGCTTGCTTTATTCGTCGACTTCCGCGGGCTACGCGTGAAACTTGCCCGCACGCGTTCAACCGTTTCTTCGCTCACTGCAGGCCGACCCGTTGATTTCCCCTTACAGAGGCATCCAGAAGCTTTAAGCTGCGCATACCATCGCCGAATGGAGTTAGCAGTTGGTGGATCTTTGTTGAACTTCGTCCTGAAGTGTCGTTGCACTGTTATGACTGACTAATGTGAGTGCATTTGTAGCACGACATACGCTTTCTCGGCTCCTGTCGCCATTTTGTCTCACTGCGCTCTCGAGCGCTCTGGCGGCAGAAACCTTTATGAGTTTTTCAACGTATTTGTAGTGTGTCGTGACCATATGTCAATGAATGGAGCTACAGTGAATTTATGAAATCGCTTCAATCATTTGTAATAGACCTGTAATTATGTATGTAATAGTTACTGGCACTCACTTAGGGCTGTATGAGATAGGTGTAGTATAAAAGATGGGGTAGTTCCGTCAGGAACGGAAAGCTGTGTAAGCTTAGGAAAAGGTTCTGATATTAATGCAGTTGTTGCCACCAATGCCACCGTCGCTGATCACAGCTTACAGGGTACGACATTTTAGGTATGTATTATAGTGTGTGCCAGGAAGTTGAAATGTGCTTTAAGAATAATAACCATCATCCAAATTAACAATTGTGTCCACCTGGTAATTTATCCCTCTCATAAACCAAGTAAGATCCTAACCTGGTAAATGAAAATTCTGAGTGACCTGTATTCAACCAAGACTGTGAAATCTTTGATATATTGTTGGCAAATCGGTGATTAATTAATGAAATAATTGATGGAAAGTATAACTGAGAATTTCATAATTAACATTGCTATTACTTTATGTGTTAAAGTGATTACGTAAGGTTATTCCAGATTCAGAGACCACATTAGATAAATTGTTTGCTGCTTTCACATTACGTACAGGGCTATTACAAATGATTGAAGCGATTTCATAAATTTACTGTAGCTCCATTCATTGACATATGGTCACGACACACCACAGATACGTAGAAATACTCATAATGTTTTGTTCGGCTGAAGACGCTTTCAGGTTTCTGCCGCCAGAGCGCTCGAGAGCGCAGTGAGACAAAATGGCGACAGGAGCTGAGAAAGCGTATGTCGTGCTTGAAATGCACTGACATCAGTCAGTCATAACAGTGCAACGACACTTCAGGACGAAGTTCAATAAAGATCCACCAACTGCTAACTCCTTCGGCGTTGGTATGCACAGTTTAAAGCTTCTGGATGCCTCTGTAAGGGAAAATCAACGGGTCGGCCTGCAGTGAGCGAAGAAACGGTTGAACGCGTGCGGGCAAGTTTCACGCGTAGCCCGCGGAAGTCGACGAATAAAGCAAGCATGGAGCCAAACGTACCACAGCCGACGGTTTGGAAAATCTTACGGAAAAGGCTAAAGCAGAAGCCTTACCGTTTACACTTGCTACAAGCCCTGACACCCGATGACAAAGTCAAACGCTTTGAATTTTCGGCGCGGTTGCAACAGCTCATGGAAGAGGATGCGTTTATTGCAAAGCTTGTTTTCAGTGATGAAGCAACATTTTTTCTTAATGGTGAAGTGAACAGACACAATGTGTGAATCTGGGCGGTAGAGAATCCTCAAGCATTCGTGCAGCAAATTCGCAATTCACCAAAAGTTAACGTGTTTTGTGCAATCTCACGGTTTAAAGTTTACAGCCCCTTTTTCTTCTGCGAAAAAAACGTTACAGGACACATGTATCTGGACATGCTGGAAAATTGGCTCATGCCACAACTGGAGACCGACAGCGCCGACTTCATCTTTCAACAGGATGGTGCTCCACCGCACTTCCATCATGATGTTCGGAATTTCTTAAACAGGAGATTGGAAAACCGATGGATCGGTCGTGGTGGAGATCATGATCAGCAATTCATGTCATGGCCTCCACGGTCTCCCGACTTAACCTAATGCGATTTCTTTCTGTGGGGTTATGTGAAAGATTCAGTGTTTAAACCTCCTCTACCAAGAAACGCGCCAGAACTGTAAGCTCGCATCAACGATGCTTTCGAACTCACTGATGGGGACATGCTGCGCCGAGTGTGGGAGGAACTTCATTATCGGCTTGATGTGTGCCGAATCACTAAAGGGGCACATATCGAATATTTGTGAATGCCTAAAAAAACTTTTTGAGTTTTTTTATTTATGTGCAAAGTATTGTGAAAATATCTCAAATAATAAAGATATTGTAGAGCTGTGAAATCGCTTCAATCATTTGTAATAACCCTGTATTAATGAAAGGGAATGCTAAGTTGATGATTAATGGTAACAAATAGTAACGTTAAACAGTTTATAGTGAATCAATGAAATCTTAAGTACCAAATACGTTGATGTAGAAACCCCCCTTTCCCAATTTACTTCTGCTTTCATGAAATCAGTCTGTTTGATTAAGCAATTGGGAACTGCAGTTTTGTTTCGAGTGGCTAAACTTTTCTTGTATTGTTGAACCATCTTTTACCTAAACCTGAAGGGAAGTCTGTTAGGTAAGTAGGGAGTTGCCATCTTTTCTGCTGTCCTACTCAGCTTCATTACGTGTGCCTAATGAGACTGGTGAACAATAGTGTACCACTGACCACATATATTGTTATCGACGCAGAACACTAGTCTAACTACTGTTATATGTCATACCTCTGAACTAATGACTCATTTGAAGAAACGAGTTAAAGTCTCATGCTTATTCCTTAGGTTAACACACATTGTTAATACACTTATTTTTGTGGTTTTGCTGTTCGGATAGGTAAACCGATTCAGAGAATACAAAATACACGCAGGTATTACATCTGGGTCTACATATCAGCTCAGTAAATAACACACACAACATAAGGAGGAATATTACAAGTTTCACTGAGTTAGATCTCTCCAGAACTAATGTTTGACAACAAAGAATTTCTGAACAAACAAATCTTATCATTCAATAGAAGAGCAACATTTCAGGAGCAATGGGAAAGCCGCCATATATCTAATTGAATTACTAAATAGCTTTTACTTGTTAGCTTAATCTTCTGCCGAAGTTAAGCTTCAGAACACAGAAGTTTTTAAAAACTAAATCTCAACATTTAACATAACAAAGGTATCTAATAAACAAATGAGTGGCTCGGCGGACGAGCTGGGGTAATTAACTAACATTTATTTCATGTAAATTCTGAGGCGTGTACATAACAAGCGGACTGGAGCTTGTAATTATAATAACAGGATAACAAACGATACAGGACTACACTAAGATGATAAAAGACATGGGACAGGGTGTGAGTGTGAATTCCTAAGGGACCAAACTGCTAAGGGCATCGGTCCTTAGACTTACACACTACTTAAACTGAAAAAGCTAAGGACAACACTTACACCCATGCCCGAGAGAGGACTCGAACCTCCAGCGGGAGGGGCCGCACGATTAGTGATGACGCCTCCAACCGCACGACCATTCCGCGCGCCTCATGGGATAGTGATATGCAGATGTACAGGGTGTTACAAAAAGGTACGGCCGAACTTTCAGGAAACATTCCTCACACCAAAGAAAGAAAATATGTTATGTGGACATGTGTCCGGAAACACTTACTTTCCATGTTAGAGTTCATTTTATTACTTCTCTTTAAATCACATTAATCATGGAATGGAAACACACAGCAACAGAACGTACCAGCGTGACTTCAAACACTTTGTTACAGGAAATGTTCAAAATGTCCTCCGTTAGCGAGGATACATGCATCCACCCTCCGTCGCATGGAATCCCCGATGCGCTGGTGCAGCCCTGGAGAATGGCGTATTATATCACAGCCGTCCACAATACGAGCACGAAGAGTCTCTACATTTGGTACCGGGATTGCGTAGATAAGAGCTTTCAAATGCCCCCATAAATGAACGTGAAGAGGGTTGAGGTCAGGAGAGCGTGGAGGCCATGGAATTGGTCCGCCTCTACCAATCCATGGGTCACCGAATCTGTTGTTGAGAAGCTTAGGAACACTTCGACTGAAATGTGCAGGAGCTCCATCGTGCATGAACCACATGTTGTGTCGTACTTGTAAAGGCACATGTTCCAGCAGCACAAGTAGAGTATCCCGTATGAAATCATAATTGAGCGTAGGTGGAAGAACATGGGGCTCAATTAAGACATCACCAACAATGCCTGCCCAAACGTTCATAGAAAATCTGTGTTGATGACGTGATTGCACCATTGCGTGCGGTTTCTCGTCAGCCCGCACATGCTGATTGTGAAAATTTACAATTTGATCACGTTGGAATGAAGCCTCATCCCAAAAGAGAACATTTGCACTGAAATGAAGATTGACACATTGTTGGATGAACCATTCGCAGAAGTGTGCCCGTGAAGGCCAATCAGCTACAGATAGTGCCTGCACACGCTGTACATGGTACGGAAACAACTGGTTCTCCCGTAGCACTCTCCATACAGTGACGTGGTCAACGTTACCTTGTACAGCAGCAACTTCTCTGACGCTGACATTAGGGTTATCGTCAACTGCACGAAGAATTGCCTCGTCCATTGCAGGTGTCCTCGTCGTTCTAGGTCTTCCCTAGTCGCGAGTCATACGCTGGAATGTTCCGTGCTCCCTAAGACTAAAATGAGCTCTAACATGGAAATTAAGCGTTTCCGGACACATGTCCACTTAACATCGTTTCTTTATTTGTGTGTGAGGAATGTTTCCTGAAAGTTTGGCCGTACCTTTTTGTAACAGCCTGTATAGAGGGCTATAGTATCGCGTAAACAAGGTGGAAAAATTCAGTGAATTGGTAGAACTGTAATTAATACTCAGGTTATCCATATGGACAGGATTCCGACGTGATTATGGCCACACAATGGGAATTGACAGACTCTGAACGCGGTTTGGCTGTTTGAGACAGACGCATATGACATTCCATTTCGCAAGACGTTTGTGAATTCAATATTCCGAGATACACAGCTCGAGGGTTTGTCGAGAACACCAAATTACGGGCATTATCTCTCATAGCGGACAACGCAGTGGCCGAGGGCCTTCACTTAGCGTCCGATAGCAGCGGCTTTTGCGTAGAGTTGTCGTTGCTAAGAGACAAGCAACACTGCGAGAAACCGTCTTAGGAATGAATGTGAGACGTACGACGAAGGTATCTGTTAGGACAGTGTGGCAAAATGAAGCGTTCATGGGCTCTGGCAGCAGACGACCGACGCGAGTGCCTTTGGTAACAGTACGACATCATCTTCAGCGCCCCTCGTGGGCTCGTGACCAAATCGATTGGACCCTGGACGACTGGGAAACCTGGCGGGGTCAGATAAGTTCCGATTTCAGTGGATAAGAGCTGATGGTAGGTTCTCCAGTGTGGCGCAGACCCCACGAAGTCCTCGACCCAAGTTGTCAACAACCTACAGTGCGGACTGGTGATGGCTCCATAATGGTGCCGGCTAGTTTTACATGGAATTGTCTGAGCTCTCTGGTCGAACTGAACAGTCATGGAATAGAACTGACTATGGACGTCTGCTTGGAGACTATTTGCAGCTGTTCATGGACTTCACGTGCCCAAACAAGGATATCATGTCACCAGGCCACAGTTGTTTGCGCTTCACATTCTCGACAGTTAAAATGAATCATTTGGCCTTCCAGATCACCCGACGTCCCATTGAACAGTCGTTTTAAACGTAGTCACTGCCCCGCTGACAAACAGAAATCATGTGAAACGAAAGCAGTTGTCAGAAGGACAATGAGAGTCTCTTTTAACGAATTTGAAAGCAATATTTTATCTGCAGATCTAAAAATAACCCCAAAAAATTTTGGTCGTACGTAAAATCTATGAACGCTACAAATAATTCAATACCTTCTCTTGCTGACACTACAGGTAATGTAACTAATGATGATAAACAGAAGGCCGAAATTCGAAACCTAGCTTTCAAAATCTCGTTTACGGTAGAGGACTGCAGCACCATTCCCCCTATCAATTATCGAACAAACGAAAGGATGGGCTGACATAGTGTTTAGTGTGTCTGGAATTGTAAAACAGTTAAGATTCGTAGGTGCCAAAAGGCATCTGGCCCAGACGGTATCCCCGTAAGATTTTATGTTGACTATCCTACAAATATAGCACCAATCTTATCTGTCATCTATGAGTGTTCATTGGAACGGCGGATAGTACCACCGGACTGGAAGAAGGCCCAGGTCATAGCAATCTATGAGAAGGGCAGGAAATAGATGGGCATAATTACCGGCCAATTTCACTGACATCGATTTGTTGGAGAATCATGGAAAATATTTTGTGTTCAGACATAATGACCTTTCTAGACTCTGAGAAGCTCATCTGCAGAAACCGGCACGGTTTTAGGAAACAGCGGTCATGCGAGACACAGCTGGCCCTCTTTGTGCATGATATTCAACAGGCTCTAGATACCGGCCCCAGGTTGATGCCATATTTCTCGACTTTCGAAAGGCGTTCGACTCAGTTCCGCACTGTCGCTTGCTACAAAAAGTGCGCGGTTACGGTGTATCCAATGACATACCCGGTTGGATAGAAAGTTTTCTAACAGACAGGGAGCAGTATGTCGTCCTGAACGGGGTAACTTCAACAAAAACAAGAGTAACTTCAGGTGTGCTCCAGGGCAGTGTAATAGGTCCTCTGCTTTTTACGATTTACATAACCGATCTGGTTGATGGTATTGACAATGGCCTCAGACTGTTTGCCGATGATGCTATAGTCTACAGGAAAGTAGTATCACAAGAAAGTTGTGAACAAATCATTGAGGATTTGAAGAAAATAAATGCGTGGTGTAATGACTGTCAGTTATCTCTCAATATTAGTAAGTGTAACCTACTGCGTATAACAAGGCGAAAATCCCCATTAATGTATGAGTACAAAATAAATGATCAGTCTTTGGAAGCGGTAACATCAGTCAAGTATCTGGGTGTGACTATTCGAAATGATCTCAAATGGAATGATCAGATTACACAAGTACTGGGTAAGGCGAATTCTAGGTTTCGGTTTATTGGTAGAATACTGAAGCGATGCAGTCCTTCAACAAAGGAAATAGCTTACAATACACTAGTTCATCCAGTCTTAGAGTATTGTTCGTCTGTATGGGACCCTTACCAGTTGGGTCTGATTCAAGAGATTGAGAAGGTCCAAAGAAGAGCGACAAGATTCGTGACTTGTACATTTAGCCATCGCGAGAGCGTTTCAGATCTCATAGAAAGTTTGAAGTGGTACACACTTGCAGGTAGACGACGCATTAAACGGAAGGGGCTGCTCACTAAATTCCGAAATCCAACCTTCACCGAGGATGTAGAGCATATATTATTACCAACAACTTTCAAATCGCGTGACGATCATCATTCAAAGATAAGGGAAATAAGAGCTCGTACTGAGGCGTTCAGACAGTCGTTTTTCCCTCGCGCGATCCACGAGTGGAACAGAGGGGGGGGGGGGGGGGGGGGAAATATGACTTTGGCGGGAATTGTGCCCTCCGCCACACACCGCTTGGTGGCTAGCGCAGTATATATGTAGATGTAGATGTAGAACATTAATGAGACATAATTGAGAGTTTAGGTGGCGCAAAAATCGTGCACCGGCAACACTTTCGCAGTTATGGACAGCTATAACAGCAGCATGGTTCACTGTTTCTGCAGGGGACTCCCAACGACTTCTTGAGTCTATGCCACTTCTAGTTGCTGCGCTACGCTGAGAAAAAAAGAAGGTTCGACACCATATTAAGAGGTGTCCCATAAGTCTTGTTACCTCACTACATAACAGAGAGAAAAACACAGTTTAAAAAGATAATTACATTGTTAAAACGCCAATCACAAGAGACGTTATGTGTGTGTGTGTGTGTGTGTGTGTGTGTGTGTTTGTGTTTGTGTTTGTGTGTGTGGATTCCTAAGGGACCAAACTGCTGAGGTCATCGGTCCCTAGACTTACACACTACTTGAATTAACTTATGCTAAGAACAACAGACACACCCATGAACACTCGAACCTCTAGCGGGAGGGGCCGCGCAATTCGTGACATGGCGCCTCAAACACGAGGCTACTCCTCGCTGCCAGACGTTATAAGAGATCCACCAGCTGAGGTGACTAATTAAGATACTGAACACTTTCCTCAACAATTATCAGCTGCCAAAGAGGAAGATAAACAAGCATGTAAACTTTTAACCATAATAGCTAGAAAATGCAAATGTTCAGCATTAGTCTTCGTGTGAGGTACAATGCAAGTATAACATAAATATATATGAAGATGGTATCTGTTCTTTCGGACATGTCAGAAAGAACATATATCATTTTCATATATACATACAGTTAAGGTTTACCGGCCATTTGACTATATTCTTCTGTGCGGATGCGCAAACAGTGCCCGACTTTTAAGTGAATCGGCAAAAAGCCGCGAGTAATGAGTGTAATGGGCAGCGGCACAATGTATACAGGGTGTTCCAAAAGGTACGGCCAAACTTTCAGGAAACATTCCTCACACACATTTAAAGAAAAGATGTTATGCGGACATGCGTCCGGAAACGCTTAATTTCCATGTTAGAGCTCATTTTAGTTTCGTCAGTATATACTGTACTTCCTCCATTCACCGCCAGTTGGCCCAATTGAAGGAAGGTAATGTTGACTTCGGTGCTTGTGTTGACATGCGACTCATTGCTCTACTGTACTAGCATCAATCATATCAGTACGTAGCATCAACAGGTTAGTATTCATCACGAACGTGGTTTTGCAGTCAGTGCAATGTTTACAAATGCGGAATTGGCAGATGCCCATTTGATGTATGGATTAGCACGGTACGTTTGTATCGAGACAGATTTCCAGAACGAAGGTGTCCCGACAGGAAGACGTCCGAAGTAATTGATCGGCGTGTTAGGGTGCACGGAACATTCCAGCCTATGACCTAGAACGACGAGGACACCTGCAATGGACGAGGCAATTCTTCGTGCAGTTGACGATAACCCTAATGTCAGCGTCAGAGAAGTTGCTGCTGTACAAGATAACGTTGACCACGTCACTGTATGGAGAGTGCTAAGGGAGAACCAGTTGTTTCCGTACCATGTACCGCGTGTGCAGGCACTATCAGCAGCTGATTGCCCTCCACGGGTACAGTTCTGCGAATGGTTCATCCAACAATGTGTAAATCCTCATTTCAGTGCAAATGTTCTCTTTTCGGATGAGGCTTCATTCCAACGTGAAAAATTGTAAATTTTCACAATCAACATGTGTGGGCTGACGAGAATTCGCACGCAATTGTGCAATCACGTCATCAACACAGATTTTCTGTGAACGTTTGGGCAGGCATTGTTGGCGATGTCTCGATTGGGTCCCATGTTCTTCCACCTACGCTCAATGGAGCACGTTATCATGATTTCATACGGGATACTCTACCTGTGCTGCTAGAACATGTGCCTTTACAAGTACGACACAACATGTGGTTCATGCACGATGGAGCTCCTGCACATTCCAGTCGAAGTGTTCGTACGCTTCTCAACAACAGATTCGGTGACCGATGGATTGGTAGAGGCGGAGAAATTCCATGGCCTCCACGCTCTCCTGACCTTAATCCTCTTGGCTTTCATTTATGAGGGCATTTGAAAGCTCTTGTCTACGCAACCCCAGTACCAAATGTACAGACTCTTCGTGCTCGTATTGTGGACGGCTGTGATACAATACGCCATTCTCCAGGGCTGCATCAGCGCATCAGTGATTCCATGCGACTGAGGGTGGATGCATGTATCCTCGCTAACGGAGGACATTTTGAACATTTCCTGTAACAAAGTGTTTGAAGTCACGCTGGTTCGTTCTGTTGCCGTGTGTTTCCATTCCATGATTAATGTGATTTGAAGAGAAGTAATAACATGGAAAGTTAGCGCTTCCGGACACATGTCCACATAACATATTTTCTTTCTTTGTGTGTGAGGAATGTTTCCTGAACGTTTGGCCGTACCTATTTGTAACACCCTGTATAGTTCGGGACAATATGTTGGGAATGTGGGTCACACTGGAGGCGTGCCAGAGGCAAGTCCCTGCAGTCCCCTTATCCTTCGTGTCCTCAGTGGCTCAGATGGATAGAGCGTCTGGCATGTAAGTGGGGGATCCCGGGTTCGAGTCCCGGTCGGGGCACACATATTCAACTGTCCCCGATGACGTACGTCAACGCCTGTATGCAGCTAGGGATATTCATTTCAGTGTTGTTTCATTGTAACATAAATTTCCCACCGAATAGTTAGTGTTATGTGACCGGACCGGAGTAATGATATCATAGCCTTCAATGTCCTGAGCCAAGCTTAATGCGCTTAATCTGACTTCCTCCTGAAAGCGCTGCACTAAGTTAGCAGCCAGACCAGGGCACCAGAAGTAAAAAGGAGCGCAAGGTCAATCACTTGTTCATCAGCCATGGTAACTGGGAAATAGTGATCAATCTCCCGACAATCCATCAGACATTTCAAAACAGTCCAACCCCCACAGTCTACTCATAGCTCAGGACAGCATTGGCAACATGTGATCTTGCATTGACTTGTTGGAGGATAAAGTCACGGAGACCTCGAAGATAGAGGACAGCCACCAGCCTACAGAGTACCACCTGCTGCCCACTTTACCGGTTAGGCGAACCAGGGGTGTGTCTGTGTCGTGTATTCAGAGACATCCAACACATTTCTGTCAGGTGCTGAACCCGTATGACGATGACGAATCCAATATGGCAACTTTCACTCTCCTCGCAGCTCGCATACACTGACAGGCGCATTGCGGTGGTCCTATATGCAATACCGGGACTGCTCAGAACAGATGACGTGGTATCACTCGTGTACGCACTGTTGTGATGCAAAGGTAAACCGCAACAATAATCAGTCTGCTGGCAGTCGATGCTGCTCCAGACTTTACCACCCTCTGGGTGTATATACTTGTGTTGCTGCAAACTAGTCCAATTACTGACGAGATACATGACGTAATAATGTGATTCCGCACGGTTAAGCGAACAATGTGTGCCCTGGGGAATTACTCGCTCGGGGCTGTTGATATGCTGTATGGCGTTGTGTACTGCTTCCTGAACACTCTGTTACCGTATTCGCGTGGCTGTCGACCAACGCAAGCAGCAATACAGCCGAACTATGGCCGCCTCGACAATTCACGATCGTATCACTTTTTGATACCAACAGTTGCCAGTAGTCGTTTCTCCTTATATGATCATCTCAAAAGCAATCGATAATTTAGTATGATTTTTGAATGGGAAACTAGCTAACGTTTCCTTATTTACAAAATATAGGTGACGTTACTCCTACCTACTTCGTGCATTTGCCGAGCCATGATAATAGTTTAGATGCCAAAGCATCTAGTACATTGCATGCTAAGTTTACGTTTTATGGATTTCCTCTCTTTGACGATGCAATTGTAATGGGCAAAACTTTAGAAAGACTTTTAATGTCTCTTGTGAATAAACCCTGTTCGGATTGCACAACGATTTAATATGCACAAAAATGTTTTTCTCGGTTTAACTTGTTAGACCTCTTACTCCTATTCCACGCTTAATAAAAGATAGCAGAGATGTTTGTCTCACAGGAAATCCGTGATACCTTTGCATCGTGTAAAGTATTTGCTTCTTAAACAAAGACATTACTTTCAAAGCTCATGTCTGAAGTTGCTATTGCAATGAAGAATACTGTGAAAGATTTTTGTGCCACGGGTGAATATGCAGCTATTATTGGCATGTATTTAAATTTAAAAGCTTTGTGTTTCTTTTAGAAATGCATAATGGCAAAACAGGAATATAAAGCCGATCACTAGAAAAGCACGAGACATATTCTGCATGTTTTCAATTGCTCGCACTTTGGCTTATTTTTCTATATATACAAGCAAGTGAGGAAAACAGACACAAAGTTAGCGTAGGAATACAAATTCAGGGAAAATATATAAGAGCTTTGAGGTTTATTGACGACAGAGCAGTTGTGTCAGCAGAGGACTTGGAAGAGCAGTTGAACGGAATGGGCCATTACTGAAAGGAGGGTATAAGATGAACATCAACAAAAGTAAAACGAGGATAATGGACTGTAGTCGAATTAAATGAGGCGATGCTGAGGGAAGTAGATAGGAAACGAGACACTTAAATTAGTAGAGGGCAGCTAAATAATTGATGATAGCCGAAGTAGACAGGATATAGAATGTAGACTGGCAGTGGCAAGGGAAGCATTTCCGAAGAAGAGACATTTGTTAGCATCGAGTATAGGTTTAAGTGTCAGTTGAGCAGAGATTGTCGTCTGTGGCCGACACCATTAGCTTTACTTCCAGATCAACATCACATACGTCTGTACAGCCATGGTCAAACTGTTGACGCCGTTTTACTGTGGATGGACGCGAAACTGTTTTGTCCCATACACCGCCATGATTTTGGGCTGAATTTCTGTGCAGTTAAGACGTTTTTCCGCACAACCATCGAACTGTGCTATTCTGCGTGCTTCAACTTTCAATCGTCGCGCCATTTCACTCTCACACTGTGTTAACGGTACCGCAACAGAACTGTCTCTGCAATAGATTCAAAAAAAAACATCTCTTCCCACAATATGTCGCTATTGTTGCGTAATGGTCTTAGCATGATGCGATATCTGTAACTTACTTTTTGAAGTCCCCTTGTAATTCGTCTGCACTCATTTATCCTTGCTCCGTCCAGTCCGTTATTTTAAAACAGCACACTGTTTAGCAGCACTAGCTAGTTTCAAGAGCTGCTCATTCCCAAGCACATTCCACGTACGTAATAAACCAGCTCATTTAACTGGAAGCGAAAATGCAGAATGTTCTACAAATTTGAATACAGAGAAAATACTCGCAACGGATGAAGATACATAAACAACGTTAGGAAGAAGAAATAGACACAATTGCCATGCTCAGTTACGCATAGAATGTGATTTCTGTTTTTTTACTCTTTAGGAGGCTGTTGTATTCACAAGTATTATGCATTTGAGAATCTGCCGCGCTTCAACCAGGTTAGAAGTGAATCTTCTGTGAACAGTGATGAACAGTTCCAGTTAATTAAGAAGGGGCACCACTAATGGTAATACGCATTATGCCGGTATAACAAACAGTGCAGTATAGTGTTGTATTTGGCTTTTCCGGGTACAGTACTAGCTGTTGGGCAGTAAGTGTATAAACAAAGTAGGCGTCTGAAATGGTATCTGGGGTTCTTGATGGCCACAGAAGTAACTGAACATCACGCAGTCAGTTCGTAGAAAAAAGTGTAATATGTGGAAGATCGGAGTGCCTTTAAAAATGGTACCATGGTACTGTCGCACGAGAAGGAAACGCTAGAACCTAGGATGCCCGTGGCAATAATTGTACCGCCAGAGTACATAATTCACTACCACACCAAAAACCAGTTAAAGGTTTAACTTATTTTGAAATAATGGCTATTGGAACCTAACACAAATTTTCTTTTTAAGACATGTAAGATAGTTTAGAGCTTAAACAAAGTAATTTCATTTCCCTAAACAAATATACTGTTGTAGTAGATGGTGCACCACTGCCGAAGAATGCCTTAGCCGTCCAAATGTTCATTAATGAACTATAAACAATTATAGGATATTATTGCCATATGATTCTTTTACTGAAGAATTAATTATATCTTCGAGATAGCTTTAACATCTTATACGGCACTTACTTGTGTAGATCTCAAAATACACTGTAAAATTTTTTTTTAAGAAAAGTGACGCACCACAAAGGATTGTTCGAATGTGGCAAAAATCGGTAGATGCGGTGTGCGTGACCAGACAAACAAACGATTAAAATTCTAAAATATTGGGTGACTTATTGTAGAGAAAGACCTTCAGTAACTTAGTAAGTCAATAAGGTGTTGGTCCACCCCTATCCCTCATAACGGCGTTATTCGACTTGGCATTGATTGATAGAGTTTTTAGATATCTACCTGAGTGATATCGTGCCAAATTCTGACTAATTGGCTCCTCACATTATCAAAACCCCCTAGTCGTTGGAGGGGGCCATGCCCATAATGCAGCAAATCGTCAGAATTGGGGAGATATCTGGCGATACTGCTGGCCGCGATAGGAATTGGCCATCACGAAGGCAAGAAGCAGTAACTCTCGCTTAGTGCGGGCGGGCATTACCTTAGCATGGTATGAAGGGCAACAAAACTGGTCGTAGAATATCGTCGACGCACCGCGGTGGACGATCAAGAACGAAGTGCTCGCATTAAGAAAGGTGTATGACAAGGCTGTAGCCTTTCGCCCCTACTCTTTAATCTGTACATCGAGGAAGCAATGATGAAAATAAAAGAAAGGTTCAGGAGTGGAATTAAAATACAAGGTGAAAGGATATCAATGATACGATTCGCTGATGACGTTGCTATCCTGAGTGAAAGTGAAGAAGAATTAAATGATCTGCTGAACGGAATGAACAGTCTAATGAGTACACAGTATGGTTTGAGAGTAAATCGGAGAAAGACGAAGGTAATGAGAAGTAGTAGAAATGAGAACAGCGAGAAACTTAGCATCAGGATTGATGGTCACGAAGACAATGAAGTTAAGGAATTCTGCTACCTAGGCGGTAAAATACCCAATGACGGATGGAGCAAGCAGGACATCAAAAGCAGACTCGCTATGGCGAAAAAGGCATTTATGGCCAAGAGAAGTCTACTAATATCAAATACCGGCCTTAATTTGAGGAAGAAATTTCTGAGGATGTTCGTCTGGAGTACAGCATTGTATGGTAGTGAAACATGGACTGTGGGAAAACCGGAACAGAAGAGAATCGAAGCATCTGAGATGTGGTGCTACAGACGAATGTTAAATAGTAGGTAGAGTTTTAAGGTAAGGAATGAGGAGGTTGTATGCAGAATCGGAGAGGAAAGGAATACGTGGAAAACACTGATAAGTAGAAGGGACAGGATGATAGGACATCTGCTAAGACATGAGGGAATGACTTCCATGGTACTAGAGGGAGCTGTAGAGGGCAAAAACTGTTGAGGAAGACAGAGATTGGAATACGTCAAGCAAATAATTGAGGACGTAGGTTGCAAGTGCTACTCTGAGATGAAGAGGTTAGCACAGGAAAGGAATTCGTGGCGGGCCGCATCAGACCAGTCAGTAGACTGATGACCAAAAAAAAAAAAACCGCGGTGCTGTGAGGGCGCCGCCATCCCAGATCATCACTAGTGGTTGTCGGGTCTTATGGCGCGTGACAGTCAGGTTGGTATCGTACCTCTGTCTGTGGGGTCTCCAGATACATCTTGATCGGTCACTGGGCCTGAAATTTTATTGACTTTAGTAGAATGGTCTTCATTGATAAGTCCTGGTTCGAAGTAAGCCCCAATGACCAGTGAGGGCATGGCTAGAGATACCCTAGACAGCAATGGGATACCAACCTGATTGTCACTTCCACATGGCCGTCAACCATGATTGACGTCTAGGGTGCATTTTCATTTCATACTAAGACCCCTTTGGTTGTCATCCAAGGCACACACGTATAGCACATCGGTATGTCAACGATATTTCACGACCCGTTTTGTTGCCCTTCACGGCAAGCCATCCTAATAGTTCAGCAAGGTAGTGCCCAGCTGCACATGCCAAGAGCTTCTACTTCTTGTCTTCCTACTTGTCAAATCCCACTTGGTCAGCAAAGTCACCAGATCTCTCTGCGAGTGAGAACGATTGGAGCATTAAGGTGGTGGTGGTGGTTAGTGTTTAACGTCCCGTCGACAACGAGGTCATTAGAGACGGAGCGCAAGCTCGGTTTAGGGAAGGATTTGGAAGGAAATCGGCCGTGCCCTTTCAAAGGAACCATCCCGGCATTTGCCTGAAGTGATTTAGGGAAATCACGGAAAACCTAAATCAGGATGGCAGGAGACGGAATTGAACCGTCGTCCTCCCGAATGCGAGTCCAGTGTACTAACCACTGCGCCACCTCGCTCGAGCATTAAGGACAGGGCGCTCAAACCAGCTCGGGATTTTGATGCTCTAACGCACCAATTGGACTCATCTGGCACGATATCACTCAGCGTATCCTACAACTGTGACGATCAACGCCAAGCCGAATAAGCGCTTACTTAAGGGCCAGAGGTGGGACAGTGCATTATTGACTTGTTCAGTTTGTTAAGTTCTTTCTCTCGAATAAATCATCCAACTTTTCTGGAATTGTAATCATTTGTTTGGCTGTATATGCGTTTCAGCCTACCGATTACCGTCCCATTCGAGCAATTCCTTCATGCTGCGCCGGCTTTTCGTCTTAGAGTGTACTTACAGATTCTGCTCGCTCACGTCTCAAAACAATACAAACAGTTAACAATACCGGAAAGCGATTATGGCTGTCTCTAGAGCTTATTCCTTTGTTTGAGTCTATATTCGATCAGTATATTGATACAGCGGCTGGAAAGCACGACATGTATGTACACTATCATCAAGGTACAATAATATCACCTGGTATACGAAAAAGCTTTCACGTAAGACACACGGCTAATAATAAATCGATCATGAAGCAATAACGTCGCGTGTACCGATAGGTGAAAAGATATCTGAGAAAATCGGTGAGCCGTTTCGAACGGACGTGCTGGGCTTTGTGTTGATTATTTTGGAAACGTAAAAGGAATCTGGAAAATAAGCAATAACTTCGTGCTAACATTTCTTCCAATGGAATCTATCATTATTTGCAATTAATACGGGAGTTCTGATCATAGCAACGTCTTAATTCGTTCAGTGTTTCTCCACATACGCTGAGGTTTACGTAAGCTGAACTGCAGACCAGGTGGCCTAGATGTGCTACGATAATAATGGTCTCGTTAGAAAGCAATTTGTGGAAGACTGTTGTTTAATTCCTGGAAGATGGCGTGGCGGCCACGGCGCGCAAACTCATTAGCAGAAATTGCTGAATCGGAAGCTGTTTCCAAGCCCACTGAGCCCTTCTCACAAAAAAAGGGAAAAGGCAAGGGGGGGGGGGGGGGAAGCAGGCAGCAGGTGGCAGGTAGCGCCTGGGGCAATTGAGTACCCTGGTGGGGCAATGTCCGCCTTATTATTACAAATTAAGTCCGCTGCTATGTCCGCAGTTAGAATGGGGTCCACCGCGCCAGGCCAGCGGCAACTTCCCGCCTGTGCAGAACTTTTGCCACCTAACGACCGCCCCTTCTATTTTTCACGCTGCATGAGGTCTCAAAGTAGTGCCACGCTAATAAGCCGGTCAAATACTTGTCCATCCTTCGCAGCAGGTAAACTCGTAATGCTCCACTCACTCTTTTTGTACCTTTGACGCTAGAGATAATAAGAGAAAATTTTTACCACATAACCAACTGTTTCTGCTACGATTGTGAGCAACGACGTGAGCAGTGTAGCATCGATATAATCCTTCTAGATATCAAGAAATATTTGTAAGCTCTGACACAGTGACTTAATTGAGAAACCGTCAAAAACAGGCATTCCAGGATAGATTATCTACATCACTGATACATTCTTGTGGTAGAAATAACTCTCTGTAATTCTTGATGCAGTAATTTACCAACAGCCGTATGTATTGTAGAAATTTATTTTATGAACTTCTTATGTGCTACCAGTTTCGGCAGTACATTGATGCCATCTTCAGGCCCCATGCGTTATAGTCGTAAAATCGCTATACACAGAAGGAGCCATATAAATGGATCCGTGAATCAAATCGCCAGGCCACCAAGAGCTGTTACATAGCGATTTGATTCACGGATCCAGTTATATGGCACCTTCCGTGTATAGCGATTTGACGACTATGACGTGTGGGGCCTGAAGATGGCATCAATGTAAAGCCGAAACTGGTTTCACATAGGAAGTTTACAAAATAAATGTCTACAATACATATGGTTGTTGGTAACTTATTGCATCAAGAAATATGTGCCAGCTGTTGTCCCACAGTCCATAATGGATCAAAGATGAACTCTCTGTAAGGCCAGGCTGCTATTACTGAAAGTTTCTGCCGGATTTGAAATGTGTGACGCACTGATTGTCAAACACAGAAGCCTTTTGTGGCAGATGTTCGCACCCGTTGAGCGACTCTGGATCCTGCACACTATTCGCAAGTAAGTTCCATAACATCGCACACTTGCTGAGTAATTGATTAGTTCTGGAAACAATCGCCTAGGCTATAACTAAGTCATTCCTTCGCAACAATCTAGTCACCAAAGGAGTGCAGGAGAGATTTTAATAAGTTTTGAAAGCAGGAGAGAGGTACTGGAAGAAGCAAAACTGTGAGACCTGCTAGTGAAGCGTGTCCAGATGGCTCATTCAGTAAGACCAATATCCATTAAGGTAGTGGGTCCCAACATGCGAGTAATTAGCACTGAGTGGTACAATGAAGATTTCTGAGGGGTAAAAACTAAATGATTCATTTCTTTTCAGTCACGAAACTAAATTATTTTCGAAGGATCATTATTATTACCACAATTTTATAAGTCTTTAATATTGATTATAAAAGTTATCAATAATTACATTTTCTCAATTAGCAGCATTAATACGGTGGAGTTTACAGGTTCCTATATAGTCCACCCACAACACAAGTATGTTGTGCTTTGTCCCGTACGTCACTGATGATAAAAGAGAGACATATACGTAAGAAATGCTAAATATCTCAAGAAAATTTCCTCTCCAAGTTCCTGACAGTACCTGGAGTAGCCGAGAAATTGCTTCATTACTCGCTTCGAAACAGATACGTGAGTACTGTCAATACTACATAGCAGTAGCTACGTAAAGACTTCTATAGTGCTGTACGCAGTTATTATTATTTTTAGAAAAGCTAGATACAAAGCATTAACGGCCTGAAGTCGTCCAATTTCTGCCAGTTCAGAAGGAAGGAGTGCAGCAATGAAGTGATTTATGGACAGTAAATATAATGCACACATGTGAACTGGTCCGATTTTAAATGGGGTTGCAGTGTGGAGGTCAAGGAGGTGCCGCAATGAAGAGGAGTAAAGCAGGGGAAGTATGTTTTGTACCAAATGTGTCTACCCTCATTCTGCATAGTTACCTTTCTTATCAGAGGAGTAATCGTGGGTAGCATTTTTGATGCACCATGAATTGCTTCATCATTCATTCCTTACACACACACACACACACACACACACACACACACAATATTATTCACCTTTCATCATTTTAAAAACAGAAGTGTTCCAAGAAAAGTCCTTCATTCTACAGTTCATTACGTGCAACAGTTGACGATAATATGGAGGGTGGCAACAGACAGCACAGCGGGGGGAGGAGTGAGGGAGGAGGGGGGGTACTAGCCAATGTCAGACTGCACTCATGAATGATGGTCTAACAAAGGTTGGGAACCACTGAATCAGAGTCTACGTTCCAGATTCAGGCTCCTGTCCTGGACACGGTTTTAATCTGCCAAGAAGTCCCCCAACAGTATATACCCCGATACAGAGCGAAATATTCAATCTGAAGCTATGATAGTACAATCAAGAATGCTGATATTTGGATCCTACCAGACTCAGTCACTAGTTTCGTATTGTATACGTCACGCGCCAGCGATGTACCTGAGTTGACGAACAGTATTTTCTCTTACAAGCCGACGACACCGTTTAGTTTATAATCTGTTAGAAGTTTAATTTAACTGATTTACGTATATCTAGAGGCCATTAACAGTTAGTGAAAATTCTGTAAGCTTAAAATTAGCATCAATGGAGGTATTACGGTCACGTTTGCTTTCTAACAGATTTTACCAACCACCCAGTCCTCTTTGGAAGCTTTATCCGTGTATTCAACCAGCTCCATGCAAGACCACGAATGAAGGGAATGTCCAGTAAATGTTAAACAGCCTTCGGTACCCCTCAAAAGATATTTTGGTAAACCTCCACTAGCAAATCTTTCGCTCACAGAGTAATATTGGCGGGGTGGGATACATGGAAACGTACGCACGTGCATGCACACTGAGAGTGAGAGAGAGAGAGAGAGAGAGAGAGAGAGGGGGGGGGGGGGTAGGGAGAGAGAGAGAGAGAGAGAGAGAGAGAGAGAGAGAGAGAGAGAGAGAGAGAGAGAGAGAGACTCGTTTGTTATGGAATTAGCAACATAGACAACAGATCATCCGTGACTATTTAAGGTTGTAAACACCCTCTATGTTGTTTAATTATGAATTTATGTGAGAAAGTCTGCAGAAACTTTCCCCTTTTAAAACGTTTTTTTGAACGTGAAATGTTTCACCCACGAAATTATGTTAAACGCTATCTGACGATATGACCTGACTTATGAAACATGTAAATGCCCAAATTATAGACAAAGTCATGTACAGTGGGGATACACGAATCAGTCGAAACATTATAACCACTGCCCACTGCAGGGCTGGATGCCTCCTGGTGACGTTGATGGCACGTGACGCAGTAATAAAAGTATGTAACCCGAACAGAGATGGATGGTGGACTACCCTAGCGAAGACATGCATTGGAAATGAAGAAATGCACTAAGTTAAGTGCCTTTCCCAAATGGCACATTACTGTTAAGCACAGGCAGTGAAAGAGTATCTCGAAAACGGTGAAGCTGGTCGAATCTTCACGTGCTATTGGCATGAGAATTTACGAAAAGTGGTAGAAGGTCAGTGAAACTATCAATAGGCACCGAGTGTAGTATGCATTACCCGCGCCAGGTTGTCTGTGGTAGGAAGGACAGGGCCAGAAGGAGATTGTCACTCGTGTTGCGAACTTTCTCTTTGTTTTAATTGAACACACTAAGCTAGATTTATTAAACAACTCTTGAAAAAACACCACCAGTAGTACTGACTAATACGAAAAACAATAATTTACAATCATAAAACTGTACCAGATTGATTGTCATCAAACAGATTAAATACAATAATAAAAGCTGTAGCAGTACAATAAAAGAAGTAAACATTCTTTCTCGAAAAAAATTTTAAGATTTACAATTCAAAACAGAAGTATAGTCCTCAAATAAGCACCATATGGGAAAATTTCTGTATCGCCGGATAGCGGAGGTGTGCAAGACACGCAAGAGGAATATCCAGGCAAAATGGTTGATAAATATTGCGTTTCGAATGGTACAAATAGTCCGTGAGAAACTTTATGAAATTAATATAGCTTAAATCTCCTAGTGTTTTGCCTGCGTAAACGAATAACTATTGAGTTAGCCGAGCAACACTTGCATAAAAACAATTAAGTAAGTGGTTCTAGGCGCTACAGTCTGGAACCGCGCGACCGCTACGGTCGCAGGTTCGAATCCTGCCTTGGGCATGGATGTGTGTGATGTCCTTGGGTTAGTTAGGTTTAAGTAGTTCTAAGTTCTAGGGGACTGTTAACTTTATAAGTTCAGTCCCATAGTGCTCAGAGCACTAAGTAAATAAATATAATAATTACTCAAATGACAAATTAAACAGTTAACACTTTAACAGTTTACAACCAGAAATAAAAAGTAATTAAACGCAGAGGCGCTGTGGGGGCGCAATGATTAAGACACAAACAAATACACTTCGTGATCAAAAGTATCCGGACATCTGGCTGAAAACGGCTTACAAGTTCGTGGTGCCCTATATCAGTACTGCTTTAATGCAATGTGCTGTTGGCTCACCCTTAACGTTGTCAACATCCCACAGCCCCGCAGGCATACGTTCATTCAGGTGCTGGAAGGGTTCCTGGGGAATGGCAGCCCATTCTTCACGGAGTGCTGCACTGAGGAGAGGTTTCGATGTCGGGCGGTGAGACCTGGCACGAAAACGGCGTTCCAAAACATCCCAGAGGTGTGCTACAGGATTCAGGTCAGGACTCTGCGCAGACTAGTCTATTACAGGCATTTTATTGTCGTGTAACCACTCCGACACAGGCCGTGCATTATGAACAGGTTCTCGATCGTGTTCAAAGATGCAATCGCCATCCCCTAATTGCTCTTCAACACTTCAACAGTGGGAAGCGAGAAGGTGCTTAAAACATCAATGTAGGCCTGTGCTGTGATAGTGCCTCGCAAAACAAGAAGGGCTGTAACCCACCTGCATGAACAACACGACCACACCATAACACCACCGCCTCCGAATTTTACTGTTGGCACTACACACGCTGGCAGATGACGTTCACCGGCCATTGGCCATACTTGCACCCTGCCATCGGATCGCCAAATTATGCACCGCGATTCGTCAGTCCACACAACGTTTTCCCACTGTTCAATCGTCTAATGTTTACTCTCCTTACACCAAGCGAGGCGTCGTTTGACATTCACCGGTGTGATGTGTGGTTTATGAGCTGTCGCTCGGCCATGAAATCCAAATTTCCTCACCTCCCGCCTAACTGTCATAGTACGTACAGTGGATGCTAATGCAATTTGGAATTCTTGTATGATGGTCTGGATAGATGTCTGCCTATTACACTTTGCGACTCTCTTCAAGTA
This sequence comes from Schistocerca serialis cubense, assembly GCF_023864345.2. Classification (NCBI taxonomy): domain Eukaryota; kingdom Metazoa; phylum Arthropoda; class Insecta; order Orthoptera; family Acrididae; genus Schistocerca; species Schistocerca serialis. The sequence goes on along the minus strand of NC_064638.1, from coordinate 1,218,759,796 downwards.
TCGGCGGTCTCTGCCAGTCGACAGACGAGGTCAACCTGTACGCTTTTGTGCTGTACGTGTCCATTCACGTTTCTGCTTCACTATCACATCGGACACAGTGGACCAAGGGATGTTTAGCAGTGCGGAAATTTCGCCTTCAGACGTATGACACAAGTGACACCCAATCACCTGACCACGTTCGAACTCCGTGAGTTCCGCGGAACGCCCCATTCTGGTCTCTCAAGACGTCTAATGGGTACTCAGATCGTTGATATGGAGTACCTGGCAGTAGGAGGCAACAATCTGCACGTACTTTGAAAAACGTATGTTTATGCTCGTGTCCGGATACTTTTTACACACTCCCCCGACTCCACAATTACTGATAGTTCCACCTGCTATCTGCCAGTGGTTATGGTTCGTTGATGTCTAACATAGGTGGTGATCTCATTAAGGTGTCTCTATCGTATATTAACGGCTTTCTGCCTGACTGCATTCGGAAAAATAACGAACTGTCCATGTATCCCTGTACTCATCCCAGTCTTGCTTGTTCTCATGACACTTATACAGTGAGCTCCCTGCCACCGTTGGATAAGCAGCAGCCAGCAGCAAGTCTTAGCTCAATTATTTGTTTCATAGTTTAATTCTTAACTATCTGACCCGGCGAACTCTGTTCCGCCTTAAAGCCAATAAATAATCAGATTTTGGATGTTAAGTTCAATTTTTTATTAGGACAAATAAAAATTAAGTATTTTAATGATTCTTTATGTTTTTTGGTGCATAGCTTCCACTCTTCAATTCAGTACCTTGTGATACACGACATTTTTTGTTTTATTATCAGGCGCAAGAACAAACAACGCATATGGTCTTCCGACCCGTGAACATGCGACATATAATTGACCATTTGAAAAATATGGATATTCCAGATTTAAACCACAAACTTTCAAGGATTGGCCTTGTGATTTGTTAATGGTCATGGCGAATGCAAGACGCATCAGAAATTGAAGTCTTTTAAACTCAAACGGCACATCGGTTGGGACCATCGTGATCCTCTGAATGAGAACTTCCTCACCCTCGAATTTTCCTTTGAGTATCGTCGCGTAAATAACATTGGTCATCAATTTACTTACCTCAAAACGTTTACCGTTGCACAGTTTCGGTTGGTTTATGTTTCGAAGCATGATTACTACGGAGCCAACTTTTAGGCGTAAATTGTGCGGTGGTATGTCAGGCACATCCTAAGAGTTTAAAAATTCAATTGGATAGTTGGTGGCTTCATCTTTATTCTTAGCCGCTAAAATTGCTCGCTCACTCAACCATTCATTACTTTTGTAGTTAGTAATGATGTTTGGGAATACTTTGTTGATAAGTTCGTCTTTCGATGATACAAAGTTACAGAAATTATGAGGAAATGAAATCAATCCGCTCGATTCTTCGACAGGTACTCGACCATTACCGATAGTCAGCAATTACTCAAAGAGATCTTCAGCAGATGTATCATTAAGCAATGCAACTCTCATGTTTGTTGTCAGTGAAAGTTTCTTCACAAAGCACCATAGATTCGATGATTTGAGGCAAGCATTTATTTCATCTGCAGCCATTGATCTTGGAACTACTGGCAGTGTTTGGCGGAATTCGCCAGACAGTAATATCATTGCTCCTCCAAAACATCGCGAGTCATTGCGTAAATTTTTCAATGTTTACTTAAGTGCCTCTAGTGCACGTTTATGAGCCGTTGTGCATTCGTCCCAGATCTTGGATGCTGATAAAACTTCCGCCACTGCTGAGTTTTTTTGTAATATTACATGTTGGTTATTCAATAGCTTGAAGATTTAACGGTAAATTTAATGCTGACTGAGCCGTACGGCATCTTTCTAACAATGTGTCTGCTATTCCGGAAGAACCTACTGCAACCGCAATGTTGGATCTCGCACGAACAGTGGCTAAAACTACTGACATGAGGAATGTCTTGCCAGTTCCAACAGGGGCATCCAGGAAATATAAACCACTATTTCCATCATCAATTGCCTTCATTAATGTATCATAAACTTCCTTTTGTTGGGGGTCCAATAGGGGTACATTCGTTTGAACTACTAAATCTAATTTGCGTTTTGTTATTCCACGCCAGATGCGTTTCTGTTATACTACGTTTTATAGCGGTCGAACGGGATAAAAAGTATCCTATGCCCGTCTCCTGGTTCTAAGCTACCTCTCCACCAATTTTCAGCCAAATCGGTCCAGCCGTTCTTCAGTTATAAATAGTGTAACCAACACGACTTTCTTTTATATATATAGATTAAGTATTCATTACACATTTCTGAACGCACGCGTAATATTTTTCAATCTTTTTAAAAAAAAATACACATAATAGTTTATTCATCCATTTTAAATAGTTTATGAACGAATGCATAAATGTCAATCATTACTTACAGATTTTGACAAAAAAATTTGACAGCTGCGAAACTAAAGCACTTTTAGGGAAAATAACGCATTTTTCAAGTATTCGTCAATTTTTCATTATTTTTAAGATGTATTCTGCTATTCGGGGCGGAGACAAATCCAACAAATCAAAAACCATGAAAATTTTTATTCATCAAGTTTTCATTATTTTTAAGATGTATTCTGCTATTCGGGGCGGAGACAAATCCAACAAATCAAAAACCATGAAAATTGGTCCAGCAGATCTCGAGTTATAAGTGTTGTAACAAACCCGACTTTGTTTTATATATATAGATTTCTTTGCGTCATTTTGGGTACTTGAATAGTTTAGTTCACAAATTTCGGGCGTATTATAATATTTGAGAGTTGTAGTATCGCGTTTTAGTACCTGAATAGCGTAAATTCGCGTAGTTGTCAGCCATCTGTTTTCGTTTTGAACGGCCAGTGTCGGATGGTCACAGCCAGTGAGCTCCTTGACGTTGTTGGATAAGTAGCGGCCAGCAGCAAGTCGCACTCCTAGCTCACTTATTTGTTTTATAGTTTCATTCTTAATGTCTTGACGCGTTTTTTGGTAGTTGCATAGTTTAGTTCACAAATTTCGGGAGTATTGTAGTATTTGAGCGTTGTAGCATCGCGTTTCAGTACCTGTGTAGGGAAGCAGCTTACTCACGCTGTAATAAATTCACTTCATTCTTTCCACTGTGTGCCAGCCAGTCCGCTGTAACTAGCTCTGATGTCATAAATGTTGCGCAATACTTGAAAAATCATGTAAATAACCTAAAATGTTTCTAGCATGTCAGGAGTAATACTAAATTGATATGTGTTGAATATCAGTTCGATAACATTAACCATTTTCGAAATTTGGACGTTTTTCTGTAAAAGTCATTGGCGCAACAGAAAAGAGCTAGAGACTTAAAAATTTATATTTAGATTCCTATTTCATAATAATTTAATAAAAACAGTACTTTGGATTTCACAAATTAAAATTTTAGTGGAAATTCATGATTTTCTGGTTTTTGTCTTAAAAATTAAGGAAGCAAGATAGATTAAGTCGGCTAATAAATGAGGCGAGGATGTTTATATTTAAGTGGAATGGAGATCCGCTATAACCATAAATATGTGAGAAGTTTCATTTGAATAACTATAAAACTATAGCGATAGCGTATCTCCAAAGGGCAACTTCAGAGCTCGTCTACTACGTGCAGTGTAATTAAATTAATTCTCTCGCCCAAAATATTTAACTTAGCAACGTTAAACTTTTTTTATGATTACTTACCTGTGTGCTGAATGCACATTGAAATTGAGAGCTTCATCGGCCATCAGCAAAAGAAGCTATGATTTATTCAAAGACTTAATGTGGTGCATTACTAGCCCAGCGGCTAGTCGGGAGAGCCGATTTGATCAGGCGTTCCCTTAGCCGTCCGCACCGCGGCTTTATATATAAGAACGCTGCGCGAGGAAGCAAGGCCCCAGTTCTCCCCAGACGCTGAATAGTACGACATCTGTGTCGGGAGTCGCGTCGCGTCGGTATCATTGGTATAAACAGCCTCGGATGCTGTATAAAGTTACTCGTGATACGCGTAACCATGAAATCATTTTCGAGAGAAGTGTTAATTCTGCGATGACTTTAATTATCGATCTTCAGTTTGCGTATGTCGTGTTTTCACGTGCCGCCGCGGGACAGACATTCCACCATTATTTAGCGTGGCGAGCATTCATTTAAATATTTAATTTGGACAGTTATAGTGGCATCAGCGCATTAGACTCTGAACTGCTCTGTTAGTTACATTGTGTGGATTCATTTTTTTGTCATTTGTGACTTTCAGAATATAGAGAAAGTTTTTTTTTCACGATGGTTTTTGATTATAAATCCCAGACAATCTCCTAATTCCTCACAGCTATAAGCTGTAGCTATAAGTGTATTTCTCAGATGAAGTGGGCACTAGGAATTCTAATTACAGGCTTCACGTTTTGCTAATCACTTTCTGGTTGCCAATATTGTAGTTAGAGAGCCAATGTTGAGAACGGCAAAAGACAGCATAAATAGTAGGAACTGGTTTTGCATTCAGGAACATTTATATAAACAATTAATTTCACCAGCCGCCCCACATATGGTGCATCGGCCGGGAAATGAAGTGTTTCAACATTCAAATATATATACAACAGTAAATTTTCTAACCGCCGCCCCACACCCGTATAGTGTAAATTCGCGTAGTTGTCAGTCATCTGTTTGTTTTGAACGGCTTGTAAGATGGAAGAAAGGAAAAAATTGTTAGGGATGGATAGGGACTGCGCCTGTTGTGTACTGATTCAGGGGTAATTGGCCACCGTCCGTAAACAGCTCCAGGTTGCGCTGGCCATGGTCGACAGGCTGCAGGCTGTTGCCCTGGGCTGCGGTGACGCTGGAACACCCCAGGCGAGCGCTTTGGTGCTTCTGGAACCTGTAGCATCGCCTGGTATCTCTGATGCCACTGTGCCCTCTGATTCGGACGACCCTGCAGATCGACACTTGCCTTACTGTGAGTGGCGAACCGTGGCGGGGTCGCGAATCCGTGGGCGGAAGTCGAAAGTTGGTGCTGGCAGCTGGGCTGTACCTATACGCTTCCGTGACATGTTTGAGGTACTGCCCACTGCTGAAAGTACTTCTGAGCCAGCAAGGGCGGCCTCGCCTGTTTCGGCAGTGGCCGGTCTTCCTGAGAGGTCCAGGCAAGCGCAGAGGGTGGGATTGCTTGTCACTGGGAGCTCCAGTGTTAGGCGGGTGATGGAGCCCCTTTTGGATATGGCAGCTAAGGATGGGAAGAAAGCCAAAGTGCACATAGTGTGCATACCGTAGGGAGTCATCCAAGATGTGGAATGGGTCCTTCCGGATGCCATGAAGGGTACAGGGTGCAGCCAACTGCAGGTGGTGGCTCATGTCGGCACTAAAGACGTGTGTCACTATGGAGCGGAACAGATTATCTCTGGTTTACGGAAGCTATCTGAGTTGGTGAAGACTGCCAGTCTTGCTAGCGAGATGAAGGCAGAGCTCACCATCTGCAGCATCGTCGACAGGACCGATTGCGGACCTTTGGTACAGAGCCGAAAGGAGGGACTGAACCAGAGGCTCACACGGTTCTGCGACCGTGTAGGCTGCAGATTCCTTGACCTACGCCATAGAGTGGTGGGGTCTCGGATTCCAATAAATAGGTCAGGTGTCCACTGCACACAGGAGGCCGCTACACGGGTAGCAGGGGTTGTGGGGCGTGGACTAGGCGGTTTTTTAGGTTAGACAGTCTCGGGAAAGGTCAAAAAGGGCTCCAGTCTCAAAGGGTACAGGGCAAAGAAACGACAAGAATCGACCAAGCAACAGTCAGTATGCGGCGGCGCGGTTCTTTCCGTCACTTTACGACGGACCTGCACCTACCGGTGAACATTGTCTCAGCAGATCATCAGTAGGAAAGCCGAGTGAAACCTACTGTACTTCCACGTGAACCAGGCCGCAATTTAAGTCACTAATCTACGTTTCGGGAGAAAGTTTTGACACAAATGAAAGGTTGGAAATTTTGTCCTCAATTAATATATTCTGTAACTTAGGTGAACAAGTATCACTGCCAAGCCCGTGCCAGTCTTAACACAGCCACTCACAATCCCTTTCACTCACGTTAGCAAATTTATGGCGTTGCATTTCCCTAAAACGTAATAGCTATAAAAATACTGTTTGTTTTTTATTTTGATAGAGAATGCTCTCCAAATATTACGTCTGTCGGTACCTAATGCAGTCACAGTTTTTAGCCACCGACCTGCTCAATACGCCACGCGGGATATAAGTCTTTTCTCGTCACAAAATTAACTTAAAAATTCCGGAATGTTTTACACACACATCGGAATAATTATGCCGTCAGTTTCCAACACTTTTGATGTATGAAACACTGCTAGATCCGGCAACTTATCGTTTCCATCGGAACTACTCCTACACACGTCCGATCTGTTTCATGGCTAGGCTTCGACTCCTTTTTTAGAATACTCTCAGTCTTCTCTACCAGCAGAGAAAGGCGCGCGAAGAATATTGCTTTATCATTGGTCAGTTTACTCAACAGCCAATAGCAAAACAACGCTCTCCAAAGTCAATCCGCGCTTTTCATCAATAACCAATCGCAAAATAGTAAACCTAACGACTGTACTTTTTACCGACGTAATTATCTAATATGCTGAAGTTTTGCTTATGCATAAAGTTATTTACTATTGTTATTTATACCTGAATTAACTTTCCCTTTACCATAAACTACCTTTACAAAACTATTCTACAAAAATCTCCTTTGTTCATATCCATACTTCTTCGAAATGTTCCCAAACTAAATCCTACTACATAACCCGTTAAACAATTATCTTCATAGAATGATATTTTCACTCTGCAACGGAGTGTGTGCTGATGTGAAACTTCCTGGCAGATTATAACTGTGTGCCGGACCGAGACTCGAACTCGGGACCTTTGCCTTACGCGGGCAAGTGCTCTACCAACTGAGCTATCCAAGCACGACTCACGCCCTGTCCTCACAGCTTTACTTCTGCCAGTACCTCGTCTCCTACCTTCCAAACTTTACAGAAACTCTCCTGCGAACCAGGAAGTTTCAATTATCTTCATAGTAACCTTAAACCACACTCACGCGTCATTGATACTGCTAAAGAATATTTATAACATTTTACCTACACAAAAAGAACTAATAATACTTTATGAAAATATTCGAACGGTTTATGAAAAACATTCTATTACTTTAGTGCACTCCAGTGGGCACAATCGGAACTAAAATCACAGTCCCCCTATCCAGTATTCTGTCGGCTGATACATAAACTAAGTGCGCGTCCAGTCTCGCATTACCATCTGTCACTATCCAGCTCTGAGACACATCTCCCACTTAACCGCCTCCAAGGCAGGATCGTTATACGGCGCTATGCCTCAAGTATTGTAGTTGTAAATTGTCTTAGCTATGTTGGAAAAGTACTAGAGCTTCAAGCGCTGATAGAAAGTACTGAAGCTGAAATCGCTATAAGAACAGAAAGCTGGTTAAAGCCGGAGATAAATTCGACCTAAATTTTTGCATAGCCGCAAACAGTTTTCAGAAAGGATAGATTAAATAAAGTAGGTGGTGGTGTTCAAAAATGGTTCAAATGGCTCTTAGCACTATGGGTCTTAACTACTGAGGTCATCAGTCCCCTAGAACTTAGAACCACTTAGACCTAACTAACCTAAGGGCATCACACACATCCATGTCCGAGGCAGGATTCGAACCTGCGACCGTAGCGGTCACGCGGTTCCAAACTGACGCGCATAGAACCGCACGGCCACACCGGCCGGCCCAGGTGGTGGTGTGTTTGTGTCTCTGGGTAGTAGTTTATCCTGTAGTGAAGTTGAAATAGGTAGTTCCTGCTAATTACAAGGGTAGAGGTTATACTCAACAGCCGTACCAAAATAATAATTGGCTCCTTCTACCGACGCGCCGACTAAGATGATATAATAGCTGAACGGTTCAAAAGAAAACTAGAATCTCATTACAAATAAGTACCCCACTCATACAGTTATAATTGGTGGAGACTTCAATGTACCCTCGATCTGTTGGCAAAAATACAAGTTCGAAGCCGGTGGTAGACAGAAAACATCTTCCGAAATTGTACTTAATGCTTTCTCTGAGAATTACTTTGAACAATTAGTTCACGAGTCCACACGAATTGTAAATGGTTGCGAAAACACACTTGACCACTTAGCCATAAATAATCTTGTTCTGATAGAGAGCGTCATGACGGATACAGGGATCAGTGAACACAAAGCCACTGTAGCGAGGCTCAAAACCATATAAACCAAAACCACTAAAAATAAACGCAAAGTATATCTATTTAAAACAGCAGATAAAAATTCCCTTGATGCCTTCCTAAGAGAGAGTCTCCATTTCTTCCAAGCTAATTATGTATGTGTAGACCAGATATGACCAAAATGCAAAGATACAGTATCGACAGCAATAGATAGATTCATACCGCGTAAGTTAATAAGAGACGGGACTGATCCACCATGGTACACAAAACACGCAACAACCCTGTTGCAGAAGCTACGAAAAAATCATGCCAAATTCAGAAGAACGCAAAATCCCCAAAACTGGCTAAGTTTCACGGAAGCTCTAAACTTAGTGCGGACGTCAATACGAGATGCTTTTAATAGTTTCCACAACGAAACATTGTCTAAAAATGTGGTAGAAAATTGAAAGAGATTCTGGTCGTATGTAAAGTACACCAGTGGCAAGAAACAGTCAATACCGTAACTGAGTAATAGCGATGGAAATGTTACCGATGATGGTGCCACTAAAGCCGAGTTACTAAATATAGTTTTCAGAAATTCCTTCACGAAAGAAGATGAAGTAAATATTCCAGAATTCGAAACCAGAACAACTGTTAGCATGAGTGACATAAAAGTAAATATCTTAGGTGTTGTGAAGCAACTCAAATAAATTAAGAAGGGCAAGTCTTCTGGTCCAGATGGTATACCAATGAGGTTCCTTTCAGAGTATGCAGGCACAATAGCGCCTTTCTTAGCAATTACATACAACCGCTCACTTGACGAAAGGTCTGTGTTCCTAAAGACTGGAAAGTAGCACACCAGTATTCAGGAAAGGACATAGGAATAACCCACTGAATTACAGACCCATATCACTGACCTCAATTTGCAGTAGGATTTTGGAGCATATACTGTACACGAGCAGAAGTGGCCGAGCGGTTCTAGGCGCTACAGTCTGGAACCGCGCGACCGCTACGGTCGCAGGTTCGAATCCTGCCTCGGGCATGGATGTGTGTGATGTCCTTAGGTTAGCTAGGTTTAAGTAGTTCTAAGTTCTTGGGGACTGATGACCACAGCAGTTTAGTCCCATAGAGCTCAGAGCCATTTGAACCATTTGTACTCGAACATTATGAATCACCTTGAAGAAAATAACTTATTGATACATAACCACCACGTATTCAGAAAATATCGTTCTTGTGCCACACAGCTCGCTCTTTATTCCCATGAATTAATGAGTGCTGTCGAGAAGGGATCTCAGATAGATTTCCCTTATACCTAGATTTCCAGAAGGCTTTTGATACCGTTCCTCACAAGCGACTATTAATCAAATTGCATGCATATGCAGTATCGTCTCAGTTGTGTGACTGGATTAGTGATTTCCTCTCAGAGAGGTCACAGTTCGTAATGATAGATAGTAAAACATTGAGTAGAACAGAAGTGATATCTGGCGTTGTGCAAGGTAGTGTCATAGGCCCTCTGCTGTTCCTGATTTACATAAGTGATCTAGGTGATAATCTGAGCAGCCCCCTTAGACTATTTGCCGATGATGCTGTAAGTTACCGTCTAGTAAAATTATCAAACGATCAATTTCAATTACAAAATGATCTAGAGAGAATTTATGTATGGTGCGAAAAGTGGCAATTGGCATTAAACAAAGAAACGTACGACGTCATCCACATGGGTACTAAAAGAAATCCGATAAATTTTGGGTACACGATAAATAGCACGAATCTAATACCTAGGAATTACAATTACGAGCGACTTAAATTGGAAAGACCACATAGATAATATTGTGGGGAAGGCGAAACAAAGACTGCGCTTTGGTGGCAGAACACTTAGAAGATGCGACAAACCCACTAAAGAGACAGCCTGCATTACACTTGTCCGTCCTCTGCTGGAATACTGCTGCGTGGTGTGGGACCCTTACCAGGTAGGATTGACGGAGGACATCTAGAGAGTGCAAAGAAAGGCAGCTTGTTTCGTGTTATCGCGCAATAGGGATGAGAGTGTCACTGATATGATACCTGAGTTGGGGTGGCAGTCACTGAAACAAAGGCGGTTTTCTTTGCGGCGAGATGTATTTACGAAATTTCAATCACCAAGTTTCTCTTCCAAATGCGAAAATATTTTGTTGACATCCAACTACGTAGGGAGGAATGACCATCATTAAGTAATAGAAATCAGAGCTCGAACGGAAAGATTTAGGCGTTCCTTCTTCCCACGCGCCATTCGAGAGTGGAATGGTAGAGACGTGGTATGAAAATGTTTCGATCAACCTTCTGGTAGGCACTTTAGTGTGAATTGCAGAGCTACCATGTAGATGTAGATGCAGGACGTACGATGGTGACAATATAATGGTCGCAGAGTCTTATTCGAATATCGGCTCTCTACATTTAACAAACAGGATTTCAGGAGAACTACGTCTTCCAAGAGCATTTCTGTTAAACGGAATTACGGACCTGTTACGATCCGAGCACCGTGTCCCTGAAACTAATACCTGCTGTCGTGCTGGCTTGATAAGGACTCTAAGCAATGTAACAGTTCTTTTGAACTGTTTGCACTATTGTCTTGTACGCGATGTTCTTCACAGATCCAGTATCTTTTCCCACAAACCTTCCAAATCTAAATCCACCTCTTTACCTAACAATTATTTTCGGTGAGTGTTCCTGCCATTTCACGTCACTTGTAACTGTTTCGTACTTGCCTAGTACTTGTTTCACGTGGCATACTCAGGGTATTCACTACCAGTCTTGCATTAAGACACTATCGAGCTCTTTCCCTCTTTTACTGGCATTACGTTAAATCTACCCAAATTGAAAGAGATATGCCGTTCGTTGCATCAGTGAGTCACATAATTATTCTTTCAATAATTGCAGCAAAATAGTATACGGGGAAAAACGTAACTGAACTACTTACCAGATTAGGTAGTGTCTTAGCATCACGTATGTTTCAAGGCAAAATCGTCACAGACTAGACCTGGCGAAGAACTCAAAATGTATATGCCATTCCTAACAGCACAATTAAAAATAACAGTACAGTCACGAAAGCCATGTGAACTCTCTGGTCGTAGTAACAATCCCGCGTGCCATATTTTGTGTTTAATACGGAATACTTTGGTAACACTTCTTTCTAAGAGGATCACTAAAACGACCGAATGTTTAACTCGCGAAGAGTGTTGGATCTGTGACTGTTAGATCGTGAAAATTAGTCGGCTTGGAGTTGCAAAAATTCTGGCTGCTTTTCGAGTATAGACAGTGAATTTTGAAGGATGAAGTTTACCATATAAAATACGGACTTGATAGCCATTTCATTTGTTTCCGTATGAATAAAAAGCAGATTAAATCTAAAATTTAAATACTTCCTGCAAGTATACTGCATCCTCCGAACGCCAGATTTTTTTAAATATGATCTTTCAGGAACGGACTTTCAACTGTAGTTACGCGGCCTCTGTGTGGTAGGTATTAGGTAGTGGTTTCATCAACGCTGCCTTAGACTGCCTAGCAGTCACTACTGCAGAGTGAAGGGACCTCGGAAGGAAGGAATATCGAGGTAGGTGGAATTTCGAGAATTCAGAGACACAACAAAGACGACCGACTGCGCCCGTCCGCAGGAGGACCTCTGTTACGTCACGTTATGTGGTTGAGTGAACGAAGTATTTCAAGCCCAATATTTATTGTTACCAACATCCCTTCAAGGGGGCTGATCAGATTTAGGCCAGGAGTAGTCAAACTTCATTACCTACCACCTGCTTTTGTATCTCTGTTAGTAGCAAATAAGTTCCTCAGTAATGATGATTTTTAAAACTTATAAGGCATCGTTACAGCAAATAAAGCATATAATTATTATTCGTTACAGTATATGTTATGTCAAAATTTTACGAAAATCTAATGAAAAGCCGGCCGGAGTGGCCGTGCGGTTCTAGGCGCTACAGTCTGGAGCAGAGCGACCGCTACGGTCGCAGGTTCGAATCCTGCCTCGGGCATGGATGTTTGTGACGTCCTTAGGTTAGTTAGGTTTAATTAGTTCTAAGTTCTAGGCGACTGATGACCTCAGAAGTTAAGTCGCATAGTGCTCAGAGCCATTTTTTCTAATGAAAATATTTTTAAGGCCCCTGCGACCTACCGCCCACAATGAAAGCTAGAAAGCCGACTAGTCGGCTCTAAGAAAATGGCAAAAATCTATTAGGTGCTCTACGAATGTAGTGGTGTGGACATGTTGGGAATGTGGTCTCACGGGGAGAGTGCAAGGTGTATGTCCCTGCAGGTGCATTATACTCTGTTCCCTAGGTGGCTCAAATGGATGTAGCGTGTGCCATGTAAGCAGGAGATCCGATGCTAAATATAAACTGTTATGCCTGTCCTGCAATGTCTACCCCTCCCCCCCCCCCCCCTCCAAAAAAAAGAAAAGGTGACAAATAGCCATGTAAAAGGGTTTAAGGAACAACAATAGGAGAAAAACGAAAAAGGAAAAATATAAAAACGAAAACCTATAAAATGACAGTAATATTAACCTTCAGTAGGAATATAATAAGTTAATAGAATAAAATGTATTTTTTAAATGTATCGTTGTTAATATATTTAAATAAATATATATGGTTACCAAAAAAAAAAAAAAAGGTTCCAGTCCCGGTAGGGGCACAAATTTTTAACATGCCCCAATGATGAATATCAACACTTGTTTGCAGGTAGCGTGTCGATTTAATTATCATTTCGCTCTAGAGAAGCTGAACGGTTATAAATGGTACCTCTTCTTTCGGGAATAGATACTACCTTCATATATCTAAGAAACTTGTTGACTGCCACTGATCTAGCTCAAACGGACACGGAGCAATGATCGATTTAAACTAGTTCTGGGTGACAGACAGTGAATAATCAGCTGTAGCGGACGAACGTGTGTAAACGCTGTACATCTTCTGATTATGAAAGGCTGCAGAAGAAACAGTCACCTGTCAACCGTTCGAAAGCAATAGAAACGCAATTGATCGATGTAAACTGTACTGCAGCTACAAATAGCAACAGAAGGGACATCATCCAGTGATGGCGAACAAATCACTTTAACTTTTAACGAAACAGAAAATTTCAGGCCTGTGGGGAAACGACCTGGAACTGTGTCAGCTTTCGCAACATTCACCACAACGCGAAGTCTACGGGGGAGCACTTTCTTCTTCGTCGCAAATAACTCTCTTTTCTACGGTCGCTGCTGTCACAAGGAGTGCTCATTATAGCAGCGGCTGAAATACTATAAAGGATGAATGCTTTCGGTACATGTCGCCTGATATACAGACTTCAAAAAGGTTAACCTTCGTCCCATAGAGCGGAAGCTTGTTAAAAATAATTGGTGCACCTGAAAGACACTGCGGAACCCGGTAGCCCATAGGAGAATGCTGATTTCTTACAGTGCGAGTACATTCAGAATTTTAGGCGACGTTCTTTTAATGTTCCTGCGCGGAAACGCGTCGATAGGAAGCACTCAACGCCAATTGCATCGTAAAACCCGTCAGCCTACCTTTTTCGTCTCTGGTCGATGGAAGCGCGTAAACTAAACTATGTGACGCCGAGGATGGCTGTTGTTTTATTGGTAATTTTTCCCTTCGTTGCGACTTCACTGTTTTTTTAAGCCAGTGTCAATGCTTTTCTACTGAGACCAACGTTCATATATTTCTAAATGTACTTGGAAAACTCGACAAATAAATACTGCTTGACTTACCTCTTTCTTGAGGAAAGCTCATTGATTTTCTGCCCAGTGTTAAATCCAGTGAATCACTGGGGGCAAGTCACATACTCATCTGTGTATGTTACAGTTGACAATGCAACTAGTTTACAGACGCGCGATTGCGATGTGCCATCAGCAGTGGTTAATATTTTACAAGGAGTTACTTTTGTTGTTGAGAACGCATATGGCGAAAGTATTGTGCTTAATTTTTAGATACAGACCATAATGAATTTAGACACGGACAATAATCGTATTGTGGAGTGCTCTATTGTTGTAGAATTTTTTGTACTAGCAGACGGTTGTAAGAGCCTAGGCCGTAGGAGTGTGAATAATTGGCGTGATATGGAATGGATTTTCTCCCTGCAGTGGGGTGTACGCTGATTTGAAGTTTTGGCAGCTTAGCAAAAAAAATGGTTCAAATGGCTCTGAGCACTATGGGACTTAACATCTGAGGTCATCAGTCCCCTAGAGCTTAAAACTACTTAAACCTAACCAACCTAAGGACACCACACACACCCATGCCCGAGGCCGCATTCGAACCTGCGACGGAAGCGGTCTTGCGGTTCCAGACTGAAGCGCCTAGAACCGCACGGCCACTCCGGCCGGCGCAGCTTTGCACTCCGTGCCAGATCGCTAATCGAACCAAGAACAACTCTTCTAGAAAAACCAAGATTTCTCTCTTAAAATTACGATGGTTTTCTTGTGAAATAACGAATCTCGTCTCCGAGCGATGATGTATCGTATCCTACACATCACGGTTACTACACATTAGCGCTCACCAACCACTGTTTCACGAAGTTGCTGTTGGAGGTAGTATTTTGGTGACCAACCCCTTGACACAGAAATTCGTAAAGATATATTATAGGTTAAGTGAACGTTTTAGAGACTTTGACACGTTAAGCCACAATATTCGGAAGCGGCAGAAGTCGAACAAGGAGGCAGTTTGCGCTACAGCGGTCAGCACTTCGACAGATGAACGACCGATCAGACGGGCTGTGCCTCCAAGGAGAACTACGACCAGCGCAGTTCGCATATCAGTGGTCAATGCTCGAGGAACTGTCAGCATACAGAACTCACGTGCATGACGTATGTGACGATGCTGAGGGGGACGAAAGGGCAATGCCCGACCACGCCAGCATAGAGGTGTAACAATTCAATGCTGGCACGTCTGTCGACATTGATCACGTTTCTGTGCAACAAGAGAAGAGTTCATCGACTACTGAAGAGTCAGGCGACGCCCTACAAACCGCGACATTGGCGAAAACACCGAATAAATACCTCCGACAAACGGACTTGAGGTGGCCCTTCGAGGGGAGAAAGAAGTCACAAAGGAACGACGACTGGACCGACGGACCCATGGTTAGTCAGCAGACGTCATACTTATCACGACGACTTATCCGCTAGGCTGCTCGACAGAAGAAGAAGTCGGTACCGCACCAACAGGTCGACGCAGAAGATGCTAATCCAGATGTTAGCAGAAAGAAGTTAAGTGGTACTTAAGCAAGTGACTGAGGACGAAGGTACTGCGGCCTCACCAAATGCGTCACTTGTGAACCTAGAGGCTGATGAACTCTGCAGAAAACGCCGAACCTGAGAATCGCTGGTTAGGTTCCGGGACGGAGCACACCGCGACACGCCGTAGCCGCTTGTTAATAACGCTACGAGTGAATTCACAAGGAGAAGACCGCGCCGCTGCCACAGTGAGTCACGGATACGGAACAGAATGGAAGAATACGCCACCTCGCCCTCCACTGCAACACGAGCCATCGCGGCATCAGAGGTCACTGGAATCTGCACTCTAGGACTCCGCCGCTCCGCAGCCGCGAGGAATTGAGAGACTTATAACACACAGTATAACTCTGTTTGTTTAAAGGGTCTTATGTCTCCATAAATGACTATCAGTGGAAGCACCAATGTTTCTCTCACCCACTGACCAGAGGAAAGAGGCCATTCCTCCGCCCACAAAGTGTCACTTCCTTGCCGCCATCCCTGACAAAATAATGACCTTTTCTCCTCTCTGCCACTAACGTTCACTACATCCCGACCCGCTACAGAAGAATGTAGCGTCTTGATACTATGCCTTTACCCTCTTATAGCCATGAATGAATGCTGATGCATTAGCTCCATTCTTAACAATCATATACAACCGTTCGCTCAACGAAAGATCTGTACCCAAAAGACTGGAAAGTTGCACAGGCCACACCAAATTTCAAGAAAGGTAGTAGGAGTAATCCACTAAGTTACAGGCCAATATCGTTAACGTCGATATGCAGCAGGATTTTAGAACATATATTGATATACTGTGTTCGAACATTATGAATTACCTTGAAGGAAAAGTTCTATTGACAACAGAGTCAACATGCGTTTAGAAAACATCGTTCCTGTGAAACACAACTAGCTCTTTATTCACGTGAAATGCTGAGTGCTATTGACAAGAGATTTCAGGTTGATTCCGTATTCCTGGATTTCCGGAAGGCTTTTGACAAGGTACCACACTAGTGGCTCGTAGTAAAATTGCGTGCTTATGGAATATCCTCTCAGTTATGTGACTAGATTTGTGATTTCCTGTCAGAGAGGTCATAGTTCGTAGTAACTGACGGAAAGTCATCGAGTAAAACAGAAGTGATTTCAGGCGTTCCCCAAGGTAGTGTTATAGGCCCTTTGCTGTTCCTTATCTATATAAACGATTTGGGAGACAATCTGAGCAGCCGTCTTAGGTTGTTTGCAGATGGCGCTGTCGTTTATCGATTAATAAAGTCATCAGAAGATCAAAACAAACTGCTAAACGATTTAGAAAAAATATCTGAATGGTGCGAAAAGTGGCAGTTGCCCTAAATAACAAAAAGTGTGAGGTCATCCACATGAGTACTAAAAGGAACTCCTTAAACTTCGGTTACACGATAAATTAGTCTAACCTAAAAACCGTAAATTCAACTAAATACCTAGGTATTACAATTACGAACAACTTAAATTGGAAAGAACACATAGAAAATGTTGCGGGGAAGGAACACCAAAGACTGCGTTTTATTGGCAGGACACTTAGAAAATGTAACAGACCTACTAAGGAGACTGCTAACACTACGCTTGTCCGTCCTCTTTTAGAATACTGTTTCGCGGTGTGGGATCCTTACCAGGTAGGACTGGCGGAGTACATCGAAAAAGTTCAAAGAAAGGCAGCACGTTTTGTACTATTGCGAAATATGCAAGAGAGTGTCACTGAAATGATACAGGATTTGGGCTGGAAATCATTAAAAGAAAGGCGTTTTTCGTTTCGGCGGAATCTTCTCATGAAATTCCAATCACCAACTTTCTCGCCGGCCGGAGTGGCCTTGCGGTTCCAGGCGCTCCAGTCTGGAACCGAGCGACCGCTACGGTCGCAGGTTCGAATCCTACCTCGGGCATGGATGTGTGTGATGTCCTTAGGTTAGTTAGGTTTAATTAGTTCTAGGCGACTGATGACATCAGAAGTTAAGTCGCATAGTACTCAGAGCCATTTGAACCAACTTTCTCTTCCGAATGCGAAAATATTTTGTTGACACCGACCTGCATAGGGTGGAACGATCACCACGATAAAATATGGGAAATCAGAGCTCGTACGGAAAGATATAGGTGTTCATTCTTTCCGCACCATATGCGAGATTCGAATAACAGAGAATTGTGAAGTTGGTTCGATGAACCCTCTGCCAGGCACTTACATGTGATTTGCAGAGTATCCATATAGATGTAGATGAACAAACTCATAAGAAAAAGAGGGTTCTTCAACTCCAGTTTTCATTCATTAGCAATGACTGTTCGTAACACTCAAATAGAAGTATGATTCCTGTTTACAACATGGTTTATGAGCAGGGTTTAAAAAAATTAGAATTAACAGGAGAATGCTGGTGATTTTTTCGTAGTATTCAACCATTTGTTTACAAATATGACAGTATACATGTGATGTGTTACGACAGTGAAAGGAACCTGTGACCACTGGAGACAGTGCCACAAGTTCCTCCAAAAAATCGTAACACAACACACACACAAATGTCATACTAACTAATGTCAATTCACCCGATCATGGAGTTTTAAATCTTTGAAACGCTTAGTGGAAGTAAATAAAACGGTGACTGATAACAGTAAACTTGTTGTTTCATTTAATAGTATTCAACGACTTATCACATTTCGCGAGCCGCGCGGGATTAGCTTAGCGGTCTAGGGCGCTACAGTCGTGGACTGTGCGGCTGATCCCGGCGGAGGTTCGAGTCCTCCCTCGGGCATGGGTGTGTGTGTTTGACCTTAGGATAATTTAGGTTAAGTTGTGTGTAAGCTTAGGGACTGATGACCTTAGCAGTTAAGTCCCATAACGTCTAACACACATTTGAACTTTCTGCGAAAATCAGTGAATGCTGGATGGACTAAGTTTTATTTCTCTTGCCTATTTAATTTAATATTTTGATTCTATATGCCTTGAAACAGAGAGAGAGTAAAAATTTTTCAACCTTTGCACTATTTCTGCGTTTATTACAGGAAATGACAGAAACAAAAAAAATCAAAAATCGGTTATTTCAGTAACCGGTTATTTCGAGCGGTTTTAGTAACCAGGTTAAACTGGCGTGGAAACAAACCAATGTGGCCGAAAACTGGTTGTTCCAGCGATAACGCCGTACCTATGCTAAACTAATTCCCTGAGTGTGGGACTACTTTGATTGTTAATAAACGGAAACTCGTTCAGCAGTTCTCTATCATTACTCCGGAAGGCTATATAAAATTTCACTGTGATTGGTGTACCGGAAATTATTTTATTAATTCAGCACTTTGTTGTGTTATTTATACGATCTGCGGAGCGTACACGTTCAAATCTGGGCCTGTTTTATGCGAGCACAGCGACGATGTTTTGCATTTTATGATCACGGATCGCGTTCTGTGGGTAAACGGGCAACTGAGAGCAACAAAATGAATCTTATAGCGTCGTATTTGTCAATATATATCGCTACGTCGGTACTGAAACTTTTAGTGGCATTCTGTCGTGTTCGGCATGAGTCTTCCTTCCATTTCTAGGGGTCGCATCGACGCGAGGTCCGCAGACGGCTTGATAAAATGTCGCACGCAGCACTTAATCTCGTAATCAGTAACTCTACGATTCGTGGAAAGAATAATAAACCCTGTCGTCATATCCATCGTAACACAGTTACCAAAAGGTACGCTGCAGCAGATTACTGAAAGGCCATGAGAGCTGTACGGCTCTTAGAATGGCCTGCCTCATACTCTGATTTCAATACGGCAGGGAAGACTGGAGATGAAATAAGGCATAAGCCTTAGATAATATTTCATTAGAATTTGAAAAATCGTTCGGGAGAGAGGCTACCAAACCACTATTAAAGTTGATGTGTACAATCTACGAGACGGGTGAAGTGCCATCAGACTTCCGGTAAAATATTATCCACACAATTCCGAAGACAGGAAGGACAAATAGGTGCGAAAACTGTCGCACAATCAGCTTAAAATCCTTATACATCCAAGCTGCTGACAAAAACAGTACCGTATAGAGATGAATGGCAAAGAAAACTGAGAAACAGTTAGATGACGATTAGTTGCCTTTATAAAAGATACAGGTGCCAGAGAGGCAATGCTGACGTTGCGCCTGACAAATGGATGGAAGACTGAAGAAGAATCAAGACGCTCTCGTAGGATTTATGAAACTAGGAGAAGCGTACAGCAGTGTAAAATGGTAGAAAGTATTCGAAATTCTAACAAAAATGGGAGTAAGGTATAGGGAAAGGCGGGCAATACACAATATATACCAGGACCAAGAGCGAACAATAAGACTGAAGACCAAAAACAAAGTGCTCGAATTAAGAAGGTAGTAAGACAGAGTTTCTGTCTTTCGTCCCTATTGTTCAGTCTATACACCTAAGAATCAACGAAGGAAATGAAAGAAAGGTTCATGAGTGGAATTAAAATCCATTGTAAAAGGATACCACTCTTTTACGGGATCTGTTGAACGGAACGAAGAGTCTAATGAGTACTGAATGTGAATTGGGTGTAACCCGGAAAGAGAGATAAGTAATCCGAAGTAGCAGAAATGTGAACATCGAGAAAGCTAACTTCAGAACTGGGGATGAAGAAGTGGACGAAGTCGAGGAAATATGAACCTTGGAAGCAAAACGATCCATGGTGGACTAAGCAAAGAGGCGTAAAAAGCAGAGCGGCATAGACAAGAGGAAATTCCTGACCAAGAGAAGCCTACTAGTATCAAACGTTGGACTTAATTTGAGGAAGATTTTTTGGGAATGTTCGTTTGGAGCCATTTATTGTGTGATGGTGGACATGGATTGTGGGAAAAACGGAGCAGAAGAGAATCGAAGAGACCGCGTTTTGACGCTACATAAGAATGTTGAAAATTAGGTGGACTGATAAGATAAGAATGAGAAGGTTATTCACAAACTCAGAGCGGAATACATCGAAAACACTAAAAAGATGAAGGACAGAGTGATAGGACATGTGTTGCAGGGAAAGACAGATACACGACTGTAGACGTAGGGATAGCATCTTTGATTACTAACGTATTTGGCGCCGGCCTCGAATCCTTCGACCACTTAAATTCTTAATAAAAATCATCATCAATGGCGGACGAAGACTTCCGGCATAATAAATCACCCTCATTCAGCCAAATACCTTGTCCAAGAGGGCAGAGATGCGGAAAGAGGTTCAGGACCCTCTCTTGACCTTGAGGCGGGAATCTGCCTCTAAAGGCGGAAGAATCAGCAATGATCAACGCCATGAGGAAGCAGAAAGCAACGGAAACCACTACATTAAAGACACATATTCTGTGTCCACAGGAAATGTGGCCCGTAGCTTCAAACACGTCATGATCTCTCCATCGGCAAAAGATTCCGGACTAGTCCCGATTTCGGATCTCTGGGAGAGACTGCCAATGCAGAGGTGACCATGAGAAAAGGACCGGAGAATGTTCTACGAGTCGGGACGTGGAATGACAGAAGTTTGAACATGATAGAGAAGCTAGAAAATCCGAAAATGGAAATACTAAAGCTGAATATACATATAATGAGGGATACAGAAGTGAAATAGAAAAATAACAATGATTTCTGGTCAGATGAGTATAGGGTGATACCAACAGCAGCAGAAAATTTCTGTAATGGGATTATGACTCGTACGGGTTGCGAAGATAGGACACAGAGTGGGTTTTTGTGAACAGTTCACTGATAGGGTTTTTCTCATCAGAATCGACAGCAAACCGATACCGACAATGACAGCCAAGTTACACATGCCGAAGTTGCAAACAGAACATGAAGAGATACAGAATTCATTTCAGGAAGATGAAAATTTAATAGTCATGGGGGTTGGAATGCCGCCGTAGGGGAAGGAATAAAAGCGAGGGTCACAGGAGAAAATGGCTTTGTAATTGGAATGAGACATGAGAAAAATTAATTGAGTTTCGCAAAACATTTCAGCTATTAATGGCGAATATTCTCTTCAAGAATCAAAAGAGGAAAAGTATATTTGGAAAATGCCGGTAGATACGGGAAGATTTCAGTTACATCATGGTCAGACAGAGATTTCAAAATCAGGTACTGGTTTGTAAGGCGTACCCAGGAGCAGATATAGACACAGATCAGAACTTAGTAGTTATAAAGAGTAAGCAGAACTTAACAGACTTGTCAGAAGTGCAAAGCAGTGCGCTACGGAACTAGTAAGGAATGAAATTATATGCATGAAGTTCTCTGAAGCCATAGATACTGCAATAAGGAATAGTTCAGCAGGCAGTTCAGTTGGAGACAGATGAACAGATCTAAAATGGACAATCACAGAAGCTGGAACGAAAACCATAGGTACAACGACGGTAACTGCGAATAAAACACGTGTAACAGATGAAATACTTAATTTACGGAAGTAGGTAGTACAAAAATATTCAGGGAAATTCCGAAATACAGAAATACAAATCACTTAGGAATCAAATAAATGGGAAATGCAAGGAAGCTAAAATTGAAAATTGAAAAATTGAAAATTGAAAAATTTGAAGAGATCGAAAAAGAAATGATTGTCGGAAAGACTGACTCGGTATACAGATAAGTCAAAGAACGTGAGGTGAAATTAAAAGCCAGGGTGGTAACATTAGGAGCGGAATGGAAATTCCACTGCTACATAGGAGTAAAGGATACACTGAAGGCTTCTATGAAGTGGAAGACTTGTATGATGACGTGGCGGAAGAAGAAGAGATAGTACTAGAATAGTTAGTACTAGAACTAGAAGAGGCACTACTAGAATCAGACTTAAAATCATTGCATTAGAATTTCTAAAATCATTGGAGGAATCGGTGTGTAGCAAGTATGTGTCTGACGATATAACATCTGACATCATCATCCACACAATTTCGAAGGCAGCAAGAGCCAACAAGTACGAGAATCATCGCACAATCAGCTTAACAGCTCATGCATCGAAGTCGCTGACAAGAATTGTACACAGAACAATGGAAAAGAAAACTAGGGGTATGCTAGATCGCGATCAGTTTTGCTTTACGAAGGGTAAAGGTACGAGATAGGCGGTTCTGACAACGCGGCTGACAGTGAAAGCAAGACTATAGAAAAATCAGGACACGTTTATAGGATTTGTCGACCTGCAAAATGCAATATATTCAAAATTCAGAGGAATTCTGGGGTAAGCTACAGAAAAGACGGTTAGTATACAGTATGCACAAGCTCTAAGAGAGAACGGTAAGAGTGGAAGACCAGAGTACTAATATAAGATGCAAGAGAGAGATGTAGGCTTTCGCTCTCTACTGTTCAGTTTGTACTTCGAAGAAGTAATGACGGAAATAGAATAAGGGCTCAAGACTTGTGTTAAAATTGAAGGTGGAAGGAAGTCAACCATACGTCTAACTGGTGGCATTGCTTGCCTTTGTGAAAGTAAAGAAGAATTTCAGTATCTGCTGGATGGAATGAACAGTCTAATGAGTACAAAATATGGACTGAGAGTAAATCGAAGAATGAAGAAAATTTTGAAAAGTAGCAAAAATGAGAACGGCGAGAAACTTAACATCAGGATTGTTATCACAAAGCAGATGAAGTTAAGGAATTTTGCTACCTGAGTAACAAAATAATCCATCACGGACGGAGCAAGGGGGACATAAAATGCAGATTAGCAATGGCAAAAAGGACATTCCTGGATAACAGAAGACTATTTGTTTCAAACATAGATCTTAATATAGGGAAGAAATGTATGAGAATGTTCATTTGGAGCACAACAATATATGGTAATGAAACATGAACTGTGGGGGAACCAGAAGAGAAGCGTTTGGGATGTGCTGTTACAGAAGAATGTTGAAAATAAGGTGGACTGATAAGGTAAGGAATGAGGAGGTTCTCCAGAGAAGTGGCGAAAGAGAAACATAAGGAAGACATTGACAAGAAGAACGGACAGGATGATAGGACATCTGTTAACACATGAGAGAGAAACTTCCACGCTACTAGAGGGAGCTGAATATGGTAAAAAAGGTAGGAGACGACAGATATTTAGAATAAGTCCAGTAAATAACTGAGGAAGTACGCTGTAAGTGTTACTCTGAGATAAAGTGTTTTACACAGGTGAAGTGTATCTGGCGGACCACATCAAACCGGGTAGAGGACTGATGTCTGAAAAAAATAAAAAATAAAGAAGAGGAAATTCGTGGCGGGCGGCGTCAGACGAGTCAGAAGAAAAACGACTGAAAAAAATGAGCGAGTCTGGGATGCGATGCGAGGTTGTATACATCCACGCAACCAGCCAGCCAGAATTCTCATTTAAATGCCATAGCATATGTTTGAGTAAGTCAAAAAGCTCCTGAGGATTTTGTTCGGAAGCTGTCTTTACTTCAGTGCAACAATAATTCTTGTCAACGACTTCGAAGCATGCGTTGTTAAGTTGATTGTGCGATGATTCTCATACTTGTTGGCTCTTGCTGCCCTTAAAATTGCGTAGATGATGATGGCAGAAAGTCAGATGTTACATCGCCAGACACGTACTGGCTACATACCAATTCCTCCAACGATGTTAGAAATTCTAATGGAATGTTTTTAATTCTGATTCTAGTACTACCTCTTCAAGTTCTTGTACTATCTCTTCTAACACTACCTTCTTCTGCCACGTTATAATTCAAGTCTTCCCCTTCGTAGAAGCCTTCAATGTATCTTTAACTCCTATGTAGCAGTGTAATTCCCATTCCCCTCCTAATGTTACTGCCCTAGCTTTTAATTTCACCTCACGTTCTTTGAGTTATCTGTATGCCGAGTCAGTCCTTCCGACAATCATTTCTTTTTCCATCTCTTCAAATTTCTCACACCCTTATTTCGCCTTAGCTTCCTTGAATTTCCTATTCGTGCCTGTGATAGCTGCATCTCACGAAGATGTTGATGATGGAAAGCAGTTCGAACTGTAATGAAGGTTTAATCATTTAATAGTCGTTATTTGATGAACATCTCCAAAATGTATGAGAAATGTAGGACTGGTTCTTCATCGTGTAACTCTCCGTTTCCTTATGTGTACTTTCGAGCATTATTATTTATTCTGATGAACTGTAACAATCGTATATTTCTGTGAAAAGACATTTCTTCAGCATATCCACTGCTTTAGAATGCTAAAACAAAAGCAGGTGGGCTTTCAGTCCCCGGGCATGCAAGGAATGTGCGCTGTTTTTCCCCCTCTGCTTTCCATTCGTCTTGGCTGTTTTTTGCTTTAAAGAGCGCGGCGCGCCAAGACGGATGGGCCGCGGAAGTTTGGGGTTTCCGGCGGCAGCCGGTGGGTGTTCCGCTTGATAGCGGACGCGCGCCAACACAAACGACCGCCTACTCACACCCACAACCGTACCTCTCTCCGCGGCGAGGGCGACCACTTGGAGCATTGAGTAGCGCCGCAATCGGTTTCCCTGACAAGACTTATGTGCCCCCTGGGGATGAACCTCCCGCAGACGAAAAACTCCGGACAAGATAAGGAAGAGAGCCGCAGAAGATAGGGAAAAACGTAGAACTGATCGGAAGGCAGTGCTACGGAAACATATGTTCTTGCACATGCAGCGTCCTCCGTGCATCTTAAGAGCTGCGCATTGCCAATGAGGTTCCTAATCTCGCCCCCGCCGATACTGCATAGATACGGGCCCCACCAACTTTCCATCACACCTTCCAATTCTTTGAACGCCATGCAATCTTCCTTACCCTGCCCCTACGGATCCTGTACCACCACGCCAATTATCCTCCTCTCCTCACTCACAGTGTGTACATGGCATACTATCCTAAACTCCAACAATCCCATTCCCTCCCGTCTAATTTCGAAACAAGGTACGCTGCCGTACCTGTAACGACATGTTACACCTAAATGTATACCATATCTTTTACATCAACCGACTCCCTTTACCAGACAGTGAAATCCGTCGCAACAGTTACCTGTCCTTTACCCAAGTGCATGAACGCTGATCAGCCAGAACATCGTGACCACCGACTGCTATCGATACTAACCGCTCCTGGCGATAGCAGCGTCACCTGGAGAAGAATGACTGCCAGTCAGACACAAGCACGGTTCAT
This sequence comes from Schistocerca serialis cubense, assembly GCF_023864345.2. NCBI lineage: Eukaryota > Metazoa > Arthropoda > Insecta > Orthoptera > Acrididae > Schistocerca > Schistocerca serialis. The sequence continues at coordinate 1,218,734,320 of NC_064638.1, read as the reverse complement.
GTAGTATCATTGAGAGTGCTGTCTGTGTACTCCGCCACACACCGCTTGGTGGGTAGCGGAGTGTATACGTAGATGTAGAATGAGGAAGGCGTGGGGTCGATGTGAGTCCGAAAGCAGTTTGTGATGGCTCGGTGGCTCGGAAACAGCATTTCGAAACCTGCAACCTCGTCAGGTGGCCGAGGAGTGCTATGAAGAGCTTCTTCAACAGGTGGGGAAACCACGTCCGGATGTGTTGGGGTTCAGCCACCATCCCTCATTGTACCCCGATGTAGGACGTCTTACACTGGGCAGACTAGTGTGTCTGAACACACAGTGCACGAACGATGGGCCTACACAGCCGACGACCCATGCATGTGTCAATGTTAGCATCAGGACATCGGCAGCTACGAGTGACATGGTCACGTGACCATCGGCACCGGACATTGGTGCAGTGGCAGAGCATTGCATAAATAATGAAAAGTGTGAGGTCATCCACATGAGAGCTAAAAGGAACTCGTTAAACTTCGGTTACACGATAAATCAGTCTAATCTAAAAGCTGTAAATTCAACTAAATACCTAAGTATTACAATTATGAACAACTTAAATTGGAAAGAACACATAGAAAATAATGTGGGGAAGGCTAACCAAAGGCGGCGTTTTATTGGCAGGACACTAAGAAAATGCAACAGACCAACTAAGGAGACTGCCTACACTACGCTTGTCCGTCCTCTTTCAGAATACTGCTGAGCGGTGTGGGATCGTTACCAGGTAGGACTGACGGAATAAATCGAAAAAGTTCAAAGAAAGGCAGCACATTATGTATTATCGCGAAATATGGAAAGAGTGCCACAGAAATGATACAGGATTTGGGCTGGAAATCATTGAAAGAAAGACGTTTTACGTTGCGACGGAATCTTCTCGCGAAATTCCAATACCAACTTTCTCCTCCGAATGCGAAAATATTTAGCTGTCACCGACTTACACAGGACGTAACGATCACCACGATAAAATAAGGGAAATCAGAGCTCGTACGGAAAGATACAGGTGTTCATTCTTTCCGCACGCTATGCGAGATTGGAATAATAAAGAATTATGAAGGTGGTTCGATGAACCCTCTGCCAGGCACTTAAATGTGATTTGCAGAGTATCCACTTAGATGTAGATGTAGATGATGAATCCCGATACCTTCTTCATCATGCCGATGCGAGGATGCGAATCCATCGTCCTCCAGGAGAACAGCTGCCAGGCACGTGAGCTGTAGGACGAGACAAGGTAGCTGCTGCTACATTATGCTCTGGGAAAGATTGATGTCGGCATCCATGCGTCCACTGGAGCTTGTCCGAGGCACCAAACGGCAAAGGAGTATTGTACACAGGTTGCAGACTATGAACACTCCTTCATGACGATAATGTTTCCCGACGGCGCGAGAGTGGCATTTTTCAACTCTATAATGCTCCGTGTCACAAGGACAGGAGCGTGATAGATTGACGAGTGGAAGGCAGTGGCGAGTTCCAGTTTGAAGTATTGGCTTCCCAACTCGCCAGATCAGAACTTGAAAGAATACAACTGGAATGTGATTGAACGTGTCTGTAGAGCTCATCGCCCCTACCCCCTCTCCGGAATTAACGGCAATGTGGTAAGATGTGCGCAGATATGGTGACAATTCCCTCCAGCGTCCTATCAAGGCCTCATTGCCAAAGATGGATATACCGTCTATTACATGCGTGGTCATAATGTTCTAGCTGATACACTACTGGCCATTAAGATTGCTACACCAAGAAGAAATGCAGATGCCATTGGACAAATATATTATACGAGAACTGACTTGTGATTACATTTTCACACAATTTGGGTGCATAGACCCTGAGAAATCAGTACCCAGATATACCATTTCTGGCCGAAATAACGGCCTTGATACGCCTGGGCATTGAGTCAAACTGAGCCCGGATGACATGTACAGGTACGGCTGCCCATGGAGCTTCAACACGATACCGCAGTTCATCAAGAGTAGTGACTTGAGTATGGTGACGGGCCAGTTGCTCAGCCACCATTGACCAGACGTTTTCAATTGGTGAGAGATCTGGAGAATGTGCTGGCCAGGGCAGTGGTCGAACATTTCTGTGTCCAGAAAGGCCTGAACAAGACCTGCAACATGTGGTCGCACATTATCCTGCTGAAATGTAGGTTTTCGCAGGGATAGAATGAATGGTAGAGCTACGGGTCGTAACACATCTGAAATGTAACGTCCACTGTTCAAAGTGGCGTCAATGTGAACAAGAGGTGACCGAGACGTGTAGCCAATGGCACCCCATACCATCACGCCGGCTGATGCGCCAGTATGGCGATGAAGAATACACGCTTCCAACGTGCGTTCACCGGGGTGTCACCAAACGCGGATGCGACCATCATGATGCTGTAAACAGAACCTGGATTCATCCAAAAAAATGACGTTTTGCCATTCGTGCCCCCAGGTTCAGTACATAATCGCAGGCGCTCCTGTCTGTGATGTAGCGTCAGGGGTAACAGTAGCCATGGTCTCCAAGCTGATAGTCCATGCTGCTGCAAACGTCGTCGAACTGTTCGTGCAAATGGTTGTTGTCTTGCAAACGTCCCCATCTGTTGACTCAGGGATCGAGACGTCGCTGCACGACCCGTTACAGCCATGCGGATAAAATGCCTGTCGTCTCGACTGCTAGTGATACGAGGCCGTTGGGATCCAGCACGGCGTTCCGTATTACCCTCCTGAACCCACCGATTCTATATTCTGCTAACAGTCATTGGATTTCGACCAACGCGAGCAGCAATGTCGCTATACGATAAACCGCAATCACGATAGGCTACAATCCGACCTTAATCGAAGTCGGAAACATGATGGTACGCATTTATCCCCCTTACATGAAGCATCACAACAACGTTTCACCAGGCAACGCCTGCAACTGCTGTTTGTGTATGAGAAATCAGTTGGAAACTTTCTTCATGTCAGCACGATGTACGTGTCGCCACCGGCGTCAACCTTGTGTGAATGCTCGGAAAAGCTAATCATTTATTTTGTGGCGGCGTTCGTAGCGACAAACAATTCGCTGTAGAAACGGCTTACGAAGTCACCGCCACACTTTTAATAGCGGGCCGACCGGTCCGCTGGAACAGTGAACAGAAAGATGAAAACCCAAACACTCCGATTAAATAAAAGTCGGTACTTATCTTTATTAACGAAGATACAGAAACACAGTAGTGAACTCTGTGTCTACAGAGATCTGTCTAGTTCGAGTCGGAGCGGCTAGGTCAGCGTCGGCAGACGACAAACAACAACTCTGCTGCAATGAACACACAACTGACTAGCAAGTACACAATTCGGTGGCGAGTATACAACTGAGCGGCGAATACAGAACTGTCCTAGCGCTCGCGACTCCAACGCTTAAGAACCCAGAAGCTAGCGGTGGCGCGCGCAGACTTGCGGCGATTTCCTGTCTCGCTGGCGCTGCTTATGCGGACGGCGTCCGGACTTTGATGCTGCCAACCTTTTGGCAGCGGGCTCGGGTGGCATTACTGGCTAGGATATAACAATTTACATATCACAGCATCTTCCTGTCGGTTAAATTTCGCGTCTGTAGCACGTCACCTTCGTGGTGTAGCAATTTTAATGGCCAGTAGTGTATGTGTAATCGACATTTTAACGAAAGTGCAGTGCTTGCTCTTAGATAGCAGCCTGTCAGCAACGTCCTTGAAACACCTTTTTGTTATTATTTTAACTACTGTATTGTATTGTATTGAACCGGAGAGGATTCGTCCCGCCGAAGCCCAGTGGTTCACGACCCCACAACAGGCCACAGGAGTTCATGCACCCCAACGCCGCCCCTCACTGAACCTACGGTTGTTGTGCATTTCGGCCCCGAGGGGAACCCTCCCCCCCCCCCCCCCCCCCCCCCGCCGGGAACGTGTTACACCAGACGAATGCAACCCCAATATTTGGGTGGTAGAGTAATTATGGTGCACGCGTACGTGACAGTTCGGTGCAGCAATCGCCGACATAGTGTGACTGAGGCGGAATAAGGGGAATCAGCCCGCATTCGCCGAGGTAGATGGAAAACCGCCTTCAAAATCATCCACAAACTGGCCGCTACGCTACACCGTACCTCGACATTAAACCGCCGGGCATCAAACAACAATGAAGAAAAAATCGGACACGTGCAAGTAGGGCTCGCTCTCTGAGGGTCGTGACAGGAAAAACCTACCGGTTAAAACTGATAGCTGTATTTTACTTCTCAATAAACGGTATTTTTCACTAATTCTTTGGGCTATATTATATCAGTTCCTTTTCCTTCCCTGCTTATAAATGGGTCAAAATACTGGCTATCGATTTCCTGTAGCAACAGTAAAAATGTTCAAGTGTGTGATATCTTATGAAACTTAACTGCTAAGGTCATCAGTCCCTAAGCTTACACACAAGTTAACCTAAATTATCCTAAGGACAAACGCACACACGCAGGCCCGAGGGAGGACTCGAACCTCCGCAGGGACCAGCCACACAGTCCATGACTGCAGCGCCTCAGACCGATCGGCTAATCACGCGCGGCGTAGCAGTAGTACCAAAAAATTTTGGTTTTTAACTCAATCCTTCTTCAAATATTAGTAAAGTTTTTTCACGAAACTTCTGTTGCTTTGAAATACTGGGTTATTATAGAAAATGGCAGAAACGATCAGTGACATATTAATAACGACGCAGGCAGCAACAAACGAGAAACAGACATATAAAGGGCTTATTTCAATTGTGGTACATGTCCATTACCTCCACTATTCCGTCTATAATGCTTCTGAAATTAATGAGCCAAACAGACGGAAAGAAAGGTTTATCTCTAGCAAGAAGCCATATGCTTGAATATTTCTGGTATCTCAACTGCTGATTTATTAGCGCTCATTTAACTTTAGGACTCCGTAAAATGGACGTGTACCACTGTTGAAATAAGCCCTTCATATGAAATAAGATTTCATACGGCACTTCAGAGGTAGTAACACACCTGCTCCTGTGTGGCGTGGCCTATTACACTGTACGTATGCACGCTGAATGTGCGGAACTTGCACACACCTGATCCCTACCGTTGTCTCTCACTGCCGTCCTCGGACATCGATAGTATCGCAGAATGGCATCATGTCTGCTTTGCATAAACTTTACGAAGTGTGACAGCAACGAAGTACAGTGCTAAATTTGCTGTAAAAGATTGCAAACTGGAGGTGGCACAACACGCTTGCGGCATCGTACACAGAGAAAATACCCACAAAGTTTCTCGGAAGCGAAGGTGAATTTGATTGATTTACCTATAATTTTATTGACGTGCTATAAACTCGAGATAATAACTGAACCTTTAAGTTTTTGTGGTTGCTTCAGCGTGAAAAATTGATACCATCAAAAAGTGTCGATGCGGTCAGGTCGTTAACTTGTGACCTTTCTCTCTCGCCGTCGCCGCGCGTTTCCTTCACTTTCGCCATCTTTGCTGGAAGCGATTACGTAAGGCCTTTCTGCCACAGCCGCAACTCCACATCGATTAGATGTCTACATCCTTCATTTGAATTTTTCGATATTTATACAAAGTCTACGCTTATTACTACAAATAACAGCAGTAAACAACAGAAAATTGTTTAGTTCCGAAAACAGTTATTTTGAGCGTTTTTAACTGTCAGGTACTGTGCAAAATTGATACACAGATCATAACAATAATTTCGTGTGGTTCAATGATCTGGTGCTTGTCTTTGTACTGGACGCCACTTCACCAACTCCAGTGCCATTAACCTAACCCAGTAATGCAAGCAGGAAAAGGGGACCTACAGTTTAACGTGGAATCCGAATAGTAAAATAAAAACCCGAAATGATAAGGGGAAGGACCTACAAAGACAGAAAATTATAATCCATAATGTAAGATAAGAGCAAGTTAAATATTTCAACCATCCAGGATGTGACGTTGCATATGGACATAGAGATACAGCAAAGAAACTAGCATAACTGAGAAATGTACGTGTTCAGCAATAAATGGAAAGAGATGTGATGGAAATTTTATAAAATCACGGATGTTTCTATGTTTTTGTACAGAAGTGAGTCATGGGTCGCTTATGAGCGACAAGAGAGTAGCATTCAGGCAGCAGAAATGAGATTTCTCTGGGTAGTAAATCAATGTAGTAGATTAGGTACGTCATTAGGTATGAATTGAACGTTTAAACTTACAAAACAATATCCATTAAAACAACAAAATGGAATGAACACATTAAAATGAACACATTACTAGAGAGAGTAGCCAATGATTATCATACAGAAACAAATGATACAGACCAAAAGAGAGAAGTCAGGGAAGGTGGAGGAGAAGACGGGTTTCAGATCAGACTAATTTGAAGCACAGTAGAAGAGGAAGCTTATTTTTAGATAACGGCACCCGTGTTTAACGCAGATCTGTAGTTGCTAATTTGTATAAATGTCAGTGGGAAAATGACGTTTAATTTCGGAAAACATTCTCCAAATGAGATTTGTTTTGCCAGCGACGGAGAGATGTATGTTAGCAACTACAGGGACAGATAGGACAATAAAAGAATGATTAAAGTGTTAATTACAGTTAGAAGGAAGGTCAACCTTGGCCGTAATTTTGATGCTTTATTAACAACAAAATAGATTTTCGATCACATAATGATCATCTTCAGTGCTGGAAGTTAAAAATTTTCACATAGCGATCAGTGAATAACAAACAAAAGACCACGAATACACCTGAGTATAAACCAACTGTTGGCAAGAACATACCTTTAGAGTACAAATTAAAGCTCGTAGGCACTGGTGTCTAGTTATAGGCAGTAACGTGTTGCTCTCTGTTGTTGAGATGTTTATTCCAGTTTTATGCAAAGTTCTCCGTTAACCGACGCAGTCGTCTTTTTCAGGTGTTATGAGCTCTGTTGTTACATATGCGTTTTGCCTAGACACCTCCAATAATGTGAACCATTATGGCTATCAGGCCGATCTTTATAGCCGAGTACGACTCCTGCAGCCCCCTACACCGTTTTCCATACGCTGCACTGATATTCCAGGAAACGCACGTTCCCTCAGTTCTTTCAGTCTCTGGTAGGTGAGATGGCATGGGAGATCTCAATAAATGAGATGCCTTGCTTAAACTGCACCTGAAACACGGCAGATCTTTTCAACTCACCTTTCTTTGTATTTATTTACTGAACTCAACTGATAATCACATGCTCTATGGTCAATGTGGTTATTGGAGAAGGCTGCCAGTGTTTCTAGGGCGAATTCATAGCCAGATGCATGCAATTGCTCGAGGTGGAAGAGACGAAGGTTCGTCTTTGGTCAGGCAGCCAGAGCTGAGGAAAATGAGGCTTCTACATCTACACCTACATCTACATCTACAGCCATACTCCGCAATCCACCTGACGGTGTGTGGCGGAGGGTACCTTGAGTACCGCTATCGGTTCTCCCTTCTATTCCAGTCTCATATTGTTCGTGGAAAGAAGGATTGTCGGTATGCCTCTGCGTGGGCTCTAATCTCTCTGATTTTATCCTTATGGTCTCTTCGCGAGATATACGTAGGAGAGAGAAATATACTGCCTGATACCTCGGTGAAGCTATGTTCTCTAAACTTCAACAAATGCCCATACCGAGCTACTGAACGTCTCTCCTGCAGAGTCTTCCACTGGAGTTTATCTATCACCTCCGTAACGCTTTCGCGATTACCAAATGATCCTGTAACGAAGTGCGCTGCTCTCCTTTGGATCTTCTCATCTCTTCTATCAACCCTACCTGGTACGGATCCCACACTGCTGAGCAGTATTCAAGCAGTGGGCGAACAAGCGTACTGTAACCTACTTCCTTTATTTTCGGATTGCATTTCCTTAGGATTCTTCCAATGAATCTCAGTCTGGGATATGCTTTACCGACGATCAACATTATATCATCATTCCATTTTAAATCACTCCTAATGCGTACTCCCAGATGATTTATGGAATTAACGGCTTCCAGTTGCTGACCTGCTATATTGTAGCTAAATGATATGGGATCTTTCTTTCTATGTATTCGCAGCACATTACACTTGCCTACATTGAGACTCAATTGCCATTCCCTTCACCATGCGTCAATTCACTGCAGATCCTCCTGCATTTCAATACAATTTTCCATTGTTACAACCTCTCGATATACCAGAGCATCATCCGCAAAAACCCTCAGTTAACTTCCGATGTCATCCACAAGGTAGTTTATGAAAATTTTGAATAGCAACGGTCCTACAACACTCCCCTGCGGCACACCTGAAATTACTCTTACTTCGGAAGACTTCTCTCCATTGAGAATGACATGCTGCGTTCTGTTATCTAGGAAATCTTCAATCCAAACACACAATTGGTCTGATAATCCATATGCTCTTATTTTGTTCATTAAACGACTGTGGAGAACTGTATTGAAGGCCTTGCGGAAGTCAAGAAACACGGCGTCTACCTGTGAACCCGTGTCTATGGCCCTCTGAGTCTCGTGGACGAATAGCGCGAGCTGGGTTTCACACGATCGTCTTTTTCGAAACCCATGCTGATTCCTACAGAGTAGATTTCTAGTTTCCAGAAAAGTCATTATACTCGAACATAATACGTGTTCCAAAATTCTACAACTGTTAGACGTTTGAGATATAGGTCTATAGTTCTGCACATCTGTTCGACGTCCCTTCTTGAAAACGGGGATGACTTGTGCCCTTTTCCAATCCTTTGGAACGCTACGGTCTTCTGGAGACCTACGGTACACCGCTGCAGGAAGGAGGGCAAGTTCTTTCGCGTACTCTGTGTAAAATCGAACTGGTATCCCATCAGGTCCAGCGGCCTTTCCTCTTTTGAGCGATTTTAATTGTTTCGCTATCCTTCTGTCGTCTATTTCAATATCTACGATTTTGTGATCTGTGGGACAATCTACAGAAGGAACTATTATTGGTGAAGGTGCTGCGAAGGGCAGCTTTTTGCATGGCGGAAGCCGCCGCAGAGGTCATGGCTCAAGCCACCGGGCGGTCATTGGCCACAGTGAGCGAAGAGCGACGAGCAGCGTACCTCGGCGTTTTGTCCCTGTAGTCAGAGGGAAAAAAAAGGAAAATAAAATCCCACAAACTCTTTCGTCGAGTTGCATAGGATTGTGACAGCGGCAAGTAATCGCGAATGAGGCTACGCGCAGTCCACTGTTTTTGGCAGGAGACGTCATATTGTTTCCTGCATCCGCTCAGATCAGTATCATCCTCGTCGGCAAACGCATTTTGCGTAAGTACTGCTGGTGTCTGGACACAGGGTGGATGAAATTGCTGTGGCGTTTCTTTTAAGTCACACACACACACACACACACACACACACACACACACACAGGACTGTGCAGACGTCGATTGGACTGCAGTCCGTGACGTCAGAAATCGTCACAGCGGATGCCTGTCGATGCGCTGGGATTGGAAGAACAATTTTTCCCCTCTCTTACGGAGAGAAGCTGTATGGAGTGTGAAGTGACGCTTAATTGACACATGAGTTTTTTTCAAAGTTTTCAACTGACGGTTTTGGTTTTCTTGGAGAAAACTCCACATGCAGTTTTCCACGGCCTGGGAGGTTCTAGTGTCTAGGAGCCCTCCACATTCGAACCGCTAGACAAACAATCAAACCAATCATATTAATGAGTTTTATTACAAAAAGAAAAATTACAATACTTAACTTTTGCAATTACACATATGTGTCTCAAGTAAAGGGCGACGTACGAAATTAATCTCTTAAGTGTAGACAGTGCCAAGACTGTGCTACATAGAGAGCACAAGCGAAGTGTGTAACATTGACGCAGCTATACAAGTGCTTAATCTTGAAGCTGCTATTGCACTGGGGCCGCCACCAGTAGGTCGCGGCGCTTATGTCCTCTTTACATAGGGGCCGCTGCTGTCGCGTTGTCGTCCTGGATGGAGGTCAGCTCACCGTGCGATTGGCTGACTTCTTCTCACAGCCTTCTCTTCCCTGTCGTTTCCGACTGGCGTTCCGGCACTTGACCTTACGCCCTAACAATCCTCTGTCATGGTATACGGAGTGGGACAACGGTGGGGATGGCAGGAGCGCGAACGTCCTGATGGGCTGGAAGTCATGGCTGCAGGGGACGTCAGACGTCCGGTTTTGGTGGAAACTTCCCCCGGAAAACTCCCAGAACGGTCCACCTCCTGAGGCCCATACGAAGATGTAGAAGGCGTCGGCTGCTGTGGCGTTGGCGGGTCCAGCTCCATTGGATGGACGAGAGAAGGCGGACGAGGCGAAGGCTCCGTGTCCATGGGGTCCTGATGACACCCTCTGGCGGGTGCTGTGGCCGCGCTGTTCTCGGGATCCGTGAATCTGGGCGAAGGGATACAGAAGGTTCACCGTGGCGAATATGGTTGTGGTGTCTGCGCTACAATCCGTCTGGGTCTGAAATAGGATACATGCATGCGCAACTCGACGAAGCATCTCGCCTCGGCCCACCGTCTGCCGCCGCTAAAACTCTGAAAACCACAATATCATGCGGCCCGAAGCGGTACTTGCGACCTTCCTGCGGCGTTGGATGCTGAAGAGGGTGGAGCAGACGGAGCAGTGTCCGATGGCGGCGGCCGTGAAACAATTTCGCCGATGATGTCCCATTCTCGTGGATGAGAACGTAAGGGACGAGTAACAGTTGCAATGAATGAGATTTTCACTCTGCAGCGGAGTGTGCGCTGATATTAAACTTCCTGGCAGATTAAAACTGTGTGCCGGACCGAGACTCGAACTCGGGACCTTAGCCTTTAGCGGGCAAGTGCTCTCCCAACTGAGCTACCCAAGCACGACTCACGCCCCGTCCCCACAGCTTTGGAAGGTAGGAGACGAGGTACTGGCAGAAGTGAAGCTGTGCTGACGGGTCGTGTGTCGTCCTTGGGTAGCTCCGTTGGTAGAGCGCTTGCCCGCGAAAGGCGAAGGTCCCGAGTTCGAATCTCGGTCCGGCACACAGTTTTAATCTGCCAGGAAGTTTCAACAGTTGCAATGCTTGATCCATGGTGTGTGCGGTGAGAAGTTTGTCCATCTGCTGCTTGAAGGTTATGTCAAAACGTTCCGCTTCGCCGTTTGACTGTGGATGGAACGGTGCACTAGTTAAAATTTGTATGCCATTGCGTTCACAGAATATTTCAAATTCACTTGAGATGAACAGAAGGCCATTGTCCAACACTGTCACTTCAGGCAGAGCTACGAGGCAAAAAAATGGAGAAAATGCGTGAATTGTGCTTCGTGACGAGTTCATTGGCACGGAAAAAGGAAACTTACTATAAGAGTCTACCACAATCAACCAACAAGTGTTTCAAAAAGGTCCCCCACAGTCTATGTGCAGAAATTTCTATGGTGATTGCGACTCAGTCCAAGCAGACAATTTTTGTGGCTGAGTGGACTGATTTTCCGCACATGCGTGACAGTGTGATGTCTTCGTTCTATTTGAATGTCCATAACCTGACAAGTACAGTGTCGACGTGCTAACTGTTTAGTACGAACAATCCCCCAGTTTCTTGGTGAAGTAACTGCTACGCTTCTGTTTGCAAGGCTTTGGGGATCAACACACGTCACTGTCCACTGTCATTCTGAATAAAAATCACACCTTGCTATATAGCGAGGTTATGCCGACGTACAAAGTATCGGCGCAGCAAAGAGTTCTTTATGCTATGCAACGTTCGAGGATAAAGATGTGCGTAAGTATTGTAGCAAAATGTTCACATCTGAATCAGCTTCGGTGGTCTATATAATTTTCCTAGAGTTCATAGGAAAGGATTGAAGCAATTCAGGACCAACCGGAAGACGTGAAAGTGCGTCCGCATTACGATGTTGAGCTGTCGGACGATACACAATATCATACTGGTATTGAGACAACAACAAAGCCCATCATTGCGTGTGTGTGTGTGTGTGTGTGTGTGTGTGTGTGTATGTGTGTGTGTGTGTGTGTGTGTGTGTGTGTGTGTTGGGGCTTATGGGCGCTCAACGTCGAGGTCATCAGCGCCCTGACACACATTCAAGGGAACGATTGTGGACAGACCTAATAAAACTGAAACACACACGCAAAGAAAGCAGGAAAAGAAGGAAAATGCTACATAAGAAAGTAGAACGTAATGGAAGGGAAAACGTAGCAACAAGAATGCCACAGTAAATTGTCATTGGCTGGCCACTTACATAAAATATGGGCGAGCTTGTCACACAGTGAGCAAACTAAGATCCTCTTCCTAAAATGTTTGTAAAAACATTTGACATGGCACAGAACTTTAAAACTTTAAGCACATTCGTCCGAGTGTTGCCTAAAAGAGATGGTAGGTCCGCTGGCAAGTCGGCCGCGGCCCGCTGATCAGAAAATAAAACGCAATCCAATAAAAAGTGGCGCACAGTGACCTGGATGCCACAAGCACCACACATTGGAGGGTCCTCCCGCCGGAGCAGGAAGCCACGCGTCATAGGGCAGTGGCCTATTCGAAGCCGCGTGAGGAGAACCTCGTCCCGTCGACGGGGTGAAAGGAAGTACACCACACACGCGTTGTGGGCTTGACTATACGGAGCTTATTGTCAGTCACTTCCAGCCACTCAGCCTCCCACCGACGCATGCCTCGTGAGCTCAACAGCGAGGTGAGTGCGTGCAGGGGTACAGCACACTGAGATACTTGTGGATCGAGACACGCCTCCTTGGCTGCGAGATCCGCCCTTTCATTCCCAGCAGTGCCGACATGCCCCGGAATCCAGCAGAAAACCACCACCTTCCCCAATCGCTGTAGGTGAAGGAGGGCATCCTGGATGGTCTGGACTATTTTATCTGCTGGATACAAACGTTGCAAAGAGTGAAGGGCACTTAGTGAATCGGAACAGACAAGAAATTTAGGACAGGAAGAATGTCTCATCTGCTCCATTGCCCGCAAGATCGGAGACAATTCTGCATCAAAAACGGTAAAAGTCTGAGGGAGTCGGACTTTGAGGACACGATCCGGAAAAACAACAGAGCAACCAACGGAATCCCCTTGTTTCGATCCATCCGTAAAAACAGCTACATAGTCGTGGTGCTCAGATAAAATGGAGGAGAATGCTGCATTAAAAACGGTGGCAGGAGTGCAATCTCTCTTGTACTGCAATAAATCTCAAATCACTCCGGGCCTCTTCAGTAACCAGGGTGGCAGGCGGTTAAAACCTTGGATTTGGGGCTATACAGACTCCACACCGAGGGACTCTAGCACACGTTGCACACGGATCCCAAACGGCAACGTAGCCCAGGGACGATGGGAAAAAAGGCGGTCCAGAGGTGGATGAGCCACAAGATGGTGAGCAGGCGAGGTGGGAGCTGCGAGAAACTTATAAGCCTGGCGCACCAGCAGGAGCTGCCGCCGGATGGTAAGTGGCGGTTCGCCAGCCTCAGCACAGAGGCTGGGTACGGGACTGGTCCGATAAGCACCTGTGGCCAGTCGAATCCCAGCATGGTAGGATCTGCAAGTAAGACGGCCTCGCTGACCCACACACTGTGCACCCGCAGTCCAGCCGTGAACGCACAAAAGCCTGATAAAACTGAAGGAGACGCGCCCCGTCCGCTCCCCAAGACCTGTGGCTGAGGCACTTGAGGATGTTCAGTGCCTTCAGGGTTCTGGCTTTCAAGTCTCGTAGATGTGGCAGCCATGACAACCTGGAGTCAAAAATTAGGCCCAAAAACCGCACTGTGTCTCTAAAATGTAGGACAGTATCCCCCATATGCAAGGCAGGCAAAGTAAAAAGACGACGAGAACGATTAAAATGAACACAAACACACTTATCGGAAGAAAACCGAAAACCCGTCTTTGCAGCCCACTCCTCTAACCGCCGCACTGTTAGCTGCAACTGACGGCTCACAGTTGCAACACTGGAGGAGGAACAGAAAACAGCAAAGTCGTCCACAAACGAGGAGCACTGTACTGGACTCCTCACTGTAGACGTTGTACTGTTGATGGCTATGACAAAGAAGGTAACGCTTAAAACACTGCCCTGGGGGACACCGTTCTCTTGCTCAAAGCGATCAGACAGTGTGTTACCAACTCGGGTCCGAAAAAACCTCTGAGACAGGGAAGACCGAATGAAAATGGGGAGGCGGCCACGAAAGCCCCATTGGTGCAGTTGTGCAAGAATACATTGTCTCCAAGTAGTATCGTATGCCTTACTGATAGCAAAGAGGATACCCATCTTTGCAATTTTTGGGCAGTTCGCACAGGAACCGGCATCATCTGATGAAACAAGGACTCCAAATGGCTTATGATCTGTTCCTAAGCAGAAGTTTCTGCCATACAAATAGTGGTGGAATTTGGTGACACAATACACAACAGTCAATGCCTCTTCCTCGTTTTGTGAATAGTTACACTGAGTTTTGGACAACACCTTTGATGCGAAAGCAATAGGCTTGTCTTTACCACAAAATCTGTCGAAAGCACTGCCCGATTTCGTAAAAAGAAAGTTCAACTTACAATACAACTGGTTTGTCACGACCAAAGTGAACCAAACATCGATCACTGAGCAATGCATCTTTAAGTTTTTGAAAAGTTTCTCGGCACTCATCTGTCCAAACAAATGGGACATTCTTGCGACTCACCCGATACAATTGAGCTGCCATGTGTGCAGCAGTCGGTATGAACCGAATATAATAGTTCATTTTCCCGAAGACTGATGTTGCGATGAAGTGGCAGGTCACGTATGGCTAACAAATGTCGCTGAAGTGGATGTACCCTTGACTGTTTATGTCAAGACCAATATACTGCAACTCAGCTTTAAAGAAATCACACTTGCCCAGTCTACACTCTAATCCTCCATCAGATAACACACCGAAATAAAGCACAAAAATTTGCAGTGTTTTCTTCAGGCGTGCGACCTGCTACAACAATGTCGTCCAAACAGTTTGAACAGTTTGGTACTTGAGCAGTCAGCTGTACCAAATACCGCTGGAAAATGGCGGGTGCGGAAGCACTGCCGAAAGGCAAATTCAAATATTTAAATTAGCTCAAGGGAGCGTTCACAACACACACGGTTAGAAATTCTTCATCTAGTGGTATTTGAAGATATGCGTCACGCAAATCCATTTTTGAAAAGTAGCGACCTGCACCTAATCTGTCCATGAGATCCTCTGGGCGTGGCAATGGATATCAATGACAGTTTGTGGGTTGACCGTAAACATAAAGCCACACAGAGTCGAACGTGAGGGTTTTGGGAGCAAAACCAGTAGACTTGCTCACTGACAAGCCTATATGGGCACAATAGATCCGATATCTTGCAGCTCTTTCTTTAAATACAGCAGCTTTTTTGTCCCGTAATGCAATGGAAACAGTTGTGGCCCGGCAAAATTTCGGCTGCGCATTGTCTTTCTTATTAATATGCGCAAGAAAATTGTTAGACTTGCCTAAACCTTCAGAAAAGAGTTCAGGGAATTCTTTCAGAAAGCTAGCTGCACTGTCTTTGACACTGAATGCAGCCATGACAATACTTTGTTCTGAATTTGAAAGCCAAACAAATCAAACGAATCAAGGCAAAATATGTTCGCACAGTTGCGCAATTGTAGAACACAAGTCACAGTTCACGTGTGTGAGCAGTACATGGCAGAGAAAGTGCATTTCCGGAGAACGTCAGGAGTGTGCTAGTTGTAGACAGGTGTGGGGAGCCTAACAGTTCATACGTGTTAAGATTCAGCAATGTAACAGTGTCACTCGTGTCGAACTGAAATTTCACACGCTTGCAGATATGACCCCTGAGCAGTGGATGGGAGAGGTGGTGTACTCACTGTGGAATTGGCAAATGCGATCAACAGAGAATGCAAGCAATAAAAATAAGCACACAAGAAAAGAAAATTTCTGGTTGGAGTGGGTTGTTTGGGGAAGGAGAACAGACAGCGAGGTCATCGGTCTCATCCGATTAGGGAAAGACGGGGAAGGAAGTCGGCCGTGCCCTTTGAAAGGAACCATCCCGGAATTTGCCTGGAGCGATTTAGGGAAATCACGGAAAACCTAAATAAGGATGGCCGGACGCGGGATTGAACCGTCGTTCGGTGTGAAAATTTCTGCAACACCCACCCAAAGAAAACAAAAAAAAACACTACATGAGCCACTTAAAACGTATAAACCCACTCCTCCAAAAAAAAGACAAAGAAGAATTAAGGCGCCAGCAAAATGCAAAAGCCCACGACCAAACAAAATTTTGCAGCCAGGTTCTGGCTTGTCTTGTTCGCTCACCTCCTCGTCGCCAAATATGTAGTGTCTAGGAAATCTGCATGCTTTAATCTCTAGACTAACCAGTTGTATTAATGAGTTTTACTACAAAAAGCAAATTACAATACTTAACTTTTACTATTACACAGATGCGCCGCAAGCAAAGCACGACATACGAAATCAATCAATCTTCTTCAGTGCAGAAAGTGCCAAGTCTGTGCTACATAGAGAGTACAAGCGAAGTGTCTATCATTGACGCTGCTATACAAGTGCCTAATCTTAAAGCTGCCATTGAGCTGGGCCGTCAGCAGTCGGTTTCAGCGCTTACGTTCTCTTCACATAGGGGCATCTGCTGTCTCGTTGTCGTCCTGGATAGAGGTGAGCTCAGAGTGCGATCGGCTGACTTCTTCCCACAGCCTTCTCTTCCCTATCGCTCCCGACTGGCGTGCCGGCGTTTGACCTTACGACGTAAAAGAGGTAGTGTGAGGTGCAAGAGATTTGGTCTGCGGAAGGGTGCAGAGAAGACTGGGTGACGTAACCTGGCGGAGGAAGGACAAGATTTGGTCCCATCCTCCAGAGGAGATACGGTTTTCTTGGATTGGAGTCTGGTCACGAAGGTATATCCGACCAAGAAAAAAAGAGATCCCTTGTCCGAAAAGACGTCGGGGCGTGCCAGGCACTGAATTTCGAGTTTTCTACAGCGGTATGGTGAGCATTTCCAGTACCGGCAATCGTAACCTACTTGACCTCTCGCCCTGAACAGCAGCGGTTGTCTGAGTCAAGAACATTCTAGTAGTTTGCTTCTGGGTTCAGTTCACAATATTCGTATTAATCCGAGTCAGATCGTGCTCTCCACTGGACGTCACAGTTTTTTTCTCTGCCAATCAGATCATTTTACTTTACGAGTATGAGATAGTGCATAATCAGTTTATTATGTTGATTCAAATTCCATTTAACTCAAGTTTTTGTGAATAAATCTGTCGTGATATTTAATTCTATCTACACTAGGTCCTGTCATGACATGACCTTTGATTATTTTTCTTACTTACGTCAGAGGTAGTAGGAGCACTCCAGGAAAAAATACAATGTTTCGTCTTTATTTGCACTACACAGGGCCACATTTAATAGTCACTTGCATTAAAATCCGTTTCGTTTAATTTTCATAATAGTGTCACTGAGAGGCAGAACCTCATTAGAGGTAGCCACATACCTGCACATCTCAGAGACAAGCTGTACACGTTTGTCCTGGTTCGTTAGGATTTCCGGCATATTTACGTTGATAATCTCCTTAAATATGGTGTGATAAACTTTGTAGTTGCACCAGTACGCTTCTATGTCTTTCTATTTTTATACTCGAGATTGTGTTCGAAGACAACGTTTTTGTTTGTTTGATATTCTTCCCACATCTTCGCGGCTATTGTAATGGAATTGGGTGCGCATCTACAACGTCCTCAGAATTACTAAGAAGTATTTTATCTTTGTTAATGGCAGCAAAATACAATGGACGCCATGAAAACTACACATTTCAGAGAGCAGAGACCTTCTTTAAGTGTCTTTCAGGTGCCTCTGGAGTATATAGCTTCATTACGAAAACCGGAGTCGGTATCACCATTCGGCAGCTATAAAGCCAGAGACTGCTTGATTACGTCGGCATATTTGTTACCTTGGCCGCTTTAACCTAGCGGAAAGCGCAGCTTGATGTATTTTCTTATACTGTACATATTTTGAATGGATGTCTTAGGTGCCTCACCGCATATATAATCTGGTGTACAAAACTAAAGGACGTAAGTGTTTTTCGTAAGATTTTTGACTGCTAAGTTACATGATATGATGAAATTTGGACCTTACATAGAATCAACTGCTACAGTATGGTACATAACTAAACGAAATACGCAGTGAGACGAACAGAAACGAAACTTCTAGTCAAAGACTGTAAATACGTTGCTGGGAGAATCAAGATGGTCCACTGGACATTAAAAATGACGGGTCATGGTTCTCAGTAGGGTGTGCAATCATTACTGACGGCGATGCATGCTCTGCAACGTGCTCTCATCCTGGCCAACGGCTTGGAAACGAGATCTTTGTTACAGGGAATTCCAGTCCACCAGCAAGCTCTGGAGATCAGGCAGTCCAACACATTCGCCGAATATTCTCTTGTTCATAAAATTCGATGCCTGTTCGCATTGTCATCCATGAAAAGACAGGGTCGAATACACCCCCCGAAAAGACACTGGAAAGGAGTACAGGGTCACAATGAGGTTGGTGAGAGTATCGTGTTCAGAGACTTCGAAGCCACTACCCACCTAACATCGCCCCGCCTACTCCCACTACCCCTGTCCCCACCGCATAACTAATGGACCACAAAAACGTTCATGTTCAACGATGTTTTGTGTCAGTTACCTATTTTTATCTCTTGCCGTTCTAGGTTGCGCCCAGCATTGTCGATCATGGTTCTTTTGGTGTTCCAGATAATACGGTGTCGAGAGGCATCATCTTCCATGGGCATACTGGCGTCCCAAACTTTGAACACGATACACTCACTGGTCAAAGTTATTGTGACACAGTACACCCTCTCATGTGTGTCTTTTGAGGGGCGAATTCGGCACTGATTTCACTTAATGGATGAAAATGTGAGACTGTATCGAACTGTGCAGGTGGAGGAGTTGTTGCAAAGGGAGGATATTCAGCGAACGGAGAGGTCGGCCCTTTCCCCAGACTGTAATCCCATCGAGAACATGTGTGATGCGTTGAGGAGACGTGTTTCAGCACGTCGACATGAACCAACGACCATCCTGCAGTTTGTCAACCGCGCTGGTGGAGGAATGAAACGCCCTACCACAAAAACTGCTCACCAACTTTGTGGCCAGCTTGACTGCACGTTGCGTAGCCTGACGTGATGATTACATATCCCTTCAGAGACATGATCCGCCTTTTGTAATGTCCATGGGTACATCAGAGTGACTTAAGTGTAATTATTGTCTTTGAATAAAAGTGTAACTTCTGTTCGTCTCGTTCCTTTCAGTTGCCTTCTGTATAGACAGTACCGTAGCAGTTCTTTCTACATGTTGTCCAAGATCCATAGTTGCCAGTCACAAATCATCCGAAACCAGCGTATTTCAGCAAACCTCAAATTCAGTGTGTCTGCTCTTATGCAACAGTATTAGCTTGTGATAACCTACATGCTTTAGATGGGGACGTAATTGTCAACAACGTGTGAAGTTTGAAATGAGATGTGTACGGCTAGTGTACGTAAAAAGGCACACGCTATCAGTCAGTCAGCAATGTTTTTAATAATTTTCAAAGTCAAGTGGGAGATTAAGTGCAAAACATACACATTAACTATCAAATAACAAAGTGTCCTGGAATCACTTTCAGATACTAATATTTTTGAAAAAAAAGCTTATGTGGAATGGTTGCAAGAGAATAGTTGGTCACTTAAGAGAACAGCTTGAGATGCCTTGTATAGATTCTTGACAGTAGTATGATAGAGCCTTTTCCACGCAGTTCACTGACTTGTTATAAGTCCGCCCTTCCCTGTGGTCCACACGGCCTCAAAAGGACGCATAGGAACTAACATAAGTGCGTGGAGAAGGTACGTGCCATTTTGTACGTTGTTAGTTGTCTAGCTATACCCAAAAGTACGAGTGCGGAATGACAAACAAATAGAACCTGACAATCAGAAATGGCTGTTAATAAACTTAATCGAAATATAAAGACGATTATTAATCATAATAATGATTAATGTTAAAGCTCAGTCCTGAGAAAATTGCGATCCTATTTTTCCAAGTCCGTAGCTACTATTTAAGTGTATGGAGGATTATCATAGAAAGGCTGAACGGAAGGGTAGTAAGTAAAAACCTACGTGGCAATAGCGGCGAAAGGTCCAAGTCACAAGGGATTTGCTGATGAAAGAAAATATGCCGTATTTTCACCAGAAGAATGCCAGCTGACGAGCTCCTGTCTAAATTTTTGCAATCTACCATTAAACACGAAGAGGAGAGAGTTTTAGTGCTGGTCTGCGTTTCGTAACCTGCTGTAGGGGAGGTTACTTTTATTGACATAACCTTAAAAAGACAGGAATATCTTAGTACCGTGAAATACGATTTGCACAGGACTGCATAAAAGTTGGTAATCACATATACATTCAGATTCTTCTAGAATAAAGACGCGAAGCACAAGGCATGCATATACATCTACATCTACGTGATAACTCTGCTATTTACAATAAAGTTCCTGGGAGAGTGTTCAACGAACAACCTTCAACCTGTCTCTCTACCGTTCCACTCTCAAACGGCGAGCGGGAAAAAACGAGCACATAAATTTTTCTGTGCGATCTCTGATTTCTCTTATTTTATCGTGATAATCGTTTCTCCCTATGTAGGTGGGTGACAGCAAAATGTTTTCACAATCGGAGGAGAAAAATGGTGATTGAAATTTCATGAGAAGATCCCGTACCAACGAAAAACACCTTTGTTTTAATGATTGCCACTCTAATTCACGTATCATGTCCGTGGCACTATCTCCCCTGTTTCGCGATAGTACAAAACTAGCCGCCCTTCTTTGAACCTTTTGGATATCATCCATCAGTCCCAACTGATGCGGATTCCATACCGCGCAGCAATATTCCAAAATAGGGCGCACAAGCGTGGTGTAAGCAGTCTATTTAGTAGACCTGTTGCATCTTCCAAGTGCTCTGCCAGTGAATCACGGTCTTTGGTTTGCTCTACCCACAACATTATCTGTGTGATCGTTCCAAGTTAGGTTATTTGTAATTGTAATCCCGAAGTACTTAGTTAAATTACAGCCTTCAGATTTGTGTGACTTACTGTATAATCGAAATTTAGCCGATTTCTTTTAGTACTCACGTGAATAACATCACACTTTTCCTTATTCAGGATCAACTGCCACTATGCGCACCATACAGATATATTATCTAAATCATTTTGCAATTCGTTTTGGTCATCTGATAACTTTACAATGCGTTAAATGACATCATCATCTGTAAACAATCTAAGACGCCTACTCAGATTGTCTCCATGTCATTAATATAGATTAGGATTAATAGAGGGCCTGTAACACTTCCTTGGGGAATGCCAGATATTACTTCTATTCAACATGATGACTTTCCGTCTATTACTACGAACTGTGACCTTTCTGACAGGAAATCACAAGTCCAATCGCACAACTGAGGCGATACCCCATAGGCACGCAGTTTGGTTAGAAGACGCTTGTGAGGAACAGTGTCGAAAGCTTTGTGGAAATCTAAAAATATAGAATCAATTTGACATCCCCTGTCGATAGCACTCATTACTTCATGATTCTAAAGACCTAGTTGTGTTTCACAAGAACGATGTTCTCTGAATCCGTGCTATGTGTCAATAAATTGTTTTCTTCGAGATAATTCTTAATGTTCGAATACAGTATATGTTCCAAAACCCTACTGCAAATCGACGTTATTGATATAGGCCTCAAATTCATCGGATTACTCCTATTTCCCCCTTTCGGATGCTGGTGTGACTTAAGCAATTTTCCAGTCTTTAGGTACGGCACTTTCTCTGAACGAGCGGTTGTATATAATTGCTAAATAGGGAGCTATTGTATTAACATACTCTGAAAGAAACCTGACTGGTATACAATCTGGACCGGAGGCCTTGCCTTTATAAAGTAATTTAAGCTGCTTTGCTACACCGAGGATATCTACTTCTATGTTTCTCACCTCGGCAGTTGTTCTTGATTTGAATTCAGGAATATTTACTTCGTCTTCTCTGGTGAAGGAGTTCCGGAAAATCGTGTTTAATAACTGTACTTTAGTGGCAATGTCATCAGTGACTTCACCGTTGTTATCGTGCAGTGAGGATTTTGCGTTTTTTTAAAATTTTGACGTGCTTTTTCCATTGCTTCTGCAACAGCGATCTGACCCGTTTTATGTACCATGGGGGATCACTACCATCACTTATTAATTTATGTGGTATATATCTCCAATTCACGTCGATACTATCTCTTTGGTAACTTTCCACATGTTTTCTACTCTTACGTGATCAGATAGGAAAGAGTGCAGATTGTCTCTTAAAAAGGCATTAAGAGCATTTTTATAAGCTTTTTTAAGTAGATGTACTTTGCGTTTCTTTTTGATGGTTGTGGGTGTTACGGTATTCAGCCTAGCAACAACTCCCTTGTGGTCGCTAAACCCTGTATTCGTCACGATACTCCCTATTTGTCCAGGATTATTTGTTGCTAAGAGATCAAGTATGCGTTTGAAACCATTTACGCTTAGAGTAGCCTCATGAACTAATTGTTTAAAATAATTTTCTGAGAAAGCATTCAGTACAATTTAGGGTGACGTATTTTCGTAATCTGTGTAACTCACGAACCATTTAATGTTCAATTAATCGCAAAGGAAAATCAGCGATATACAATTGGCATGTGGCTGAAACATAACACATAGTAAAAACAGCATTTTGCTACCGTATTCGATTCTCAAGAGCGTAGTGGTTCTAATTTTTCATGTGTCTTCTGTCTCGGCTGTCTTAGCGATCAGAAGCATATAATTGTAAGTGCATTGCATGCTTCCTTATTTCGATAGTATGGTTAAATATAAGGCAAATGTAAAAAAAAACTCTTCGTTATTATTGTGGGTACTTATATGTTCGTGTACGAATTAACAACGTGTCAGATCGTTTTGGCTGAAACAGCGAAGTCGACAGACAATTATGAAGTAATGTAAAGGCAGAACGCGCACTGTGATCAGTCATTAATTTATTATGTTCTTAGAACCTTGCGGCCGTGTGATGAGACGTCGATCATTTTCATGCTTCTTGCACTTATTACGTGCAAGCAATTATTACGAATTATTCGGTCAGTCGCCTCCGATCAGTAATTCTCTCCGTCTGCTATTCCGTTAGATGCCAGCCTCACTAAACAATATTGATGGATTCTGGTTGATAAAATTTAGCTCAGTTATTTGCTGGTATCATATCTATACGCTCTATCGAGGGGGCGCGCTACGGTGTCGTACCCCACACAATAGCGGTACTTTATTGAGTACACATTACCATCATCCAAATGATTGTGTTGCTCTCTCTCTCCCCCCCCCCCCCCCTCTCTCTCTCTCTTTTCTCCCTGGAGATAGTTGCATCTTTGTCGAAGAATTTCATTCTGGTCAGTTACTGTTAAAAGACCAAGTTTGAGAACTTTGAGCTAAACCAAAATTATTATTAATTTATAGAAGAAAGCAACGCGTCAACATGAAAGAACTTTTGTTAGCGATTATAAAGTAAAATTGATATGCCAGTAAACACTGAGCTACAGTGTTATTGCCGTGTAAAAGAGCAGTTCTATTGTGGCCGATTACTGAAAACAGTTTAGTGTTAATCAATGAATATTGTTTAAGAGAGTGTTTTCATATTATGGTGCTTGGAGAAGCAATATGTTTTAGATTACATTTACTAAGCTGTTGCTTTTTGATGAAACTCCATTTGTTGGGTAAATGTACATGGGAAAATAAAACACACATTTGTGGATACTATGGAGTAACTGAACATTAATTATAACCTCTGTACCTATGGAAAAGCGAGTTTAGTCAAAAAGAAGGCCAAAATATTTTATGAGAATTACTTCAAATGGCTCTGAGCACTATGGGACTTAACTTCTGAGATCATTAGTCCCCTAGAGCTTAGAACTACTAAAAATCTAACTAACCTAAGGACATCACACATATCCATGCCCAAGGCAGGATTCGAACCTGCGACCATAGCGGTAGCGCGGTTCCAGACTGTAGTGCCTAGAACCGCTCGGCCACTCCCGCCGGCCGAGAATTACTTGCAAAAAATCTCTTCGGGTGCAGCTGAAATGCGAATACATTTCTCGCGGTCACTACCTGTGAAATCTATGTGGTTGTTGTTCGTCGAGATGTTCGGGCGGAACACCGAGTGAACTTTGCTCGCACGTGAGAAAGGCAATAGCACCCCGCTAATGGGATATTAAATTTTAAATTTCCCTCTCGAGGAGTACGGAGCTTCCTGCTACCTTTAAACGCACGTCCTCGCCAGACGTTTGCGCAAAGTGTGTGCTGCCAGAATTTATGAATGACTCCACTACAACTGCAAATTACAGGCCGGTACGAGTATTCCTGGCGCGTTCAGGGCAGAGTGCTTCTGTATTACCCGCAAGGGATGCTCGCCCGCTATGCCCTTGTTTACGAAGCCGGCGGATACATATTTTATGCGCGGGCGGATTGGTCGATAGTCGCGCTTGACGCGCCTTGAACGATTCGCTAAATCGAGGCATCGCTACCGGCTGTGCGATGACCAGTCATTTTGTGCAGATATACGAACTGAAGAGGAAGTTTTGTTGCAAGGCATTCGACCAGTATATCTTCTCGCGCCTACAGGTGAACTAAGCAATATCGCCCATTAAAATTACGCTTCCCTTCCACCGCCTGGACTGAACATTTTTTTCCTATGTAGCTAACTGAAAATGTTCTTTCTAGACCGTAACTAAAAACACCGTAGAAATGAGACAACTGAGGCGGTGAGAAATAATTAGTCCAACTTCAGCTTTTTGTAGCTCCCTTTGTTAGACAACCTGTTAGACAACTAACAACAACGTAAAAATTTTGTAACTGAGCCGGTGGGAAATAAAGAATAAGTTTATCATCATAAAGCGGTTGCTGCTCTCTTCCCGAACATTACGTATTGTTATTTCCTTTATTTACAAATTATTACGATCACATTGAAACAATGAATTGCACTATATACAGCGTACTCTACGTTGTATAAGTTAGACACTTAGTTTTCGCCTTTCTTAGTTGGACATATTCTTTTTGCCAAGTTTGGTTTACAAGTCTTCGGATGCTTATTTTCTGCTTGTAATATATAAGACGTTCCAAAATAAAATACACACTCTTTGAAACAGCGCATCTCTTTAAATAAATGAGACAGAAATACAATTGTAGGTTAATAATTTAGAAGGCGGTCAAAAACATTGCTTCCTTATGTTTCAGGATTGTCAGCAAACATGGCGCTATCGTTTGAACAACGGAAATGGTTGCTAACGTGTTACTGGAAAACAGAGACTGTGAGTGCGGTACGCTGACGTTGGGGTGTTGAATTAGGAACACCACAACCGACAAGAGTAACAATTGCAAGAATCAGAGATAAGTTTCAAGTCGAAGGAACGGTGCACGATATGAAGAAGGCACATAGCGGAGGAAACAGAAGTTCAACAGACAATGAGAGCGTTGAGCAGTAATCCACGCATGCACACGATCCCCGAAGAAATCTTTGAGGCAATGCTCTGGTGGGACTGGCATCTGCAGAAGCAGTGTTCTTAGAATTTTACGGTCTCAGAACTTTAAGCCTTAAATTCCAAAACTTCTTCATGCTCGTAACGAGGATGATCCTCATACGCGAAGCGAATTTTGTTCAAAGGCTCTGAGCACTATGTGACTTAACATCTGTGGTCATGAGTCCCCTAGAACTTAGAACTACTTAAACCTAACTAACCTAAGGACATCAGACACATCCATGCCCGAGACAGGATTCGAACCTGCGACCGCAGCGGTCACCCGGTTCCAGACTGAAGCGCCTAGAACCGCACGGCCACACCGGCCGGTGAGAATTTTGTGAGTGGTTCATTAACAGATATGAAGTAGAGCAACGTTTACAAGATCGAATTCTTTGGCCAGATAAAGTGACGTTTAAACTTGATGTAACAATTAACCGCATAATTGCGTGTACTGGGCCAGGGAGAACCCATACGTAACCGAGCAAAGGCATGTTAATCTACCAGGAGTAACGGTCTGGTGTGGTCTGCGTTATAAAATGTTAATCGGGCCGTAATTCTTTGACAACACTGTCACGGGCGACTTGTACTTGGAAATGTTAGAAACGATAACACCTGGCCTTAGCGTTGTGTTTGGGAATGAAGATTATTACTTTCTACAGTGTGGAGTGCCACCTCACTTTCACCTGGATGTGAGGGCATTGCCTGCCAGATGGATAACACATAGAGGAAATGGGGAGTATCCCGCTCGATCTCCAGATTTAACTCCTCTAAACTTATTTCTATGGGGAACTCTCAAGAACACACTGGATGATCTTAGAGACCAAATTCAGCAAGCCTGTGATGCTACTCCGTTTGAAACAACGAAGTTAGCATGTCGCTCAGTTGTAAGTCGTTGTCGACGGTGTATTGCGATGGACGTACACCAGTTTAAAGATTTACCACCTTAAGTCGGACTATGAGGCACCTAACACCACTAGAATTGTATTTCTAACCCCTTTTATTAAAGAGATGTTCGTTTCAAAGAGTGTATACATTATTTTGGGACACCCTGTATAATTTCTTTCCGAATGCAATCTGCATACTTAATTATTCAGCAACTTCTTTTAGCCGGCCGGTGTGGCCGAGAGGTTCTAGGCGCTTCAGTCTGAAACCACGCGACCGCTACGGTCGCAGGTTCGAATCCTGCCTCGGGCATGGACGTGTGTGATGTCCTTAGGTTAGTTAGGTTTAAGTAGTTCTAAGTTCTAGGGGACTGATGACCTCAGATGTTAAATCACATAGTGCTCAGAGCCACTTGAACCACTTGACTTGGTTTGATTTTTCTAGGTTGTTTGTGAAATCAAAAATCATGACTGGGAGATCATCGCCAAAGGCAAGGTAATATATCCCTAATTTCTTCGACTCTGTTGAATGTGTGTGGCTAGTTATTGTTATGGATACAGCTTTGCTTGTGCCACTCTGTCATTACCGTCGAGAACGCAGTTGAACAACAATCAGTCATTCGATTTACCTTATTTTTGATGGTTTTAAGTTTTGTCCATAGGAGATTGTTATTATTATAATATGAGATATAAATTTTAAGAAATGAGCGAAAACAACACACAAATAATGATAAATAAACACCACACAAACGGAAAGAACGAAAATATTTTGAGAATAGAAGAGGGTCCAATAAGCTAAGCACTTCCGTAAATAACTGAAGAAAATGGAAGCTAATAACATGTGATGTAAGGAATTGGAGACAGCATACCGTATCGCCCGAAACATACGACAAGAAGTGCAATTCCGTCGCTAAACAAGGGTGTCTATTTGCTATTCTAACACCGATTTTGAATAATAAAGGAAATGTTGAAAGCACTGAAAAAAGTGTACGAAAAGTTATTTCAAAAATCTTGGACCAAAATCTATGGACTGTCAAGCAACAAAAAATCGAGCACAGAGCACAGATAATGAGGGATATTTTGATTGAAGACTAGTGGCAAAACGTATGATACAGGTGGACCACGAAAGTGTTATATGTGCGATGATTACATTTAAGAACAATTAATTTGTGCCACATTTTAATAATAATACAGTGTTTTGTAACAGTCAAGTGTACAACAATGCCGTAATGCAGATTTTAAACTACATTATTTTGCTGTGAATGTTTTACTGACATTTTCTGCAATGGATTAGATGTGCTCCAATAAACACAAAACACTGTATTAAAATCGAAGCAATCACTGAAAGCAGAAGTTACCTATTACTGTTAAGTGGAGAAAGACAAAGCGTAGCAGAACTTTTTGTGTTATCATGAATTTTTGTATGGTTTTGCACTTCAGTTAACCTTAATTTATCAATGGAGAAATACTGGAGATAGGAATACTGAAAAAAGTATCACTTCGCTAGGGAAGGAAAGTTATATTTAAACATCAAACAACTAATCAGTCAGCGTAAAATCTGCTTGTAACTTGTAAATGCTACAATTTGGTGAGTACATTTTTTATATTTCCGAAGAAAATTATAAAAGTGGAATAATAGTTGCAACATAAATTAGTGGATGTGGTCTTTATAATTGATAAACGATTTAATTTGGCTGACAATGTGTTTTTTGGGGCTGGAATTTCATTATTAACGGGAAGATGTTCGACGATAGAAAAATTAGGTGTGCAAGATAAGAGCAAGCATAAACTGTTTATATAATGATTTTCATCAACTTAAATGTCACTTTCTTAAGTTTTGTATATAATATTAGGCGACACCTTGTAACGTAGAAGACAAATAAGGATTCAACGTCCCGTTGACATCGAGACGCAGCACAAGCTCGGAACGATTCTAGGATGGGGAAGAAAATGGGCAGTGCCCTATCAAACACCAACTCAGCATCTGAAAGTAGTGGAACTGGGTTTTCTCTTTTGATGCTAGTCAGTTGTCAGGATGAGCATTACTGCAAAGGGCATTTGATTCTAAAGCATTATGTCAGGGTGAAAACAACTAAATAAATTACTTTTTCTCTCTTAACAACATGTGGCAGAGTGGGTTCTTCCTTGGCTTAGGTATGAGGTAGAAAGAAACAGCATTTTTACAGAAGATAACTTTTATTGAAAGTTTTGTACAACTGTTTCCTTACTCGATTGTTCTGGCTGGGAGAGCGGCAGCTGTGTCGTTTGCGAAGCCTCTGCTGCGGCAGCGGCGGCGTCTGATTACGCCTGGCGGTGTGTATTTCGTGTCGCTGTCTCGCCCAGTTGACAAGAGACGCGCCTCGTGCGGTGGCCCGTTTAATTATTGAGAACGGAGTCGTTAATCGGATGGTGATACCTCGGATGTGGCGTCCCAGTGTTTCTCTTCTCTATGAGGCCGCGTGTGTTGTGCGTCGGCCAGCGGAGCGGCGCGGCGGGGGAAGGCCCGTGTCTCGGACTCGAACAACGGACTCCAGCTTGCCCGTATTTGGCTGTCAGATCTTCATCCCGGTTCACAGGTGACTGCTGATGTGAGGCCGTCTCCTTCCCGTCCTCACGAGTCAGCCGGGTACGTAAAAATCAAATACCTTCTAACTTATGTCTTCTGGCGGCGAGGCTGCTGCTTGCTATTCCATTACAGCGGCGGACTTGGTGCTTCTGTGTACGATGTAGTCTCTTCCTGTATGACGGTCTTGAGCTCCGAAACTGAACTGAAAACTACTACTCCGGTCGGGCCCACTGCGTCTTGCCTATTTATTCACTTCAGTTCACTGGAGGTGAACGACTTCACGGTCTTTGCCTCTTCCGTCACGTTGAAAATCTTCTCGAAGAATCTTCTTAACGTCGGTCTTTGGCTCTTGGAATGTAGGCGAGGGCCTTTGATCACATGTGACAACTGAGAAACACGTGAGCCGGTCGGGCGATGCCCTGACGGCTGAATCGACAGCTTCCGCTTACGTGGGGAGGGCGATGGCTTCTATTGAACGTGCTGACTTGCAAGCGCCGGCCGTTGCCACTGCTGCTGTGTCCGTTGTTTGCCAGTGTGTAATTCTTCTAAACTGAACTAAGTTTTTCATGTATTTTCTAATTTCTACTTCACATTCATTTCACTAATTTATTTACCCATCTTAAGTACCACTCAACACATGATATTCTGCGAAACATGGAAGAAGTGCAACAGGTAGACTGCATCTCCCTAGATTTCTGGAAAGCATTTGACACGGTGGCCCCACTGCGGACTGTTAACGAAGGTCCGAGCATGCCGATTAGGTTCTCAGATATGTGAGTGGCTACAAGACTTCTGAAGCGAGGACGTTGTCCTTGACCACGAATGTTCATCAGACACAAGGATGCAATCAGTAGTGCCCTAAAGACGTGTGATAAGACCACTCTTATTCTCTGAGATATAAATGATGTGACGAACAGTGTATTCAAACACTATGAATTATCTCGGAGGAAACTGTCTATTTACACACAGTCAACATGGGTTTAGAAAACATCGTTCCTGTGAAGTACAACTACAAGGCTGAGTCAAACGAAAACCTTAAATTTGTAATAACAAATCGAAATTTAGCGCCGTTACCCTGTAAGTTGGTAAGCATTCTATAAACAGCGTGCAGAATGGTCTGTAGGTGGCAACATAGTGCAGGTGCACACATACCGTCGCAGTATCGGTATAATGATGGCCGCACCACTTGCGACTTGCACCAGGGAAGAACAGCGTCCTGTTATTCGGTTTTTGCGTAGTGAAGGCGTGAAACCTATTGAAATTCATCGAAGAATGAAGGTTCAGTACGGTGATGCATGTTGCTCAGAGGAGCAAGTGTGCGAATGCAGTAGGAAGTTCGCAAATGGTGTGACTTCAGTGGAAGATGCTTCTCGTCCAGGTCAGGCACAACGAGTTGTGACTCCAAAGAACATTGCGGCAGTTGAAGCCATAGTGAAGGAAAACCGCCGAGTGACACTGAATTACATTGCAGCATGTTTGCAGTTTAGTCATGCGTCATCACACCACATTGTGCATGATGTGCTCCAGTTTCACAAAGTGTCTGCAAGATGGATGCCACGGCATCTGTCTCCTGAAATGAGAGAACGACGTGTTGATGCTTGTGAAGAAATTCTTCGGCGCTTTGAACGAGAAGGTGATGGCTTCCTTGCAAGAATCGTTACTGGGGACGAAACCTGGGTTCACTTCCACCAACCGGAAACCAAAACCAAAGAAGTTTCGAACAGAACCATCAGCAGGGAAGGTTATGCTGACTCTCTTTTGGGACGAAAAGGCGTCATTTTGGAGCATTACAGGCCTAGGAACCACTGTCACCAGTGCATCATACACAGATCTCCTAAGAAATCATCTGCGGCCTGCAATCAAATCAAAGCGACGTGGATTGATGTCAGCAGGTGTCCTTTTGCAACATGACAATGCAAGGCCCCACACTGCCCGTACAACAGTTGCAGCAATCACAGACCTTTATTTTGAGTGTCTTCCTCATCCACCATACTCACCAGCCCTTGCCCCAAGTGATTTCCATATGTTTCGGCCACTCAAAGACGCAATGGGAGGATAGAAGTTCTGTTCTGATGAAGAGGTACGGTACGTGGTGCATGCGTGGTTGCGCGGACTACCAAAATAATTTTTTTCTACAGGAATTTATGCATTTTGTAAACGCTGGAGGACTTGCATTGAGCGTGGGAGAGATTATGTTGAAAATTGATAGTGCGTTGTACCATTCCCGCACAATAAATAATATTTAAAAATATTTACGGATTTCATTTGACTCACCCCCGTAGCTCTTTATTCAGTCGAAGTGTTGAGTGCTATTGACGAAGGATTTCAGATCGATTCCGTATTTCTGGATTTCCGGAAGGCTTTTGATACTGTACCACGCAAGCGGCTTGTAGTGAGATTGCGTGCTTATGGAATATCGTCTCAGTTACGTGACTGGATTTGTGATTTCCTCTCATAGAGGTCACAGTTCGTAGTAACTGAGGAAAGTCATCGAGTAAAACAAAGTGATTCCTGGCGTTCCCCAAGGTAGTTTTATAGGCCCTTTGCTGTTCCTTATCTATACAAACGATTTGGGAAACAATATGAGCAACCGTGTTAGGTTGTTTGCAGATGACGCTGTCGTTTAACGACTAATGAAGTCATAATTGAAAAACAATTTAGAAAAGAAATCTGAATGGTGCGAATATTGGCAGTTGACCCCAAATAACGAAAAGCTTAAGTTCATCCACATGAGTGCTAAAATGGAATTCCTTAAACTTCGGTTACACGATAAATAAGTCTAATCTAAAAGCCGTAAATTCAACTAAATACTTAGGTATTACAGTTACGAACAATTGAAATACGAAGGAACACATAGAAAATGTTGTGGGGAAGGCTAACCAAAGACTGCGTTTTATTCGCAGGACACTCAGAAAATGGAACAAATCTACTAATGAGACTGCCTACACTACGCTTGTCCGTTCTCTTTTAGAATACTGCTGCGCTGTGTGGGATCCTTACCAGACAGGAATGACGGAGTACATCGAAGAAGCTCAGAGAAGGGCAGCACGTTTTGCGTTATCGGGAAATATGATACAGAATTTGGGCTGGACATCATTAAAAGAAAGGGGTTTGTCGTTGCGACGGAATCTTCTCACGAAATTCCTGTCACTAACGTTCTCCTCCGAATGTGAAAATATTTTGTTGACACCGACCTACATAGGGAGGAACGATCACCACGATAAAATAAGGGCAATCAGAGCTCGTACGGGAAGATATAGGCGTTCATTCTTTCCGCGCGCTATACTAGATTGGTATAATAGAGAATTGTGAAGGTGGTTCGATGAACCCTCTGCCAGGCACTTAAATGTGATTTGCAGAGTATCCATGTAGATGTAGATGTAGAATCTGTAGCTGTTGGCTGATGACGCGGTGGTGTAAGCGGAGGTGTTGTCGTTGGGTGACTGTAGAAGTGTAGGGGGCTATATGATGAGTTACACGAAATTATTGTTTCATATAGTGAATATCAGCTTTCTCCAAATGTAGAAAAAGTAAGTTTATGCAGATGAGTAGGAAAAACAATTGTGCAATATTCGAATACAGCATTAGAAGTGTGCTGCCTGATCCACTCTCAGCTATTAAATATCTATGTGTAACGTTGTGAAGCGGTAGGTAATGAAATGATAACGTAAAGACGGCAGTATAGAGGGCTAGTTGTCATATTCGGTTTATTACTGGAATTTTAGTAAACCGTAGCTCATCTGTAACGAAAACTGCGTATAAAACACTAGTGTGAACCATTCGTGAAGTCTGCTTGAATGTTTGGTATCCCCAGCCGATAGGACTGAAGGAAGACATAGAAGCAATTCAGAGGCGTGCTGCTAGGTTTGTTACCGATACGTTCGATCATCAGACAAGTACCACGGAAATGCTTCGTGAACTCAAGTGAGAAACCTTAGAGGGAACGTGGCCGTTTTCAAGAAACGTTATTGAGAAAACTCAGAGAACCGGCACCTGAAGCTATCATCAAACGATTGTACTGCCGCCAACGTACATTTCGCATGAAGACCGCGAAGATGATATAAGGGAAACTAGGGCACGTACAGAGGCATATACAGAGCAGTTTCCCCGCGTTTTATTTGCGACTGTAACTGGAAAGGAAAGGAGTTATCCTGGGACAAGGTCCCTTCAACCTTTACTAGCAATGCCGCGATTTTGCTAGAGTAGCATTTATTTAGATACAAATACAGAAACTGCTAAGTAGGTAAGCCTACAAGTTTTAGAGAAAAAAATTAGACTATCGGGTGGTTTCGCAGCAGAAGACCATTCAATGAATAGTGAATGATTATTTCTGAGATCACTTAACATGAGCTGTACGGAAAACTATTTATAAAAGATGTACAGAAGAGAGAGCTAGCGAGTCCCCACTCCCTCTATCTCATTACGTCACAAGGAAGACCCAAGCCTGCTTCAAAACATTATAACGGCCCTCCCGCAGCATACCTTTCCAGTTAGTGACGAAGCAGCGTGTATTCACGCCCTGGGAGTCTTTATTGTCCACTAAATGCATCAACCCAGCATAGAATACAGAACTTGGTAAGTAATATAACTAAGCAGACGAACAGTATTTACGAAAATCACTGCATGGAGCGCTACAATGATATACGGGGAACTCTGTGGCTGTTGTGCCGGCCGGAGTGGCCGAGCGGTTCTGGGCGCTTCAGTCTGGAACCGCGTGACAGCTACGGTCGCAGGTTCGAAACCTGCCTCACGCGTTGATGTGTGTGATGTCCGTAGGTTAGTTAGGTTTAAGTAGTTCTAAGTTCTAGGGGTCTGATGACCTCAGCTGTTAAGTCCCATGGTGCTCAGAGCCATCTCAACCACTTTTTGTGGCCGTTGTGCCGTCCATCCAGGAAAAAAAACTTTCCCCTTTACCGCCACAAGTGCTCTTCACTCTATAGTTTACACACTATAGATTGTAACGATAACATTAACAACTGTGAAACATTTAAAGCAGTTGTTTCTAAGTGCAACACATCATCGGCCAGCCCAAACCACTAAGAGCAGAAATTTGAAAATTTCTGAGTGTATTCATATTCTACCGTTAGCATCCTTTAAGAACACATTTTTATGAATTCTGCCACTAAGGCGATTTTGAGGCTATTGATATTTTGTTTCTTGGTGGGAAATAAAGAAATACATGTTTAGCATTTTTGGAAATTTTAGTCATATGAAGGTGAATTATTAGGTCAAAGATTATCTGAAAATAAATTAGTATTACAGGACTACTAAAGTATTTTTAAAGCTGCATCTATGAAAATTTATATTTGGCTTCTCTTTACTAATTTATCAAATATGTGTTCCATTGTTTTACGAAATTTAACGCCTAAGGGAATTACAGATGGGATGAAATGTGGTATGGAAGTATTTCAATACAAGCGTTTTTGAAGTCAAATAAATTGAAACTTTTATTTTGCTTCTCTGTTGTAAACAGAATACCTACTTTACTACCGAGCGAGGTGGCGCAGTGGTTAGACACTGGACTCGCATTCGGAAGGACGACGGTTCAATCCCGCGTCCGGCCATCCTGATTTAGGTTTTCCGTGATTTCCCTAAATCACTCCAGGCAAATGCCAGGATGGTTCCTCTGAAAGGGCACGGCCGACTTCCTTCCCCATCCTTCCCTAATCCGATGAGACCGATGACCACGCTGTCTGGTCTCCTTCCCCAAACCAACCAACCAACCTACTTTACTGTTTTTCCTGTCAAATGGGGGGTTGAAATGTTGTATGCAAATTTCCCAGTGTGTGAGTATTTTTAATGCTGAACCTTTGAAAACTGCCATATCGCTTTGAAATGAAGAAATACCCGTTTCATTGTTTTTGTAAATTCAACCCCTGTTTCTCTGAATCATTATCGCCAAGCCCAAACCGCTACGGATAGAAAATAGAAATTTGCTGATGTAGTAAATCTTATACTGTAGGCATTGTTTAAAAAACAATTGTACGAAATCCCGCTCCTGAAGTGCTGAAATAGGGAATGAAAAGCTTTTTGGAAGTACTCTGTTACTAAAGCAAATTGGCATTTGGTTTCTTAGAACTAAAGAAAAGTGTTTCAGCATTTTTAGAATGTCAACCCTAAAGGAGGAGAAATAAAGGATTAAATTTTTTTTTTAATTATTTCGTTACATTAAAAAAATTTTAACGCTAAGTCTACGAAAACTGCATTTTCACTTTCGGTTAGGTATAAAGAAATATGTGTTATGGGAAGAAAGCTACTAAGGAAAAATCACCAGAAGAAAACAAGAGGGATGATTAACAAATACGTTTGATTTCAACTACAAGATTCGTTTTGGTTCATCAGAACATTCGGAAGAGACAATGCTTCTATAGCTTCAATTGGCGTGAAAAGTTTAGAATGTGTTGGATTTTATGAACAATATAAATACTCCATTAATGAAAACCAAAAACATCAATGCAGAAGTGAAGCAGAGGGCGCTGAGCTAGTTAATAAACAAAAAAAAAAATAAGAAAATTCTTCAAAGTATTTGTCAGATTGGAGGCAGAACAAGAAGTCAGTGTACAAGTTACTGTAACAAGTAACCTTAATCACCATGTTGTGACCGTTAATGCATAAGCTGCATGTACATTTTACAACCCAATTTTAAATGTTGCAGTAAAAATAGGATTGCATGGTTCACAAATTTTGACAACATTGTCTGTGGAGGGCAGCGACCTGATGCTATATTTAAGTGAAAATGAACAGTCAAGATCGCAAAAATATTTGTTTATTTATCGGTTTCGGCTTATGTAAAAGCCATTTTCAGATCGTACCGAGAAGCCGCCAACATCAGTCATAGAGGGCCAAAAATTCTGAAGATGGCTTTTACATAAGCCGAAAACGGTCAATAAACAAATAATTTTGCGATCTTGACAGTTCCCTTTAACTTTTATATGGCTCAGTTGAAGAAGGAAGAGAATATAATAAAAATTACGTTGCACAAAGATATTAACAGAATTATAAAAATTCTAAAAACGTAAAAACTAGTGTAGTGTTAATGGAATTCCCGACAAAGTTCCAACTTAATAAGTAACGTCCTTACCGACATGTGAAATGCATCAATGACACAGGGAAATTTTACAGGCAGGTTAAAATACACAGTTGTTAACACCTCTTCATAACAATGGTGACATGACACAGATAAACAATTCCCTACTAATATCATGTTCCAAAATGTTCTAAAATGTAATGTACACAAGAACAGTCTCACACTTAAGTGGAAGAAACTTTCTTAACGTGCCACAGTTTGGGATTGAGAAGGGTTGCTCCATTGAGAATCTGTTTATATATTGACTCATTAAATAGCACAAACCTTAAATAATAATATCTCATTAAGTGGTTTCAGTCATACCTAACAAACATAATCCAAAACGTTATGCTGAATAATAGAATGTCATAAGGATAGAAAATTTTTGTGCATGGAAAGAAATCACTAAGGAAGTCGCAAATCGTTCAATTTTAGGTCAACGCCAATTACTTACATTCCTGAATGATCCTCAACATAACATATAACCAGCAGAACTGGTATTTTTTGCAGTCGATGCTTGTGTTACAATTAATCCTGGTGCTGATAAAGCAACAGAAGGGATGGTAAGTGATATTTTTCAAAGAATTGTAAACGTGATTCTCAGAAAATGAATTCTCTCTAAATTTATAAAAAACATATATATTCAGTTCTGTGCAACAAAACGTGTCATACCAAAATCTGATGTAACACTTGAGCTGAAGGCAGTAAATAGGGTAGAATGCTCCAAACTTTTCGGTGTAAATATTTATGAAAACTTGAACTTGGGGAAGCTTATTACTGAGCTTCTCAAATCACTAATTTTGCTCTCCGTGTAATTATTAACCTCAAAAACAAACGAATCAACATCCTGATATATTTTGAAAATTTCCATTCAATAATGTCTTATGCCTCCCCCCATGAACCATGGACCTTGCCGTTGGTGGGGAGGCATGCGTGCCTCAGCGATACAGATGGCCGTACCGTAGGTGCAACCACAACGGAGGGGTATCTGTTGAGAGGCCAGACAAACATGTGGTTCCTGAAGAGGGGCAGCAGCCTTTTCAGTAGTTGCAGGGGCAACAGTCTGGATGATTGACTGATCTGGCCTTGTAACATTAACCAAAACGGCCTTGCTGTGCTGGTACTGCGAACGACTGAAAGCAATGGGAAACTACAGCCGTAATTTTTCCCGAGGACATGCAGCTTTACTGTATGATTAAATGATGATGGGGTCCTCCTGGGTAAAATATTCCGTAGGTAAAATAGTCCCCCATTCGGATCTCCGGGCGGGGACTTCTCAAGAGGACGTAGTTATCAGGAGAAAGAAAACTGGCATTCTACAGATCGGAGCGTGGAATGTCAGATCCCTTAATCGGGCAGGTAGGTTAGAAAATTTAAAAAGGGAAATGGATAGGTTAAAGTTAGATATAGTGGGAATTAGTGAAGTTCGGTGGCAGGAGGAACAAGACTTTTGGTCAGGTGATTACAGGATTATAAATACAAAATCAAATAGGGGTAATGCAGGAGTAGGTTTAATAATGAATAAAAAAATAGGAGTGCGGGTTAGCTTCTACAAACAGCATAGTGAACGCATTATTGTGACCACGATAGACACAAAGTCTATGCCTACTACGGTAGTACAAGTTTATGTGCCAACTAGCACTGCAGATGATGAAGAAATTGATGAAATGTATGACGAGATAAAAGAAATTATTCAGGCAGTGAAGGGAGACGAAAATTTAATAGTCATGGGTGACTGGAATTCGTCAGTAGGAAAAGGGAGAGAGGGAAACATAGTAGGTGAATATGGATTGGGGGGAAGAAATGAAAGAGGAAGCCGCCTTGTAGAATTTTGCGCAGAGCATAACTTAATCATAGCTAACACTTGGTTCAAGAATCATGAAAGAAGGTTGTATACCTGGAAGAATCCTGGAGATACTAAAAGGTATCAGATAGATTACATAATGGTAAGTCAGAGATTTAGGAACCAGGTTTTAAATTGTAAGACATTTCCAGGGGCAGATGTGGATTCTGACCGCAATCTATTGGTAATGAACTGCAGATTGAAACTGAAGAAACTGCAAAAAGGCGGGAATTTAAGGAGATGGGACCTGGATAAATTGAAAGAACCAGAGGTTTTAGAGAGTTTCAGGGAGAGCATAAGGGAACAATTGACAGGAATGGGGGAAAGAAATACAGTAGAAGAAGAATGGGTAGCTCTGAGGGATGAAGTAGTGAAGGCAGCAGAGGATCAAGTAGGTAAAAAGACGAGGGTAAAAGAAATCCTTGGGTAACAGAAGAAATATTGAATTTTTTTTGATGAAAGGAGAAATTATAAAAATGCAGTAAATGAAGCAGGCAAAAAGGAATACAAACGTCTCAAAAATGAGATCGACAGACAGTGCAAAATGGCTAAGCAGGGATGGCTAGAGGACAAATGTAAGGATGTAGAGGCTTGTCTCACAAGGGGTAAGATAGATACTGCCCACAGGAAAATTAAAGAGACCTTTGGAGAGAAGAGAACCACTTGTATGAATATCAAGAGCTCAGATGGCAACCCAGTTCTAAGCAAAGAAGGGAAGGCAGAAAGGTGGAAGGAGTATATAGAGGGTTTATACAAGGACGATGTACTTGAGGACAATATTATGGAAATGGAAGAGGATGTAGATGAAGATGAAATGGGAGATAAGATACTGCGTGAAGAGTTTGACAGAGCACTGAAAGACCTGAGTCGAAACAACGCCCCAGGAGTAGACAACATTCCATTAGAACTACTGATGGCCTTTGCAGAGCCAGTCATGACAAAACTCTACCATCTGGTGAGCAAGATGTATGAGACAGGTGAAATACCCACAGACTTCAAGAAGAATATAATAATTCCAATCCCAAAGAAAGCTGGTGTTGACAGATGTGAAACTATCAGTTTAATAAGTCACAGCTGCAAAATACTAACGCGAATTCTTTACAGACGAATGGAAAAACTGGTAGAAGCCGACCTCGGGGAAGATCAGTTTGGATTCCGTAGAAATGTTGGAACACGTGAGGCAATACTAACCTTACGACTTATCTTAGAAGAAAGATTAAGAAAAGGCAAACCTACGTTTCTAGCATTTGTAGACTTAGAGAAAGCTTTTGACAACGTTAACTGGAATACTCTCTTTCAAATTCTGAAGGTGGCAGGGGTAAACTACAGAGAGCGAAAAGCTATTTACAATTTGTACAGAAACCAGATGGCAGTTATAAGAGTCGAGGGGCATGAAAGGGAAGCAGTGGTTGGGAAAGGAGTGAGACAGGGTTGTAGCCTCTCCCCGATGTTATTCAATCTGTATATTGAGCAAGCAGTAAAGGAAACAAAAGAAAAATTCGGAGTAGGTATTAAAATTCATGGAGAAGAAGTAAAAACTTTGAGGTTCGCCGATGACATTGTAATTCTGTCAGAGACAGCAAAGGACTTGGAACAGCAGTTGAATGGAATGGACAGTGTCTTCAAAGGAGGGTATAAGATGAACATCAACAAAAGCAAAACGAGGATAATGGAATGTAGTCAAATTAAATCGGGTGATGCTGAGGGGATTAGATTAGGAAATGAGACACTTAAAGTAGTAAAGGAGTTTTGCTATTTAGGGAGTAAAATAACTGATGATGGTCGAAGTAGAGAGGATATAAAATGTAGACTGGCAATGGCAAGGAAAGCGTTTCTGAAGAAGAGAAATTTGTTAACATCGAGTATAGATTTAAGTGTCAGGAAGTCGTTTCTGAAAGCATTTGTATGGAGTGTAGCCATGTATGGAAGTGAAACATGGACGATAACCAGTTAGGACAAGAAGAGAATAGAAGCTTTCGAAATGTGGTGCTACAGAAGAATGCTGAAGATAAGGTGGGTAGATCACGTAACTAATGAGGAGGTATTGAATAGGATTGAGGAGAAGAGAAGTTTGTGGCACAACTTGACTAGAAGAAGGGATCGGTTGGTAGGACATGTTTTGAGGCATCAAGGGATCACAAATTTAGCATTGGAGGGCAGCGTGGAGGGTAAAAATCGTAGAGGGAGACCAAGAGATCAATACACTAAGCAGATTCAGAAGGATGTAGGTTGCAGTAGGTACTGGGAGATGAAGAAGCTTGCACAGGATAGAGTAGCATGGAGAGCTGCATCAACCCAGTCTCAGGACTGAAGACCACAACAACAACAATGTCTTATGGAATGATTTTCTGGGGTAAATCATCACATTGGAAGAAATTATTGATTGCACAAAGGCAAGCAGTAACAATAACATATTGTGCTCACCCAAGGACGACATGTGGTACCTCTTCAAGTACTTAGGGATTTTAATTGTGCTGTCACCATAGTTACATTACCTAATGAAATTCGTCATAAATAACAGTGGTATCCATATCTACAATATTTATTGCCGACTATTGAAGGTGTCAGTGGGTCATACGGGAGATAAATTTGCACGAGTAAAAATATTTGACCATATGGCCAGCAACTAAAAACGTTTCAGAGGCAGCAAAGGAAGTTTTAAATCTAACTTAAAATAATTTCTCCTGGACAAATCCATCTACTCCACTGAGAACTGTTACCTGTAGAGTTGAAGATTGCAACAAGTGCAACGGTCGGCAGAAGCTCTTGTTTATAATGATGATGGTGATAGTGAAAGAAATAATGAAGGCTAACAAAGCAGTGATAATAGAGAACAGTTAAAAAATGGAGTAATGACTAATCCTCTTTTCTTACCTCTTCCAAATTACACTGGCTGAAAAATAATCGCAATACAAAAAAAAGTGTAGTGTAACAAAATTTCAGGAATTCCTATGCCTAGGTAATATATGAAAGCGATTGACCCTGCACTCTCACGGGTTAGTGTATGCACGAAATAAGCTTTTGCTAATGTGAAATGCTGGTCCAGTAATAACTAGTGTATCTACCAGATTTTTGATTGGAAACACGCATGCATTATGTTGCACATGCGCCGGACGTCATTTTGTGGAATGCAACTCAATGCGTTCTGCACTTGTTCGGTGGATGGTTAAAGCTGTTACATCTACAGATGTATAAAAACGCCGACCAACTTTCGTTTATGTCGCACAACTCCTTCTTGGTGTTGCGATTTCTTTCTCCAATGGTGAATGCCTCTCAGTTACCCCATTTATGGTGTCTCACAGATCATACGGAGTTTTAAAAAGAAGCCACGAGCTGCCGGCAAAAATATTTCTTTATTTACTACAAGTTTCGGTTACCTGATCATCATCAGATCTCATAATTTTTTTTTACATCAGCATTCAGTCATAATCCCGTTACCATGTATGCCGCTGTAAATTACACTGGTGTCCAAAAATGAAGCAACAAACCACCATTTTCCAGTGCCGTGTCTAACTCGCAGGGTGATCATACAGAATGTCAACAAATGTCAGTACGATCGTGTTCTGCACAGAAGACGACATTCCGGTCAATGGATAACCACGTCAACGATGACCTCAGGGCACCTATCTGACGGGTAATGTTTACCGGGCAGTCCCACATTCACAATAGCTGTATATACATCTAAGACCGTGCAGTATGGCACAAAGAAGACGCCTAGCAGGCTCTCTGCGGTGCAGGACCATAAGAGCTGATGTGACACGAAGGCTTTATGTGAATCACTCTGTTGTTTATCGGCTGCGGTGAAAATTTATAGAGACCGAAACAGTATCCCGAACACCAGGACAGGACCGCCCACGTGTGGTATCAAAAATTTGGCAATAAGCGCGCGGTGGTATGGCCTTAGTACTGCACGGTAAATGGCATCAGACCTCGCAGCATCCATTGGACGTGTCGTATCGAGACAAACGGTGTAGCCGACCGTTGTGGCCGAGCGGTTCTAGGTGCTACAGGTTCGTCTCCTGCATCGGGCGTGGACGTGTGTGACCTCCTTAGTTTAGTTAGGTTTAAGTAGTTCTAAGTTCTAGGGGACTGATGACCTCAGAAGTTAAGACCCATAGTGCTCAGAGCCAAGCAAAACGGTGTACAGAAGGATTCGGCAGAGTAGCTTTTATTGTCGGAGGCCTTCTGTATGTGTATCTTTGATGCGTCTTCGCAAAAGGGAACGTCTACGGTGGAGTCGTGAACATGGTACCTAGACAGTCAAACAGTTGGCCAATGTTCTTTTCGCTGTTGAGTCCCGACTGCGTCTGGAGAGTGATTCGCTACACATTCTCGTCTGGATGGAACGTCGGACACGACTTCGGAATCCAGGCATTGTAGAAAGAGACCGACATCGAGGAGGGTCCTTAATAGTCTGGGCAGGGATTTTCTTGACCAGTCGAACGCCTCTTCATGATGTTGTATGGTAAATTGGCAAGATTTAACTGCAGTCAGGCATAACGACGATATCTTGGGACATCATGTGCGGCTGTGGTGGTGTGGGCCCAGACTTCGTACTGGTGGACGATAATGCTCGACCTCATAGAGCACGGGTGTTTGAAGTTTTCCTGGAAACGGAAGGTACTGTACGTGTGGAGTGGTCTGCTCGCTCTCCCGAATTGAATCCCATAGGGCATATCTGGGATGCACGAGGCAGACAGGTTGCATTACGTCAACATGGACCTACTAGTCTCCAAGACTTGCGAGTAGCCCTGCAGGAAGAATGAATGGGCTTTATTTCCTCAACATGAGACTCATGACATCGATCACAGCATGACCCATCTTTGTCACGCCTGTATTGCTGCTGGAGTTGGTAACACCCCTTACTGAGCACATTAACCAGTTCTCGAAACGCGTATCCTAATCCTTTAAGCTGGAAAAAAACAAAGAACGTATTTATCTACCCTTACTCATGTTACAGCTGTTTAAGTTCTGAGTTCTTTATATTTTTTACTTTACTGTCACCTATTCACACTGTTTTGTGCAAAATAGCCGCAACCATGTAAAATTACCTTTTGTTGCTTTAGTTTTGGACACCATTGTAGTTTGTGGTTCCTGAAGATGATCAGATGTTCGAAACATGTGGTAGATAAAGAATTATTTTTACAAGCGCCACTTATCGGTTCTGAAATACGACTTTTTCCAAATAATTACACCCAGGGTGGAAACTACTTATCTGAACTTCAAACACAGAAAAATCTTGCAATTTTGTGGAAGATACGAACAGGAAGATATTTACCTCGTTTATGCACTCATTTTCTACATCATGTGCAGCTTTCTCCACAGACAAACTTGAACAGACACAAAACTACCAGGCAGTTAACACGCAGCTTATACTCTTTGTTGTCTTGAGCAACACGGTGGAGTGGGCAGGACGGCAGCGGGGAGAAACGCAAGCGAACAGTGGCCTCATGAGCAACGCATTCCTCCCTCCGGCTTGGCGCGGTAGGCTGCTGCTGCTGCGTATGTTATATACTTCCTTCCTGCCGCGCTGTGCATAAATCTGGTAGGACGACGGCGCCGGAGCGGAGTCTGCAAAGTTTACTTGTTAAGAGCACAAGGCGCGCTGCTGCTGCCGGCGCATTAAGTTTTAATACTGGGAACTGGGGCAGGGCTGGGAACAGCCGGCCCAGGCCCCCCGAATCGCTGCCGGGGGCGGTCGATAGCCGCGTCTGGTGTCCCTGCAGCGGGGGCGGCTAATGTCTCCAGCCGCGGACACTGCGCGGGTGGGCGGTGGCGGCGGCGGCGGCGGCGGCAGTGGCGGCGGCGGAGGTGGAGGCGGAGGCGAGGGCTAATCCTGCGCCATAATGAGGCGAGCCTCCCGCCGCCTCACTCCCTGTTTATTTACGACGGGGACAAGATGAAATTTTTTTCAACTTTTTCTCATTATCGGGCCAAACGCGACAAAGTTACCTCCCCCTTCAACTTTTGCTTATCATTCATCGCCGGAGTACCCTGAAGGCTTCCCCCGCGATTCCCTAAGAGTGCATTTAACAATTCTCCCGTCGCTGCTTCGCATTGATAATTCTTTTGGATTTATAATGGGGATTATCCGTCTGAATAAGTCTTCTCGAGCAACTTGCACACTGACTTTCTCCAACACACTGATATGCGAATAAATATTCTAAACCACACCGTAGATCTTCCATCTAACGCCTTAGAGTGTCTGCTCGTCTTCAAAATAATAAAAACTACCAGTTGTTATTTCTTTTATGTTACCTTGAAATATATCTTTCATATGGTAGATAGGAGTAAAGCTCAGTAACTTCCAGTATATCTAATACTATGGTCAATGAGGAGTATATTTCCCACGATTTCAGACTGAACGCATAGGCTGAGATGTTTCTTACAAGCCACCAAAATTCCAGCTGTGTCTGAATATTAGTTATACAGAAATTTATAGCTCAGATAAAAACAAAAGTTGTAGGGCTTTACCCCACAAAATGTTGTAAATCTCCGCAGTGCGTGTCTTTACCCATTTGAGATAAACATAGACCAAAGCGGATGATTGCATAATTTAAACGCCTAAAATAATTCTTTTGGACGTTGCTGTGCTGTAGTCAAGTTAACCAGCACAATGCTGAACTGAAATTTCAAGTAAATCTGAACGTAATTCTTAAAAATACTTATCCAAAAATAATTCTTTCCTCTCCACGAAAGAAGAGTTAACAGAATTACCTAACAGAGTTCATTTACTGAGGCTAACCTATCTAGGTAGCGAGTAAATAGCGTTATTTGTTAAG
Organism: Schistocerca serialis cubense; assembly: GCF_023864345.2. Classification (NCBI taxonomy): domain Eukaryota; kingdom Metazoa; phylum Arthropoda; class Insecta; order Orthoptera; family Acrididae; genus Schistocerca; species Schistocerca serialis. The sequence continues at coordinate 1,218,689,709 of NC_064638.1, read as the reverse complement.
TTATCTGATTCTTCCTTGAAGTCCCAGGCTCTCATTCTTCTCCTGCTCGGAATATTTCTTAGGCATATATTAAGTCCACATCTATATCTGAGGTACTCTCATGATGCGAGAAGTCTGAATCTGAAGTCTGATCAGCTGGCGGTATGATCTGTTTTCTTCCTTTTTTTGGCCTTGATGTATTGAACTCTAGCTTACGTCGTTTCATTTCAATAGCACGCTATTTTCTTTCGTTGGTATGCCTTAATTTGTCAATAGCAAACTATTATTTTTCCGAGCATTAGATAGTTGCTTAGTTCAATGGATAATTTAGGACGGTAGATCGCAACGATGTGAAAGAAGTCATTTTACATTCACATCGAAAACTTGTACATACGGCAATTTTATAAAAAAAAAAGAAACAAGAAAGATAGACATGCATGAGTCGGTAAGTCCCACCTCTACTTTTTATACATTACGGTACTGCAAATTATTCTACAGAATACAAGGAGTTGTCATGGAGAAACTATCTCAGTTTGTTTTGAAATTGTACTTTGCGGTGTCAGGCACCTTATGTCTATGGGTACGTAATAGAAATTTTTTTTAACATTTCTTGCTGAAGACAACCTAAATGTCGATCGGTGAATGTCATTTATCTTTCTGGTATTATAATTACGTAAATCATCGCTACTTTTGAACTGTAGTAGTTTATTTGCAACGAATTCCACGATGGGACAAATATACTGTGAAGCAGTGCTCGAATGCCCAATTCTGAAACAGATCACTACAAAATGATCGTGAGTGTGCACCACATATTACTCTCATAACACATTTTTTCCCAATGAAAGTTTCTTTCTTAATGATGAGTTACCCCAAAACACTATTCCATAGGACGTTACTGACCACAAATATGCAATATGTGCAACTTACTGCTTTGTGTCTTCCCAATATTTTCAATGATTCTAAATGTAAGTGCTGCTGAACTTAATTGTTTTAGGAATTTCAAAATGTTCTTCTTCCAATTTAAATCCTCATTATTATGGACACCTACAATCCTGGAGTTTCCAACCTGTCTGTTATTTCCTCACCATGTGTTACACTTGTCACTGACGTAGTAGAGTCTAGATGTGCTGAACTGACTGTGTTGCGCCTTTTTAAAATTGAGGGTGGACCATTTGCGGAAATCCACTCAGTGAAACTATTAAGAACTGCGATTACCTAATCGTCTTTTGAATGTAGCAGTTTTTCTTATTTCCATGCTTGCTAAGAAAATTGGAGAGGAATACCGCCTTGTTCAGGACACCTTTGTAGCTTCATTCTCATACAAGCATGTTTCAGCACTTTTTGCACTAACTTCAGTGGGCTTGTTAGTTTTTTTTTCCTTCTGCAAGACTGTCACACGTTAATCTCGAAAGAAACTGTTGGTACAAATTACTTACATTTGGAAAATGAGCTGACATTGTCAAATATTTTTTACATTGGTTTGCATACAATACAGATTTGAGGCAAGTATTACTGAGCTGATGCATTCTGTGTTGTTTATTTACGACATGTGTTAAGTTTCTAGTATTATAGTTCATTTGGAAATAAAGTGGAAGTATGAATTTGTTCACATACCTCGCATGGAGCTTCTGGATGTTTATACTAGGAGCTTTAAGTCGACAACGCAGACTAGAGCTTTTCATCTGCAAAACAGAAAAACGTTATTTCAGTTTTCTGTTTCTTATGAATGCATACATAACTACCACAATTTAGAATATAGACTGTTACTGTAGAGAAATATCGAAAAATTCTCCAAAATATTTTTTTAAGTAAAAGAAAATTCTTCAAGGCCGCATTAGGTGTATAATGGTTCCTAAAGGCAACGCAACCGGTTTCACACCATTATAGGTGCACCTTAAGGAAATAATCTGTAATGAACAGAAAAAAATATTTTTATACAATGCAGTTAAAATATGGTTTATAGTACCGAGAAAACGTATAGGTTTTTACTCATGACGTTTCACATCATATGGCTAGATACTCTGTACGATGTTCCGACGCTCGGTTGTAAGCCGATTTATTGAGTACCTCGTAAAAGACTGATCATCGAACCGATAAACTTGTAATTTATACGTTGTGAGGTGAGCGTCTTAAGCGTCAAACCCATGCTCTGATAAAATTCCTAGAAAACGAGAGCAAATCACTGCAAATTAGAACATATATGGCGAAACGTTGCAAATGGCCAGCCTATAGTGAAGAAATTGCATTCATTTTCAAAAACAGACAAAAATGAAGTTTTAAGAACATTCCAAGAAAATTTGGAAATTTCTTTAAAGCAACAAAATTCTACACAGTATTAGAGATATTTACATGACACGTGAACAGTTCAAACTCATTTCTGTTGTCCTTGAAATAACATAATGTCTTTTACTACGGAACATGTAATACTCGCAAATGAACTGAGTTCCTTTAATATCCTAACAATTCCAAGTGTTCCGAAAATGGAAATTTGTCTTAGTTTCCAATATCTTCAATTTATAAATGTATTTAACTTGTAACTGGTCTCTGATAACACACTGAAGCGCCAAAGAAACTGGTATAGACAGAGATACGTAAACAGACAGAACACGGTGTTGCGGTTGGCAACGCCTATAGACAGCAAGTGTCTGGCGCACTTCTTAGATCGGTTTTTCCTGCTACATTGACAGGTTAGCCAGCCGGAGTGGCCGTGCGGTTCTGGGCGCTGCAGTCTGGAGCCGAGCGACCGCTATGGTCGCAGGTTCGAATCCTGCCTCGGGCATGGATGTGTGTGATGTCCTTAGGTTTAATTAGTTCTAAGTTCTAGGCGACTGATGACCTCAGAAGTTAAGTCGCATAGTGCTCAGAGCTATTTTGAACCATTGGCAGGTTATCAAGATTTAAGTGGTGTTATAGACGGCGCACGAGCAATGGGAAACAGCATCTCCGAGGTAGCGATGAAGTGGGGATTTTCTCGTACTACCATTTCACGAGTATAATATGAATATTAGGAATCCGGTAAAACATCAGACCTCCGACATCGCTGCGGCCGGAAAAAGATCCTGCAAGAACGGGACCAACGACGACTAAAGAGACTCGTTCAGCGTCACAGAAGTGCAGCCCTCCCGCAAATTGCTACAAATTTCAATGCTGGGCCATCAACAAGTGTCAGCGTGCAAAGTATTCAACGAAACATCATCGATATGGGATTTCGGAGCCGAAGGCCCTCTCGTATAGCCTTCATGACTGCACAACACAAAGCTTTACGCTTCGCCTGGGCCGCTAAATACCGACATACGACCGTTGATGACTGGAAACATGTTGCCTGGTCGAACGAGTCTCGTTTCGAATTGTATCAGTAGGGGACCGTTCAAGCTGGTGGAGGCTCAGTGATGGTGCGGGGAGTGCGTAGTTGGAGTGATATGGGAACCCTGTTACGTCTAGAAACGACTCTGACAGGTGACACGTACGTAAGCATTCCGTCTGATCACCTACATCCATTGATGTCCATTAGATTAGATTAGATTAGATTCACTTGTGCATTCCGATGGACTTGGGCAATTACAGCAGGACAATGCGACACCCCACACGTCCAGAATTGCTACAGAGTAGCTGCAGGAACACTCTTCTGAGTTTTAAACACTTCCGCTGGCCACCAAACTCCCCAGACATGACCATTGTTGAGCTCTTCTGGGATGCCTTACAACGTACTGTTCAAAAGAGGTATCCACATTCGTACTCTTTCGGATTTATGGACAGCCCTGGAGGATATATGGTGTCAGTTTCCTCTAACACTACTTCAGACCGAGCGAGGTGGCGCAGTGGTTAGACACGGGACTCGTATTCGGGAGGACGACGGTTCAATCCCGCGTCCGGCCACTATGATTTAGGTTTTCCGTGATTTCCCTAAATCGCTCCAGGCAAATGCCGGGATGGTTCCTTTGAAAGGGCACGGCCGACTTCATTCCCCATCCTTCCCTAATCAGATGAGACCGATGACCTCGCTGTCTGGTCTCCTTCCGAAAACAACCCAACCCAACTACTACAGACATTAGTAGAGTCCATTACACGCCGTGTTGCGGCACTTCAGCGTGTTCGAGGGCGCCGTACACAATACTCAGCAGGAGTACCAGTTTCTTTGGCTCTTCAGTGTACTTCTCCTTATTTGATTTAGCTTACTGATTACTGGTGTGTGGCAGTGTAATAATATGAAACAGAACATTGACAACATTTTCTCTAATGCAACGCTTTTCAATTTCCATCAAATATTTGTTCCTAGGTACAAGATTATGTTGCACATTGGAAAACGTTTTCACATTTGAAAAAAAAAAATCTTAAGTATCAGGAGTAATATTTCTACCTCCAAAAAAAAAAAAAAAAAAAAAAAAAAGATTGCAGCATATAAAAATGAGATACACGTTAAATTTTGTGCTTCTGTAAAAGTACGCCAGTCTCGCCGATTTTGCATACCTTTTCCTTTCGCGTGCATTTTTCATTGCTTCTGCAACAGTGTTCTGACTTGTCTTGTGTATAGCGGGAGATAATTTCGGTCTCTCATTAATTTATCTGGTATAAAACTCTCAATTCCTGTCAATAGTATTTCTTTGAATTCGAGCATGTGGTCTATGCTTACACAGATCGTTCGGAAGGAATGCAGACTGCCTCTTAGGAAAACATCAAGCGACATTTCTGGAGATTTTAATTTTGCTTTTATTATTGGTGCATTTGGATATTACTGTATTCAGTTCCGCTACAACGACCTTGTGCTCACTAATACCTGAATCCGTGATTATGCATTCTATTTCTTCCAGATTATTTGTTGCTAAGTTTGAGATTTTGCAGCCATTTACACTTCGAGTAAGCTCCCGAAATATTTGCTCAAGATAATTTTCGCCGGCAGAAGTGGCCGTGCGGTTAAAGGCGCTGCAGTCTGGAATCGCAAGACCGCTACGGTCGCAGGTTCGAATCCTGCCTCGGGCATGGATGTTTGTGATGTCCTTAGGTTAGTTAGGTTTAACTAGTTCTAAGTTCTAGGGGACTAATGACCTCAGCAGTTGAGTCCCATAGTGCTCAGAGCCATTTTTTTGATAATTTTCGGATAAAGACTTCAGCACATTATCGGATGCTGTTTTATGGCTACCACCGTTTCTGAACATGTATTGTCGCCAGCGTATCGAGGGTATGTTAAAGCCACTACAAAGTACAAGTGTCATGTGTGAGGTATTTATTTGAGATGTTACTCATATTTTCTTTGAATCCGTCAATAAATCATGCGAGTAATTTATTGTAGCAGTCAAGCATACCTTCTGCACATATTACGCGACCGACCATTGCTGACTGGCGCATCACATGTACCAATCATAATATGATTTATAATCATTACTATCTGAACTCAGTTCTTGTTACTTACAGCTAGTAAAATTCTTACCGATTATAATTAATAACGACAGTAATTCCCACAAGAAGTTGTCTGCCACATGTCAGTGCCTTCATTTACTGGTGGATGTTTTGCCGTTATTTTCTCTGTAGCTCACATGAATGTGTGGTGAGATAATCCAAGAAAAGAGTTTGAAAATAGATACTGCAGACGAAAGAATTTAAAAAAATGCGTAGGACATACGGAGTGACTAAAGTCCTTTACAATAATAAATGCCTGTTTAAAAATGGAAAAATAAGGCACTATAGTACGATAGGAAAGCCATAATGTATGTTTACAAGCTGCAGTCAATCATTAGCAAAATATTAGGACCAAGAAAAGCTATGAAAATTTGGAAATTACGAAGTAACGATAAAACGTATCAGGAGTAATGAGAAAAGACTGGTATTTTTTGGATATTTATATTCGGTGCAAAGCAGTATATTAGCTAAAAACGTATTCAAATACTTGTGTGATAAGAAGTCCACAACATGCTGCATCCAGAAAATAAAAAAAAGTGTCTAGAACAACATAATACAGAAGCTGAAGAAACAACTCATAGAAGTGTTTGAGGAAAAAGTACCGAATATAGAAGAATTCCAAAGTAGGGGAGTAAAAAGAAAAACTGGAAGAAGCAGCAAAGTGAACAGATGAATTAGTACCGGACGAAAATGAAAGACCAACAAATAGGATCTGAAACTGGCATATGGTCCTCAGCTGGCGCTTCCGAGAAGAAAAAAAAAGAAAACAAATGTTACACATTGAGAAAAAGTTGACACCGACGTATGTCTGCTTAATACTGGCATTGCAAGAAACTAAGCGTAACTTTTGAGAAAAGTGAAGTCAGTCAAAGCTGTGGACGTAATTAGTAAAACTAAATCTTCAGAATTTTTTCGAGCAACCACCGTCAAAAGTCTTTAAGTATTCGTGCCAACAAATATCCACATTGCAACAAGGAAGGACTTTCTTTTCTAAACGATAAAATACGTGAATGGTAAGAGGTAGTAAGAGTGTAAAAGTTGTGGAAGTGTAGGTAACGGTCGTGTATACGAGAAAACTGGAGGCAGATGCCCTGTCGTGTTTATGGACAACTCGTGTAGCGCGGGCTGCGTCGGCACAGGCGCTGCTTCGTCCCTATTTAGCGCAGAGCTCGGCTGCTATGGCGGTACACATGGCCACCTGCACGGCGCTGTTCTGTCGATAACGGTGTGCCGGCAGCTATGCGGTGTCATTACGCAGTGATTAATTGCCGTTAATTATGGTGATTGATGGTGATTGTCGCTGGAGGTTACCGGTCGCTGGAGCTCGGGTCAGTGCGGCCGAAGCGGCCCGAAGCGACGGGTCTGCTGGCGTCTCGTAAAGGGCACCACACTGTTCGTCGGCCGCTAGAGAGACCACCGAGATCGAATGCTTAGGCAGACATTTTCCCGCCACTATTTAATTGAAATTTACTGCCCGCGAGAAACGACATTCTTTAACTGAAATTTGCCGCAGACGTGAAATTACGTATTTACATGTGGCCATTCAGGATACTATGATGCGTTTCTCTATCATGACGTACGTTCTAAAGGAAACTTGCACACATACTCAGTATGATTTTGATAAGATTTGCAAATATTGGATATTTGTTTAAAATGCGTAGAGATGTAAAGTGAAACACTTCATAAAAAGCAAAAACGTGCCTTCTCATCAACTTCACTGAGTCGCAGTTTGAACAAAATAATATATATATATATATATATATATATATATATAATATTTGGTTCAAAATAATATATATATATATATATATATATATATATATATATATATATATATATCATTTGGTTCAAACCGCGACTCAGTGACAGTGAATATGAAAGCACGTTTTTGATTTTTATGAGGTGTTTAACTTTACATTTCTGGGCACTTTAAACAAGTTGCCAATATTTGCAAATCTTATCAAAATCATACTGAATATGTGTGCAAGTTTCCTTTAGAACGTACTTCATGATAAATAAACGCATCATAGTATCCTGTAACCATGTAATTTCACGTCTGCAGCTAATTTCATATATGCGACAATTAGTGAACTATATAAAACCCTCATAATTTCTGAACTGTTGACGTTTGGTAGTTCAAACTGCACGGTTAGCCGAGGGGCATGATGGCAATTAGTATGATCTACATGGTTTGGTTTAGCAACGAAACGCACATTCATTTGGATGGGTTCGTCAGTAAGCAAAATTGGCGCATTTCGGGAACTTAGAATCCGCATTTCGCCATCGAGAAGTCTCTTTACCCTCAGCGGGTTAGTGTGTGGTGTTCAATGTTCGGCCACGCAATAATCGGTGCGATATTCCTTGATAGCACGCTGACTTCCGAACGGTTCATGAGGATTTTGGAAGATAATTTCATCCCCATTATATCTAAGTGACCCTCATCTCGACAAGACGTGGTTCATGCAAGGCGGATCTCTAACTGGTCGAAGCAGGAGAGTGACTGATGCCCTGGAGGAGCACTTTGGGCACCGCATTCTGTCTCTGGGGTACCCAGAGGCCACTGGTAAGAGCCTCGATTGGCCGCCATATTCTCCGGATCTCAACACACACGACTCTTTTTTGTGGGGCTTTAGTTAAAGACAAGGTTTACAAGCAATAACCGCAACACCATTGCTGAGATGAAATCAGCCATTCAGAAGGTCATCGACAGCATCGATGTTCTGACACTTCAGCGGGTCGTGCAGAATTTCGCTATTCGTCTGCACCACATCTTCGCCAATAAAGCCAGGTATATCGAACATATCATAAACTAGATCCGAATAACTGTAGTGTCTTTTACATGTTGAGTAAAGTGTGTCCCTTGATGTGGATATAGCCGCTTGTCGGGAAGGGTATTCTTCTTCTGCACAAATAGACCTCTTTCCTTCTCAGAGAGTAGCCTACTCTCCCACGGGATCTCTTCTATTCTTCTGAATTCTTATGCCAAAATCCGTGTTCCTCTTTTATTTTATCCCGGATAATGTATCTCCCGCATTTGAGAAAATGACATCGATTAACAATTAAACCTGCCGCATATATTTCAGATGTCGTTTCTCGATGATAATTAGAACATCGATTAATCGATATGGCGTAGTAACATCCGTACAATGACTGCATTGATATGTAGTGAATTCAAAGCAATATTTGACACGGCGTAGCTTCGCGAGTCATGTTGACATTAACTTGTTTCTTGTTAGAAAGCTCTCGTATTATTTTTCGTTCCTCCTAATCAGAGTAAAGCAGCTTGGCGAACCCAAATCTTTGCCTGAAAGGAAACAAAAATACTTGTGTAAATATCAGAAGGAGGAGGAATAAAGACATTTATGGGTTAGTTCAGTATAAGGTAACAATCAGAAAGCATATTGCTCCCTTTGCAAACATGAGATCAGTCTAGCACACGGCGGTAACAAAGACTCACAAAACAGAATGACACAAAATAGCAGTTGAGGGACAGAGGCACAGAGCCACCCAGCTATTGCCAGTGACCAAGTCATGGTTCTATTAGTGGCGAGTTCGACACAGCCGCTGTAGGTGAGATAGTCACTGCGTATCATACAGTTAGAAAAGCATGGACTTTGCAAATAAACTTCCAAATAACATATTTGTGGACTCTGATGTCAACAAAAAATGGATTTTGGTAAGACGAAAGCATTGCAAAAAATTTGTTAACGCGAAGAAGTGTAAGTGATTTCCTAGATGTTCTTAATGATTCAGAGAAGTTACCGTTTTTCATTAACTAGCTTTTGCAAAACAAGCAGAAGAAAGTGCTAGTGTTATTCATGCTATAATACAAAGCAATCTTGAATTTCATTCGTTAAACGTAAAAAACATTTCGTCATCAAGAGCAGATAATGCTAGTGTCAGTTATTGCTTAAATAAATTCATGATGAATCTCTTAGATGAGGGTTATAACAAAATAGACGGTGTTTAAAAAAAATACACATATTACATAGTATAATTTTGTCTAAACTATCGATCGCTGCGCCTCAGTTCGGCTATTGGAGAAACGAATACATAGTCTAGTTTATACTAATAGCCTCTAAATGTCAGTTGTCTTGTGGTTTGCTTGGTAACCGTCATACGTTTGAAATGGCTACCCCGCAGCAGACATCATTTTGCGTTCTCGAGTTTGCGAAGTGCAATTCTGTGATAACAGTGAAATGACGTTTCAGGTTTAGGTACCAAAATGATCCTCAGAATGGGTGGAACATTCCCAGATGATATCGAAAGTTTCTAGATACAGGATGTGTATGTAAAGAAAAGAGTCCTGGCCGCCCTCGTGTTCCTGAAGAAAATGTTCCTCGAATTCAAACTGCTTTCCAACGTCGTCCTTCAAAATCAACTCGTCGTGCCAGTCTGGAGCTACAGCTGCCTACAACAATGATTTGGCGTCGTTAGAGACGTCGATTGGTTATGAAGCCGTGCAAGTTACAGCTGTTACAAGCACTGTGTCCTGATGACAAACGCAAAAGTGTGGCATTTTGTAACGAGATTCTTGATGCTACTTACAACGATAACACTTTCGCACAACGCATCGTTTTCGGTGAGGAAACGACTTTCAATGCTAGTGGATAGGTAAACAAACACAGTGTTCGAATTTGGGGCCTACAGACCCCACATGCAACCATTGACCATGTACGAGATTCGCCCAAAGTCAATGTGTTTCGTGCGATATCCCAATCATCTGCTTACGGCCCATTCTTCTTTGATGGAAACACGGTTAACGGGCAGCAGTATACCGCTATGTTACAAAACTGATTATTTCCGATGCTACACGAAGATAGCTTCATTTTTCAACAAGACGGGGCTTCCCCCCACTGGAGTCTCCAAGTGCGAGAATATCTGAATGAAACTCTACCGAACCGTTGGATTGGTCGTCAAGGAGCTGGCTACTTAGCATATCTCAGCTGGATTCCACAGTCACTGGATTTGACACCTCTGACTTCTTCCTGTGGGGTTTCGTTAAAGACAACATTTATGTACCACCACTCCCACAGAACCTGGAAGAGCTGTAGGACCGGACCCGTACTGCCATAGCATCAGTGACGAAGGACATGCTTGCCCGAGTGTGTGAGGAGTTTGAGTATCGATGTGATATTGTTCGTTTCACTGATGGACGACATATTGAACATCTGTAATCTGAACTTTAGAGGTTCGTAAACATGTGTGTAAGGTTCCATATTCGTATGCCTTAAAGTTTAATAAATATATGCATTCGTAATACGTATATTCTTTTTGAAACACCCTGTATTTAAACCAAACTGCACAAATCACGTAATCTTTAATGGCACTAAATGTGCTTCTGATGTGTTACATGTAGGTATATAAATGGTTGTTGTTAAGGTTTTTGGACACATTTCACTGTCAGAAAAACGCAGGAAAGAGTTGAGACTTCCTTGTAATTTTATGGGTAGCGAACGACGTGAAATTTGACGGCATTGCCTACTACATGGCTGTCCTTCACACCAGCTGTTGATATGCTAACAGATAACTGGGAGCTAATAATAAGTTATTTTCAAAACACATACGAAACACCTAAGGTTTCGAAATTGTATATTAGTGATAAGAATCCAGATGAAATGTTAATCATTGAAGCATATCTCCAGTTTTATCTTATGTCATAAATATTCTTTTAGAACATCTAGAGATTTCAGACTTGCCGTTATGTGAGAGTTGTGTTGCATCTTGTTTATAGAGTCTAGGTAAGTATAATGGATGGTTATGTAATGTAGTGGTGCGTTTGTGTTACATACATGACGATGAGAGAGGGGATAGACTGAAACCCGGAGCATGCACATTGACTACTCGTCTCGAGTAACACCAAGGGCGCCGCCGAGCTCAACTTCCCCATCCTGCAGACGGAACACCAGTAAGTGTCTCATCCCCTCCCTTCATCAGACACTGCAGACAGGTTTGAAATTTAATCAGGGACAGTCGTGCTAAACATTTATCAAAGTTCTGTAGAAGCTAACCGAGAAGACACCTGGAGAAGAACATCAGCTGTCGGTCGAACCAACTTGTTAGCGAAATTGAAGAGAAAGTTTTAAGTAAAGTAGCCATGAATATACTGCAACTTCCTATTTACTGCTTCCAAAGGGACCACACGAACACGCTTAAACTAATGATGTAGTGCACAGAGGAGTTTAAATAGTAAAAGAAACGCAAAGCATATCTATTTAAAAAAGCTGATATAAATGCTCTAAACACATTTTAAGAGACAGTTTTTACTCGTTCCGATCTGAACATGTAAGCATTGAAAAGTTGTTCTATAACTTAAAAGAGATAGTATATAAGTGACTGAGAGATATATATACTACATAAATTAATAAGTGATGGTACTAATCCGTCATGTTAAACAACTGGTCGCTCTTGCAGAAGCAGAGAGAAAAGCACGCCAAATTTAAAAGAACGCAAAATTCCCAAGACTGGAAAGGTTCTGCAAAAGTTAGAAATATAGCTCGTACTTCAATGCCAGACGCTTTTAATAGTTTCCACAACGAAATTTTGTCTCGAAATCTGGCATAAAACTAAGAGATTCTGGTAATTCATAAAGCACACCAACGGCAAGATGCAATCAATACCTTCACCGCGCGATAACAATGGTGAAGTCACTGATGACAATGCCACTAAAGTAGAGTTATTAAACACGGATTTCCGAAACTCCTTCACCAAAGAAGACGAAGTAAGTATTCCTGCACACCAGTCAAGAACAACTGCCAAGATGAGAAATATACAACTATATACCCTCGGTGTAAAAAAGCAGTTGAAATCACTTAATAAAGCTAAGGCCTCCGGTCCAGATTGTATACCAGTCAGGTTCCTCCCAGAGTATGCTGATACAATAGCTCCCTAATTAGCAAATAAACACAACCGCTCGCTCACAGAAAGTTCCGTACCTAAAAACTTGAAAATTGCTCAAGTCACACCAATACCCAAAAAGAGCAATAGGAGTAATCCGCTGAATTACAGGCGCATATCACTAACATCGATTTGCAGTAGGCTTTTGGAACATATGCTGTATTCGATCATTATGAATTACCCGGAAGAAAACAATTTATTGACACATAGTCAGCAAGGATTCAGGAAACATCGTTCTTGTGAAACGCATCTAGCTCTTTATACTCATGTGCCAGAAGGCTTTCTACACTGTTCTTCACAAGCATCTTCTAACCAAACTGCGTGCCTATGGCATATCGCCTCAGTTGTGCGACTAGATTCGTAAATTCCTGTTAGAAAGATCACAGTTCGTAGTAATAGACAGAAAGTCATTGAGTAAAACAGACCTAATATCCGGCGTTCCCCAAGGAAGTGTTATAGGCCCTCAATTGTTCTTGATCTATGTTAACGACATAGGAGAGAATCTTACTAACCCTCTTCCATTGTTTGCAGATGATACTGTCATTTACCGTCTTCTAAAGTCATCAGATGACCAAAATGAATTGCAAAATTATTTAGGTAATATATCTGTGCGGTGCGAAAAGTGGCAATTAACCCTGAGTAAACAAAAGTGTGAAGTTATTCACATGCGTACTAAAAGAAATTCGATATATTTCGATTACGCGGTAAGTCACACAAATCTGAAGGCTTTGAATTCAATTAAATACTTAGGGACTACAATTACAAATAACCTAACTTGGAACGATTGCATAGATGTTGTGAGTAGAGTAAACCAAAGACTGCTATTCATAGGCAAAACTCTTAGAAGGTGTAATAGAGCTACTAAAGAGACTACTTACACCACACTCGTCCATCCTATTCTGGAATATTGCTTGCGGTGTGCGATCCGCATCAGGTGGAACTGACGGATAACATTGAAAAGGTTCAAAGAAGAGAGGCTTGTTTCGTATTATCGCCAAATAGAGGAGATAGTGCCGCAGACATGATACGTCAATTGGAGTGGCAATCATTAAAACAAAGGCGTTTTTCGTTGTGTCGGGAACTTCTCCTGAAATTTCAGTCAGCAGTTTTCTCCTCAGATAGTGAAAACATTCTGTTGTCACCCACCTACCTAGAGAGAAATGATCATCACGATAAAACAATAGAAATCAGGACTCGCGCAGAAAAATTTTCTTGCTCGTTTTTTCCCGCGCTCCGTTCGAGTTTGGAATGGTAGAGAGACAGCTTGAAGGTGGTTCATTGAACCCTCTGCCTGGCACTTAATTGTGAATAGCAGAGTAACCACGTAGATGTAGATGTAATAAACAGGAAGTGCGGGGCAGGCATGGCGAAATGAGGGTGATGCAAACCTTTTTTTGATGTGTGTATAATATTACGTCGAAGCAGCTCAGTGAATGACAAAAAAAAAAAACACTGCTCCTCAATGTAAAACAAAGAAAACCAGTTTGTTTTAAACTTTTTATCAGAAGCGCCAGGTATCAAATTATAGTAGGAAATATGCTAGTGAAAAGGTTCATTGGAAGGTACAGAAACTTGTAGAAGAAGATGGCACATTTGTACTAGAAAAACAGTTCCCATCACAACTGCGACCGTCTCCTCGCGTCTGTTAAGTGAGCGAGATGCTTTTATGTAAGTGATGGTTACCGCGTGGATCTTCACACTACAATGTCCTTCAGATGTGCTAACGTGTTTGAAGGAACAGACACTGCTCTGACGATTACAGCTGCTCAAAATGGTTCAAATGGCTCTGAGCACTATGGGACTTAACATCTACGGTCATCAGTCCCCGAGAACTTAGAACTACTTAAACCTAACTAACCTAAGGACATCACACAACACCCAGTCATCACGAGGCAGAGAAAATCCCTGACCCCGCCGGAAATCGAACCCGGGCGTGGGAAGCGAGAACGCTACCGCACGGCCACGAGCTGCGGACTTACAGCTGCAGTTCCTAAACAATAGGGATGTATAATTCATGAACGAACTAGTTCGAACCCATGCCGGGAAGCATCTAATCGGAGGACTGAACTATCATTCATTAATTCCTCACTCCCTCAACCCACTGACAATTAATATGCGACTGCACGGATCTCAACTCCCACGTAGAATGTTCGCTTCCACGTAGTCACTCGAACAACACTAACTACACGTCAAACACAACCACACACCGAATGGACACTGGCCAGAACGACAGTTAGACGCTGTAACAATCGGTGATGCTTATGGCAGCGCTCAACATATATTTTATGACTCTCTTTAAGTAGCTGCGAAAACAATAATCTCTTTCTCTCTCTCTCTCTCTCTCTCTCTCTCCCTAGCTCTTTCCCAGCAGTTCGTCCCACCTCAAGAGGCCCACTGTTTTCATGGTTTAACAAATGTATTTTTAATCTTAACGCTGGAATTAATCCGGATGAGCTATCCACCTGTGATCGCGGAAACTTTTTTCCTTATTGTTATCGTACATTAAATGCTGATGTACCGCATACTTTGAGACGGACATTGCGGCCAGCTCATTTCATATCTACGAGATCGTGAGAAAACCGGTAAAAACAAAACTTAGAATAACCATTGTAACAGCCCAACATTTTTTAATTTAACTTCCGATGTTTTCTTATGGATCTTACACAGATATCTCAACATTTTCCATACGTGCACTGGAAATGTTTTGACATCAGTCATGGCATAACAGGAATAACGGAGGAGAAAACAATAATACGTATTTTACCAATTCACTAAAGAACAGTAATTTGATTTCGCGCATAGAAGCTGTCTTTCAAGTTCCACACTCATGCTCCTCTTCCGTTGGTAATATTTACAGTCGGAGGTTCGTTGTGACTACATGTGGGAAGCCAAGTCGACGTAGAGGGATGCATGGTTCGTCTGGATGGCGCAAATTTCTTCCCAGATCTGGATGCATTGTGTTGCTGAATTTTGATCTTGATAATTTTTTTTTTTGTCCATGTGAATGTGTGCTGTGTCTGTGATTACGGTGCTCTCTACATACTTTCACGTTTTCCATGTTTTCTCTTATCTTGATCCGTTAAATAAGTTGTGAACTTTAACTTTTAACGCGTGTCGCAGGTTTTGCGTGTACTATTTTGAGGTGCATCTTCACAAGATTTCCATTTCTGTGCTATGGATGATGACAGTTTTTCAGAGGGTCGGTTTCACACAAAGGGTCCACCACATCAGATTGCTACCGCATGTCTCTTCCCCGCAGGCTCTGTTCCCTCGATCGGAGAATCTTGCTGCGAAGGCTTGCGTCTTGAAGTTTCTGGATGTTTAGGTCTCTGACTCGCTAGTTACTTTATTGTTGCACCGTGTTAGGAAGACGTATGCAACAGAAATGTGCAAAGTGATCGGGTGATCTAGCTGGTAACATATGGCAAGCGACTATCTGTTCTGGATGCCACCGCGACATGTAGAGACAGTCGATCCTCCTCTGCTCGTGTGGGCACTGAGTGCATGATGAACTCTGTTTTGTGAGCATGGTGCAGTCGCCACGTGCCTGTCAGGGTTAGTTGTCTTCCACGGTCTGCAGTGAACGGCATTTATTGGCTATGGGGATCTGGAGTTTACTGGACAGCACACGGTTAAAGTTGCCTCAGTTGTGTTTTTCAAGCGGTTTGCACACTTCTCTACGGAGGGTGGGGCTCTGATGCCGTAGGCTTCAGCCAACTCGGTAAGCATTGTTGCAGTGTTGTTTGTCTTCAGGCCTAGAAAATAAATTACAGCAAAATGCTTCCCTTCGTTAGCGGGGCTGTCAATTTTGTTTCGCGTCTTCTCGCAGTGTGCTATGTTACTTTAGGAATGACTGCTATCACTAATTGAACCGGTCTTCGGTTAAGTCGCATTATTTTCAAAGCCAGTTTAACCTGCCTGTCGAAACGGCTCAAAATAACCGCTTTCTGAAATAACCAATTTTTGCCTTTTATTCCCAATATTTTAAGTAAAACACGTAGAAATCGAACAAAAATTTAAAAACTTTAACTCTGTCAGTTTCTTGATACATAAAATCAAGATATTAAATAGGCAAAAAAAGGAAAACGTAGTCCGTCCACCGTTCGCTGCTTTTCTCGAAAAGTGATAGGTGGCTGAATACTAGAAAAACTCAACAATATTCCCCAATTGCTTTTACTTATTGAAACTCTGCTCAAAAACGATGTTGTAATCGGGGATCCTAATACAATTTGCTCATTACGAATAATGAGTAGTAAAGGATGAAAACTGAGGTTGAAGGAATCTAATTTTCGTGTTTTGTGTATCTAAAACCAGGTAAAGGCATATTGCGTAAACACAGGCAGCAGATAAGTTACTTTCTGCTTTTATTGTATAATATGAATGAATTGTTAAGTTGTTAATTTATTACTCTTACCGTAATTTCGTCCCACTTTTAGTATTTCATACCATGGCAGAGAAATCTTTTATCTTTCGAAACAACTAAAGCATTGTACCTGCCACATCGCTTCATAAAGTATTTCCAGCGTAGGGCTGGTGTCATTCTGCAATACAGCGGATGTCTGGCGATGAGAGCAAGAAGCTATCCTATAGACCTGGTGAGGCCAAGTCTTGCCACTGCGCGTAAGCGAGTAACTTACGCCATGACACACGGCAACAAAGACATTTTCGTCTCAGCAGTGCTGCACCATTCCTTATCTAATGTGTTTGTTGCTCGTTTGTGTGGACATTGTTATTAAAATGGCACTGATCGCTTTTTCTGTTTTTTTTTACAATAGAGCAACATTTCAAACTACTGCAAATTTCACGGATGAAGATAACTCTCTTATTAAAGAAGGTTTATTTAAAAACGATAAATTTTAGCACTGCTGCTACGGCTAACTGATATATCATTTCTTTACTCAGTTATTTGTAAAAAATAAAAAAAATCCTCTTGTAAGTGAGA
Source organism: Schistocerca serialis cubense (assembly GCF_023864345.2). Lineage (NCBI taxonomy): Eukaryota > Metazoa > Arthropoda > Insecta > Orthoptera > Acrididae > Schistocerca > Schistocerca serialis. The sequence continues at coordinate 1,218,672,497 of NC_064638.1, read as the reverse complement.
CAAAGCAAACATAGAGAAACGCCGGTGGACTAAAATACCGATATCGGTTTTAAATGGTCGGTTTTTCTCACTGTTGCGTTACTGTGGCACGGGAATTTCAATATTTACTTGTGGCGGTTTAAGATGGCTGCCCTGATGAATTGTGGGGCCTTTATTCACAATCTGTTCTCATAATTTTCAATGATATTTTTAATTCCATATAACATATGAAGGAACGTCTAATAAATAACAATAACGAAGTTGGGGTTGCGATGATTCAAACAAAGACATTTTTCTTCTGGCGAGATCTTTTTACGAAATTTCAATAATCAGCTTTCTCTTCTGAATGCGAAAATTCTTTATTGGTTCGTGCCTACATAGGAAGAAATAATCTTCGTAATAAAGTAAAAAAAATCAGATCTCATACGGAAAGATTTAAGCGTTCATTTTTTCCACGTACAGTTTGAGAGTGGAACGTGAAGAAATAGTCAGATGGTGCTTCGATGACCCCCTGGCCAGGTGCTTAAGTGCGAACTGCAGTGCTCGGTGGGGCCTTAGCTGTTGTTGCAGAATCAAGTTTCTTTGCCCTAGTTTAACCACCTTCAGTTTTCAACTACCATCTGTGCAAACTTCATCAGCGTTACTCAAGACTGCAGAACTAGCCGTCATAGTTGTTTCTAATTACTGTTGTCGCATTTACACAAAAAGAAAAATATTCATAGCACTGAAATAATTTTTTTCCGCCACAGCTTACATACGCCATGCGCGCAACGGAACTGAGAAGCAACCATGGTGTTATTACTCTTGATTTTCTATGTAGAAAGGGTAGTAGTAAACAATATTTCAGCTTAGTAACGTCTCTCAGATTATGAGAGATCGGAAATGATAAATTCCTGTTGTAGCGGTCGCTAACGTGTGCAAACTGTCCTGAAATAACATACAAATCACTGAGGTAAAACTTGACATAATGTAAATTTTAAAGTCTAGATCTCTCGGTAATCATAATTTCACGACACGCTCCATAGCTTCACCAATTTTGCCAAATCCATAAACACATACCGACCCCATGAATGTATGCGATAAACCAGACAAGGAAACGAGTAGCTAATAGAGGTCCTTCGACAAACATAATGGTTGCACTGCTGTTTATATAATCACCTACCGACACTGTAATCAGATGAAAGACATAAAAACTGCTCAGGGAACTCAACGACTGCACTAACGTGAATGGTACTCGCCAGGCCCGTATATTATATGCCATTTTATTTAACGTTTACCTCTTCTATTTACAAGGTAGTATTGAGGGAACATTCACATAAGTGAATGACGCAATCATTGTTCCAGATGAGCTGCTTTCCTTTGATGAACTACCCAGTTACGTGTTATGAAGATCTCGGACAAACTCGTTCAAATTTGTAGGCACTATTTTCGGCCAATGATGCAACACTGACTGAAAGAAAACTTCCAGAAATGAACTGGCAAGCAAGCAGCTCCTCATATTATTAGGTATTTGGCGAGTGAGAACTAGAATGGAAGAAAATGATCGTATAGCAATATTGGCTGGAAGACGCCATGTGACGTTTTGTGGCTAGCCTGGTGCAGGTTTATCTGTTTGACGGCAGTTCGACATCGTGCTTGTCGATGGTGATGAGACGAAATGATTAGTTCATCACAAATACCCAGTTCCCGAAGGATGAAAATCTCGAACCGTGACATAGGGATCAAAAATGGTTGAAATGGCTCTGAGCACTATGGGACTTAACTTCTGAGGTCATCAATCCCCTAGAACTTAGAACTACTTAAACCTAACTAACCTAAGGATATCACACACATCCATCCCCGAGGCAGGATTTGAACCTGCGACCGTATCGGTCGCGCGGTTCCAGACTGTAGCGCCTAGAACCGCTCGGCCACAACGGCCGGCTACCTAGGGATCAAGAGGCAACAGATAACCACTTTTATTTCATTGCTTAATTGTCTTTCTTTCGCGGCGAGTACGGTCCTTACCCGACGTCGTAAAACGTGTCATAGACTCATAAAGTTTAGCAATGACATCTTTGCCTATTTTTTCTTTAAGATTTTTGTCTCTGGGAACGACGTTGAAAGGTCAAACCACGAATATAGTGTAAGCCTTGGTTGTACGTAACTGTTCGTTCTCATATAAAGATCGATGGCGTATTTTCTGAGATGAAGAATTATGTAATTGAAAAAAACTCATTAATGAACACATTTAACCAGCATTCATGAAACAGATGCTCGCTGAGTAAGGAAGTCACTAGTATAGCAAAGAAATTTCTGTCATTCGCCTGTTTAGGGTGTTTTTGTGTGTAGCTATAGAAGGAGAACCATTACGATATCTCTGAAAACTCACAATTTCTTCTTCCTTTTCATGAGTGTGAGATATTGACAATACATCGAGAACACCTACACCTGTAAGCCAGTGTACAGTACCAGTTTGCCAGTTTTCCATCCTCTTTCATTCTACACGCTTCAGTCACATGTATGTGAGCACCTGTCAGAAGCCTGAATAACATCCTTTTCCTGCGCGGACGTGCAGGAATAAAGTCAACGAAGTTCTGGAACGTACCGACAGGGATGTAGAGAAGAGCCGACCCCAGTGTCGCTACCAGCTATGCGTGGTTACGTGATTAGAGTCCATTGCGCGAGCAGCCCGATCGAGGTGGTCCCACAGATTCTCGATTGGGTTTAATTTCGGGGCTTTTGGTGGCCAGGGGAGTAAGGTAAACTCACTCACGTGTTCTTCGAACCAACAACGTACATTATTAGCTGTGTGGCACATTGCATTGTCATGCTGGAAAATGCCATAGTTTCAGAAGAGCCAGATTGCATGTAGGGATAGACATGGTCATCAAGGACAGATGCACAGTCGTGTTGATTCATTGCGCCGAATACAATGAAAACATTCCCCAGACCATAATATTCCCTCCTACAGCCTCGGATGTTTCACGTGGTACATGCCAACGGACATCTGTTTCTCAACAGAAGGACGTCCATTCGCATACATTTTCGCAGCCGTCGTTCCCTCTAGTAACCTATGGCCCGTTGTGCACCACAGGTGCATCGGCGGCGCTTTTCGATAGCGCCATTTTGCCATGCATAGCATACTTTAACCACAGTGACACGCGAACAGTTTACGAACATAGTCGTTCTGCAAATACTTTCATCCTCGTTCAGAAAACCAATGATTATGCCCTTTTCATTCTGGCGTAACTACAAGCGCCGGAACGAAGATTCGGAACGTAAGAGCAGAGAAGTCGGGTGGAAACATCGGCCAATGGTGCGCGGAATTGGACCGAAGCGCGACAAGGACGACACCTAGAAGACCTGAATATAAACTCCGTTCCTGCTAGTCTCAGCGGCTCAGATCGGCCCAAGGCAGCAACATGGTTAGTGCTACGCTGTCAGGTTGTCGTCATGCGTATCAAGTGTTTCCTTGGACTCGGTGTATAGCAAGAACGGTACTGTTCACATGTCACCTCTCGCTAGCGACATTTGCTGTAGTAACGTTAAGAATTGTCAATTTACTTTCTAGAGGTAAAACTGCTAATGTTACTTGTTTCAATTTTTGTATAGTATTCCGAGAACGTAATGTCTCTTAGGTACTCTATTAGTGATGAGTGGGCAAGAACCCACACTCTATTTCTGCATTACAATAAATATTGCGCTGGTTTCCGCCACCTAGCGACACTTTCCGTACGATAAGATTGGAGATGGCAGCTGGAGTATATCGCGAGTATGGTATTCCTAAAACTAAAACTCCGTCCGAACAGGCCTTGGAGGGCCCAGCGGTACCGACTGGCCGCCGTATCACCCCATCGTCATGCCGCAGGTGTCACTGGATGCAGATATGGAGGGACATGTCAGTACATCGCTCTCCCGGCCGTATGTCAGTTTCCGAGACCGGAGCCGCTACTTCTCAATCAAGTAGCTCCTCAGTTTGCCTCACAGGGGATGAGTGGACCTCGCTTGCCAACAGCGTTCGGCAGACCGGATGATCACCTATCCAAGTGCTCGCCCAGCCCGACAGCGCATGGTATTCCTGCTACAAAACAAATAAACTGTGAGGAAAAGTATCTTAAGTACAAACAGTTCAGCGTTTACAGTGAAAACATGTACTTGGTGTCATAGTACAACGAAAATAAGCGAAATAAAAGCGAAGGACAAGACACTATTTCCATAGCAACCACCTCCCACAACAGTGAACTGGAAACATTTCTCGATTGAAAATATTGTTGCTATGAAAAACGACCTTACAAAGGTATGACATGTCTAAAATGTAGAACAGTATTCTATTTTCAAAGTACAAACACAACTTCGAAATGCAAAATACGGTTGTGAGCTAAATGTGACCAAAATGAATTGATCATTAAACTTTGACATTAAACTTAGAAAGGACAGTTAAAACGAAACTATTATGGCAGTAATAGAGGAAATACAAATTTTAAAACATATTTTTGGTCACATTAGAATAGAAAATCTGAGCTCAATGTGCAGTGAAAAGAAGAGTGGGTACTAGCTCCGAAATTTCGTCTCGTAGATGGTGCGAGAAAAACGTGAACATGGTAAACGTGGTCTCAAGTGCATCGAATGCTACATAGTATTTCACTTTCGATGTGGAAAAGTGGACCCATCCCTGACACAAGGTGCGGAGTTGTTGACGAATTGGAAATGTGAGGAAAGTGCGACAAAAGCCGATATTATGTTTGAACATGAAGTTCATTCTACTGATTTTGCGACAAAAATGAGCCAGATAACCCACGGGAATCCATAGAGTTCAACAAGGAAGCACAGGATGGATTATGCCTGGACTACTCCTCAAGAAAAGAAACAGTAAAAATTTGAGTAGTGGCGTTGACACAAATTTTTTTTAAATTCCTGTTCATAAGAATAGATATTCTGCTCTTACTCATGGAACCAACGGTAGCGATGACCAAGTATCAGGAAAAAAGGATATACGAGTGCTCCGTAAGAAACTGTGATAAAACGCTTTCATCAGTCTGACAAAAACCTACTAAAAGAGGAACAAAAAAAAAAAAAATACAGACTACCGTTGCTTTATAACCTAAACGTTTTCTGGGATAGTTTCGGGAGAAAGTCCACTATAAAAATGAAAATAGATGACGTAGCAAACGTTTTCAAAATTCAGCAAACAGTGAAACTGTAAGTAGGCTGTTTATGTTTTCTCTATGTAAGGAGGCTGTTTATGTTTTCTCTATGTAAGTAGGCTGTTTATGTTTTCTCTATGTAAGTAGGCTGTTTATGTTTTCTTATTGGCAACGTTACGTAGCGCTCAATATGAAAATCACTGGCTGTGCTGTGTGCAGTCTGTGGCTGCTTTGCATTGTTGTAATACTCGCCATTGTAGTGTTAGGCAGCTGGCTGTGAACAGCGCGTAGCGTTGCGCAGTTGGAGGTGAGCCGCCAGCAGTGGTGGATGTGGGGAGAGAGATGGCGGAGGTTTGCAGTTTGTCATGAACTGATATATATATATTATGATTTGTGATGATATTAAGGTAAATACATTGTTTGTTCTCTATTAATATCTTTCATTTGCTAACTATCCCTATCAGTAGTTAGTGCCTTCCATAGTTTGAATCTTTTATTTAGCTGGCAGTAGTGGCGCTCGCTGTATTGCAGTAGCTTGAGCAGCGAAGATTTTTGTGAGATAAGTGATTTGTGAAAGGTATAGTTTAATGTTAGTCAGGGCCATTCTTTTGTAGGGAATTTTGAAAGTCAGATTGCGTTGCGCTAACAAAATATTGTGTGTCAGTATAAGCACAGTCTTGTAAAATTGTTCAAAGGGGACGTTTCATATGTCGACCCTTAGCCTAGGATACCTCACTGGAATCTTCTGATTTTTTCTTGTAGTTTGTGTATTTAGTGTAGATTTTGTTTATTGCTAGCGCGTAATTGTAGAGAGAATTTCCTTTGTAGTTGCAGTCTTTCATTGTTGTACAGTAAAACAGTTGTGGCATGCATGTAGATTTGCACCAAGTATTTCGCAGCTGCAATTAACTAGATATTATTTTCAGTGCTATGTTAATGTGTTCTCTTATTTTTGATCTTCAAATTGTGTTTTTCTGTGTTGTCGTGTGAAATACTGTGACAATAATGGCGTGTGAAAAACGTAATACTAGGCTCCAAAGTAAACTGAGAAATGACAGTGAAGACGAAGGCAGTGTGTTAGCGCCGCAGAGTAATGAATTAACTGATGTTCAAAGTAGTAATTTGGTAATTGTGAATAGGGAAATGGAGCGGGCTGCAAACAATGGTGTGGACAGTGAAACAGGTAGTGAACAGGGAAGCATTATCGATCGATCGGTCGGCAACAGCTCGCCTCAGGAATCCGAAATGACAGGACACAATTTCGCAAATACTGTAGATTCAGGTTTTGGGTTATCACCGTTTTCTCAAATAAGTCAAGACGCATTTTCTGCTTGTCAAAATGTGAATGTTGCCGGTGCAAATGCACTGCCGAAAAGCGTAGAGAAACAGATTCCAGACACTAATACATTATTATTGCAATTAATGCAACAAATGGAACAAAATCAGAGACAAACACAGCAAAAGCTTGAAAAGTTAGACACAATGGAACAACACCAGAGACAAACACAGCAACAGTTAGACACAATGGAACAACACCAGAGACAAACACAGCAACAGTTAGACACAGTGGAACAAAATCTCAAAAAGTTAGACTCATTGGAACAAACTCTCGAACAAACACGTGAGGATTTAACTGCTGAGTTACATAACATTGAATCGAAATGTCAAAAAGTCTGTAATGACGTAAAAACTCAAATTTGTGAGCATTTTCAACCTATTTTTTCGCGTCATGAAAATGCATTACAGAATCACGAAGCAGCCATAAAAGAACTGCAAACTATTGTTCATGAAAATCACAACACCTTGCAAGCTAAAATTGACTCAGTTGCATCTACCGATTCGGTTACGCAACTTGCAAAAACTCAGGATAACTTAAAGGACACAGTAGATTCGATTTCAACACAAATGGACACTCTGAAACTTGGTTCAGAAAAACACACTGAGGAAATGTGTTCATTATCAGAGAAAGTAGTTGAACTTTCGGATCAGCTAAATAATTTATCTGCGAAGGTAGATGATAATCTGAATGACGCAAAACCGGTAGTCTTTAATGACACAGAACAGAACGCACAAATTAGGAAACTGAAACAAAATCTGAATCAAATTGATACGCAACACCAAAGAGAAATCCGGGAAGTACAAGATCAGCTGACACAGGTAATACAAGAATTACGTATTTCAGAAGACACTCGCGCTCCAACACGGGAAGAGGGACTTAGAAACACGGAAAAGCCGCAAAATAATAACACAGGGCATTTCGGAAGTTATGAAAGAAATTGGCAATGTGCACCGAATTTTGAGATGGAACGGCCGACACGACCTAACAATGACCGATATGCGACTCGCCGACATGATGATTTTGACTATAAGCTGTTCATTACTACACGTAAATTCAAAACATTTAAGAATTCTGGCAACGACATTCATCCACAAGCATGGCTCCATCAATTCTCTCATTGTTTTCCTCCCAACTGGTCGTTAGAACACAGATTAGAATTTATGTGTGGCTACTTGGAGAATGAACCAGCTGTAAGAATGCGATCGGTAATTCACGATTGCCACAGTGAAGGAGAGTTTTACCATGCCTTCCTCTCAGCATATTGGTCTCAAGCTACACAAGACCGTGTAAAACATAACATCATAATGATGAAACACTTCGAACAATCTGAATTTTCCAGTCTTGTGAAATATTTTGAAGACATGTTGCACAAGAATCAATACCTGTCAAACCCATACAGCCCCTCAGAACTCATCCGCATTTGCTTAATCAAACTGCCTGAACATTTACGACATATTATTTTAGCAGGACGTTGCAAAGACGACATTGAAGCTTTTCAGGGACTGTTACAAGAATTAGAAATTGACACTGACAATTGCGGAACGCGAAACCAGGAACACAACAATTACAGGTCACATCCGTCGCAAATCCGCGATGAAAGAAGTAATAACTGGACACGACAAGGCTATTCTCACAACACAAATCGTGACCAAAATAGACACCACCCGTATGACAACCGTTGGCAGAGTAGTAATAACTACAGGGAAAGATCACCTCTCCGTGGTAATGACTATCACAGAGACAATCAGAGAAACAGACAATATGGGAACCAAAATAAATATTATCAGGGGAGACAGAATAACTTTAGACGCAACGGTCCAGCGCGCAGTTTCGATTCAGGGAGAAATTCTCCACCACGTGACCGACAAGAAAGAAACTATGGCATCTACCGACATGACGACAGACGATATGATCGTAACGATAGACCTGAACTGCATCAGAACTGGCGGGATTCAAACAGAGCAGGGCCCTCTCGGCAAGGCGAATCTGTAGAAGTTAGGTCTCCTAATCCCAATAACGACGCGCGCCAACAAAGAGACAGACAATGACTCGCACAGCAGGCAGCCGCGTGCGGCCGCTGGCTCAGGGAAAAATAACATAGACGCTAACCTTGAGAAAAATTCCAGTATTCTTTACCGACGTATACTGCATGATAATTGTATTCCAGCCAAACTGTGAGTACTATGAAGAGTAAAGGTTTACACCACATTTCTCATGTAAAACCATTTATTGACAGATAATCTGCCTTTTAACTTTGTCTTTGCCATAAAACGTTTCACTTCACGTTACTAGTATGCTTTAGAAACTGTTACCATGCAACAATGTTTGAAGTTAAATATCCAATCAAGAACAAAGAGAACTTATTTAAACAGAAATGACGAATGCATTGTTATAGTAAACAGACGTCACAGTGTTATTGTGTGTGTACATTCTTGCTTGTTTGTTGCACGATTACGTAACGACTATAAGGCTCACATACTTAGAACATTTACCAGTACTGCTAATGAGATTTTAATGCAACATTTTGGTTTATTTGAAAATACATTCTGAATTTAAAGTGCTTTCTGAGAGATACCAGATGACACAGAGGTTAGTTTATGTGACAGCTACACGATTTTTATCACGACGCTACTAATGAGTGACAATTTACAATGTTGCTTTTGCGGTGTATCTGTTTTATATCTGCACAGTTTTCTGAATTCTTCTGGAAATCAAAACATGTTTTATTAGTAACTTTTGTGGTATAGCTACAAGGAGACAGCCTTTTCCATAGCACAACAATACGTTACAGCACAGTACTTTCATCATCACAACAATAAGCGTAATAACTAAGATATCTCTACGCAAAGCATTTCACTTTTGTTTATCATGAGGTAAGTACATTGGCTTCTGCAGAACTTAGCTTTCAGAGGACGATAACTACGACACTTCCACACAGATTATGTTGCAACAAGACGCACATTTAGCGCTACAGTACACGTATTTGAGTGATTAATTTTGTACTTGAAACATTTATTTTTAAAGATTTTTTAATTACAAAGAAAGTTTTCCGTGATACATTTCATTCCATTGCTGTAATTTGTAACACCTGAGGGCATAATTACATTTATCCTCAGGGGGGTACACGCTTACTTTGTGTACCATGTGTGTGGCAACCACAAGGAACCCTAGCTAATATGGTATTTGCTTATACAACTTTACACATCGGTACCACATTTCTCCAACACATAATTACACAGCTATCTGATCATTTAACTGAGACAGACAAACGTTTTTACTATATCAGTGACAGATGTTTACGTAATTACACAGCTGGATAACTTCACACTTATGAAACTGTATTTTGTCTGTACTTTGTGAAACTGTTCATATTTTTTTGGAACCATTGTGATACTATGAGAGCTTTGAATGATGTATTTGGTATGGATTCATGATTTTTAAAGTACGTTTGAGGTAGATGACATTATTTAAATGAGCAGAGAATTCTTTTTAGGCTTAGAAATTATTGGAGGAAGTTACGACAATTTTGAGATTTGACTGAAGTTTTATGATATTATTACGACGATGATGTGTATTATGTTGTTGAGGAATGTTTATTATGCTACGTATTTCTCACGATGAAATATTGAAGAAGTGTCGACGAATATGTATATGTATAATGAGGTAAGGAGTAATGAATAGTGGGTAGGGACTCTTGACTTGTGAAAAAGGATGTTGGAAACCAAGAATCGTACTTTAAGAGTTATGACATGTGTGAATCATGTGTGAATGTATCACAATGCCACTGAACATTTTTTGGACACTGTTATATTCATAGGATTTTGTTTCTACAGATTTGCAACGCTAATTCTTGACCTGTGAAGTATTTTTATGTGAGACTGTCACTTTAGCGAAAATTGCTGTCGTAAATATTTCCATACGAAAGTTAAGTGACCACCTGCACGTAATGCGTCATGATTACACTAGCTCTTAATTTACGATATTTACTGAAATGCCTAATAAAATGACAAGAAATATTTTTACATCTGCACACCTGATTACGACAAGCGTCTTTCTACGAGAGTTGAGAGCTACTAACTTATGAAATGTCACATGACTACTGAATGATATTTTTATGCTTTGCTTTTCATAGTTGCTTATTTCATTTGACATCTGTTTTCCAGCTGTGTTGCAGCATTGCTTTTATAAAATAAAATGCATTTGCTAATGTGAACACTTTCTGTCAACAGATCTATTAAATAATTATTTTATGATCCATATTCTTTAAAAAAGGAGCACTTGGAAAGGAAAGAACAATAAGAAGGATCTAGTAACAGTAACACATAATTTTCTTTTCAAGTACATGGTAATATTTCTTTTTACAATCAGTTGTTGTGGTGCACCACTTTAATTACATAGATATTAAGATGTGAATACACATTTCCCTTATCTGCATTGTTGTTTTTACTGTAATATTTTTTCTGCTTGCGCTATGTCATGTTTAGGTATAAGTTGCTGCTGTTTGCCAGGCATAGTGTTATTGAATTTGACTTTTGCTAATTTATACTGTAGCTTGCTTTGCAATTTTCCATTTTTTTCATTGCTGTTTATATTAATTGTTTTGTGCTGCTGCATTGCCTTGTTCCTTAGTTTAGCATCTGAGCTCAGTAGATTTAAGTTTGCTTAAGAGGGGGTAGACTATATGAGAAACTGACTATGGAGAATAGGTAAAGAATGCATTGCGAAGTTATATAAAAAGGATTTGGGCCCAAATGAGTATTGTACAATCAGAAATAATTATTTTGAAAGAAATATGAACAGAATACAGAAAGCATGCTTGGATAGGATTTTTTTGGTGGAAACAAAGGATGAAATAAGAGGAAAGATATATGAAGTTTTGGGTTGGACTGCAGTACCAAATGTTACACTGAAAACGAACCCTGTCCTTTCCTATTGGTGTTATCCCACTATGTGTGTGTGTACCCTTGTGTATTTGTTTTCTTCCTGTCTCTGTGTAATTTCATAGAATTTTTTCTTTTAATATTAAGCTACATTCACTATGATGAGGAATACTGTTATCCTCAAATACAATTGGCATTAATAATGTGTTATTTACTTTGTAAAGATGTTTAGACATTGTTTATTGTTTTGTTTTAATGCTCATGTGTAAAGTTGATGTTTCAATAATTATTCTGATCTATGTATGTACTTATGTCATAATTCCTGTAACATTGATGTATATGTTTATTTCTATTCTTTTGTAAAGCCTGTTTTACTACAAATGTTATCTGTATTGTTATGTTTTTAATAATGTATTTTGTACCTTTGTTATTGTATTCTTATGTTATAAAATTGTAATTGTCATCAGTTCATGATATTATTAACATGTAAGTTACATTTCACTGCACACGTTTCTGTTGGTCATAGTACATGGACAATATGTGAGAAGTAGGGACTGTTAGTGTTTGCACGTTTGTTAATAATTCTGCAAGGGACTGGATAACAGCATTGCTGGTTCTAAGGACAATTCCAAAAACTTTGTGAGTGCACAAGTGATGGTTTATGGACTTGCTATATTATCCGCAAGACTCTTCAATGGTGATTGTGCACCTGCACAGTCACAACAGATGGCTGCTGGCTATCTCTACAAGGACTACAGTGGGTCTACATCTTTGATGATCCATCAATACCATTATCTCTACAAGGACTACAGTGGGTCTGCACCTCTGGTGGCCCACCAATACCATACTCTCTACCAGGACTACAGTGGGTCTGCTCTGTGATGACCTACCTACCAATATTCTTCCAAACTACGACTGACTCTGCTGTGGGTTTGCTCTGTTGTGGCCCATTATCTGTCAGCATGTCAAGAGTCAGCACTGTCTTTCCGTTGGAAGGACAACACTACTTCTTCAAGACTGCATGGAAATCCACTACTTCTGTGTGCAATTTCTTTTACTAATGAGACTTTGTGAAAAAAAACCTGTAATTACTGTTATGATGTACGATTAGGACTGTCTTTATGGACTGTGAGACAATTTTAGCTTTTGACCAACATAATATCAATAAGTGTGTGCATTTGATTTCTTTGTTATTGTAATTATGAAAAATTTTTTCAATTCTGTATTGGCCACTGCCCAATCCTATTTGTAAAAATTTTTGTGGGGAGCATGGGGGCTATGTAAGTAGGCTGTTTATGTTTTCTCTATGTAAGTAGGCTGTTTATGTTTTCTCTATGTAAGTAGGCTGTTTATGTTTTCTCTATGTAAGTAGGCTGTTTATGTTTTCTTATTGGCAACGTTACATAGCGCTCAATATGAAAATCACTGGCTGTGCTGTGTGCAGTCTGTGGCTGCTTTGCATTGTTGTAATACTCGCCATTGTAGTGTTAGGCAGCTGGCTGTGAACAGCGCGTAGCGTTGCGCAGTTGGAGGTGAGCCGCCAGCAGTGGTGGATGTGGGGAGAGAGATGGCGGAGGTTTGCAGTTTGTCATGAACTGATATATATATATATTATGATTTGTGATGATATTAAGGTAAGTACATTGTTTGTTCTCTATTAATATCTTTCATTTGCTAACTATCCCTATCAGTAGTTAGTGCCTTCCATAGTTTGAATCTTTTATTTAGCTGGCAGTAGTGGCGCTCGCTGTATTGCAGTAGCTTGAGCAGCGAAGATTTTTGTGAGATAAGTGATTTGTGAAAGGTATAGTTTAATGTTAGTCAGGGCCATTCTTTTGTAGGGAATTTTGAAAGTCAGATTGCGTTGCGCTAACAAAATATTGTGTGTCAGTATAAGCACAGTCTTGTAAAATTGTTCAAAGGGGACGTTTCAAAACCAACTGCACGATTCAGTCACGTTTTCGACAGTGTCGAAGAAGAATGCAAGAACTTATCTCCTAAATCATATGAAGTAATTACAGAAGGTGCCAATGATGTATATCATAATGGAGCAGTTGCAGCTACAGAAGCATTGAAAGAGTCATTAGACAAGCTAACAGATACTAATGTAATAGTGGCTAAAATACTTCACCGGTACGACCTAACAGAACAATCATGTGTGAATAACAAAAAAAAAAAAACGAATATTCAAGTTCCGTGATTCAATATGTAAATACTCCAAAAATCTAACAGTGACTGACATTACCGATAATTTGGTCTGCAGTGACTGCACTACTGTGTCCCTCAGTAAATCTTGTCATTGTAACAGAGGCCGCCATACTAAAACCTAAATCGCTTAGGAAAATCACTTCTAAACAAAAAAAAATTCATGGGGCTCTAAAAAACAGATTAAACTATGCAAATAAAACGATACCTAGCCTTCAGTTTAAAGAGTGAGCACAGGGAAACTCTGAGTAGTTACGAAGCCTGAAACATGTTGGATTTGGTCACAACAATTTGCAGTGAGCAGTAAAGAAAATGCAGTGGAAGGGGCGGTGAGTATCTGCCCCCCTCCCCCACCCTCCCACAGTATCAATGTAGATTTGGTGTTGTTACATGCTAATGTGCAATCCCTAAGAAGTAAATTACAGTACTGCTCACACAAAATAACTTCAGCATATTATGCCTTAATGAGCACTGGCTGCAAAACTAAGAAATAGGCTCGTTTACCATATGGCTACATATTATCCACAAGTTGTTGTAGAACTCGTAACGCATGTGGTCGAGTGGCCATTTGCATAAAAGAAATTCTACATTTGCAGCATTCAGTGAGAGACCTATGAAAATACTGCACTGAAGGTGAATTTGAAGCAGCAGCTGTATTATTGCACACACTCAAAATTATCATTGCTTCTGTCTACTGTAAGACAATTTCTGATGAGGAAGTCCTCATAGATAAGCTTCATGCGTAATCAAACTGTTCACTAATCACACAAATCATAAAACTTTAAGTGCAGCAGACTTTCACACAGACAAAGTAAGTTAGAAAAGCTGCAAATAACATGATTAACAGTCCAAAAACACTTAACTGCTACTGTATAAATGAAAACCCTACTAGATTAGATGCCCACCCTGTAAATATAATTAGTAATCAAAATAGAGTTCAACTAAAGAATGATGTGATTATGCTGAAGTTATCTGATTATGATGGATCTGAGTCAGAATATCAGTATGACCTCTGAGACTAGTGAACAGTTAGTAACACACAGAACATTAAATGAGAGAAATATTGGGCAATTGAAACAAGAAATGAAGGTAGCAGATTTTCCAAATGTACAGCATAACATAAAAAATCTTCATGAATGTGGTACCTCCCAACAACGACTGGGACAGTTTTAAGGAAAAGCCTATCAAAGATAAAGCCACATATTTCGTCATTTGTCATTTAATGGAATACACTTAACTACTTAATAACAATTATTAAGATTACAAACTAAAAATGCTGTCAAAAATGAATAACAACACTCACAATAATTTAAAGAACATTAACAGAATCAGTTCATTGATAAAAAAGATTTATACCATTACGAATAGGGCTTGAAATCAGAAATGCACATAAGTCCCCAAATACAAGTAAGAAATCACATCACCGAGGTGTGACTGCAAGCTGGTCCAACAAACAGAGATTTATCAGTAAACTGAATTACAAATGACTGGCACTAAAAATAATAACAATTCCTAAGCATGGAAAAAATTGCGACACCCACCCAAAATACAGAAAGGATAACAAATCTCCCCACTGATTGTGGCTATTGGAAAGACCTTAACAATTTTAAACCTTATGTAAATCCCTTAAGCAATAAAATACACCGAGCGAGGTGGCGCAGTGGTTAGACACTGGACTCGCATTCGGGAGGACGACGGTTCAATCCCGCGTCCGGCCATCCAGATTTAGGTTTTCCGTGATTTCCCTAAATCACTCCAGGCAAATGCCGGGATGGTTCCTCTGAAAGGGCACGGCCGACTTCCTTCCCCATCCTTCCCTAATCCGATGAGACCGATGACCACGCTGTCTGGTCTCCTTCCCCAAAACCAACCAACCAATAAAATACACAATCGCCCAAAACACAAGAAAAGCTGATAAGGCACACAATTTAAATATGACTCCCAGCTGGTACAAACAAGAAGAAACATTACTAATGACCCTTAAATAAATACATATATAACCACTCAAAGTACAAGAAAGGCGACAAATTACAGCGGCCAGTTGTCACAGTGTAGCGGCAGCAACACGCAAGTTTGACAATGAATGGAATTAGTTAACGACTCAGGATGAAAATTCAACAGTTCGTATTCATAAGTATAAGGCTTTAGAACGTAACATTCCAGAACCAGCAAAATAGGGTCTGCATGGTTTAAACAAGTTGTTAAAGCGCAAATATAGTCACAACATGCCGGCCGCGGTGGTCTCGCGGTTCTAGGCGCGCAGTCCGGAACCGCGCGACTGCTACGGTCGCAGGTTCGAATCCTGCCTCGGGCATGGATGTGTGTGATGACCACAGCTGTTAAGTCCCTTAGTGCTCAGAGCCATTTTTTTTAGTCACAAGAAACAGACTTGCGCAACACACCTTAAGGATTATGTGCTAGCGCAGCTCTCAATATTTGAAGAGATCAACCATTCCGAATTTAATTGGGTGACATTGTACCATGGTACGTACAAAAACGAGCAGCTTACAGTGGTGCTAACTCCAGGTAGCTGATAGAGGCACCTTCCTATGGGCAAAACCAGACATTGTGTGACGACGGAAGTATCACCACAGCGTGAAGACAACACGTATCTGCTCTAACAAGAGGAGGCCACCAATTGTGAAATTCAGATTCGATTCACACTGTGCATAACACCAAGATGCACTTCTCAGCCGTTGTTGAGAAAATCTACAGTTAAAAGAAACCGTTGCTGTGAAATACTCTCTACGCTTATTGATTTTCTACAGCGTCGTGGCGCAGCGGTAAGCGCTCGGGTTCGTAATCCGAAAGTCGCCGGATCGAATCTCGCGCCATAAAACTTTTTTTTATTATTTGTTTTTTTTGTAATTCAAATGTATATATATGTACATATATGAAATAAATCCAATCCATCGTCCACCACCAATTGTCTTCTCCGATTTTTGCCGATATGATACGATACGCGTGGTATTCATCAAACCTGACGAACGATAGAACAATTCTTCAGAATGTCAATCAGGTGTGTTTCCCAACAGATAATTTAAAAAACAATTGTTCTTGTAAAAATGCATCGTTTATCAGATGTGCTCGATGTCGTGCTGTTTTCTGCTCTCCATGTTTCTATGATAACTATCACTCTGGTTCGTGCGATACTCCAGCTACTTCTGGTCACTAATTGTTAATTATGTGCGAGTGTATACCGAGCCTTTCAATAAATTGTATCCACTGGAATGTTATTTGTGATATTGTGTTTTATCTCAAGTTTTATTTTTCCGCGACAAACGACTTTCAACAACTTATTATATGCATAATTGTTGCAACTGATTGCCGAGTGTGTGTGTGTGTGTGTGTGTATACATTTGAATTACAAAAAAAAACAAATAATAAAAAAAAGTTGCATGGCGCGATATTCGATCCGGCGATCTTCGGAATACGAACTCGAGCGCTTACCGCTGCGCCACGACGCTGTAGCAAACTATTAATCGTAAAGAGTATTTCACTGCAACGGTTTCTTTTAACTGTCGATTTTCTCGACAACGGCTGAGAAGTGCATATTGGTGCTTTCCCACATTACACATCTGGCCATGAGCTTTTATTATGCGCAGTATGAATCGAATCTGAATTTCACAATTTGCGGCCTCCCCTTGCAAGCCAAGGAGACAGGAACGCGTCGTCCGCTGCTAGGACTACCCTGCCAACATGCATCAGGAAGGAATCAGTAATCTTCCCAAATAAGTCTACAAACGACAATATATAAGACGTAGGAAATATTGACTTATTGTGGAAGTGGCTACACATACAAGTCACCAGCTTGAGTCTCTTTAATATTACACGAAATTGCAAAGGCTATACAGCAATCCCAATTACAATGGAGAGTTTAAAATCAGTTACTGGTGACCGTCGACACTATCACTCTGAGGTATGATGGACATGACGAGTCTAATCCAACATTAACATAATCGTCTGTTTACGATAACAAGTACCAATAACTCCACTCAGGTTCGAAGAAGCCATGACTTCCAGGATTCTAAGCAGAGGAGTTATCGCCTCCAATCTGTGCAGGTGATCTACAATTACCATAATGTTTAAGCCTCCAGGGTTGACGTGGAGCATGCTGACCAGATTGCACGCAGTGTCAGCTGCTCTTCCCACAACTCGTCGCCATCAATGCTTAATCCAGCTGGAAAGCTTAACATGTCAGAGCTTCACGAAGTCCATGCCCAAACTGCAGGAGGGCCGCAAAAATCAACTCGCCAGCCACGTGGCCTCCTGCTAACTGTCGGTATCACGGATCGTTAAACCCATCAACACATTGTTTGACAAAGACCTTAGACGTGGCGTATGACCATGGCCGATATTGGAATTCCCGCCAAAATTAAAGCTACCACGGCTCAGAATGCTTCTGTGCGTTTTACCTATAGCCAAAAATGCAGTAGACAGGCACTGCCCATGTCTCACAAAAAGATTCGTCCCTCGTAACAGACAGAAACAGCAGCACTCTAACAAGTTGTGCACTCTAAAGCTTGAGGAAGTGAGGATATTGCTATGTAGGGAAAGAAAGAATGGTAAAAGTGATGAAGTCAGGCAACAGTATGACATATAAGAAGTTATACAAATATGAAATAAAATCAGCTAAACGTAAAGTAAATGATTAATATATTACAGGCTCAAAAACAGTTGTAGAGAAGCTTGGAATATTAAAAAAGAGAGATCAATGTGGGCAAAGGGCAAACCACAGTCTCACCAGATTTGAATATCGCCTAATTAATACTTTATAAAATTTGCTAGCTGCCATTCTTCATGCACTACTAATAGTTTTAGCCATTGTTAAGATGCTGCATCTCCCCCTAAGCAAAAAAAAAAACCAGCAACGAAAATTGTCTTGTACAACTATTACCTCAGATACCATCATAAAAACCACAAATAAAATTAAAAACTGAAGAACAGGGGATCACTACGGGGTTAGTAACAATATTATTAAATACCTGGCCTCTGCTGTCATGGGGCCACTGACATGGTACTTAGAAGATAATTAAATATGATACTATTGTATATGTGATTAGTATTATTGTTATTACTATTGTTGTTATTACTGTTATATTAACACTGTATAGTACCACAGTGTGTGTGATTAATTTATTGTCACTATTATTTCAGCATGCAAATCTGCTTGCCCTAAACATGCATATTTATATAACTGTTTTGTTTTGTGTAGTAGAAATTTGATGGAAAACAAACCGGAAGGCAAATAAAGATTCTATTCTGTTCTATTCTATACTCCACTGCTAGTTCTGCCACCTGTTGGCGTCAAATAAAGGCTGTGGAATGGACGTTTATGAACCCAAATACAAAGAGACGAACTGAGACATTTTTAATATATTTTATCGGTGTCCTATGGGCATAAAACTGACACAGAAATTTAGCGTCGAGGCCCCTCTCCGGATAAAAAAGAAAAAGGAGAAGTGTTGCAGAACATAAAACAAAGGACGACTTGGTATATTTAGCTTTTTATAAGGAGCAAATTACATTAATCACAACAATTTGTTATAGAAAGAAATGTAGTAGTCAAAACATTCGTTGGAAGATGGAGCAATTCGTGGCTGAAAGACTTTCGAAGAGGGCACAGCTGTATAAGAAATAATCCCATCAAAAATTTGATCACCTACTTCGGTCCGTTGTTGACGAATTGCTAAATAACGTATTCACACCACCACTTTACAATGACTTCGTAATGTGTAGTGAGGGATAATGATACCACTCGTGGTACCTGACGCTGACATTTAAACTACTGGTTGTGGAAAATGTCATCTCCAGGTTGGCGCAGTGAACGCTTCTTGGAAGAAAACGTGTTTCTGCCAATGAGCGCAAGACGTCAAAGGGGAACACTTAGCGACGATATTTCTATGTTGAAGGGAGCGTGAGTGTTTACTTTACTTTTGCCTTGTGGCTGATTTGCAGGCGTAACTGGTTTTAATTTGAGCAAGTAAGGCGAGGGCGTGCTGTTTTTGGTTGTAATTGTCACAATCGCAGTAAAAGCACCAAAGTAATGCTTCACGCTTTTCCTCGCGATGCGAATTTGCAAAATACTTGGATGTGGAAAACCCTATAGAAAAGACGCTGTGAATGTTGCAAATGCTAACACGCGAAGTCGTTATTTCAAAGGAGCTGATTATGTTAACACTTTTGTTCGCGACTGCTAAATTTACAGCAGAAACGACTGCTTAAGAGCGATGCATTTCCGTCGCGTAATTTTTCTTGTACCAGTAGTAGTGGTAGTTGTCCACGTGCAACAGAAAAAGTAAAGGAATATTTCAATACTTTATGTCCATAAAGAAGCATAGAGACTTTAAAAAAGCTTACAACGCCGAGGGAGACTGCTGATAAATGTACCTTTACAGAGGAAGCGTTTTGTAATGACAGAAATAAAGTCAGTCCACAGAATTCCGTGGTCCCAGTACAATGGAGAAGTGCCCATCTGAAAAATATGAGCATGAAACTGTCAGCATGTAATAAGGATCTTCGATTGTCATCATCGAGACGCCTACACGATGAAGAAAGTGTAGAAATCCCACTTGCGTCTAGTAAAATTAATCGAATACTGAGCAAAGTATTTTCATCCACTCAGATTAGAAGCCCGTTAAGAGGTCAAGAATGGTCAGATCTTCTACAGGTCATAGACATTTTCAAGTGGATTACTTTGCGCACCGTTTCGTTGAAATGTTACAATTTTCTCGGGGAAAAACTCGGCAGTCCTCTGGGGGCACTAAAAACCTCTCCTTCTTGGATAAATCGCAGTGTCAGTTTCTACCCAAATGTTTTTAAGGATGTTTTAGGAAGATTAGCTAATACAAATCGTTTCTGCGAATAAGGCAGTAGCATAATTTCTTGAGTGAAAGCGATAGTGTCCACCTATTAATCGAAGTTCTTTTAAAATTATGACGAATACAAAATGAATATGAACGTTTTATAGCTTTTGATTCATTGTTAAAACGTTTCTCACAGCTAGTTTAGAAAATTGCATGCCCACTTCTACTTCGACAGACTACTGAAAAAACAGGCTACACTTTGCGCTTGCTTCGAATGTTTCGATTCGATAGCTGCCTGACCATTTTTTAATCAACAGGATCTATTTACAAGCTGGACCAGTAACCGAAAACAGCAGTAACATTCTGGCAATGACAGAATAGCAATTTACATTTCATCATTTCAACTGAAAGTAAGACGTACCACAAATAGTGGCTTCTATAAATGAAAATTGGTAAGGCTTATATGTCTTCACAGCCATGTATATTAAAACGTATTACGAGTAACAACATGACTGATGCATGAAGAGAACCGTGAACTCAATAAGTTTGCATTTTGCAGTCTACAAATATTCTGTGAGTGCCACTCTGGCCACACCACACACGTTGAAACGGTAGTCAAATTAGCTCCATACCTCACACTGCAAGTTGCTTTCAATGAACATGACAGCACCAGTGATGCATTCTCGGAGCTGTTCCAGTGTTCTTAGCACTGGCAGTCAGTAAGCAGGGTCATTAACGTACCCCTATACGACAAAATGACATGGCAGCTTGGGGCGGAGGGATGCAGCGGGACAAACGAACAGACCCGTATCATCTTCAAAACTATGCCCAATGTAGCGATGCGGAAGTTCCTCGTATAAGTAGCGACGAACATCAGTTTTCTAATGAGGGGTTGCCCTGTCATGATAGAAGATAAAATTCTCGTAATTAGCAGTCAGTTGTGGAAACAACCGTAACTGCAACATAACGAGGCAAGGGGTACCTGTCACAGTCTTCCCTCACACACTCCAAAATTGCAACATGCACACCTGCTCGACCGGAACTTCTCTGTCTGCACTGACAACTAGTGTCGCTAAACTGCAGATAGCAAACCTCACTACTTTGTTTACATCAGGGTTTCTTCCCATAATTCCTTCTCAACTGGATGCACGTTGTCCTCGATGGTGAGTGTTCATCGGAGGTGAGGGTATCATCTGGAGTGCCCCACGGAAGTGTGGTAGGTCCGCTGTTGTTTTCTATCTACATAAATGTTCTTTTGGATAGGGTGGATAGCAATGTGAGTCTCTTTGCTGATGATGCTGTGGTGTACTGGAAGGTGTCGTCGTTGCGTGACTGTAGGAGGATACAAGATGAATTGGACAGGATTTGTGATTGGTGTAAAGAATGGCAGCTAACTCTAAATGTAGATAAATGTAAATTAATGCAGATAAATAGGAAAAAGAATCCTGTAATGTTGGAATACTCCATTAGTATTGTAGCGCTTGACAGAGTCACGTTGATTAAATATTTGGGCGTAACATTGCAGAGCGATATGAAGTGGGACAAGCATGTAATGGCAGTTGTGGGGAAGGCAGATAGTCGTCTTCGGTTCATTGGTAGAATTTTGGGAAGATGTGGTTCATCTGTAAAGGACACCGCTTATAAAACACTAATATGACCTATTCTTGAGTACTGCTCGAGCGTTTGGGATCCCTATCAGGTCGGATTGAGGGAGGACATAGAAGCAATTCAGAGGTGGGCTGCTAGATTTGTTACTGGTAGGTTTGATCATCACCCGAGTGTTACGGAAATGCGACAGGAACTCGGGTGGGAGGCGTTCTTTTCGTGAATCGCTAGTGAAGAAATTTAGAGAAGCAGCATTTGAGGCTGACTGCAGTACAATTGTACTGCCACCAACATATATTTTGCGGAAAGACCACAAAGATAAGATAAGAGAGATTAGGGCTCGTACAGAGGCATATAGGCAGTCATTTTTCCCTCGTTCTGTTTGGGAGTGGAACAGGGAGAGAAGATGCTAGTTGTGGTACGAGGTACCCTCCGCCACGCAGCGTATGGTGGATTGCGGAGTATGTATGTAGATGTAGATGTAGAAGAATAAGCGTCCGTATAGATACTCTTTTCTCGCTATACTCGTAACAACATATGGCAGGCATAATGCAAATTCGGTGAGTTTGGGGTTCTATTCATGCATCAGTCACACTTGTCCGCTCCACCACTTTCGAAAATCCAGAAATTCGAAAACCAATGAATCACTGACGGTAGCTAGCCGGCCGGGGTGGCCGAGCGGTTCTAGGCGCTACAGTCTGGAACCGCGAAGGATTTTTGCGATTCATACTGTTGATCGCAGGTTCGAATTGTGCCTCGGGCGTGGATGTGTGTGATGTCCTTAGGTTAGTTGCGTTTAAGTAGTTCTAAGTTCTAGGGGACTGATGACTTCAGAAGTTAAATCTCATTGTGCTCAGAGCCATTTGAACCATTGAAGGTAGCTGTACTCATCCAGCAGGCGCGCGGTCGAAGCTATTCTCATCACTTTGACCACTGGCAGCGAGGGACAGCGACTCCCCATAATTGCTTACTTCATCCCTAGGTGGATCGTTCTTTTAACACAAGATGCTCTATTTCCACACGTGAGCGGTTGTCGTGACACCAGCGTCACGCCGGTGAGTTAATGATTCTGTTCGTGCATTTATAACACCAGTTCCCCCAATCACTTTGAGAAATCCAAAACTTCGATAGCGAATGAGCTGCGTTGATCACTGGCGACGCAGGATTTTTGCGATTCATACTGTTGATCACTTTCTGTTCATTGGTACAAGAATTAGCCTTTAACGAGATTTCTTTTTCTATAATATTATCGCAAGCATGCACTATATTGACACGTTGGACCTTATCAAACCTAAGGGAGTCCAAACCAATTGTAAGATAAACTACAAAATTGGTAATAACAAACTAATCATTGAGCCTTTGAGCTGCATTACATTTGGAGAAGTTACGTAAGTTTCTGCTTTCATCTTCCGTAAAATACATTTTAGATCTATTTAGTACTCCATCGAAAGAACAGTGCTCTTCAGTTGTGGAGCCAATGGCTGATACTATTTCAGAAGACTTCGATTTGATAACTGAACTTTCCGACCATACGCTTCTATATAAAAATTATCTTTTTCCAGCAGTCCTATCAGACAGAATTTGCTGAACTAATTTCTTCCTAACGGACAGCCAAATAAACTTAACGTCCGTATATTTGGATGCAGATGTAGACATCTGGGAAGGCATAAATTTTGAAATTATAAACATGGCTGCGCTTCAGCAACAATGTCGAAACTTGATACAATTGGAAAATAACAACCAACAAGTTGCAGAATTAAAAAAGTCTATTAACCCTTCACTATAGTTTCGACAAATATAAAGTCGTCTTCTTCAGAAGCAAAATGAGTCTAGTAAACAAGTTATGACAAATCGATACAAATGTCATCGAGAGAAACAATCAAATTCGATAAGCAATTACATTGTTTTAGAAGATGATAGTAACTGGTAAAATTACTTATTGACATAGACGGATGTTGTAGACTTAAGGCTCTTGTCTAGTATCATGTGTAAATAAATACGGGAACGTGCCATGTAACAGTATAGGAAACGAGTATGCTTCGTAAAACATGTTAACGTAAGGTGAAGAAAAGGCGTATATGCCGTGCAGAGTAGTCGCTCGGTCTAGGGTGCTATGACACGGTCCGTGCGGCTGCCCCCGTCGGAGGTACGAATCCTCCCTCGGGGCATGCGTGTGTGTTGTCCATAGCGTAAGTTAGTTTCAGTTAGATTAAGCTGTGTGTAGGCTTAGGGACCGATGAACTGAGCAGTTTGGTCCCTTTAGATCTTCCCACCAATCAATCAAAGGCATAAATACGTAGAGCCGTATTAATTAGCGCTTAAATAACATGAAAGAGAGGTACTTATAAGGAGGAAATTAACAAATTAAAATACAAGCAAAAAGGTTGGGGGGAGGCAGGGGTAAGGAGTTGGTAATTATAGCATGAGAAGTAACAACTAAGGAAAGTGGTCGTGAATGATAAGGCACATTGTGTAATGAAAACACTAAGAAATTTTCAGGGTAATAGAGCCGCATACAACAAAGATGAAAATAAAACTTCCTGGCAGATTAAAACTGTGTGCCCGACCGAGACTCGAACTCGGGACCTTTGCCTTTCGCGGTCAAGTGCTCTACCATCTGAGCTACCGAAGCACGACTCACGGCGGGTACTCACAGCCTTACTTCTGCCAGTATCTCGTCTCTCCTTCTGGAAAGATGAAAATAATTTGTCTATCCAACCCCTTTTAGGCAATTTGACTTACGAGATAAAACGTCCCCTTGGCTACAAATATAAATGTAACGTAATGTATTCTACTGCTAATAACTTAAAGAATAATCTTGTGCACACTCTCAGATCTGTTAAAGGCATCTATAAAATGAGTTATAGTAACTGTCCCAGTTAACATACGAGGGTGATTTGAAATGTTCTCGGAATCACCACAAGAGGTCAGCGCTAGCGTAACGAGTTGTTCACGTGATATTCATTGGACTGTTGCCTGTAAACACGTGCCGCGTCAGTGCTCTCGGAAGAGAGCTGTGGTGATGACGTGGCTCTATTGTTGTTCCCGCGTAGTAATTTGCGAAGATGGAAAAAAATCAATATTCGAGCAGTGATTAAGTACTTCGTAAAGAAAGGTATGAAAGCAAAGGACATTCATGCCGATTTCCAGAATACATTACGATACTCTGCTCCTTAACGTTCATCTGTTGCCAAATGTACAAATGCATTTAAATTTGGTCGGGAGAGCTTAGATGATGATCCGCGCATTTGTCGGTCAAGATGTGCCACTACTCCAGAAATCATTGCAAAAGTGCACAAAATGGTCACGGAGGATCGCCGATTGAATGTGTGTGAAACTGCTCACGCATGACGTGTGTCATCTAAAAGGGTGTCTCATATTTTAACCGAAGAATTAGAAATGATAACATTATTTGCAAGATGGATGCCGCGACTTTTGACCCTTAATCAAAAACATGTGCGTCGCCATGGCAAAATCACACGAACTTAGGTATGAATTGTTCCCACACCCGCCTTATTCACCTGATATGGCTCCGTCAGACTTCCAGCTCTTCCCAAAATTGAAAATTTTTCTTGTTGGACGAAGATTCACTTCAAACGAAGAACTGATAGCCGGAGTTGACAATTGTTTTGCCGGCCTGGAGGAAACTCATTTTCCAGATGGGATCAAGGCACTGGAACATCGTTGGACCAAGTGCATTAATCTACAAGGAGACTGCATTGAAAAATTAAAAAAGTTTCAGTGATGTAAATACTTTTTTTCTATTCTATTCCGAGAACCTTTCGAACGACCCTCGTATGTGACATAAGCGTAGAGCAAACAAAAGTTTGGTACATAGAATATCTGTTAGGAAAGAAACGCTGTAATGAACACAATTCGCCATTCGCATAACATTTACTTATTGCTAATCATTCTCCAAGGAATTTAGAGGATACCGTAATTCTGCACCAAGACTTTAAGGGGCGGAGATTAGATTTATGGCAACACCTTGAAATTATTAAAACAATAGAAGATAGCAATATTTTGAACGATCAGTTCAAGCTTGAAAGTAACATTCCCTTAAAGTGTTTCAGCGACAACTTCTGGGCGCTTAGCCAAGTTCGCCACTTGCTGTTAGCTCCTGCGTCACGCCTTTTTTACTCAGAATTCTATTTTCATTTATGAAGCCTACGCCTAATTTTGTAATTTCATGTAGCACACTTTGTCATGCATAGCTACTTCCTCCCTTTTAATATTTCATACTTAATGTACCCCAGACTCCCACCTCCCCGCGCCCATTTTTTCATCGCTTTTTAATCTGCTTATATCTTTTTTTTTTAAGTATCTTGTTCTTTCAGATTATGTTCGTACAGCTCACTGCAGTTTTACGTAGTTTTCTTTATATTCATTATCGTAACAGATTACGACGCATTGGCTTTGCTTTTGCCAGAACAATACTTACACCACGTTTTAATTCGTTCACGTAGCATGTTTTATCATTCACGGTTACTTTCTCTAGTGGTTACGTCACAGAGTATAATTAATTCCCCCGTCCCCAACCCACCCATGTCTCTTTGCTTGTATTTTAATTTGATAATTCCTCCTCAGAAGTATCTTTCCTTTCTTGTTAGTTACGGGCTGATTAATACGGCTCTACGTATATATGCCTATTTTACATTATGTTAACATGTTTTACAGAGTATGTTGGCTTTATATACTTTTATTTGGCATGTTCACGTGTTTATTGACAAGTACTTCTCGTCCTGCTTTATGCACGCATACGCAAATACTTAACACTGTTTACGTCAGCCTGCTCTCTAATTACATGCCATGTGACATTAACGCCTCCGTCACCCCTCTCCCCATGCCGTCTTTCCTAATTTTCATTAGTTTCATCGGCTACTCAAACAGCTATAATCAGACTCGTTCGTGAAGTAGGCGCCACCTACCATAGTTTAACTACAGCCAGTTCCTGCATATCTTAGAGGAAGAGGCCACGTCATTGGGATCACAAATTTGCGCCAAACCTTGTAGACTTTTAGGAGGCCATTAAAACAACATAATGTGCACGTAATAAGGTGCACTGCTCTGGCAATTTCGAGAAAATCGCAAGAGAAATTTTACGAGTCCATTATGTACCGGATGCATCTGTGCGTAGGTGCTGGATGTTTGAGTTCATGGTAGTCACTTGGTTAGTGTACAACGTCCGCAAGATGAATGTGTATTTGACGAGGTTTCGACCCCCGCTGAAACTTAATACTTAACTCTATTCTTTTAAATCACTGGTCATCTTATTTAATTTATACGATGTTCTTGAGAGGTAATATAATTTAAAAACTCACATGTAATCGTATGAAGATTAGTGAATTTCATGTTGCTTGACTACTTACTATTTTCAATTAAATTAATTGTTAGAACAACCATATTATAACTATCGCCAGGTAAATGAAGAACCGCATGTAGTTTCCCTGAACATGTATGCCTGTCATGATTTACTAAATCCCTTATACATCCTTTGCTAACGTAGCAAGAACGAACAGAGTAGGTGCAAATTTTTTGAATATCACAGAAGTTACACTTGTACTACAAATATGCCTGTTTTAACGGGAGTCGAACCGTCACCTCATGCACATTTGCCTTACGAAGCTCAAACGCTAACCACTTTTTTTGTTTCTTTTTTTTAAAAATAATTCGCCCCTGGACAGGAAAAGGAAATTACAAAAAAAAAAGAGATCTCCTTGCCACTGCCACTTGTGTCCTACGAAAAAAAGAGAAGAGTAGCTCTTCAAGCGTTGGCCCCTATCTGTCGCCATCGCAAAACAACTAACCTATAGCTATAATGAGGTAGGAACGCAAAAAGTAGGGGGAGAGAACACAGAGGAGCGATGAAAGTGAAAGTAATTTTGTAGGGGCTTTCTTTTGTTATATAATTTCTTTACTAGAGTTTCTGGAGTCACTCATGTCTTCGGATGGTGAAACATCCAAACGTGGCTTCTCGAAATTTTTGAAGGAGATTCCGTTTGTAGATCGTTCAGAGCGTCATGTCAGCAAAACAAGCATCAGCATCTCATCGCTTGGACGTTCCAGCTGAAAGAAGTATAATGTAAGGCACTTCATAGAAAATTGGAAATGTACTGCTTGTATCTGGGATTGCGAATAAAGCCACAATATCGATCATTAAGGTACGTCCAATAACCCAGTTCCGAGTTCTCGTCGGAACCAATAAGGAAGCGGACCGTATGGCCGGGTACCCAACCGACAGCATTAGTTTTCGTCGCAGGGTAACTAATCACATCAGAGAATAAAAGTGTCTGGCAAGTGATGTGAGTGGGTGTCTGTCAAGTAAGGAGAGCCAAGATGCGCTGTGCGATCCTCCAGACATCAGACGACGGACCACTTGAGAATGGGTGGGCGTCTGTGTCGTCGACGACGCAGTGAACCCATAGGGGTGTGTCAGCGGGTGCGGTGCAAACGAAACTGATTTACTTCTTTGCCACTAACGGTGATATACCAGGCGGAATGGGCGCTGTTGTGAAGAAAGCCTGCATTCATCGCTTTCCACACTTACTGCCTAAGATCTGGGGAAACTTATGTTCGAATGGATTGGGGCAGCGATGCATTTGTAACGTTGTAACACTCCCGGGGGTACAAATGGGTGGGGTAACTCTTTCACTGGTCCGTGCGCGCTGTCCACACCACGTACCTGATAATCCCGCGGTGGCCATACTGTTCTGCTCAACACTGCTGCTGGCTTGTCTGAAATTATGTATCTAAACATGCAAGCCACTCAACATTAAACACAACACTGTCCTACGTCTGGTACGAACAACTTTATTCTGAGACTATAAGAAAGTCGTAGGTGGCACTGTTCACATTCTAAGTCGTAAGTGTTTATCCCAATTAGCATTCTAGATGATTATCTGTCCACAATAGCACTTGGACGAACGTACGTGTAACCGACACGACGCGGGTGATTGTTGAAGATGCGGAGGCCGAACGATCGAACGAAAGTTCTTACGCTCGTCACGCTTACACAGATATTTACTAACAGTCCTCCTTAACAATAGTAATGATATAACACTGTTCATAAAGTTAATTTTTTCTCTGTTCCCACCTGTACGAGCATGTGCGTAACCATCAAGACGCGGTTGATTGTTGCTGATGCGGAACGCAATGACCGAACGCACGTTCTCACGCTCACTACAAGACGCTGGCACTGGATTGCTCTCTTTCGTGGTAAACGTAATTGCTGATCGACGTTAGTTAATTCTGAGAGGCCGAACGCGGCGCGGATGATTGATGTACGGCGCGACACGCAACGACGGGATACGGCGGCAATGCTTATTTTTAATTACATCATTACGCACCTTCCTCTGAATCACTTTCATATTTCATCAGTTTACTATAAAAGCACTTTTAGCAACACTCGAACTTCCATAATAACAATGCCTCTCACATGCAGAGCTACCCACAACACAACAGTTCCTTGACCCGTGCTCGACTCAGCAAAACGCGCTGCCCGCAAAGATACTCCACGACAAAGCCAACGATATAACAGTATGCTTACAACGTGGCATGTACAGTCTTTGTATGGAGTAGTTGCGTAAGTGGTGAGTAGTGGAGGATGTAACTTAATTCCAGAAGGAAATGGCAAAAGTGATAAAAGGGGAACGGAATGTCTGATAACAAGACTGGTGCTGCCGTTGGGACCGGCGCACAATATTGCAAAAGGTATCTGGTGAGGCTCGTCGGACAACGGAGGCAAAATTTTAGTTGGGAGCTAACAAAAAGTGCCGTAACTCTGTCTGGCACGTGGAGTAAGCCAACCGCACCACGTTATTGTGGGAGGGAAAGGGAGGAGTATTGAAATTTAAATAACATCACGGTATAGATAAAGGATTCCATCGCCACCGACATAAGACGAGCGATGGTAATCGGGATCGGGAACACTTTCTGCCACATCGGGGATGCGAGAGACGTGGACAACATGCATGTATTGCACACGCTGTACAGTGTCGACGGATCGAAGATGGTTTTCCTCGAGGCCGATCCTGATGTTTTCTAGAAGACCCGCTGTCTGTAACCGACAAGCAACGGAAATCATGCCCAAACAGCTGACGCTGGTGGCCACACTAAGAGAAGTGATACATCTCTCAGGTAGACCCTTACCAACGAGCAGAACCCGCCACTGGGAAACGTTAAGAGAACTGCCAGATGCTTCCCCATTTGTCGCCATCCATGCAAGAGCCGTGCTGACATTACCCTCGCTGCGTAGGTACAGGACCAGATCGTCGGCATAGGCCGTACAACAAAGCGGTGACCATGCAATTTGAGGACCATCAGGCGTTTGCGACCTCACTGGAGTAGGGGTTCTAGCGCCAGAGTATATACACACATCAAAAAAAGTTTTGCATCATCTCGGTTCCCAGATAGACGTTGCCTGTGGATATTGTGTCACAGGCACAGTCCCTCTGACTGTTCAGAGACGTCACTAAACCCGTCCAATGATGTAAACAACCATGGATGAGCAGCGCCTATTAGACGGAGGGGTTTCCACCGCCGATGAGTTCCAGTCATTCCACCAGGATGGAGGTCCACGTCTCTGGTTGTCTGTAGTTCGACCATGTTTAGACGGTCAATACCGCGGGCGATCGCGTCCGCATTGTTACTCTGTGCCAGGAAAGGCTATCGACAAGGGAAGTGTCCGGCTTCTCGGAGTGAACGAAAGCGATGTTTTCGGACGTTGAGGAGATACAGAGAGACAGGAACAGTCGATGACATGCCTCGCTCAGGCTATCGTCGCCCAAGGGCTACTACGGCAATATATGACCACTACCTACGGATTATGGCTCGGAAGAACAAATGGTTCAAATAGCTCTAATCACTATGGGAATTAACATCTAAGGTCATCAGTCCCCTAGACTTAGAACTACTTAAACCTGACTAATCTAAGGACATCACACAGATCCATGCTGGAAGCAGGATTCGAACCTGCGATTGTAGCAGCCACGTGCTTCCGGACTGAAACACCTAGAACAGCTCCACCACAGAATCCGGCGCTCGGAATAACCCTGACAGCAATGCACCATGTCGAATAATGCTTTTCGTGCAGCCACAGGACGTCTTGTTACGACTCAAAAGAGTTCGCAACAGGCTGCATGATGCGCAACTACACTACCTGACGTCCATCTTTGCAACCACGACACCATGAAGCGTGGTACAGATGAGCCCTACAACATGCCAAATGGACCGCTCAGAATTGGCATCACGTTCTCTTCACCGATGAGTGTCGTATACGTCTTGTCAGTCTGGTATAGGGGTAGCGTCTTTGATTCATAATCAAAACGTCTTCGGTCCCGGGTTCGATCCCCGCCACTGCCTTAATTTGGATAAATAATCAGCCTCATTCTGCCAACGGCCTTGTCAAAGAGGGCGGAGGAGCGGATAGAGGTTCAGGGCACTCTCTTGTCCTAGGGGTGGAAAATTGATCCTAAAGGCGGAAGAATCAGCAATGATCAACGACATGAGGATGCAAAAGGCAATGGAAACCACTGCATTAACGATACGTAACGTGTATCCACAGGACATGTAGCCTGTAATTGAAGAAGTATCTTGATGATCTCCATTGGAAAAAGATTCCGGAATAGTCCCCCATTCGGATCTCCGGGAGGGGACTACCAAGGGGAAGGTTACCATGAGAAAAAGATTGAATAATCTACGAAAGGATAACGTTCTACGAGTCGGGGCGTGGAATGTCAGAAGCTTGAACGTGGTAGGGAAACTAGAAAATCTGAAAAGAGAAATGCAAAGGCTCATTCTATATATAGTAGGGGTCAGTGAAGTGAAGTGGAAGAAGACAAGGATTTCTGGTCAGATGAGTATCGGGTAATATCAGCAACAGCAGAAAATGTTATAATAAGTGTAGGATTCGTTATGAATGAGAAGGAGGAGGCCCTTCCAGCAGCTATTGAACGCACTGGGTGTGACCGGCTGCAGATAGTAGCACATGTCGGAACGAATGACGCCTGCCGCTTGGGTTCTGAGGCCATCCTTGGTTCCTTCCGGCGGCTGGCTGATTTGATGAGGACAACCAGCATCGCACGCGGAGTGCAAGCTGAGCTTAATATCTGCAGCATAGTGCCCAGAGTCGATCGCGGTCCTCTGATTTGGAGCCGTGTGGAGGGTCTAAACCAGAGGCTCAGACGACTCTGCGACTATAATGGTTGCAAATTCATCGACCTCCGTTATTGGGTGGAGAACTGTAGGGCCCCCCTAGACAGGTCAGGCGTGCACTACACACCGGAAGCAGCTACTAGGGTAGCAGAGTACGTGTGGCGTGCACACGGGGGTTTTTTAGGTTAGAGGGACCCCCCCTTGGGCGAAACGATAAAATACCTGACGGCTTATCAGAGAGGACATTATCATCGTTGATAAAGAACGTCCGTCCTCAGAGACCAAAAACAGGAAAAGTCAACGTAATATTGGTAAACTGCAGGAGTATCCAGGGCAAGGTTCATGAATTAGTATCTCTTATTGAAAGAAATAGTGCGCATATAGTATTAGGAACGGAAAGTTGGTTAAAACCGGAAGTGAACAGTAACGAAATCCTAGACACAGAATGGAATATATACCGCAAGGATAGGATAAACGCCAATGGTGGAGGAGTATTTATAGCAGTAAAGAATTCAATAATATCCAGTGAAGTTAGTAGCGAATGCGAATGTGAAATAATCTGGGTTAAGTTAAGTATCAAAGGTGGGTCAGATATGATAGTCGGATGCTTCTATAGACCACCTGCATCAGCAACCGTAGTAGTTGTGCGCCTCAGAGAGAACCTGCAGAACGTCGTGAAGAAGTTTCGTGATCATACTATTGTAATAGGGAGAGACTTCAATCTACCAGGTATAGAATGGGATAGTCACACAATCAGAACTGGAGCCAGGGACAGAGACTCTTGTGACATTATCCTGACTGCCTTGTCCGAGAATTACTTCGAGCAGATAGTTAGAGAACCAACTCGTGAAGCTAACGTTTTAGACCTCATAGCAACAAATAGACCGGAACTTTTCGACTCCGTGAATGTAGAAGAGGGTATCAGTGATCATAAGTCAGTGGTTGCATCAATGACTACAAGTGTAATAAGAAATGCCAAGAAAGGAAGGAAAATATATTTGCTTAACAAGAGTGATAGGGCACAAATCGCAGAATATCTGAGTGACCACCATCAAACGTTCATTTCTGAGGAAGAGGATGTGGAACAAAAATGGAAAAAATTCAGAAACATCGTCCAGTACGCCTTAGATAAGTTCGTACCGACTAAGGTCCAAAGCGAGGGGAAAGATCCACCGTGGTATAACAATCATGTACGAAAGGTACTACGGAAACAAAGAAAGCTTCATCATAGGTTTAAGAGTAGTCGAATCATAGCTGATAAGGAAAAGCTGAACGAAGCGAAAAAGAGGGTAAAGAGAGCAATGAGAGAAGCATTCAACGAATTCGAACATAAAACATTGGCAAACAATCTAAACAAGAACCCTAAAAAGTTTTGGTCATATGTAAAATCGGTAAGCGGATCTAAATCCCCTATTCAGTCACTCGTTGACCACGATGGCACCGAAACAGAGGACGACCGAAGAAAGGCAGAAATACTGAATTCAGTGTTCCGAAACTGTTTCGCTGCGGAAAATCGTAACACGGTCCCTGACTTCAGCCGTCGCGCGGACGCCAAAATGGAAAATATTGAAATAAACGATATCGGAATTGAAAAACAACTGCTATCACTTAGTAGCGGAAAAGCATCCGGACCAGACGAGATACCCTTAAGATTCTACAGTGATTATGCTAAAGAACTTGCCCCCTTTCTATCAGCAATTTATCGTAGATCGCTGGAAGAACGTAAAGTACCTAGCGACTGGAAGAAAGCGCAGGTCGTTCCCATTTTCAAGAAGGGTCATAAATCAGATGCGAATAATTATAGGCCTATTTCGCTTACGTCAATCTGTTGTAGAATAATGGAACATGTTTTGTGTTCTCGTATTATGACGTTCTTAGATAATACAAATCTCCTTCATCATAACCAACATGGATTCCGCAAACAGAGATCATGTGAAACTCAGCTCGCCCTATTTGCCCAAGAAATTCACAGTGCCGTAGACACTGGCGAGCAGATTGATGCCGTATTCCTGGACTTCAGGAAGGCATTTGATACGGTTCCGCACTTACGTTTAGTGAAAAAAATACGAGCTTACGGAATATCGGACCAGGTTTGTGATTGGATTCAGGATTTCCTAGAAGAAAGAACACAACATGTCATTCTTAACGGTTCAAGATCTGCAGATGTAGAGGTAATTTCGGGAGTACCGCAGGGAAGCGTGATAGGACCTTTATTGTTTACAATATACATAAATGACTTAGTTGACAACATCGGTAGCTCCGTGAGGCTATTTGCAGATGACACGGTTGTCTACAAGAAAGTAGCAACATCAGAAGACTCGTACGTACTCCAGGAGGACCTGCAGAGGATTAATGCATGGTGCGACAGCTGGCAGCTTTCCCTAAACGTAGATAAATGTAATATAATGCGCATACATAGGGGCAGAAATCCATTCCAGTACGGTTATGCCATAGGTGGTAAATCATTGGAAGCGGTAACGACCGTAAAATACTTAGGAGTTACTATCCGGAGCGATCTGAAGTGGAATGATCACATAAAACAAATAGTGGGAAAAGCAGGCGCCAGGCTGAGATTCATAGGAAGAATTCTAAGAAAATGTGACTCATCGACGAAAGAAGTAGCTTACAAAACGCTTGTTCGTCCGATTCTTGAGTATTGCTCATCAGTATGGGACCCTTACCAGGTTGGATTAATAGAAGAGATAGACATGATCCAGCGAAAAGCAGCGCGATTCGTCATGGGGACATTTAGTCAGCGCGAGAGCGTTACGGAGATGCTGAACAAGCTCCAGTGGCGGACACTTCAAGAAAGGCGTTACGCAATACGGAGAGGTTTATTATCGAAATTACGAGAGAGCACATTCCGGGAAGAGATGGGCAACATATTACTACCGCCCACATATATCTCGCGTAATGATCACAACGAAAAGATCCGAGAAATTAGAGCAAATACGGAGACTTACAAGCAGTCGTTCTTCCCACGCACAATTCGTGAATGGAACAGGGAAGGGGGGATCGGATAGTGGTACAATAAGTACCCTCCGCCACACACCGTAAGGTGGCTCGCGGAGTATAGATGTAGATGTAGATGTAGGGCAGAGAGTGTGTTACTGTGAACAGTTCAGTGACCGGGTTGTTCTAATCAGAATCGACAGGAGATCAATACCGACAACGACAGTTCACGTATACATGCCGACGTAGCAAGCTGAAGATGAACAGATAGAGAAAGTGTATGAGGATATTGAAAGGGTAATGCAGTATGTAAAGGGGGACGAAAATCTAATAGCCAAAGGCGACTGGAATGCATTTGTAGGGGAAGGAGCAGAAGAAAAGGTTACAGGAGAATATGGGCTTGGGACAAGGAATGAAAGAGGAGAAAGACTAATTGAGTTCTGTAACAAGTTTCAGCTAGTAATAGTGAATACCCTGTTCAAGAATCACAAGAGGAGGAGGTATACTTGGAAAAGGCCGGTAGATGCGGGAAGATTTCAATTAGATTCATCATGGTCAGACAGAGATTCCGAAATCAGAAACTGGATTGTAAGGCGTAGCCAGGAGCAGATATAGACTCAGATCACAGTGTATTAATGATGAAGAATGGGCTGAAGTTCAAGACATACGCAAAGAAGTGGGATACGGAAGTACTAAGGAATGACGAGGTACGTTTGAAGTTCTATAACGCTATAGATACAGCAATAAGGAATATCGCAGTAGGCAGTACAGTTGAAGAGGAAGGGACATCTCTGAAAAGGGCCATCACAGAAGTTGGGAAGGAAAACATAGGTACAAAGAAGAAAGCTGCTAAGAAACCATGGGTAACAGAGGAAATACTTCAGTTGATTGATGAAAGGAGGAAGTACAAACATGTTCCGGGAAAATCAGGAATACAGAAATACAAGTCACTGAGGAATGAAATAAATAGGAAATGCAGGGAAGCTAAGACGAAATGGCCGCAGGAAAAATGTGAAGACATCGGAAAAGATACGATTGTCGGTAGGACAGACTCAGCATACAGGAAAGTCAAAACAACCTTTGGAGACATTAAAAGCAACGGTGGTAACATTAAGAGTGCAACGGGAATTCCACTGTTAAATGCAGAGGAGAGAGCAGATAGGTGGAAAGAATACATTGAAAGCCTCTATGAGGGTGAAGATTTGTCTGATGTGATAGAAGAAGAAACAGGAGTCGATTTAGAAGAGATAGGGGATCCAGTATTAGAATCGGAATTTAAAAGAGCTCTGGAGGACTTACGGTCAAATAAGGCAGAAGGGATAGATAACATTCCATCAGAATTTCTAAAATCATTGGGGGAAGTGGCGATAAAACGACTATTCACGTTGGTGTGCAGAATATAAGTCTGGCAATATACCATCTGACTTTCGGAAAAGCATCATCCACACAATTCCGAACACGGCAAGAGCTGACAAGTGCGAGAATTATCGCACAATCAGATTAACAGCTCATGCATCGAAGCTGCTTACGAGAATAATATACAGAAGAATGGAAAAGAAGAAATTGAGAATGCGCTGGGTGACGATCAGTTTAGCTTTAGTAAAAGCAAAGGTGCGAGAGAGGCAATTCTGACGTTACGGCTAATAATGGAAGCAAGGCTAAAGAAAAATCAAGACACTTTCATAGGATTTGTCGACCTGAAAAAAGCGTTCGACAATATAAAATGGTGCAAGCTGTTCGAGATTCTGAAAAAAGTAGGGGTAAGCTGTAGGGAGAGACGGGTCATATACAATATGTACAACAACCAAGAGGGAATAATGAGAGTGGACGATCAAGAACGAAGTGCTCGTATTAAGAAGGGTGTAAGACAAGGCTGTAGCTTTTCGCCCCTACTCTTCAATCTGTACATCGAGGAAGCAATGATGGAAATAAAAGAAAGGTTCAGGAATGGAATTAAAATACAAGGTAAAAGGATATCAATGATACGATTCGCTGATGACATTGCTATCATGAGTGAAAGTGAAGAAGAATTAAATGATCTGCTGAACGGAATGAACAGTCTAATGAGTACTCAGTATGGTTTGAGAGTAAATCGGAGAAAGACGAAGGTAATGAGAAGCAGTAGAAATGAGAACAGCGAGAAACTTAACATCAGGATTGATGGTCACGAAGTCAATAAAGTTCAGGAATTCTGCTACCTAGGCAGTAAAATAACCAAGGAGGACATCAAAAGCAGACTCGCTATTGCAAAAAAGGCATTTCTGGCGAAGAGAAGTCTACTAATATCAAATACCGGCCTTAATTTGAGGAAGAAATTTCTGAGGATGTACGTCTGGAGTACAGCATTGTACGGTAGTGAAAGATGGACTGTGGGAAAACCGGAACAGAAGAGAATCGAAGCATTTGAGATGTGGTGCTATAGACGAATGTTGAAAATTAGGTGGACTGATAAGGTAAGGAATGAGGAGGTTCTACACAGAATCGGAGAGGAAAGGAATATGTGGAAAACACTGATAAGGAGAAGGGACAGGATGATAGGACATCTGCTAAGACATGAGGGAATGACTTCCATGGTACTAGAGGGAGCGGTAGAGGGCAAAAACTGTAGAGGAAGACAGAGATTGGAATACGTCAAGCAAATAATTGAGGACGTAAGTTGCCAGTGCTACTCTGAGATGAAGAGGTTAGCACAGGAAAGTAATTCGTGGCGGGCCGCATCAAACCAGTCAGTAGACTGATGACCGAAAAAAAAAGTAACGTTTCTTCTTGCTTGTACGAGCTGGGAGTCATATTTAAATTGTATGCCTTATCAGCTTTTCTTCTATTTTGGGCGATTGTGTATTTTATTGCTTAAGGGATTTACATAAGGTTTAAAAATTGTTAAGGTCCATCCAATAGCCACAATCAGTGGGGTGACTTGTTATCCTTTCTGTATTTTGGGTGGGTGTTGCAATTTTTTCCATGCTTAGGAATTGTTATTACTTTTAGTGGCAGTCATTTGTAATTCAGGTTACTGATAAATCTCTGTTTGTTGGACCAGCTTGCAGTCACATCTCGGTGATGTTATTTCTTACTTGTATTTGGGGACTTATGTGTATTCCTGATTTCAAGCCCTATTCGTAATGGTATAAATCTTTTTTATCAATGAACTGATTCTGTTAATGTTCTTTAAATTATTGTTTTGTTATTTTTGACAGCGTTTTTAGTATATAATCTTAATAATTATTATTAAGTAGTTAAGTGTATTCCATTAAATGACAAATGACTAAATATGTGGCTTTATCTTTGATATGCTTTTCCTTAAAACTGTCCCAGTCCTTCTTGGGAGGTACCACATTCAAGAAGATTTTTTTTATGTTCTGCGGTACATTTGGCAAATCTGCTACCTTCATTTCATGTTTCAGTTGCCCAATATTTCTCTCATTTAATGTTCTGTATGTTACTAACTGTTCACTAGTCTCAGAGGTCATACTGCTATTCTGAATCAAATCCATCATAATCAGATAACTTCAGCATAATCACATCATACTTTAGTTGAACTCTATTTTGATTACTAATTACATTTACAGGGTGGGCATCTAATGTAGTAGGGTTTTCATTTATACAGTAGCAGTTAAGTGTTTTTGGACTGTTAATCATGTCATTTTCCTTCAACCAGAGAATCGTCGGAGACTTGTTTGGAAGTAAACCGTTCAGGATGAACGCCTTAGACAAATCGTCCGGCGAGTACAGATAGGTGGAGGTTCCCTGCTGTTTTGGGGTGGCATTATATGAGGACGACGTACGCCGCTTGCGGTCATGGAAGGCGCCGTATCGGCTGTACGATACGTGAATGCCATCCTCCGACCGAATGTGCAACCATATCGGCAGCATTTTGGCGAGGCATTCGTCTTCGTGGACGACAAGTCGCGCCCCCATCGTGCTCATCTTGTAAATGACTTCCTTCAGGGTAACGACATCGCTCGACTCTAGTGGCCAGCATGTTCTCCAGACCTGAACCCTATCAATCATGCCAGGGATAGATTGAATGGGGCTGTTTATGGAGGACGTGACCCACCAACCACTCTGAGGGATCTACGTCGAATCGCCGTTGAGGAGTCGGACAATCTGGACTAACAATGCCTTGATGAACTTGTGGATAGTATGCCACGACGAATATAGGCATGTTTCAGTGCAAGAGGTCGCGCTACTGGGTATTAGATGCACCGGTGTGTATGGCAGTTTGAATCACCATCTCCAAAGGTCTCGCTGTATGGTGAAACAACATGCAATGCGTGGTTTTCACGATCAATAAAAATGGATGAAATGATGGTTCATCTCTATACTAATTTTCTGTACAGGTTCCGGAACTCTCTGAACCGAGGTCATGCTAAACATTTTTTGATGTGTGTAGTATTGTGGAAAGTGGATACACTGTCGGGCAGAGCCCTCGTTTTTGGGGACATAGTTCACGACAGATGGATGTCTAAGTAGGTAGCAACAGGTAACTAAAACACTTGTAAAATTAGAGAGGGGGGCCGGCTTGTTCTGGGGACTTATTGTCAGCTCTCACTTTGATAATTTGCAGGGCTTCATAAGTGGACACGTCTTCCTTAAGTTCATTTCTCATATCCTCTGGTACGTTGTTGAGGGTCAGTGCTGCTACCTCCTCTATTAAGGTGGGTGTTTTAGAACGGCAGTGTACAGCGGGGTGAAATGGAAATGGAATACGTGACCAATGGCGCTTGGGTAGTATATCGTCGTCCTTCTACATCGGTCAGGTTGAGTATGAGAATTCGACAACGTCATCGGCGTTCTGTGAGGAGGTGGTACATCGATAGCGTTTCGTGAGGTATACTGTCGTGGGTGCAGGACCTGACAAGGGTCCCTTCCAAGCATTGTTGTGTGAGTGAGGTGATCGGCGTTTTGGACGATGCACAATCGCCTGGTGGACGGGGGAAAATGTATCGAAGTGCGATCACATAGGGTCGAGTATAAAAGTCCATGGTGCACGCCTGCCAAGCCTTGATGTCTTCGCCATATTCCATCATCCCCCTGTGTAGAGCCAGTTTTGCGTAGGATAGCCACCAGGATAGGGTGCATGTGTAGACGAGACGACGTCGACGACAGAGGGCCCTCGAATCCTGAATAATAATGCGACACTCAGCGACAGTGAGAAAAGTTTGATTTCCACAGGCTACGACTGTGTCTCACCCGTTGATGGGTGACATCGCAGATGCAGGCCTCATGGTCGGAGAAAGTCAGAGGCCAAACTGCAGCACGTCGGATGTCGCTGGCAAGGGAACGTACCCGCTATATACGGTCGAGACGACGAGTGCTCTGTACAGTATGCAAAACGTGCACGAGTGTCGTGATCCTTCATCCTTGTGTGGATAAGCTGAAGTCGATCATGACAGAGAAGGCCACACACAGGGAATTTAGCGAAGGTTGATCAGTAAGCCCTTGTGTGGAAGTCGCCACCAAGGTGCATGTTATCCATGGGATTTCAAAAAGTGGCGTAACCTCGTCAGCAGAGAAGGTGTGTGGTACGTGACATAGACTGGAGCTGGACGGCGCAGACGCAAAACTGTATGAGAGCCATACCCCTAGCATTAGGAACGTACATTACATCTTCAGCTAGGAGACCAGAGACATCGGAGATTTGGGCCCAGTAGCCGATGGGGGCCTATTAATCATCGACGATCACTTCTTGGAGGACGGCATCTGCGTAATTGGTGTCTGACAACATAGCCAGTTTATATGGAGCCCGAATGTGGTAGTGTTGCGGATGTGCTCCCATTACTGTAATGGAGCGTCCTGCAGAGATGTCGAGCTGGCGTGAAACATCTGGCCGCCGATGTGGCCGAGTGGTTCTAGTCGCTTCAGTCTGGAACTGCACATCCGCTACGGTCGCAAGTTCGAATCCTGCCTCGGGCATGGATGTGTGTGATGCCCTTAGGTTAGTTAGGCTTAAGTAGTTCTAAGTTCTAGGGGACTGCTGGCCTGAGATGTTAAGTCCCATAGTGCTCAGAGACATTTGAACCATTTGAAACATCTGGCGCAGCCACTGTAGTCGCCATCACTGAGTGGTAGCTGCGTCGGGGGCCATCATGGGGCACTACTCTATGGATGGGCCAGCATACAGATCCGCTCCGTCCCACTGCCTGTGATGCCATATGAAGAAGTGTGTGGTCGAGAGCGTTCGACTTCACTTCTTCCGTTTTTTGGCAACCGCTGCTTTTGGAGGTGCTATTGCATGTCGGAGTGCGGACGTTCATAATACGATGTTGTGCCTGTCAGTAGGAAAGCAGAGGTAGGTACCATACTCGGTTTGATGTCCATCGCAGCGGGCGGGCCGTTCATCGAGCTCTCGAGGATTGATGGTCTCGATGCCATCAGAGAAGATAATGCCAGTGAGGTCACGGCCGCCCCGTCGTTCCCGAGGGGTAGTGCCGGCGGTTGAACAGGCGCTTGCTGAGGTGATTCATCTGGGATGCGCGCGGCCAAGGCATAACTGTCTGGTAAACAAGTGGCCGTAAATTTTGGGAGCTGCGTCATTGGTAGCAAACGGCGATGGAGAAATCCGCCCTAAGACTACCGTCTTGTCCACATTCTAGACACATTCGTGGCTGGCCATCATACATGACGATGGCTCGCACGAAACCTGTCAGCAGACAGGATGGTACGTGTTTGGGCAATTCGATCTTAATCTGACGGACACCATTTAACACGTGGCATTTCGTGAGCGTCTGCCATATTTCCGCAGTGTGGCCCACAACATTGCCGTAGCGTCTGAAGGTTTCGACGACCACGTCTTATGGTACTTTGAAGGGGAGCTGAAACAACCGAACTGCTCGAAGGCCGAAACCACCTGGTCAACCGAAACCTCCCTAATACATCCGTCAGCCCGTCTGAATACTTAAACTTTAGTTCGTGTGCGTCTGTCGAACTATCTCAGCACGTGCTTCCTCCGTCGTCATTTTGATGTAGAATATACTGATGGTGATACAGAAGTGAATGCCTACGACTTCTTGTGGGTCCTAGCGCAGGTCTTCGCGAATGAATTGTTCGATTTCATAAGCGCGTGGTCGTGCATGTTTGATTTGGAATGTTACTTTCAGTGTCGCTCTGCATAAGAGTTCGCCATGGGATACATTTTTGATGGACGCTACATAGCGCAAATACCGCTATGAGGCAGCCCTGACGCCGGCTACGAGCGCTTTTCGCTTACTGTGTTGCAAGATAAGTAAGTTAGGTAGTAATTAATCGTTTTTACTGTCTATTCTATAGTACTTACGTGCATTAGTGTCAGACAGACGTGATAAATTGAAGGTTTCGGTTTTTATTTGCTTCTGAATGAGATAAGCGAAGTTTCTGTTTAGCACAGTTCCGCGGTAACACAAACGTTTGTTTACATTCTTAACTGACGTTAAATAGGTGGGATCATAAATTAATTCAGTTTTCAATACTCAGTATCTGCGATTATTAGTGTCATTTAGACTCGAAACATTGAAGGTAGCACGTTTTATACGTTTTATTAGGTTATTTTTCGCGTGTACGTAAACGTTTGCTTACATTATAAATACGAGGGTTAATCAGTATAAGTCAGTGTACAATACTAACTATTCACGTTTATTAGAGTCATTTAGACTCGATACATTGATGGTAGCAGCTTTTACACGTTGTATTAGGAATAGTGATACAGTCAGTGAATTCTAACCTCACTTGTATACGTTCGACCTGGGCAACCTGCGACCGTTAACAGTTAATCAAACATAAATACGTGGTAAATTAGTAGTAAACTACAATATCTGAGTAAATCAGTGTTACAATACTAATTTTGAGCCCTTCATACATACGGTTTAGTTAGTAGAAAGCTAAAACTCACCTCGCCGTTTGTTTAAATTCCTTAGCTTGTTTTGGGCTTTAGTGATCGTGTACTGTAAGCCCATCGGTTCCTATAAAATAGAGTTAGTATTTGTGCTTTACTTTCTGAACCCTTATTGCCAGCTAAGGTTTTGTTTTGTACCTGCATCTGTCAGTGTACAATACTCAGTATTTACGTTTATTAGTGTCATTTAGACTCGGTACATTTAAGGTACCAATTTTTATAATTTTATTAGGTCACTTTCGCATGTACGTAAACGCTTGTTTAAATTACAAATACGAGGGATAATTAGTACGTGCAGCTTACCGTAGGCCGTTGTTTAATTCGTCAGTAATATTCACTAGATAGCCCCTAGAAGTTTACTGTAGGTTGTAACCTCCCAACAGAAAAATTCCGAAACCTACCAGTAGTAAAAATATGTGTACATAGCGTTCACATTCAGCGTAACCTCCCAATAAAAATGTGACTTATATAAAACCTTTCAATAATTAACTGACTGTGAATCTAAACTGGTAAATTGGGACGTCGGGTGCTGCGTCATGGCCCTGAAAGATCATACTGAATAAAATGAAAATTCTTACCTTAATGAAGTCGCCGGATAACGCGTATATATCTGCTCCTATAAGAAATTTGTCTGGCGCAGCCCAGTGCAACGCTGGCCGATAGATTTGTCGTGTATAAAAAGAAACAACTGATTTTTTTGTACAATAATCGCGATGACCATGGATTGGAGAAATTAGTAAATTCTTTAAATTGAGATGAATGATTGTCAAAAGTTAATTTTTACAAGAAAGATTATTATTAAGAGATTTTTTTAAAAACATTTACATGGAAATTGATATAACAATAGTACATATGCATGAGGCTGCTTTTACCTTATACTACATCGCTCAGGTACCGCCATCGCTTCCCACTACCAGCCCAGCCAACTGGATACACCAGACTGCTCGCTGCTACTGACTCCTACTGCTACTGACACTGCTCTTACTGCATACCAACACCTCTCTCTGGTCTGAGATTCTCTTATAGCTTACATATCGCAGGCAGCGCGTGAGCAATCCATCGAAATTACATCTGCTCGAGTGCGCAAGCAATAAATTCCTTAGTCATGGACCTCTTACAAGGTCACTGTCTTAGTCTTTAGTATTCACTATCTTGCCCCTAGCAAGAAAATAAGCACCAGATCTAGCTTCTATCATATATTTTTATTTTTGTTATTGACTGTCCTTTCTGCCAACGAGTAACGGCCTTACCCCCAGTGGATGCATCGGTTCCCGTGAGATCACCGAAGTTAAGCGCTGTCGGGCGTGGTTGTCGCTTGGATGGGTGACCATCCGGGCCGCCAGGCACTGTTGCCATTTTTCGGGGTGCACTCAGCCTCGTGATGCCAATTGAGGAGCTACTTGGCCGAATAGTAGCGGCTTCGGTTAATAATACCATCATAACGACCGGGAGAGCGGTGTCCTGACCCCACGCCTTGCCAATCCGCATCCTCCACTGAGGATGACACGGCGGTCGGATGGTCCCGGTAGTCCACTAGTGGTCTGAAGACGGATTGCTTTTTTTTCTGCCAACGAGGGTATAGCTGTTAACCTTGTGTGGCAGTAGGTTTCATTAAGTTTTTATAGTAAATTAGTTATTAGCTAGATGGATAGGGACTGTGTCTGTTGTGTGCGGATGCAGGAGGAGTTGGCAGCAGTCAAACGCAACTGGAAGCTTTGTAGGCCACAGTCAACAAGCTCCAGAGTGCCTGGTCCGGGATGTGGAAGAAGCTCTTCCGGCGGCTATCAAGCGTGTGGGGTGCAGCCAGCTGCAGGTTGTTATACATGTCGGCACCAACGATGCCTGTCGTCGGCGTTCCTAGGAAATCCTTGGGTCCTTTAGACGGCTGGCTAAATTGGCGAAGGCGTCCTCCATCTCTCCAGGACTGGAAGCCAAGCTGCAGGATCGCACCCAGGGTGGACCGAGTTCCACTGGTTTGGAGTCGAGTGG
Organism: Schistocerca serialis cubense; assembly: GCF_023864345.2. Lineage (NCBI taxonomy): Eukaryota > Metazoa > Arthropoda > Insecta > Orthoptera > Acrididae > Schistocerca > Schistocerca serialis. The sequence continues at coordinate 1,218,627,594 of NC_064638.1, read as the reverse complement.
AGAATCTAAACCAGAGGCTACGTCGACTCTGCGACGAAAATGGTTGTAGATTCCTCGATCTACGCTATGGGGTGGAAGGTTGTAGGACGCCCCTCGATAGATCGAGGGTGCACTACACACAGGAAGCAGCTACGTGGGTAGCACAGTACTTGTGGCGTGCACATGGGGTTTTGTTAGATTAGGTTCCTCCCCACGGGAAACAAACCGTTGGCCTGAAAAATTACCAATTCATGTCACTGATGTGCGTGTGCCAACTGTAAAAACTATTAGTTCGGCTAAACAGGTCATTTCAAAGGATTTAAATATGCTTACTGTCATGCTAGTAAATTGTCGAAGTGTCTGTGGCAAGATCCCCGAATTAATCTCGGAAGTAAACAGTAGCAATGCCAATATTGTATTAGGTACCGAAAGTTGGTTGAAACCAGACATAAAAAGCAGTGAAATTTTGAACACGGATTGGACAATGTTTGGGAAGGATAGGACTGATGCTATGGGAGGTACTGTGTTCATTGCAGTTAAAATCTGTTTAAACGCAGTTGAGATCGATACTAGGTCGGATTGGGAAATAGTCTGGACAAAGCTGTCAATCAGACAAGGATTGACCATTGTATTAGGTTGTTTTTATAGACCACCAGCATCCACAACAAACGTCGCAGAACGTTTCAGGGAAAGTCTTGAGTACATAGAAAGTAAATATCCGAATTATCTATTAGTTATAAGTGGAGACTTTAACCTGGCATCCATTGACTGGGAAAATTACACGTTTATCATAGGGGGCAGAAGCAAAGATTCGTGTGAAGTTATTGTAGGATTGCTCTCAACATACATCCTTGATCAATTGGTTAGAAAAACCAACTCGAGATGGGAACATATTAGATATTTTCATCTACATCTACATCTACATTTATACTCCGCAAGCCACCCAACGGTGTGTGGCGGAGGGCACTTTACGTGCCACTGTCATTACCTCCCTTTCCTGTTCCAGTCGCGTATGGTTCGCGGGAAGAACGACTGTCTGAAAGCCTCCGTGCGCGCTCTAATCTCTCTAATTTTACGTTCATGATCTCCTCGGGAGGTATAAGTAGGGGGAAGCAATATATTCGATACCGCATCCAGAAACGCACCCTCTCGAAACCTGGCGAGCAAGCTACACCGCGATGCAGAGCGCCTCTCTTGCAGAGTCTGCCACTTGAGTTCGTTAAACATCTCCGTAACGCTATCACTGTTACCAAACATCCCTGTGACGAAACGCGCCGCTTCTTTGGATCTTCTCTATCTCCTCCGTCAACCCGATCTGGTACGGATCCCACACTGATGAGCAATACTCAAGTTTAGGTCGAACGAGTGTTTTGTAAGCCACCTCCTTTGTTGATGGACTACATTTTCTAAGGACTCTCCCAATGAATCTCAACCTGGTACCCGCCTTACCAACAATTAATTTTATATGATCATTCCACTTCAAATCGTGCCGCACGCATACTCCCAGATATTTTACAGAAGTAACTGCTACAATAAAGAATCTCTCTTTCTATGTATTCGCAATACATTACATTTGTCTATGTTAAGGGTCAGTTGCCACTCCATACACCAAGTGCTTATCCGCTGCAGATCTTCCTGCACTTCGCTACAATTTTCTAATGCTGCAACTTCTCTGTATACTACAGCATCATCCGCGAAAAACCGCATGGGTCTTCCGACACTATCTACTAGGTCATTTATATATATATTTTGAAAAGCAATGGTCCCATAACACTCCCCTGTGGCACGCCAGAGGTTCCTCTAACGTCTGTAGACGTCTCTCCATTGATAACAACATGCTTTGTTCTGTTTGCTAAAAATTTTTCAATCCAGCCACACAGCTGGTCTGATATTCCGTAGGCTCTTACTTTGTTTATCAGGCGACAGTGCGGAACTGTATCGAACGCCTTCCGGAAGTCAAGAAAAATAGCATCTACCTGGGAGCCTGTATCTAATATTTTCTGGGTCTCATGAACAAACAAAGCGAGTTGGGTCTCACACGATCGCTGTTTCCGGAATCCATGTTGATTCCTACATTCCTGGGTTTCCAAAAACGACATGATACTCGAGCAAAAAACATGTTCTAAAATGTTGGCGACAAACAGACCTGATCTTTTTGAGAAAGTTTATCTAGAAGAAGGTGTTAGTGACCATAATGTCATTGTGTTTTCTATGTCAGTGGAAGTTGAGAAAAAAACAAACAAAGAAACAGCGTAGAGTTTTCTTATTTGGAAAAGCAAATAAAAGTGTCATTAATGAATATCTTGATAGTCAGCTCCAAGCATTCACCTCGGGACACAAAGATATTGAGCATCTTTGGTCTCAATTTAAAGGTATTGTCCACCATGTGCTAGAGAAGTATGCGCTTAGCAAAAATATATGGGAGGGAAAGGATCCACCTTGGTACAACAAACATATTAGAAAGTTGCTGAGAAAGCAGAGAATTTTGAACAGTCGTTTTAAACGTAGTCACTGCCACGTTGACAAACAGAAATTATGAGAAATGAAAGCAGCTGTCAGAAGGACAATGAGAGATCCTTTTAACGAATTTGGAAGCAATATTTTATCTGCAGATTCTAAAAATAACCCCAAAGAATTTTGGTCGTACGTAAAATCTATGACGCTACAAATAATTCAACACCTTCTCTTGCCTATAGTACGGTTAATGTAACTGATGATGATAAACAGAAGGCCGAAGTTCTAAACCTAGGTTTCAGAAAGTCGTTTTCGGTAGAGGACTGCAGCACCATTCCCCCTTTCAATTCAACAAACGCAAGGATGACTGACATAGTGTTTATTGTATCTGGGATTGTAAAACATTTAAGATCCTTAGATGCCAGGAAGGCATCTGGCCCAGACGCAATTCCCGTAAGATTATATTTTGACTATGCTACAAATATAGCACAATTCTTATCCATCACCTATCAGAGATAATTGGAACAGCGCAAAGTTCCTCGGGAATGGAAGAAGGCCCAGGTCATAGCAATCTATGAAAAGGGTAGAAAATCGGATGCGCATAATTACCGGCCAATTTCACTGACATCGATTTGTTGTAGAATCATGGAACATATTTTGTGTTCAGACATAATAACCTTTCTAGACTCTGAGAAGCTCATCTGCAGAAACTAGTACGGTTTTAGGGAACACCGGTCATGAGAGACACAGCTGGCTCTCTTCGTGCATGATATACAACAGGCTCCAGATACCGGCTCCCAGGTTGGCGCCACATTTCTCGACTTTCGAAAGGCGTTAGACTCAGTTTCACATTGTCGCTTGCTCCAAAAAGTGCGCGCTTACGGTCTTTCCGATGACAGATGCTGTTGGATAGCAGGTTTTCTAACAGACAGGGAGCAGTATGTTGTCCTGAACGGGGTGACTTCAACAGAAATAAGCGTAACTTCGGGTGTGCCCCAGGGCAGCACGGTGGGTCCGCTGCTTTTTACGATTTACATAAGCGACCTGGTTGATGGTGTTGACAGCGGCCTTCGACTGTTTGCCGATGATGCTGTAGTCTACAGGAAAGTCGTATCAAACCAAAGTTGTGAACAAATCTATGAGGATTTGCGGGAAATTAATGCGTGATGTAATGACTGGCAGTTATCTCTCAATATTAGTAACTGTAACCTACTGCGTATAACAAGGCGAAAATCCCCATTAATGTGCGAGTACAAAATAATGCCCAGTCTTTGGAAGCGGTAACATCCGTCAAGTATCTGTGTATGACTATTCGAAATGATCTCAAATGGAATGATCAGGTTACGACAAGTAACGGGTAAGGCAAACTCTAGATTTTGGTTTATTGGTAGAATCCTGAAGCGATGCTGTCCTTCAACAAAAGAAATAGCTTAAAATACGTTAGTTCGTCCAGTCTTAGAGTATTGTTCGTCTGTATGGGACCCTTACCAGTTGGGTCTGATTCAATAGATTGAGAAGGTCCAAAGAAGAGCGGCAAGATTCGCGACTGGTACATTTAGCCAACGCGAGACCGTTACAAATCTCATAGAAAGTTTGAAGTGGGCCACATTTGCTGATAGAAGGCGCGCTAAACGGAAGGGGCTGCTAACTAAATTCCGAAATCCGATCTTCACCGAGGATGTAGAGCATATATTATTACCATCAACATTCAAATCGCGCAATGATCACCATTCAAAGATAAGGGAAATTAGAGCTCGTACTGAGGCGTTCAGACAGACTTACCTAAAGACTGTTAGTTCAACTAAATGCCTAGGGAATGGAATTCGGTTAAACTCGAAACGGTCCCATTGAATAGATAATGTTGTGTGGAAGACGAACCTAAGACTTCATTTTATTGGAAGAACCCTTAGAAGATGCAATAGTTCTACTAAAGAATTACGACGCTACGGTTGTCCATCATCTGCTGGAGTATTACCGTGCGATATGGGATCCTTAACAGAGAGGACTGACTGAGGACATCTAGTAAGTTCAAAGTAGGGTAGCAAATATTGGATTATCGAGAAAGAGAGGAGAGAATTTTACAGACATGACACAGGATTTGGGGTGGAAAACAAAGGTATTTCTCGTGACGAGGAGATTGCGGCGGGGCGGGTTAGGTTATGCACAATATTTGTTTTACCACGGTCTCTCGCCGTACTGTGCGCTACAAAAGTTCCACCTACCTCAGTACGGCGTGTGATCACCAGCCCCTTTCTCTGCACACGTAGATACTGTCCGGACTGCGTTAAAAACAGCGTTGAAGAAAACCATCGTCACGTTTGCAAAGTCCGCTTAAAGTCAGGTAGAAAACTATCCTGTAATACCTTATAACAAATTTCTGGTGGAGGGCGATTGCTTCATCTCTTTAGAAAAATGGCAAAATTCTGTAACGAGTTCCTTTATTTTTTAAATTCAAAATTAAACTCTTGCCATCAGCCCGTAATTATTTAAACGATTAATATCAATGTCCTTAGCTCACTGTTCATACAACCCAGTATACACGCAAGACAGCCAGAAATGTACTTAAGCCCGACCCGAATTATTACGTGATTTACAGTCGATGCTACGTTTCACATTCGGTCTTTTTTTCTGTGGATTTCTAGTAAAGACACTTCTCGCCAACTATTCCATAGATGAATATGAAACACGCCACGTGGAATTCTACAAAGGCCGAAAGTTCACACGCGTTTATCTTTGCAACTAAACACTTCACAAAGCTCAAATTTCCGCAGTCTGTCCGTAAATGCAACTGCTTTCACGGCAAAACCATCCGAACGCGAAATACCAGTAAATGCTTCACTTTACCCATAACATAGACGAACACGACCAACATGACCTGCATCTCCGATAGCTAGCCAGCGACTGAATGCTGCTCCTCTCACAGCCTATAGCTACCTGCAATGCCCGGGAAATGCTTAACTCTGATTGGTTGATCAAAATGACCAGCCAATCGAGATTATTTTCGCGCAAAAACTGTCGTACGCCAATTATTATTCATAGATGTATCTACGTCACTTCACCATGCAAATATGAATAAAATGTTTAACAAAACCAAACGACAAGAAAACTAATTTTGAAATAACTTTAGAAAACTATTACCCTGCAAATGGCTGTTCTGGCTGCCTTCTTACAAAAGCAAGTACCCTTGGACATTCGTCATCAGCACGGAGGGGAAATTAAATTTTTTATTGCAACTTGCTTACTTAACATTTTCTCATAACATAGTTACGTAATGTTTAATATGAGATAATATTGAATCTTTTCGTATGTCCCACCTACACACTCTCACTCATTCCTATTTACCCACACAACAACACATTAAGTAAATACTGATCTTTTCTGAATTTTATATTACGAAAATGAAAAATAGTTAACGTTCTTAATTATGAAAATCTGAATAAATTGACCTAACATTTTGTTATTTTCAGTAATGATTCCAAAAGCTACTAAAAGACAAGCTGTTATGAATCGTAACTGATTTTAATCCTACAAGTGTCGGTTTGGGGTGTTTCAGGTCATTTTTACACAATCTTCTTTTTAATAAGAAAGGGCTGCATATTGATTTTAACTAAACTGAATAATATTTAATAAAGTTTATTTAGATTCTAAGGGGCTTGACTACTCTGTCGCTCGAATTGACACAGATACCGCTTCTTGCGGCTGGTTTAGCGACAGGAGCGAATAAGTCACGCTAAGATACAAGCGACTGTTTCTATCACCGCCAACGGTTCCAAAGCTACAGTCGTACTGCAATGTAGTTTACTGCAATAAAATGCGATTGCGTATTGGCTCGCAACGTTACAAGATATACGAAACTATTGAAACAATATCATAACTAACAGCATAGCTATGATTAATCTTCCCTAGACTCCGCAACCGAATGAATGAAAACTAATGCTCTTGTACTTCAGGACAAAAAATTGGCAACAGCATGGTTATCAGGAAGAGGAAAGGAACTGCAAGAAACAGTACTAAAGAGCCGGAAACAATAGGAAGAATACTTTTCAAAAGCAAAACAATAAATATAGAAACCGAAGAACAATGACAAAGGAAAGGAAAATACGACGTGGAACGAAGATGTAAAGGTACTGGAAAAAATAGAATTTGAAGTTGTTATATGACCCCAGTTAGTCAATTCGTAGGTAACAAAAATTTTCCACCAAGTACCTACGCTCAAACCACCAGAAATTAATTACGCAGCGAAGTTTTTCGAGGTGATCGTTAATCTTTTACTACTCTTTGTGAACGAATTATCAGATTTGGTTGGAAATGTCCGTTCATCTGCATCTATATCTACGTGAGTAATCTGCAATTCACACTAAGTGCCTGACAGAGAGTTCACCGAACAACTTTCACAATAGTTCTCTATTAAACCACTTTCGAGCTGTGCGGAGAATACGAATACGAACACCTATGTCTTTCCATGCGAGCGCTGATTTCCCTTCTTCTTTTATGATGATCGTTACTCCCTAAGTAGGTAGGCGTCAACAAAATATTTTCACATCTGTAGGAGAAAGTTGGTGATTGTTATTTGGTGATGAGATCCCGCCTCAACTAGAAACTCCTTTGTTTTCCACTCAAAATCCTGTGTCATGTCTGTTAAATTCTATCCCCTATTTCTCGATATTACAAAATTTGCTGCCCTTCTTTGAACTTTCTAGATGTCCTCAATCAGTCTTCTCTATTAAGGATCCCATGCCGCACGATAATAATACAACAGTTGATGGACAACCGTAGTATAGGAACTCTAGTAGAAATGTTGCACCTTCTATGTGATCTTCCAATACAATGCACTGTTCGTCACAACATTATGTATTCCATGAGATCGTTCCGAGTTTAACTGAATTTCATTCCCTAGCTACGTAGTTGAACTAACAGTATTTAGGTATGTCTGATTTATCGTGTAACCGAGATTAACAGACGCCTTTAAATGTTCATGTGAATGATCTTACACTTTTCATTACATATATATTTGTCCGTCCCCGGTAGCTGAGTGGTCAGCTCGACAGAATGTCAAACCTAAAGGCCCGGGTTTGATTCCCGGCTGGGTCGGGGATTTTCTCCGCTCAGGGACTGGGTGTTGTGTTGTCCTAATCATCATCATTTCATCCCCATCGACGCGCAGGTCGTCGAAGTCGTCAAATCGAAAGACTTGCAGCCGGCGAACGGTCTACCCGGTTGGAGGCCTAGTCACACGGCTGCACATGCACATTATTTATATTACATTGCCAATTGTCACACCTTACAAAAAGTGGTTCAAATGGCTCTAAGCACTGTGGGACTTAACATCTGAGGTCATCAGTCCTCTACACTTAGAACTACTTAAACCTAACTAACCTAAGGACATCACACACATCCATGCCCGAGGCATGATTCGAATCTGCGACCGTAGTAGCAGCTCGATTCCGGACTGAAGCGCCTAGAACCGCTCGGCCACAGCTGCCGGCAACACCGTACAGATGTCGTGTCTAAATCAGTTTGGAATTGGTTCTGACCTTCTGTTGACTTTACTAACGGTAAATAGCAGCAGGATCATCAGCAGGATCATCTTCAAACAACTTAAAACAGTTGCTCCCAGATCACTTATATAGTTGACGGACAGCCTGAAGTCACTACTTTCGCGAAAGCGATAATGCGAGAAATAACGCGAAATTGCCAGGTTTTATCGGAATAAAACTAAGTAGGAGACATTTACGAGATCTTGTGAAACATCTCCAGCATAAAATCTTCGAAATGACGACGAAACTAGTGAGGAATTTGACAAAAAAGAACACGGTGTATGGAAGAAAGATCCCTTACTTTGAAAAAAATTGCAGGTTTTATCTGAATAAAACAAGATAGGTGATATTTATGAGATCTCGTGAAACATCTCCAGCATAAAATCTTCGAAATGACGACGAAACTTGTGAGGAATTCGACAAAAAAAAACACAGTGTATGGAAAAAAGATCCCTTACTTTGAAAAAAAATACAACGTTTCGCAAAAAAACCATGAAATTGAGCAAAATCCCCATGGCAATAACCAAAAACGCGGAATTTGGCAAAAAAAGGAAAGATTAATTTGTCGAGAAATATTCAATATGGCCAAATAAATAACACTCAATTTGGCAAAATTAATAATACAGAATATGGCGAAATGAACAACACCTCAGTTTTCTAAATAAATAAAACAAAATGTGGTAAAATTACATCAAACATGGCAAAAAATAATACAGAGTTTGGCAAAAATCGCGACGCTGTTAAAAGTAACAATCTGGGAAAAATGACAATGAAAACGGCAAAGAATTACAACGAATTTAGCAAAAAATAAACACAGTATTCAGCATATAATAGAATTGGGGAGAAGAGGAGTTTGTGGCACAACTTGACAAGAAGAAAGGACCAGTTGGTAGGACATCTTCTGGGGCATCAAGGGATCACCAATTTAGTATTGTAGGGCAGCGTGGAGGGTAAAAATCGTAGAGGGAGTCCAAGAGATGATTGCACTAAGCAGATTCAGAAGGATGTAGGTTGTAGTAAGTACTGGGAGATGAAGAAGCTTGCACAGGATAGGGTCGCATGGAGAGCTGCATCAAACCAGTCTCTGCACTGAAGACCACAATAACGCAGGTAATAACACTGACTTCACCGCTGTGGCCGAGCGGTTCTAGGGGCTTTAGTCGGCAACCGCGCTGCCGCTACGGTCGCAGGTTCGAATCCTGCCTCGGTCATGGATGTGTGTGACGTCCTTAGGTTAGTTAGGTTTAAGTAGATCTAAGTCTAGGGGACTGATGACCTCAGATGTTAAGTCCCATAGTTCTTAGAGCCATTTAACACCGACTTTCCTCGCATATCATATCGTTTCTGGAAACGCAGAATCTACTCTGTAGGAATGAACATGGAAACAGCGATCGTGTGAGACCCAACTCGTTTTATTTGTTCACGAGACCCTGAAAATATTAGATACAGGATCCGAGGTAGAAGCTACAGGGTGTTTCAAAAATGACCGGTATATTTGAAACGGCAATAAAAACTAAACGAGCAGCGATAGAAATACACCGTTTGTTGCAATATGCTTGGGACAACAGTACATTTTCAGGCAGACAAACTTTCGAAATTACAGTAGTTACAATTTTCAACAACAGATGGCGCTGCGGTCTGGGAAACTCTATAGTACGATATCTTCCACATATCCACCATGCGTAGCAATAATATGGCGTAGTCTCTGAATGAAATTACCCGAAACCTTTGACAACGTGTCTGGCGGAATGGCTTCACATGCAGATGCGATGTACTGCTTCAGCTGTTCAATTGTTTCTGGATTCTGGCGGTACACCTGGTCTTTCAAGTGTCCCCACAGAAAGAAGTCACAGGGGCTCATGTCTGGCGAATAGGGAGGCCAATCCTCGCCGCCTCTTGTATGTTTCGGATAGCCCAAAGCAATCACACGATCATCGAAATATTCATTCAGGAAATTAAAGACGTCGGCCGTGCGATGTGGCCGGGCACCATCTTGCATAAACCACGAGGTGTTCGCAGTGTCGTCTAAGGCAGTTTGTACCGCCACAAATTCACGAAGAATGTCCAGATAGCGTGATGCAGTAATCGTATCGGATCTGAAAAATGGTCCAATGATTCCTTTGGAAGAAATGGCGGCCCAGACCAGTACTTTTTGAGGATGCAGGAACGATGGGACTGCAACATGGGGCTTTTCGGTTCCCCTTATGCGCCAGTTTTGTTTATTGACGAAGCCTTCCAGGTAAAAATAAGCTTCGTCAGTAAACCAAATGCTGGCCACATGCATAACGCCGTCATCAATCCTGTGCACTATATCGTTAACGAATGTCTCTCGTGCAGCAATGGTAGCGACGCTGAGGGGTTGCCGAGTTTGAATTTTGTATGGATAGAGGTGTAAACTCTGGCGCATGAGACGATACGTGGACGTTGGCGTCATTTGGACCGCAGCTGCAACACGGCGAACGGAAACCCGAGGCCACTGTTGGATCACCTGCTGCACTAGCTGCGCGTTGCCCTCTGTGGTTGCCGTACGCGGTCGCCCTACCTTTCCAGCACGTTCATCCGTCACGTTCCCAGTCCGTTGAAATTTTTCAAACAGATCCTTTATTGTATCGCTTTTCGGTCCTTTGGTTACATTAAACCTCCGTTGAAAACTTCGTCTTGTTGCAACAACACTGTGCTCTAGGCGGTGGAATTCCAACACCAGAAAAATCCTCTGTTCTAAGGAATAAACCATGTTGTCTACAGCACACTTGCACGTTGTGAACAGCACACGCTTACAGCAGAAAGACGACGTACGGAATGGCGCACCCACAGACTGCGTTGTCTTCTATATCTTTCACATCACTTGCAGCGCCATCTGTTGTTGAAAATTGTAACTACTGTAATTTCGAAAGTTTGTCCGCCTGAAAATGTAGTGTTGTCCCAAGCATATTGCAACAAACGGTGTATTTCTATCGCTGCTCGTTTAGTTTTCATTGCCGTTTCAAATATACGGGTCATTTTTGAAACACCCTGTATTTTCCTTGACTTCCGGAAGGCGTACGATACAGTTCCGCCCTGTCACCTGGTAAACAAAGTAAGAGCCTACGGAATATCACACCAGCTGTGTGGCTGGATTGAAGAGTTTTTAGCAAACAGAACACAGCATGTTGTTCCCAATGGAGTGACGTCTACAGACGTTAAAGTAACCTCTTGCGTGCCACAGGGGAGTGTTATGGGGCCATTGCTTTTCACAATATATACCGGGTGAGTCACCTAACATTACCGCTGGATATATTTCGTAAACCACATCAAATACTGACCAATCCATTCCACAGACCGAACGTGAGAAGATGGGCTACTGTAATTGGTTAATACAAACCATAAAAAAATGCACGGAAGTATGATTTTAACACAAACCTACGCTTTTTTAAATGGAACCCAGTTAGTTTTGTTAGCACATCTGAACATATAAACAAATACGTAATCAGTGCCGTTTGTCGCATTGTAAAATGTTAATTACAGCCGGAGATATTGTAACCTAAAGTTGACGCTTGAGTACCACTCCTCCGCTGTTCGATCGTGTGTATCGGAGAGCACCGAATTACGTAGGGATCCAAAGGGAACGGTGATGGACCTTAGGTACAGAAGAGACTGGAACAGCACATTATATCCACATGCTAACACCTTTTTATTGGTCTCTTTCACTGACGCACATGTACATTACCATGAGGGGTGAGGTACACGTACACACGTGGTTTCCGTTTTCAATTACGGAGTGTAATAGAGTGTGTCCCGACATGTCAGGCCAATAGATGTTCAATGTGGTGGCCATCATTTGCTTCACACAATTGCAATCTCTGGCGTAATGAATGTCGTTCACGCCGCAGTACATCTGGTGTAATGTCGCCGCAGGCTGCCACAATACGTTGTTTCATATCCTCTGGGGTTGTAGGCACATCATGGTATACATTCTCCTTTAACGTACTCCACAGGAAGAAGTCCAGAGGTGTAAGATTAGGAAAACGGGCTGGCCAATTTATGCGTTCTCCACGTCCTATGAAACGCCCGTCGAACATCCTGTCAAGGGTCAGCCTAGTGTTAATTGCGGAATGTGCAGGTGCACCATCATGCTGATACCACACACGCCGACAAGTTTCCAGTGGGACATTTTCGAGCAACGTTGGCAGATCATTCTGTAGAAACGCGATGTATGTTGCAGCTGTTTGGGCCCCTGCAATGAAGTGAGGACCAATGAGGTGGTCGCCAATGATTCTGCACCATACATTTACAGTCCACGGTCGCTGTCGCTCTACCTGTCTGAGCCAGCGAGGACTGTCCACGGACAAGTAATGCATGTTCCGTAGATTCACTGCCACGTGGTTTGTGAAACCCACTTCATCGGTAAACAGGTAGAACTGCAACGCATTCTCTGTTAATGCCCATTGACAGAATTGCACTCGATGATTAAAGTCATCACCATGTAATTGCTGATGTAGCGACACATGAAACGGGTGAAAGCGGTGACGATGCAGTATGCGCATGACAGTACTTTGACTCAGTCCACTGCTCTCGCAATGTCCCGTGTACTCATGTGTGGGTTCATGGCAACAGCAGCTAACACACCAACTGCACCCGCTTCTACTGTGACGGGCCCATTACGGACCCGTTTGCGTGCTACGACCATACCTGTTGCATACAGTTGGCGGTAGATGTTTTGCTATGTGCGGCACGTTGGATGCTCTCTGTCCGGCTACCGTTCTGCATACACTGTGCAGGCTTCAGCTGCATTTCGTCGACACTTGCCATAGATGAGTATCATCTCCGCCTTTTCAGAGTTCGAATACACCATGGTCACAGTTCCCACAACACTACACCATCACAGACGTCTGGTAACACGGTGTACAACAGTTGGTCTGCGTGCGGAGACGAATGCAGAATAACAATAGCAGCAAGCGCTACATGCGGACACTGCGACAGCTAGACCAAACCACAACAGTGCACTACAGCCACACTCGTAAACACTGTCGTCATTGTAAAAATGTCCCTGCAGATACTGCTCGCCGACCGTGGCCCGTGTTTGTTACAACACGCAACTGAACGTCGGAGGTTTCAGGCGTCGACTTTAGGTTACAATATCTACGGATGTAATTAACATTTTGCAATGCAACAAACGGCACTGATTACGTATTTGTTTATATGTTCAGATGTGCTAACAAAACTAACGTGGTTCCATTTAAAAAAAAACTTCGGTTTGTGTTAAAAAAAACATACTTCCGGGCATTTTTGTATGGTTTGTATTAAACAATTACACTAGCCCCTCTCCTCACGTTCGGTCTGTGGAATCGGTTCGTCAGTATTTGATGTGGAAATATATCCAGCGGTACCGTTAGGTGACTCACCCTGTATAAATGACCTAGTAGATGGTGGCGGACGTTTCATGGAGCTTTTCGCGGATGATGCTGTAGTGTACAGAGAAGTTGCAGGATTAGAAAATTGTAGAGAAATGCAGGAAGATCTGCAGCGGATAGGCACTTGGTGCAGGGAGTGGCAACTGACCTTTAATACAGACAAATGTAATGTATTTCGAATACATAGAAAGAAGGATCATTTATTGAATGATTATATGATAGCGGAACAAACACTGGTAGCAGTTACTTCTGTAAAACATCTGGGAGTATGGGTGCGGAACAATTTGAAGTGGAATGTTCATATAAAATTAATTGTTGGTAAGGCGGGTACCAGGTGGAGATTCATTGGGCGAGTCCTTAGAAAATGTAGTCCATCAACAAAGGAGGTGGCTTACAAAACACTCGTTCGACCTATACTTGAGTATTGCTCATCAGAGTGGCATCCGTACCAGATCGGGTTGACGGAGGAGATAGAGAAGATCCAAAGAAGAGCGGCGCGTTTCGTCGCAGGGTTATTTGGTAAGCGTGATAGCGTCACGGAGATGTCTAGCAAACTCAAGTGGCAGACTCTGCAAGAGAGGGGCTCTGCATCGCGGTGTAGCTTGCTGTAAAGGTTTTGAGGGGGTGCATTTCTGGATGAGGTATCGAATATATTGCTTCCCCCTATTTACACCTCCCGAGGAGATCACGAATGTAAAATTAGAGAGATTCGAGCGCGCACAGAGGATTTACGGCAGTCGGGGACAGAAAAGGGAGGTAATGACAGTGGCACGTAAAGTGTTCTCCTCCACACACCGTTGGGTGGCTTGCGGAGTATAAATGTAGATGTAGATGTAGAAAATGAAACTATTTTTTCCTTTCCCTACCTACAACACTACGTTGGGGAACGCCAGATATTACTTATGTTTCACTCGATGACTTCCTGTCAATTACTACGTCCTGTAACCTTCTTGACAGGAAATCTGCTCTCGACCGCCAGGTTCCCAGCAGCAGTCGGCCCGCTGACCTGCGCAAGACGGGCGAAGGAGATTTTCACCCGGCGAAGCAGGTGAGTCGGCAGGAGGCTGGCGTGCCTGGGAGCCGTTGCCGCTGACGGGCGGGCGTGGGCCGCTAGCATGCCGCCGGAACATCGGCCGGCCTGCCGGGCTATCTCGTCACAGCGGGACGCTAACGGCGCCATCTTGACAGGACAATGGCGGCCCTCCCTGCCGGCGGCCGGCGCTGGCGTGTGCATAACGAGATCGTCCGGGGCGGCGCGCCGCGGGGGGCCGAGACGTCACGCCAGACACACCCCGCCGCATTAAGCCGTCACACGTCACACGTCACGCCCCGCTGCCGGAGCCGGCCAGGAGGGTCCGTCGGCCCCCGGAGAAAAGTGCGCGCCCTGCCCTTATCTCCTCCCCTCCTCCTCGCTGCCCGTAAACTATTCCGGGACGACTGGCGCGTGACTGCCGCCGTCTACTGGTTACCGAGCAAGCAAGTCTGCCCCTGACAAGGGGAACGCCTCAGACACAGCCAACCCACTCGGCTCAAATTTGGCAGGTCGCTTCTACACAACATAAAATGAAAGACTGCAAGGTGTTTTGGCTCGAAACTCTCCCATTTCTCACACAACCACCCCCAACGCACCGTAACTCATAACTGACGGGATCATTGGGTATTTGAAAATGACAATTTTTCATCATCCTATATGTGACCCACAAACGCATACTTTCGTAGAAGTTGAGGAAAGAACCTTTTCAGACCGGCGCTTATGCATAAAAAAGGCCATCTCACTTGGAAGGAGAGAGCCTGTGTTCGATTTCTCAGTGCATTCGTTTTTTCCATTTCGAGTTTGGTACGAATAAGAGGGTTAATACGGCATCTAAAGCATCAAGGTATAGAAACAAAATGCCAACACGTGTCAATACTACCGAACTATGAATTTATTAAGTCATAACAGCAAACCACTTACACGAATTACTTACGTAAGAATGGAAAAACTGGCAGAAACTTACGTCTGGGAGAATCAGCCTGGATTTCGGAGAAATACAGGAACATGCGAGGTAGTACTGACCTTACAACTGCTCTTACAGCCGGCCGGTGTGACCGTGCGGTTGTAGGCGCTTCAGTCTGGAACCGCGTGACCGCTACGCTCGCAGGTTCGAATCCTGCCTCGGGCATGGATGTGTGTGATGTCCTTAGGTTAGTTAGGTTTAAGTAGTTCTAAGTCCCATAGTGCTGAGAGCCATTTGAACCATTTTTGATCTTACGACATAGGTTAAGGAAAGGCAAACATACGTTTATAGCATGTAGACTTAGAAAAAGCTTTTGACAACTTTGACTGGGATATTCTTTTTGAAGTTCTAACGGTAGCAAGGGTAAAATACAAAGAACGAAAGGCTGTTTACAGCCAGTACAAAAACCAAACGGCACTTGTAAGAATTGGGAACAAACTGTAACGAACCGTGTTTAGCAGTTTAACTATGGGCACGCAGACCTCTAGCGTCTTCCACTCACGCCACAGCAACGATGTGCACTGCTCGACTGGTGCTGTCAGAGGATCACTTGGATGAAGGAATGGCGCGCCACGGTCTTCAACGATGGTCGTTTGTGCGTACGACATAGGGACGGCGAATACTGTCACATGGACTACATTCGTCCAAGACACACTGGCGTCTTATGGTCTGGGGTGCGGTAAGCTACAACTCTCGTTCACCTTTGGTGCTGCAACTCGTGAAACAGGAAGGTGATGTGTTGTTCCAACAGAATATCGCTCGACCACACACTGCCTGTGTAACTCAACGTGCTCTTTAAGATGTACAGTAACTCCTGGGCTACCACGATCTCCGGTCTTGTCTCCAATCGATCACGTATGGAAGAAGATCTAGTGAGAAGACACTCGTGCGACTCGTTAACCAACAACTCTTACGGAACTACGTGAACAGATGGAGCAGGCGCAGCAGTACGTACCGCAGGTCAGTATTCGCCATCTGCACGATCGACGACACACTTACTTGTCGTGGTGCGCAGACAGGCGCTTTGGTTGCTGGTCCTAAGCTTCTATGCGTTTGTTTGACTGGCTGTGATACCCCATGACTGATTGGCCCGACCACCACACATTTCTGCTCCCATAATTAATTGATGGCATCTAAAAAAAATGGCTCTGAGCACTATGGGACTCAACTGCTGTGGTCAGAAGTCCCCTAGAACTTAGAACTACTTAAACCTAACTAACCTAAGGACAGCACACAACACCCAGCCATCACGAGGCAGAGAAAATCGCTGACCCCGCCGGGAATCGAACCCGGGAACCCGGGCGTGGGAAGCGAGAACGCTACCGCACGACCACGAGATGCGGGCGATGGCATCTAAAGCTGAAGCCTTAAGCTCCTAAGACAGCCGTGGAGTAAATGAAGAAAATTGCTGACAACAAAATCGGATTTTCACCCTTTAAATATATTCCTCAGTTGCGGATGTTCACTTCGTCAAATATTTTGCATGCTTAACTCCTAGAGATGGGCCAACGTGTTATTGACTTCCTCAATTAGTCAAGTTCTTTCTTTTGAATAAATCATCCCGTTTCTCTGAAAGTGTATTTATTTGTTTGTCTGTACCTGTCCACCACGTCTATAGAGTTTTGTCCCATTCGGATAATTCCTGCAAGGCGTGTTGGTTTTTTCCTTTCTTTTTCTTTTCTTCCCTTAGAGAATACATCATTCCATGCGAACTACGTACATGGAGACAAGCTCTAAACATTGCTTAAATGAATTATCTACGGCACACCACAATGAACTGTACGGTGGACTTTTTTTTCTTTTTGGCTGCGTCCCCAAATGATGGACTCGTTCACATGGACTAAAGTGAGCTGCGAACTCGGTCTTAATATTTGCTTTGGACCCTTTTTCGGTATCCTTGAGTCTACTTCTACTCTTTGCAGGCTCTGCAGGCTTCACCCGCTACGCTAACTGGCGATGTTGGTTTCTCTGTTCGTGCCTGCCCTAAACGCGCTGTCCTGTGTACTCAACTCCAGCCGTGGTTGAGTCAGTTATGACAGGCCACTTAGTTCAAACTTAAATGTCGCCACTGTGTATACTCTCATAGTTATTCTGACTTTACTATGTTATTGTAATAATATCGTGAATCAATTAACATGTTAACCAAATATTTATGTGTGTTAAAAATAATTCTTAATGGTTTACATTTATGGTCATCAGTTCGTGCATTCACATTGTTATGACTGGACACTGCCACGTCTCAAGAGAACCTGTCGTCTTGAAACAGCATCAGTATTGGAGAACCAATATTGTACCATGGAACGGACTCGAGCAGCCAAAATATTGACGTAATTCTTGACTGTAATGCGATCTTCCAGAGGAACCGTGAGGCCCATGAAATAAAATGATGTGGGTATCAAGATCATCACTGAACCCACTTCATGTTACATTCATGGGACATAAATTCAACCATTAGCTGGAAACTCATCCGACCAAATGACATCCTACCATAGCGCCTTAGAGCAGGTTTTACGGCTTTGGCGCTACGTTATGTTACAGGCGTTTGCATCACTGATGAACGCTGTTGGAAATACAGCTGTCTTTGCGATCTCTCAGTTTGGAGCTTCCCTTGTGGTGTTTTTATGCTGATAGCGTCCGCGCGTGTTCCTTAACTGACTTTTGCAGTTGTCGTCCACTTATTTTCCGTCACAATTCGCTTCAAAGACCGTCTATCAGGAACACTCAACACACACTGTCGTCCGTGTTGTGACTTAGCGAATAATGTTTTCCGCTCTTCCTGTATGCAGTATTAATCTTCTGTATAGTGCCACTCGAAATAAAAAAAAACAATTCAGCTTCCAATAACTTTATCTTGGAACTCTTCCTTTTGGTCCGTGTTTGCAGAGAAAAACAACAATATCGCAATTGAGTCCGCCTTGATGGAAAACATCTTGTTATTTGTTTAGTTATTTATTTCCCAAATTAGTTTCGGTGACAACTATCACCGTCATCAGAAAAATTGAAACAAATGAGCCGTGCGTCACTATAATTTTTAGTCTTATCGACCAGGTTTCAACACTTCTAAGAGCGCCTTCATCAAACCTGTGGCTGTACAGTCACGAGAAGCCCATAGTGGCTCGCCTTCATGCATTCCTTTATATATATTTTGAGAGTAAAGCCTTTCTGGCCTGTTAATTATTTTATATGTGACTGTAAGTACTGCTCTGTCTTTTATTGTGAGTCAGTACTTACACTTTTTATATAAAATGTCTTTGCCTATAAATTTGTAAATACGTTAATGGCCATTTTAACTCTTTTAATTCTGATGAAGGCACTTAGAACTGTTGAAATCTGGTCAATAAGACTAAAAATAATAGTGATCGAGGGCTCATTTGTTTCAATTTTAATTTAGATACGATTACTGAAAGAAGCAGCCATGTTTAAAACTTGACCATCATAAGTGGTTTTTTTTTTTTTAAATCTAAAATATGCAGAAAATAGCATAGTTATACAAAAACAGTTCCACATTATTACGATTTTACTGTTCGGTTTTTGAAATATATTTTTCTAAGGATACTTTCATACTACCTTATTTATTGTATGTTACGGCATGTTCTGAAGAATTGTTGTCGCTGTTTACAGCATATTTTCTGTGCTTTTTCTGCTGCCCTTTTTCTCAGTGTACATCATGTCATCTGCAATTGTGTGAGTGGCTGTTAGTAAACAATAGTAAAAGGTGAACTTAGTACGTCAGCTTTATACACTTTTGGTTGCGGTAGTATTGTGGAATACAGTTTTGGTGTGCACTGGGCTGTCAGTTAGTTATTAGTGTACTTACGTTCATTGTATGGCATGCAGCTGGTTAAAAAAACATAAAAATAAAACTGTCGCAATTTGTTTATGATCAAGAACGTTACCCCATCTTGCTGTACGCGCGTGTCGCGAGAGGTGTACCGCATGTTGCAAACTGTAGTGGTAGTTATGACGACTTCTGTTTCTTATTTATGTCTCTGTCTGTGATGGGGATGTGGTTCTTTTGTGTGTGTGTGCTTTCTGTTCTGTGTCCATGGTCAGTTATCTCAGAGCGGTAAAGAATGTGTTGTTGCAAAGTGGATGTGTTTTTGTTTATTACATTTTTCTCTTCCATTATAACCTTTTGTATGAAATTTTCTTCTATTGTTAGTTGTCGGTGTAGACTGTTGCTCTGTTTCAGTTTTTGGAGATCGTTTTCAGTATTACTGGGGTTATGGTCTTTGTTCATTAGGCTTCTTTTGTTACGGAGGCACCCACCATAAGATCACCAACAGTTTGCCCAACTCACTTAACTCCTACACAGTGCACACTGTTCTGACTGTGACTAACAATTGCAACGTGTTGAGAACATTACTCAGGTGACATTTGTACTCAAATACTGCAGCCCAACCCATAGTCCTGGCAATCATCTGCATTTGTGTTCAAGTATGCATATCTCACGGAATTTCCATATTTTTGTCCAATAGCTGTAAATTAGCAGAACAGAAACTGCAATAAATTTGTCTTATTCACGATACGCGTACAGTTTTAAGCGATATCTTGTGTATACTATGTATTTGCAAGGATATCGCTATCTGTAGAGCTCCTCTGAGTAGCATTATGTCTCTCTCCGACCACAAGTTACTTAGTACTGGTTTAACAACAGTCAGTATCTTCTTTATAGAAGCATAAGGCCATGTTACATCCAAAAATGTACATATTGTATGTATTACAAATAAAGTTTAACATATTAATGATTTACATTAAATGAATCACATCTCGTATACGTCAAGCTGTTGTGACAGCGGGAACAAAACGTATAAGCGCATGTAAAATGTGAAAATTAGACAGTTCCCTTTAGATATGGTCTCCGTATCATGGTCCGACAGTTTGTTTTCTGGAGGTATGTGGCATTAGACGTCTAAGCACGGGTCCCGTAATTCGCGTAAATAACGGACCGTTGATTTGCGCACGCGGTGATGGCGCCAGATAGCGACCCAGATGAGTCCCCTAGGATTTACTTCAGCAGAATTTGGTCCCGAGACATCAACGTGAGTTCACTATAATGCTCCCACTGTAGCACGCTTCTCGCTCCTAGACACAGACAATTACATGCTCAAAGATTATATCACTGTAGCGAAAGACATCTAATATGAAGTGACGCAGGTGGTTCGCAGCTGTCAGGATGTCTTCGATTACTACTGCACGTTCCATGCAAGGGCAGGGGAGTGTCTGCCGTAGCATAAAACTGCTCCTACCAGCCTCGGCCCGTGGAGCGCTGCATGTTTCGAGCTGCCCTGCACTTCGATGACGGCATTTGTGGAGGTGACCACCCACCTTCTGTAGCAAAAATGGACTCACCAGAATCGCCGACAGGTTCATTGGTCGACTGTCGACACCCGATGGTCCCGTACTCACTGCATCGTAGGTGACCTTGTCGTTGGGTCAACATTTGAACACGTAGGGGTGGACAGCTGCGGAGCTCCAAGTTCGACGATCGGTGTGCTCCAAACCACACGTGCGTGCACCAGCACTGTGTTCTTTCGGCAGAGATACCACATATCACTGTCTATCCTAATGTAAAGAGAAGACAAGCCTTCGAATCGCACTTTCTGTGAAGACTTGCGAACCTCTAACCATTGAGCGCCTAGTGCTAATTTCACCGTCCTGCCCTTTCCGTGTACGCTCACGGCAGTTGAACGTGAACATTCGACCAGCTTCGACGCTTTCGAGATACTCTTTTATAGGCTCTGCGTAATAATAGTCTGCCCTTTGTCAGAGTCGCTTATGTCAGTCGATTTCCCCTTTTGAAGCGCATATATTCGCCAGAGTGATCCCTGTCCGTGTCTGCTCCGCTTCCATGTTTTTGTTACCGCTTCAATTGCTCGCAACACCACCAGTCGGCATCCAGTGTCACAGTGGGCAGTGGTCGTGATGTTTTGGCTTAACAGTGTATAACATTCATGTATACCTTAGTTATACTTTTTATATGAACTTAATACATGTTCCTTGCTGCTGCCACAACAGCTAGACGTATACATGGATGTCATTCGCTTTCTGTACAGCTTCAGTCTGTCAATATGTGTTTGCAATAATCGTATACAACATGTTCATTTTTGGACGTATCACGCAATTATTCTTCTGTGGAAAAGATACTCATACCTACTAAGCCAATGGTAAGTAAGTTTCTGTGATACACTTCTTTGCATAAATGTATGGCCAATACCCCTAATTTTGTAACTTTCTGAAGATGGCAGATTAATATGTCAAAACTGTCAAAGCGAAATAAAAATATCTATGCCAATTACGAGTCAGTTTTATTTTGAAATATATACTACAGTTGCTGAAATACACTACTGGCCATTAAAATTGCTACACCACGAGGATGACGTGCTACAGACGCGAAATTTAACGGATACGAAGAAAATGCTGTGATATGCAAATGATTAGCGTTTCAGAGCATCCACACAAGATTGGCGCCGGTGGCGACACCTACAACGTGCTGACATGAGGAAAGTTTCCAACCGATTTCTCATACACAAACAGCAGTTGACCGGTGTTGCCTGGAGAAACGTTGTTGTGATGCGTCATGTAAGGAGAAGAAATGCGTACCATCACGTTTCCGACTTTGATAAAGGTCGGATTGTAGCCTATAGCGATTGCGGTTAATCGTATTGCGACATTGCTGCTCACGTTGGTCGAGATCCAGTAACTGTTAGCAGAATATGAAATCGGTGGGTTCAGGAGGGTAATACGAAACGCCGTGCTGGATCCCAGCGGCCTCGTATCACTAGCAGTCAAGATGACAGACATCTTATCCGTATGGCTGTAACGGATCGTGCATACTCGTCTTGATCTCTGAGTCAACAGATTGGGACATTTGCAAGACAACAACCATGTGCACGAACACTTCGACGACGTCAGGAGCAGCATGGATTATCAGCTCGGAGACCATGGCTGCGGTTACCCTTGACGCTGCATCTCAGACTGTAGCGCCTGCGATGGTGTACTCAACGATGAACCTGGGTGCACGAACGGCAAAGCGATTTTTTTTTTCTTTTCGGATGAATCCAGGTTCTGTTTACAGCATCGTGATGGTCGCATCAGTGTCTGGCGACTTCGCGGTGAACGCATCTTTGAAGCGTGTATTCGTCATCGCCATACTGGCGTATCACCCGGCGAGATGGTATGGGGTGCCATTGGTTAGACGTCTCGGTCACCTCTTGTTCGCATTGACGACACTTTGAACAGTGAAAGTTACATTTCCGACGTGTTACGACCCGTGGCTCTACTCTTGATTCGATCCCTGCGAAACCCTACATTTCTGCAGGATAATGTACGACCGCATGTTGCAGGTCCTGTACGGGCCTTTACGTATACGGAAAATGATCGACTGCTGCCCTGGACAGCACATTCTCCAGATCTCTCACCAATTGAAAACGTCTTGTCAATGGTGGCTGAGCAGCTGGCTCGTCACAATACGCCAGTCGCTACTCTTGATGAACTTTGGTATCGTGTTGAAGCTGCATGGGCAGCTGTACCTGTACAGGACATCCAAGCTCTGTTTGACTCAATTCCCAGGCGTATAAAGGTCGTTATTACGGCCAGAGGTGGTTGTTGTGGGTACTGATTTTTCAGGATCTATGGACCCATAATTGCGTGAAAATGTAATCACATGTCAGTTCTAGTGTAGTATATTTGTCCAATGAATACCCATTTATCATCTGCATTTCTCCTTGGTGCAGCAATTTTAATGGCCAGTAGTGTATTTTTGTAACCGCGTCACGTGCTCGCAACGCTACCGGGCGGTATCCAACGTCGCAGTGGGCAGTTGTAGTTATGTTTTGGCTTAACAATGTATAATATTCTTATACACCTTAGTTATACCTTTTATAAGAATTTATACATGTTCCTTACGGCTGCCACAACAGCTAGACATATACATGGATGTCATTCGCTTACTGTACAGTTTCGGTCTGTCAATCTGTCTTTGCAATAATCATATACAACTTGATCATCTGTAGACGTATCATGGTATTGATCTTCTGTGGAAAAGATACTGATACCTACTAAGCCAATACTAAGTAAGTTTCTGTGATACACTTCTTTGCATAATTGTATGGCCAATACCCCTCATTTTGTAACTTTCCGAAGATGGCAGTTTAATTTGTCTAAACTGTCAAAGCGAAACAAAAATATCTATGCCAATCACGACTCAGTTTTATTCTGAAATATATACTTCAGTTGCTGCAACATAACAGCTATAAATAAAATATATGTAGGGCAAATTGAAGACTCATGGAGGAAGTCAGTGTTCAGTCGAGCAGCCTTAACACCTTGGCAACTCATCGTACCCATCACGAATCGCTCAGTCGCTGGACGGAAGAGGCGCATCTCCGGCCGGAGAACATCTATCGGCGGCGGCCGAGACACAAATCCCGAATTCCGGGTGAGGGCCAATTCCCACCGCGACCACACCGCCCGTCCCTTCCTCCCTCACCCCGCCTGACAATTTGTTGCCCTAATTTGACAAGCTGGCGGTTTTATTGGCGATAGCCGGACACGGAAGGGGAGCGAGAGGGAGCAAGGGGAGAAAAAAGGGGGAAGGAAAAAAAAGAGAGGAGTCGCGCAGGTGGAGGCGGCGAGATCGATTGCCCTATCGGCCGTGGTCAGTGCCAAAGGCGGTAGGTCTTCGGCAAGCCGCCGCCGGGTCCCGAGGACGGAGAGCCAAGGAGCGAAACTCGCGCCGCGCCGAGCAAGAAAAGGCGCCGGAGGGCAGTTTGGGTTGTGGTTCGCTGCCGGGACTGGGGACCGGTCGCTCGCGAAGGCCCTGCGCTCAAACTTCTTCCCGGGACGCAGTGACAGATAGCATTCATAACGTCTCTGGCCGCCTGGCCACTGCACAGCGGAGATTTAATTAAAACTTTCGGCGTTTCGGACAAAGCGTCAGATAGCACGTCCGCCAGAGCCAAGCTTCCGGGTTTTCACTGTGTGCTCGGAGAATATCAATATCGCTATGGTGAAGGAGTAGTTATGGGACACCGTAGCCTGTAGCATAGACATATCTCACCTTGTAAGTAGGCCGTTCAGGTTTTTATATTGTTAACGCCACGTAGCGCTCTGTATGAAACCTCCCCTTAGAAAAATTAATGAATTACTCTGTTAATAAACCTCTTACGTTATTTGATTTTCAAACAGCTGAGAACAACTGAACGTACTCAGACATTTCTCTCTTTACTTATTCTGATCAACACTAAACTGACACACAATATCTGACTTTCAACAATCCCTACAAAAGAATGGCCCTGACTAACATTAACCTATACCTTTCACGAATCACTTACCTCAAAAATCTTCGTTACTCGAACTACTGCAATACAGCGAGCGCCAGAACTGCCAGCTAAATAAAAGATTCTAACTACTGAAGGTACTAACTGCAGGGTCCCAGGTGGATGCTATTTTCCTTAACTTCCGGAAAGCGTTCGATACAGTTGCGCACTGTCGCCTGATAAACAAAGTAAGAGCCTACGGGATATCACACCAGCTGTGTGGCCGCATTGAAGAGCTTTTAGCAAACAGAACACAGCATTTTGTTATCAATGGAGAGACGTCTACAGACGTTAAAGTAACCTCTGGCGTGCCACAGGGGAGTGTTATGGGACCATTGCTTTTCACAATATATATAAATGACCTAGTAGATAGTGTCGGAAGTTCCATGCGGCTTTTCGCGGATGAATGCTGTAGTATACTGAAAAGTTGCAGGATTAGAAGATTGTAGCAAAATGCAGGAAGATCTGCAGCGTATAGGCACTTGGTGCAGGGAGTGGCAACTGACCCTTAACATGAGGAAATGTAATGTACTGCGAATACATAGAAAGAAGGATCCTTTATTGTATGATTATATGATAGCGGAACAAACACTGGTAGCAGTTACTTCTGTAAAATATCTGGGAGTATGCGTGCGGAACGATTTGAAGTTGAATGATCATATAAAATTAATTGTTGGTAAGGCGGGTACCAGGTTGAGATTCATTGGGAGAGTCCTTAGAAAATGTAGTCCATCCAACAAAGGAGGTGGCTTACAAAACACTCGTTCGACCTATACTTGAGTATTGCTCATCAGTGTGGGATCCGTACCAGATCGGGTTGACGGAGGAGATAGAGAAGATCCAAAGAAGAGTGGCGCGTTTCGTCACAGGGTTGTTTGGTAACCGTGATAGCGTCACGGAGATGTTTAGCAAACTCAAGTGGCAGACTCTGCAAGAGAGGCGCTCTGCATCGCGGTGAAGCTTGCTCGCCAGGTTTCGAGAGGGTGCGTTTCTGGAAGAGGTATCGAATATATTGCTTCCCCCTACTTATACCTCCCGAGGACATCATGAATGTAAAATTAGAGAGATTACAGCGCGCACGGAGGCTTTCAGACAGTCGTTCTTCCCGCGAACCATACGCGACTGGAACAGGAAAGGGAAGTAATGACAGTGGCACATAAAGTGCCCTCCGCCACACACCTTTGGGTGGCATGCGGAATATAAATGTAGATGGAGATGTAGATAGGCATAGATAGCAAATGAAAGATTTTGTTTGAGAGCAAACAATGTATGTACCTTAACAGTATCCAAAAGTCATAATATATATATCAGCTTATGATATCCAGTATTACAAATTTACTCTTTCTGGCGGACACACGTCCAGATCGTCC
This sequence comes from Schistocerca serialis cubense, assembly GCF_023864345.2. NCBI lineage: Eukaryota > Metazoa > Arthropoda > Insecta > Orthoptera > Acrididae > Schistocerca > Schistocerca serialis. Next base: position 1,218,601,547 of record NC_064638.1, on the reverse strand, counting down.
GCTCTTAAAATTCTGCCATCTCTCTCTCCACATCCTCTACTGCTGGCGGCTCACCTCCAACTGCGCAATGCTACGCGCTGTTCACACCAACTGCCCAACACTACAATAGAGAATATTTCAACAATGCCAACCAGCCATAGACTTCACACAGCACAGCCAGTGATTTTCATACAGAGCGCTACGTGGCGTTACCAATATAAAAACCTAAACAGCCTACTTACAACCTTTGTTACATAATGTAACTGAAACGAATTAAGCGCCTGTTTCAGAAACCACGTTAGTCGGAAATGTGTTGTGGCATGTGTGGTTCAGCGATAAACATTTCACCTGATATTGAAGGAATCGAAATATATTTTCGTATTAAATTTCATATTATTCCAAGGTTGCAGGAAAAGAAAGAATGCTGTCTTTTTTCTATCCATAATGGTTAACAAACTTAAAGTCAATGTAAAATTCACTATTGAACCTGAAACCGACAGTGGCATAAACTTGCTTGGAATATAGAACAGCATATACAATGGCAATCATAAAATTCAGAAATACTAAAAGTGACTTTACAACTAATAACGCTCCAACAGAAAATGTGACAGCTGAGGAAGGTGCACACATCCTCTAGGGGAGGGGTGAGATGGGTGGGTCAGGGGTGGGAGTCAGAGGTGGGTGTAATTAATTGATCAATTTAATTAATTTGCATATAAATTTCGTATCAAAAGTGTTTTAGCACTGCAGTCTCCCATCCACTTTGGATGTCGCTTGAATGACATGTAGTCTGCAATATCGGCTAATGTCACCATTAGAAATTTAAAGAAAAACCTGGAAAGTAATTACATCTGTCATGCAGTAATGTAACTAGAGAAAGGTAAAGAAAAACTGTTTTATTTTGTGATTATTATTTCGTATGGCATGAAAATGAAGGCTACTGTAGAGTGTTCTGCAGTGTGGTCTGAGGCGCCTTGTCACGGTTCGTGGGGCTTCCGCCGTCGGAGGTTCGAGTCCTCCCTCGGGCCTGGATCTATGTGTTGTCCTTACCTTAGATTAGCTTAAATTAGATTAAGTCGTGCGTGAGCCTAGGGAACCGATGACCTCAGCAGTTTGGTCCCATAGTCCTTAACACAAATTTCCAAAATTTCCAGTGCTCTGAAACTATAAACCAACATGTACTTAAGTATTAAAGATGTACAGATTTAAATTGTAATGAGCAGCACGTAATTAAGTATTTCTACAGCTGAATGTCTAGATTCCTTAAACATTTGTGATAATGTCGTGAGACTGATGTGCGTTTTACACACTACCAGAGGTGAACTGTTGTCCAGCGGCCGAGAAGTGGAAGAGCGTGCGAGCCACTCACTCGTTAGGTCCAAGTAAATCTTTCCATAAAGTGGTTGTATCAGAAAATCTCCGATATCCACAAATCTCCCAATTTCTGGACGCCGAACTTACCTTGCACAATACCTAGGCCTCTGGAGCACTAACGAAAGAGCCACATGGGATAAGGTCCTCATGCGACTATCGTATAACCATAAACAACTCTCTGTTTCCTGACTCCATCAAACAGTACAAATAAGTTTGAAACTTTTTATGGCACAATGCCGCACAGTGTGGTGAAGTTAAATCTAATTTCTTTCAATTGTTGATTATAATCAACCATAAATATAAATTGTAAAGATAACCAATCAAATTTTAAGTTTAAATTGTTTTAATACGTAGATTCTAACAAGTTTATACAGCCAGAGTCCTTGTGAGGAGATAGATACAACACGATGACTCTACATTACTTAGTAATATAGGTGTTAAAGCCCTAATCCCGATCACATAGCACTGAACATAAGGAAAGTAGTTCATTATTATGTCCCAGAATCCTTCCAATTAGTTAAAATCTTTATATTTGTTTGGAAAATTGTGGGATATTTAGCTGAAAACCGAGACAAATGAGAGAGGTACATGTACTTTGATTTAATACCCTAGAACGCAGGACAGCTGTATCGAGTCACTCACTAAATTGCCAGAGGCAAGCACTTTAACATCTTTACAGTAATGCAGCCATTGCGTAGGTAATACCCTTGAATATTTACATACATATTTTTGACTGTTTTGATACTTTAACAGCTACTGAGAACATATCTATAAATTTTTATAATGAATAAGAAATAGGTATGCAGCTAAGCTACTATGAGCAGCACAGAGAATGCGTTATCGTTGCCAAGATAGACACGAAGCCCACATCTTCCACAGTGGTACAGGTGTACGTGGCAACTAACTCTGCAGATGATGAAAAGATCGAAGAAGTGTGCCATGAAATAAAAGAAATTATTCAAATAGTCAAGGGAGATTTAATAGTGATGAGGGACTGGTATTTGATAGAAAGAAAAGTAGTAGATTAATATGGACTGGGGCAAGGAAAGAGAGAAGAAGTCACCTTGTAGAATTTTGCACAGAGCATCATTTAACCGTCGGTAACATTTCGTTTAAGAATCATGAAAGAAAGTTGTATACTTGGGAGAGACCTAGATGCTGGAAGGTTTCTGGTTGATTAAATAATGGTAATACAGATATCTCAGAATCAGATTTTAAACTGTAAGATATTTGCAGTAGTAGATGTTGACTCTGACCATAATTTATTGGCTATGAACTGTTGATTACAACTGAAGATATTGAAAAAAGATACTAAATTTAGGAGATGGGTCCTGGATGCATTGAGACAATCAGAAGTTGCTGAGAGATTCAGACGGGGCATTAGATAACGGTTAAGAGGGGAAAGGAATTCAGTAGAAAACGAATGGGTAGATTTAAGAGGGGGAATAGTGAAGACGGCAGAGGATGAAACAGGTAAAAAGACAAGATCTAGTGAAAATCCTTGGATAACACAGCAGATACTGAATTTAATTGATGAAAGGAGAAAATATAAAAAACAATTAAATGAAACAGGCGAAGGTCGACACAAAAGTCTAAAAAATCACCCTGAAAGAAGTGCAATATGGCTAACCAGGAATGTTTAGGAGACAAAGGATTTAGAAGTATTTTTCACTATGGGAAAGATAGATACCACCTATAGGAAAACTGCAGAGGCCTTTGGAGAAAAGAAAGAAGCTCTATGAATATCAAGAACTCAGATGGAAAACCAGTCCGAAGCAAAAAAGGGAAAGCTGAAAGTTGGAAGATGTATATAGAGGGTCTATTCAGAGGAGATAAACTTTAAGGCAATATTATAGGAATGGAAGGGGACGTAGGAGTTGATGAAACGAGGGATATGATACTGCGAGAAGAGCTGGACAGAGCGCTGGAAAACCCAAGTCGAAACAACTTCCTGGGGTTGATGAAATTCCACCAAAACTACTGATAGCCTTGGGAAATCCAGCCGTGACAAAACTTCCATAAAGTGCAGATGTTTGAACTGGAGAAATACCCCAACACTTCAAGAAGTATGTCTTAATAATAAAGGAGACATATGATGAGAACTGTGATCGAATTATCTGTTTAATAAGTAACGGTTGCAAAATACTAACACGAATCCTTTAAAGAAGAATGTAAAAACAGTTAGAAGCCGACCTCGGGGAGGATCACTTTGGTTTCTGGAGAAATGTAGGAACACGAGAAGCAGCACTGACCCTATGATAGGTTAAGAAAAGGCAATTCTATGTTTATAGCATTTGGGGTCTTAGAGAAGGCTTTTGACAATATTGACGTGCACTTTCTTTGATGTTTTGAAGGTAGCAGGGGTAAAATACTGGGAGCGAAAGGGTATTCGCAACTTCTACAGAAACCAGACGGCAGTTATAAGAGTCTAGGGGCACGAAAGGGAAACAGTGGTCGAGAGGGGAGTGAGAGATTGTTGTAGGCTATTCCAGATGTTATTCAATCTGTAGATCGAGCAAATAGTAAAGAAAACCAAAGAAAAATTTGGAATATGAACTACAGCGGAGTTAGAAGAAACGAAAATTTTGAGGTTTACCAATGACATTCTAATTCTGTCAGAAACAGCAAAGGAGTTGCAAGACTGGAAGAGCCGTTGAGCGGAATGGACAGAGACCTGAAAAATGGATATCAGATGAACATCGACAAAAGCGAAACAAGCATAATGGACTGGAGGCGAACTAAATCAGGTAATGCCGAAGGAATTGTATTAGGGAACATTACACTTAAAGCAGTAGATGAATTCTGTGATTCGGGCAGCAGAGTAACTAATGATGGCCAAAGTATAGAGGGTACAAACTGTGGACGAGCAATGCCAAGAAAAACGATTCTGAAGAAAAAAAATTTGTGTACATGGGATATAGATGTAAGTGTCGAAAGTCCTTAATGAAGGCATCTGTCTAGAGTGTGGCCTTCTATGTATGTGAAACGTGGATGATAAACAGTTTGGCAAGAAGAGCATAGATTTTTTGAAGCGTAGTGGCTACAGAACAATGCTGAAGATTAGACTGGTAGATCACGTAACTAATGAAGAGATACTGAATATAACTGGGCAGAAATGAAATTTGTGGTACACCTCTAACTAGAAGAAGGAATCGGTTGGAAAGACGCATTCTGAGACATCACGGAATCAGCAGTTTACTATTACAGGGATGTATGGGAGTTTAAATTGTAGATGGAGGCCGAGACATGGATACAGCAAGCATATTCCGAAGGACGGAAGCTGCTGTAGTTATCTGAAGATGAAGAGGCTTGCACAGGATGGAGTAGCACGGAAAGCTGCATCAAACCAGTCTTAGGACCGAAGAACCCAACAGCAACACCATCTATAAATTTTTGGGAAACCTCTATTTCTGACTCTAGAAGTGACAGCAAAAATGAATATAGCAGACAGACTTTGAAGAACTGTACTTTTGAACAAAACACAACTTTTTTTCACAAATACATGTTTCGGCGAGGTTTCATCATCATCAATGGGTTGCCGTTTATGTTTCTGTAACACCAACCTTCAAACTGAAGAAAAATATGCAAGACTAAATTTAGTTGCAAAATTTCCAAATACGCTTAAATATTTAAACATTGCGATAGACATGACAGCATCCGACTACTGTCGCCCTGATTCCTGTAGATAGTGAACAGAAACTAGAAGGCAAGTGCCATTTAAGCTGTGGAATGCGAGAGTGTGAGATATCGAAAGAGGCCAGCTTCTTGTTACTTTCGGCACCTGGAAAATGAGGAAAGCTTACAGTTACTGCTGATTTATTTTTCTCTGATTGTGTTATTAAAATTCACTGTATGTTCCCACGTATTTTCTTTGTAAACGTAACAGTTTAATATACAGAAGGAGAACACATGCGCATCGCGGTAAAAAAAATAAGCTGAAAAAAGATGTCATTAAGAAGAATATAAGGAATGAAGGAAAACATCAAGTTGCGTTAAAAACAGCAATAGGAAAACTATATGTGGGTGCTTCGCCGAGCAGACAGAAACGGAAGTAGGGTAAAAAATTTACAGTATTAGAGATATGGAATGTTCCAAGCATTTGTGATGGTGACAATGTTAATTAACATATCAGTTTACTGTCGCACTGAAATTAACTGGCCGGCCGAAGTGGCCGTGCGGTTAAAGGCGCTGCAGTCTGGAACCGCAAGACCGCTACGGTCGCAGGTTCGAATCCTGCCTCGGGCATGGATGTTTGTGATGTCCTTAGGTTAGTTAGGTTTAACTAGTTCTAAGTTCTAGGGGACTAATGACCTCAGCAGTTGAGTCCCATAGTGCTCAGAGCCATTTGAACCATTTTTGAAATTAACTATCTACATGCAGCAAAGTACTTACAAGGGAACCTCCCATCGCACCCCCCTCAGATTTAGTTATAAGTTGGCCCAGTGGATAGGCCTTGAGAAACTGAATACAGATCAATTGAGAAAACAGGAAGAAGTCGTGTGGAACTATGAAAAAATAAGCAAAATATACAAACTGAGTAGTCCATGCACAAGATATGCAACATCAAGGATAATCTGAGCCCAGGAGTGCCGTGGTCCCGTGGTTGGCGTGAGAAGCTGCCGAGCGAGAGGTCCTTGGTTCAAGACTTCCCTCGAGTGAAAAATTTACTTTCCTTAATTTCGCAAAGTTATGATCTGTCCGTTCCTTCATTGACGTCTCTGTTCACTGTAATAAGTTTTGTGTCTGCGTTTTGTGACCGCACCGCAGAACAGTGCGATTAGTAGACGAAAGGACGTGCCTCTACAAGGGTAACCGAAAACATTTGATCGCAAGGTCATAGGTCAACCGATTCCTCCACAGGAAAACACGTCTGATATATTCTATACGACACTGGTGACGGCATGTGCGTCACATGGCAAGAATATGTTGTCGACCCACCTAACTTGTACACTTGGCGAATGGGTAAAAAGATTCTTCTACCTTGCCCGATTTGGGTTTTCTTGTGGATGTGATAATCACTCCCAAAAAATGATGAAAACATAAGAGTTTGTCACATAAACTGCAACAAATGAATGCAACAGATTCACAGTCGCACAGTTTTCACTGTGCTCTGTCAAAACATATGTTTTTAACGTTTTCATACAACGTCCCCATACACGGCGCAGTTACCTCGCCTCGGACGGACAGATAATAATTGTCTGAAAATAAAAAATTAAACTTTTCACTCGAGGGGAGACTTGAACCAAGCACCTCACGTTCTGCAGCTCCTCACGCTAACCACGGGAACCGACACTCCTGGGTTCACTTTGTCCTTGATGTTGCCTATCTTCCACATGGACTACTCAGTTTGTATATTTTGCATATCTTTTTTCATAGTTCCACGCAACTTCTTCCTGTTTTCTCGACTGATCTGTGTTCAGTTTTTCAAGGCCTATCCACTGTGCCAACTTATAACTAAATCTGAGGGGGTGCGATGGGGAGGTTCCCTTGTTAGTGAGCTCCGTTGAATCTGTGGATATGTAGGTGTAGACAAAGAATTGTGGTTCAGCTGCTTTGGATACTCTGTTTAGAATCACGCGCATTTCAGAAGACACTCAGAGACTGTGTTTATGATGACTGCTCCAAGGAATTAACACTCTAAACTGTGATGAAATATGAAAATGAAGACATTTACTGTTCCACTATATTCTTTCAACACATTTCCATAACACAATTTCGTATTTTTATTACGAGTTTCCCATCTCAAGCGCACAATTCCCGAAGCACTACGGATAATTATCGTTATGGATTGTCGAGGGCAGTCGCGTCTTTGTGACATTCGTAGTTAAACCTCAGTGAACTGTTTTCTTACACTTTACTTGATCTAGTATAGTAAAAATAGAGAAACTATAGTACTCTTAAGAGCGGTTAAAGATTACTTATTATGAATGTGCAATTAATAATTTTTGCTTCATTTCACTTGCCTTATAGTACACGTAGTTTCTCTTAAAATGAAAAATTATGGCTATTTGCACGGCATCAGACGTTCCCAGCTTATAAATATAAATAAATGACGTTCATTATAAATCTACAAACAGTAGTGTAGACGGTAATTGGTAACTTATTTAGCATACGTCTGAGACTTTATCGTGTAGCTAACAATATTCCTCATTAAAGAAAACAGCAAAATTACATTAAGTAATCAGTATTCCACAGACAAAATCCAGTATTACTTCTATTGAGAGGCACACGGCTCAGAGGGCTAAATTTTTCCCCCCTGCTCGAAGATATAGCTTCACTCGGAAAACAAAACAATTAAATTCGAAGTTAATCTCGGCGGCGCTTTCTTTCCAACGAAGCTAAAGGCGACCGAGCAGATAATTGAGACTAATGGTCTCCCGGAGGAAAGTAATTCAATTACCTGGACGATCCTGCGCCCAATAGCTGAAGAGGGACCAATAAGGAACTCGGAGCTACTTATAGGAAAAGCTTTTTGCTTTCTGATTCCCAGCCGAAGTGCTACTGAAGCTCCAGTATCAAGCGAATTGATAATCATTTGTATTTCTATTCTTTGCCAATTCTGTTTGAATTCTGTGTCGTATACATACTAGTGACTCCCCGAAACGCAGCACTGTCAATTCGAATACTTCACAAACCCCGCTGACAGTTAATTAATCAATAAGATGACATAGCGTAAATCAGACATGACCTGACTTAGAAATAACGAATAGCATCACGTCAATTAAAAAGTGAATCTCGGTAAGTTAAACAAGTCGGAAACTGTGTAAATGGAAGATAAGGAAACTGTAGTAGGGCTTTCTCGTGGACACGTATAATGATTTCAATGACAGTTTTATTTGCAAAAGGAAGTCCGTCCCCATAGCTGACTGGTCAGTGAGTCTAACTGCCATGCAGCGGGTCCGGTTTCGATTGGCGCCTCGATCGGAGATTTTCTTCTCTAGGCCACTGGGCACTGTGCTGTTCGCATTGAAATTTCTTTATTTAAATGTGCGTGTCTGTACTTAAATACTTAAATTGCTGAATATCTGAGAAGATGAAACTTCTACGTTACTTGATTCTGAAACATCTGAGTAAAACTGAACGTACTGAGCCTACTTTCTCTTTACTTTTCCTTATCATGTCAACACTGACCCACAATATTCTAGCACAACGCGATCTGACTGCTCAAAAAAAAAAAAAAAAAAAAATTACAACCTTGCTTCAAATAATTAATTCAAAAGAATGGCCCTAACTAAAAAGAAATCTTAACGATAACCTATACATTTCATTAAGCACTTACCTAACAAAAACCTTCATTACGCGAACTGCTGCAATACAGCGAGCGTTAGTACTGCTAGCTAAATAAAAGATTCTAACTACTAAAGCCACTAACTACTAATAGGCATGTGGTTAGCAAAGGAAAGGTTTTGTTGCAAACCAAATACTGTATTTTTTACTTTAATAATATGACATCCAGTTCAAACTCGAATACAAATCGTCATTGACATCCAGTATAGAGATATATAATCATCAATAATTTTCATTCTCAAAGTCGGTTACTTCCACATCGTTAGCCTACGCTAGCACTATAGACCTCTACCCTCCATCAATGCTTACTTCTCATGTTTAACATCCATCACTGCTGCCTGTTCACCTCCAACTGCCCAACAGTACTTCCATCACTGCTGGTGACTAACTTCCAACTGCCCAACACTACTGGCGATTAACTTCCAACAACGAGTCCGACCAGCCACAGAGTCTCTTACAAAGGGCAGTAAGAGATCCAATGCAAAGCGCTACACAGCGCTGCCAACACGGAAGCAGCCCACTCACACCATCACCATTTCAGCATCATCGACACTGAAGTTAACCAGTCGGCTTAGGCTGATACGACCTGCAACTCGGCGGTCTAACTTCCCCAGGTGGGGACTACCGGGCACAAGTGCCATATGATCATCATTATTTGTAGAAAAAAAGCCAATCATTATTTGTTGAAATAAAGCAAATCATTATTTCCGCAGATAATACATCAACTACGAAGAACTTCCATGGAAATCTGTTCAGCATAATGGCGGGTTGAACTACGAAGTTGGACAAAATTTATTTGACTTCAGTACAGTAATAAAGCCACAGTTGCAATAAATTACAGAGTTTATATGACCAATTTTGGTGAAGCTCAGTCGCCATTATCAAATGTAACAAGTATGAAAAGAGTAGGCCATAAATTATGGGAACCTGAAATATATGTAACATCTAACCACAACACCTTTGGCACAGGATACGATACTGAAAATTTATCAAGTTAAATTAAACCACATTGTGTAGTAATGGTAAAGAAACAACTTTATTGCGCTTGAGCACTGTGAGGCCTTTATCTATACAGAACATTAAAACATTGACGTCGTACATATTGGATAACGTTGACCAACTACTTGCATAACGAACTGGACAAGTGAAGATCTTGTCTTATTAATCTTAGCACTTCTGTTGCTGTTCTGAAACATACATCGCCCAACTAGAGTCGAACCATTAACTGAAGTATCAGAACTCACCTACAAAAATTAACACTTTTCAGTGGTTTATAAATAGTAAAATTCCCTAATAAGATGACAGTTATGCCTTGTGGTAAATAAATTTCCTGACATAACGTACTAAATTGTACCTTGATGAAGTTAATGAAATAACAACATCCATGCATGAATACTGCATATTATTATCTATATATATTGTCTCCAAACCAGATGGCCAACTCTGAAACAAAAAATCTCCACATCTGCAAAATAAAATGAACGTCACAATAATCTAACCATAAAATGTGGATAAAACATTGCCACCCGTTATTATAGTCTCACCTCAACGTCTTAAAGTTGAAAATACATAACCTGTAATCTTGAACACAACACTCAGTAGCACCTTGGCAAGAAACAACTGTTTACATGGATGACACACGCGAAGCTGGGGCTACTATATGACTGATCAACAACGTTGGATGCTGCCTGTTTACTAATTCTCGCAACTCGCCATCAGGGTGCACACCAGACCAATACGCATGAACAAGACACTAACAGCTGTACAGGTTAGGCATAAATGCATTCATCTTACGAGATCAATAACCACAACAGTATCCAACCACTACAAAATTGCTCACTATTATTTAGTAATGCAAAGATATGTAATTAATGCAATAACATGAGCCCCTCGCTCGTTTTTCCATATATACAAAACTATGTAAAGATGCTGGGTACAGGTAACATTTAACGACAACGAATGAGATTAACAATATTGTCCTAGGATCAGGACAACAATAAGGGTAGTTCATAAAACACATAAGAACATGGTACTACAAACGGTGAAAGAAAAAATGGTTCAAATGGCTCTGAGCACTATGGGACTCAACTGCTGTGGTCATCAGTCCCCTAGAACTTAGAACTACTTAAACCTAACTAACCTAAGGACATCACACACATCCATGCCCGAGGCAGGATTCGAACCTGCGACCGTAGCAGTCGCACGGTTCCGGACTGTGCGCCTAGAACCGCGAGACCACCGCGGCCGGCACGGTGAAAGAACAAGGACTTCTGTGTACCACAGATGTGACAAGATGTGAAAGGTCTAGATTAGGAAATGTAGCTCTAGGTCTAGGTAATACATTAGATCATTTATACAAAGAAAATGTAGACAGCAAACAGCATCACATACAGATTAAACTACTAAGCTATACATACATTAAATCATTTGGATCAGTATACAAAACAAATCCACCAGACATTGTACAGTCTAACGTATGGGGGAAGTCTCGTTGTGTTTGTGTATCACAAGATGTGAAAGACCATAAGTCTGTCTTGATAAAACATTATAAGTTTATAATGTGGATTAATTAAACTTGATTAATTTACAGTATTGTTTCCTATGAAAAAAGTGTTGTGTTTAGATGTTACATGTGTTTCAGGTTCTCATAATTAATAGCCGACTTATTTTATACTTGTTACATTTGATAATGGTGACTGAGCTTCAGCGGAACTAGCCATGTAAACTCTCTGTAATTTACTGCGACTGTGGCTTGACTAGCGCACTGAAGTCAAATAAAACTGTCATGTCGACTTAAGAAAGCTGAACACTATATATTTGCCAAACATCGTGGTCTAGAATCATCTTTCACAATATCTGCCCACGTGACACATCCAAGGAACGTAATCCTATAACATGCTCTCTTCCAGGCCTCAAAAGCAGCCAGGATTTCTTGATTGTACTTCGGAGACCTGATGCGTCAGAAACAGCGCCTGAATGAATATACATTTAAATGGTCTGAACTGGGCCATGTCGAGGTCTTCGCATATCTTAGGTAACCCATGGCTTGGGGAACAGAAACACTTTCTTCTAAACGGTTTGTCCTCGTCGCAAGTGTTTAATATTGTACTCTCAAAATTCTCTCCGAGTCAAACACATACAGGGTGGTCCATTGATAGTGACCGGACCAAATATCTCACGAAATAAGCGTCAAACGAAGAAACTACAAAGAATGAAACTTGCCTAGCTTGAAGGGGGAAACCAGATGGCGCTATGGTTGGCCCGCTAGATGGCGCTGCCATAGGTCAAACGGATATCAACTGCGTTTCTTAAAATAGGAACCCCCATTTCTTATTATATATTAGTGTAGTACGTAACGAAATATGTTTTCGTTGGACCACTTTTTTCGCTTTGTGACAGATGGCGCTGTAATAGTCGCAAACATGTGGCTAAAAATTTTGGACGAACAGTTGGTAACAGGTAGGATTTTAAAATTAAATTACTGAACGTAGGTACGTTTGAGTTTTATTTCGGTTGTTCTGATGCGATAAATGTACCTTTATTAACTTATCATTTTTGAGAACGCATGCTGTTACAGAGTAGTTACCTGTAAATACCACATTAATGCAATAAATGCTCAGAATGATGTCCGTCAACCTGTATGCATTTGGCAATACGTGTAACGACATTCCTCTCAACAGCTAGTAGTTCGCCTTCCGTAATGATCGCACATGCGAGTTGTCGGCGGATCACGGTAGCAAATATCCTTCAACTTTCCCCACAGAAAGAAATCCAGGGACGTCAGATCCGGTGAACGTGCGGGCCATGGTATGGTGCTTCGACAACTAATCCACCTGTCATGAAATGTGCTAATCAATACCGCTTCAACCGCACGCGAGCTATGTGCCGGACATCCATCAATTTGGAAGTACATCACCATTCCATCATGCAGTGAAACATCTTGCAGTAACATCAGTAGAACATTACGTAGGAAATCAGCATACATTGCACCATTTAGATTGCCATCGATAAAATGGGGCCCAATTATCCTTCCTCCCATAACGCCGCATCATACTTTGACCCGCCAAGGTCGCTGAGGTTCCACTTGTCGCAGCCATCGTGGATTTTCCGTTGCCCAATAGTGCATATTATGATGGTTTAAGTTACCGCTGTTGGTGAATGACGCTTCGTCGCTAAATAGAACGCGTGCAAAAAATCATCGTCCCGTAATTTGTCTTGCGCCCAGTGGCAGAACTGTACACGACGTTCAAAGTCGTCGCCATGCAATTCCTGTTGCATAGAAATATGGTACGGGTGCTGTCGCTGTTGATGTAGCATTCTCAACACCGGCGTTTTTGAGATTCCCGATTCTCGCGCAATTTGTCTGCTACTGATGTGCGGATTAGCCGCGACAGCAGCTAAAACACCTACTTGTGCATCATCATTTGTTGCAGGTCGTGGTTGACGTTTCACATGTTGCTGAATGCTTCCTGTTTCCTTAATAACGTACCTATCCGGCGAACGGTCCGGACACTTGGATGATGTCATCCAGGATGACGAGCAGCATACATAGCACGCGCCCATTGGGCATTTTGATCACAATAGCCGTACATCAACACGATATCGACCTTTTCCGCAATTGGTAAACGGTCCATTTTAAGACAGGTAATGTACCACGAAGTAAATACCGTCCACACTGGTAGAATGGTACATGATACCACGTACTTATACGTATGTGACTATTAAAGCGCCATCTATCACAAAGCGAAAAAAGTGGTCCAACTAAAACATTCATATTTATTTACGTACTACACGAATATCTAATAAAAATGGGGGTTTCTATTTAAAAAAGAAACGCATTTGATATTCGTTTGACCTATGGCAGCGCCATCTAGCGCGCTAACCATAGTGCCATCTGGTTTCCCACTTCAAGTTACACGAGTTCCGTTCTTTGTAGTTTTTTCGTTTGATGCTTATTTCGTGAGATATTTGGCCCAGTCACTATCAATGGATCACCCTGTATATGTGGCTGAAAAGAATCAACTACCACAGAAAGTAGTTCTTGTTAAAACGTGACTTGCTTGTACGCAGCAACTATACAGCTTTGCAAACGGCCAAATAGTGTTAGCCAGCAGCTTTGGCAAAAATAGATGACAACACTAATTAGCAAGTGTTAACTGTTAATTAGAAGACGTGTTACAATACTTATCCGAAGTCTGAAGATGGTGTGTACTGATGGTGATAAATGTTTACGTGCACTGCCCCGTCATTAAAATTGGTGTAGTCCTACACCTGATAAATAATGACTGACATTCTCTTGTTGGCGATTGTAGATGACTGCTGAGATACTGCTTAACAAGCTGAGTGGACCACTGTATCTGCGTATATTCACGTTTCTGAGATGGTTGTCCACTTCGAAACTATTTGTGCCACGTTAGGCTTATGCATTATCTAAGTCACGTCGTGCACCCATTCCTTGGTGCCTGACCATATCTGTGTTGCACCTGAGTCGAGGGCTCCTTGGTGCTAACCTTATCAATTACTGTCTCCCTTTAATGTCGTTCAGCACCTACAACTGCAGCCTGGATTGTGGCTATATTGTATATGAACTTACTCTCCATGTATTTTATCCCGGAAACATTCGTACTTTCAAAGAGTATGTTACAGTCTAAATTGTCAAAAGATTTCTCTAAAATCTAAATGTGCTTTATATATAATTCTCATCTATTTTGTAAATAGAAAGGTGAATATCGCCTCGCTTGATACTACACTTCTCCTGTAAGAATACGCTGTTCTCACCAACAATGATTATTGTGTCATATATGAATGCAGTGGCCGGCCGCTGTGACCAAGCTGTTCTACGCGCTTCGGTTCGGAGCCGCGCTGCTGCTACGGGAATGGATGTGTGTGATGTCAATAGGTTAGTTAGGTTTAATTAGTTCTAAGCCTTTTTTTTTTTGGTCATCAGTCTACTGACTAGTTTGATGCGGACCGCAACGAATTCCTTTCCTGTGCTAACCTCTTCATCTCAGAGTAGCACTTGCAACCTATGTCCTCAATTATTTCCATGACGTATTCCAATATCTGTCTTCCTCTACAGTTTTTGCCCTCTACAGCTCCCTCTAGTACCATGGAAGTCATTCCCTCATGTCTTAGCAGATGTCCTATCATCCTGTCCCTTCTCCTTATCAGTGTTTTCCACGTATTCCTTTCCTCTCCGATTCTGCGTAGAATCTCCTCATTCCTTCCCTTATCAGTCCACCTAATTTTCAACATTCGTCTATAGCACCACATCTCAAATGCTTCGATTCTCTTCTGTTCCGGTTTTCCCACAGTCCATGTTTCACTACCATACAATGCTGTACTCCAGACGTACATCCTCAGAAATTTCTTCCTCAAATTAAGGCCGGTATTTGATATTAGTAGACTTCTCTTGGCCAGAAATGCCTTTTTTGCCATAGCGAGTCTGCTTTTGATGTCCTCCTTGCTCCGTCCGTCATTGGTTATTTTACTTCCTAGGTAGCAGAATTCCTTAACTTCATTGACTTCGTGACCATCAATCCTGATGTTAAGTTTCTCGCTTTTCTCATTTCTACTACTTCTCATTACCTTTGTCTCTCTCCGATTTACTCTCAAACCATACTGTGTATTCATTAGTGTGTTCATTCCGTTCAGCATATAATTTAATTAATCTTCACTTTCACTCAGAATAGCAATGTCATCAGCGAATCGAATGATTGATATCCTTTCACCTTGTATTTCAATTCCACTCCTGAACCTTTCTTTTATTTCCATCATTGCTTCCTCGATGTACAGATAGAATAGTAGGGGCACAGCCTTGTCGTACACCCATCTTAATAAGAGCACTTCGTTCTTGATCGTCCACTCTTATTATTCCCTCTTGGTTGTTGTACATATTGTATATGACCCGTCTCTCCCTATAGCTTACCCCTACTTTTTTCAGAATCTCGAACAGCTTGCACAATTTTATGTTGACGAACGCGTTTTCCAGGTCGACAAATCCTATGGAAGTGTCTTGATTTTTCTTTAGCCTTGCTTCCATTATTAGCCGTAACGTCAGAATTGCCTCTCTCGTCCCTTTACCTTTCCTAAAGCCAAACTGATCGTCACCTAGCGCATTCTCAATTTTCTTTTCCATTCTTCTGTATATTATTCTTGTAAGCAGCTTCGACGCATGAGCTGTTAAGCTGATTGTGCGAGAATTCTGGCACTGTCAGCTCTTGCCGTCTTCGGAATTGTGTGGATGATGCTTTTCCGAAAGTCAGATGGTATACTGCCAGACTTATATTCTACGCACCAACGTGAATAGTCGTTTTGTTGTCACTTCCCCCAATTATTTTAGAAATTCTGATGGAATGTTATCTATCCCTTCTACCTTATTTGACCGTAAGTCCTCCAAAGCTCTTTTAAATTCCGATTCTAGAACTGGATTCCCTATCTCTTCTAAATCGACTCCTGTTTCTTCTTCTATCACATCAGACAAATCTTCACCCTCATAGAGGCTTTCAATGTATTTTTTCCACCTATCTGCTCTCTCCTCTGCATTTATCAGTGGAATTCCAGTTGCACTCTTAATGTTACCACCGTTGCTTTTAATGTCACCAAAGGTTGTTTTGACTTTCCTGTATGTTGAGTCTGTCCTTCCGACAATCATATCTTTTTCGATGTCTTCACATTTTTCCTGCACCCATTTCGTCTTAGCTTCCCTGCACTTCCTATTTATTTCATTCCTCAGCGACTTGTATTTCTGTATTCCTGATTTTCCCGGAACATGTTTGTACTTCCTCCTCTCATCAATCAACTGAAGTATTTCTTGTGTTTCCCATGGTTTCTTCACAGCTACCTTCTTTGTACCTATGTTTTCCTTCCCAACTTCTGTGATGGCCCTTTTTAGAGATGTCCATTCCTCTTCAACTGTACGGGCTACTGCGCTATTCCTTATTGCTGTATCTATAGCGTTAGAGAACTTCAAACGTATCTCGTCATTCCTTAGTACTTCCGTATCCCACTTCTTTGCGTATTGATTCTTCCTGACTAAAGTCTTGAACTTCAGCCTACTCTCCATCACTACTATATTGTGATCTGAGTCTATATCTGCTCCTGGGTACGCCTTACAATCCAGTATCTAATTTCGGAATCTCTGTCTGACCATGATGTAATCTAATTGAAATCTTCCCGTATCTCCCGGCCTTTTCCAAGTATACCTCCTCCTCTTGTGATTATTGAACAGGGTATTCGCTATTACTAGCTGAAACTTGTTACAGAACTCAATTAGTCTTTCTCCTCTTTCATTCCTTGTCCCAAGCCTATATTCTCCCGTAACCTTTTCTTCTACTCCTTCCCCTACAACTGCATTCCAGTCGCCCATGACTATTAGATTTTCGTCCCCCTTTACGTACTGCATTACCCTTTCAATATCCTCATACACTTTCTCTATCTGTTCATCTTCAGCTTGCGACGTTGGCATGTATACCTGAACTATCGTTGTCGGTGTTGGTCTGCTGTCGATTCTGATTAGAACAACCCGGTCACTGAACTGTTCACAGTAACACACCCTCTGCCCTACCTTCCTAATCATAACGAATCGTACACCTGTTATACCATTTTCTGCTGCTGTTGATATTACCCGATACTCATCTGACCAGAAATCCTTGTCTTCCTTCCACTTCACTTCACTGACCCCTACTATATCTAGACTGAGCCTTTGCATTTCCCTTTTCAGATTTTCTAGTTTCCCTACCACGTTCAAGCTTCTGACATTCCACGCCCCGACTCGTAGAACGTTATCCTTTCGTTGATTATTCAATCTTTTTCTCATGGTAACCTCCCCCTTGGCAGTCACCTCTCGGAGATCCGAATGGGGGACTATTCCGGAATCTTTTGCCAATGGAGGGATCATCATGACACTTCTTCAATTACAGGCCACATGTCCTGTAGATACACGTTACGTGTCTTTAATTCAGTGGTTTCCATTGCCTTTTGCATCCTCATGTCGTTGATCATTGCTGATTCTTCCGCCTGTAGGGGCAATTTCCCACCCCTAGGACAAGAGAGTGCCCTGAACCTCTATCCGCTCCTCCGCCCTCTTTGACAAGGCCGTTAGAAGAATTAGGCTGATTATTTATCAAAATTTAGGCAGTGGCGGGGATCGAACCCGGAACCGAAGACGTTTGATTATGAATCAAAGACGCTACCCCTTGACCACGGGGACATATTAATTGCATGGAACTGATAACTTCAGATGTTAACTCCCATAGTGCTTGGAGCCATTTGAATTTTTATGAATGCAGCATCTTCTGCATAAAAAAATGTAAATGTTCGTTTCAACAAAACTGTAAATCTCCGAAACGTCCTCACCGATTCCTCCATAATTTTAACACATTGTCTCGTTCGGACACGCACGTGGTTTTGTATAGCTGATGGAGCGACAAATTGTACACACACATACACACACACACACAAACACGCACACACACACACACACACATATGACAAATAAAAATGTGATGAATAAAATATATGTACACCACTGGTCATTAAAATTGCCACACCAAGAAGAAGTGCACATGATGAACGGGTATTCATTGGACAAATATATTTTACTACAACTGACATAAGATTACATTTTCACGCAATTTGGGTGCCTAGGTCCTGAGAAATCAGTACGCAGAAAAAGCACCTGTGGCCGTAATAACGGCCTTGATAGCCTGGGCATTGAGTCTAACAGAGCTTGGATGGCGTGTACAGGTACAGCTACCCATGCAGCTTCACCACGATACCACAGTTCATCAAGTGTAGTGACTGGCGTATTGTGACGAGCCAGCTGCTAAGCCACCATTGACCAGACGTTTTCCTTTGGTGGGAGATCTGGGCAGGGCAGCAGTCAAACATTTAATGTGTGTGAAACCTTATGGGACTTAACTGCTAAGGTCATCAGTCCCTAAGCTTGCACACTACTTAACATAAATTATCGTAAGGACAAACACACACACCCATGCCTTAGGGAGGACTCGAACCTCCGCCGGGACTAGCCGGTCGAACATTTTCTGTATCCAGAAAGGCCGGTACAGGACCTGCAACATGCGGTCGTGCATTATCCTGCTGAAATGTAGGGTCTCGCGGGGATCCAATGAAGGGTAGAGCCACGAGTCGTAAAACATTTGAAATGTAACGTCTATTGTTCAAAGTGCCGTCAATGGGAACAGGAGGCGACCGAGACGTTTAACCAGTGGCAACCCATACCATCAAGCCGGATGATACGCCAGTATGGCGATGACGAATACACGCTTCCAATGTGCATTCACCGCGATGTTGCCAAACACGGATGCGACCATCATGATGCTGTAAACAGAACCTGGATTCATTCGAAAACATGTCATCTCGACTGCTAGTGATACGAGGCCGTTGGGATCCAGCACGGCGTTCCGTATTACCCTCCTGAACCCATCGATTCCATATTCTGCTAACAGCCATTGGATCTCGACCAACGCGAGCAGCAATGTCGCGATACATAAACCGAAATCACGATAGGCTATAATCTGACCTTTATCAAAGTCGGAAACGTGATGGTACGCCTTTCTCCTCCTTACACGAGGCATCACAACAACGTTTCACCAGGCAACGCCGGTCAACTGCTGTCTGTATATGAGAAATCGGTTGGAAACTTTCCTCATGTCAGCATGTTGTAGGTGTCGCCACCGCCGCCAACTTTGTGTGAATGGTCTGAAAAGCTACTCATTTGCATATCACAGCATCTTTTTCCTGTCGGTTAAATTTCGCGTCTGCAGCACGTCACCTTCGTGGTGTAGCAATTTTAATGGCCCGTAGTGTATTAATATACTATATGGCACATCAGAAGGGATATAAGAACACATGCGTAATCGAATGCAACGTGGTGTCGAAATTTAAAAGTGTTGGTGAACTTTTGTTTGTTTATAATCTTTCATTTTCTATTTACACTGCCGGAAAAAAATTAGTACACCCTTTTAGGATTCTCCAATTCATTCATTATTTCTTGTTTCATCAGTACATATGGGTTACTTGGAATGATTACATTTGCTTATCAGTAGTAGAAGCGGCTCTGAGGTACAAGGTATCCACGCATGCTGAGATGTCTAAGTTAGTATGTGGTGTGGCCTTCTCGGGTGCCAATGCAGGAGGTGCCTCTGGCATCCAGTCATTCGTACAGATGGCGAATAGTGGTCTCGAATATTTTATGCCACTCCTGCTCGACCTGTTCGAGTATTGGTTGACGAATCACACAAATCACTTCTCGACCCATCCTGTCCCATATGTGCTTGACTGGAGATGCATCCGGAGATCGTATTGGCCAGGGATGTTCCTACACGTCTTGCGGAGCATGTTAAGTTTCACAGGCAGTCTGTGGGCGAGCATTATCCTGTTGGAGCAACACAATTCACTGTTGTAGGACGAACGGCGAAAGAAGGGGTCTGACAACATTCTGCAACAACCAAACGCTTGTTAGCGACCCGTCCAGGAATACACAAGTTGAACGTTGCGTTTCGCACAAAAGAGTATAATGCCTGGGGTGAAGCCACCGTGTCTTTGACCACTGCACTCTACGAGACAGCGCTCAACAGGTGCACGTCGTACGCTCAAACTACCATTACCTGCATGCAGGCAGAATATTCTTTGAATGCTGAATACCAGGGCATGCCATTCCATCTTCTAAGCGATCCTCTGACGGCATCAGTCCAGCCGTACATTCGATGCTGTTGCTTGAGTGGAAGACTGGCAAGAGGGGTGCATACCTATTGCGCCACTTTTAATAACTGGTTCGCTACAGTTGGTGTTGACATGTCTGGGCTCAAAAGCGCTCTTAAACGTGCTGTGAGAGTTGTACCATCTGCCACCACTGGACTTACAGTACGATGGTCCTGGCTGGCACATGTGCTGCTTGGATGTCCAGAACGTTGTCTACTGGTGTGAGTATATTCACTTGGCCACTGATACCAGCATCGTTGCATACCCGACGCAGCACGTTCAACTTGTGTGGCAGTTCCCCGAAAGGACCATACCGCCATTCGAATTTCACCACCTTCAGACTCGCTCATTTGCCTGTAGTAAACTTGAGTGCGTCCCTTTGGCATGCCTATCTACCTGCTTCACACGTTTACACAACACTGAGCCTTCTGGCTGTGAGCATTGCGCACTGAAGGGTAAACCGAGGTGGTTCTCTAGCAGTTATGCCGTTGCACTATCAGCTGGCAGACAACATTGAAACCATTATCAATATATTTACTATCTCCCAGGTGGCGTATGTCGTCATCGGATAAATATCGACGTCGTCTATCCACGTGTGCCAACTTTTCTCCGGCAGCAAACAGGAAAGGCGTGTTTAGTGCTAAACAGCTTATGATTAGGATACTGTTATGGAATGTCAATCTGCAGTAGCAATTAATAAGGCTCCAGATCAGAGACAGGTGGGAAGAAGAGATGTACAGAGGAATTGGAGGTAATGCAGATAGAGGAAGAGAAAGATGTGAGGAGGTGATGAACAGAGAAAGGAGTCAGGAGGAGGACATGGATAAAGATAGGGCAGAAGAGATAGGTGGGAAGAGGTGATGTACAGAGGAGTGGGAGGTAATGCAGATAGAGGAAGAGAAAGATGTGAGGAGATGATGAACAGAGAAACGTGGAAGAGGAGGACATGGAGAAAAATGGGGCAGAAGATGGTCAGAGACAGGATGGGAGAAGGAGATTAGAAATATCTTAATTTCCCATACGTTTTAGAAATATGTGATTTCTAGTTTCTTTCTTTTCCATTTAAGTGGACTAAACCACTGCAATGCGTGACCAGAAACACCTAGTCCTATATGAAGTTTATCGCTATCGCCAACATTGGCTTTCAGAAATAACAGCAAACGAAGATACCAAACCTGACTATTCCGTCGGAGCTGAGATCTGGTTTAGGACGCAAATGCAGCTTCTCTCTGCTTTAGTAATTTCGGAATTAATTGTGACACACAATAATATTCAGGAAGTATTTTACATACGTGACAACTGAAACTATATTCGTCAATAATTAGCGTTTGAGTCAAAATTACGTTTCACTAACTTTACATGCTCATTGTCCCTCCCCAAAGCAGGTAACTAAACGGAAGTATTAAAAAAAAATTGTCACTGCAGGAAAGTGTAAGGATAAGAGGAGGCGGTACGTTTACACTCAGGATCAGAAATCATCACCCAAGACGTCTCATATGCCCTTACATTCCTCTACAAATAGTTCATGTTATCAGCCATGACTTCATAAACTGAAGATACGATAATATCGTACTTGGAATAAGAGCTACGTGTAGCCAAAATTTTCCTTGTTGCGAAATTTTTTTAATAAACTTTTAACTGTTATAACCTCTTAGGCTGTTATTCAGTAAATCCTGAATAAGCTAGTGGAGTATCAGACGGTTTACCGATCATAGCGTGATTAGCGCATCCTTCAGCGATAGTGGCGGTCATTAGGTAAATGGGGATGCGCACAATTACACGACTGTGGGTATTCCGCGTGGGTGATCAAAGGTGTGTACGGTTACGACAGAATCGCTGAAACACTTCCTGTTTAGTTAATGGGCTGCTCTGCGAAATGGGTATCACGTAAAGATTTAACTGGACGGTCAGATCGATATGGAAACTGTTACTGGCATTAGCACCTTGCATTAGAGGCATGTGCTGAATCTCTTGCTTCCATACAGAAACTGTATTTACAAACACAAATATCGTTACAAGAGACGAAAGTAAATCAATTTTCATGGTGCATAACATCTTGAAGACAACAAACAAAAGTCGCCGCCTGGTGGACCACGCACACCAGATCATTGTGCGCATGACAAAGCTACAAATGCTGTTTCTTTGGGCTATCAAGTTTTTCTCTAGCCCCCTCCTTTTATTCACTCTGTGCCTACTTCCTGCGTCTCAGGCGAAGAAACCATTGCTTGGAAGATATTTCTAGAATTACGAGGAGGTTGTCTTCTAATTGGATAGTTTTCTGAAAAGATCGAGGTGTGGGTGTGTGTGTGTGTGTGTGTGTGTGTGTGTGTGTGTGTGATGGGGAAGTCCTTACATTCTGGTGATAAACAGTATAAGATATGTAGTAGCCGAGAAATAAATTTCTAACGTTGTCTCAGTCGAAAACGTTTAGCAAGTAATTACACAGAACACACTTTCATATAATCTAACGCAGTGGATGAGACAAGGGGGCTTTCATGTTGTAAAATAATATAGAGTGCAAAAACAACTTCGTAAAAGCAACAGGTTGATCAAAAGATAGTTGATACACGTCTCGAAGTGACAGATAAGTGATATAGATTATTGACAAATTTTGGACGTTGCTTGCAGATTTTATTTCTGGCTCGTAAGTATTTCTTTAGATAGCTTCAAACGCAGGCGACCTACGTGGCAAATAGTGTGGAGTGATATGTGTAGAAATGATGCTGAATGGAGTGACAAACAAGAGAAGACATTCCTACTTAAGATATTATTTTAACACGAACAGAGAAACATACACAAAATCCCTCCGATGCCATTCAATGCTGCAATAAAGGATTCACTTTCGAGAACTGAACAAAATTTGAACAGCCTGGAAGGGCAGATGACTAGCCCTCATTATATATAAAAAGCCAGTTCGCAAAAATAGATTTTAGTGGCAGTACGAAATAGGAGTTCTCAAAATAGGCTGTCCTTTATGAATATGTCTATTTAATTGGTTGCAAACGGCAATGAAAGTAAGGCAAATTAAAAAACGACGTGTAGTTTGTTGTAAATAGTCCACCACTATTCAAAAGGAACAATGATATTCATGTTATATCACCGGAAGGAAAAAAATGACATTCATTACCCCATAGTAAGGTTGTCTTTAGTTCAAAATGATTTGTACAATGGTGCAACAAAAAATTTTGGAAACTTACTCAGTGCTATAAAATGGCAGGTTGCAAAGTACAATTTAAAAGCAGACTAAAGAAACTTCTCCTTACAACTTCTATTCTGTAGAAGAATTTGTACGACTTTAACATGTAAAAGTTGGAGGGTAGTAATTAACAACTCACATATGTAGCTATTAAAAAAAAATTAACTTTATAAATGTTCAACTTGTAGCCATATTTAGGGATTAAGTTCCAGTGTGTATGTAACATGTCTCATTCCATATCATTACGATTCATCGTGAAAATTATCCCTGGGGCATGAAACTAACTAGCTGACGAAATACTTTGGCAGTATAATTTTATCTTTACACTTGCCCTCATAATGAAACTATCAAGTTCCACATGGGCTCCATTGGAACTAATGTATGTGCTGCCCTTAACCAGGAATGTGAACACGGTTTACAGTAACATACTAACAGTTGTTTACTTCATGGTGTATCCATGGACAATAACACCTTAACATCTCGAAAAGTATGTACGAACAACTTTACAAATAAAATTTTGCAAAAGGAACAGCCGTCGCTGCTAAAACAGGCCATCCCTCCACCGCCCCCTCCTATGGGGGTTCAGCTTCTTATGTTAATATAAAATTTAATTTAATATAATTTAATTTAACATAATTAATATATTTATTTAAACCCTAATTGTTATTGATCATTCGGATTCGACGCCAAAAGAAACCCAGCCTCATATAAATCTCCACTGCATGCGCGATGAATTAGGAAATTTCTTCATTCCAAACAGTCGCGTTAAAAACTTATTTAGCTTAGAAAATTTTGCACTTTCATTATTGCTGTTCCCCATAACAGCAGTTCTTTGAGTTTTCTTTCAAGGTGTCACACTTTCTTAGATGCTAAATTGCTTTACAGCGTAAGATCATGGCCCATCAGCAAAATGTTCGGCATGAAGAGCAACAGCAGTACACAAATCTACGACATCAATTGAAATTATTTCAATATTTTGTTCTACGAGTAAAACATCCATTACTTCAAATGTACCCGCGAAGGGCAAAGGTCCCGAGTTCGATTCTCGGTCCGGCACACGGTTTTAATCAGCCACGAAGTTTCATATCAGCGCACATTCCGCTGCAGAGTGAAAATCTCATTCTGTACCTTAAAAAGCTATGATGGCTAGTCGTTTGGTGTTCAAGGCTATAAAGGCTCAGGCACTGCGACGAGGCAGTCCGCATTGTGTGGGTTTGAGGAGTGAGGTTAGCGTGTGAGAGTTCACTCGGAATCCTGTGTGTATATCCGTGGCAGGTGGGCCTGTCAGTATTATTATAAACATTCTTCCTCACTATGGTTGACGAAATGTATTCCTCCGCTAATTCTTAGCGGCTGGTACGAGATGGAGAAACACACCGGACTCAGCCACCATTATAGTAAGATTCGAGGGGACCAGCCGAAAACAAACATGCCAATAGTGTAAGGACTCTCTAGTCAACCCTGAAGGAAAAAATACTACGTAATGTTAAAAGTGGTTTATTTTCCAGTCTTTTGAATGCCTGATCGTAAAAGGTTTACTACACAAACAAATTTGCAAAATTAAATACAATATTTAACAAAAATATCAACTATTTGGAACAAAAACGTTTAAACTTTCATCGCAAATACAGTATATAATCAAACGAGTGGACTCGTAAAAGCAAAAACCGGAAAATTTTAGTATTGTCTATTACAGTGCCGACTACAAAGAATGGAAAATGATTTTATGGTAAACTCTTTAAATGCTCGATATGATCAAGGTTGGACAATAATATGCAAGTTCTAGACGATGTACTTTGCAAGGTGCAGATTCTCTATTGTGTCTTGGAACACCTAAATATCTCGAAAAATATGCGTGGTATGAAAAAGATGTTCTAGATGAAAAGTTAATATTTACGTGGGCACCTCCCAGCCCTCCCTCCTCACCAGATGGGACGTCAACTTTTTGTTTTCCAGTGGCACCCTCCGACCACCCTTTTCATTGCATATTCGGTTTCTATACCATATCAGATTATCTTAGACTGCCTAAATCTGATTCTATCACCAGGTATATGTTGTCTCCTGCTATAATACGTGGTAGAAGTGCTACATCTCTGTGTGCGGAAACTAGTGTGGTCTGCTTCACAATAACCAGAAGAGCATCCGTGCAACTGCAATTACTGCGCTGATGGTTCAAATGGCTCTGAGCACTATGGGACTCAACTGCTGAGGTCATTAGTCCGCTAGAACTTAGAACTAGTTAAACCTAACTAACCTAAGGACATCACAAACATCCATGCCCGAGGCAGGATTCGAACCTGCGACCGTAGCGGTCCTGCGGTTCCAGACTGCAGCGCCTTTAACCGCACGGCCACTTCGGCCGGCTTACTGCGCTGATGCTGGTGGACAAATCAGCCATGAAGAGAAAGTATGTTGATACTACAAACCAGAACGTCAGTTCAATTGGAGCGAGCAGAATAACGACGTTTGATTTAAGAAATCCACTTGCTAACTGCACTGAAGGAACTTCCGAGGTAACAAATTTGGCGTGCTATGTCGGTATGACGTTCTTCAGTTCAGAAGCATCGTTGCGTCAACGCTGTTTATCTTAACGCTGTTTGCTCGTGCTCTAAAGGAAGTTCAGAGGTCCAGCATAAAAAGAGGCGCAGTGCGTAGCGATGAAATTGCGTGCATGCCCTGTTTAGAATTGCGGGTCCACAAGGTTTCCCCATGAACCATGGACCTTGCCGTTGGTGGGGAGGCTTGCGTGCCTCAGCGATACAGATGGCCGTACCGTAGGTGCAACCACAACGGAGGGGTATCTGTTGAGAGGCCAGACAAACGTGTGGTTCCTGAAGAGGGGCAGCAGCCTTTTCAGTAGTTGCAGGGGCAACAGTCTGGATGATTGACTGACCTGGCCTTGCAACATTAACCAAAACGGCCTTGCTGTGCTGGTACTGCGAACGGCTAAAAGCAAGGGGAAACTACGGCCGTAATTTTTCCCGGAGGCATGCAGCATTACTGTATGGATAAATGATGATGGTGTCCTCTTGGGTAATATATTCCGGAGGTAAAATAGTCCCCCATTCGGATCTCCGGGCGGGGACTACTCAAGAGGACGTCGTTATCAGGAGAAAGAAAACTGGCGTTCCACGGATCGGAGCGTGGAATGTCAGATCCCTTAACAGAGCAGGTAGATTAGAAAATTTAAAAAGGGAAATGGATAGGTTAAAGTTAGATATAGTGGGAATTAGTGAAGTTCGGTGGCAGGAGGAACAAGACTTTTGGTCAGGTGAATACAGGGTTATAAATAAAAAATCAAATAGGGGTAATGCAGGAGTACGTTTAATAATGAATAAAAAAATTGGAGTGCAGGTAAGCTACTACAAACAGCATAGTAAACGCATTATTGGGGCCAAGATAGACACGA
Source organism: Schistocerca serialis cubense (assembly GCF_023864345.2). Taxonomy (NCBI): domain Eukaryota; kingdom Metazoa; phylum Arthropoda; class Insecta; order Orthoptera; family Acrididae; genus Schistocerca; species Schistocerca serialis. The sequence goes on along the minus strand of NC_064638.1, from coordinate 1,218,574,578 downwards.
AGCCCACGCCTACAACAGTAGTACAAGTTTATATGCCAACCAGCTCTGCAGATGATGAAGAAATTGAAGAAATGTATGATGAGATAAAAGAAACTATTCAGGTAGTGAAGGGAGACGAAAATTTAATAGTCATGGGTGACTGGAATTCGGCAGTAGGAAAACCGAGAGAAGGAAACGTAGTAGGTGAATATGGATTGGGGGTAAGGAATGAAAGAGGAAGCCGCCTGGTAGAGTTTTGCACAGAGCATAACTTAATCATAGCTAACACTTGGTTCAAGAATCATGAATGAAGGTTGTATACATGGAAGAATCCTGGAGATACTAGAAGGTATCAGATAGATTATATAATGGTAAGACAGAGGTTTAGGAACCAGGTTTTAAATTTTAAGACATTTCTAGGGGCAGATGTGGACCACAATCTATTGGCTATGAACTGCAGATTAAAACTGAAGAAATTGCAAAAAGCTGGGAATTTAAGGAGATGGGACCTGGATAAACTGAAAGAACCAGAGGTTGTACAGAGTTTCAGGGAGAGCGTAAGGGAACAATTGACAGGAATGGGGGAAAGAAGTACAGTAGAAGAAGAATGGGTAGCTCTGAGGGACGAAGTAGTGAAGGCAGCAGAGGATCAAGTAGGTAAAAAGACAAGGGCTAGTAGAACTCCTTGGGTAACAGAAGAAATATTGAACCTAATTGACGAAAGGAGAAAATATAAAGATGCAGTAAATGAAGCAGGCAAAAAGGAATACAGACGTCTCAAAAATGAGATCGACCGGAAGTGCAAAATGGCTAAGCAGGGATGGCTAGAGGACAAATGTAAGGATGTAGAGGCTTATCTCACTAGGGGTAAGACAGATACTGCCTACAGGAAAATTAAAGAGACCTTTGAAGAAAAGAGAACCACTTGTATGAATATCAAGAGCTAAGATGGAAACCCAGTTCTAAGCAAAGAAGTGTAGAAAGGTGGAAGCAGTATATAGAGGGTCTATACAAGGGTGATATACTTGAGGACAATATTATGGAAATGGAAGAGGATGTAGATGAAGATGAAATGGGAGATACGATACTGCGTGAAGAGTTTGACAGAGCACTGAAAGACCTGAGTCGAAACAAGGCCCCGGGAGTAGACAACATTCCATTAGAACTACTGATGGCCTTGGCAGAGGCAGTCCGGACGAAACTCTACCATCTGGTGAGCAAGATGTATGAGAATGGCGAAATACCCTCAGACTTCAAGAAGAATATAATAATTCCAATCCCAAAGAAAGCGGGTGTTGACAGATGTGAAAACTACCGAACTATCAGTTTAATAAGTCACAGCTGCAAAATACTAACGCGAATTCTTTACAGACGAATGGAAAAACTAGTAGAAGCCAACCTCGGGGAAGATCAGTTTGGATTCCGTAGAAATATTGGAACACGTGAGGCAACGTTTCTAGCATTTGTAGACTTAGAGAAAGCTTTTGACAATGTTGAGTGGAATACTCTCTTTCAAATTCTGAAGATGGCAGGGGTAAAAAACAGGGAGCGAAAGGCTGTTTACAATTTGTACAGAAACCAGATGGCAGTTATAGGAGTCGAGGGGCATGAAAGGGAAGCAGTGGTTGGGAAGGGAGTGAGACAGGGTTGTAGCCTTTCCCCGATGTTATTCAATCTGTATATTGAGCAAGCAGTAAAGGAAACAAAAGAAAAATTCGGAGTAGGTATTAAAATCCATGGGAAAGGAATAAGAACCTTAAGATTTGCCGATGACATTGTAATTCTGTCAGAGACAGCAAACGACTTGGAAGAGCAGTTGATCGGAATGGACAGTGTCTTGAAAGGAGGATATAAGGTGAACATCAACAAAAGCAAAACGAGGATAATGGAATGTAGTCGATTTCAATTGGGTGATGCTGAGAGAATTAGATTAGGAAATGAGACACTTAAAGTAGTAAAGGATTTTTGCTATTTGGGGAGGAACATAACTGATGATAGTCGAAGTAGAGAAGATATAAAATGTAGACTGGCAATGGCAAGGAAAGCGTTTCTGAAGAAGAGAAATTTGTTAACATCGAGTATAGATTTAAGTGTCAGGAAGTCGTTTCTGAAAATATTTGTATGGAGTGTAGCCATGTATGGAAGTGAAAAATGGACGATAAACAGTTTGGACAAGAAGAGAATAGAAGCTTTCGAAATTTGGTGCTACAGAAGAATGCTGAGGATTAGATGGGTAGATCACATAACTAATGATGAAGTGTTGAGTAGAATTGGGGAGAAGAGGAGCTTGTGGCACAACTTGACAGAAAGAAGGGACCGGTTAGTAGGACATGTTCTGAGGCATCAAGGGATCACAAATTTATCATTGGAGGGCAGCGAGGAGGGTAAAAATCATAGAGGGAGACCAAGAGACGAATACACTAAGCAGATTCAGAAAGATGTGGGTTGCGGTAAGTACTGGAAGATGAAGAGGCTTGCACAGGATAGAGTAGCATGGAGAGCTGCATCAAACCAGTCTCAGGACTGAAGACCACAACCACAACAAGGTTAAATCATGAACGATAAGTCTTCTGGTCATATTTAGATGATAGTTTTGAAGCACGGCCTCACAACAGAGAAGAGCTATCACGATTTTTTACGACGTTTAAATTCCATTCTCGAAAATATTCAGTGGGCTGTGTGATAATGACGGCCGGTCTCTATGCCGTCTGCGTCAGTGGGCATTGACCCTATCGTTATCTGGCAGCAGAGGAATCGCAAAGGGAACGCGGACGAGCCATACAGAGGTCACTATGTGTTAAACGGCATGAGTACAGTCTTATATAGGTAACGATCGGAGCCAGTTGCAATCTCTCGCTGTGTGAATTCCTCGTTGCAAGTGAGATGGCATGCCTCAAATGACTGCGCTTGTTAAAATTTGTGGCGTGGGTGGAACAATTTTATCAATTTATATCAATTCATGATGGTTGTCGTAACTGCTTTTCCATGTGATGCCGCAATGAAGCTTAAACTGACTTCATGTAAACGCGTCTCAGATTTCCGAAGTTTACACGATCTTTTGTGTACCGCTTGCATGGAGCACAGTTTGGCGCGTGCAATACTACTAGAACATCTCACTCTAGAGTGCACAGAAACAACACTATAACGCTATATACCCACAGCTAATGACATTATATTGCCCGCATCTCGTGGTCGTGCGGTAGCGTTCTCGCTTCCCACGCCCGGGTTCCCGGGTTCGATTCCCGGCGGGGTCAGGGATTTTCTCTGCCTCGTGATGGCTGGGTGTTGTGTGCTGTCCTTAGGTTAGTTAGGTTTAAGTAGTTCTAAGTTCTCGGGGACTTATGACCACAGCAGTTGAGTCCCATAGTGCTCAGAGCCAATGACATTATTGGTTAGGAATTGTGGGACTAAAGTATTCTTCTAAGTCAAAACGTGCCAAGTACTATGAGAAATGTATAAGACCTTTATTTCAGTTTGTAAATTTGTTTGTGAATACAAATCAGTTACAACAGAATGATAACGAAATTGAATAATGGAAGGAGAGTAACTTTTACCAATATGAATACCGCATTTCCATATTGATCAGAACAGGAAAGTATCTCTTTCAGCGTGGTTTCGTTTCTGCCTAAGTTGATTCTTTTTTCTTTTTTTTTTTTTTTGACTGGAATAAGACTTTGTTGGGGAGGGTATATACTAGGTGTACCGTTATGAAATGAGCGTTTTTTTGTGAATCTGAAACACTAATTTTGAATTGAGAAGTAAAAACATTTTATTCAAAGTACTGACTATTGCTTTCTATACATTTTGACCACCTTTCTGGCAATTTGAGGACACGATGCCAATAGAAATGTTCGTCTTTTGAAGGAGACCAATCAGACACCCAATTTTCGACTTCTTCGGAGGAATCGAAGTGTTCCTCAGCCAGTGTGTGTCCCATTGATGAAAACAAATGGTAGTCCGAAGGGGCCAAGTCTGGTGAATACAGCGTGTGGGGTAGCAGCTCTCAGCCAAGTGTTTTAATTGTATCCTGAACCAGTTTTGCTTTGTGTGCAGGTGCATTGTCGTGTAAAAAAAGCATTTAAAAATGAATGTGTATCACATAAGTCAAGGATGGGAGGTCTCAATAACTACACTGCACAAAAGAATTTGAGGATCACTTCTTCGAAATTACTTATTTCACACCCACTTTGACGCTTAAGTTTGAACTTTGGATCAAAATTGCATACTGTCTTCACCTCTAATCGTGCATTTGCGTGGAGCACCGAGACGTCACTCTCGGGCTCGACAACACTTCATAGAAAAATTTGCCGACACAGCGAGAAAGACCATAGCTCAGTTCATGTGGCATGTAATATGGGTTAATGATGTCACATTGGAACCGAATATCACCACAAAAATGTTCAAATGTTGTGAAATCTTATGGGACTTAACTGCTAAGGTCATCAGTTCCTAAGCTTACACACTACTTAACCTAAATTATCCTAAGGACAAACACACACAACCATGCCCGAGGGAGGGCTCGAACCTCCGCCGGGAGCAGCCGCACGGTCCATGACTGCAGCGCCGCAGACCGCTCGGCTAATCCCGTGCGGCATTTCACCACACTTTTTTCCAGCGGCACTGAGACCGTGTGACACGATCAGTAGGTCTCCACATCCCCTGTGACCAACTTTAACCTCTTCTTTTGACGCCTTTGCGACGCCTCTGCAACGCCCAGCGTTTAATCACACAGTTTTCTTGTGAATGGCAGAGGAAAACATACCAGACACGCTGTCTCCAAGAATCGGAACGAAAAGGCCTCAGGTGATGGCATAAAGGGCGTCAATAAGGCCACCCTTTTCCTGGGACATTAATTCCCACACATTTCGCAGTCGTAAACAATAGCTTGTATTGTCATGAGCAACAGGAAGATGTTATTTACAACCTCTGACACTGCTGATACTGTTGAGTGTTTCAATCCTTCTCTAATGACATCGTGTGGTTGAATCCTCTTCGAACATGATCGCACTCGTTTGGAACACAGCACGACCGAAAGTTTTACTCTCGTACACGGATTGGAACCACTAGCGTCCTCTGAAAACCATTCGACGAAATCTGAATGAGATTCGAAGCGCAAAGGCTGTAAGGTGGCATGGTCTTCTGACCTTCATTTCTTACATTTTCCGTCCTCACAATCTTATTCTACACATCAGGAAGCTTCATTTGAACCCAAATTCGACAAGGTAGAGTCAATTTTGTATGAATTCATGTAAGCTATATGCAAATCTAATATAGCCGGCCGGTATGGCCGTGCGGTTCTAGGCGCTTCAGTCTGGAACCTCGTGACCGCTAAGGTCGCAGGTTCGAATCCTGCCTCGGGCATGGATGTGTGTGATGTCCTTAGATTAGTTAGGTTTAAGTAATTCTAAGTTCTAGGGGACTGATGACCACAGATGTTAAGTCCCATTGTGCTCAGAGCCATTTGAACCATTTTGCAACTCTAATAAGTAAATCGCAAGTGCGCACCGGGGTTGAAGAAGTCAAGGCTGGCGTACAGAACATGACGGCCACAGGAACTTTCGCTCTAAAGAGGAAACCAGCCTGCTGTGAAGACCATCCCTTCAGAAGGCTGGGTCAACCACATACCTACTTCGGCCAAAGCGACCGCCCACAGAGAAAACAGCTTTTGCCAGAGCGAAGGGATAACTTCCCCCATGTTCGACTTAAAAGCAAATTCTGCTACATTGTGTAGGAGCGCCCAGAAGATGCATTTTTTTCCAGACCGACTGCCTAGTGACGGGGTGCTCACAGGAAGACAGTATATATTTAAAGGAGATGCTACAGATTTCCGCATTGGTCGACTCAAACGGATCGCCACTCTCCCGTTTTAAAGAGCAACGCTGATTGGCGGAATATCTCTGATGCAAACAGCCAGAGGAGTGTGGGAAGACAGCAAATGAAATACCTTTGCAACTTTTCCCGAAAAAGGGGCCGTTCCGTTGTCGCTCTTGGAGCGGGAGCATGGTACGAGAACGAGTACGCTCGTTTGTGTACGCAAAGAGCGAGGAACAAAGTCTCTCCTCAGTACTTCACTGGGAGAGCACCTCTGTCGTCAGTGTCGGAGTGAATCTCTATATTGAGCCGCTCGCGATTAAGCGTTGTTAACTGTGTTGGCCGCCACACTTATTGTGTGGTGTGAACACAGACAGAGTACTAGTTAAACGCCTGCTACTGAGTATTGAGTGGCATTTCGGTGGATTGGTTATCTGACCGGTGTACCATGCCAATAGTTAGACGAGGGGCAGACAGGAGTCCTTGACTTCACCAAGGCATAGGGAGAGTTTGGTTGGTGAAGGTCAATCCAGATAGAAGGAGATAGTTGTGATATTTGTCAGCAACGAGCGACGCAGGCAGTAGTCGTCACAACTCACGGTATTGTCTGCTACAGGGTATGCGAGCCCCATCTGTCCTCCATAACAGTACACCCTATTACATTTCTCATGCGACAGTCTTGACCATACCTAGAAAAGTTATTCAAGTTGTGTAGGCGTGGCTCTCAGCCATTCTGTCGAGTAAATAACATTCTTAAAGAAAAGGGAGAAAAGAACCTTTCCATACTTTGTAAAATAAAACAATTCCTATCCATAAGAGGCAATCTACTGTTCCCAAAAGAACCTGGTAATTTTTTTTATATAAGAAAAAGTTTCACTTGATTTCTCAGAATTTTTTGCAATAAATAATATTTCTCGTTCGTTTAATGTTTTTCTTACACTAACTAGCACTACTCCCGTACCCAAGTACCCCACTAGTTATGTAAGAATATGGAATATTTTTGTGTCTCTTTCTTACAACGGACGACTCTAGAAGATATTTGTTGCTGAAGTACCCAAGTACTCCACTAGTTATGTAAGAATGTGGAATATTTTTGTGCCTTTTTCTTACAACGGACGACTCTAGAAGATATTTGTTGCTGAATAATTTTGAAGTAGTTCTTGTTGGTACATTAGGAGCGTCTGTCTGACTTCTGTAGTTGTGTGAGGTGGAAACTGTTTCTTGCAGGAGCCAAATGGTACTTGTTGGATCAATCCATTGCCCAACTTAACAAAATAAAACCCACACACTCACTAGGTGTTCACTCTTTTTCAGCGCTCCCATTTTGTTTTATCCTTTGGCGTGATCACGGGGGTTTTCGACATAGACACATGCATGAATAAAATGGGAAAGTGTCCCTCTCACGGCTCCTAGTTTAGAAATATCATCGGTGGCATCTAACCACCTTTGTCGAGCATTTTAAAAACTTACCTATACTGACAGAACTAGTGCCTAAGGCCTAGATGCTTGCTGATCGACAACCCCTTTGACAATATCCAGTTCTGAGTGGCCTGTATCAGGGACATGAGCAGCAGATATCGGCGAAACAGCAGCAGTGTAGCCTGCCTGCAGGCGTCTAGTACTCCTGTCGTAAGTCTGTCCGTACAGCTACATTTTTGAGTTGATCAACAAAGGCAGGTGGGAGGCACCAAACAATTTTCTTAACTGGTGGATCCTAGAAGGAACCTTTGTTGTTTCATTCATGTATGTGTCAGTATCTCCCCACTCCTCCCCCCACCCCACATGACCACGCCACAGGAGGATGCGAAATGGGATGAAAAAGAATAAAAACCCTTTACTGCCTCGGATCACATTCAAATATCGTGGAATAGTGTTGAGCGGTTTCTAGTGGGTCCAGCCTATACACGTGAGGAAAAATTGCTATGGCGCTGGGTTCCAAAGAGATCAGAGCATGTTTAATGGGGATGCAGACACACAGTGTCGTTAGAGAGGGGTTAAAAGGTCCGAGGATGTCGGTAATGTCAAAGGTTGTCAAGAAGTCTTCTTGTTGCTAATCGCACTGCGAACTGTCACTTTCGATCGCGAAATGGGTGGTAATCAATGGCCCACGCAAAGCGGTATGTCACTCAGGTCCTGTAAGCCAACTTCTGAGGCCGTTTTGTGCCAGTTCGGAGCGTCAGTGTCTGGAATGTTTTCCTTGGCGTGACTTCAGCGCTGTGCGTCGTGATTCTGACCTCCAACGCTGCAGCGTCGAAAGAAGTGGTGAAACGTGTATAAGACTTTCCTATCGTGTGACATGTCCACAGTGGTGGACAGAATTGTGGTGAAATTTGGCGCCAGTGTGAGGTTACTAACCAACCTTACACATCGCATGAACTTCTGAGCATGTCTCGACACCTTGGTGTTTGAAACGTCGTCGGTCTGGAGGGTGACGTCGCAGGACTCCACGCTTTTGCGCCGTTACAAAGGAAGGCTGTCCGTACGTTAGAGCCCAATTCCAAACTTAAGCGTCGCAATGGGTACGAATTACGAGGTATCGGAAAGCGAACTTTTTTTTCTATTGCTCACTGTATTACGCATACGCGTGATCAACGGCTACCGCAGATGTGCAATGAAAGTTTAACACAGTACCATATAGAAAGAATTTAAATGTTTTCTTGACAACGAAATATAAAAAATTACAAGTTTCGCCAGACGTTTTACAAGGTATTCATTGTCTTGCAGTTTGTGATAGTTTGCGGCCATGGAGCACTCGATGGAATTGGTCGTACGCAAAATAAATTTTTTTAAGTCGCTTGCACGATTATAATGTGTTGTCATTTGCAATAGTTTTTGTCGGAAATGAATGAAGTTTAAGGATACGTCAAGTATTACTGCGAAGTACGTTTGATATGTTAAGGTGCATACTTAGAACGTTTATTATTTTCTTTTTTTTTAAATTTAAGACTTGGTATTGCTGAATTTCTAAGGAAAAAAGGAAAGCTATAACAAAAATTAGAAGATCCGACATATATAGCACACGTCGCTTATTTCTGACTTCAAGGAGAAAGTGGTTGTATTTAAAAATCTCTTTGCGGAAGAGACCACTTCTGATATAAAGAAACATCCATTTCCCTAAGTTCACTGGAGTTAAGGAAAAGGAAAATATTGAATGATTTATTGTGGCACATGTAGGATTGAAAGAATATTTTCATAAAATTTTTGAGGACACTGGAAATGTTGCATCCATTCCGTACTGTATGCATTGTGTTTGGATGTTTATTTGCTACGAAATAAGAAACGATATAATTTCTGTTCTACTCGTATTATGGTTACAATCCGAAACTCATCGGAGAAGTCACTTTCACGAGGTTCTTAATCTCCCATTACTTCCGTTGCATCACTTTTACTGTCGTAATTGCACAAAAATGGTTCAAATGGCTCTGAGCACTATGGGACTCAACTGCTGTGGTCATAAGTCCCCTAGAACTTAGAACTACTTAAACCTAACTAACCTAAGGACATCACACACATCCATGCCCAAGGCAGGATTCGAACCTGCGACCGTCGCGGTCGTGCGGTTCCAGACTGTAGCGCCTTTAACCGCTCGGCCACTTCGGCCGGCTCGTAATTGCACATTACGGGGCAAAAAACACTTATGTAACGATTGCACTAATTGAGGGAGACGTTGTACATGTATACCTCGCGCAGGCTGTGGTTCTCACAGCACCGAATCATTCCTTGGTGCCAGTACTACAAAAAAATTAGACGATAATCGTGGCTCACCTAACACCACTTTAGCGTAAGGAACTCGAACTCTTTTCTTTCTTTTTCACCGCTAACCGCCTTACTATATAGTTTCAACACCCCCCCCCCCCCTCCCGCCCCGGAGTAATTATCGCCCTCGGTCTGGGTTAATGTTTATCAATCACCGATTGGTCCCTCTGCCTACGATATGTACATTCCGAGCATCGTAGCGTCTTGTCTGGGTATTTGACTTTCCCTTACACCTCCACGTGCAGCGTCCCCCCGGGAATGTGCGACGAAATGGTTCCCTTCACCTTGTAACAGACTGCGCAGTACTGAAATTGCTTACCAACTGTGGATTCAGTACATTTCTCGCTTAATTAGAAACTGACTATGTAAACATTATACGAAACGGAGCCGAAGTCTGTCCACGGAGGGCCGTTTCACTATTTGCGTGTCGTAATCAAATCATGCTTTCTTTTCATTTTCATTTTTTGTTGGTTTTACAGGATATGGACATTTAGTTTATTCTACTGATTAATAGGAGTAAAATTTGCTCTGCGTGAGTATAGGGCTTGTCTATCTGACGCACAAGTACAATCACTAAATGTAAAATTAGTTCCTTCCATATAAAATCTCGAACGCTTTTGGAAATACAGTTAAAAACTCAAACGGAAATTATATTTACTACTATTGGTATATGCCTTAGGATCCTAGGTCATTCTTTTGTCACACTGTGTCCCAAGTGCGGTGTGACAGACTGCAATGTTTAAATTGCAATAAAAATTGCATTCTGTATTTTCAGCGAAAGAGTTCAGATTTTTATGTAAAGGGTTACATTAATACCACACAAAAATTATGTTCAAATAGCACTATAAAGTTTTTTTCACCAAAATAACGCGTGTAAATAAAACACTGTAGAAAATGACATAATACATTACTGGCCATTAAAATTGCTACACCAAGAAGAAATCCAGATGATAAACGGGTATTCATTGGACAAACATACATTTACTGGAACTGACATGTAATTACATTTTCACGCAATGATCCTGAGAAATCAGTGCCCAGAACAACCACCTCTGGCCGTAATAACGGCCTTGATACGCCAGGGCATTGAGTCGAACACAGCTTGGATGGCGTGTACAGGTACAGCTGCCGATGCAGCTTCAACACGATATCACAGTTCATCAAGAGCAGTGACTGGCGTATTGTGACGAGACGTTTTCAATTGGTGAGAGATCTGGCAGGACAGCAGTCGAACATTTTCTGTATCCAGAAAGGCCCGTAAAGGGCCTGCAACGTGCGGTCGTGCATTATCCTGCTGAAACGTAGGGTTTCACAGGGATCGAATAAAGGGTAAAGCCACGGGTCGTAACACATCTGATATGTAATGTCCACTGTTTAAAGTGCCGTCAATGCGACACAGAGGTGACTGAGACCTGTAACCAATGGCACCCTACACCATCACGCCGGGTGATACGACAGTATGGCGATGACGAATACACGCTTCCAATGTGCGTTCACCGCGATGTTACCAAACACGGATGCGACCATCATGATGCTGTAAACAGAACCTGGATCATCCGAAAACATGACGTTTTGCCATTCGTGCAGCCAGGTTGGTCGTCGGGAACACCATCGCTGGCGCTCCTGTCTGTGATGCAGCGTCAAGGGTAACCGCAGCCATGATCCCCGAACTGATAGTCCATGCTCCTGCAAACGTCGTCGAACTGTCCGTGCAGATGGTTGTTGTCTTGCTAACGTCCATATTTGTTGACTCATGGATCGAGACGTGGCTGCACGATCCGTTACAGCCATGCGCATAAGATGCCTGTAATCTCGACTGCTAGTGATACAAGGCCATTGGGATCCAGCACGGCGTTCCGTATTACCCTCCTGAACCCACCGATTCCAGATTCTGCTAACAGCCATTGGATCTCGACCATCGCGAGCAGCAATGTCGCGATACGATAAACCGCAATCACGATAGGCTACAATCTGACCTTTATCAAGGAAACGTGGTGGTACGCATTTCTCCTCCTTACACGAGGCATCACAACAACGTTTCACCAGGCAACGCCGGTCAACTGCTGTCTGTGTATGAGAAATCTGTTGGAAGTTTTCTCATGTCAGCACGTTGTAGGTGTCGCCACCGATGCCAACCTTGTGTGAATGCTCTGAAAAGCTAATAATTTGCATATCACAGCATATTCTTCCTGTCGGTTAAATTTCTCGTCTGTAGCACGTCATCTTCGTGGTGTAGCAATTTTAATGGCCAGTAGTGTATTAATGATATTATGAATGCTATGGAAACTCAAATATCCTGCATTCTGAGTTTTACTTCATGATATATTTTTATTGTTTATTATGCATTTAATAATGCAAACATAGAAACTCCAATAAAAATTCAAAAAGTGAAAATTACTAGTATAAGTAATAGTTTTCTTCTCAGAGGTCTTCTTTCCACTCGTTGGAACTTTTTGTAGAGAAATCAAATTAAATTGGATTCTTGCAACAATGACAATCATAAGACGTATTTCTCTTCTTTTTGGGTCACAGGTGGTGTATGTTTTGTGTTTTTCCAATCGTTCTACAACGACTTCTTCTCGTGGTTCTGCTACACCCAAAACGCGGTGGTGGATATACGCTGTTCGGATGCTACGTAGTAGTTGTTGACTCGCTGTGGTGTCACCAACGGGCTTCTAAGCTTATTCAAAGACTTAAAGCGGCTCACCTGAGTAAGGTCTTAGTAGGAATTGTGAAGGAGAAAGGCATTCACCCCACTTACGTACAACATGAAGAAGAATTGTGCCATTGGAAGAGGCTTCAACGACCAGCGATATTTGTTTCAACTAAATATACTTCTAACAGAACCTTTAGGTAAAGATTCAGTCTGTACAATTCTAACTTCAACACTTTGATCACTTGTTTCATTCAAGGATTTCACAGGTGGAAAAACAAATACGTCACTACTTTTCAACTGTTTCTATTCCGAATGATGTTCAGCTTCAATTTCGTTGTCACTATCTAATCCAACACCACTTCCTAAATTGTACTCAGACGACTTAAAAAAAAAAAAATCTTCATAGTCAGGGTCCATAACATGAACAACAGATGAAGAGTTGTTGTTGTGTTGTTTTTGGGGGGAGGAGACCAAACAGAGAGGTCATAGTTCTCATCGGGTTAGGGAAGGACGGAGAAGGAAGTCGGCCGTGGCCTTTCAAAGAAACCATACCGGCATTAGACGGGAACGATTTAGGGAAATCACGGAGAAACAAAATCAGGATGGCCGGAAGAGGTATGGAACCGTCGTCCTCCCGAATGCAAGTCCAGTGTGCTAACCACAGAGACACCTCGCTCGGTAACAGATGAAGACGTGGCCACTGAATCCATAACGCAAAGTCCCAAGTGAGGTCTCAGGGGCAGATAGCTCGAAATACGCAGTAATAGTACAAGTTGACGTCGCATTAAAATGGCTACTGACAATGAAATTGACTGCAGCTTCGGGAAAGGACAAGTAGATAACACTGTAATCTCCTGCCCCACCCCTATGCATTATCAAAACCATAGCAAAGAACGCTAGCGGTCTGTGAGACAGCATCTGGGACGCTAAAGGATATACTAATGCTGGTTACAAAGCTATATATTCACACAAAGGTACAGAAACCATTTCATTTCAATTATACTGCCGTCTCCATCACAAATGCTGAACTATGGAATAAATTCAGTCACATAATGATGTTAGTACAATTAGTCAACCCGTGCACAAATAATAAATAATCGTAAAATAAATGTAATTTTTACTTGCAACTAACGCATAAAATAGCATCTGAAATTCGTAAATTTAGAGCTATTATCTGATTAATTAGCCTCTTATGCAAATCATTCAATGTGTACGTTTCTCCAACGGTTATTTGTTGTGGTCATCACTCATGATGGAGGAGTAATTCCTTGTCCACCATAACATAATCTACAAGAACTAATATTTTTATTATTTAACCGAGTTGTAATTTATGAAGCTCACAATCTGCTAGTTGAGGTCATCATTGAGTACAGCTTAATTTCAAAGTTTCGACATTGTATGTGCGGGAGATGTCCACACATGCGCATACCTGTAGGGTTATCCAAAATATTATATGAATGTAACTCCATCTTCTGGTGGAGTACTGCTGTCCGATGTTAAATAAAAACATTACCAATCGCCGTTGTATAGGTTTATTAGGTTTGTTTCTAGGCAACCATTTTCGACCCTACACTACGTCATCTTCAGGCCAAAATGGCTCCAATTCGGTAACCTTCGTGTTATAAATATAGCAGTACCTTTATCTGGTCTCGCAATGGCATACGTGCTCGTTGGACAACAGTTGCTGACTGTTGTGCAGCGTTCACGTATGCCCGTAATAGCTATTACGAGACCAGATAAAGGCACTGCTATATTTGTAATACGAAGGTTACTGAGTTCGAGCCATTTTGGCCTGAAGATGACGTAGTGTAACGTCGATACTGGTTGCCTAGAAATAAGCGTAATAAACCCATATAACGGCGATTGGTGTTGTTTTCATTGAAATTCTTATATCGTCCCTCACTCTAATAATTATTTTCTGTTTCAGGTTGAAAACGCCAGGAAGTAAAAGAGTAAGGGTGTTTCCGGACATTGGAATGTAGAAAGTAAGGCCGCTGAAACAAGCATAAAATACCTCAAGAAAAGAAGACGCCACTTGCTTCTAACGCGAAACGACTTCATCTGTAGCGAAATGTTATGAGTTCATGTCCGTACAGAGATTTCAAATCAAAGTGAAACTGGCAAAAGTGTCGACAAAGGCAAGAAGCACAAGTTGGTCATCCGCCGTCTTCTGATTCATTTTAGGGGCTTCCAACTGACTACTGATTATCTCTAATTGGGTGGGGTTCGGAAATATTTACAACTTTTTAGAAGACACTGTAGCCGCCTTCAATTTTAAAATTGCTTCTCTGTAGACGCCACTACCAGAATATTGGCTCTTGGGCCTCTTGAAGAGGATCATTTAGAAATTTTGCGTCTGCATTTATAAGAACTCTAGTCCTGAACTGCTGGTTCACATATTTCCATAGTCCGATCAGGTACTGAGCGCCTATAATAACGGAAACTAATGCCATCGACACCAAAAACTGCCCTGGTGTCAAGTCCAAGGAAAGCGTTGTCAAAAGTGTCTCAAATACAATGACCGTCTAGCCTTAGAATGTAAATTATTACTGTCTCTCTGCATCGCAAATGTCCACCTTCACAGCACAGTGTTTAACATGGCTGACTGCCGTGTGGCGGATCCAAGTCCGATTCGCGGTAATGTCAGAGATTTTTCCTTGGTGGGAGGACTGGTTTGAGAGGTACTCTACCTTGTGAGGCCCACTAACGAGCTACTCGACTGATTAGTAGCTGTAGAGCAATGTGCTGACCACATTCCTCTACACAGTGCATAAAATGACGCCCCTGACAGAGGATGACAAGGTAGTTGGTCCGGCCCAGTTGGCCAGAACGTAGAACTTCACTTTTTTCCACTGCAGGTTCTGACCCGTCCATTGCTCGGTTGAATACAGTAAACATATTAATAAAAAAGGGCAAACATAGCAAACTAGTGATTTCGCATTCGTTTTCTTCACCAATACATATTAGTATGAGCGAGTAGGATAGAATAATCAAAGGTTATTATTTCTGCTTAAGTTTGTTAGTGTTGAAATTGTTGCTTGTCTGTTTATCTAAAGGGAGATTCACCATCCTGCTTCTTGTGGAACATCATTGGTTTTTAACTTGGAAATATTTATATTGAATTACACTCCTGGAAATTGAAATAAGAACACCGTGAATTCATTGTCCCAAGAAGGGGAAACTTTATTGACACATTCCTGGGGTCAGATACATCACATGATCACACTGACAGAACCACAGGCACATAGACACAGGCAACAGAGCATGCACAATGTCGGCACTAGTACAGTGTATATCCACCTTTCGCAGCAATGCAGGCTGCTATTCTCCCATGGAGACGATCGTAGAGATGCTGGATGTAGTCCTGTGGAACGGCTTGCCATGCCATTTCCACCTGGCGCCTCAGTTGGACCAGCGTTCGTGCTGGACGTGCAGACCGCGTGAGACGACGCTTCATCCAGTCCCAAACATGCTCAATGGGGGACAGATCCGGAGATCTTGCTGGCCAGGGTAGTTGACTTACACCTTCTAGAGCACGTTGGGTGGCACGGGATATATGCGGACGTGCATTGTCCTGTTGGAACAGCAAGTTCCCTTGCCGGTCTAGGAATGGTAGAACGATGGGTTCGATGACGGTTTGGATGTACCGTGCACTATTCAGTGTCCCCTCGACGATCACCAGTGGTGTACGGCCAGTGTAGGAGATCGCTCCCCACACCATGATGCAGGGTGTTGGCCCTGTGTGCCTCGGTCGTATGCAGTCCTGATTGTGGCGCTCACCTGCACGGCGCCAAACACGCATACGACCATCATTGGCACGACACGTCTCCATTCGTCCCTCCATTCACGCCTGTCGCGACACCACTGGAGGCGGGCTGCACGATGTTGGGGCGTGAGCGGAAGACGGCCTAACGGTGTGCGGGACCGTAGCCCAGCTTCATGGAGACGGTTGCGAATGGTCCTCGCCGATACCTCAGGAGCAACAATGTCCCTAATTTGCTGGGAAGTGGCGGTGCGGTCCCCTACGGCACTGCGTAGGATCCTACGGTCTTGGCGTGCATCCGTGCGTCGCTGCGGTCCGGTCCCAGGTCGACGGGCACGTGCACCTTCCGCCGACAACTGGCGACAACATCGATGTACTGTGGAGACCTCACGCCCCACGTGTTGAGCAATTCGGCGGTACGTCCACCCGGCCTCCCGCATGCCCACTATACGCCCTCGTTCAAAGTCCGTCAACTGCACATACGGTTCACGTCCACGCTGTCGCGGCATGCTACCAGTGTTAAAGACTGCGATGGAGCTCCGTATGCCACGGCAAACTGGCTGACACTGACGGCGGCGGTGCACAAATGCTGCGCAGCTAGCGCCATTCGACGGCCAACACCGTGGTTCCTGGTGTGTCCGCTGTGCCGTGCGTGTGATCATTGCTTGTACAGCCCTCTCGCAGTGTCCGGAGCAAGTATGGTGGGTCTGACACACCGGTGTCAATGTGTTCTTTTTTCCATTTCCAGGAGTGTAGTATTTTGATGCAGTTTACTTTAGATACACAAACTTTTTAATGAATGTCAAACTACTTTTAACACTGGGTGACACATCTCAGTTCTGAATAACAGTTACTCCATAACTACTTCCTCAATGACAAACTGGTCAACAGAATCAAACTACTTCCTGATAACAGCAAATATATATAAAATGTACTCATAAAAAAACATGTAAAGTCGATATAATGGTTGTTTCTTAGCCCAAGGGACGTAGTTTGGTTAATTTTTCCTAGACAATATAATTTTATTATCAATTTTACCCTTTTCAATAATTCTGGAACGCAGTAAGTGTGATTGAAAACTTTAAAATATAGTACATCACCTACTTTGATACTTCAAGAAAAAAGAGGCGTGTTGTGCAGTTCCAATACAAATATCATTAGCAATGTTTTTGACAGCAGATAAGAGCATGTACATAGTTTTCCCATTATAAAAAGCGGTACAAACTCCAAACATTTCTTCACATCATTTCACTTCATAGCTAAGGCTCAAACATGTTAGGTGGGCAGCATGATCGCCATTGCTACAAGTGTCTTCGCATATTCATAGACACACGGGACAAGAGGTTGTGGGGCTGAAATATTGGATATTCCATATTTCAGCAGTGGAACAACTCGCATACTATCTTGTGGATTAATTTATCTCTAAATGCTCATGCGATTGTACCGTAACAAAATGGTTCAAATGGCTCTGAGCACTGTGGGACTTAACATCTGAGGACATCAGTCGCCTAGAACTTAGAACTACTTAAACCTAACTAACCTAAAGACATCACACACATCCATGCCCGAGGCAGGATTCGAACCTGCGACCGTAGCAGCAGCGCGGTTCCGGACTGAAGCGCCTAGAACCGCTCCACCACCGCGGCTGGCGTATCGTAACAATTGTAAACTTACAAAAGTAAAAAAAAAAAAACACTATTTCAGCAAGACAATATATGGCCACCTATGGCAATGAATGCGTACGCCGAGTGTGAAGAGGTTGGCAACACTGCCTGCTACACGTGTCACTATCTTTGATATGGGTACGAAGTCTTTTTCGAAGGGGACCTAGGATAAACAAGTCGATAGACATTACATCACTCACCATTTTGCGAGAAAAGCGGTGGCATCAAACTGCATCCTTGTTTATTCTACATTCACTTGTCAGAACTGAGAAATAGGTTTACATTATATCGCTGTACAATCACGGATCATTATTTTTGAACCTCTAGTGGCTGTTCGGTAAAATGTAAATAAATTATTTTGTCAGCGTATCTCAGTGCATTCGAAAAAGAACTGCCAGATGCGTCACGCTGTGCTTGTGTACTTAGATTCGTAAGTCACAGACAGAATGCTGTGAAACTACCACATTGCCAGCTGAAGATGTGCCTTTTAGAGCCACGAACCCAGTAGTGATCGAATAATAAAGGACATAATACCCAAGATAACTTCAACACATTGCAGTGTGAAGTTGCTGGTAAATTCTAGGTGCACGCTTAACTAATAACAGAGTTTTCTGAAATAAGCGTGGCAAGGTTCGTCTGGAAGTCGAAGTTTATGCAGGGTAAGATACAATCCGTGCCTTGGGAGCATTTCCATAATTCGATTAGCCTTCCGCGGAAGGCGGCCAGCTTCGTGACGGCAAATGGCCGCGAACCATGATTACGGCATATCACGGTATTATTCTGCCCCGCGAGAGATGCATTACCCGCCGCATATCTGGATGCATTAGCGACGTAATGGACAGCCGGCTGCAGCAGCCGCAGGAGGCGGCCTGCCACCCACTCGTGCCCGGCCGTTCCTCTCCGCCGAGTGGAGATAACGCAATAATGGCGGTCGCTTGAGCGGCCCCGGGCATCGATCGGCGGACCGCTAATTGGCAGACCTGCAATTATTACGAAAATGTTCTCCCACGGCGCTTAGCTGCCTCCCGCGCCCGTATGTTTCACTTAGTCGCCTAGCACAGTTGGTTGTATTAAATTTTTCTCGCTGTGGTCTGAGATCTCATGAAATGCTCTCCTCTTCTCACGTACAGTGAATGCCTCCTTAGATACTGCACTATCCTCAAGACTAGAACTGTCATCCCTGTTGATCTCCCTCTAATTGCCAATCAGTGCTCGCTGCCTACCTCAACATCTACATCTACATGGGTACTCTGCAGATCACATTCAAGTGCCTGGCAGAGGGTTCATCGAACCACCTTCACAACTCCCTATTATTCAAATCTCGTATAGCGCGCGGAAAGAATGAACACCTTGTAAGGAGGCTGTTTAGGTTTTTATGTTGGTAACACCACGTAGCACTCTGTATGAAAATCACTGACTATGCTGTGTGCAGTGTGTGGCTGATTTGCATTGTTGGAATAATTGCAACTGTTGTGTTGGGCAGTTGGATGTGAACAGCGCGTGGCGTTGCGCAGTTGGAGGTGAGCTGCCAGCAGTGGTGGATGTGGGGAGTGAGATGGCGGAGTTTTGAGAGCGGACGATCTGGAGGTGTGTCCGCCAGAAAGAGTAAATTTGTAATACTGATATTTAGAACTGATATATATATTATGACTTTTGAACACTATTAAGTTAAATACATTGTTTGTTCTCTATCAAAATCTTTCATTTTCTAACTATGCCTACCTGTAGTTAGTGCCTTCAGTAATTAGAAGCTTTTATTTAGCTGGCAGTATTGGCGCTCGTTGTATTGCAGTAGTTCGAGTAAGGAAGATTTTAGTGAGGCAAGTGATTCATGAAAGGTATAGGTTATTGTTAGTCAGGGTCATTCTTTAGTTGGGATTATTGTAAGTCAGATTGCGTTGCGCTAAAAATATTGTGTGTCAGTTTAGTGTTGATCAGAATAAGTAAAGAGAGAAATGTATGAGTATGTTCAGTTCTGCTCAGCTGTTTGAAAATCAAATAACGTAAAAGGTTTGTCAGCACAGTAAAAAAATGGCTCCGAGCACTATGGGACTTAAATTCTGAGGTCATCAGTCCCCTACAACTTAGAACTACTTCAACCTAACTAACCAAAGGATATCACACACATCCATTCCCGAAGCAGTATTCGAACCGGCGACCGTAGCGTTAGCGCGGTTCCAGACTGTAGTGGCTAGAACCTCACGGCCACCCCGGCCGGCTATCAGCACAGTAATTCATTAATTTTCCAAAGGGGATGTTTCAACATATATCTTTCCGTATGAGCTCTGATTTCCCTTATTTTATAGTGGTCATCGTTCCCCCCTATGTAGGTCAGTGTCAACAAAATGTTGTCGCATTCGGAGCAGAAAGTTGGTGATTGCAATTTCGTGAGGAGATTCCGACGCAAAGAAAAAAGCCTTTCTTTTAATGATTTCCAGCGCAATTCCTGTATCATTTCTGTGACACTCTCTCCCATATTTCGCGATAATACAAAAAGTGCTGCCTTTCTTTGAAATTTTTTCAATGTACTCCGTCAGTCCTATCTGGTAAGGATCCCACACCGCGCGCCAGTATTCTAAAAGAGGCCGAACAAGCGTAGTGTAGGCAGTCTCCTTAGTAGGTCTGTTGCATTTTCTAAGTGTCCTGCCAATAAAACGCAGTCTTTGTTTAGCCTTCCCTACAACATTTTCTGTGCGTTCCTTCCAATTTAAGTTGTTCGTAATTGTAATACCTAGGTATTTAGTTGAATTTACGGCTTTTAGATTAGACTGATTTATCTTGTTTAACGAGTTCCTTTTAGCACTCACGTGGATGACCTCACACTTTCCGTTATTTTGGGTCAACTGCTACTTTTCGCACCATTCAGATATCATGCAGTTTGTTTTGATCTTCTGATGACTTTATTTGTCGATAAACGACAGCCTCATCTGCAAACAACCGAAGTCGGCTGCTCAGATTGTCTCCAAAATCGTTTATACAGATAAGGAACCGTAAAGGCCCTATACTACTACCTTGGGGAACGCCAGAAATCACTTCTGTTTTACTCGATGACTTTCCGTCAGTTACTACGAACTGTGACCTCTCTGAAAGGAAATCACAAATTCAGTCGCATAACTGAGACGATATTCCATAAGCACGCAATTTCACTACTACCCGCATCTATATCGCCTCATTCCACCAACTCTTCATCCACATACTTTCCGTATTCATTCTCAACGAAACTTCAACGAATTTCTTCTCCGATCATTTACACTTCCCCACAAATCACACACCACATAAGGGCACCCTCTTCCTATTTCCCCTTTCCCATTCTTTACTCTTCGTAATTCGGGCTTACATAGACTCCGAACTACTACTCTTCACACTTGCGCATACTACCCATTTGACTCCGATGCTTACACTCATGCTGAACTATCCTACAAATCACGTAACATTTCTCGTGTCAAGAACAAAATTCCAATAGACTTGGCTCCAGAATATACAGCAACGGCAAAAAATTGCAACATCAGATGGTAATGGAAATGCCGTGTGGCCAGGGCGTCCCGTCGGGTACATCGATCGCCTGGTGCAAGTCTTTAGAGTTGACGCCACTTCGGCGACTTGCGTGTCGATGGTGATGAAATGATTATGATAAGAACAACACAACATCCAGTCCCAGAGCGGAGAAAATCTCCAACCCAGCAGGTAATCGAACCCTGGCCGTTAGGTTTGACATTCCGTCGTGGTGACTACTCAGCTACCAGGGGCTGACTTCGGACGGCGATTGATGTAGAGTAATGAAATTTCGGGAATACGTTTATTTAGGTAACTTATTTAAGTGAATAACATTGCTGGATCACAGGTTAGTTGAAGCACGAGATAAGCCATTGAAGATGTCGATTGCTGGTACATTAATAACCGGTGAAACTGCCAGAACGTTGTATGCAAGTACTCAAACGTTCATGCACTGTGTACAGGTGCCAAATGTCAATTTGTGGGATGGAGTTCCATGCCTGTTACACTTCGTTGGTCAATACAGGGAGGGTTTATGCAGCTTGTGGATGACGCTGGAGTTGTCGTCCGGTGATTTCCATATATGTTCGGATGAAAGCAGGTCTGGTGATCGACCAGGCCAAGGCAACCTGTCGACACCATGTAGAGCTTGTTACGACAGAGGTATGTGGGCGAACGTAATCCCGCTGAAAAGCATCCCCTGCAATGCTGTTCATCAATGGCAGCACTACAGGTCGAATCACCTGGCTGACGTACAAATCTGCAGTCAGGGTGCGTGGAATAACAATGACCGTGCTCCTGATGTCTTACGAAATCGTGTCCCAGACCATAACTCCAGGTGCAGGTCCATTGTTTCTAGCACGCTGGCAGGTTGGTTGCAGACACCCGGCCTGCCTCTAAACTACGAGGGTGAGACAAATGAAAACCTCAAATATTTTTTAAATATTATTTATTATGCAGAAGTGGTACAAAGCTGTATCACTTTTCAACATAATTTCCCCCACGCTCAATGCAAGTCCTCCAGCGCTTTCAAAGTGCATAAATTCCTTTAGAAAAATGTTTTTCGTAGTCCGCGAACCACTCATGCACCACGTGGCATACCTCTTCATCTGAACGAAACTTCTTTCCTTCCATTACGTCTTTGAGTGGTTCAAACATATGGAAATCACTTGGGGCAAGGTCTGGTGAATATGGTGGATGAGGAAGACACTCAAAATGCAGCTCTGTGATTGTTGCAACTGTTGTACGGGCAGTGTGGGGCCTGGCATTCTCACGTTGCAAAAGGACACCTGCTGACAGCAATCCACGACGCTTTGATTTCGCTGCAGGCCGCAGATGATTTTTTTAGGAGATCTGTGTATGATGCACTGGTGACAGTGGTCCCTCTAGGCATGTAATGCTCCAAAATGACGCATTTTTCGTCCCAAAGGAGAGTCAGCACAACCTTCCCTGCTGATGGTTCTGTTCGAAACTTCTTTGGTTTTGGTGATGAGGAATGGAGCCATTCCTTGCTCACTCTCTTCGTTTCCGGTTGGTGGAAGTGAACCCAGGTTTCGTCCCCAGTAACGATTCTTGTAAGGAAGCCATCACCTTCTCGTTCAAAGCACCGAAGAAGTTCTTCACAAGCATCAACACGTCGTTCTCTCATTTCAGGAGTCAGCTCCCGTGGCACTCATCTTGCAGACACTTTGTGAAACTGGAGCATATCATGCACACTGTGGTGTGCTGACCCATGACTAATCTGTAAACATGCTGCAGTGTTGTTCGGTGTCACTCGGCGGTTTTCTTTCACTATGGCTTAAACTGCTGCAATGTTCTGTGGAGTCGCAACTCGTTGTCCCTGTCCTGGACGAGGAGCATCTTCCACTGAAGTCACACCATTTACGAACTTCCTTCTCAATTCGTAGACTTCCTGCTGTGGCAAACATGCATCACCGTACTGAACCTTCACTCGTCGATGAATTTCAATAGGTTTCCCACCTTCACTAAGCAAAAACTGAATAACAGATCGCTGTTCTTCCCTGGCGCAAATCGCAAGTGGGGCGGCCATCTTCATGCTGATACTGCGATGGTATGTGCGCATCTGCACTATGCTGCCACTTACAGGCCATTCTACACGCTGTTTGTAGTACGCTTACCAACTTACAGGATAACGGCGCGAAATTTCGATTTGTTATTACTAATTAAAGGTTTTCATTTGAATCACCCTCGTACATAGTACTGTCGCTGCCACCGAGGCGGCACCAGCTTTCATCAAAAAACACAACAGTCCTCCATTCAGCCCTACAATAAGCTCTCACTTGACACCGCTGAAGTCTCAAATGAGTTGATTTGGGGTCAGTGGAACGGGTAACACCAAAAATGCGGGTAAAATACCTTCTGCATTGTCCAAAATTTTCGCCTTGTAGTATCCGTTGATACATTGTACTGTACTTCTGATTTCCGGCCCCGGTGGCCGTGCGGTTCTAGGCGCTTCAGTCCGGAACCGCGTGACTGCTACGGTCGCAGGTTCGAATCCTGCCTCGGGCATGGATGTGTTTGATGTGCTTAGGTTAGTTAGGTTTAAGTAGTTCTAAGTTGTAGGGGACTGATGACCTAAGATGTTAAGTCCCATAGTGCTCAGAGCTATTTCAACCATTTTGTACTTCTGATTCTGAACCAGTAAGCTCTATTACAGAAACTATTTTTAATACGTAATCGATGACTAACTTGAATAATAACCTGCAGTAGTTAAAACCTGTAGGGCTCCTGAGATGCATTGACATTATAACCAAGCAGGATCCTTTTTCTTTCCACACAATCACCGAGTGTCGTAAATATACGAAAATGATTAACTATTTACTGCCAGTTGTGTCTGTGTGCTCCAGGTTAAATTTTCTGCCTCGGTAACTCTTCATTCTTGTACTGCATTACTGAGGCTTAACTAATTTGCAGTTTTGAATGTTAACTTCATTCACTAAACGTGACGCAGAATTTCACTGGAAAAACTAATAACTAAAGGTACGGCACAAATTAATAGTGCTAAGTATCATTTATTCTATATTTAGCTTAGCGAGTGGCTTCTACTGGCCTGATAAGTATTTCCTTGTTGTTATTTTAAAAGTAAAATCAGTTGGTCACTTGCTTAAAGTAAATTTAGTTTAGTCTTTCGATGATCAAAAGTGAATTGCTTGCCTTCATCTAAACTATGCATTACGTTAACAGAGGTAACGGAAAGTAATTTTTTTTACATAACCAAGTTTTAGCTACATTTATTTAACCACTAACCCCATTTAGTAGTTTACTTTCAAAATTTAGTATTTTAGAACAAGTTACTGCAAAATCAATGCTTTATAATTCATTTATTTTATAGTGAACTGTTGTGTTGTGGAAAACCGTGACAACCGTTTGTTGCCACGCCAGTGACTATTTTCTTAAATTTCTTTGCCATTATGCCGTCCGCGGTGGCCGTGCGGTTCTAGCGCTGCAGTCCGGAACCGCGGGGCTGCAGGTTCGAATCCTGCCTCGGGCATGGATGTGTGTGATGTCCTTAGGTCAGTTAGGTTTAAGTAGTTCTAAGTTCTGGGGGACTGATGACCTAAGATGTTAAGTCCCATAGTGCTCAGAGCCATTTGAACCATTTTTGTCATTATCTTTCTTAAGATTCTGGACACTCATGTCATGGCGGGCTGGAAACGGTTTAATAATCCCCTATTTAGATAACCAGTGTTTTCTTTGTATTACCAGTATTTTTTTATTAAAGATTACGTGGTATCATTTATCTCCCTGTGTAGTTCGTGAACGGCTAAAGTATATTCCACCCATTTCGAAATTATCATCAGTACTTAGATTAGGTTCAGAAAGGATTCTTGCTTCACAAGGGTCTGTTTCACACTTTCCTACCACTAACCGGTGTTATTTTCCTTCGGTAACGACAAACTTATTCATTGTAAAATTTCCTTAGGTTTATGCAGACCCGGGCAGTTATATCGCAATCCAATAGGCCGATGAGGAAGGGGATGTAGAAACACACCTTACAACATTCGTTTATGGCGCACGACTCCTTCATGTTCTGCGATTTTTTCGGTTACTACATAATGGGGCAAATGATAGCTAACAATAACAGTTTATAAAATGTCGCGTCTGTCGACATACAGAACAATGGCTATAAAGTTAACTTGCGAAAATAACTGCCGAATAAACAACCAGAAGAAAACTCTGATTTAATTACGTCGATTTACAATGTTGTTGTTGTGGTCTTCAGTCCTGAGACTGATTTGATGCAGATCTCCATGCTACTCTATCGTTTCCAAGCTTCTTCATCTCCCAGTACCTACCTCAACCTACATCCTTCTGAATCTGCTTAGTGTATTCATCTCTTGGTCGCCCCTAAATCAAATGGCTCTGAGCACTATGAGACTTAACATCTTAGGTCATCAGTCCCCTAGAACTTAAAACTACCTAAACCTAACTAACCTAAGGACACCACACACATCTATGCCCGAGGCAGGATTCGAACCTACAACCGTAGCAGTCCCGCGGTTCCGAACTGTAGCTCCTAGAACGGCACGGCCACCGCGGCCGGCTCCTGGTCTCCCTCTACGATTTTTACCCTTCACGGTGCCCTCCAATACTAAGTTGGTGATCCCTTGATGCCTCAGAACATGTTCTACCAACCGATCCCTTCTTCTAGTCAAGTTGTGCCACAAACTCCTCTTTTCACCAATCTTTTCAATGCCTCCTAATTAGTTGTGTGATATACCCATCTAATTTTTAGCATTCTTCTGTGGCACCACATTTCGAAAGCTTCTATTCTCTTCTTGTCCAGACTATTAATCGTCCATGTTTTTCTTCCATACATGGCTACACTCCATACAAATGCTTTCAGAAACGACTTCCTGACACTTAAATCTATACTCGATGTTAATAAATTTCTCTTCTTCAGAAATGTTTTCCTTGCCATTGCTACATTTTATATCCTCCCTACTTCGGCCATCATCAGCTATTTTGCTCCCCAAATAGCTAAATTCCTTTACTACATTAAGTGTGTCATTTCCTAATTTAATCCCCTCAGCATCAGCCGACTTAATTCGACTACATTCCATTATCCTCGATTTGCTTTTGTCGATGTTCATCTTATATCCTCCTTTCAAGACTTTGTCCGTTCCGTTCAACGATTTACAACAGCACTTAGGAAAATGTATATACTAATCAAAAGAAATAGTATCTTAAATTTATTTTTATACCGGCGATGCCTACAGTACTACTGCATAGCTTGAGATACATACTTCCGATGAGTGCTACAACCTAAGTCAGTCGCCATCAACATTCTGTGTTATGGATTACGGTATCAGGTAACCCTCAGAACTAAGTGGCTACCGATGTCCCATTGTTGTCTTGTGAGGTACACGGACGGCAGTTGTTAGTTGTGGATGTTATAGTCAGCCAAGCATATGCAACGGGACATCTTAATACAGTGTAATTTGCAAGGGTAATATGTTTGATCCAAGAAGGATGGACCTTTCGTCGTTTTGCTGCAGACGCCACTGTCTCTCCATCAGTCATCCATAGATTGTAGACACGTGTTGGGTTTTGCACAAGGCGGACTGGACACTGTCACCGACGCGTTGAAACTGCAAGTGAAGACCGATATCTCGGCGTCTGTGCTGTGGCGTCGTATGGCTACCGCCAGGGTACTGTAACCCGATCTCAGAAGAACCACTGGAATCGCTGTGCCTGGTCGCCCTGCAAGGAACAGGTTAGAAGAAAGGTCCTCACGATCCAGACGCCCTGATCGAGTACCTCATTTGCAACATCTCTCATTTCGTCTTCAGCTCTTCCGTTGCCATGTCAACTGAAAACACCGTACCAGCGAAACGTGTTATCCACAGAAGAGCCCACATTTCCTCTGTCTCAAGACAATTTCTGTGCTCGTGTGCGGAGACGCCGTGGTGGGCGGTACCTGCGTAATGGTATCCAGGACATTGTCAAATGGTCACGCGGAGTGGCCTTGCGGTTAGAGACGCACTGTTACTGTTTGTGTGGCCCCTCCCGTCGGCGGTTCGAGTTCTCCCTCGGGCATGGGTGTCTGTGTGGTGTCACCGCCAGACACCACACTTGCTAGGTGGTAGCTTAAATCGGCCGCGGTCCATTTAGTACATGTCGGACCCGCGTGTCGCCACTGTGAGATCGCAGACCGGGCGCCACCACAAGGCAGGTCGCGAGATACGGAAGAGCACTCGCCCCAGTTGTACGACGATTTTGCTAGCGACTACACTGACGAAGCCTTTCTCTCATTTGCCGAGAGACAGTTGGAATAGCCTTCAGCTAAGTCCATGACTACGACCTAGCAAGGCTCCATTAACCGTATCTGAAGATAGTCTTATTTGTATTATCAAGAGCGATGTACCACCAGGATGGAATAAAGTTAAGTATTCGAGGAGCTGCATACTTTTCTTATTAGCATTCAATACTTATCCTGTTCCAGAATTCACGCCCGTCTGCGTTAGATAGCGTGCATTTCGGCCTCCTCTATCTACAAGGTGTTGGCACATTTGCCAACACATCATTGGCGACGAGGGAAACGTGTTCTTTCTAATTGCTTACATTTGCTTGTGTCATGGCTTCGCCACAATCTCCAGATGTACTGTCCGAATTTTATCGCTTGCAGAATCAGCAGACGCAGGCGTTATTGGATGCCCTTGGACAGCTCGTCCAGGGTCAACGTGCACTGCGCACCGATGCGGCCGCCGCCGCTTCACCGCTACCGCAGCCACAACATGCAGTTGCACCGCCGTTTCGCAACTTTAATGAGGCCCTCGAGACATGGAGTGAGTGGTCACGCCAGTTTGGATTTCATCTCGCCGCCTACGGAATTCAAGGTAACGAGCGGCAGCCTCATTTATTGTCGTGTGTCGGCGTGCAAACGTACCGTGTGATAGTGAAATTGTTTCCCCGACGCGACGTAGCAACTCTGTCCTACGAAGAAATTTTGTCGGCATTGGACGCCTATTTCAAAGAAACAGTTAATGTAGTTGCAAAGAGGTATACTTTCTTTCGTACAAAACGTACGGCCGGTCAAACTAATAGGGAGTGGGTTGCAACTTTGCAAGGCCTTGCTAGGGATTGTGCGTTTGAATGTGACTGTGGCCTTCCTTATTCAGATACTATGGTGCGTGATGCAATTGCACAGAACGTTTCTGATGTTCGCCTACGGGAACAGATATTGAAACTAGTCAATCCCTCCCTTCAACAAGTGATAGACATATTGGATAGACAGGACACGCTTGACATTGCTCAGGAATTATTTGCAACTTCGCCAGCCATGTGTAACATTAACCAGCCCGCAGGGCGCGCTGCGCGGCCCGGTCAACTGCGCTCGCGCACGTCCGCACAGCTGCTGCCACGCTCTAAACCAGGTGGGCCACGCCAGCACACAAATGCTGTGAAATCATGCCCGCGGTGTGCTACTAGACATTCGCGTGAACATTGCCCGTCACGCCAAGCTCTTTGCTTTTTCTGTTATAAGAAAGGACATGTTCAAAGTGTTTGCCAGAAAAAGCTCCGATCAGACAATCACAACCATTCCAGGCCCTTTGCTTCGCGCCGGAATCGAACCAAGGACACTCAGGCTCGTGGACCTTCGCCCATGGACATTCATGTAGTTAATTCCACTTCGTCCAGTGCCACTGTCTCTAACAGTGACTGTGTTCGTCCCACAAAAAGTGTGCGTCGACGTCGCCGGAAATCACGTCAATTAGCAAGTGATGCTGTACCTGTATCAGTTCAAATTGCACGAGACAGTCGCTCTGGTCGTCGGCAGGACAATAGACTTTTTGTAGATTTGGACTTTAATGGCACGGTCATACCATTCCAGCTCGATACCGGAGCTGCAGTTTCATTGCTCAATCGCGACACGTACAAACAACTGGGCAAACCTCCGTTGCGTTCCGCAAATGTTAAGCTAACTACATATTCAGGACAGAAAATTCCTGTGTTAGGACAGTGCAGCCTTCTTGCAACATACAAGGGACAAACAAAACTTGTGTCATTTTACGTTCTTCGTTCTTCTACTGCAGTGAACTTGTTTGGTTTAGATTTATTTCAGTTGTTTAACATGTTTATAGTCAATCAGGTCCTATCAGTGAATCAGACTGTGCCTTCAGACAGTGTTTCTAGTCTATGTGAAGAATTTGCAGACATTTTTGCACCGGGCTTAGGTTGCGCTAAAAACTATGAAGCACATTTGGAACTGAAAGTAAACGCGCAACCGAAATTTTTCCGAGCGCGCAATGTTCCCCATGCATTGCGTGATGAGGTCGCAGGAACATTAAACGATTTAACATCACAAGGTGTGAGTGAATGTGCGCAATGCCTCTTCCATTTCAGCTCCGCTTCATCGCTTACGCCGTACAGGTGTTCCGTTTGTCTGGACGACGGCATGCGAACGCGCCTTTCGCCAGTTGAAATCAGCGTTGCTTTCAAATACTTGCCTTACGCCATTCGATCCCCAGAAACCCCTTTTGTTGATGGTGGATGCATCGGATTTTGGGATCGGTGCTGTGCTTGCGCACAAAGATGGATCGCATGATCGCCCTATTGCCTTTGCGTCCAAATTGCTCACGTCTGCGCAAAGAAATTATTCACAGATAGAGAAAGAAGCTTTGGCTCTCGTGTTTGGTGTTACTAAGTTCCATGATTTCTTGTATGGTCGTCACTTTACCATCATCACAGACCACAAACCTTTGACGTCGCTTTTTCATCCGAACAAGCCTGTACCTCCGCGTACAGCGCAGAAATTCATTCGCTGGTCTATTTTCCTCTCGCAGTACCGCTACGATATCTTGTATCGGTCCACTGCTAAGCACGGCAACGCTGATGCGTTGTCCCGTTTGCCTGTTGCTGAGGATAAAGCATTCGATTCTTCCGAACTTGCTTGCATGTTCATTGATTCGGAAACCGATGACGTGGTCGACTCGTTTCCGATTGATTTTCGTCGTGTAGCTACAGCCACAGCTGCTGACCCTGTCCTTGCTACCGTTTTGCGTTTTGTTACTACGCAATGGCCTTTGTCAAAGTCTCGGATCGAGGATCCGTTGGTTCGCCGATATTTTTGCTCATAAGGAGAGACTTTTTGTACAACGTGGTGTTTTGTTGTTGCGTTATGATAATGATCAGTCCAGAGTCGTGGTCCCACGTTCGTTACAGTCCTCTGTCTTACGGCTTCTTCACCAAGGACATTGGGGTATCGTGCGAACGAAACAACTTGCTCGTCAGCACTGTACTTGGTTCGGAATCGATGCTGCGATTACGAATATGTGTTCTTCTTGCATGGCGTGTGCCGAACAACAATCCGCACCGCCGCGGAAAGTCTTTGCATGGCCAAAAGCCACTTCTCCTTGGCAACGCTTGCACATCGATTTTGCTGGTCCATTCTGGAATGGTCGATGGTTGGTTCTGGTAGATGCCTTCAGTAATTTTCCTTTTGTTGTCCGGATGTCTTCCACGACGTCCTCTGCCACCATCCAAGCGTTGTCTGCTATCTTTTGCATTGAAGGTCTTCCGCAGACTATTGTTTCCGACAATGGCCCACAATTCATGTCCGCAGAATTTCAGTCATTCTGCAAGGCCAATGGTATTCAACATCTGACATCCGCGCCGTTTTCGCCTGTCAAATGGTGCCACTGAACGATTGGTCCGGACTTTCAAGTCACAGATGTTGACGTTGAAAGAGTCGCATTCTCGGGAGGACGCGTTGTTGCTCTTTTTGTCATCGTATCGCTCTCAGCCCCGAGATGGTCGCTCGCCGGCTGAGTTGCTCCACGGTCGTCCTCATCGAACCTTGATGTCTTTGCTGCATCCGCCGCATAAGTTTCCTGTACAGCGGCAGACTCCTGCTTTTGCTCCAGGCGACGTTGTATTCTATCACAACTATCGAGGTTCACGGCGTTGGCTCGCAGGGCGCATTCTTCGCTGCCTCGGCCGCGCGATGTATTGGGTTTTGGGGGCCTCTGGTGAGGTGCGTCGGCATCTCAATCAGCTGCGCCTCTGTCGTCGCACGGGTTCTGCCGCTCCCCGTCTGCTTTCAGCGACGGTGCCGTCCGGTCAGCGCCCTGGGGACCCATCTACTGGCTCGCCTCATCCCCAGGTGTTACCGACGATGCTTTCCATTTTGCCCCACGGCGACGCGCCGCCGCCGCCGCCGCCGCCGCCGCCGCCTGTTCTCCCGCCGGCGCCGCCCGCAGTGGACGCTTCGCTGCAGCCGCCAAGCGCCTCCCTGGGTCACGCGCCGCCGATCGCTTCCCGTGACCAGTTGTCCTCCGCCATGGAACTCTTGCCCGCTCCGGACCACATGACGTCATCGCGCGTCGGGTACCACGACGCAATGGAGGTCGACCCTTCGGCCCCTCCTGTCTCTTTACGGGCGCATACACCGCATGTTGACGTGCACCCTGGACTAGGTTTTCAGGCGTTTCCTAGCTCCCCTCGGACCGAATGGCCGGGTGCGGGTGGCACAGCCTCGCCTGTTGTTAGGCTCCCCACCTCATCGCATACGTCAACATGGGGTCCTCCCCACGGCGGGCGGAAGCCTTATAACACGACCGTTCGCCGATTTGCGTGGGAGGAATGTGGTGTCACCGCCAGACACCACACTTGCTAGGTGGTAGCTTAAATCGGCCGCGATCCATTTAGTACATGTCGGACCCGTGTGTCGCCACTGTGAGATCGCAGACCGAGCGCCACCAGAAGGCAGGTCTCGAGATACGGACGAGCACTCGCGCCAGTTGTACGGACGACATTGCTAGCGACAATACGGACGAAGCCTCCCTCTCACTTGCCGAGAGACAGTTAGAATAGCCTTCAGCTAAGTCCATGGCTACGACCTAGCAAGGCGCCATTAACCGTATCTGAAGATAGTCTTATTTGTATTATCAAGAGCGATGTACCACCAGGATGGAATAAAGTTAAGTATTCGAGGAGCTGCATACTTTTCTTATTAGCATTCAATACTTATCCTGTTCCAGAATTCACGCTCGTCTGCGTTAGATAGCGTGTATTTTGGCCTCCTCTATCTACAAGGTGTTTGCACATTTGCCAACACATCAGTCAGTGTGTTGTTCTTAGAAGAAGTTAGTTTAAGTAGTGTGTAAGTCTATGGACCGATGACCTCAGCAGTTGAATCCTTTAGGAATTCACACACATCTGAACATTGTCAGATTGAAGTTGATAGGAGGCGTAAGTATAGGCAGCTGCAGGATCTTGCCATTGTCAACGGTAGGTCAAGTAGAGTATATGTGGGACAGACATGTTCGTGGTCGTCCTGTTCCATCAAGAAATCTGGAGGGCTATCATAGAAGAAAAGCATCGGATACCGCAGGGTGACATCTGCATACTCATACGGAACATACGGAACTGTTAATTGCTAACGGAGGGTGTACACGTTATTGAAGTTCTCAAACTCCAACGAAAAGCACCCAGAATGCTGGGATGAATCATTTTTTCCGCCTTGCTTACTACATATGCCTAAAATTTCAATTCTTTTATGTAAAGGAACGAGGATATAATGATGTCGTCTTGTGTACCTAATTTGTGAAACATGAAGGTGTCATTCGGGAAGGTACCTAATCCACTATTACTATTCAGTAGAGAATGGCAGACGCCAAAATTCAAGTTCCCATAACTGCTTTGAACAGTGTAGATCTACGACCACTTTCATCACCAACTGGTCACAAATGTTCAAATGTGCGTGAAATATTATGGGGCGTAACTGCTAAGGTCATCAGTCACTAAGCTTACACACTACTTAACGTAAATTACCTTAAGGACAAACACACACACACATGCCCGAGGGAGGACTCGAACCTCCGCCGGGACCAGCCGCACAGTCCATGACTGCAGTGCACTAGACCGAACTGGTCACGGAAGCGAGGTTACTATGAAACACACAGGACTGCCCTCGCAAATTTCTCAGTACAGTTTCCTATATACGTCACGCTCTCAGCATTATAATAACAAGATCGTCGTCTGTACAACAGCACATACAAAATAAGTCATTCAAATAACAGAATCAATTTAGCTCTCACTTAGATAAAACATCCACAAGCCCCACAATCCACCACAAACAACCATAACCACTAAATTGTACCGACGGACTGTCCGTGAGTAATGTAATTACCCACTAGAGCGAATGCACAGCCTGAACTCTTCACTGTACACTTTGTTGCATACCAATGTATTACTTCAGTCTGGAACCGAGCGACCGCTACGTTCGCAGGTTCGAACCCTGCCTCGGGCTTGGATGTGAGTGATGTCCTTAGGTTAGTTAGGTTTAAGTAGTTCTAAGTTCTAGAGGCTAATGACCTCAGATGTTAAGTCCCATAGTGCTCAGAGCCATTTGAACCATGTTTGAACCAATGTATTGTTGTATGTCACTGAAGGGCCCACTTAGAGCTTCACTTGTAATGTGGAATCCCCCTAGTCTGCATCTCCACTGGAATTTTCATCCTCTCACCAAGAGAAGTCGCCAACCTCCCTACTGACTGGATGATTTGTGTCTACACACTGGCCACGCACTGCGGCGACCGTCAGTGAGGTCCTGTAGACACTCGTTGGCGTACCAGCTTAGAGAGGACTGCCCATTCTTGGTTCTTCATCAGCTCAGTGACTCGAACTAATCCGTGAGCAGCCCCTGGACTCCGTGGAGCTGGGGATCTTGCCAGCCACGGAAATACGTCAACATTATGCAGACAGTTCATACACACACGCCCCACATGCACAATAATGCAGAGTAATGCACAGTAATGTTAGATGACAGCTAACACATGGGGCTGTAGAAAGTCCGTCGTGCCATTAGAGATCCCTTTGTCACAACTTGCCATGCTCTGAAGTCATACTCTATGGCTCCCACCAACTTGACACCAAAAATAAACTCGGTACGCCTCTACAGATAAATGTAAAAATGTCTCCCTTGAGTCACATACAAGTAGTTAGAAAATGTAACAAACAGAAGCCAGAAACAAATGGTTCAAATGGCTCTGAGCACTATGGGACTTAACATCTCAGGTCATCAGTCTCCTAGACTTAGAACTACTTAAACCTAACAAACCTAAGGACATCACACACATCCACGCCCGAGGTAGGATTCGAACCTGCGACCGTAGCGGTCGCCCGGTTCCAGACTAAAGCGCCTAGAACCGCTCGGCCACCAGTGGCCGGCTAACCAGAGACAATAAGATTTTCTAGAAAGTACTCGAAGTGCAAAAGCAGTGCCTTGGACGTTGGTCGGCAGTGTTAAGTGGACTCACGAGGCATCACGTAAGCGCACATGGAGAAGCCGCGAGGCTTGGCAAGGCATTGGTGAGCACCATAATGATCACATACGAGGCCCCAGAGAGCGGTGGCCGGAAGCAGCTGTGCGGAAGGAATGACGCAGCCTGCCAGCAGCACGACCGGCAGAGAGTTCGGTACAGACTGCAATCCAGGAGGAACGTCCGTATAGGTCATGCCCGAGGCCTGGACTCATAGCATACGCTCTGCTCGCGCTCTTGCTTAGCCGCATACCTCCCTCCATACGATTTTACAATCGGGATTAGTGTACTTTCCTGAAAGTCATTATCCTATTCTTACTCAGATGAGCGATTAAAGATTGTAGTTATTCAAGTCTTGTCTTCGCTGGATTGTTTTCCGACCGAGTTCAATAACTCTTTCAGGGCTGCAGTTAGCCATCTCCACATTAGCTGAGTGGACAGACATTCTCCAGTCTCCAATGCCACTGAGTGTCTATACCGCTCGCCGGCGGGACCCTCCGATCAGTTATGTGGCATGACACAGTATATAGTAGGCTGTCCATTCCTTGTTTTCGCATGTCGTGCAGATATGAAGGTTTTGCGATGAGCTTGGTGAACAATATGACGATGCTCCGTTATGGTTGTTGGATGCTCACCACGAAGTTGGACTATGAGTGCTCCTGCCTTCTCTTTCTATGCAGTCCATGGTCAGGCTGAATGTACGCCCTCGGAACTTCTAACTTAGAAAATGAAATGATGGCCTCACCTATGTGCCCTCAGACTCAGTGTTGATATATTAATAGGTTTTGGCTGGTTTCGTTGTCTAGGGGCTGGGATACGTATTTGCCGCATTACAGGCCAAATGCTGTTGAGTCTATAGTATACAAAATGAATATACACATGAATCGAATGGTCTAAGTTCCTATTACTCGGCAATTGCGAATTTTGAATGTTATATAGAAATTCTTAAATGAATGATTGCAGTTAAGTAAATTCATGAGGTAATATTTTAACGACTTTAAATGATGGGTATGATAGCAGAAGTACCTTTAAGAATGCCCTTTATTACTGTAAAACTCTTATTAGTGTTGCTGGTCCGCAATTAAACAAAATATGAGTTGAATTACAGGGAAACAATAGATTTCTACTGCACGTAATTAGTTATGAACAACAGCATAGCTCGCGAGATATTCACTTCTAAACGCATACTACGTCTTCGCTGCAGAAGCCACGGAAATCTCACAAGTGCACAGGTCGGCACTACGAAATATTTGTCTTCTGCCACCACACGCAAACGGCTCCACTCTCCCAGTCTTTCCTGCGACCGTGCGTCCGTCGCGCCATACTGTCTAGGACTCTCTCCTGTCCTTTCCCGTACTGTCGCTCACGCCGCACTCCATACAGTCTCTCCACGTGTCTCTTTTTGGAACGATCGCTGTGATTGGCTAGAGCGCTCCGGCCCTGTCTCCAAGCCAATGCACCCTCACAAACATAATGAAACACATTCGAAATTCTGGATTTCTATTTAAACAACTTGAAATTAAACAAATATTCCTACGGATGGACCAAAAACATGCTCTAACAGACATTAAATACATAAACAAATTACATAAACTTATATCAAAGGAATAGAACAGAAGTAAGCCAGTATTCTAATGTCTCTGTGCTTCCTACAACACAGTAAATAATTGACCAATTTCTTCATGAATAGTATATATCGGATATAAACAAAGAGATACATGAATAAATATATTTATAAGCAGGCTGCTACCGTTTTTTCATGTAACTGTGGAGTACTTATGGCCTGACGCCATCGATAGTAAACGGCCAGTTTCACTCATGTACTATTCAAGTTACATGCCTGTAATTTATACCAATTTAGATTTACACTAATAGCATTCCAAAGACACATCGATCATAAAAATCGGATTAACCGGTTAGTTTTTGGAATTCGTTGCTGGGTGTTACTTGTACACTACTGGCCATTAAAATTGCTACACCATGAAGATGACGTGCTACAGACGAGAAATTTAAGCGACAGGAAGAAGATGCTGTGATATGCAAATGATTAGCTTTTACAGAATTCACACAAGGTTGGCGTCGGTGGCGACACCTACAACGCGCTGACATGAGGAAAGTGTCCAACCGATTTCTCATACACAAACAGTAGTTGACCGGCGTTGCGTGGTGAAAAGTTGTTGTGATGCCGCGTGTAAGGAGAAGAAAAGCGTATCATCACGTTTCCGACTTTGATAAAGGTCGGATTGTAGTCTATCGCGATTGCAGTGTAACATATTGTGACATTGCTGCTCGCGTTGGTCGAGATCCAATGACTGTTAGGAGAATATGGAATCGGTGGGTTCAGGAGGGTAATACGGAACGCCGTGCTGGATCACAACGGCGTCGTATCACTAACAGTCGAGATGACAGGCATCTTTTCCGCATGGCTGTAACGGATCGTGCAGTCACGTGTCGATCCCTGAGTCAACAGATGGGGACATTTGCAAGACAAAAACCAACTCTACGAACAGTTCGACGACGTTTGCAGCAGGATGGACTATCAGCTCGGAGACCATGGCTGCGGTTACCCTTGTCAGACAGGAGCGCCTGCGATGGTGTACTCAACGACGAACCTGGCAGCACGAATGGCAAAACGTCATTTTTTCCGATGAATCGAGGTTCTGTTTACAGCATCATGATGGTCTCATACGTGTTTGCCGACACCGCGGTGAACGCACATTTGAAGCGTGTATTCGTCATCGCCATACTGGCGTATCACCCGGCGTGATGGTATGGGGTGCCATTGGTTACACGTCTCGGTCACCTCTTGTTCGCATTGACGGCACTTTGAACAGTGGAAATTACATTTCAGGTGTGTTACGACCCGTGGCTCTACCCTTCATTCGATCCCTGCGAAACCCTACATTTCAGCAGGATAATGCACGACCTCTTGTTGCAGTCGGGCCTTTCTGAATACAGAAAATGTTCGGCTGCTGCCCTGGCCAGCACATTCTCCAGATCTCTCACCAATTGAAAACGTCTGGTCAATGGCGGCCGAGCAACTGGCTCGTCACAATACGCCAGTCACTGCTCTTGATGAACTGTGGTATCGTGTTGAAGCAGCATGGGCAGCTGTACCTGTGCACGCCATCCAAGCTCTGTTTGACTCAATGCCCAGGCGTATCAAGGCCGTTATTACGGCCAGAGGTGGTTGTTCTGGGTACTGATTTCTCAGGATGTATGCACCCAAATTGCGTGAAAATGTAATCACATGTGAGTTCTAGTATAATATATTTGTCCAATGAATACCCTTTTATCATCTGCATTTCTCCTTGGTGTAGCAATTTTAATGGCCAGTGGTGTATAATTTATACAAGTATGGTATGTCACCAGTCTCATGTGTTCTATACACCACCGTTAATAGTCTTTTTGTTGCCACTTCCCGCAATTATTTTAGGAATTCTGATGGAATGTTGTCAATCCCTGCTGCCGTATTTGACCTTAAGTTTTCCAAAGCTCTCTAAAATTCTGATACTAATACAGGATCCCCTATCTCTTCTAAATAGACTCCTGTTTCTTCTATCACATCAGGCAAATGTCACCGCTCGTAGGGTAGGGGCCTTCCGCGCACTCTTTCCACCTATTCGCTGTCACCTCTGCATTTATTAGTGGAATTCGTAATGCACTGTTACCTGGTATGGAGCCCATACTAATGAACAATATTCATGTAATGGTCGAATGAATGTTTTGTAAGCTACCTCACTGTATTTCCAGGATTCTTCCAACGAATCCTAGTCTAGCATCTGCCTTCCCTACGATTAGTTCTATGACGTCGTTACACATCAAATCACTCCGTACGCCTATTTCTAGATATTTGACGGCAATAACTACTTACAATGATTGTTCTAAAAGCATGTAAGCACACAGTAATGAGTCATTCTGTCTTTATATTCACAATACGTTACATTCACCCCGTTGAGATTCAATTGCAGCTTCCTGCATGGGGCGCTAGGAAGGCCTGCAGCTGTGGCCGAGCGGTTCTAGGCGCTTCAGTCCAGAACCGCTCTGCTGCTACGGTCGAAGGATCGAATCCTGCCTCTGGCATGGATGTGTGTGATGTTCTTAGGTTAGTTAGTTTTAAGTAGTTCTAAGTGTAGGGGAGTGCTGACCTCCAATGTTAAGTCCCATTTTGCTTAGAGCCATTTGAACCATTTGTAGGCCTGCATTTCGGTACAAATTTCTAGCGCTGAGACTTCTTGTGTACAAAAATATCGTCACCTAAAGGCCTCACGGAACTTCCGACGTCGTCTACTAAGTCTTTTCTATACCCCGTGAAAATTAATGAGCCTATGGCACACTCATGGCGTACGCCCTAAGTTACTTTCACGTCTGGAGACTTCTTTCCGTTGAGAATGGCATAGTATGTTCTGTTACCAGGAAACTTTTCACTGCAACCATATAATTGGTCTGATATTTCGTACTCTCGTATTTTGTTCAATAGTTGACTGTGCGGAACTGTGTCGAACGCCTTACAGAAGTCTAGGAACGCGACATCTACCAGAGCGCCAGGATCTGCTGCTTTTTTGATCTCACTGACGAGCAGAGCGAGCTGTTTTTCACATGATCATTGTATACGGAATTCATATTAGCTCCTATGGAGGAGAATTTACGTATCCAGAAATTTCATAATACGCGAGCACGGAATATGTTCCAAAATTCTACAATATACCGACGCCGGACATATGGGTCTATAGTTCTTCTTGAAGACGGACCCGCCAGGGTAGCCGTGGGCTGGTCCCCACGTCCCGCCTCGGTTACACGACTCGCCGACGTCTGAACACGTTCGCACTATTCCATGAATTCCACTAGACGCAGACAGCTGAGGTACACTAATTCCGTCCCGGGGGGTACGGGGTGGCGGCAGGAAGGGCATCTGGCCACCCATTAATACTAACCTCGCCAAATCCGTTCCTAACAATGCCGACCCTGCGTCAGTGTGGGAAATGGCACCAGTGAAAGAAAGAAGGAGAGTTCTTCTTGAAGACGGGAATGACCTGCGCCTTATGCTGGTGCAGTGCGATCTTCTTCTATGGAAGAGTTTTGGAATAATAAGTTTAGTATTTCGACCTGATCTCTGACATCCTCCTCTTCCCTGCTTGACAAACGGTTTCAAAACGAAATGACTTTCGGTTGAGTGATGAATTGAAGTCTGTATTTGAAGCTCATTTAACTGAACTCAGTTATCTACATCTACATCCATACTCCGCAAGCGAACCGACGGTGTGTGGCGGAGGGTACCTTGAGTACCTCTATCGGTTCTCCCTTCTATTCCAGTCTCGTATTGCTCGTGGAAACAGGATTGTCGGTATGCCTCTGTGTGGGCTCTAATCTCTCTGATTTTATCCTCATGGTCTCTTCGCGAGATATACATAGGAGGGAGCAATAAGCTGCTTGACTCCTCAGTGAAGGTATGTTCTCGAAACTTCAACAAAAGCCCGTACCGAGCTACTGAGCGTCTGTCCTGCAGAGTCTTCCACTGGAGTTTATCTATCATCTCCGTAACGCTTTCGCGATTACTAAGTGATCCCTTAACGAAGCGCGCTGCTCTCCGTTGGATCTTCTCCATCTCTTCTATCAACCCTATCTGGTACGGATCGGACACTGCTGAGCAGCACTCAAGCGTACTGTATCCTACTTCCTTTGTTTTCGGATTGCATTTCCTAAGGATTCTTCCAATGAATCTCAGCCTGGCATCTGCTTTACCGACGAGCAACTTTATATGATCAGTCCATTTTAAATCACTCCTAATGCGTACTCCCAGATAATTTATGGAATTTTGTAGCTAAATGATATGGGATCTTTCTTTCTATGTATTCGCATCACATTACACTTGTCTACATTGAGATTCAATTGCCATTCCCTGCACCATGCGTCAATTCGCTGCAGATCCTCCTGCATTTCAGTACAATTTTCCATTGCTACAACCTCTCGATACACCACAGCATCATCTGCAAAAAGCCTCAGTGAACTTCCGATGTCTTCCACAAGGTCATTTATGTATATTGTGAATAGCAACGGTCCTATGACACTCCCCTGCGGCACACCTGAAATCACTCTTACTTCGGAAGACTTCTCTCCATTGAGAATGACATGCTGCGTCCTGTTATCTAGGAACTCTTCAATCCAATCACACAATTGGTCCGATAGTCCATATGCTCTTACGTTGTTCATTAAACGACTGTGGGGAACTGTATCGAACGCCTTGCGGAAGTCAAGAAACACGGCATCTACCTGTGAACCCGTGTCTATGGCCCTCTGAGTCTCGTGGACGAATAGCGCGAGCTGGGTTTCACACGACCGTCTTTCTCGAAACCCATACTGATTCCTACAGAGTAGATTTCTAGTCTCCAGAAAAGTCATTATACTCGAACATAATACTTGTTCCAAAATTCTACAACTGATCGACGGTAGAGATATAGGTCTATAGTTCTGCACATCTGTTCGACGTCCCTTCTTGAAAACGGGGATGACCTGTGCCCTTTTCAAATCCTTTGGAACGCAACGCTCTTCTAGAGACCTACGGTACACCGCTGCAAGAAGGGGGGCAAGTTCCTTCGCGTACTCTGTGTAAAATCAAACTGGTATCCCATCAGGTCCAGCGGCCTTTCCTCTTTTGAGCGATTTTAATTGTTTCTCTATCCCTCTGTCGTCTATTTCTATATCTACCATTTTGTCATCTGTGCGACAATCTAGAGAACAAACTACAGTGCAGTCTTCCTCTGTGAAACAGCTTTGGAAAAAGGCATTTAGTATTTCGGCCTTTAGTCTGTGATCCTCTGTTTCAGTACCATTTTGGTCACAGAGTATCTGGACATTTTGTTTTGATCCACCTACCGCTTTGACATAAGACCAAAATTTCTTAGGATTTTCTTCAGGGTTCCTGCAGCTTCTATTTTTTCAGAGTTTCGAAGGCCGTGCAACATTTTGCACCGCCGAACGTTTCCGCCAGGGCGACAAATCCGGTGACCACGGTCCTGAGGACCCTAACAGCCGCCCCGGCCCTGGAGTGGCCCTTACACGCGGTACGCGCCCGGCGTTTCCTGCTGGCGCAGCTCATCCGCGCCTCCTATTAGCGCCGCAGCGCCTCTAATTTCCTGTGCTTGTGCCACGGCTGCTGCTGCCGGCTGCCGGTCTCGCATTAAGGGGTGCCGGAGCTGCGCGCACGCTAATGACGCATCGCGCGCTTTCCTCCTCTCGCTGGGCCGAAATCAGTCTTTCACTTGCCTCTGTCTAGGGTGGTGCTCACTCCGTGATTCGTCGTCTGCGTTCGACCGTCAACGTGTAGGATTTTGGAGCGTATTGTGACGCCACTGTCGCACTGTACTGTTGTTGTTGTTGTGGTCTTCAGTTCTGAGACTGATTTGATGCAGCTCTCCATGCTACTCTGTCCTGTGCAAGGTCCTTCATCTCCCAGTACCTACTGCAACCTACATCCTTCTGAATCTGCTTGGTGTATTCATCTCTTGGTCTCCCTCTACGATTCTTACCCTCCACGCTGCGCTCCAATACTATATTGGTGATCCCTTGATGCCTCAGAATATGTCCTACCAACCGATCCCTTCTCTTAGTCAAGTTGTGACACAAACTTCTCTTCTCCCCAATCCTATTCAACACCTCCTCATTAGTTATGTAATCTCCCCATCTAATCTTCAGCATTCTTCTGTAGCACCACACTTCGAAAGCTTCTATTCTTTTCTTGTCCAAACTAGTTATCGTAGACGTTTCACTTCCATACATGGCTACACTCCATACAAATACTTTCAGAAACGACTTCCTGACACTTAAATCTACATTCGATGTTAACAAATTTCTCTTCTTCAGAAACGCTTTCCTTGCCATGCTAGTCTACATTTTATATCCTCTCTACTTCGACCGTCATCAGTTATTTTGCTCCCCAAATAGCAAATCTCCTTTACTACTTTAAGTGTCTCATTTCCTAATCTGATACCCTCAGCGTTACCCGACTTAATTCGACTACATTCCAATATCCTCGTTTTGCTTTTGTTGCTATTCATCTTATATCCTCCTTTCGAGACACTATCCATTCCGTTCAACTGCTCTTGCAAGTCGTTTGCTGTCTCTGACAGAATTACAATGTCATCGGCGAACCTCAAAGTTTTTTTTTCTTCTCCATGGATTTTAATACCTACTCCGAATTTTTCTTTTGTTTCCTTCACTGCTTGCTCAATATACAGATTGAATAACATCGGGGAGAGGCTACAACCATGTCTCACTCCCTTCCCAACCACTTTATCCCTTTCATGCCCCTCAACTCTTACAACTGCCATTTGGTTTCTATACTAACTGTAAATAGCCTTTCGCTCCCTATATTTTACCTCTGCCACCTTCAGAATTTGAAAGAGAGTATTCCAGTCAACATTGTCAAAAGCTTTCTCTAAGTCTACAAATGCTAGAAACGTAGGTTTGCCTTTCCTTAATCTAGCGTCTAAGATAAGTCGTAGGGTCAGTATTGCCTCACTTGTTCCAATATTTCTACGGAATCCAGACTGATCTTCCCCAAGGTCGGCTTCTACTAGTTTTTCCATTCGTTTGTAAGGAATTCGCGTTAGTATTTTGCAGCCGTGACTTATTAAACTGATATTTCGGTAATTTTCACATCTGTCAACACCTGCTTTCTTTGTGATTGGAATTATTATGTTATTCTTGAAGTCTGAGGGTACTATGCGATACTGATTCGTTTTCTGCCACTATTTTAGTAAGAAACCCGGAGAATTGTACTTAGAGATGGAGTCTTGCGTTCTCGATGGTATCTCGATGAAAACGTCTCTATGGGCGCCTTTGCCGGTGGAAGGCAGTCAGTCAATCTCTACGCTGAATCACCGTATGCCAGGATGAATACAGGCTGGCATCAGTACAAGAGGACGAGCTGCTGGGTATTAGAGGTACCGGTGTGTACAGCAGTCTGGACCACCACCTCTGAAGGTCTCGCTGTATGGTGGTACAATATACAATGTGTAGTTTCCATGAGCAATAAAAAGGGCGGAAATGATGTTTATGTTTATCTCTATTCCAATTTTCCGTACAGGCTTCGGAACTCTCGGAACCGAGGTCATACAAAATTGTTTTTGATCTGTGTTTCTTAGCATAATTTCCATCGTGTCAGTATAAACTGTGCATTAAGGTGTTTAAGGGGAAGACGTCTACACAAACATCTACATATAAGAAAAAAAATGCATTTTAAGAAAAGAAGAAAGAAAAATATCTACATACTCCATTAGGCCTGGAATCCAGAAGGCTCGTCTGCTACACTATTCTGTGCTTTTGAATCACAGATTTTGTAATTTATAATTCTGAACTGCACTTCTAAACTACACTATACGACATTACTCTAGCTGCTATCAGAACTAAGTTAAGTTTCTCATTTACTGTGTTTTGAAATACCTCAAAGAAAACGATCTAGTGACATGTACCCAGCAGAGCAGATGAAAACCTGCAGCCTAAGACAAACAGAAAGCCTTCCAACATGAGAAAGTATCACTTCGCACCACCATCCATCGCAGTCTAAGTGGCTTTCTCCACGCCGTCTTTTGTAACTTTCTGAATGACTGACAGAAATCGGAATGAGACCTATAAAGACATACATTGACGGCCATCGGTTATGTAGGTATTTCACAGACAGGCTCTTAAATTCATCTAATAAGTGAAAAAAAATCGATTGGCGATATGCGTACTCCCTGCTCTGTAATGCTGCATTGTGTTTGCAGGGTAACTCATAACACGGTAAAAATTTTACGTACGATACAGAAAGTATATTTTCCAGTTAAATGTAAAAGACATTCTCCGATGCACTA
The DNA here is from genome assembly GCF_023864345.2 of Schistocerca serialis cubense. Classification (NCBI taxonomy): domain Eukaryota; kingdom Metazoa; phylum Arthropoda; class Insecta; order Orthoptera; family Acrididae; genus Schistocerca; species Schistocerca serialis. The sequence goes on along the minus strand of NC_064638.1, from coordinate 1,218,530,320 downwards.
CAGATCCAGTTCATCGTCTATGGTACACGTTGCGGAAGCAACTACAGTGACGTGTGGTTATTGTGGGACACATATAAGGCAAACTAGGAAGTCACTGGAAGAAATTAAGTAAAAATAAATTTAAAACACGATTACCACACACATTTTCAATACAGCAGTAAAGAAGCTGAAAGTGACGTTTGCAAGGGTTCATTCAGAACACACATGTACCGGCGAAGGAATGAAACATTCACTAAATAGAAATGCTTGAAACTGCAGCTATCATTAAACCAAAGGAATCTATCTATCCATAGACAACTAGGTCCTAATTCTCGGGAATTAATGGGTGAGGTCCACGGGGGATCTCAAGTTGACTCCATATTTCTAGCGTTGCAGAAGACTTGTGACGCCGTTATTTGCAAGAGGTTTAGAATCAAAGAAATTCCCCACGAAGTATAGTTGTGCGACTGAATTCGTGATATCTGTCAGAAGGGTAACAGTTCATAGTAATCGACGGAAAGTTATAGAATGAAAGAGAAGTGATATGTGACGATCTCCAAGGAAGTATTGTAAGCCCTCTGCTGATTCTAGCCTATGTAGAGAATCTGAGCAGTCGTCTTAGATTATTTGCAGCTGATGTTGGCATTTACCGTCCACTAAAGTCGTCAGAAGATCGACAAAAATTTCAAAATCATTGATACAAGGTATCTGTTCGGTGCTACAATAGTGGCTGACCCAAAACAATATAACGCCTTAGGTCTTTCACATATCTACTGAAGAAAATGCGTCAATATTTGGCTACACGACAAATTATACAGATTTAAAGGTTTACGATTAAACTAAATACGCAGGCGTTACAGTGAAAACAGCTTACACTGGCAGCATCACATAGAATATGCTATGGGGAGTGAGAACCCATATCTGTCCCTTATTGACTGAACTCTTCGAAAATACAACATATCTACTAAAAGGACTACGACCGTCGGTCCTCTTCGCATAGTGCTGCACGATATGGGACCTTATAAGAAACAATTAATGCAGGACATGGAAGAGTTGAATGGCAGCCCGTACTGAATTACGCGAAACAAGGGAGAGTGGGTCAATGAACTGATACCGGGGTTGGGGTGACAAAAATTAAAACAAAGGCGTTTTCCGTTGTGGCAAAACCTTTTCATCAAATTTCAGTCACCAAATTTGTACAGTGTCGAAAAAGTGTTCTATTTTCCATCCTCCAGGGATTCCTTTCAAGTAGTGTGTCGTGCTGGTGTCGTGAGGAGAGGATGGAGTGTCTTGTGACGGACGCGAGCTCCGCCGTGAACAAGCAGGGTTGAGACACGGACAGAGGTGGGCAGTCAGCTGCAACGATCAGAGCCACCAAACTATCCTGCATGCCAGTGCCTTATTCGCTGTCGATGGCTGCGGCGCGCCGTCGGTAGTCAGAGTGTGGTGCAAAGCGCTGTGGTGACGGCTGAATCTGCCTGCTCGGGCTGGCGTGAGGAGCCCGTGGGTGAATACCACATTGTGTCACTTAACGTTCTTCGCTGGCCTCCTTGTCGGCTTGGTCTCGATATGTTTCCCCGAGTTCCCCACACGCCCCCGTACCAAGAAGAATGATACCTGCTTCCCCTCCCGGATGTCAGCGTCATGTCCTTGGTCTGTGCCTGTGGTGCACTGTCGACAGTCTGCGTGGGGTGAAAAAGACTGTGGCAGTGGCTGGCTCTACCTGTTGGGTGTACTTGTAGATAGGCGGTGAAGTGACGTCTATAGCTGTACAGTATTTGAGCCGGAAGAGCCAGTGAGGTCAGTTGTTGTAGCGACAAGTGGAAGTTATTCAGACAGAATTTTAGCTGGGTAAACGGTTGGTGTCTTAGTTATGGGGTGTCGGTAACAAGAATGTAATTAGAGGATATACACTGAAGCGCCAAAGAAACTGGTATGCGCATGCGTATCCAAGTAAAGAGACATGGAAACAGACAGAATACGAGGCTGCGGTTCGCAACGCCGATATATATAGATCGGTTACCGCTGCTACAATGGCAGGTTATCAAGATTTAAGTTAGTTTGAACATGGTGCTATAGTCGGGGCACGAGAGACGGAACACAGCATCTCCGACGTAGCGATAAAGTGGGGACTGTCCCGTACGACCATTTCACGAGTGTGCCGTGAATTTCATGAATCCGGTAGAACTTCAAATCTCCGATACTGCTGCGGTCGGAAAAAGATGCTGCACGAACGGGACCAACGACGACTGAAGACAATCGTTCAACTTGACTGAAGTCCAAAACTGCAGATTTCAATGCTGGGCCATCAACAAGTGTCAACGTGCGAACCATTCAACGAAACATCATCGAGAAGGGCTTTTGGAGCTGAAGGCCCACGCGTGTACCCTCGATGACCGAACGACAGAAAGCTTTACGCCCCACCTGGACCTGTCAACACCGACATTGGACTTTTGGTGACTGGAATCATGTTGCCTGGTTGGACGATTCACGTTTCAAATAGTATCTAGCGGATGGACGTGTACGGAAATGGAGACAACCCCATGAATCCACGGACCCTGTATTTCAGCAGGGGGTTCTTCAAGTTGGTGGCGTCTGTGTAATGGTGCGGGGTGTGTGCAGTTGGAGTGATTTGAGACCCTTGCTACGTCTAGATACGACTGTGACAGGTGACACGTACGTAAGCATCTTGCCTGATCACCTGCATCCATTCACGTTCATTGTGCATTCTGGCGGACTAGGGCAATTCCAGAACGACAATCCGACTCCCTACACGTAGGGAATTGCTGCAGAGTGGCTCCAAGAACACTCTTCTGAGTTTAAACACTTCGGCTGCCCACCGAAATCGCCAGAGATGAACATTATTGAGCATATCTTGGATGCCTTGCAACGTGCTGTTCAGAACAGGTCTCCAATCTCTGGTACTCTTCAGGATTCATGGTGTCAGTTCCCTACAGCAATCCTTCACACATTAGCAAAGTCAATGCCACGTCCTGCTGTGCCACTTCTGCGTGCTCGCGGGGGCCCTACACTATATTATGTAAGTGTACCAGTTTCTTTGGCTGTTCAAAGTATTATTGATCCTGAACACGTTAAGTACTGACATAATTTTTTAGGCTTCCACGGCCAGTATCATTTTGTATAAAATAATTTTGGGTACTGGGCCACGTCATTGCAACTACTGAAACGGCTAACTCGCCGACGGTTAACCGTCTTGCTGCAGTTTTCTTCAGGGCGGTTCAGTGCACCCTGAGAATCATGAATGTGACGTAGCAATACCGTAACAGCATCCGCGTACCCTCGCACCGAGATGTCTTCTCCCAGTAACTTACAGCCATTTTACTGAGCAGCAGTACGACGAAGTAGAGGTTCTAGGAACATGACAAAAAGCGGACATGAAGACGGGGCTCCCTGCAGTAAGTGCCGTTGGATTGTAGTGTGGGGAATAAGTTGTCCGTTCATCACAACAGACGCTTGAATACCAGTAAAAACCTGACACTCAATAGGATTGAGACCGGTCGCTTCGAACACTTTCACCAAGAAACTGTGACTGACCCGGTCAATTGCCTTATTAAAAGCAATAGAAAGTAAGGCGCCAAAAAGAAGCAGCTGTAACACCTGAGTCTTCGCCGCGCCGTTCGAATCTCCAGGCACACATCTTTGATGAACTACAAGAATTTTCTCTAGGAATACTGACAAACGGCTATTAACCGCAAACGAAATTAAGGAAAATGATCGGGTAGAATTTATAATTGTCTGGACGTCCGGTTGTCTTCGGAACTAGAACGATTTTACCAACCGTGAAAGGGACAGGATTCTAACACCTACCCCCCCCCCCCCCCCCGCCGGCTTTATAACGTTATTTACCAGGGGCGTAATGGTGTCACCTATCAGAAGCCAAAAATGTACATAAAATTCCTTAGGAATACCGTTCAATCCTGCTGATTTTTGCGATGGTGAACCAACAATAAGGCGATTCCAATCATCTTCGGTAAAGGCACTTAGAAATTCTCCGTTTAATGTAGGAGTAACTACGGAGCCCAAGTGGGGAATAAATGTATCAGGTAAAATGTTATCAGCAGCATGGACGTCAGTACTGTCGGTAACGTAATTCCAGATCGCTTTGGAAATGTCACGTTGTAATGACAGTACGCTATACTGTTTCTCCTGGGTGGACTTGGGTTAAAAAAAAACTAAATATCACGATAGATTTTATAAATAATCGACAAGTACGCCAAAGAAGAAGAGATAGAAATACAATGGACATGTTGTTCCATGGACTCTTGTGCTTCTACGCATGAGCTATATTTCATTTGACATTCGCTTACCTTATCTGCTTGGATTCGGACCTAAGAGGACGTTCTTGTGTTAAACTCATCTTGCTGTAGCAGCTGATAAAGTAAGTTGTACATAAAACCCGAAAAATATAATGGTTATTTCGTCAAAAGAATTTGTGTATGTGGTCAATCTATCGTAAATCTGATACCTTTATTGTCTTAAGTAGATATGGGCCTTAACAAAGACTTTTCATTGTTAGGCGCTATCTTACAAAAATCTTTCACATTTTTCTTTTAGCTCATCTACGAGACGTGCCGTCGGTTAGGACAATTAACTTTATTTCGGATCCCACGAGACCGGAGGCAGCTACTAATAATTTAACAATTTTACTTACAGATTTTCTTTATATAACGAGATAACATCCCAGGCAGAAAAGGTCTGGTCACAGGATTCCAGTTCCATTACAGGATTTCATTTGTAGATGGTACTCTTGTTATCTTATATTGGGGAATCGAGACGAAACCACGCTGTATCGACGATTAGGTAAGTACCCTGAGAACTGAGATAGTTTACTGAGTGCTTATACACGTCGGGCTAAATTAAACGACGTATTGCGCTGTTAATAGTATTCCTACATTAGTTATTTCTCTTTTATGCTCAGCCATTGCATTAGTGTGTGTTTCTTTTTTGTATAAGTCACGGCTCATATTTTATTTTATTACATTACACTAATAGTCACAAAACAAATGAAAATTTTTATTTTATCACATTACAACGTGACCATCTGGGTGAATGAGGAACGCGATACTTGGTCTTTTTCGACGCGTCCGTAACCGGATAAGATGATATAAGGAGGTCAATTGATCCTGTAGGTATGAGCGGGATTTTGATCGCAACCCGAGTCCTCCCATTTGTCACCTCTTGAACTGAAGAAGCTTCGTCATAATACGACGTAAGATCCACAATCCGTAAGGGACCTTGTCTGGCACCTTCATAAAGTTGTCGTAAGAAGGAATGATAAAATTTCTGAGTCTGGAGGAGATCTTTCGCCGTCACAGCGCCGTAACGCCTGAACGCCTTCGGGAGCAGCGGTTTTGCATCCCCTGATAACCATTCCGTAAGAGAAGGATAAAAGTCCTGGGAACGCAAGCTGCGAGTCCAAACCTCTCGAACGATAATCTCGGGGGAAAGGTTCTTAAAGAGAGATGTGTTCACCAACAAGGGGAGGCGATATAATTTTACTGGTTGCGGCATATAAGTTACAGCTACGGCTCTACCGTAGAGGGCTTGCCCGGGAAAGGCAAAGGTCCCGAGTTCGAGTATCCGTCCGCTACACAGTTTTAATCCGCCAGGAAAATTCGTATCAGTGCTGTAGGGTGAAAATCTCATTCTGAAAGTTGGTATCACTTCTATCGCTAATACTTGCCCACAAAAATAATCAGAAAGATAAAAACGATCAAGTCTGCTGCTGGAAGTAGCTGTAAATTGCGTATACCTGACGAGAATTGGACAGTGTCAGATCCATGTATCGCGTATTTGTGAAGAGCACATCAGATCATTTAGATCCCTACCGAAAATAAAACTGAGGGTCTCATCCACAGGACTCAAGCCAAAATTAAAATATCTACCTAACAGAGGTTTCCGCGGAGTTTAGGAAATACAAAACCTATTCCCAAACGCGCTCCATCTGTGGAACGGTCAGATCGGAAAGCGGAATAAAGAAGAACTAAAATAAGGTTACAAAAAGTGCAGCCTATCCCTCGACCGTTTTCAAGCACGTTGAAGACGGCAGAAAAGCTGGGAACAGAAGAAGGATCAAATAACCTATCTTGTATAAATATCATCTCTGCTGTTGAATAAATAAATTGTCGCTGCGCCACAAGTCTAAGATCGTATCTAATTCTGTTCACATTTAAGGTCACAAAAGTATAGGCCCACAAACAATTGTTCCTAGAGAGTGGCATATCACATTCTATGGCCAGTCAATGTATAAATATTAATTTAAAGTGCTAGGTCCCCTTTGTCCACCCTCTTTTTGTATTTTCTTTCTTCGTGGCGCCGCACGATCACATGGAAAACGCTGTTTATTGCGGGTTTGCAGGAAAGCGACAGTCGAATGAGCTAACGAGGGGGAGTCTTGTGGAAATACTGTGTCAAGCGCAGAGGAAGGAGTCGGCACAGCCCAGTCCTCCACATCTGGGCGGCGCAGCTCCGAGAATGGATGGAAATAAAAACTGTGTGATGAGATCTTCTCGGGTGATCAGTTTTCATCATTGAAATATGCCAAGAAGGTCTACAGTCACAAATTCGACGGTATGTCTTTTACCGTCAACCTGTGTTCCTCTGATACCCTTGTGCATATCTGGGTCTGATCGGCAGTGGCCTGTGGCATGCTTCCCACTCCATCCCCCTACCCCCCCCCCCTCCCCAACCCATCTCAGGAGGGCATAAGCCGGGTGAGAATACAGACTCACTGATGCCATCGATACAGTACAGAGCTCCGGGACACGTCCATCCTCATGTGATCCCGAAGTGGTGGTCTCGGGAGATACAACGGAGGGTTTGATGGACGCTTCCGAATCTGAAATAGCAGCTGAATAGATTGAGCGGAGAGGCATCCTCCAACGGAATCTTTTCATTAGAGCGGAGAAGGGAAGAGGAATCGTCTGACATCTCATCATCTTGCGTCCGAATACGCTTGTTTTGAAGTGAAAGTAGAGACGACGCGGAAACTACATTGGCAAAGTCTCTATGCGAGGTTAACGGCGGAAATTCGCTAGACGCGTCAAGCTATGGTCCCCGCTGCTCTTCAGGAACATAATGGGCCACAACTGCTGTCACGCTGGGGGCGAGGTCCGCTAAAGTTTTAAGATGTCCATTAGTGGATTCTAAGATGGACGCGGGCAACTTTTGCGAATGTATCCACTCTCCTTACTTATACAAACAGGCCCCTATTCGTCCTTTGTAGATTGTATGTACTCGGTATCCACACACCTGCAAATGAAAAGGGATATTTTGTTTTCCATTAGATGCACGTACCGAACGCTGCTATAAACATGTAAATAATTCTGAGTAGGCCTCTGTTCCCTCTATATGGTCTGTATGTCCCCGAAGGGGGCCACTATGGTCTTGAGGAGAATGTCATAAACTTTTGGCGAAAGGTTAAACATCCTGACTTCGTATACTAAACCTCCGCGTTTGCCAGAATAACTATACTATTAGAAACATCGCGATTAGTGCCGAAAAGGAGCCTGTCAAGCTGATGTGTGTCTAGAAACTTAACATAAAGTATAGACGATTCAGAGCCAAAGTAAGTCGTATGTACCTGTTCCTAATTGACCGTGATCGTGTCTACAAGCCAATCACGATTTTCTAAAGAACCTGGTTGTCCACTTGCCAAAACAAAAACTGACGATACCTCCACAGGAAATATTCCTGGGAGCCATGAACGACATCACGGCGCAAGACATTGCCGCTTCGAAACATGGTTCAAATGGTTCTAAACGCTATGAGACTTAATATCTGAGGTCGTCAGTCCCCTAGAACTTAGAACTACTTAAACCTAACTAACCTAAGGACATCACAAACATCCATGCCTGAGGCAGGATTGGAACCGGCGACAGTACCAGTCGCGCGGTTCCGGACTGAAGGGCCTAGAACCGCTCCGCCACCGCGGTTGGCATCTACCGCTTCAAAATTGGTTCACAAACACAAGACGCTGAGAGACAAGCAAAGATATGACGGGAACAAGAACACACGCAACATTAAAGGGAAACAACGAAGCTCTCGAGGCACTGTGGTAGAGGCGGAACCAGACACGAATGCGCGGATTGGGTTCAAATGGTTCAAATGACTCGGAGTGCTATGGGACTTAACATCTGAGGTCATCAGTCCCCTAGAACGCAGAAGTGCTTAAACCTAAGGACATCAGACACATCACGCCTGAGGCAGGATTCGAACCGGCGACCGTAGTAGTCGTGCAGTTCCGGACTTAAGCGCCTAGAACCGCTCGGCCACCGCGGCCGGCTGCGCGGATTGGGATATAGGGTATATAGCCTTATGTAGCTGCATACCTGGGCTTAGAGTCAAACGAACCTTGGGTTACAGATACAGATACATCGTCATGGGTTGCTTCAACTCTGTTTCAGAATTCATCAAGTCCAATAACACGTGAGTGATGTTGTTCGAGTGACTCGGCACTGAGCAGATATTAATAGTTTTTGAGAGTTTTGAAGGTTGTACCGACCAGGGCAACAATAGAATACCCTCCGCATGAAGACAGGTCTGGATTGTGGTATTACTTATCGATACCACCCCACGGAGTTCTTCGCAACGGAACTGCACGTTTCCATCTGACTCCAATGGTGGTCACGTGGGATATGGCGGACTCAGTGGTGCGCATCCGCTGAGCTATGTCCCCAGTGGGTCTGTAGCACCAGCGCCACTATATAGGACCGCCGGCAGCAGCTACACAGCCCATTTGCATTTGGAACCTCAGGACAACGATATCATTGTTCGTGCTTAGCATCGTGAGCCTCATCCTAGTTGCTACTGTGTGAGCTGGACTATACTATGTGTAATGAGTTTTCGTATGCTTGGAGAAATACACGTTAAGTAAATATTCTGCTTGTTGTGTTAACCTGTTCGCTTATCATTTCTGCTCCTGCTCCTACGATGAAAGTAGTTGCAGTACTCTGTCACCTACCTCTCCTCATCGATCTGCAAGACGTCGTACACAACAGAGACACCTCGGGCAAAAATATATATTACAAATGAGTTATTTTTATGAAAAATGACCTTACGTAAGATAGGGTAGAGCCACGGACTTTATTACGTAGCAAATATAGCACCTGCTGATAGAATTATCTTCTATGACTACCGGAGGTGATCGTGTTGTATTCCTTACAGAATTTCACACAAACGATCCAGTGTTGGTCCCATGTCGGCGGCTATCGTCGTAGCCTCCTCAAGCGGATACGTCCGTCACGGTACTCTCCCCAGAACTGTCACTCCAGTGGAAAGACAAAGTGTTCAGTGCTATTATCGGGCGCATTACTGTTAATGTGTCGGTTTACGCTAGCGCGTAAGAGAAGCTGGAACGATTATCATGATGGTCCAGGCATTACATTGGTGTACGTACTTGTCTTACTGCAAACAAGAAAACAATTAAGACCGCTCCACATGAGACGATTTTCATTGCATCTACTTGACTACCAGGAAGTAATCGCTTCACTTGACGAAGTACTCGCTGCTGCTGACTCGACTACCAGTTACTAAAATCCAGCGGCGACTGGGTTTGTGCATGTTCGGTTCCAGAACACACGTGTGACGGTAATGTGAGATTAGTCGCAGTGAATACGGCTGTTGTCGCCTCTGACAGCTCAACCGCTAGTCGCTTTCTTGTTGCGACGATTAGCCTTTTTTTGTTTGTTCTTTGGGTTTGTCTTGTTTATGTTTCCTTATCGATATGATGGCGATACGTGGTACTTACTGGAATTAAGGAAAACGTGGAAGGGAGGGCCCACCAAAATAACTTTTTTTCTTTTAACACAACCTGTTGATTTAACTATATATAAACTGTGTTTTACAGTTAATCGAAGCATTTAACCATAACATTTTTTTTAACAAAATGAAGAAATTTGCAAAATTGTTTTGACCTTGAACCTTAAGTTGAATAAGATTTTAATCTTTGCAAAGGAAATCTGAAGTGCTGTATCGCAAAACAGAAAACAATATGATATTGATTACAAGACGGCCGACCTGCAGCCCTCCCGTCATCGGGTGAAATAACGGTATTTGCTACCGCGCTGGACACAAAAAGTGGTTCAAATGTTTCTGAGCACTATGGGACTTAACATCTCAGGTCATCAGTCCCCTATAACTTAGAACTACTTCAATCTAACCAACCAAAGGACATCACACACATCCATGTCCAAGGCAGGATTCGAACAAGCGACAGTAGCGGTCGCGCGGTTCCGAACTGAGGCGCCTAGAACCACTCGGCCACAGCGGCCGGCGTCACTGGACACAGTCTGTCTTATTAAATGCCCTTCTGCAACACATGAAAACAATATATAAGCACCACTGATGACAAGAGTGATTCAATTACTCAAAACACTTTTAATTTAAAAGCTGTATGTCTAAAGGCTCGGGGTTAACGTGCGCACCTGTGCTTGAAGGTTAAACAGATAAGCAAACGGTATGACAATGATACGGCTTACTTCAGTGCAACCAAACTCTTAATTTCAATCGGCAACCAAGGTGTGACTGGACCCCAACCTGTCCCTTCTGACAATTGTTTAAAGCGCTGGTGACAGTTGGCTGTTAATATTTTCAAGGTTCAACTGATTGTCAGTTATTAAGACCGTTCTGAAGAAACGTCTTAAAACATCACTTGTAGACACTTATTAAAAGAGAACTCACTCAACTGAACCACAGAATCCAGCTAAAATACACCAATAATGATCGGGTCTTTCAAAAACGGAAATGATCAGTTTAGTACAACAGGTGGTTCTGATTATAACTAATGACCGAGAAATGCAATTTCAATCGAAGAATTGAACTGATTAACAGCTAAATCTAACCACAAGGTCCCTCTTTTATTTAACGGCAACCTGTGCCTCAGTACAATTGGTCCGGCTTTATGTACGACGAAGAGCTAATTAATTAGAACATTAATGATCGGGTACAGACAAGAAGGAGAGTATAATATCGGGACAAATTTTCAAACGACACCTATTGTCTTAGTGCAATACTACTGCCCATATCTACGACCAAAGAGCCGACCGAGTAAAACTCTGAGGGTCGGATGGAAACCAGAAAATAATAAGGACGGCAGGTAGATAATGGAACAAATCACCACGAGGATTACGGAACGTTACTCCCCTTTATCAGCAAGCAATTCCATGGATCCACGGTGCGTCGCAGTGGTTACTGAGTGGTACCGATGAAAGCCAGGTAGAAGAGGGCAGCCAGGCCACGAGCGGTCGTCCAACACGAATGTTGCCAACCAACCGAGAGGATGTCGGCCTGCTGCTTGTAGTCGACGCTGACGCCAGTGAAGTACTCCGGTATCTTCACTCTGCGCAGGCCCTCCTTGCGCAGCTCGTGGCTTCGGCTGATCGGACCTCAGGACCACCCCTCGTCGCGACGCTACCGCCAATCCGCAAACTTCGTGCCTCCCACTGGGGCCAACGAGCCCCATACATATGTTGTTGTTGTTGTTGTGGTCTTCAGTCCTGAGACTGGTTTGATGCAGCTCTCCATGCTACTCTATCCTGTGCAAGCTTCTTCAACTCCCAGTACCTACTGCAACCTACATCCCTCTGAATCTGTTTAGTGTATTCATCTCTCGGTCTCCCTGTACGATTTTTACCCTCCACGCTGCCCTCCAATACTAAATTGGTGATCCCTTGATGCCTCAGAACATGTCCTACCAACCGATCCCTTCTTCTAGTCAAGTTGTGCCACAAACTTCTTTTCTCCCCAATCCTATTCAATACCTCCTCATTAGTTACGTGATCTACCCACCTTATCTTCAGCATTCTTCTGTAGCACCACATTTCGAAAGCTTCTATTCTCTTCTTGTCCAAACTAGTTATCGTCCATGTTTCACTTCCATACATGGCTACACTCCATACAAATACTTTCAGAAACGACTTCCTGACACTTAAATCTATACTCGATGTTAACAAATTTCTCTTCTTGAGAAACGATTTCCTTGCCATTGCCAGTCTACATTTTATATCCTCTCTACTTCGACCATCATCAGTTATTTTACTCCCTAAATAGCAAAACTCCTTTACTACTTTAAGTGTCTCATTTCCTAATCTAATTCCCTCAGCATCGCCCAACTTAATTCGACTACATTCCATTATCCTCGTTTTGCTTTTGTTGATGTTCACCTTATATCCTCCTTTCAAGACACTATCCATTCCGTTCAACTGCTCTTCCAAGTCCTTTGCAGTCTCTGACGGAATTACAATGTCATCTGCGAACCTCAAAGTTTTTACTTCTTCTCCATGAATTTTAATACCTACTCCGAATTTTTCTTCTGTTTCCTTTCCTGCTTGCTCAATGTACAGATTAAATAACATCGGGGAGAGGCTACAACCCTGTCTCTCTCCTTTCCCAACCACTGCTTCCCTTTCATGCCCCTCGACTCTTATAACTGCCATCTGGTTTCTGTACAAATTGTAAATAGCCTTTCGCTCCCTGTATTTTATACCTGCCACCTTCAGAATTTGAAAGAGAGTATTCCGGTTAACATTGTCAAAAGCTTTCTCTAAGTCTACAAATGCTAGAAACGTAGGTTTGCCTTTTCTTAATCTTTCTTCTAAGATAAGTCGTAAGGTTAGTATTGCGTCACGTGTTCCAACATTTCTACGGAATCCAAACTGACCTTCCCCGAGGTCCGCTTCTACCAGCACATATATATATTGTCAAGGAAAGGCCTTCTAATGACACAACCCAGAGATACCAACCCTTCTTCATAAATATTGCCAATGGGGCTGCAAGAGGGACAGTCGATACTGTCCTGAGCCAGTGGCGCCAGACAGAACGGTCTAGTAACTCAATGGCGCCACGGCTCAGATGGAAAACCAAGATGGAAATCGGTACATCGGGTCAGGAAAATATGTATTGAAATTTTATGATGTTTATCAGAAACATGAAAGGCTGTTGGGCACAAACACCAGTAATTACAAAGGAACACTGCACGGAAGAGTAATTGTAGAAGATTACTTGTAGAGATGAAAGAAGCTGGACTGAACACTCCCTTTCAGGAAGTTGAGAGAATGCTTAGGAACATTAAAGGCGCATACAGAAACGAATTAAACCACGTGAAGAAATCTTTTAAATCGTCAAGCGAGCTGAAAACTTTTTTTTTTTTTTTTGGTCGTCAGTCTACTGACGGTGTGATGCGGCCCGCCACGAATTCCTTTCCTGTGCTAACCTCTTCATCTCAGAGTAGCACTTGCAACCTACGTCCTCAATTATTTGCTTGACGTATTCCAATCTCTGTCTTCCTCTACAGTTTTTGCCCTCTACAGCTCCCTCTAGTACCATGGAATTCATTCCCTCATGTCTTAGCAGACGTCCTATCATCCTGTCCCTTCTCCTTATCAGTGTTTTCCACATATTAGTTTCCTCTCCGATTCTGCATAGAACCTCCTCATTCCTTACCTTATCAATCCACCTTATTTTCAACATTCGTGTATAGCACCGCATCTCAAATGCTTCGATTCTCTTCTGTTCCGGTTTTCCCACAGTCCATGTTTCACTACCATACAATGCTGTACTCCAGACGTACATCCTCAGAAATTTCTTCCTCAAATTAAGGCCGGTATTTGATATTAGTAGATTTCTCTTGGCCAGAAATACCTTTTTTGCCATAGCGAGTCTGCTTTTGATGTCCTCCTTGCTCCGTCCGTCATTGGTTATTTTACTGCCTAGGTAGCTGAATTCCTTAACTTCATTGACTTCGTGACCATCAATCCTGATGTTAAGTTTCTCGCTGTTCTCATTTCTACTACTTCTCATTACCTTCGTCTTTCTCCGATTTACTCTCAAACCATACTGTGTACTCATTAGACTGTTCATTACGTTCAGCAGATCAGTTAATCCTTTTTCACTTTCACCCAGAATAGAAATGTCATCAGCGAATCGTATCATTGATATCCTTTCACCTTGTATTTTCATTCCACTCCAGAACCTTTCTTTTATTTCCATCATTGCTTCCTCGATGTACAGATTGAAGAGTAGGGGCGAAAGGCTACAGCCTTGTCTTACACCCTTCTTAATACGAGCACTCCGTTCTTGATCGTCCACTCTTATTATTCCCTCTTGGTTGCTGTACATATTGTATATGACCCGTCTCTCCCTATAGCTTACCCCTACTTTTTTAAGAATCTCGAACAGCTTGCACCATTATATGTTGTCGAACGCTTTTTCCAGTTCGACAAATCCTATGAAAGTGTCTTGATTTTTCTTTAGCCTTGCTTCCATTATTAGCCGTAACGTCAGAATTGCCTCTCTCGTCCCTTTACTTTTCCTAAAGCCAAACTGATCGTCATCTAGCGCATTCTCAATTTTCTTTTCTATTCTTCTATATATTATTCTTGTAAGCAGCTTCGATGCATGAGCTGTTAAGCTGATTGTGCGATAATTCTCGCACTTGTCAGCTCTTGCCGTCTTCGGAATTGTGTGGATGATGCTTTTCCGAAAGTCAGATGGTATGTTGCCAGACTCATATATTCTACACACCAACGTGAATAGTCGTTTTGTTGCCACTTCCCCCCATGACTTTAGAAATTCTGATGGAATGTTATCTATCCCTTCTGCCTTATTTGACCGTAAGTATATACACAAGTTAAATTGGTTCAAAGTAGCGAACGGTCATCTTCAAATGTGACCCTTCTTTGTAGTAAGGTATATGAAATTAAAATAAGACTATTATTATCCCAGGTGACTGATGGTGCCACAACAGTTATATTGTCGATGTTGGACACAGTGGGGCAAAGAAAGCAGTCAGCTTGAAGAGCTTCTATAGGTTCCAGCATGTGACGAAACCGTGAGACATCGCATTTCCGAGGGGAGAAACGAGAACAGAAGCCGAGAGCAGAATGGTGTAGGCTAGGAGGCCCTACGATAAGGGACAGACACCCACATCGCCAGCCGGCCGCCAAGACCACTCCCAGCCCATGTTAGAAGGTAGAGCCGTCCAGAAGAACAATATAGATCTTACGATAGCAATAAAAGGATCACACCAGCTGCAGGTTTTAGCGTGAGACTATACGCTTCTCTGTTACGTAGAAAACATCAAAAACGTTGCCCCACCACGAAAAATACACTCCTGGAAATCGAAAAAAGAACACATTGACACCGGTGTGTCAGACCCACCGTACTTGCTCCGGACACTGCGAGAGGGCTGTACAAGCAATGATCACACGCACGGCACAGCGGACACACCAGGAACCGCGGTGTTGGCCGTCGAATGGCGCTAGCTGCGCAGCATTTGTGCACCGCCGCCGTCAGTGTCAGCCAGTTTTCCGTGGCATACGGAGCTCCATCGCAGTCTTTAACACTGGTAGCATGCCGCGACAGCGTGGACGTGAACCATATGTGCAGCTGACGGACTTTGAGCGAGGGCGTATAGTGGGCATGCGGGAGGCCGGGTGGACGTACCGCCGAATTGCTCAACACGTGGGGCGTGAGGCCTCCACAGTACATCGATGTTGTCGCCAGTGGTCGGCGGAAGGTGCACGTGCCCGTCGACCTGGGACCGGACCGCAGCGACGCACGGATGCACGCCAAGACCGTAGGATCCTACGCAGTGCCGTAGGGGACCGCACCGCCACTTCCCAGCAAATTAGGGACACTGTTGCTCCTGGGGTATCGGCGAGGACCATTCGCAACCGTCTCCATGAAGCTGGGCTACGGTACCGCACAACGTTAGGCCGTCTTCCGCTCACGCCCCAACATCGTGCAGCCCGCCTCCAGTGGTGTCGCGACAGGCGTGAATGGAGGGACGAATGGAGACGTGTCGTCTTCAGCGATGAGAGTCGCTTCTGCCTTGGTGCCAATGATGGTCGTATGCGTGTTTGGCGCCGTGCAGGTGAGCGCCACAATCAGGACTGCATACGACCGAGGCACACAGGGCCAACACCCGGCATCATGGTGTAGGGAGCGATCTCCTACACTGGCCGTACACCACTGGTGATCGTCGAGGGGACACTGAATAGTGCACGGTACATCCAAACCGTCATCGAACCCATCGTTCTACCATTCCTAGACCGGCAAGGGAACTTGCTGTTCCAACAGGACAATGCACGTCCGCATGTATCCCGTGCCACCCAACGTGCTCTAGAAGGTGTAAGTCAACTACCCTGGCCAGCAAGATCTCCGGATCTGTCCCCCATTGAGCATGTTTGGGACTGGATGAAGTGTCGTCTCACGCGGTCTGCACGTCCAGCACGAACGCTGGTCCAACTGAGGCGCCAGGTGGAAATGGCATGGCAAGCCGTTCCACAGGACTACATCCAGCATCTCTACGATCGCCTCCATGGGAGAATAGCAGCCTGCATTGCTGCGAAAGGTGGATATACACTGTACTAGTGCCGACATTGTGCATGCTCTGTTGCCTGTGTCTATGGGCCTGTGGTTCTGTCAGTGTGATCATGTGATCTATCTGACCCCAGGAATGTGTCAATATAGTTTCCCCTTCCTGGAACAATGAATTCACGGTGTTCTTATTTCAATTTCCAGGAGTGTATAATGTTTCTCATTGGATAGACAGAATTTTTGTAGGCTGAACTTACGGTTAACATTGAGTATCTGATTGGTCAGTTGAAAACACAGCCAGATAGGTTTCCTAAAACAAACTTCGGTAAATTGTAGTAAGGAGAAGTTAGAGAAGAGTAGCTTCCGAGACGGCGAGGTGTGTGGAGCTGCACCGCCCGCTGCCCCCTAACACTGCCTAACCAACGACAAGGTAATGAACGTGCGCGATGCCGGATAAGGCTTCACTCAGAACAGCAGAAGTCTCACCTGTTACATCCCCTTTTTTCGTAATACTAGTGTCAATTGTCAATTAAAGCTCATGGTATCCATATTTGCTACTAGAAGTTGAAATCTGAAACGCGATGATTTTTCTGTTATGTAATTATTGAGAAGCCCCATCAGCCACTGCAATTTGCGACAAATTAAATAAGCAATTAAAGACAATTGAGAGTCTCTGTAGACCATTTTTGACAGTTTTCTCTTTTATGAAACTTAATTTAAACCTAGATTATAGATGTGATATGGCATAGATCATCCTTCGATCCATTGTAGAACTTGGAAACCCATTTAGGGAATATTCGTTCACATTTTTGTTGAACGCACTTGGTTTTTACCATCCTGTATTAAAAGATTTCCTTTTATGAATAGTGCAATTTATAAACGACGTTTTGTGAGTAGAATAAAATTTCCAGTGGAAAACTTAACTGCTTTTTCGACGTTATTTTACCAGCTACCTAAAAATAGGAAGGCCTTGAACCCCTTCCGCTAAATTTAGTTAGTATTAAGATTCTTTTACAGGGAGTGCAGTTGAGCTGACGCTGGAATCATTAACTATTTGGTTATATCATCGCTAGTCTCACTGAACTCTTCTGAATTCTACATGTCATGTGTGGTCTGGCGTCTCCTTACCAGCAACAGGTCCCAGGTTCAAACTAGTCAAATCCCTAAAAAACACGCTCAGAGCGTCGTTGCGCGAATGTGATAGGGAGACACGACTTAGAACAAGCAGAGACCACGAAGAATGTTAGACATCCTCCAGGATTGTTGGTGAGACGCTTTAATGCCCGTTTTGTGCTGGTTTTTCGTATGTTACGTCATTTTTACGAGACGTGGTTCGTAGTTGTGTTCCACGTGAGTAATATTAGCCCTCTGTTCAGTTCACACCATTGTTAGTAAACTTGAGGATCAGTATTTGCTTTTCTTTGAATCTTCCTCGCGTATCAGTGGATATCAGTGGCTTACTACGGTGGTGACTGTCATTTTGAATAATTGATTATAAGTAAATTAATGGCTGAAACTTCCTGGCACATTAAAATTGTGTGCCGGACCGAGACTCGAGCTCGGGGCCTTTGCCTTTGGCGGGCAAGTGCTCTACCATGTGAGCTACCCAAGCACGACTCACGCCCCCTCCTCATAGCTTTACTTTTGGCAGTAGTAGGAGACGAGATACTGGCAGAAGTAAAGCTGTGAGAGTGGGCGTGAGTCGCGCTTGGGTAGCTCAGTTGGTAGAGCACTTGCCCGCGAAAGGCAAAGATCTCGAGTTCAAGTCTCGGTCCGGCACACAGTTTTAATCTGCCAGGAAGTTTCATATCAGCGCACACTCCGCTGCAAAAAGAAAATCTCATTCTGGAAATTAATCGCTGTTATCTCCACACAACTATGTTGTCTAAAAAGGTTCTATACTCCTTAAATAGTGTTACGTGGATTATTTTGAAAACGAGTCCGCCCCCGTAGTTTAGCGGTCAGGACAGTTGGCAGTCATGTGGAGGGCCGGGGTTCTATTCTCCGTCGTGCTAGAGATTTTTCCTTGATGCGAGAACTTCTACAGGGTGCAGTTAGTCTCATGAGGCCAACTGAGGACCTGCTCGAGTGATTAGTAGAGTCTCCAAGGTCAAGAAACCCGAAAAGGGCTGGGAAAACGGCGTGCTGACCACATTGCCTCCACACCGCATCCAATGACGTCATTGGCAGAGGATGACGAGGTGGCAGATAGAGCCCTATAGGCCCGGCTAGGAAAATGGTTCAAATGGCTCTAAGCACTATGGGACTTAAGATCTGAGGTCATCAGTCCCCTAGACTTAGAACTACTTTAACCTAACTAACCTAAGAACATCACACACATCCATGCCTGAGGCAGGATTCGAACCTGCGACCGCAGCGGTCGAGCGGTTCCAGACTGAAGCGCCTAGAACCGCTAGGCCACAGGGGCCGGCACTAGGAAAGTAGTGCGAATTATTTTAAATATGTGGCTACATTTCTGTCTTTCATAAATGTGTGGTTCTGTACACCCACGTGAATGTGTTGTTTATGAGCTTTATCCCTATTTTCTGAATGATAACTGACTTTAATTTCAACTGTTTCATGAATGCTCTTACTCAGAGGGTCATTTTCAAGTCCGACCTTTGACACTAGTCCATATGAGCGCTCATTCAAATTTTGTGCGTTAAAGCGCCACCATCGTGTATCCGAAAAATTGCTTCAGCTGCCCTCGGCAAAGGCCTGTCTGATTTCAAATGTAATTTTCACCTGATGTGACTGAGTTCCATTAACTGCATACGTTCTGCAGCGAAGAATACTTCGTTACCTTACTTTAAAATGAATCATTTTTCATTCATTGAACGGTAGAAAAAACATCGTGCACTAACATCTACATCATTCGCAGATCTTCTGTTAGGAGTGATACATTAACATTGGTCGGTTGTAATGGGACCATAAAAGACTTGGTTGCAGTTTTATCTCAACTGAATTCATGTTACATAGTCTTCTATTATTCCATTAAGCTTTAAAAATCCTTTCACTGCAACATCCACTTTTATTATAACCATATATGATATACATGTACGTATGTTCTACATCTTCTAAACATTGGACCTAATTCATCCAGACTTGGTACACATGTCATTTACTGTCTGGAAATAATTGCTATTGGGGTAAGAACCACCAACCTATCAGAGATATTGGGTTGGGAATGGTAAACCTGTGTAGCCCACGATTTGCGAATGCCCTTGTTTTATTCACTCAGTACTTGAGAATGAGAGCACTTAGTGACTTGAAACAAACATTTCTCATAATTTCTAATCTGTACGAAACTTTTCCTCGTTGCAAACCCCTACAACATGCTGAAAGGAAATATATGACATGTGTGTACGCGTGCAAAGCCATGGATAAAAAGCTCGTCCTAAACCCGGGAAGAGTTTCAATCAAATTTGGTAGTTGTATTAGTTACAATCTGAAAATAAATGCTGTGAAGATAAGAACAAGCAGCCTCCTAGTGGGGATGGAAAAAGAAGGGATGGGTGATGAGGAGGAGATCAACCGACAGAGAGGCAGGAAGAAGGAGTAGATAGACACAGATAATGGGAGGAGATGGACAGAGATAGGGAAGGGAGGCAGAATTGTCAGAGAGAGGAAGAGATGGACAGAGAGAAAGAGAGAGAGAGAGAGAGAGAGAGAGAGAGAGAGAGAGAGAGAGCGAGAGAGAGAGAGAAGTTGAAACCTCCCCTTGGAAAAATTAGTAAATAACTGTGCTGGTAAGTCTCTTACGTTATTTGATTTTCAAATAGCTGAGCAGAACTGAACGTACTCAGACATTTCGCTCTTTACTTATTCTGATCAACACAAAACTGACACACAATATTTTTAGCGCAACGCAATCTGACTTTCAATAATCCCTACAAAAGAATGGCCCTGACTAACAATAACCTATACCTTTCATAAATAACTTACCTCACAAAAATCTTCGTTACTCGAACTACTGCAATACAGCGAGCGACAATACTGCCAGCTAAATAAAAGATTCTAACTACTGAAGACACTAACTACTGACAGGGATAGCCAGCAAATGAAAGATTTTGATAGAGAACAAACAGTGTATTTACCTTAATAATGTTCAAAGTGATAATATATATAACAGTTCATGACATTCAGTCTTGCAAATTTACTGTCTCTGATGGACACACGTCCAGATCATCCGCTCTCAAAACTCTGCCATCTCTCTACCCACATCCACCACTGCTGGCGGCTCACCTCCAACTGCGCAACGCTACGCGCTGTTCACATCCAACTGCCCAACACTACAATAGCGAATATTCCAACAATGCCAACCAGCCACAGACTGCACACAGCACAGCCAGTGATTGTCATACAGAGCGCTATTGGCGTTATCGATATAAAAACCCAAGCAGCCTACTTACGAAGTGAAAGGAAAGGGAAGGAGAAGGACCGAGATAAGTGGAGGAGGACATTGGCAGGTAGATGGGAGATTAGGAGGTGGGCTGTGAGATGGGGAGAGGAAATGGACAGTGAATGGGAAGAAGAAGAGATGAACAGCGGGACGGGAGAGGAAGAGATGGAGAAAGAAAGGAAAGAGAAGGAGATGGACAAACAGAAGAGGAGATGAAGAATGGGAGGGGGGAAGGAGAAAATCGACAGGGAGAGTGGACCGAAGTAGATGGACAGAAGGGAAGGGGCAGGTGGATAGAATGGGGAGAAGCAGTTGAACACAAAGAGGATGGAGGAGCAGGTGGACAGGGAGTGAGCAGGAGGAGGAGATGGACAGAGGAAGGGCAGAAGGATATGGACAGAGAGAGTGAGGGTGGAGGAAGTGGATCCAGAGAGGTGATGAAAGATGTGGATAAAGAGGAGGAGAAGGCGGACAGATAGAGGGAGTAATAGAATATTGGAATAACCATATAGTTGGTGCTCTGCTAGAATTTCAATACAAATATTCAGAAAGCAGTATTGTTAATCCATGGGTCAAATCTCTTTGAAGTTTACAGGAAATTACAACCGGAAACATATGCTATGTGTGCTGTGTACTGATATGTTTAAGTTAGAAGTTAGTGGGCGCTATCATATTGTCGTCTGGACGTACAGTAAGTGCAACCTGCGCTGCTGTCAGCACGATTGCAATTTCTAGCGGCGGCCGACAGAGTGCGGTCTGAGCTCTGCCTTCAGCGGCTGGCTTGGCTGCGTGGCCGGCGTTAATAATGCATTACCCTCAGGGAAATCATTGCGCGCCGCCAGAGTTGCAGCAACAAGCGGGGGCGGCGTGGTCAGCCGGCTGTCGGTGTGCGGCCTGCGCGCTAGCACGTGTCGCGGCTGACCTCTGTCAAGGAGTCGCAGGTCCGTGGACGGCGCGCCTGACATGTGGTTCCCGCAGCGACTCGCTACCCATTCTTTCCTTCCATTCATCAGTCTAGTCTGATGTGGCTCGGCACGGGTTCCTCTCTGTGTAGCACCTGCAAAAACCATGCTGACGAAATTTGCGATTCCACTCTTCTTTCAGCTATGTTTAATGTAAAATAGCAAATCTGATAATCGTAAAGGAATCTGTGGACTCCATGGATTGTATGGAGACATTTTATTTCAATTTTAATCTTTCCTATGTTTTCTGTAATAGTTTGGAACTCTGTATCGATGATTTTAGTGCCGCGTGGGATTAGCCGAGCCGTCTAAGACGCTGCAGTCTGTGCTGCTGATCCCGGCGGAGGTTCGAGTCCTCCCTCGGGCATGGGTGTGTGTGTTTGTCCTTAGGATAATTTAGGTTAAGTAGTGTGTAAGCTTAGGGACTGATGACCATAGCAGTTAAGTTCCACAAGATTCCACACACATTTGAACATTTTCGGCTGCATAACGTCATGTAGCGAACTTCTAATACAACATAGCTTAGAAGAAAACACTTTAATCAAAACGCTTAGTTGTCCTGTGAGTAACGTTGTCATCTAATTAAAATCATATCTTACGGCTAGGTGTTGTGCCTGATGTCTGTTGCAGATCGTAATGAAGGACTGTCATCGTTCCTCCCGCGGTATGGGATCAGACAGCCGCTGAATGAACATTAAATCCCGTAGGGGTTTCTAACTTTCTTAAAAATTACCGCCGGTTCTAACGCACTGTGGCGTGGACGGTGCATAAACATCTTCCTCATTGGTACCTCAATGGTCCGGGCGAACTACGACTGGGAAAAAAGCCAACGCTAATACCACGTGGTGGTCGGAATCTCCTCCGACGCGGGCTGGCGACCGCGCGCGCGTGCACACACACACACACACACACACACACACACACACACACAAAATCGTCCTCGTACATAATCTACGACGGTGATCAAACAGCGACCTCCTTCCCCAACTACACGCTCCAACTGATTTCCTCCACTCCTCTTAATCCGGATTGACGCAAACCACATTCTGATTTCTTTCCATTACCACCTTACTGTGCAGGATGCAACATGTGTCGCTGCAACATTTGTAATGTCGGTATTTGCCATGCGGAGACTCACGCCAAAAGCTTCGTCACTGATTCTTCGATGCACGAAAATGATCTCATCTCTGCGCCGTCTCAAATGCCACCTTCCTCTTTACCTGAAACTTTCATCATATTGGTCCGCTAGACAGAGTAATATGCAGTACACTGCCAAGAACATCATCTTTTTTCTCCCCAGAATGTGTGTTTATCAAAAGTGTTAAATAAGCACCTTACAAGACCACTACGAAAAGAAAAGCATGAATTAAGTTATTAATCATTATGGTGCACAGGATACACACCGCAAAAACTGAAAAGAAAAGCGCATCGTAAAACAAATTACGCGCCAGTTCCTCAAAACATTGCCCGTCAGAAAACTTACTTAGTTCCTAGGTAGCACAATTTGAGCACCTCGCGTCTGGTGCTTGTCGTCTTTTCCTCTTTCCTCCTCCACATGGTAGGTCTTGCCTTCTGTTTACGCTTGCGCGCGGCCCGTTTAATGCAGTCTCTCGCTCGCTTCACTGTCCATCGACGCCGTAACTTTTGTTGCGGCGGGAAGTCAGTGCTGTTACGAATCTCACTCGGGTGCAATATGCTATATCGAAAGAAACAGTCTTGGTCAAAAACTTTCCCTCTCGACAACCTTGCGACTTCGTTGAATATTGGACGCGGCTCATAGCATGCTGCACCGGCAGTCCGTGATAGCACACTCCTATTAGTTGTGGGTGATCGATTATAGTCACTGCCTGTCGTCATGGTCAGTACAAACTGCATGCTGCTCTCGGCTGCACCTGTCCCACTCACTGTGCCCGCCACGCGGGTTAGTCGCGCGGTCTATGGCGCCTTGTCACGGTCCCCCCGTCGGAGGTTCGAGTCCTCCCTCGGGCATGGGTGTGTGTTGCCCATAGCGTAAGTTAGTTTCAGTTACATTGTATATAGGCTTAGTGACCGATGACCTCAGCAGTTTGGTCTCATAAGACCTTGCCACAAATTTCCAAAAATGTACACTATGCCTAACGTTTGTGACACTTCCTGACGCAAACTGCGGGGTTACTTGGACATTATTTCCTCAATCCTATTTTCTTCGTCGCTCTGACGCTGTTCTATCTAAGAAACTATTTTTTCTATTTGCCGGACTACCTTAATCTGTTACGACACTTTCGAAACTGTTTTCTCGTGGATCTCAAGTGCATCTGGAACTCCCTTATTAATTTCCGTCCGTTTCGCCTGGAAAGACTCTCGATTTTCTGATGTTCCTCAGTGTTTTTGGTATTGTTATTTACTTGTTCCTGGAGTGCCTCAATAGCTGCCTGTAAAGTCGCCTCAGTCATATTACATGCCTCCATAATCTTGTTACACTCTCTATGTCGTTCTTTCTGTAACTTCCTATTCTCCTCGCTGTCAGCCATGAGTTTCTAGAGCATGCTCTCTATGCCCACGCCTCCACATGCTGCTCCTTCAGCTGGTGAAATCGTCACCGCTGACTGATTCTATTGCATTTCCGTGCTCTGCTCGTTTTCCACGCTATCACCCATCTCGTCATTGTCATCACTGTGGCTGCCTAACCCACCCAGGTGGGGATCTTCCGTAACACCATAATTTACCGCTTGAAAGTGCTCCTCCCTGTCTGGCTCCTAGTCCTCAATCGCCAGAAGATCCGATGCACCTGTCTATTCCTATGACATGCAGTGCGAAGAAACATTCACTCCCTTGAAAACTGACAATGCAGAAAAGATACAACAACAACAAGACTGTGGTCAGTATCTACAAGCTGTCAAACTCAACTATGTAAAGCTCTGCACAATAAAGTAACATAAAATATACCACCAAAAAATTTAAACATATTCTGAGCCGTGGTAAAAATTGCTGTTTTGAAGAGCGCATCGCAGCGCGTAGTGTGAAGCAGTCGCCCTCAGTTTTTGGCGGTGGCGCCGCAGTGGCAATCGCAGCTTTGGAGTCTCCCTCTGGTGGGAAAGGGGAAAGGTTGCCTGTTCACGTGCATTTAAGGGGTGCTATGAACTCGCCAGATGGTCAGTCTGGGCGAGTCTGGAGTCAATCTGGGGTCAGTCTCTCGTCCCCAGCTTTCTAGTCCGTCTCTCGTCCGAATTTGTGGGGCAGTCAGTGTCTGTCTGTCGTCCGGAGTGTTAGTATGTCTTTCGTTCGGATCAAGTAAATGAGTCTTTCCACTCCGCCAGTAAGAGGACTCAGCGAGTGGTCGCCCGGTTGGGGACTAGTTCCTGCATCTGAGTCTGCTCGTTAGGCCGCCAGTCTCCTCGAGTTGCTCCGGCAATGGTCATTGGCGGTTGGATCGATCGGTTGGTCGGTCGCGCACTGAGACACAAGGTGACTTGTCCGCCTTGAGCGTCGGCGCATGTGAGGTCGCCACGTGAGGCCAGTGGGCCGCGCCGTATAGCGAGGGGTAGTGGCTTCGCGGCCGACACGAGAGCAGCAGGAGTCAACCGACGACATCGGTGTGGCCGGTGCGATCTGCGTCGCCGTGAGACGGGAGATTGGCGCGCCTTCCTGCGTTTGTTGAAGCGGCTGGGAGCAGACGGTTTGGGAGAGCGATTTGGGGGTGCTGCGCAAGGTCTTCTCCAGAAATCGCAGTTTATTAGAAGTTAAGTGATTCGTGATATGTTATTTCATTTACTTGTTAAATTCTACTTGTTTTCTTGGTGAGGTCATCAGCCGTTTTGCTTTGGGGTCGTCCCACCATTCTTCTCCGTTTTCCCACCCTCGGGAAGATGGTTGTTTATAAATTGGGTGGTCCGTTTTTCCCTTGTGGAGTAGGGGCGGTTTCGGTAATCTCCCCATCAATCTGCCGTACGTTAATAACTGCCTCTGTCATGTTTGTTGGATTCGGTGTTAACGAACTTATTGCTTGGAGTGTAACGGCCTAATTCCTGAAATATGTTTTTATATTGCCTATCATATTGAGAGGCGGTATATGTGTACTGTAGAGCATGTAAACTCGTTTGGCCAACGTGGTATAATTTTATATAAAATTGCATTTCATGGGCTTTTAGTTAAATGGTCATTTTAGTATATGAAGTTGCAACCCTTCCACCGTAAGACTTTTCTCAGAAGTTAAAATCAAGTTGCACCTTTGGTGGCAAGTTAATCTTTTAGTTTTCGTGTTTTGTACCATTTCCATCCTTTCTTACGGGGTGCATAGTTAGTGTGCTTGTGTGAATTGTTAAAACGTTTACTTTAAGGTAATCTGGTGTGTTGCAGATTTGCACCAGTGTAGTCTTTCAGAAGTTGTTGTGAGCGGTCGTGACTACGGCCGTGTCAAAAAGGAGCAGTAAGGTTCTCAGCCCGAAAGCTCATACAGCCAAAAATTTGTTTCTTTCTGCCCGTGGATAGATTGTAACTTGATATTTAGATGGTGCTTTCTGCTTATAATTTTAAATCTGTTTCTTTAAAAGAAAAAGCTTTTAGGAATAGAATTCACATTTGTTAAAAGCAATTTGATTTTTATTTCATCAGTTACTCCTTGGCAACTACTTCCACACTTACATAGTGTGATTAAATGTGTTAAT
The DNA here is from genome assembly GCF_023864345.2 of Schistocerca serialis cubense. Classification (NCBI taxonomy): domain Eukaryota; kingdom Metazoa; phylum Arthropoda; class Insecta; order Orthoptera; family Acrididae; genus Schistocerca; species Schistocerca serialis. The sequence continues at coordinate 1,218,503,996 of NC_064638.1, read as the reverse complement.
AATCTTGATGAATCGCTAGTAAATAAAATAATTTTTAAGAATATTCTTTAAAATTAAATACACGGTTCATATTCATTCATTAGCAGTTGTGTGCTGCTGTCCGTAATTCAGTTGATTGTTCTGTTTATAACTTTATTTATGAGACCTGTTCTGAAAGTAGGTCCGATCGGTCGTGAAATGGAAACCACAATGAAAATAAAAATGTTATATTTTTCAACAGTTTGCTACAATTTCCAACTACTTCTCCACATAGTCGTCGCTCCGACTGAGACATCTGTCATACCTTGAACAAGATTTCCAGTACCCGCGACATAGAAGACAGCCGTTTGCGCTTTTCGCCAATTCTCTGCGCTGGTCTGCAGTTGTATTGTCAGTGTCAATGTGTTGACTTCACAGCCAGCGTTTCATCTGAGCGGAAATGAACACCAGATGGGCCACATCCGGGCTTTATGGCGAGTGATCAAACACTTTCGATAGAACCGCTTCAGGGGAGTAGTATGAAATCAGGCGAAATCTCTCACCGGGCATGGATACTTGAAGCACTATTGTTCTAAGCACCTTTAGCTGCTCACTTTTGGCTCAGAACTGAAAAGTGCGGCGTGACACTGTCGACAGGCATACTGGAGACAATGCCCGACGTATGTGCGCGAAGTCTCATCGGATTTTCAATGTAGTATCATATTCGCGGCCTACCCGATTTTAGTTTCCGAATAGCCCTTGTGTTTGAATCGTTACAAGAAGATTCCCTGTGCGACACCGAAACCTAAAACTTCAAGAAATGGCAATGTCTTGTCAGATTAGCGCTCCACTGAAACCATAAAATTTTAAGAACTGGCAAGGTATCTCAATTTACGGTTACAAATACAGTTGTAAGTGACCCGTCAGAAAAAAGGAAGCACGTTCACATTCCCTACCGCTCATAATAAAAGGCTGGCAGGTCGTCCATTTATGCCAGACGCCGGGTGTGCAGATTAGGTTGATGCTGAATCTATCACCCCATATCACACGAAATGATAAATTACCACCATGCAGTTAACAGCTACATGAAAAATCACTTCGCGCACATTGAAACTGCTGTTTGATAATTCCTGAATGTGTCAGGGGCGTCGCCTATTGCTGATGGTTGGAGGACCTGGGCAATTCAGTTGATGACTTACTTTAATGGCTGCTGAATTATAGAGTTTGGTCTGGTAAAGTAATATTTATTCAAGCAATCTGCAAAAATTACTCCGGACACACGAACGTAGAGGTTATACAGCAATTTGGGAGAAAGGAAATTATTAAAGTAGAACAATAATAATAAAAACAATTGGTGATTAGGGTCAACGCTAGAGTGATGCTGGACAGTTACGGTTGGGATGGTGTCCATTCACATAATGGACACGAACTACACTTTCAGCAGTGATTGAAAACTATAAAATTAATTATTGGCAACCAAGCTTCAAGACTGCTTGTGTCGTAGTCATATGTTATTCTACACTTTCTTTGAGTTGTAAAGGCTGTACGCCTGATTGGTTAGGAAGAAGTTGAAGTTTGTGATGTCTGAAGATGGGTGCAATCCCGAAATGCGTAACATGTTCTAATAAAAGAGTCAATTGAACGTCTTATGACTTAATTGCGATTGAACAGCATTGGTTGCCAATTATTATTAACATAAAAATGATCGCAGGACTCAGACGAGATTTTATGTCCTGTATATCACTACAAAATTAGACAAAAGAGGCATAGATTCCAACAGAACACGCGACAGATCAATGAATAAAGGAAGAATGAGAAAGATACATAACCAGGCGGGTGAGCTCCAAAGAGTTAACTCGATAACGAAACAAACCGTGTGTTCAAATGGTTCAAATGGCTCTGAGCACTATGGGACTTCTCAGGTCATCAGTCCCCTAGAACTTAGAATTACTTAAACCTAAATAACCTAAGGACATCACACACATCCATGCCCGAGGCAGGATTCGAACCTGCGACCGTAGCGGTCGCGCGGTTCCAGACTGTAGCGCCTAATACTGCTCGACAAAACGTGAGTGATTACAAAATGTTCAAATGTGTGTGAATTCCTTAAGGACCAAACTGCTTAGGTCATCCGTCCCTAGATTTACACACTACTTAAATTAACTTATGCTAAGAACAACACACACACACAAATGCCCGAGGGATGACTCGAACCTCCGGCGGGAGGGACTGCGCAGTCCGTGACATGACGCCTCAAACCGCGCGACGACTCCACGTGGCTGAGTGATTACGGAAAAGATCCTCTCTGAAGCACGAATTAAATTGCAGGAAAGTTGCCATACCAGTGATGAAGCGCGTAGATGAAGCTAGGAAGACTGAAAACCAGGGTTGAACTCTTCTTCCCTCAGTATATCGCGATTTCCGAGGTCGGGAGTGCGCATTGTTCTTGGTCCGCCAGTCGTATTGGTTCTTATTCATATTGTACACCACCAGTCTCTTCCTATAGGTTACTCCTAATTTTCTCAGAATTGAATCTTGCATTGCGTTACATTATCGAAAGCTTTTTCCAGGTCGACAAGTCCTATGAACGCGTCTTCATTTTTCTTCAGTCTTGCTTCCATTATCAAGCACAACTTCAGAAAGTCCTCCCTGATGCCCTTCCTCAAGTACTGATCGTCTTCTTAGAGATTTTCAATTTTCTTTTCCATTCTCTTATATGTTATTCGTACCATGGATTCAACTCACCGCCTTGAGTAGCCGGTTGGTGGCGACTTCTCCAATGATTTTAGAAATTCCTATGAGAAGTTCCCCTCCCCTTCTTCCTTATTTCATCTCAGGTCTTACAAAGCTCTTTTAAATTCTAATACATGATCCCCTATGTTTTCCATATCGACTCCAATTTCTTCCTCTATCTGCTATCAAGTCATCAGAATAATGCACCACCTCATATTCCTTCCATCGAACCGCTCTCTCTTCCTCATTTAAAAGCGGAATACCAATCGTTGATGCCGTGTTTGCCTTTAATTTCGCCGGAGGTTGCTTCGGCCACATGCTGAGTCAGTTCTTCCGACCATCATTAAATTTTCTTTTTCGATTTCTTCACATTCCTCCTGCAGCCATTTCGCCTTGAGATTCATGCCTTTTCTGTTTATTTCATTGAAAAGTGATTTATTTGCTGCATTCCTGTTTTTGAATTAATATTTCTTTTACTTCTTTCTTTCATCGATTTATTGAAGTATTTTGGCCGTGCGGTTCTAGGCGCTACAGTCTGGAACCGCGTGACCGCTACGGTCGCAGGTTCGAATCCTGCCTCGGGCATGGATGTGTGTGATGTCCTTAGGTTAGTTAGGTTTAAGTAGTTCTAAGTTCTAGGGGACTGATGACCACAGCAGTTAAGTCCCATAGTGCTCAGAGCCATTTTTTGAAGTATTTCTCCTGTTGCGTAATGTTTCTTTGAAGCAACCTTCCCAGTATCTATGTTTATCTTTCCAGCATCTGCGATACCTTTCTTTGAAACTGTCGATTCCTCTTCAACTGCAGTACCTACTGTGATATTCCTTACCGCAGTATCCACATCTTCAGCGAACATAAAAGGCGTCTCATCCCTTCTACGATCTTGAGTATCCCTTTTCCTTCATCGCTGATATTTCCGTACGTTTCTTTTCACTACTTTGTCAATACTACATTGTGATCTGGATCTATATCTGCTTCTGAATTCGCCTCACAATCCAATACCTGATTTCGGTCTTACTTGTCTGTAAAGAATTGCGATCTATTATGCTCCTCCGTTATTAGTCGTATGTCGTAACAATTATGCTGTAACTTATCAAACAAATAGTTTCAGTCAATCCACATTCCCTGTTAAAAAAATTTAGCATGTTATGCAATGGGAACATCAGTGAGCCCATTACTTCTCACCGTGAGAGTCTTTTTCAGTCGATGTTCACAATATCGTTTTGTCTACCAGCAACGCCTGATAATTTCTAAAATCGCGTTCTCATATATAAAATAGATTCAAACGGTTGATTACTTTACAATGAGTCAATGTGAAAATGATTTATGGCCAAGAAACTCAAATCGTCTTTGTTTTATTAGTTTGTGATTATTCATCTATAGACATAAAAGTCAAACCAAAACAGTGCAATTTGATAAACTTATTTCCTTTCATTATTTTGTGGAGCTGTCAGCAAGAAAAACGTTCGAAAAGGTTTATGATTACGGTGTAAGTAGGCTGTTTAGGTTTTTATGTTGGTAACGCCACTTAGCGCTCTATATGAAAATCACTGACTTTGCTCTGTGAAGGCATTGTTCGAGTTATTTTATGCCTACAGATCCAGTAAATAATAATTTTATGATCTACGTTCAGAAAAACGAGGGAACACAAAAAGACATTTCCCTTCACAGGAATTGCATACATAATTTTTGTCAATGACTGGGTAACTTGTTTCAGAGAGTAAGTCAAGGTGATGCATCACTCTAGTGTTAAGATGTGACATAGTTATTACACATTTCCTATCCTTAGTGTAATATTTTTTCTGCTTGAGCTTTGTCATGTTTAGGTATAAGTGATTGCATTTGCTGCTGCTATTTGCCAGGTATAGTGCTACTGAATTTCACTTTGTATTACTTTGTTAAGCCAGTTTTACTACTGATTTATTTTTCTTGTTGCTGCACATTGGCTCATATTAGTTGTAATATTGCATTTGCTTTGCTAATTTAGATATACTGCTGCTTGCTTTGCCAATTTGCATTTTTTTGTCATTACTGTTTGTGTTACTTTGTTGTGTGTTGCTGCATTGCCTCGACCCTTAGTATATATATACGAACTCACTAGATTTAAGTTACCTTAAGAGGGGGTAGAGTATATAAGAAACTAACTATGGAGGATAGGGAAAGAATGCATTCAGAAGTTATACAAAGAATGCATTGAGAAGTAATACAAATAAAGTTTGTAAAAAGAAAAGGTACTGTACAATGACGAATAATTATTCGGAAAGAGGATATGAATAGAATACAGAAATAAGGTATAGATAGGACTTTTTGGGAAGTAAAGAAGTAAAGAAAGTTTTGTTTGCAAAATACTGCAGTAAAACAAACCCTGTCCTATCCTTTTGGGTTATTCCGTTATGTGTTTGTGTACTCTTGTGTATTTGTGTTTTTCCTGTCTTTATGTGTTTAGCTGATAAGAGTTATGTTGTAGAATTTTTCTAATACTATGTTATTTACTTTGTAGAGATGTTTAGACATTATTTATTCTCTTTTGTTTTAATGTTCATGTGTGAAGTTGATGTTTCAAAAGTTATTCTGATCTTTTATGTATGTACTTATGTCATAATTCCTGTAACATTGATGTGTATGTTATTTCGATTCTTTTGTAAAGCCCGTATTACTACAAATGTTATCTGTATTGTTATGTTCTTTAATGATGTATTTTGTACCTTTGTTATTGTATTCTCATGTTATAAAATTGTAATTGACACCAGTTCATCAAATTAAGTAACTTGTGAGCATTCATTTCACTGCACACATTTCTGTTGGTCATAGTATATGCACAACATATGAAAAAAAGAGGACTGTTAGTGTTTGGATGTGTGTTAACAATTCCTCAAGGGACTGATAACAGCATAGCTGGTTCTAAGGACAATTCCAAAAACTTTGTGAGTGCACAAGTGGTGGTTTATGGACTTGCTATAATGTCGTCAAGATTCTTCGAAGGCGATTGTGCATCTGCACAGTCGCAACAGATGGCTGCTGGCAGTCTCTACAACGACTACAGTGGGTCTGCATCTTTGAAGGCCCACCAATACCATTATTTCTACAAGGACTGCAGTGGGTCTGTACCTCTGGTGGCCCACCAATACCGTAATCTCTAACAGAACTACAGTGGTCTGCTCTGTGATGACCTACCTACCAATTTTCTTCAACTTCGATTGACTCTGCTGTGGGTTTGCTCTGTTGTGGCCCATTAACTGTCTGCATGTCAAGAGTCAGCACTGTCTTTCTGTTGGAAGGAAAACACTACCTCTTCAAGACTGCATGGAGATCCACTACTTCCATATGTATTTTCTGTTACTAATGAGACTTTGTAAAAATAAAAACTGTAGTTACTATTGTGATAAATGATCAGGACTGTCTTTATGAGAACAATTTTTGCTTTTAACCAACAGCGTATCAATAAGTGTGTGTGCATTTGATATCTTTGATATTGTAATTATAAAATTTTTTTTTCAAAAAACAATTTGTAAAATTTTGTGTGGGGAGCATGGGGGCTATGTAAGTAGGCTGTTTAGGTTTTTATGTCGGTAACGCCACGTAGCGCTCTATATGAAAGTTACTGACTGTGCTGTGTGAAGGCTGTGGTCGGTTTGCATTGTTGGAGTATATGCCATAGTACTGTTGCGCAGTTGGCTGTTAACAGTGCATAGTGTTGCGCAGTTGGAGGTGAGCCGCCAGCAGTGCTGGATGTGGGGAGAGAAGTGGCGGAGTTTTGAGAGCGGATGATCTGGACGTGTGTCTGTCAGAGACAGTAAATTTGCAAGACTGGATGTCATGAACTGCTATATATATTATGACTTTTGAACACTATTAAGGTAAATAAATTGTTTGTTCTCTAACTAAATCTTTCATTTGCTAATTATGCCTATCAGTAGTTAGTGGCTTCAGTAGTTAGAATCTTTTATATAGCTGGCAGTATTGGCGCTCGTTGTATTGCGGTAGTTCGAGTAACGAAGATTTTTGTGAGATAAGTGATTCATGAAAGGTATAGGTCATTGTTAGTCAGGGCCATTCTTATGTAGGGATTATTGAAAGTCAGATTGCTTTACGCTAAAAATATTGTGTGTCAGTTTTGTGTTGATCAGAACAGGTAAAGAGCGAAATGTCTGAGTACGTTCAGTTCTGCTCAGCTGTTTGAAAATCAAATAATGTAAGAGGTTTATCAGCACAGTAATTCATTAATTTTTCTAAGGGGACGTTTCAACGGTATATGGAAAATTTGTTGGCAGTCCCTAAGTGTTTTCATTTACTTGATGAATATAATCTGGGTAATTTGTGCCCTGTGGCTTACGCTGCCTCAAGATGTATACACAGTTTCCAGCTTCAATAACTGACTTTCTGCGTTAAACGTCTAACGTAAGATCACAGATCATAATGAGATAAAGTCGATCACCTACAGAATGCATCTAATTTGGTTGGAGGAATGTAATCAGCACTGTCTGAGAAGAATCTTTAGAAGAAATGGCAAGTTCGATGTATCAACGTAATTGTCCTGAGAAAATAAAAGGTTCGACCATTGAAGCAACTGGAATGAGACATCATTTTCGGTGTTGTGGCCATGTGGTCCATGCCAGACTCTCCTCTCCTAAATGAGATCATGTACTCTCAGTCAGGCAGGGAGGAAGGCATAAGAGATAAAACTAAGAAATGTTTGATGCAAACTGAAAAGTGGAAGGTTATATCATTAATCAACTAGCAAAAATCAGTAATCTAGTGGATTTGATCATGACGGTCCTCTAAACTACAAAAGGGCACGTCTGAACATTGAATATGAGCGACGAATTAATTCCCTTTAATGTACTGTGGTGGATGAAAATGTCAACGTTGTGAAGGAATTTGTATACTCCCTGAAACCACCATTTCAACAGTGGAAAGCCCGTTCACGATTCACTACACCCTTTGCAATCCACATTTCCGTATCTTTTGCACTAATGTGATGGACCATATTAGAGATGGTCTCCTTTAGTGCTCTCCGATATCAGTTACTTTCTCTTCATTTGCACCAAATGCTGAATAGGTGGGATGGTAGCTTACTGGAAGTCAGAGTAATGCCTCGTGAAGTTTTTTCGGACGTACCTGGATACCGCCGCTGCAGTATCGTTTAGGATGCGTCACGTGGTCTCATTTCTTACTTATGCTTTGGTGTGATTCAAAAACACACCAGTAGACCCAGAAGATGGCCATTGTAACCGTGGCCGAAACGCTGGTTTCATCAATAATAGACTTTTATAGTACGTTGCAGTTCCATACCCAAAAAACATTTAGGTCAGCTGACTTTGGCTCCGGAAGTCTAAGCAGTTATGTCCTCCAGGCTGTGTAGGAATTCATATTTGCCAATTTGTAGCAGATGTTTTTAAACGTGCTTCATAAATTTATTTTACAGTTTTCAGGAGACTCATAAATGTGGGTAAAAGATTATAGTTGTCAATTACTCGCTTTAGGAGAGCCAATAGTTGTACTTAGGTCATTACTTTCTGTTTTCTGTTATCATTAAAACTGATAACTCCGATTTCAGACAACCCCTGTACTTTCGTGTTTCAATGTCGTTCGTAGACCTGATCGTGTGCTGTTGTGTCGTGGCCTTCCGCTATTTGTGGCCCGTGGGGGGGGGGGGGGAGGAGAGGACACCTTCTCACTGAACATCGAAATGTCAGCACGAAATGGTGGTAAATTAGAAGGAGAAGCGACAGCTCTCCTCTTGGCTGTAGGCTCTACCTGACCACCATTGACAGACAACAACCCCAGAGTGCTTCGCCCAGCTGTCTTGGCGAAGGGGAAAACACCTTCGTGGTGAATCTCTGGCATATATCATCCAAACTCTTACGTTGCTGCTTCATATGCTACGAGGAACAACGCACGCGTGTTATAAATTTTTCAGGTGACACACAGATCTGCGTGCCACTCAAATTCAGGTTCTCCTGCGTTGGAATTATTCAGTAGCATGTAGGCCGCGTTTCTACATCGGAGGGAAGTTCCCACAGCCGTGAAAATACTAAATTTTCAATACTGAGCAACCATTCGGGGCGACGAAGTTAACGGGCAACGTTGTATAAGATGAAAACATCTGAAAAGGGATCTAATTGGCCTAAACGGGTATTACACAGTATTATTTCAAAACTTTGATTCTAATGAATATTCATTTCGAAATTCTGCTTCATCTTCGGACTAAATCTATGTTTTGCCTTATTAATAAAAAATAAATGTGTGGCGAGGCTCTCTCTGCGGATAGGCCTGATCGCCTTGTGCAGGTCTTTTGAGGTGACGCCACCTTTGGCGACCTGCACGTCGATAAGGATGAAATGATGATGATGAAGACGACGCAGATACTCAGTACCTAAGCGGAGAAATTCTCCAACCCAACCGGGAATCATAACCGGGCACCCCGGAATTACAATCTGGCGCACTGTCCACTCAGGTACGGTAGAGTATTTTCCCATAAAAAAAGGAAGGATGAATGTAGTTTCCGATATCAGTCGAAATCAGTGTAACTGGAAAATCAGATTGGTTGTCTAAAGGTGCCAGTTGTCTAAACTGTGGTATCCATGGAATACGTAAAAGGGAACAGAGGCATTGTCAGTACTACAGTTTTGGCAGGTGGACCTACCTGAAGGTAGATCCACCGGAATGCAGAGGCAGAACGATAGATGAAGTTACAGCGTCAGATTGAGGTGAACAAGAGTAGCGAGCACTTCATGTTTACACAGAATAGTGCAGTCGGTCGACCTGTTTGCTCAAGTGGTGCGTCAGTGTTTCTGTACGAACTTTGGCTCCATCCGGCTTTTCGGCAGCTCATAGTGAGTAGCAGCTTATACGGAGAAAATGGTGATCCACCCGTTTCGCAGTGTTTGAGACAGTTGTCAGGGAGCTCCATTCAAGTAGTTAGTCAGTTCCAGGTTCCATCTTTTATCGACATGGGGTAAACAAGTCTGTTTACCGGATATGTGCACGTGATTAGTGTTATCATTAATGAACATATTTTTTTCAATCGTACTCATCCAATTAAATTAAAAACTAAATATTTTTACAGGCTGCGAACTTCAAATAGAAATTCGTCCAAGGGATGGGAGAAGTAGTACAGAAGATATCATATGCGGCTCTTTTTAAAACTTGCTCTTATCTGATAAAGTACTGATACACCTGCCTAACATCGTGTAGTGTTCCGGCGAGCACGCAGAAGTGTCACAACACGACGTGGCATGTACTCGATTAATGTCTAGAGTAGTGCTGGAGGGAACTGACACCATGAATCCTACCAGTTTGTCCATAAATCCGTAAGAGGACGAGGGGGTGGAGATCTCTTCTGAACAGCACGTTGCATGGCATCCCAGATACGCTCAACAATGTTCATGTCTGGGGAGTTTGGTAGCCAGCGTAAGTGTTTAAACGAGAAAGAGTGTTCCTGGAGCTACTCTGTAGCAATTCTGGACGTCTTGGAATTACTCTAGTACATCGGAATGCACGATGGACTTCAATGAATGTACACTACTGGCCATTAAAATTCCTACACCACGAAGATGACGTGCTAAAGACGCGAAATTTAACCGACAGGAGGAACATGCTGTGACATGCAAATGATTAGCTTTTCAGAGCATTCGCACAAGGTTGGCACCGGTGGCGACACCTACGACGTGCTGACAAGAGGAAAGTTTCCAACCGATTTCTCATACACAAACAGCAGTTGACCGGCGTTGTCTGGTGAAACGTTGTTGTGATGCCTCGTGTAAGGAACAGAAATGCGTACCATCACGTTTCCGACTTTGATAAAGGTCGGATTGTAGCCTATCGCGATTGCGGTTTATCGTATCGCGACATTGCTGCTCGCGTTCGTTGACATCCAATGACTGTTAGAAAAATATGGAATCGGTGGGTTCAGGAGGGTAATACGGAACGCCGTGCTGGATCCCAACGCCCTCGTATCACTAGCAGTCGAGATGACAGGCATCTTATCCGCATGGCTGTAACGGATCGTGCAGCCACGTCTCGGTCCCTGAGTCAACACATGGGGACGTTTGCAAGACAACAACCTTCGACACGAACAGTTCGATGACTTTTGCAGCAGCTTGGACCATCAGCTCGGAGACCATGGCTGCGGTTACCCTTGACGCTGCATCACAGACAGGAGCGCTGCGGTGGTGTACTCAACGACGAACCTGGTTGCACGAATGGCAAAACGTCATTTTTTAAGATGAATCCAGGTTCTCTTTACAGCATCATGATGGTCGCATCCGCGTTTGGCGACATCGCGGTGAGCGCACATTGGAAGCGTGTATTCGTCATCGCCATACTGGCGTATCACCCTGCGTGATGGTATGGGGTGCCATTGGTTACACGTCTCGGTCACCTCTCGTTCGCATAAACGGCACTTTGAACAGTGGACGTTACATTTCAGATGTGTTACAACCCGTGGATCCATCCTTCATTCGATCCCTGCGATTCCCTACATTTCAGCAGGATAATGGACGAACCCATGTTGCAGGTCCTGTACGGGCCTTTCTGGATACAGAAAATGTTCGACTCCAGCCCTGGCCAGCACATTCTGTAGGTCTCTCACCAACTGAAAACGTCTGGTCAATGGTGGCCGAGCAACTGGCTCGTCACAATACGCCAGTCACTACTCTTGATGAACTGTGGTATCGTGTTGAAGCTGCATCGGCAGCTATACCTGTACACGGCATCCGAGCTCTGTTTGACTCAATGCTCAGGCGTATCAAGGCCGTTATTACGGCCGGAGGTGGTTGTTCTGGGTACTGATTTCTCAGGATCTATGCACTCAAATTGCATGAAAATGTAATCACATGTCATTTCTAGTATAATATATTTGACCAATGAACTGCCGTTTACCATCTGCATTTCTTCTTGGTGTAGCAATTTCAATGGCCAGTAGTGTAGATGATCAGACAGGAGGCTTACGTGTTACCTGTCAGAGTCGCATCTAACCGTTTCAAGAGTCCTATATCACTCCCACAGAAATTAATCAATCCCTCAGCCCATAAACCAGTATCGCTTACTCCAACTTTCACCATGGATTAAATATTTTCAACTGTATTTGTATTCCAGCCTACCCCGCTGGCCACGGCAGCACGGTTTCAGCACAGAAATCACACCTGAAGGCGCATGTGTAGGCAGGTAGTGCTGCCAGCTCCACGCCTAGGGCCCACAAGACACACAGCCCCTGAAACGAACCTGTGATCTCACAGTAGTCCCCTTGCCTGTCACACTTCGTGAACACTCGGCTCGGTGCAGAGCCCACAGTAAATCAGTGTAAGAATGAAAATATATCCACTTGTTTTGTTTTAGTGAGGCTGACCCAAGAAGTCGCCACGTTAAGAAGGCACTGAGAAAGCCGTAGGGACCAGCAGTGGACACATTGTCTGAGACAGCATCTGAGGCCACTGTCAGAGTCAGCAGAGCAGACTAGTCGTGGGGTCTTGCTGGCATGCTGGTCAGATTTGTCTTGGCGCCGGCATGGCTGGCTAAGGCGTCGGCTGCAGTTATCCATGGAAGCCAAGGCAGAATGGACTGGTGGTTTTTGGTCTGCAAAAGCACCCCATTGGTTTAAAAAGCCATAAACGTTTCTCAGTTTAAGGGGCTCCGGGCAGGTTGAAAAATCCTCATCTTAAGCAATGTAGAATCTACTCATTTAAAAGGAAAATATTAGGAAAAAGATTTTCAAAAATAAGACTTCTTGGTTACACATTTGTAACCACTTTAACAGAGATATTTCCAAAAGTATTGATTACTTTTAAGATAATAATTAACTTTCTAGAAAGTGGGCATAAAAAGAAGAAAGTGTCTATACTTTTCTGTGCATCTAACGCTATAATTTCCTAAAGATTTAAAAAGTAAGAAAACTCTTTATGTTGAAATAGGCACTATACTCCACTGAGTATAATCTGTAATTATGAACAAACATTTAAGTTGTAACAACTACGACGGCTTTTGACACCAAATGTAACAGTTGTGTTACTAAATGTGACAGTTCTGTCACTCAATGTAACTGGGTTTTCTCTTTTGATGCTGTCAGTTGTCAGGATGAGCATTCTAAAGCATTCTGTCAGGGTGAAAATATTAAATAAATTAACTTTTCTCTCTTACAACATGTGGGCAGGGTGGGTTCTCCCTTGGCTCGGGTATGAGGTCGAATGAAACATCATTTTTACATAAGATAACTTTTATTGAAAGTTTCGTACAACTGTATCTTACTGGGACATTCTGGTTCCGAGAGCGGCGGCTGTGTCGTTTGTGAAGTCTTCTTGCTGCGGCAGCGGCGGCGGCGGCGGCGGCGGCGGCGTCTGATTACGCGTAGCGGTGTGTATCTCGTGTCGCCGTCTCGCCCAGCTGACCGGAGACGCGCAGCGCGAGGTGGCCCGTTTAATTATTGCGAGCGACGTCGTGCATCGGATGGTGATACCTTGAATGTGGCGTCCCAGTGTTTCTCTTCTCTAAGCGGCCGCGTGTGTTGTGCGTCGACCAGCGGAGCGGCGCGGCGGGGGAAGGCCAGTGTCCCGAACTCGAACCACGGACTCCCGCTTGCCAGTCTTCGGCTGTCAGGTCTTTATCCCAGCTCACAGGTAACTACTGATGTGAGGCCGTCTCCTTCCCGTCCTCACGAGTCACCCGGGTATGTAAAAACCAGACTTCCAATACCTTTTAACTCCTGTCTTCTGGCGCCGCGGCTGCTGCTTGCTATTCCATTACAGCGGCGGACTTGGTGCGTCTGTGCATGATGCAGTCTCTTCTTGCATGACGGTCTTCAGCACCGAAACTGACTGAAAACTACTGCTACTCTTCTTTTCTTCCTTCGTCTCTCGTCTTCGTCTCCGCCTGTCTTCATCTGTCTTCATCCGTCTTCCTCTGTCTACCTCTCTCGGGCCCACCGCGTCTCGCGTATTTATTCACTTCAGTTCACTGGAGGTGAACGACTTCACGGCCATTGCCTCTTCTGTCACGTTGAAAAGCTTCTCGAAGAATCTTCTTGACCTCGGTCATTGGCTCTTGGAATGTAGGCGGGGGCCTCTGATCGCATGTGACGACTGAGAAACACGTGAGCCGGTCATTGCCTCTTCCGTCACGTTGAAAAGCTTCTCGAAGAATCTTCTTGACGTCGGTCATTGGCTCTTGGAATGTAGGCGAGGGCCTTTGCTCACATGCGACAACTGAGAAACACGTGAGCCGGTCGGGCGATGCCCTGACGGCTGAATCGACAGCGCCCGCTTATGTGGAACTCGCTGACTCCACGGTCATTGTTTCTTCTGTTCTGCCCGCTGAATGCCAGTATGTAACTCTCTAAACTAAACCAAGTTTTCCATTTATATTCTAATTTGTAGTTCACTTTGATTTCACTAATTTATTTACTTAAGTAACACTCAACATTCCTCCACCCTTCGGAGAAATTCGCCCTCGAATTTACCACTCAACATTCCTCCACTCTTCACACGGCAAAAGCACAAACACTGAAAACTCTCGAGTTAGAAGATTACACACGCTTCACATTAAGTATGTGGAAAATACTTAATCACTTTACAATAGCACTGTACGGTCATGAATCACATAGTTCTTACATAAACAGTTGTAATAAGTGTAACAAATCTTGATGACAATGAATAAACAAAAAATAGATTTTGCACTTAGAAAATTACATAGCAACAGCTGTTTAATCTACGCTATACTAATGCAAGAATATATATTCTACAGTATTGTTTATGTTAACAAGAGACTGTTTAATAAGGAATGAAGTACAATAAACAAAATTAATACACTAATGCTCAAAAGTAACTACTGAAGTACATCCGTTTAAGAATGTGGTATCCAGTTAACAGGGATTTGATGAAGTGGTATATTATTATTTGGCTTATTTTTTCGTCTTAAATAAAAGAAAACGGTACAAAGCAGAAACACCAACACAAAGGTTCCAGATATACCCGTTCCTAGCATTATAATTTTAGTTTTGTGTTCACCTTTTAATTTTAAGACATGTTGCATCATAACATTAGTATCAATTTTGCTTTGCTGTGAGTTTATGACTTCAGAAGGAAACTGTCAAGGGAGTGATTGAGTTAGAACAGGTTTTGTGTAGGAAATGATTGCATGGCGTTTTCTGAAAAAAGCAAACAACATGGTTATGAACCTACCAACCTAGTAAAAACAAAAACAAAGAACAGAAGGAATACATTGTTAACTACAAGATCTACATGTTGCTACATTCAACTTTTCTTTCTTAAAAAATAAACCATTATAATTTATTATTTACATTTGTATACTGTCCACAGTCTACTAAGATTCAACTAGGACACTCGCACCCTTGAACGAAGATTGTATGGTGCCATGTCTATATGTTGTGCTGGCGTGGACACTCTTTTTCCTTGTCGGGTACTTCCTCCACCCTTCGGAAAAGCAGACACTATTGTTGAAGGAATTACATCTGGAGCGCCCTTAAAAGGTTTTAAACGACTTGCATGGACAATGGTAGTTCGGGTGGGCAGTTGCAATTTAACGTTGACTGGTGACGTGATCTCAATAATTTGATAAGGACCTCTGTAGTTTGTTACAAATTTCTTCGTTTTTCCTTTAGCTATGTAAGGAGTTGAAAGCATAACCCACTGACCGATTTTGTAATTTGGATATTTAGCTTGGGTATTACCTAATCTTTCCTGTCGTTCCAAAGCCTTTGTATTAGATTTTTGAACCTTTTTCCATACCTCCTTCATCATTCGACTGAAATCTCTTACTGTTTCTCCGACTTTTCCGTTTTTCTGCCTGATTACATCAAAAGGGGACGGCATTTTTTTCCCATAGACCACTTCATAAGGTGACATGCCAGTTGCTTCATGCGTTTTGGCGTTGTATACCGACACGATTATTGGTAAATACGTATCCCAATTAGAATGTTGTTCGTTAATATAATAACTAAGCATCTTGCCAATTGTCCGATGAGCTCTTTCTGTGCGCCCGTTGCACTGAGGGTGTAATGGAGTTGTGCGTAATTTGCGTATTTTTAATAAGTGGCATAGCTGTTTCATTAATTCAGACATAAAATTAGATCCCTGATCTGTGATAATAGCTTCAGGTACGCCAAATTTAAGTATCCAGTTGTTAACTAAAGCTTGGGCAACTGTATTTGCTTGCTGATCTGGGAGACTCACCATAGCTAGATAGCGTGAAAAGTGATCGATAATTGTAAGAACATACTTATTACCAGCAGGTGTTTTATGAAATGGCCCGTAGAGATCTACTCCGCAGATTTCAAATGGACATGAAGCCTCGGGGAGCCTCTGTAAGGGTATTTTTGAACGAGAAAGTTCAGCTCGTTGTGCGCACGCAATGCAATTACGAACGTACTGCGCAACATCCTGCTTTCTGGTTTGCCACCAAAATCGCTCTGCTACTCGTCTTTCGGTTGTCCGCTGTCCACCGTGTCCTGCAAGGATATGATCGTGGGCCTCTGCCATTATTTCTTGTCTAAGGTGTTGGGGAACAACAATTCGCGGTCCAAGTTTTGTTTTACGGCATAATACACCATCTTCAAAGCAAAATTGTTTTTGAGTTGCGTATTTTTTACATTCTGTATCCTCATCTTGTGCCTTTCTCCAGTCCTCAGTATCTCGGCCTGTTGCTTCCAAAAGTGCTATTTTCCGACTTAGGCAATCTGCATTCGTGTGTTTTTTGCCTGGTTTATGGATAACTTCGAAATCCATTTCGGAAAGACATAGGGCCCAACGGGTAAGACGACTAGATGGATCCTTTAATCCAAGCAACCATTTTAAAGCTGCGTGGTCTGTAATGACCTTGAATTTTCTACCATACAAGTAGCATTTAAAGTATTTGATACCATAAATAACACTTAACAATTCTTTCTCCGTTGTGGAATAATTTCTTTCTGCCGTTGTTAGTTGTCTCGAAGCATAGGCTATGGGGTGTTCCGTGCCATTAATATTCTGACTCAAAACAACTCCTACTGAATGACCACTTGCGTCACAGGATAAAATAAATTCTTTATTATAATCTGGGTAGGCTAATACAGGACTGTGTGTTAACTTATCTTTAAGGGTTTGAAATGCAGATTCACAATCTTCAGACCAATGAAATTTTGCACCCTTTTTCAATAATTGGGTTAAGGGTCGGGCAATTTCAGCAAAATTTTGAACATATTTTCGGTAATACGATGCGAGACCAATGAAACTTTGTACTTCCTTAACGCGTTGTGGTGTTGGGAAGTCCTTAACTGCCGAAATTAATCGAGGATCTGTTTTAATTCCTTTTTCACTAATGACATGCCCTAGGTATGTAACCTCTGTCAATGCAAAACTACATTTTTCCATATTTAATGTTAATTTAGCTTTTCTAAGTCTCTGAAAAACATTACGCAGACGCACAGCATGTTCATTAATGTCTCTGGAGAATACAATAATATCGTCTAGATATACACAACATTGCTGAGTTTTGAGTCCTCGCAATACTCCATCGAGTAGTCTTTGAAAAGTTGCTGGTGCATTTTTCAAACCGAAAGGCATTCTTTTAAATTGCCAGTGGCCTCCAGGGGTAGAAAATGCTGTTTTATGCCTATCTTCAGGTGCAACTTCCAATTGATGATATCCGCTACGTAGATCGATTGTTGAAAAGTATTTACTGTTACCTAAACTGTCAATGATATCTGTAATATTTGGAAGAGGATAAACATCTGAGATTGTTTGTTTGTTAAGGTGTCTGTAGTCACAACAGAATCTATATCGTTTCGTACCGTCGGGAGACTTCTTTGGAATAATTACAATATTTGAATTATAAGGCGAATCAGAATATTCTATAATTCCATCTTTTAGATGCTGTTCTATAAATTCATCCAGTACTGGCTGTAAGTGATGCGCAACTCTATAAGGCTTCCTATAAACTGGGGGGCTATTTCCTGTTGGGATCCTATGCTGTGTGATGTCTGTTGCTGGCAATTGACCTTCTGCATTAAATAAATCTTGGAACTCAAGTAAAACTGCTTCTATCGTGTCTCTATCCTTTCCTTTCAAATGCTCAATCTTCTGGCGCAATGCGGTTTTATAGGCGTCTGGTTTCTGACCATCATTAATATCTGACCAAATGAAATCTTCTTCTTCAAAAGTACTGACTGTAGCCACTAATATTCCCTTATGCAACTCTTTGTCCTCCACTCCGAAATTGTCAATATGTACCGGTACTTTTCTTTCTCCCTCAACGTCTTGAACCCGTACAACACTCCTACGTACAAAACAATGTGATACATCTAATTCTTCATTTTCCTCTAAAGGCTCTATTAGACACACTGTATCTGTAGGTACTTCGTGGTCAACGGTCATCCAGAGAAGTTTTCCTGAGCCAGATGGTATCTGATCCCGCGAATCAACCTTCAAGGACGTTGCACGCAGTATAGTTGATTTCGCCTTCCGGTTAGGGAAATCTTGCGGCAGAGGGCCCCTTGCAGCGGTGTCACCTAGCTGAAACACTATTCCGCTAAGTTCTACAGTTTGCTGTCTGAGGTCGATTTTAGCGTGATGTTTATTCAGGAAATCCAACCCTAGGATCGCGTCGTACCCGTCAGTTACCTTTGTTACCACTTCTACATCTTCTTGAAATTGTACACCGTGAATATAGAAAATCAATGATGTACATCCTAATGACTTAACTGTACCTCCTCCTACTCCACTCAATCTATACCTTGGAGGGTCATATTTCTTTTCTCCAATACATTCATTACTTACTGTTGATACGTTTGCGCCTGTGTCCACCAGTATCCTTGCCTCTTTATCCTGTATGGTAGCAGATAACCAGCATTCCGCCTTCACATTCGCCTTAATGGCATGAAATTTTATTGGGAACGCCTGGCGGCGGTTCCGACATTCCCGTTTGAGTTTAACTGATTTCTATTTCCAAAAACTTTCTTAGACCTGCATTCCTTGAATGTGTGACCTATTCTTTGACAATTAGTGCATTGAGGTTGTCTGCAGTTTTTTGCTATATGTCCGTGTCGATCGCACCTAAAACATCGTACTCCTGCTGAAAATACATTTCGCTTCTCCTTGTATCTGGTGGCAATGTCTATTTCTTCGAAAGCTGTCGCCACAGATACAGCTTCTGCTAAATTTTTAGGAAACTCTGCCCTGACACGACGGGACGTTTCAGGAGGTAACCCACGTAAAAATGTATCCAGAGCTCTATCTTCTGCCTCTTGTAAAATAACTTTATTTGCTTCATCACTAGTTGTCAACTGATAGGTGTTAATATTAACTTTTCTAATCCTATCTACAAAGCTTTCTAACGGCTCGTTTTGCCTCTGAATGATAGTGTTTAACTGTTCCCTATAAAATCTGCAGCTGTTCTGTTTTTGAAAACGTTTAAGCAATCCTTTCTTCAATTCCTCAAATGTTGGAGCATTCCGTAATTCTTCATGGTATAAGACGTGTGCTTTAGCCTCTCCTGTCAATCTTAACTTTGTCATTTGTAAGAGCTGTTCATCTGACCATGATCCTAACTTTGCAGCTGCTAATAAATCATCAAAAAAGGCTGTTATGTCCTCGCCAGGTTTACCTGAAAAAGGAGTTACTAAGGCTGCTGCTGAGGAATCTAGGGTGGGAGGGATTGAACTGGTTTGCCTAATCTCACACAACTGCTCACATAATGCATTATTATCATTTTTAAGCTGTTCTATATGTTTAACTAAGATCTGAATATCTTCCTCAGTAGAAACCGCTTGTGGTGCTGACTCTGACTTTGTACGATTTCGTGTCATCATTTTACAACTATTAGTTATACAATCTTCCTATACTGAATTTAAAAGATGTTTAAATATTTCCGACAAACTCTTAAAATCATGAGAGAAAATACACTTCTAAATAAAGAAAATATTACGACTGCTATGCAAACCTCTTTCCCTTCACACATTAAAAAATAATAACTGGGGACCTTTAGTGACTGTCATTCACACCTCATATTGAGCCAAGGGTTTTTTCTCTGACACCAATTGTAACAACTACGAAGGCTTTTGACACCAAATGTAACAGTTGTGTTACTAAATGTGACAGTTCTGTCACTCAATGTAACTGGGTTTTCTCTTTTGATGCTGTCAGTTGTCAGGATGAGCATTCTAAAGCATTCTGTCAGGGTGAAAATATTAAATAAATTAACTTTTCTCTCTTACAACATGTGGGCAGGGTGGGTTCTCCCTTGGCTCGGGTATGAGGTCGAATGAAACATCATTTTTACATAAGATAACTTTTATTGAAAGTTTCGTACAACTGTATCTTACTGGGACATTCTGGTTCCGAGAGCGGCGGCTGTGTCGTTTGTGAAGTCTTCTTACTGCGGCAGCGGCGGCGGCGGCGGCGGCGGCGGCGTCTGATTACGCGTAGCGGTGTGTATCTCGTGTCGCCGTCTCGCCCAGCTGACCGGAGACGCGCAGCGCGAGGTGGCCCGTTTAATTATTGCGAGCGACGTCGTGCATCGGATGGTGATACCTTGAATGTGGCGTCCCAGTGTTTCTCTTCTCTAAGCGGCCGCGTGTGTTGTGCGTCGACCAGCGGAGCGGCGCGGCGGGGGAAGGCCAGTGTCCCGAACTCGAACCACGGACTCCCGCTTGCCAGTCTTCGGCTGTCAGGTCTTTATCCCAGCTCACAGGTAACTACTGATGTGAGGCCGTCTCCTTCCCGTCCTCACGAGTCACCCGGGTATGTAAAAACCAGACTTCCAATACCTTTTAACTCCTGTCTTCTGGCGCCGCGGCTGCTGCTTGCTATTCCATTACAGCGGCGGACTTGGTGCGTCTGTGCATGATGCAGTCTCTTCTTGCATGACGGTCTTCAGCACCGAAACTGACTGAAAACTACTGCTACTCTTCTTTTCTTCCTTCGTCTCTCGTCTTCGTCTCCGCCTGTCTTCATCTGTCTTCATCCGTCTTCCTCTGTCTACCTCTCTCGGGCCCACCGCGTCTCGCGTATTTATTCACTTCAGTTCACTGGAGGTGAACGACTTCACGGCCATTGCCTCTTCTGTCACGTTGAAAAGCTTCTCGAAGAATCTTCTTGACCTCGGTCATTGGCTCTTGGAATGTAGGCGGGGGCCTCTGATCGCATGTGACGACTGAGAAACACGTGAGCCGGTCATTGCCTCTTCCGTCACGTTGAAAAGCTTCTCGAAGAATCTTCTTGACGTCGGTCATTGGCTCTTGGAATGTAGGCGAGGGCCTTTGCTCACATGCGACAACTGAGAAACACGTGAGCCGGTCGGGCGATGCCCTGACGGCTGAATCGACAGCGCCCGCTTATGTGGAACTCGCTGACTCCACGGTCATTGTTTCTTCTGTTCTGCCCGCTGAATGCCAGTATGTAACTCTCTAAACTAAACCAAGTTTTCCATTTATATTCTAATTTGTAGTTCACTTTGATTTCACTAATTTATTTACTTAAGTAACACTCAACAAAGTAGAAGATGAGATAAAATGCAGTTCATTCTTAAGAAATGCAGCTTGCAGAGAATATCCGTTAAGATTTTCAGTGTATCTCAGCTTCTTATGATGGGCTGTTTGCATTTTTTCCAGAGAAACTGGTACACCTGCCTAACATCGTGTAGGGCCCCGGCGAGCACGCAGAAGTGCCGCAATACGACGTGGCATGGACTCGACTAATGTCTCGAGTAGTGCTGGATGGAACTGATACCATGAATCCTACCGTAAGAGGACGAGGGGGTGAAGATCTTTTCTGATCACCATGGTGCAAGGCATCCTAGATATTCTCAATAACGTTCATGTCTGGGCAGTTAGGTGGCCAGCGGAATTGTTTAAGCGAAGCTTGCTACTTTGTAGCAATTCTGGACGTGTTGCGTGTCGCATTGTCCTGCTGGAATTGCTTGAGTCCATCTGAATGCACAATGGACATGAATGGATGCAGAGGATCAGACAGGATGCTTACGTAAGTGTCACCTGTCAGAGTCGTATCTAGACTTATCAGGAGTTCCGTATCACTCCAACCGCCAACGCCTCACGCAATTATACAGCCTCCACCAGCTTTAACTGTTCCCTGATGACATGCAGCGTCCACGAATTCATGACGTTTTCTCCATACCCGCATACGTCCATCCGCTCGATACAATTTTAAACAAGACTCGCACGATCAGGCAACATGTTTCCAGTCATCATCAATCCAGTGTCGGTGTTGATGGGCCCAGGCGAGGCGTAAAGCTTTGTGTCGTGCCGTCATCAGATGGTTCAAATGGCTCTGAGCACTATGCGACTTACCTTCTGAGGTCATCAGTCGCGTAGAACTTAGAACTAATTAAACCTAACTAACCTAAGGACATCACACACATCCATGCCCGAGGCAGGATTCGTACATGCGACCGTAGCGGTCACTCGGTTCCAGACTGTAGCGCCTAGAACCGCACGGCCGCAGGCTGCAGTCATCAACGGTGCACTAGTGGGCCTTCGGCTCCGAATGCCCATATCGACGATGTTTCATTGAATGCTTCGCACGCAGACACTTGTTGATGGCCCAGTACTGAAATCGGCAGCAGTCTGCAGAAAGGTTGCACTTCTGCCACGTTGAATGAGTACGTTCAGTCGTCGTTGGTCCCGTTCTTGCGGGATCTTTTTCCGGCCGCAGCGATGTCGGAGATCTGACGTTCCAGTGGATTCCTGATATTCACGGTACACACTCGTGAGACGGCCGTACGGGAAAATCTCCACTTCATCGCTACCTCGGAGATGCTCTGTACTATGGTTCGTTCGCCGACTATAACACCACATTCAAATTCAGTAAAAGCTTGATAACCTGCCACTGTAGCAGGAGTAACACATCTAACAACTGCGCCTTTGTAGAAGTGGAGGCCCTTTACGCCGACACCGGCATGATTGCTAACTCAAGGGGTCTACTGCCATCTCTGCATAAGAGTTAGTTTTCGCTAAAGTGAGGTGTGGCATGGTTTGCATACTGCGATGTCTGCATACATCTGGTTATGGTTAACCATTTATACGCTCTCATCTGGAGATGGATTGTGTCGGAAATCGAACGTTGCGTAGCTGTTTGAGGGCCAGAGGGGAAAAATAGTGTCAAGGAATGCGCCAAGGGGAAAAAACCTCTGCGATAGTAAGTTTGGGTATTTAGAACAGTAGTGGATGTCTCGCTGACTGCGACAGTTCATGTAAGGGTAGGCTATCTTAATAGCGGGTATACTGCAAGAAGATACCGGCTCAGCGCCACTGGTCGTTATAATAAAAGGACTCCAGTGCGGCAAGTGCGTTTCCTTGCTCCCTCTGCTGTGCCGTGTCATCAGTGACTTGGCATAGCATCATCAGGCTGCTGCTGAACGGCGGCAGCTCGCTGTTGGCCGGCATCCCCTGGTACTGCCTGGCGCAGTTCTGCCACAGCTGCTTGCTCGGCGTACTGCACCGCAGTTTCATCGGAGAGCTGCAGGCCGTTCTCCCGCGAATGCTCGACGTAGGCTGCCCTTTCGACTGCTCGATCCCTTGCGGGGGCTGCGGTGGTTGTCTTCATGCAACCATTCCCCTGCGGCGTTGCTGGGGCGGCCGGTGGGGCATGCACCCGAACGCCCTTCTGCGAGGTATCAAAAGCGTTCGCAGGGGTTCGAACTACTTCTGCTGGACGCAGGCCTTGGGGAAGGACTGCACGCAGCTGCCTCAAAGCCTATTCTTCTCTGCAGCCACGACGGCTACGAAGGCAGCCCTCTCTGCCACCATGACGGCTTTGAGGGCTGCTGTGGCTTCCTTCACGGCGGTGCTGACGTCGACACCGCTGCTCTTCTCAGGGGCCCGAGCTGCATCCCGACCGTCCGCCTCCGGGCAGTCGTTCCTGCTCTGAGCTGCCTCTGCGCTGTCCCTCAGCTGACCCGGGCTGGTCTGAGCCCGACGTCGTCGTCACTTTCGCTGCGTCGGTGCGGCCACCTCGCCGCCTTCGGCGGGACTGTGGCTTGGAAAAGCCGGGCAGCCGCGCCAGCTGGCGACGTGCGGGCCGCTACACAGGGCACAAGTAAGCAAAGCTTCTCTGCCGTGGTCGCAGGCGCGGCTGTCGTGCTCGCCGGAGCACTTGACGCACCGCACCGCCTTGTGGCAGTACTTCGCGACATAGCCCTCGCCCTAGCACTATAAGCACTCGCTCTGGGTATCCATGGCGGTCGGGAGAGCCCCTGTCGTAACCGGAAAGCCCAGCACCTTGCGCAAGCCGAAGATGTCGCCCTCGCCGTCTGCCGTTTGCACGGTCACGACACAGAGCGGCGCCCATTTCTTGTTCGTCCGGTTGTGCAACCTTGCGGTTGCGTTACCGAACACGGCTCGCAGCAGCCCTTCCCGGACCGCTGCTTCGTCACAACAACAAAGTAGCCCCTTAGGAGTGCCTTGGTCGTCTTCTTACTCCCTGCGGAAGGTGTCTCTTCATGCAGTGCGTGGACGATGTGGGCGACCACAGGGCTCTTGACCGCTCTGTGATCAGCCAGGTTTGCCGCCAGAACGCACATCAGCGATTGTGTGCCGACAGACTGGTAGATCACCTCGTTCTTGGCGCACGTTGTCATCAAATCGTACATTGCTGTCCGCCCGCCTCTGCACTTGACATACAAAGGGGGAACAGGCTGCTACTCGTCTTCTTGGGTCTTCCTTCCTTGGTCGGCAGACTCAGCGAGTCGCACAACCGAAAGCCCCCTGGTGGCAGCAGGTTTCTTCTGCGAGTTCTTCTTGCCTATGCTGTGGAGCGCAGAACACGACAATTTGCTGGTATTGTGAAAACAACACACGACAATTTGCTTCTCGTGTCACCCACAGCACAGAACTAATTCTAGATCTCTCCTTGTCCGAGGAAGCGTAGCGTGCAGCGGCAGTGATGCGCACACTTTGATGGCTCAGTCCGAAACTCAAAACCAGATACTTTTTGTCTTATATAAGCGTTGCCGATTGCAGAGCGGTATTCTGCCCGTTTTCATGCAATACTTCTGTATCAGAATAGGTATGCCTACACCAGTTCCTTTGCCGCTTCAGTGAAGTATATTTCATTTTAATGAGGACATTCCGTAGACTGAGATTAATGAAAAAAGTAACAATGGAAATGTCAAGATTTCAGCCTGTTCAGAACCCTTCACCACGTGTTCATATAAGATAAAGGTGATACGCAGTACAACTGCTCATACCGTCCCACTCGAGACTCCGTGAGTCAAACAAACCGTTTCCTATATTACCTTAGAGAATCGACGCGTAAGATTTCTTCATATCTGTTCGTCGTAGATGTCTCGTTGAAGTAGTCACTTAAAGCTGACCTGGAAGTTCGTTGGATTCGTTCGGAGATGCTAATGGGCGACCTGTATGTCTCTAATTATGGGCTGCAGGTAGCTAATCTATTTTAATTAAGTTCTGGGCGCCATTACGGTATATTTATTAACAACTCCATAAAACGGATTACAACGAAATAGTTGAAAGAAGTCATCACAATGAATTCCTAAAATTCAAGGGCATGGTTAAGACGACTAGTTCAGAGAACAAACTCGAAATATATTCTATCTCCGATTGGTGAGACTGGCACAAAACGTAAGTGTCCTGCATATTTTGTATCAGTTTGTATTTATTCTTATGTGATCCATTGTAGAACGATTATAATTTGTTTGTAAATTTACTTGATTTAATGTATAGTGTTATTGTAGTCATAGGTCTTTGTATCCCGTCGGTTTCCTCTGTCATTTATTATGGCAAAAATCTTAAAAATTAATATTTTTAAAGAAAATTCTCAGTTTCATGCCTAAATGCATGTGGTTCCCCTGCATATAGATCGCCAAGCAAGATTTTTTTTCATGCCTTATGTACATTTCCTCAACCAAGTGACTCACTTCTGTGACATATGGTCCAAGCAACAGCATTGCCGGAGAGAGAAACAACTTACTGTGTGGTCATTTTGTGCTGCACTGTTGAAGGCAGTGAATTAATTCTGCTGGCTGCATCGTCCCGACAAAGCACAAAATTTAGAAAATAAAATGTTGTTCAAGAATGAGGATCCTCACATACTCCATTGGTGATTTCTCTTATAAATCGTGGTTATTTAAACAGTCTTCCAATTTTGAAAGTGACAGTATTGACATTCGTAGAGGCAGCCTTCAAATTTTGGTCATATGTCTTTTTCAATGCCTTTGACTGTAGCATTTCTTAAGCATCTGAGCGGGTATACAGTGCCATTACTAACGACGATAAACCAACTGTCTTTAACAAGATTTATCACAAATAAATAAATCTTACAAATTTATAGCATTGTATCAAAGGCATATTAATTTCTTGTTCCTTCAGATTACTGTAATATCCAAATCCTGTTTACTATAGTTTCTCATTGTTAATAATAATTACCATTTTGTATTTTACCGAAAAATAGACACCATAAAATAAATAAAGAATATGCCGTATTTCGTAAACAATCTGTAAGAGCGTAAATACATTTTTCAAACGAAATTCTACTTTCATGCAGAATGAAACCATGTAATTCTTTCTTAAAAATTCCTCCTGAAGTTGTACAGTAAACCAGAAGTTTAAATATTTTTCCTGTGAAAAATCTGATAGCATGCATCACTTACATATCATATTTTACCTTATTCTGAATGTACAAAATATATATTTTACTTATTTTTCTCTTTGGTCTAGTAACCTCCTTGTATTGACTACTCTTTATCATTGTATTATCATACTAACAGAAAACAGTATTTATTGTATATTTATGTGTGACTCATTACTGTTAGAAATACAGATATATCGAAAACATGGCATTTTCACTTTTCTCCTAACTTCACTGTAGCTCACGACCATACACTATAGCTCTTTCATAGAGCACATCTGACTTTACAGTCGTTGTTTTAGAGCGCACACCACTCTAAAGATTTATTCATTTGAAGTACTTATTCGATCAATCTGGTGATCCTTGTTGATGTGGTTGTGTTATGCTTCAGGGTCGGCAGCCATCATTATGCAGTTTCCCACCGCATCTTATTTTATTGTCCTTGAGCTCTGACATTGGCTCTCAGTTGCGGTCATCTGGTTATTGTGGCTTCAGTTATGCCATGATTCCCAGCGATTCCCGTCATCATCAATAGTATCATGTATACATCTAACAGAAAATGTGTTTTAGACATGACTTAATAACAATCTTTTACAATTTCCAAATTTTTAATATAATATTAATTTTCTCTCTCTCCCCAAATGGTACACGAACAATTTCCAAATCTAAAATAATTTGTTAAGGAATGTACTTTATTTAAACATAAATAATTATTTTCCAAACAATTTCTTAATTAGTGAAGCAGTATGGAGCTGGTTCGGGAGTGGGAAAGTACTGGAACCACAATTTAAAGTGTACTAGAGCAGCGATTTATTATCACAAAAAATTAAACTTTTTATACTGAGTAAATAAACAGTTAAATAAATCCTTGAAATGCATGAGAATAGAATGATTATTATAAACAACACGGGTCAATTCGTGTTGGAGTGACAACATGAACTTATCAAATATTTCAATTGCTAAGCCGTTTGTAAGGAGTTGTTAATCGTTGCTCGTTGATATTATTCAAGAACATCCAGTGACTATACTTGGCAACTGCACAAACGGCTTAAATCCCAATGGGGAGTGTCCAATGTTAAGTGTCTTTCACGGTGACGACAAAAATAAACTTTAAAGTAACTGCAGTGTTACAGGGCAAGAGCAATCAAATATTATTCTTAACATATACGAGATGATAAATGTCTACCATTTCAAGCAATAAAATTTTACATTGAGTTTTAATTGAGGAATTTATTACCTCGGCCATAACACCAGTTCACTCGTAACAGCTATCAAACTTAATGGGACACAATTAAACCTCAAAGAATGCTAACAGTATGGGACATATACAGGGGTAACAGAATTAATGGTTGGCGGGCTCGTAACAACTTTAAAATTGTCGATGGTGCTTCGGGAGTTACAGAAACTGACTGACTCTTCTGAAAATAATCTGTCGGTTGGCATCGACCTACCTCCGGTCATAAAATACTATAATAGACTAGAACACATTGGGAAAAAAATGGTACTTTTACGAGAAATACCCTTCACCACACACCATATGGCAGTTTGCGATGCAAGACTGTAGACGGTATTTTTTTTCTCAGATGTACTTCAAATTTAGCAACACATTATACGTTTACAGTTTCCACAGGGTAAGTTACTCAAAAGAACCGTTTGAGTAATATATTTACTGAATGCTGAAAAAATAATAACAAAACCAATACTGCGCGAATTTATGCGAAAACTACGGTGAAAAAGTCGTATTAAAATTTCACAGGCTTCGATATTGCGTGAACGGAATCACGGCATTACACAAAAGTGCGTTACTTATATGTGTGAAAATCGTGCAAAGGACTTTCTTTTACCTTCTGCAAAGTACGTAAGTAGGAGTACTCGCTCATTTGCATGCATGGGATTGTATCAAAAAGCCAGAAACGTCGGCAGAATTAATCCCGGATCAGCAAAAATGTTCGTATTTGTTACACCGGAGGGCTGGCGCATTGGTGCAGCAGAAACGCAGCCGTTTACAGTAGCTGGCTAACGAAGATAATACGCTTCGTGACCAGCGTACGCGGCAGCCTCTGGCGAGATTTCCTTCCGCGGCTTGGGGTTGCAAAACTACGCCTGAGATACTCCGGTAAAGAAGCCAGGGGATCGTGGCAGATTTACAGGCAAAGTTATCTGGGATTCTACAACTGTTACACCCGAGGGACTCGTAATTTATTGACGACCGACAGCAGCTGTTTTTCCGGATCCGGGCGGTGCGCTGTGTGTTTCGTCGTGCGGCCCGAGGGCGCTGTATGAGCGATGTGTCTGTTCCGCTCCGAACCGTCCGACTCGGAGAGTCCCGTTCCAGCCGCAGGTTGAATTACTGTTGTTCTTTGTATATGCTGGAATACAATAGACCCTCGCCGGGAGCTTTCCCTGTCCGTTCCCTCTTGTAGAGTAGTATAAATGAAGACACCAGCTGTTGTTTCCCATCTAACATCGATAACTCTCATTCTCATTGCAATGAAGGTGTATGTACGTGCGGGATACACATATTGAATAAAACGAGGTATTGTGGATAAGAATGTGCTGCACTTCTGTGAGTAAGGGTCATAGCTTCTTTGATAATAATACACTACTGGCCATTAATATTGCTACACAAAGAAGAAATGCAGATGATAAACGGGTAGTCATTGGACGAATATATTATACTAGAACTTGCAATTACATTTTCACGCAATTTCGGTGCATAGATACTGAGAAATCAGTACCCAGAACAACCACCTCTGGCCGTAATAACGGCCTTGATTCACTTGGGCATTGACTCAGTCAGAGCTTGGATGGCGTGTACAGGTACAGCTGCCCATGCAGCTTCAACACGATACCACAGTTCATCAAGAGTAGTGACTGGCGTATTATGACGAGCCAGTTGCTCGGCCACCATTGACCAGACGTTTTCAATTGGTGAGAGATCTGGAGAATGTGAGGGCCAGGGCAGGAGTCGAACATTTTCTGTTTCCAGAAAGGCCTGTACAGGACCTGCAACACGCGGTCGTGCAATATCCTGCTGAAATGTAGGGTTTGGCAGGGATCGAATGAAGGGTAGAGCCACGGGTGGTAACTTGTGAAATGTAACGTACACTGTTAAAAGTGCCGTCAATGCGAACAAAAGGTGACCGAGACGTGTAACCAATGGCACCCCATACCATCACGCCGGGTGATACGCCAGTATGGCGATGACGAATACACGCTTCCAATGTGCGTTCACCGCGATGTCGCCAAACACGGACGCGACCATCATGATGCTGTAAACAGAACCTGGATTCATCCGAAAAAATGACGTTTTGCCATTCGTGCGCCAGGTTCGTCGTTGAGTACATCTCAGGCGCTCCTGTCTGTGATGCAGCGTCAAGGGTAACCGCAGACATGGTCTCCGAGCTGATAGTCCATGCTGCTGCAAACGTCGTCGAACTGTTCGTGCAGATGGTTGTTGTCTTGCAAACTTCCCCATGTGTTGACTCAGGGATCGAGGCGTTGCTGCACGATCCGTTACAGCCATGCGGATAAGATGCCTGCAGTGATACGAGGCCGTTGGAATCCGGCACGGCGTTCCGTATTACCCTCCTGAACCCACCGATTCCATATTCTGCTAACAGTCATTGAATTTAGTCCAACGCGAGCAGCAATGTCGCTATACGATAAACCGCAATCGCGATAGGCTACCATCCGACCTTTATGCAAGTCGGATACGTGATGGTACGCATTTCTGTTCCTTACACGAGGCATAACAACAACGTTTCACGAGGCAACGCCGGTCAACTGCTGTTTGTGTATGAGAAATCGGTTGGAAAATTTCCTCATGTCAGCACGTTGTAGGTGTCGCTAGCGGTGCCAACATCGTGTGAATGTTCTGAAAAGCTAATTATTTGCATATCACAGCATCTTCTTCCTGTCGGTTAAATTTCGCGTCTGGAGCACGTCATCTTCGTTTCGTAGCGATTTTAATGGCCAGTAGTGTACATATTACACAAAATGAAATAAGTGTGTGTGTGTGCATGTGCGTATCCAACAGGTCCTCCTGGATCAAAAGACCGATTTCAACCGAACGTGGTGCACATATCCCTTACTACCTGTCAACGATCGCTGTCGGGGTACAATCCCCCTGCTTATTATAGTTCAGGAGACATGACGTCATAAACAATGAGATGCGTGAAACTTGCGGTATCGTGTATGACGTTTAAATTTATTACTTTTGTGCTATTAACTCTACTCACGATAAATTGTGCAGACTATACGCACGTATGCCACTAAATGCACCTAAAAATATCACGATACCAGTCACAGTTCAGGAGATATGACGCCATAAACACAGAGAAGGTCGAAAAACTGCCTTGTAGTGCGTGACGGTTAAATTTATGGCTTCTTTGCTACTAACTCTATTCGCAACACATTTTGCAGGTAGTATCAACATATGAAGCTAAATATATCTACTTACATGCATCATTGTATGACGCATATTTCAAGAAATATGACATCATCAACACTGAAATGAGTGAAGTAATGCTGTATCACGTATGAATTTTTAATACAAGGGGCGTCCGGTAAATAATGCAACACTTTTTTTTTTCTAAAAGCAGATTGGTTTTACTGAGAATTTCAATACACCATACTGTTCCCTACTGTTATGGCTAGAAAACTAGTTTCAAACATAAACTGTCCAACACGAAGGCACGCGTGATACTCTACAGATCGACATCAGAGCGAACGTCTTGATGCATCAGTAATCTCTTCTTCCTGCAACGTGTATTCTTCATTCCATCAGACAGACGGAAGTCGAAATGTGCGACATACGGGCTAAGTTCCCTTTAGGGGAGTAGACTTGCGTGAAGCGTTGCATTGTCGCGGAGAGGCATAAGTTCGTTTTTATTCGTCGATAACCTCGAATGAGTGTGTCCACTCGTTCCAACATTGCAGGAGTCACAGGCCGGCTGAAACGTGGCAGATCGGACAGGTTTGCGCCATCTAGTTGTTATGAGAGACACCTCACCCAACGAATCGCCGTGCTTTTGTTCAAGATCAGGTCTCCGTAGACATTGTGCTAACGCCTATGAAAATCTGCGATGCTCCGCCAGAATAAACTCAATGACAGCTCTCTGTTCGCAACGCACTTATCTTACAGGTGCAATTTTCAAGGCTATGTGCAGCGCTGCCACCTGTCGGAACTTTATGAAACTATATATTCTGAAGCGGGAATAACCCATGATGTTCCACGACAAATTCATTTTACGACCGAAACTGGCGAAGAGGAAAAATGTGTTGGGTTACTTCTTCAACGCCCCTCGTACACTTGTGCTTCATAACATACTGTACTACAGTCGAGCAACTTAGTAAATACCTGGCAGCGTTTCTGACAGCTTTCAACTTCGAAGCGCAAAGGGTGTAGGCGAAAACAATCGAAGGCATGTTTCCATAGAGACGTTTATAAAATCTCGCTTGCCGTTGTGGTCGAGCGGTTCTAGGCGCTTCAGTCTGGAACCGCACTACTGCTACGGTCGCACGTTCGAATCCTGTCTCGGACATGGATGTGTGTGATGTCCTTAGGTTAGTTAGATTTACGTAGTTCTAAGTTCTAGGGGACTGATGACCTCAGGTGTTAAGTCCTATAGCGCACAGAGCTATTTCAACCATTTTATAAAATCACGTTGTAGGCACACGAAGCGGCTGCGCCCAGCCTACGGAAACTGGAATATTACCCTACAAACACAGTTCATTTGCTGTTTTCGTTTCTAATAATTGACGGAATGAGTACAAGGGCAGTTCCGTTCTCATTGGACACGTAAGTTCTGTACACATCACTGCGCAGCAGTGGATCTTGCATTTAACTGCAACCGGTGGTTTCATTTATCAGCGTACAGCCATCGACAACTAGTAACTCATCCTTTACAAAGCAGCACTACTAAGTACACATCAAAATTGTTCAAGTAATTTTTCCTATTACAATTAAATGTGAGCCTATACTTTGGCTCAAAATATAGATTCACTTTTCACTTTGGGTGAGCACGTAAGTCAGATCATGTTTTGGTTCGCTTTTACTGTTCACGTTTTCTATGGTAAATGAAGTAGGCAGGGACTTTTCGACAACATTTTTCCACACAACTGACTAATCATTTTGCGACCTCCCCCCAGCCCCCTCCAACCCTATTCGCTCGTACACTTTCACCCGTATAAATTTACGCAACTAATTGTGATAACGCTTTGTATACTAATCTTGCACTGTCAGCTAGGCATCCCAACCGGCCGCTACTAGTTCTAAAACGTCCTTCTCAGAAATCTTGATTATTTCGTAATTTGTCGCTAAAATACTGTCGAAGCTAAATGGCTCGTGTATTGGTGTACTAGAGCAGTTTCTAGAAGTATAACGTATGTAGAAAATTGTATGGTAGGATATCCAGCTGGGATGGAAAGTAAAGCCTGACAAACTCACAATTTATTTTTCAGCATTTGGGCGATCGTTGGTTGATCATCAGTCCACCATGAATTAGACGTATCATACCATGGAAACCAAATGACCCACGGACGAAACGAGGACGTAAAACGCAGGCTAGCACAGGCAAAGAGGTCATTCCTGCCGAAGAAAAGTTTACTGGTATCAGACATAGGCCTTGATTTGATGAAGAAATTTCCGAGAACGTACGTTTACAGGACAGCGTTGTCACACAGTCAGTCGCAGACAGTGGGAAATCTGGAACAGAAGAGAATCCAAGCGTTTGAGATGTGGTGCTAGAGAAGAACCTTTTAAGGCAGGTGAAGTGATATATGAAATAAGGAGGTTCTCCGTAGAACAGGCCGGCCGCGGTGGTATCGCGGTTCTAGGCGCGCAGTCCGGAACCGCGCGACTGCTGCGGTCGCAGGTTCGAATCCTGCCTCGGGCATGGATGTGTGTGATGTCTTTAGGTTAGTTAGGTTTAAGTAGTTCTACGTTCTAGGGGACTGATGACCACAGCTGTTAAGTCCCATAGTGCTCAGAGCCATTTTTGAAGAACGGGCAAACAAAGGAACATTTAGAAAACACTGACAAGAAGAAGGAACAGGATGGATTGTAGGACATCCGCCTACACGTCACCCAATAGGTTCCATTGTACCAGAGGGAGCTGTGTAGGGTAAAAACTGATTGGGAAGCCAGAGATTGGAATACAATAATTGATGACGTAGGATGCAAGTCCTACAGTGAAATGGAGACGAAGAGGAATCTGGGGCAGATTGCGTCATATCACTCAAAAGATTGATGACACATACAAAATACCCCCACACTGTTAATATTTCTAAATTCATGCCCTACAATATTATTTATACAAAAGGCTCACCGCACTGTAACAGTTTTCTCTGAATAATTGTAGCACACCACAAATACGCTCTGTAACAATTTATTTTCAGCACTTAATGTTGACCACCGACAACTGCGTCCACTTCATACCGTTTCCCACACGCATAATTAATTATTAATGGCTTTACTATAAATTTTGTGTCTCTAGAACATCCCATCACCAGCCAAGACAACAAACGCTGTTGCTCTCGTCCGCACATTGACTTTCAGCTTTCTTACTTCCCTGTCCCTGTGGTAGCA
Organism: Schistocerca serialis cubense; assembly: GCF_023864345.2. NCBI lineage: Eukaryota > Metazoa > Arthropoda > Insecta > Orthoptera > Acrididae > Schistocerca > Schistocerca serialis. The sequence continues at coordinate 1,218,470,126 of NC_064638.1, read as the reverse complement.
CATCAAATTTAATTTCTTTGGCGTAGAGTTCATGCCATAGAAAACAGACATTTGCAGTAGTTTTTTAAGGTGTCTGGCAAATCCAACACCTTCCATAAAAACCCTGAGATGATAAGAAAATCCAGTAGTATGTCACATAGCTCCGAATAAATCGTGACATTAAATTAACCAAAGTAATACGAGTAACGAGTGAGCAAATGGAATACCTCAGACTAACACAAGAATGCCTAAATGCATGTCATACCTTCCCACCGTGAGACAGATCAGTTCCGAGGGGAGAAACGAGAACAGAAGCCTAGAGCAGGACCGTGTTAAGCTGGAAGGCCCTACGATAAGGGACGGACACCCACGTCGCCAGCTAACCGCTAGGACCACCCCCAGCCCATGTTAAAAGCTAGAGCCTTCCAGAAGAACAGTATAGATCTTACGATAACACAAAAAGGGCCACCCCAGCCGCAAGTTTTAGCGTGAGACTTTTTCGCGTCTCTGTTCCGTCAGGACCACCCCCCAGCCCATGTTAAAAGATAGAGCCGTCCAGAAGAACAGTACAGATCTTACGATAACACTAAAAGGACCACACCAGCTGCAAGTTTTAGCGTGAGACTTTTTTGAGTCTCTGTTACGTTGCAAGCTTTAAAAACATTGACCCACCACGAAAAGTATAATATTTCTCATTGGATAGACAGAATTTTTGTAGGGGGAGCTTAAGGTTAACATTGAGACCTGATTGCTCAGATGAAAACACAGACAGATAGTTTTTTTAAACCAACTTTGGTAAGTTGTAGTAAGGAGAGGTTAGGAGGGAGTTGCTTCCGAGACAGCGAGGTGAGCGGAGCTGTGCTGCCCGCCGCCCCCTGACGAACACGATGCCGCATAACAGCGCATAAAGCTTCATCCAGAACTGCAGAAGTCTCATCTGTTACACCCCCTTTTTGCGTCATACTAGTGTCGATCGTCAATTAAAGCTCATGGTGATCACATTTGCCACTTGAAGTAAAAATCTGAAACACGATGATTTTTCTGTTGTATAGTTATTGAGAAGCCACATCAGCCACTGTAATTTACGACAAGTTAGATAAGTAACCAAAGATAATTGAGGGTCACTGTAGACCATTTTGATTGTTTTCTCTTTTGTGAAACTTAATTTAAACCTAGATTATAGATGTGATACGGCATAGGTCATCCTTCGATCCATTGTAGAACTTGGAAACTCATTCAGGGAATATTCGTTCAAATTTTTGTTGATCGCAGTTGGTTTTTACCATCCTGTAGTAAAACATTTCCTTTTATGAATAGTGCAATTTGTAAACAATGTTTTGTGAGTAGAATAAAATTTCCAATGGTAAACTTAATTGCTTTTTCGACGTTATTTTACCAGCAAACTAAAAATAGGAAAGCCTGGAACCCCTTCCACTAAATTTAGTTAGTATTAAGATTCTTTCACAGGGAGCTGACGCTGAAATCATTAAGTATTTGGTTATATCATCGCTAGTCGCACTGAACTCTTCTCAACTCTACATGTCATGTGTGGTCTGACGTCTCCTTACCAGCAACAGGTCCCAGGTTCAAACTAGTCAATTCCCTAAAAAACACACTCAGAGTGTCGTTGCGCGAAAGTGGTAGGGAGACACGATATAGAACAACAAACACCATGCACAATGTTAGAAAATGGCGACCTTGCCAGGATGGTAAAATACCATGATTGAAGGTCGACCACATGCCTAACTAGGTCAGAAAAATGTCCTGTTAAAAATTTTCGTAATAAAAATTTTTTTTTTGAAAGGCATAAGTAGTTGAATACAGTAGCTGCAGCGATAGATAGTGAGACATTCTAGCAGAGACAATAGCATAATTAAGTTACGAATTTTAAAAATTGTTAGAATTAAGTTCTCTCCTCAATGCAAGCGCACAGGTGGCATATACATCGTTGACAAGTTGGTTCTGACCCAACAAGTAACTGAACGGATTGTCAGTCTTGGGTATAATAAGTGTCAAGTCGTGTGAACAAAAAGTTTATGAAAAGCGTGAGATCGTATGAGCGCATATTGACTCGAAGTAGGGCGCGTGAATTGCTTTTAAAACAGAAAATAAGGGATTCGGAAAGATTAGCAATGGCAGATCGAGACCTTGACCGAATTGAGGTAGAGATCCAGCATGAAAATGGACAGATAATAGAGGACAGTACAACAGACGATGCAGTATTGCGAGAAATAGGACATATAACGCACCATAACGAGGATAATGTACGTCAAGGCATAGCAAACATAAGTCAGCATACGACAGAGGAGCAGGAAAGTAGAGAGACAGTCGATGAGGATTCTAACTTGCGTCTTGAATACGTAGAACCCATAGTACAAGTAATCAGAGCTCCCTCACCACAGAGTACAAGGAATGAGAGCAGAAACGTGTCACAGCACAGTTCAATGCAATCGGTTCCGAACCAACACTTGGGCGAAAACACAGAGAGTAGGACGTCGGAAGAAAACGCAATAGGACCCACCAATCTGGCAGAATTATTAAAAAAGTTACGGAAACCACGACAAGGCAAAACAGAGACATAGCGAACCAAATTCAAATTCAGAATGCAGAAACAACGAGACAAATGCGTGCGATTAAATAACAAAACAAAAAAATACAGTTACACCTAAGTCATATTGAAGACGAGGCAAAAGAATCTCGAGAAGTGATAGGAAACTTTATAACAGGTCACAATCAATTGAGAACAGACACTGACAAGGTACAAGCGGACGTACAAACATTGCGTAATGACATTCAGGACGAGATCAAAACATTACGTAACAACACCCAGGGAGAAGTCAAGAAACTAGAGAAACAGATAAACGAAATTACTAGACAATCAGCGGGTACAGCGCGTGAAATGGTTGAAAACAGTATTTTACACAAACTTATCACAAAACCAGCGCTGAAAAGATTTGATAATCGCATAGTCAAAATAGAGGCGCAAACGAAGCAACAATTTCAGAAATTGAGAGCAGAGTTGTTGCAAACCATTGAAGAGCGTAGTGAACAGGATCGAACAAGCACAGAGTCTGCAAGCACATCCGTATCTGTAACAGCACCGGAAAAACAAGCAATTAACGAAGATATTACGCATTTGCGATTCCAATCACAGGCGGAAAGTAACATACGTGAAGTCAGACAGCCTGCACAGCATCAAACACGTTTCGAAATTCTTGATGAACAAACGTCATCACAAACACATGCGGAACCACAAATGTATGTTTCAAGACAGTTTGGATCGTGCAATGAAGCAGCAAGGTTAGCCAGACAAGATACCGAACCAATACCTGACAACGGAAAGCTAGGTCGTGAAGAGTACAGTCCAATGCATTCAGCTACACGTTTACAACTGATGGAAGAAAATGATTGTGTACCACTCCAACGATACTACGCAAGGGTAGGCGAAAGTTACAGTGGACAATATCCAATGGATCTACCAAACCGGAAAGAACGACGGGAGAAATGATCAGAAACAAAAGTGACGAAGAATCCCGAATTTCATATGGAACTATGACGAAGTACGATAACGATCATTTCCTCACGGTCAGAAAATTTCAACACTTTCGAGAAGGAAACTCATTACATCCACGAACTTTTATTGATCAATTCCGAGTAGGATTACCAGAACACTGGACGCTAGCACACAAATTAGACTTTATATGTGCACACATGTCAGGAACATTCGCAGAAACCATGCAGAATGTTGCAGCGACATGCCGATCGTACGAAGATTTCAGAGAGAAGTTTCTCTCACGATGTTGGTCCAGCGAAGCACAAAACAGAGTGAAGTACGAATTAGCCGGCCGCGGTGGTCTAGCGGTTCAGGCGCTCAGTCCGAACCTGTGGGACTGCTACGGTCGCAGGTTCGAATCCTGCCTCGGGCATGGATGTGTGTGTTAGTTTAAGTAGTTCTCAGTTCTAGGGGACTTATGACCTAAGATGTTAAGTCCCATAGTGCTCAGAGCCATTTGAACCATTTTTTTGAAGTACGAATTATTGCAGAACCCATATTTTGAAAATTCGAGAGAGAAGAGTCCCGTGAAATTCTTCGAAGAAATGGCAAACAAAAATCAATGCTTAGATGTACCACACAGTGACGGAGAGTTGATTAAATTATACGCGATGAAGCTACCATTGAAATACCAGCAATCATTAGTAGGTCGCCGAGGCAATGACGTCGAAGCATTTTAGGGTATTCTAAGGGAACTAGAGTTCATTTTTTCGGAAGATGCCGCAAGAAAAAACGAAGCGCACGTGAAAACGAAAGCAAAAAGCAGTTGAATCCACAAGACATAGTACGAAGAAACAATAATTACGAACCATGTGATAACTTCGCACCAAGAAACGACAATAGATTTCAACAAAGAACTGGTTATGGATTTTGAAGAGAATATGGCAATAACTATAATTCACCCAGGAACGGCAACAACTATTACAGAGGGAATAACAACAACCGGTACGGGTACTGGAGAACCAATAGACCGACAAATTATGAACAATGAAACCATTATCAACAAGCTGAACAAGAGAAGAGAATACAGATAGAGAGGTGGAGGTAAGACCACCAAACCGCGATAAACGTTCGAATTGACAGCTAAGCGCCCATGCCAAAGAGAATGACGCACCGACCCAGGACAATTGCAGCACCTTGAACAGGGAAGTAAAGATCTTATCACGAGAAGAGAAGAAGGAAGAAACAAATCCGCAGGGACCAGATGAAAACGAAGACAAGAAAATAACAATATCGTGTTGGGACGAAATTAATTGGGAGAATACTAACGAGGAAGATGAATTACCAGAGGCAAGCACAACGAATGCAGGAGGAAAGGACGATGTAATGAGTATTGCAGAGCTATTTGAGATGATAACTAGGGAAAGCGAATTCAATGAGGATAATGCACAGTCGACAGAAGTTGAAAATAAGTTACGAGTGCGCACACAACCCAGCGTATATAATGAAGGAAGTTATGAAGCGATAATTAGAACAATTAGATGCGATTATGTGGAAGTAGCGACGAAGAACGAGAAGATAGACGACAATGAGGAAATAGTGGAGGTTGTTGAAGAAAGCGTAAATGAAGGAAGAAATAGAGAAGAGGAAATAAAAGAGTGAGAAGTAGCAGTCGAAGCTTATCCTACAGAATGTTCGAATTCACAAGGGAAATTCCTAAAAAGACTCATGTATGATTCAGTGGAGGATTCGTTGATGCAAGAAGAAGAACAACAGAACCAACTCTTTCAAATTCAACCAATTGTAATGACCATGGTAAAGCATATCCCAGTCAATATTGTAATTAATAGCGGAAGTGAACTGACTGCGATCTCAGAAAACTTATTCATGCAGTGTAATGCCAATGAGGAATTGCCAGTTCTGAAAACACGTAAGATTAAAGTAAGAGGTCCTGTTAGAAACTATGCTGCGGAAGTTACGAGACAAACAAGGTTAACTCTTTCGTGTCAAGGTCAAAAGATCGAAGCCAACTTCGTGATTATACCTAAACTAACTGTAGATTTGATTATAGGTACAGATTTTTTAAATGAGAGACGAGCGATAATAGATATGCGGAAAGGTAGCGTAACATTCGAGAATGTCACACTTCTCTTTGAGCAAAAGCTAAAATTAGAAGAAATACCAGTTATTAACAAACAATTAAGAATGGCGCGAGATAAAGAGGATGAAGAATTTGAGTGGTATGCACAAAAGGGGGAATCGCCTCAATTCATGTTAGAAGTCCATAATGCTAGAAGTTCAAGGTATTTCGGAACACAGTAAAAGAGAATTAGAGGATATTTTACGAGATAAAGCAGAGGTATTTTTATCTAAGACTGGCTGTATTAAACACTTTCAGTACAAGTTTGAAGTAAAACAGCACAAACCATTTAGAGTGCCACCCTATATAATCCCATTAAGCTACAGAAATAAAGTATTCCAGGAGATATCTAAAATTTTAGATGACGATATTATTGAACCAGCTACCTTCACATATAATAGCCCGCTCCATATTTTACAAAAACGAGATGGGAGCATCAGGTTAGTGCTTGATTCCAGACAGATCAACACAATCATAATCACTGAGACAGATCGCCCAGAAAAATTAGAGGAATTGATACAAAATTTCCACGGTGCTAAGATATTTTCATCAATTGATTTACGGAGTAGTTTCTGGCAAATAGAATTGGTCCCAGAATGTAGAAAATTTACAGCATTTATCGTATTCGGTACATGTTACCAGTTTAAACGATTGCCATTTGGTTTAAACATATCATCAGCAGCGTTTATTAGGGGATTTAATACTATACTCAGTCCTGAAATTTTACAAAAAATTACTTGTTGTGTTGATGATGTGATTATAGCAGAACCCTCTTGGGAACATCACAACGACACATTAAATCAGTTTTTACAGATCATGAAAGAGCATGGGGTCACAGTAAATATAACAAAATCCAAATTTGGAAGGCGAGAGGTCAGATTTCTAGGACACATAATTTCCGAGAATGGGGTAATGCCCGACCCAGAAAAACTAACGGCAATCAAAGAATTCTGTACTCCATATAATAAGAAAACTCTTAGAGGATTTCTAGGTCTCACCGGATTCTATAAAAAATTTATTTTGATCGACTCTCTTGCAACACCACGCCTATGTGCACTGACTGGAAAAAGCATGCCATGGGTATGGGATCAACAAGGCAATGAAGAATTTTTAAAAGTGAAAAACGCACTAACAACAACACCGACTTTAGCAAATCCTGATCTAACACAAAATTTTTGTATGGCCACCGATAGCACGAAAACAGGTTTAGTAGTTGTTTTATTCCAAGAATATGAACAGGCAGGGCTAAGATCATATAGAACAATTGCATTTGCCAGTCGGGTACTCACAAAAAGCGAGAAAAACTATTCAGTCACGGAGCTGGAAGCATTGGCAATTGTATGGGGCTTCCAACGATTTCGATACATCCTATTCGGAAGAAAAATAAAAGTATACACTGACCACAAAGCATTAGAATTTCTGTTATCCGCCAAACTAACTCATGGGAGGTTAGCCAGAAGGATGTTAATACTACAAGAATTTGACTTCACTATTAGACACATACCTGGACCAGCGAATGTATTAGCAGATGCTTTATCACGATGTTCACAGGGTGCATCCAATAACATAGGTTTGGAAGCAGCAGAAGACCAGTTTACAATGTACTATATGAAACAAGTACCTTTCGAAAACTACATCATGACAGCACTGAAAAACATAGGCAAACAACAGGTCAAGGACCCGAAATACTAGAAATCAAACACAAGTGGAGAAGTAAGGATTTTCCAGACATTCGACAGCACTATCTCGTAAAAAACGATGTTTTATTTTTTAGACGAAATGTTGCAACGAATGAATGGTTAATTTATATCCCAGATGAACTAATTAATAAGTACATATGGTATACACATTTAAGTAATGGCCACTTTGGACCAAAGAAATGCTTTTTAAAAATAAAATAAACAAGCCATTTTCCTAATATGGAAAGACGAATTCGAAGAGTATTAGCCAAATGCAAGAAATGTATGAGGGCCAAACACGTCACTTTCCAAACCAAACCACCTATGTTTCCAATAATCCCTAAAAGATTAAAACAAATAGCTGCAACAGATTTGATGGGGCCCCTCCCACGCACAAAAAATGGATATATTTTCATATTTGTCATTTCGAAACTTTCTTCTAAATATGTTACCTTGACACCATTAAAATGGGCAACAGGTCTTACTATAAGTAAAGCATTTAGACAAGATTTTCTCAAACAAGTAGGACGAGTGGAGCGAATAATTTCGGATAATGGCCCACAATAGGAATCAGTGCAATGGCAGAACACGTTAAAACAACACAAAATAAAACCCATCAACATATCTAAGTACAAACCTAGCGTAAATCCAGCAGAGCGATCTATGAAGGACATAGGCACTTTATGCCGATTATATGCAAGCAGAAGACACAACACTTGGGATATATACCTTAAAGATTTTCAAGAAGTAATAAATGAAATGCCACATAGCACTACACTACTACCTCCAGTTACTGTACTTAAAAATATTGAACCCCCAAACATAACCAGAAAAAATGTTAGATTTCCTATTGTACGACGTAGACAGCACAAACAAGTCATAGCAACAGCACTCTCCAACATCAGAAAGGCAGCCATTAAAAGAAAAGAAAGAGGAGATAGAACAGCAATTAAAAGAACATTCTCAGTAGGCCAGAAAGTATTTGTAAAAACACACCATCTCTCCAGCAAACAGAAACACAAAATACATAAGTTTTACACTGCATACAAAGGAGCTGTCATAATTAGCCGAATTCCACATGATAATGCTGTGGAACTAATGAACCCAAAAACGGGCAAAACCTTAGGACTTCACCATGTGAGCCATATCAAAAAATTAGAAGATTAATTTTATTACTGGTAAATAATCAGCACAATTTTTCAAGATTATGTTGCAGATAAGATCGTCAGGAGAAAGAAGAATGAAGAGAGAGGAAGGCGGGAAAAAGAAAGTAGTTTCAATAAAAACCAAAACAAAAATAACACCAATAGTACCATAGATTAAGGTGAAGGGATAAAGCGTAGATAGTCTAACAGCATGAAATACTAAAATGCTATACACCACGACACTACACAAAAATAAAAAACGAATTTGAGGATTCTTGTAGACGTTAAGACTCAAAATATCTTAGAACTGTAACATGGAAAGGGCACCGAAATTTCTAAAGCTTTTAAGAAGGCATAAAACAATGTAGGTACTAGACATATGTTAGATGATTATAAGCAAAACTTTTTGTAAGAACCATTGTAAAAACTCCAGCAAGGACGAGATGCAACGACGCACAAGTTGCAACGCGAGAAGTATCAAGAAAGGAAAGGACGTAATTAGTAAGACTTGATTCCTACAAGGCAGAAACGTCAAGAGAAGGGAAAGGACAGTGAGACCAACAGAAGTGCCTTATAGCCAAAGAGGGCAGTAAATAAATCTGCTGCCAAGCTGAACCACAGGGTGGCGGAACCCTGCTGGGACAGAACACGGAACCACACAGTGGCGGAACCCTGCAGAGACACGACAGGACACCGAATGCCAGAAGGGTCTCCAAACACCAAACACCCCGACTCAGCGGAGTGAGCAGAAAACGGCCCGCCGAGAAGACAGCCTCAGCAAGCCACCACTGGCAAAAAAATATGTGTAAAAGTCACACTGCTGCTATTAAACAGCACGCTGATGCACGAAACTGAAGAAAACTTCCACAAAGTAAAAATGACACACCCTAACAATTTATCAAACTTTTACTAAGAGGAGAACTTCAAAGCGACTAGTTATCAATAAATATTTCCATATCCTGCCCAGAGAAGAACCAAGAAGCCAGTAAGAAGCAGACAAAAAGCAGGAAGAACAGAAGTTGAAGATTCGCAAGACTGAGACCAAGAAAGAAGATGGGTGAAGAATAGACGACATACCTTCCCAAATCCCTATCCTATTGTAAACTAGTCGTGTGCAAAGTATTTCAACGAAAAACGACCGCTTTCAGCGACACATAACGATGACTTTCACGCATAAAAAGGCAGTAAACCACGAGATTCTGCACTCACAGCTCCATTCCATTATGGGACCTCCACAACAGCAACACACACTAGCAAAGCCAACAAGGAACGACGAACGAAGCTGTACATCAAACACTTGCCCACATCCCTCTCGCTCAAGTCCATTACCTTCGTGCAAAAATCATTCGCCAACCTCATGCTTAAACATTCACTGGATTGAGTGAATGTGTGAAATCAAATTACGTGATGTAGGAACTGTGCAAAAGAAACATGTGAAAAACTAAATAAGTTAAGCACACCAGACAGCTAATAAACTACAAAATAACAGTCATTCACTATGGACTTAAGTAAAAAATAGACTATCGATAAAAATAAGTCATTAGTTCTGAAATGGACAGTATATAAAGAACATAAGTAGGGCATAATAAACACTAAAACTGTATGCCACTTATTTTCTCCTCATAAAAATAAAAGAATAACTATATTTTACTCATTTTCTCCTTATAAAAACAAAGAATAAAAAATTATCTTGTTGGATGTTTTCCCTTTTTTTTAACATTTGTACCATTTGTTAGGATAATATCTCAATACTTGTGTATGTATATTTCTTTGTCAAAGCAATTCTAGGAAATAATTCTTGTTTGTTAGTGTAACAATGTTGAAATGAGTGTCTAGAAACAAAAACATTTTACTTGTACATGATATTTAGAAAATGTGTTAGGAATAGATTTTACTTAATTACTACATTTATAAAAACAATATTTCTAAGAAAATCGATGTGAAAGACTCCTCACTTTCGATAACAAACTTCTTAAAAAACAAACTTCACAGTTAAATAAAGAAAGAAAATAATTAAAAAATAATTGTAATAAAATAAAATTATTCTTCCCTTGTCAATATAAACATATTTTTTATAATAATGCGGAATAATATAAAAATATAAATTAGTAATACAAACTAGCATAGAACAGATTAACGTAGCTGAACAGTAGGAAACAAAATTTAGATAACGAAATGATTTTTGACTGACTTAGACAACAATTCAATCATTGCCTAACTTCAGTGCAAAAAAAAAGTTCGAAGCGCGGTGATATGTAAGGTGTCTGGTAAATCCAACACCATCCTTGAAAACCCTGACATGATAAGCATATACAGTAGTATGTCACATAGCTCCGAATAAATCGTGACATTAAATTAACCAAAGTAATATGAGTAACGAGTGAGCAAATGGAATACCACAGACTAACACAAGAATGCCTAAATGCATGTCATACCTTCCCACCGTGAGACAGACGGAGTTCCGAGGGAAGAAACGAGAAGCTGAGAGCAGAACCGTGTTAAGCTGGAAGGCCCTACGATAAGGGGCGGACACCCACGTCGCCAGCTAACCGCTAGGACCACCTCCAGCCCATGTTAAAAGCTAGAGCCATCCAGAAGAACAGTATAGATCTTACGATAACACAAAAAGGGCCACCCAGCCGCAAGTTTTAGCGTGAGACATTTTCGCGTCTCTGTTCCGTCAGGACCACCCCCCAGCCCATGTTAAAAGATAGAGCCCTCCAGAAGAACAGTACAGATCTTACGATAACGCTACAAGGACCACACCAGCTGCAAGCTTTAGCGTGAGACTGTTTCGCGTCTCTGTTACGTTGCAAACTTTAAAAACATTTCCCCACCACGAAAAGTATAACGTTTCTCATTGGATAAACAGAATTTTTGTTGGCGGAGCTTAAGGTTAACATTGAGACCGTGATTGGTCAGATGAAAACAGAGCCAGATGGTTTTTTTAAACCAACTTCGGTAAATGTAGTAAGGAGAAGTTAGGAGAGAGTTGCTTCCGAGACGGCGAGGTGAGCTGAGCTGTGCTGCTCGCCGCCCCCTGACAAACACCGACAAGGTAATGAACGCACGCGATGCCGCATAACAGCGCATAAGGCTTCACTCAGAACTGCTGAAGTCTCATCTGTTACACCCCCTCTTTGCGTAATACTAGCTCATGGTGTTCACATTTGCCACTTGAAGTAAAAATCTGAAACAAGATGATTTTTCTGTTGTATAGTTATTGAGAAGCCACATCAGCCACTGAAATTTACGACAAGTTAGATAAGTAATAAAAGATAATTGAGGGTCACTGTAGACCATTTTGATAGTTTTCTCCTTTGTGAAACTTAATTTAAACCTAGATTATAGATGTGATATGGCATAGGTCATCCTTCGATCCATTGTATAACTTGGAAACCCATTCAGGGAGTATTCGTTCACATTTTTGTTGAACGCAGTTGGTTTTTACCATCCTGTATTAAAACATTTCCTTTTATGAATAGTGCAATTTGTAAACAATGTTTTGTGAGTAGAATAAAATTTCCAATGGTAAACTTAATTGCTTTTTCGACGTTACTTTACCAGCTAACTAAAAACAGGAAAGCCTAAAACCCCTTCCACTATAGTTAGTATTAAGATTCTTTTACAGGGAGTGCAGTGGAGCGGACGCTGAAATCATTAAGTATTTGGTTATATCATCGCTAGTCTCACTGAACTCTTCTCAACTCTACATGTCATGTGTGGTCTGACGTCTCCTTACCAGCAACAGGTCCCAGGTTCAAACTAGTCAATTCCCTAAAAAACACGCTTAGAGCGTCGTTGCACGAAAGTGGTAGGGAGACACGATATAGAACAACAGACACCACGCAGAATGTCAGAGTTTACGTTCAAGTGTACATGTGCTATAGAACATAGATTTTCAAATAAAGGTAAAGAAAAAAGCACTAAATAATCAAACAAATATCATTCCGTCAGAATATGGAGGAAAAAAGTGTTTCCTTATTACATGGTATTACTGTTAAATGAAGTACTGTGATACAATATAGTTATTATACTGTACTTATTATAATAATATAATGTAGTACGTAGGATACTGTAGTTACAAATACGTATGAAAGCCAAGATTTAATTGAAATAATGCCATTTATATTCCGTTTATTCATTGCGCAAATAACTTACAATGGCTTTGAGGGAGCAGTTTGCAGATCTCATTTAATTTATCAGATCTATGGCTATCAGTATCTCAAAGCAAGACAGAAGTCACAGTCTTCCTCCTTAAAGTGGCAGATTGTAACCACGCAGATGTATTCACTAGAAAACTTGGGAAATTGGTCCACTGAAACTGCATAGAAACCATCCGTAGAATAGGCAGAAGGTGTAATCCCTACATTTGAACATGCTAATAGCAAGGGACAACCTCAGACAACCTCTTGGCGCTTTGTGACAAACGGAGTTACACACACGGCTTTGTGCCCCTCGGTGTGTGAAGACCTCGGCAGCAACAGGAGGAAATTTACAGACCCGGACTAACACGATAGTGAAAGCATCCTGTGTACTTTTTGGACAACATGGTTGTGAAGAGAAGCAGCGATTAGTGTGATTAATCAATAATTCAAGAACAGTCTTAATCGCATTTATTATTGTTATAATACCGCCAACCGGTTTGAACCCGACGTAGGGGTCATCTTCTGGGCGTTTACACCATTGGTCGACTGCTGGTGGTGTCACTCCTGTCTACATAACTGCAGGAAACTGCAGGAATGACACCACCAGCAGTCGACCAATGGTGTAAACGCCCAGAAAATGACCCCTACGTCGGGTTCACACCGGTTGGTGGTATTATAATAATAATAAATGCGATTAAGACTGTTCTTGAATTATTGATACTATGTACTTGATCAGCAAAGCCTAGCGCGTCACGCACATAAAATCAGAGTAGGGAACAAGAGACTTCAATCGGCACCGTCTCTGTGTCACATGTCGCTGGACCTAGGACCATCGTTGTTCCGCTAGCCTCGGCACAGGCCGTCGCTATGGAAACAGATTCGGAGCAGCAGAAGCACTACGGACGGTAAAGCAAAAATAAAATAAAAGTTGAAATGGCTCTGTGCACTATGGGACTTAACTTCTAAGGTCATCAGTCCCCTAGAACTTAGAACTACTTAAACCTAACTAACGACATCACACTTATCCATGCCCGAGGCAGGATTCGAACCTGCGACCGTAGCGGTCGCACGGTTCCAGACTGTAGCCCCTATAACCGCTCGGCCACCCCGGCCGGCGACGGTAACGCAGGCTGAGCGATAGCGCCGGATGTGTCTTTCATGTCATTTGACAATGATGAGACTTATAAGATCTGCTCTGCTCCCTTAATTACCCTCATCGAGTTCCGTACTCTGCACCACTTACATCTCGTACCCTGTACCTATCGGAGGTCTTTAGTGTGTCACCCACACTCCAACACATGAAATGAGTCTTCTGAGATAACGCCCCTGTCTATTAGCAGCCTGTCATTCGAAGTCCCTCAAGGCACAAGATAGGGGTAAAATAAAGTGGGGTACTAAGCATGGGGTTTTGTTAAGTGGTGTGCTAGCGAACAGACTCACAATACAGATGTATATGGAGGGAAGAATAGCAGAATCAGAGCAGCCCTGATAGAAAAGCCGTGGGATTAGAGACAGAGATGTTGGTGCCTTAAGCGGACGTTAGCAAGTGGCCCACTGCACCAGAGGTATCGTTACCTACAGCCGACATTAACGGGAGGTCCTGGGACCAACTGCGGGCAGACCGACACACCTGGGAACTCAACATTTGCAGAAGGTTAGTGAAAATGGGAAACACTGCCGAGCTGAAACACAACTAGTGTAAAATGTCAGTATCTGAGTTATCGAAGGCCATAAAGCTAATGCCCAGGAAGTTCGATGGGGATAGGGATAAACTTTCTGAATTTCTTGATAACGGTGACAGTGCATATGAACTCGTAGAACACAAAGCAAAGGTAATACTTTTAAAGTACACAAATCAAATAGTTTTGCATCACCTCGGTTCCGAGAGTTGCGGCACCTGTACAGAAAATTGGAACAGAGTTCAACAGAAACATCATTATTTTCTGCCCTTTTTACTGCTCATGAAAAACTGCACATTTCATGTTGTACCACCTTACAGCGAGACCTTCACAGGTGGTGGTCCAGATTGCTGTACATACCGGTACACTTCAATTACCCAGTAGCACGTCCTCTTGCATTGATGCATTGCTGTATTCGTCGTGGCATACTATCCACAACTTCATCAAGGCACTATTGGTCCAGATTGTCCGACTCCTCAACGGCGATTCGGCGCAGATCCCTCAGAGTAGTTGTTGGTCACGTCATCCATAAACAGCCCTTTTCAATGTATCCCAGGCATGCTCAATGGGGTTCATTTCTAGAGAACATGCTGGCCACTCTAGTCGAGCGATTTTAGTATCCTGAAGGAAGTCATTCACAAGATGTACAAGATGGGGGCGCTAATTGTCGTCCATGAAGACGAATGCCTCGCCAATATGCTGCCTACATGGTTGCACTGTCGGTCTGAGGATGGTACTCACGTATCGTACAGAAGTTACGGCGTCGTCCATGACCACCAGCGGCCTACGTCGGCGCACATAATGCCACCTCAAAACAGTAGGGAACCTCCACCTTATTGCACTCGCTGGACAATGTGTCTAGGACGTTCAGCATCACCTGGTTGCCTCCAAACACGTCTCCGACGATTGTCGGGTTGAAGTCATATACACACTTGTCGGTGAAGAGAACGTGATGCCAATCCTGAGCAGTCCATTCGGCATGTTGTTGGGCCCAAATGTACAACGCTGCATCGTGTCGTGGATGCAAAGATGCACTTTGCCATGGACGTCGGGAGGGAAGTTCCTCATCATGCAGCCTATTACGCACAGTTTGAAACGTAACACGACGTCCTGTGGCTGCACGAAAAACATTATTCAATATGGTGGCGTTGCTGTCGGGGTTTCGCCGAGCCGTAATCCGTAGGCGGCGGTTATCCACGGCAGTAGTAGCCCTTGGAAGGCCTGAGCGGGGCATGCCATCGACAGTTCCTGTCCCTCTGTATCTCCTCACGGTCCGAACAACATCGCTTTGGTTCATTCCGAGACGCCTGGATACTTCTCATGTTGAGAGCCCCTCCTGGCACAAAGTAACAATGCAGATGCGATCGAACCCCGGTATTGACAATCTAGGGATGGTTGAACTACAGAAAACACGAGACGTGTACCTCCTTCCTACTGGAATGACGAACTGATCGGCTGCCGGACCCCCTCGGTCTAATAGGCGCTGCTCATGTATGGTTTTGGCGGGTTTAGTGACATCTCTGAATAGTCGAAGGGACCGTGTGTGTGATACAGTATACACAGTCAACGTCTATCTTCAGGAGTTCTGGGGAATGGTGTGATGCAAAACTTTTTCTATGTGTGTAGTTTATGTTATAGAGCATCTGTTAATAGTAAGCTGCAGAAAACCGATCTGCGCTAAGGTAAAGCTTAAATAAGAACTATAGCAATTAACGGACGTTAGATTACTGGTGCTGTAAAATGTTTACGTAGTAGTAGACTGAGGAGTTATAGTTAATAAAATGCTCCGGGCTATTAAGCGGCGGTCGAATGGATTTCACCTTAAAACCCAACGTTTCATCCCCATCTTCGGAGGACTTTTTCCAGGGGAATGATAGCTTTCCTGAAAGTCCGATTCACTCCCTGGCCCGCTGCTGAGTGTGGTTCAATGGGGTTCCCATATTGATACCACGTTATTGCATTTATGCGCGACACTGAAGAGAGTAATTAAAAATGACCAAGTTTTTACGAGCTAACTGCTAAACTGGGCCAGGCACTGATCATTCAAGGATTGTTCAACGATCGAGAAAAGACAGTGGTACGTGCACAGGAGGAACAATTTACCCTATCATGACATTAGCCTGCTTCGGAGATAATACGTACAGCAGATTTGACAAGATAGAATGACTACGTACAGCTATGAAGTTTTCACACCAACAGAACTCATGTAAACTTATTAATAGATTTCAGAGGCTATGCGAGTTTGATTACAGCCGCCACCATAAGAACGGAGAATAGAGACTCGAGAAAAACAATGACAATTCGACTCATAGCAAATGAAGAATCCGAATCAGGGGAGAAGCCAAGATAAAGCTACGTACCGATAAGGGCACAGAATATGATCAGGGTTTCCCGATTATAGAAGAAAACACAGATCTATTTTTTGCGGGCTGCTAGGACAGGAGACCCTACGAAGACAGAGTTGTGCTTAACTAAGCATGTAGGCGAATTAGATTACGAGAGGAATGAGCAGAGCAAATGGAAGCCAAAGAAGAAGCAAAGGTATCAAGACTGACCACTGCACTGAATACAACAACCGATGCTGGCAGAGTCAGTTAGGCATTTGTAACCAAATGTGGACATGCGAGGGACTCCGGGCCAACACACAGAGGCACTGTGAAGCAAAGCGCAGGGCACCGTAACGGCACTGTAAACCGCCTCAGGCAGCAGGATCTGAGGTTTATATAAGAGCGCCAACACAGCTCCATTACAAGGCCAGCCCGCCTTCCCCCCCCCCCCCCCCCCCCCCCCACACACACACACAAATATTGTCACTGCCGGCGCCAAAGAACGTCAGAAGAAAAGCCGTGTACCTCCAGCCAAGAACAACAAAATGAGAAATGCTGATGGGAGAAAGCGCAACCAGCAGCAAATACTGGCACTTAAGCGTGCGGGAGAGATTTTGATCAAATCCAATGAGGAACATTTTGTGGGAGTGCATGTAGATCATGAACGGGTGCAGAAAGAAATTCAAGCTGACGTGTACACTTCAGAGGTTCGAAGCATTCACAGAACCAATGCGTGCCACTCCTCACCCCCCCCCCCCCCCCCCCCTCGGCCACAATATTTGCTATTTGCAGAATTCGACCGGCAACCACAAATCAGAAGGTCATGTCGAGGTCAAGTCTTAGCCTGCTCAAGGAAAATATCCTAACAGTGAATATAAATAGCGAGTAGAAACAGGCCTCCCTGGAGACATGTGCTGCACATAACCTTATATTTCATTTTCCTGGGATCTTTTAACACACTGGGGAAATACGGTATACCCCTGATGCCAGAGGCAGAGGGCACGACCACATATCAAAGGCCGTACCGAATACTGCAAGCCCAGCAAGAGGCCCTCCAGACACAAGTCGACTGAATGTTAACCGGTGGGATATCATCACACAACACAAGTGCCTGGTATTTCCTTCTAACAATCGTACCTAAGAAATTAAACGGCAGTGATCGACAGAAATGGCAAGAAGTAGCTGTTTCAGTAACATTTCTCTCAACATGGTATATCGCTCCCAACGCTAATGAGATCCTGGATACTGTGCGTAAAGCAAATTACTTCTAATGGTAGATTTAGCAAAGGGCTACTACCAAGCGTTAAAATTCATAGTGAAACATTCAGCTGTCACTTATTTTGCACAGTTCGCTGATAGTTTTGATCACAGACCGTTATCAATCTTAGCTGATATAAACGGCAGGAGAGTTACACCACAATTCGAACAAAAGTGATTTAAAATGAAATGAAAACCCTTAGCTGCTTACAGGCGTTGACATACGTCAATGGGAACAGATGAAAATGTGTGCCCCGACCGGGACTCGAACACGGGATCTCCCGCTTACATGGCAGACGCTCTATCCATTTGAGCCACTTTTTTTTTTTTTTTTTTTGTTTAACTGCCACCGAGGATACAGAGTGCAGTGCGACTGCAGGGATTTATCTCTGACGCGCGTCCCGCGAAACCCATATTCTCCACGTATTGTCACGCACAAAATTCGTAATGCCCCCAACCATATACTCATTACTCGCGGCGCGTTGCTGATTCCCGTAAGATTTCGGACACTGTTTACGAATCCGCACAGAAGAAGAAGATGGTCAAGTGGCCGGTGAGCCTTAACTACATATATACTAAGGTGGTATCTGTTCTCCGGTATTGAGAACAATAAAGCTATGCCTCACGCAGGTCGCAGCAGGTGCTATCGACAGCCGAGCGCCCAGTGCGATTCAGAGGATTCATTGTTGGGGATTCGGAGCAACTCAGTTGTTGGCTGCTAAGCGAACAGGGCAGATTCCGGCAGGACGGCCGACAGCGTTTACAATTGTTTAACGGCTGTGTGTCTCACCCAAAGGTGTGGGCCTGACGTCCAGCAAATACGTTAATGGCGTTAATTGATTGATTTGTTTGATGTGTTTAAGTGTTCATTTGTGCACCGTGATTACGCGACGACCGCGCCAGACACTCACGAATTGGATTGCAATGAGGATCGTACATTTACTGCCTAGTGAAGAATGTTGTCGTGTCACGACATCAATAAGCGACATGTGATACGTTAACTGTTATTATTTTGTCAGACGATGGGAGTAAGTGCCTCGTTCGTGCTTTTTAGACGAAGGATACAGAACATTAAGAACAAAATGTGCACTGATTATTGTTACCTGACATCCTCATTAGCTTTGTTAGATTTGATACGAAATAACTCCCGTGCAAATATTAACCGATCAGCCCTTATGAGTTGCACACGGTCAAATTATTTTAAACTGTTAGGCTACAATCCATTAGTCAATAAAGGTGGCGTTAATAGAGAGTGTCAACGTAACTCCGTCCGAACAGGCCTTGGAAGGCCCAACGGTACCGACCGCCTGCCGTGTCATCCTCAGCCAACAGGCGTCACTGGATGCGGATATGGAGGGGCATGTCGTCAGCACACCGCTCTCTCAGCCGTATGTCAGTTTACGAAACCGGAGCCGCTACTTCTCAATCAAGTAGCTTCTCAGTATGCCTCACAAGGGCTGAGTGCACCCCGCTTGACAACAGAGCTCGGCAGACCGAATGGTCACCCATAGAAGTGTTAGCCCAGCCCGACGGCGCTTAATTTCGGTGATCTGACGGGCACTGGTGTTACCATTGCGGCAAGCCCGTTCCAATGTAAAGGGAGATGAAAATCTAATAGTCACGGACGGACTCGAATGCGGTTGTAGAGGAACGAGTAAAGATAGGGACCTGGGAGAATATTGTCTTGGTACTAGGAAGGAGAGAGAAGAATAAATTTCAGCTGGTGACAGCGAATACTCTGTTCAAGAATCACACTGTGTTCAAGAATACTTCAAAAAGGTCGGGAGATACGGGAAGATTTCAGTTAGATTACATTATGGGCAGACAGATATTCTGGAACCAGATACTGGACAGATACTGGACCGTAAGTCTCAGTGAAAGAACAGACATAGACTCAGATTACATGTAGCAGTGACCAAGAGCAGATTTAAGTTTAAGAGATTAGTGAGGAAGAAACAGTACACAATGAAGAGGGATGTAGAGGTATTAAGGATACTGTGATAAGGAATAGTTTAGTAGGCAGTGCACTTGAGGAAGAATACACATGTCAAAAAACAGCAATCATGGAAGTTAGAAAGCAAAACAACTATACAAACAAGGTAATTGCTAAGAGAAGAAATACTTCAGTTGATCGATGAAAGAGGGAAGTATAAAAATGTTCAGGATAATTCAGGAATATAGAAATGCAAGTCGCTAAGGAATGAACTAAATAGGAAGTGCAGAGAAGAAATAGAATAAGAAATGATTGTCGGAAGGACTGGATCATCATATAGCGAAGTCAAAATAACCTCCGGTGTAATTAAAAGCAAGGGTAGGGACATTAAGAGTGCAACAGAAACTCCATTGCTAATTACAGAGGCGAGAGCGGATAGGTGGAAAAAGTACACTGTAAGCATCTATAAGGAAATGATTTGTCTGATGTGATAGGAGAAGAAACAGGAGGCGATGTAGAAGAAGTAGGAGATCCAGTAATGGAATCAGAATTTAAAACAGCTTTGAAATACTTAAGGCCAAATAAGACAGAAGGGATAGATAACATTCCATCAAAATCTGTAAAATCACTGAGGGAAGTGGCAACAAAACGACTATTCATGTTGGTGTGTAGAATGTTAGAGTCTGGAAACATGTCATCTGACTTGTGGAAACATATTATTTACACAAATCCGATGACTGAAGGAGCTGACAAGTGTGAGAATTATCGCACTATCGACTTAATAGGTCATCCATCCAAGTTGCTGGCAAGAATAATATACAAACGAATGGTAAAGAAAACTGTGGTGTTAGATGACGATCCGTTTGGCTTTAGGAAAAGTAAAGTTATCACGCAGACAATTCTGACGTTGCGCTTGATAATGGAAGCAAGACTAAAGTAAAATCAAGACAAATATATGGGATTTCTCAACCTGGAAAAAAGCGTTCGACAGTGTAAAAAAATTGTGCAAGATGTTCGAAATTCTCTGGAAAATAGGGGTGAGCTTTGGGGAGTGACAGGTAATATTCAAGAAGGAATAATAGGCATGGAAGACCAAGAACGTCTTTATAAAGGATGTAAGACAGACATGTAGTCTTTACTGTTCTCTCTATACATGGAAGAAGCAATGATGGAAATACAAGGACGGTTCAGGAACAGAATTAAAATTCAAGGGGAAAAGGATATCACTGATATCATTCACTTATAACATTGAGATTCTCTAAGGAAGTGAAGAAGAGTTACATGGTCTGCTGAATGGAATGAACAGTCTAATGAGTAGAGGATATGGACTGAGAATAAATTGATGGAAGACGAAAGTAATGAAAAGTAGCAGAATTGAGGACAGCGAGAAATTTAACATCAGGATTCATGGTCTCGAAGTAGAACCTAGGCAGCATAATAACCACAGACGGACGGAGCAAGTACGACATTGAAAGCAGATTAGCATTGCCAAAAAGAGTACTCTTAGCCAAGAGGAGTTTACTAGTATCAATCGTAGGCCTCAATATGAGAAACTTACGTTTGAAGTACAGCATTGTATGGTAGTGAAATGTGGAGTGTGGGAAACCTGAAGAAAAGAGAATCGAGGCGTTTGAAATATGGTGCTGCAAACGAATGTTGCAAATTAGGTGAGCTGGTAAGGTAAGGAGCCGAGCGATCTAACGCGCTGCAGTCATGGACTGTGCGGCTGGTCCCGGCGGAGGTTCGAGTCCTCCCTCGGGCATGGATGTTTGTGTTTGTTCTTAGGATAATTTAGGTTAAGTAGTGTGTAAGCTTAGGGACTGATGACCTCAGCAGTTGGTGAAGTCCCATAAGATTTCACACATATTTGAATATTTTTTGGTAAGGTAAGGAATGAGGAGGTTCTGTACAGAATCGGACAGGAAAGTATTATGTGGAAAACACTGCGCTGCTCTAGTATTAGTCTTAGTCGTAGAAAAGGGTAATTTTGTTAAAATTCAGTAAAGGTGCGGTTGGGCGATGAAGTCTGAGGCAGCTGGCAGTGTGTGGTAATAGTCGGCAGCCAGTAGGCCAGACAGGGTAAACATGGCACGGAGCTGTAGAGGCGTACTGCACGTACGATTTTTTTGGTGTGAAGCAACAGCGAGGCAGGGAACTGTAGCGTTGCTTGAAGTTATTGTGATGTATGAGGCGGGGGCACTAGGCCAGAGACAGGAGAGCGATGTGTAAATGACTGACATATGGGAATTTACCCCTGTCATAGTTTCTGTCTCTCTCTGACGCTACGTCAGAAGTGAGGGGAAAAGCAGTATAAATAGTCAGGCAC
This sequence comes from Schistocerca serialis cubense, assembly GCF_023864345.2. NCBI lineage: Eukaryota > Metazoa > Arthropoda > Insecta > Orthoptera > Acrididae > Schistocerca > Schistocerca serialis. Next base: position 1,218,448,020 of record NC_064638.1, on the reverse strand, counting down.
TTTTAGCTTGAGGGGGTGCCAGGTCAGTCGAGAGTCGGGTCGGACCTGTGCTAATTTACACTTACAGGGGCCAGTCTGGCAGCGATGTTGTAAATATTCGGTGTAAACCTGTACCTTATTTCTATGTACGTTTGGGCTGTATTCCGCCACTGGGGACACTACACCAGGGCATGCCGGAACGGCAGCCGGGTTCTTGGAGATTGCATGGTCTGCCTGAAGGAGGGCAGTGATAGTGGTCGGCAGCAGGTCCAGGACGGGCCACGTTCGCTTCCCACGTGGCGTACTAGGATTCGTGTGAGGCGTTTGCTGAGGGGGAAGGGGGTGGGGGGCGGCAGCGCTGCAGTGGCGCCAGAGGCGGCGGCGGGTGTTGCCATCTGGCAAGCACCACTACCGGCAAGTTGCGGCACTGCATCCAGGAGGGCGCGGGTTCGAGTCTGGTCCTGTCCTGGGAGCAGCAGGGGCCGAGGGCCACGGGGGACATGTACAACCACCTTCATCCCACGGTCGGACAGAGCACACCAAACGGGATGGAGGGCAGCGAGGACCAGGGACTGTGACAGTCTCCGGAATCGCAGGCAGCTACACAACACAGGACGTGACGCCTCAGCGAGCGGTGACCGGGCAGAGCGCGGCCGCCTTCCAGCTGAGCGGCCTTGATGATGAAGCAGCGGCGTTGGCATACCAGGAGTTACTGAGCCGGGTGGACTCGCGGGACAACAATACGCTGCATACATCGTAGTACTGTAAATTATGTGAATAAATCAATGCTACCAAATACCGCTGTATCACTCTGCACTGCCCCTCGACGCTATTGAACTTATTCAGCTTCGTGACAAAAAGCGGCGCTGTGGGTCCCGGCTTCAGCTCGGCCATCTGGAGTCCTGGGTTCGACCATCGACGGCCCGCAACAACTGACAAAAAGAAGGGACAGGATGATAGTGCATCTGTTAAGACATCAGGGAATAACTTACATGGTGCTAGAGAGAGCTGTAGAGGGTAAAATCTGTAGAGGATGGCAGAGACTCGAATACATTCAGCAAATAACTGAGGACATACATTGCAAGTGATACTCTGAGGTGAAGAGTTTGCCACAAGAGAGGAATTTTTGTCTCATTGTATCAAACCAATTAGAGGACTGATGACTCAAAAAAAAGCATGTGACAACTGCCACAGGAATAAAAACATATAGGCAAAAACTAAGCAACCTCACAAATTATCATGTACGCTTGAATTTATATTTACATAGCTTGACACAGATATCACTGACCTCCTACCGCAGTAGAACTCAGGAAACAGTAAGTTATATTTTATCATATCAGAATTCTCTCGCTGAACCAATCGAAACACAATATATGGATACGAATAACATACCAGGGTCTCTGCAGGAAAAAATCCACTAGTGTTATCTACATTTATGATGGCTACAGACAGAGATGCACCATAGAATGCAAATTCTACATCAGGAAGCCAAGGCCAGTACGCAAGATCACAAGGAATGTACGCAAGATCACAAGGAATGAAGTAAGGCCCTCACGATGAAATACAGAATTCAAAGCTTTCAGAAAGGATGACCGACTACTCTTACTCTATGAAAGCGCAAGAAGATCCCATTTAAGGAAGTTCGACAGCCATTAGTAAGGTCCATACATTATCATTGATGTAAAGGGATCTAATATACTAACTAAAATAAAGGGGGCAAAAATATGTGAAATTTCGTGCAAAGAGACTAAAATAAATCTTCTGAATACAGATGGCCGGAATGCATGCACTGTGCATAATAATAGTTATCTGAAGCACTATGGTGACCTGCCCAGTGGGATTAAGGACACCACGGTGAGATGTACATGTGAAATGTTTCCAGTTAGCTCCAGGATTTATTGTGGAAATCAAGGGACAGTTAGTTTGTAAAGAACTTCAAGAGAACTGCATGACAAATCTGAGAATAGTCAACAAGTTGTCGTGAGAGCAATATTGCATTGTATGACATGGGTAAACCAAGTAAAATTACGCACAACTGAGTGTCAGCAGAGGGAAGAGGTTGTGAAATGGCATGTGGAAAAGACAATCGAAGCTAAGGAGTTTATAGGCCTACTGGGCAGGCACGAGCATGCGCATTTGAGAACAGGTATTCTGAATTTCATTGGAGAAACGAGTAAGATATTATTAGAGACCTTCATTCTTTAAAATCAAGACAGATGCTGTGGACCAACAACAGCGGGAACTTTTGAGGTTGACAAAAGAACAGGTGACAATTGTGAGACCATCCTTCTTGGTTTTCAGTCAGACTATAATTACAGTTAGGAAAAATGAAAAAAAATCAGAACAAATGTGGTGTCTGGAAGCTAAGTATCCACATAGAAGAGATCTAAAATATCACAAGTAAGAAAATGCAGAATGTGATGAAACTAATAACAATCAGTGAACAGTTAGTACTGATGACTATGATGTTTAACGAACTATAGAGAGTACGATTTATTAATTACCGCCATTGTAAATGCACAGAAGGATCTGTTGCAATCACATTTGGTCAGTCTGGTACAAGTTATTAAATATTTGGAAGAAGTTAAAGAAAACCAAAGGGGCAAGACATTTCTGATTGAAGTTACCAAGGACCAAGGGTATCAGTCATTGCGTATAACAGACTTTGATGTATTCTTAGCTGTCAGTACTTTATGTATCAGATATACCTTTAGTTGATAGTAATGAGTATAATCCACACAAAATATGGCCATTACCCATGGAGTTCGACAAGACCAAACGTTCATTCACTTGCAATGCTCCAGAAAAAAAATCTGATGACTGATGAGGCAAAGAGGCAGTACGAGCAGCTCTCCAGGGACAAACTGTCTTTGTAAGAATATTAATACAAAACATCAGATATGTCAGTAAAACTTTTTGCCGATGTTCACTTAAGACCATGAAAGGTGCGACCGAGACACCATGATATTGCAGATTGAAATGTTCTGTGCCAAGCGAAAGTATCTTCACACAGAGACAGTAGAACAAGTGGCTGGCTGCAGTTCCGAAGGGCGTTAACGGTATTATGCTCTGATTGCCATCCATTGACCTCATTGTTGGAGGGACTGGGAAGTTGCTGATTAAACGTAAGAGTTATGGAGTACCAATAATGTTGCAGTCGGATCTTGATCTGTTCTAATACCAGTACGAAGGATATGGTACATACTTTCAATGCAGACAGAGATTGTTGTCTAACAGAAGACGAGAAGGAGAAGGTATCTCAGAAATCTACGATCCTGCCAGTCGAACATTTAGTCCAACACGTGGACGATTTAAAAGCTACAGGACACAAAACTGAAGATCTACAGAACGAAATCAACTATCTGCAAAGAACTACATTCCCATGATGATCAATGTGGGACTATTCTGCGTGGGGATATGCGGTATCTGTTATATGTACTAATTTTAATCTGTTGATCATGCAAGTACCGAAAATAATGTAGAAGATGTGGCAAACATACGTGTGATATAAGTAGAGGATGCTGTGCCACAAACGATGTAATGGTTAGTGAATATCTAATCTGTGTACAATGAAACGTCCCCTTAGAAAAATTATACATATATACTCGTAGAACGTTATCCTTTCGTTGATTATTCTCATGGTAACCTCCCCCTTGGCAGTCCCCTCCCGGAGATCCAAATGGGGGACTATTCCGGAATCATTTGCGAATGGAGAGATCATCATGACACTTCTTCAATTACATGCCACATGTCCTGTGGATACACCCTCTTAAGCTAACTTAAATCTACTGAGCTCAGATGCTAAACTAAGGGACGAGGCACTGCAGCAGCACAAAACAATTAATGCAAACAGCAATGATAAAAAAATTCAAATTGGCAAAGCAAGCAGCAGTAAATCTAAATTAACAGAGCAAATGGAAAATTACAACTAATATGAGCCAATTTGCAACAACAAGAAAAATAAATCAGTAGTAAAACTGGCTCAGGAAAGTAATACAAAGTGAAATTCAGTAGCACTATGCCTGGCAAACAGCAGCAGCAACTGCATTAACTTATATCTAAACATGAAAAACCTACATGCAGAAAAAATAGTACACTAAAGACATCAATGCAGATAATGGAAATGAATATTCACATCTTAATGTCTATGTAATTAAAGTGGTGCACCACAAAAACTTATTCTATGAAATACATTACCAAGTACTTGAAAAGAAAATTATGTATGCAGTTCCTGTGAAGGGAAATGTCTTTTTGTGCTCCCTCATTTTTTTGGAAGTATATCACAAAATTATTATTTACTGGTTCTGTAGACAGCAAATATTTATATCAGTGCATCTATAAAATTTTATTTTAACCAATGCTGCAGTGCAGCTAGAAACTAGATATGAAACAAAATAGAGAAAGCAAGCCGTGAAACGTCATTCACTAGCCATATGGCATTTCATAATACAGTAAACAATCTTTCAACTAGCAAGACAATAGATGTGAAATGTTTCTCATCATTTCATTTCAATAAATACCATAAATTAAGAACTCTACGGTGTAATCATGTTTTCAAGTTTGAGCGTGTCATATCTGCGATGCTTTCTACAACGAAATGTCAATAGCTAGGTTAATGGCCTCTTTTTTTCTCCACCTGTGCCTCTGAAAGGCACACACTAATGGATTTTTTCCAGGCGACCGTTGCACAGCTGGGTGCTTACAGTGCATTACGTCAAGGTGACCTACCTTCCTTACCAAAATATTTATGACATCAGTTTCCGCTACAGTGACAGTTAGATACTAATAAAATTTCACAGGTCGAAATATTTGCGTTACAAATCTGTAGAAACAAAATCCTATAAATATAACAGTGCCCAAAAATTTTTCGGCAGTATTGTGATACATATACACATGTACACACATTTCATAACTCTTAAAGTACGATTCTTGGTTTCCAACATACTTTTTCACATATCAGAGTCCCTAACCACTATTCAATACTCCTTACCTTATTACACATATACATATTCGTCGACACGTCAATCTTGCGGCGACACTTCAATATTTCATCATAATAAATACATAGCATACTCAAATTCCTCATATAGCATCAGGTTATTGATCATAAACGTACCTCAACAGCATAATACACATTGTCATCATCATAATAACATCATAAAAACTCAGCCAAATCTCAAAAACGTCGTAGCTTTCTGCAATAATTTCAAAACCTAAAAAAAATTCTCTGCTCATTTCAATAGTGTCATCTACCTCAAACGTACTTTAAAAATCATTATCCCATACCAAATACGTCATTCAAAGCTCTCATAGTATCACAATGGTTCCGAAAAATATGAACTGTTCACAACATACAGACAAAATACAATTTCGTAAGTGTGAAATTATCCAACTGTGTAATTGCGTAAACATGTGTCACTGACATAGTAAGAAATTTTTTTTCTCTGTTAAATAATCAGATAACTGTGTAATTCTGTGTTAGATAAATATGGTACCAATGTGTAAAGTTGTAGAAGCAAATACCATATTAGCTAGGGCTCCTTGTGCTTGCCAAACACATGGTACACAAATTAAGTGTGTACCCCCCTGAGGATTAATGTAATTATACCCTCAGTTGTTACAGATTGCAGCAATGGAATGAAATGTATCATGGAAAACATTCTTTGTAATTCAAAAATCTTGAAAAATAAATGGTTTAAGTGATATAATCGTGTAGCTATCAAAGAAACCAAATGCTGAGTCATCCTTAATCTCACCGAATGTACATCAAATAAAGAGTATCTTTTCAAGTACCAAAATGTTGCACTAAAATCTCATTAGCAGTATATGTTCTAAGTATGTGAGCCCGATAGTCGTTACGTAATCGTGCAACTAACAAGCAAGAATGTACAAATAACAACACTATGTCATCTGTTCACTATAACAATGCATTCGTAATTTCTCTTTAAATAAGTTCTCTTGGTTCTTGACTGGATATTTAACTTCAAACATTGTTGCATGGTAACAGTTTCTTAAGTCTGACAAAGCATACTTGAAATGTGAAGTGAAAATTTTTATGGCAAAGACAAAGTTAAAAATCAGATTATCTTTCAATAAACGGTTTTACGTGTGAAATGTGGTGTAAACCTTTACTCTTCCTAGTAAATTGAGTTTCAACTTCAAAGCAATTATCATGTTGTATACTTCGGTAAGGAATGCTAGAATTTTTCTCAAGGTTAGCGTGTATGTTATCTCTGACTGAGCCAGCCGGCTCACGTGGCTGCCTGTGGTGTGAGTCATTGTCTGCTATCTCTTTGATGGCGTGCGTCGTTATTGGCATTTGGAGACCCAACTTCTACAAATTCACCTTGTTGAGAGCGCCCACCCTGTTTGAATCCCGCCAGTTCTGATGCAATTCAGATCTGTCGTTACGATCATATCGTCTGTCGTCATGTCGGTAGATTCCATAGTTTCTTTCTTGTTGGTCACGTGGTGGAGAATTTCTCCCTGAATCGTAACTGCGCGCTGGACTGTTGCGTCTAAAGTTATTCTGTCTCCCTTGATAATAATTATTTTGGTTCCCATATTGTCTGTTTCTCTGATTGTCTCTGTGATAGTCACTACCACGGAGAGGTGATCTTCCCCTGTAGTTATTACTACTCTGCCAACGGTAGTCATACGGGTGGTGTCTGGTTTGGCCACGATTTGTGTTGTGAGAATAGCCTTGTCATGTCCAGTTATTATTTCTTTCATCGCGGAATTGTGACGGATGTGACCTGTAATTGTTGTGTTTCTGTTTTCGCGCTCCGCAGTTGCCAGTGTCAATTTCTAATTCTTGTAAGAGTCCCTGAAAAGCTTCAATGTTGTCTTTGCAACGTCCTGCCAAAATAATATGTCGTAAATGTTCAGGCAATTTGATTAAGCAAATGCAGATGAGTTCTGATTGGCTGTATGGGTTTGACAGGTAGTGATTCTTGTGCAACATGTCTTCAAAATGTTTCACAAGACTGGAGAATTCAGATTGTTCGAAATGTTTCATGATTATGATGCTGTATTTTACTCGGTCTTGTGTAGCTTGTGACTAATATGCTGAGAGGAAGGAATGATAAAATTTTCCTTCACTGTGGCAATCGTGAATGACCGATCGCATTCTTACAGCTGGTTCATTCTCTAAATAACCACACATAAATTCTAAACTGTGCTCTAATGACCAGTTGGGAGGAAAACAATGATAGAATTGATGAAGCCACGCTTGTGGATGAATGTCGTTGCCGGAATTCTTAAATGTTTTGAATTTACGTGTAGTAATAAACAGGTTATAGTCAAAATCATCATGTCGGCGAGTCGCATATCGGTCATTGTTACTTCGTTTCGGCGGTTCCATCTCAAAATTCGGTGTACCTCGCCAATTTCTTTCACAATTTCCGAAGTACCCCGTTTTATTATTTTGTGGCTGTTCCGTATTTCTATGTCCCTCTTCCCGTATTGGAGCGTGAGTGTCCTCTGAAATACATAATTCTTGTATTACCTGTGTCAGCTGATCTTGTACTTCCTGGATTTCTCTTTGGTGTTGCGTATTAATTTGATTCTGATTTTGTTTGAATTTCCTAATTTGTTCGCACTCATCTGTGTCATTCAGATTATCATCTACCTTCGTTGATAAATTATTTAGCTGATCCGAAAGTTCAACTACTTTCTGTGATACTGAACTAATTTCCTCCATGTGTCTTTCTGAACCCATTTTCAGAGTATCTACTGTGTCCTTTAAGTTTTCCTGAGTTTTTGCAAGTTGCGTTACCGAATCGGTAGATGCAACTGAGTCAATTTTAGCTTGCAAGGTCTCATGATTTTCATGAACAATAGTTTGCAGTTCTTTTATGGCTGCTTCGTGATTCTGTAATGCATTTTCATGCTACGAAAAAATGGGTTGAAAATGACCACAAATTTGTGTTTTTACGTCATTACAGGCTTATTGACATTTCGATTCGATTTTAAGTAACTCAGCAGTTAAACCTTCACTTGTTTGTTCAAGCGTTTGTCCCAATGAGTCTAACTTTTGAAGCTGTTGCTGTGTGTGTTCTTGATTTGGTTCCATCGTGTCTATCTTTTGAAGAATTTGTTCCATTGTGCCTAACTTTTGAAGATTTTGTTCCATTGTGTCTAACTTTTGAAGCTTTTGTCCCATTTGTTGTATTAATTGTAACAACAATGCACTGGTGTCTCAAACATGTTCCTCAGTGCTTTTTGGCAGCGAATTTGCACCGGCAACATTCACATTTTCACAAGCAGAGAATGTGTCTTGACTTATTTGAGAAAACGGTGAGGACCCAAAACCTGAATCTACAGTACTTGCGATATTGTGTCCTGTCATCTTGGATTCCTATCGATCGATAATGCTTCCCTGTTCACTAATTGTTTCACTGTCTACGCCATTATTTGCCGCCCGCTCCATTTCCCTATGCACAATTACAAAATTACTACTTCGAATGTCTGTTAATTCATTACACAGTGGTGCCGATAAGCTACGCTCGTCCTCACTATTATTTCTCAGTTTACTTTGGAGCCTAGTGTGACGTTTTTCACACGCCATTATTGTCACAATATTTCACACGATAACACAGAAAAGCACAATTTGAAGAGGAAAAATAAGAGAACACATTAACATAGCACTGAAAATAATATCTAGTTAATTGCAAGCGCAGCTGCGAAATACTTGATGCAAATCTTCATGCATGCCACAACTGTTTTACTATACAACAATGAATGACTGCAACTACAAAGCAGATTCTCTCTACAATTCACACTAGCAATAAACAAAAGCTACACTAATTACACAAACTACAAGAAAAAATCAGAAGATTCCAGTGAGGTATCCTGGCAGGGTCGCCATATGAAACGTCCCCTTAGAAAAATTATACATGACTGTGCTTAAACTGGCACACAATATTTTCTAGCACAACGCAATCTGACTTTCAATAATCCCTACAAGAGAATGGCCCTGACTAAATTAACCTATATGTTTCACAAATCACTTACCTCACAAAAATCTTCCTTACTTAAACTACTGCAATACAGCGAGCACCAATACTGCTAGCTAAATAAAAGATTCAAACTACAGAAGGCACTAACTACTGATAAGCATAGTTAGCAAATGAAAGATTTTGTTAGAGAACAAACAATGTATTTACCTTAATAGTGTTCAAAAGTCATAATATATATATATCACTCCATGATATCCAATAATATAAATTTACTGTCTCTGATGGACACACGTCCAGATCGTCCGCTCTCAAGATTCCGCCGTCTCTCTCCCCACATCCAACACTGCTGGCGGCTCACCACCAACTGCCCAACGCTACGCGCTGTTCACATCCAGCTGCCCAACACTACAATGGCAGACAACAATGCAAACTAGCCACAGACTGCACACAGCACAGCCAGTGATTTTCGTACCGAGCGCTACGTGGCGTTACCAATAAGAAAACCTAAACAGCCTACTTACAACAGATACTCATTATCTACCACGATTTGTGAAATAATTTCAATCTGTTCTTAGCGTACATATTGTAAAAGATAAGACATACACTTGTGTGATGTAAGTGGATGATGATGCACAAAAATCTGTGTAACCAATACCCTCGTGAGTAGGACACCTCAAACTGTTCAGGTATAGGCACGCTCATAGCCCTGAAACGTATGATGATGTGGAGGAGGAAACAAGGTTGATTAGACTTTTGCCATTCCCGGAAAATGAATGTGGAGAGAGTGCTGTGAGACATACGAGCCTCCTGGGAGGTAGAACCTGATGCGCCCAAAACTACACATAGATAGAAAATAAACCTCACTCCTAGCCTAATAAGAAAAGTAGAAATTATAGTAGATTCTGATGTAAATGTATTACTTACAAAAGTGCAAACGAAGTGTAAAACTGTGAGCGAATTGCTCTTGTTAAATGATAACAGTCTAATAAATGTGCGATACCAGTGGTAAAAATAAAGCAAGTCTTGATCAGACCAGACTCACTAGATGAGCATAGCTTATTGTTGTATAAAGTATGTTAAATGTGTTCCATAAATTGTGTCATATAAATTGACGTTTCCAGAAAAATTAAAAGGGTTTTTTGTGTGTCAACTATAAATTATTGAAACACTGCGTCAGTGTGCGCGATGAATATCAAATGTTAAAAACTGTAGTTTATTATCTGTAAAGATCGCAAAAACAGCCATGGGTTTAACAAATAGCCTTTCGCTTATAGTATCTGTGTAATGTAGATGAAGAAGAACAGAGATAATTTTTTTTTAGTTAAATTTTTTTGGTTCCTAACTTGTTTCTTCTAGCGGAACTCCGTTGTTTCACAGTCTGATATTTAATGTAAGTCTGTCGGTAAGTTATCAGAATGTATATGTCCAATTGTTATTGGAAAGTGTTGGTTATTGAAGTAGTTTGCACCTCCCATAATAGCCACCATTAATTGTAATTAATAACTGTATTTCAGAACTTCGTGTTGCGGGGAGCTCTCATTCCCTTGCAGCATTTGGTCGGTCATTACGCTGACGATATTTTTTAGTTAGAAATTCAGTCAGTAATATTAAATGTAAATGCAGGAGACATCCCTGTTTTGATCTTTTAGTAGTTTCAAAGCTAGTAAAGACAAATTCCATTCATTAATGTTTTCGTACTGAATGAGTTCAGTACGTTTAAGATTGGCCGTTTAACGGCAGATGAGATTCTCCTCAGCTCTTGCCTTGCAGATAACGAATAATGAATAGAGAAAAATATTCCGTTTAATAAGCACAAAAAATATCTGAGTTTCTCTGTGAAAGTTGGTATATAAATGACCAGTAGCGCCTGAGAACCAAATTAATCATTACACTTTGCATAAAAGCAGGCATATTTTCTCTCCATAATTGCAGCGCTCACGAGAACTAAGTCTTAGAAGGCGCTGAGTTGCGCGATGTCTATAAAATATTATTTCGTGCGTACTTCGGAATAGCCGATGTCCGTACGTATGTTATCGTGGTATTCGGCTATTTCAGAGTCTCATGCTACCCGACAATATTTAACAGAGTAAATAATTTTGCAGTATTCAGTATTTATTTTTTTGATTAATTACTGCATACACAGTTTTTAGCAAAATTCCCAATCCCGAGCACCGCGGTAATGGGAGGTGTTGCGAATCACAACCCCGACAGACATACACTCCTGGAAATGGAAAAAAGAACACATTGACACCGGTGTGTCAGACCCACCATACTTGCTCCGGACACTGCGAGAGGGCTGTACAAGCAATGATCACACGCACGGCACAGCGGACACACCAGGAACCACGGTGTTGGCCGTCGAATGGCGCTAGCTGCGCAGCATTTGTGCACCGCCGCCGTCAGTGTCAGCCAGTTTGCCGTGGCATACGGAGCTCCATCGCAGTCTTTAACACTGGTAGCATGCCGCGACAGTGTGGACATGAACCGTATGTGCAGTTGACGGACTTTGAGCGAGGGCGTATAGTGGGCATGCGGGAGGCCGGGTGGACTTACCGCCAAATTGCTCAACACGTGGGGCGTGAGGTCTCCACAGTACATCGATGTTGTCGCTAGTGGTCGGCGGAAGGTGCACGTGCCCGTCGACATGGGACCGGACCGCAGCAACGCACGGATGCACGCCAAGACCGTAGGATCCTACGCAGTGCCGTAGGGGACCGCACCGCCACTTCCCAGCAAATTAGGGACACTGTTGCTCCTGGGGTATCGGCGAGGACCATTCGCAACCGTCTCCATGAAGCTGGGCTACGGTCCCGCACACCGTTAGGCCGTCTTCCGCTCACGCCCCAACATCGTGCAGCCCGCCTCCAGTGGTGTCGCGACAGGCGTGAATGGAGGGACGAATGGAGACGTGTGGTCTTCAGCGATGAGAGTCGCTTCTGCCTTGGTGCCAATGATGGTCGTATGCGTGTTTGGCGCCGTGCAGGTGAGCGCCACAATCAGGACTGCATACGACCGAGGCACACAGGGCCAACACCCGGCATCATGGTGTGGGGAGCGATCTCCTACACTGGCCGTACACCACTGGTGATCGTCGAGGGGACACTGAATAGTGCACAGTACATCCAAACCGTCATCGAACCCACCGTTCTACCACTCCTAGACCGGCAAGGGAACTTGCTGTTCCAACAGGACAATGCATGTCCGCATGTATCCCGTGCCACCCAATGTGCTCTAGAAGGTGTAAGTCAACTACCCTGGCCAGCAAGATCTCCGTATCTGTCCCCCATTGAGCATGTTTGGGACTGGATGAAGCGTCGTCTCACGCGGTCTGCACGTCCAGCACGAACGCTGGTCCAACTGAGGCGCCAGGTGGAAATGGCATGGCAAGCCGTTCCACAGGACTACATCCAGCATCTCTACGATCGTCTCCATGGGAGAATAGCAGCCTGCATTGCTGCGAAAGGTGGATATACACTGTACTAGTGCCGACATTGTGCATGCTCTGTTGCCTGTGTCTATGTGCCTGTGGTTCTGTCAGTGTGATCATGTGATGTATCTGACCCCAGGAATGTGTCAATAAAGTTTCCCCTTCCTGGGACAATTAATTCACGGTGTTCTTATTTCAATTTCCAGGAGTGTATTTATTACAAATCTTGAAAGTTGTTCCTCTGAAGTAGCAGAGAAACCAGCTGTATAGGAGGCAGTAGGTGTTGCCCCAACGCTTGAATATGATGATAGCATGGGAAAACCACGTGGTGCCTTGTGACAAACTGATCTACACACACACAGCTATGTGACCCTCAGTATGTGAAGACTCAGGCAGCCACAGCAGGATGTTTCCAGACTCGGCCTAGTATGGTACTGAAAGCATACTGTGTGCTTGACCAGCCACGCCAACTGCATGTTCTGGAAGGCTCCTCTCTGCAGCTAGCCTGTGGGCCACATAAAAAGGAGCACATCAGCACACAAAAGCAGAGTAAATGGTTCAAATGGCTCTGAGCGCTAAGGACATCACACACACGCATGCCCGAGGCAGAATTCGAACCTGCGACCGCAGCAGCATCGCGGTTCCGGACTGAAGCGCCTAGAACCGCTCGGCCACAGCGGTCGGCGGGACAGGTTCATTTGAAAGAATAAACGAGGGACCTAGCAACATGAGGACCACTCGCTCACTCGATTTTGATGAGGTGATGCAACAGACCCCACTACAAGTACTCGACGTGCTGCACGTGAAGTCGGCGCTACACGTACTAGCGTGTGGCGAGTACTCCACGAACAACAATTACACCCATATTACCGATGCAATGCTCCTGACTGTCTTTGCACCAAGGGTCGCACCGTGTTAGTGGTTGCTCCAACAATGGATTGATCGACAAATTTCCTCCAGATCGTGCGGCTTACTGACGAGTCCTCGTATGATCGTGATGGTATTTAGAGTAGCAGGAATGGCCATGTGTGGTATGGGAAAAACCCTGACGCCGTAGTAGAGTCACATCATTAACTACATTTTTCTGTCAATATCCGGGCCGGCATTGTAGACGACAAACTCACAGGGCCGTATCTTCTACCTGGCCATCTGAATGGCCACCTGAACTTAAGGTTCGTGCAAAGAGTTTTGCCCGTGTTGATGGAGAACGTACACTTGACTGGATGTGGTTACAACAAGACGGTGCACCGCCTCACTTCAGTGTGGATGTTCGCAGCTAACTCATTGCTGTGGGACCTGGTGGCGTGTTTGGAAGAGGGGGGGGGGGGTTCCTATCCCTATTTCTGCGAGGTCAACTGACCTAAATCCCTTCGATTATTTCCTATGGGGATATCTAAAGACACTTGTGTGTGAGTCCTCAGTGGATACGGACATGGTTGTCTGTGATGTGATTTTAAACACATCAGGGATATTTGTCAGGGTGTCAGACACGTGCTCGTCGATGTCATGTTTGGATTGAGGCTGATGGCCGTCAGTTTCATCACATTTTGTAAGATACAGTACAAATGGTACTTTCATTGTTTCAATGATGGTATTTGTAGTTAATAGTAACTAACTGAAATTTTATTCCTTTTATTTTCTTAAGCTGGCTTCTCCGACCCCAGATTGCCTATCTCTAATTGTACTGAGGAGCATCCTCTATCTTCTGTTAAGTTTTTACACGCTTTTACGGATACACCCAGTGTAGTTGGTATCCAACACCTGTCGAAGTCGTACAAGGGGCTGATGCATACCTCCACTCACTGAGTGATTCGACTGAGGTAAGACCCATGTCTGTTAGGAACGTGTCCTTCGAACTCCCTCTCGGGACACGACTCTATACAATAAGAAACACTCAATCAAACAATAGTCAGAATGCAAATATCTACGATGTATCATAACCGCTAATAGAGGTAGTGACGCCACAACAGAAATACTGCATTTCATTGAGATGTATGGTACAATACAAAAATTCCTGGACAACAAGAAACAAAAGGATAAAATTTTACGAAGCGTAAAAATTCAATAGAAGCTGAAAATTTGCTGATAAAGGAAAGCTCGACGAAATCAAAACAAGCAAAATGTGCATTATGTGAAAAGCTTTCAATGAAGTCGAAAGCAAGACCTTACACTATAAAAAGTACAAGTGCTGTATAAAATACGTTATTGTTATAAAATAGACGAAGAATGGTTGTCGAAACTGGCTCTGAAACGGATATGGATAAATGACAGGTGATCTACTAAATCCTGTGATCCGGAGGTGCTTTACTGAGGTAGATTACAGCCTATTTCCTGCGGTTCGTCTTAGGACGTGTATGGTTGTCAGCCTACCACATTAGAGAAATAAAGTTATCTGTTAAATTAATAAGAAGAGCCACACAAGCCGTGCTTGGAACTATCACCCTATCTAACCGATCTCACGTTCTGGAAGAATTATGGAACATACATCCTCTTCGCAAGCACTCATCTGCAAGTCCTGGTCATGTAAAATCTTTCCAGCTTTTCTCTTCTTATCCAGAAAGCATTAGACTGTCTATACACATGATGCTCCATTTCTTGACTGCCAGAACTCCTTCGATGGTGTTTCGCATAGCAGTCCTGCATACAAAATTGAAGGTCTCTATATTGAGATCTTTCATATTACCAGCACCTGAGTCACTTCCTTCATCCAGCAAGGTCTGCTGTAACTCCGGTAGTAAACATTCAAACTTACTAGAGTGAGTAGGCACCTGTTTCTTCGTCCACAGCTCGCACAACCTTCAGACAACACCCCAGATTCGGTTTATTATTTAGCACGTAATGGTGTTGTGGAACGACAATTGAACAGTTATATCCAACGCTTGACGTTCTCCGTCGTCAATAATTCAAGGCGGATTCTGAAAATTCTTACCATGAACTCCTCCGAGGTTCCACAAGAATGCTGATCTATGAAGCATTGTCTATGAAATGAAACCAAATTCAATGAAGGAGTAGCATAGAACAGTGAGCTGCAGTAAGACTCTGAAAACTACGAATATCGAAGTAAGTAAATATCATTTGGCCTATGTTCTTGTCTACAACCGCATTAAATACAGGATGCAAGGAAAATTGAGTTTCTACATGGTATATAAAAATCAGTTTTAGTGATACCACTTGCAGTAAAGCTGTTTCGGCACAGGGTGCAAACTGGCGTACTAATGATTTAACATGCTTGACGAGTTGTAATATAACGAGACTACTTATAAAACACTGAGATGAAATTAGTGATCCTAAAGAGATCACATTTAAATTTCAGTAAAGTCTAGGATTGGTACATTGCAGTTGCAGTGACAATTGTCATGTTGTTAGAAATATGTACTTTAGTCTATTTGAGCTTACTACAGCAAAAAACTTTTTCTTCATAATTAAAAACGAAAAATAATCTAGATTTTCGAATGTTACCCAAAAGGGAAGGGAAGGTTCTCTGCTTCTCAAATTAGATTCGAAGGTGCACTGATGATCCAAAACCTTATGACCACCAGCTTAATAGCTGTTTTGCTGTCTCTGGAACGAAATACACAGCTGGTGATGCTTATCAGTGATCCGACAGTTTGCTGGTACGCTTGTGGAGGTATGTGGCATTAGACGTTTACGCACAGGTCATGTAATGCGCGTAAGTAACTGGCATCTGATTTGCGTACGTGGTAATGGCGCCGCATAGTGACCCAGATGGTTTCCACAGGATTCACATCATGTGGCGCGCTGCAGGTTTCGAGCCGGCGTTCGCCTCGATGATGTAATTGGTCAACGTGTGAGCACGCAGGGGTGGTCTGCTGCGAAGCTCCACGTTCAACAATGTAAGATGGTGTGCTCCGAAACACTTGTGCGTGCAATGCCATTGTGCTTTTTCGGCAGAGATGCCACAGATCCCCATCTATCTTACTTTACAGAGCAAACAAACCAATGAACCCCACGTTCTGTGAAGAGTCGGGGACGTCCAGCTACGAGGTGTGGCTAGAAAAAAACCGGACTAGTACTGGTGAAACAATAAAACGTATGCAATAAGGCTGAAAGTCGCGTGGCCTATCACGTGACTCTCGCTCCGCCTACTGCTCGCGTTTCATCTGCCTCCCGCACTCAGTCTGCCCGTGGCGTCTGTTTTAAGTAGTTGACGTTTTGTCTGTGCGTCGGAAAATGTTGAGTGTACAGAAAGAACAGCGTGTTAACATCAAATTTTGTTTCAAACTAGGAAAATCTGCAAGTGAAACGTTTGTAATGTTACAACAAGTGTACGGCGATGATTGTTTATCGCGAACACAAGTGTTTGAGTGGTTTAAACGATTTAAAGATGGCCGCGAAGACACCAGTGATGACACTCGCACTGGCAGACCATTGTCAGCAAAAACTGATGCAAACATTGAAAAAATCGGTAAACTTGTTCGACAAGATCGCCGTTTAACAATCAGAGCAGTATCTGAGTTAACAGGAGTTGACAAGGAAAGTGTTAGGCAGATTCTTCATGAAAGTTTCAACATGAACAAAGTGTGTTCAAAAATGGTTCCAAAATGTCTCACAATTGAACAGAAGGAACGCCGAAGAATGATTTGTTCTGACATCCTGGAAAACATTGAAAGTGATCCCACCTTCTTACAAAATCGATGCATTGGAAAACTCCTGGTTCTCCACGACAAAAAAAAGCACGAATGTCAAAATCGAAATTCAAGGCGATGATGATTGTTTTTTTTTTTTTTTTTTTTTGACATCAAAGGGATTGTGCACATTGATTGGGTACCAGAGGGACCAACAGTGAATCAGCATTATTACATTAGCGTCCTGGCTACCCTACGTGTGCGAGTACGGAGAAAACGGAACGATTTGTGGAGAAAAAAGTCATGGATCCTTCACCAAGACAATGCCCCAGCTCACAGTGCGTTGTCAGTGAAGACGTTTTTGGCAAAACACAACATTCACATCTTAGATCATCCACCCTACTCACCTGATTTGGCCCCCTGTGACTTTTTTCTTTTCCCGAAAGTCAAGTCAGCTTTGAAAGGAACTAGATTTGAGACTGTTGAAGCAGTAAAAGAAAAAGCGACGGAAGTAATGTATGGACTTACCGAAAATGATCTGCAGCATTGCTATGAACAGTGGAAAATTCGTATGGAGCGGTGTAGAGACCGAGGAGGAGAGTACATTGAAGGAGATAACATGAAATTGTAAATAATTGTAAATAAATGTTTTTTCCAGCATCAGTCCGGTTTTTTTCTAGCCGCACCTCGTATTTAGCGCCTAGTGGTAGATTCACTGTCCTACCTCTTTTAGTAGCTGCTCACGACAGTAGTAAGTGAACATTTGACCAGCATCTCCGATTTTGAGAGATTCGTCCACAGCCTCTGCGCAATAATAATCTGCCCTTTGCCAAAGTCGCTTATCAGAAATTATTTCTCCTTTGCAGTCCATATCTTCGCTCGGTTGATCCCCGTCCGTGTCGGCTCCGCTTACATACTTGTTACCGCGTCACGTGCGGCATCCAACATCGCGGTGAACAGTGCTCAAAATGTTTTCGCTTATCAGTATACACTGTGAACATGTGGCTGACTTGTGTATCACTAAGAAAACATTCCGTTACATTTACCAAAAACCCTTTCGAATACAAACGTAGGATATTTCAAGAAAAGTACAAGAATAAATCTACTCATGAAAGGAATACAGACAAAAATGATTGTAAAATACGTTCCATCAACCGAGTATTCAAATGCTGTACCATAATCCACATTCCATTACTGCTAAATTATGTTACAATTACTGCACATTGTTCGTATTTATACGCCTATATGTCTTCTATGAATTTCTGGTTTCTGTGACACACAATAACGAATATTACGTGAATCCAATTAGTTTTCAGCATTTTCTTGACTCTCATTCTGGCTTTATAATCCTTCAGACTGGAAGTTGTATGTCACATCTATTACTTTCAGTACAGATTTCCCTTCGTGTGGTATTACACTGCAGTTTCACAACAAAGATATATCATGTACCATGCGGCCAGTCTTTATATGTGTGATTTCTTTGACCGCTTAGCGGAATGCCATGAGGAAACTCTTTGAGGTACTGGCTTCTGCGAACCAATCATGGAAGAGTGAGGCTCGTGGTCTAAGCGGGCTATAGATTAACTTTTGGTCTGAATGCATAAGGAATGGTATAACTGGTCGCTACTGGTAGTCTCACCATAGATTCTTCAACAATATTTCGTGAAATAAAATGGCACTTCAAGAGACAACTTTCAGCATTAAATCATCCAGATTTAATAGGGCATCTGAATTTATAGCACTTCCGTTGGGTGAGATTCTTCCTGTATTTTTTATGCACATAGATTTTCTTTTGTTCAGATATTTCACGTACAGTGATTCATTTTAGCACGTGTTTTACACAATGATGTTGTGTGCATCGGGTGGCTCGATTCGTGATCTATTTCTCTGATATTCTTGACTGAGTTGTCCTTATCAGTAGGAACTGAACTAGGTTGTGTAATGTTTTGTCTGCCTTCAGCAGAGATGCAGTTCCTTTTGAAATACTGTTATAAGCAACATTTTTATGGGCAAACCACAGTGAGTGGAACAACTTTTCTGTGCATGCTCTAACTGAACCAAAGGGAAGTCAGTCGTTGCAGTCGAAGGGTGCTGCCAGTCCATGACTGTATATAAACCGTGATTGTTTTTTTGTTATTGAATTCTCTTATTCTAAACAGATTTGACCAAGCATGTCCAATGAACGTACAGGATTTGGACAAAAATATGAGAACACCCGCTTCAATATAAATGCGATTGGTAGCTAAGACTGCAGATTATGCTATTGTACTTGACCAGTAACGCCATTTGTACAATGATCTCAATACGTTGCAAGCGTCAGTCGCGGTCAGAACAGTATTTTGTGTAGTGTATGGTATTGGAGCTAAGTGAATTGGAACATGGGCCACTTATTGATGTTCATATAGTGGGTGTTTCTGTAAGCAAGATAGTCGAAATATTTGCTGTGTCAAATGGCACCATATTGAAATTGTATACGGCAAAGGCCTACAGGGAAAGTGGAGAAACACGATCAGCCAAGTCTTAAATGCAGCGGAAGTGTTTGTTGTGAGTTCGTAGCAGATGCTCATTGAAGAGGAATGTGGCGAAAAATAATAGAACGAAAAAAGCAGAGCCCTAGATGCAGCAGTCACTGTCAAACTGATTATCACTCTCGCGGACCCTGCCAGCACCAAAACAATACGGCGGTCCATATGCGAGGAATTGCTGGGCGAACTCGACGTCAGCTCAGTATTCATCAGTGATTCAAATGCCTGTAAGAGCAAAATGTGATGTCGAAGCTATAAAACTTGGGCTGTGGAGCCGTGGAAGGACGTCATTTGGTCAGATGAATTTTATTGTACAGTTTCCAATTTAAGGTGGAGTTTAGGACCACAGTGTGAAACGTGGCGTGGGTTCGATGTTAATTTGCGCTGCAATGTCATGGTTTTCCATGAACCCATGGATACCCTGCAAGGTCGCAAGACTGGCAAGGATCAATTGAAAATTTCTGGCTTATCAGGTCCATCCCATATAAAATGTTTGCTACCCAACGGTGATCCCGTGTTCCGAGACAGCAGGACCTGTGTCCACACTGCTCACATCGTCTATGGCTGTTTTTGTGAGCACAGGGATGACTTTTAACATCTTGTCTATCTACCACAGTCACCGGATCTCAGCATTATTGACAGTTGGTTGTCTACTTTGGAAGGAAGAACGTGCGAACACTATCCACCTCCATCATTTTGAAACCTTTTGGTCTCCTCTATATCTCTTTTGTTACGCAATCTTCCCTTCTACAATAACCTATGTAAACATCCCTTCGGATTTCTATCTCTTGCTTAATAATAACAAATGAAATCTTCCCTTTGAAATTTATTCTCTTTCTCAATCATCACATACAAATTTAAATGCTGCTTATTAAGTGATTTTCTGATTAATTCGACGAAATATAGAATGTGTCGTTGTCGTGACCCTCAGTCGTAGCCTGCAATAACCCAAAACGGTTCCTTACTTTTTTACTCTTACTGGATCGCCATCTGACTGCTACACCGAACTGTGACATGAACATACTTACTCTGTTTTACTATACTCTATTAGCTGCTGGTGGGCTTTTATAATAAGCTGACGTTATTCTTTAATAGAAAAGCTGACGTTATTCTTTAATTAGTTTTACTGAAGTTATATAATTCATAGTTAAACTTTTTCTTGACAACAATAAAAGTTTGCAAAGTTTTACGTTGATGGTTTTTGGGATGGATTATAATCAGTAATACAATATTGCTGGCAAAAATTAATTATATTCTGAATGAAATGATTTTACAAACGCTCAAATGGAACTTACTTTTTACAATAATCTTACAACTAGCATTGCGCAAACATACCTTCAGTAGTCTTGAGTTTCTCAAAAAAATAATTCGATAATATTAGTTCTTCTTATGATAATAGTTAGCTGATGTCTCTGTACATCCGTTTATAATCTCTTGTAAATCATAGTTGGTTGCTATCAGGCACACCGCTCCTCTCAACCTCTCGCTTCAGACCTGCTACCGACTCGCTTCACATCTCGCTTACCACTTACTTCCTACGAACGCTTAAGGGCGGTCTCTCCTGCCAACAATGCTTTCTGGTGCAGACAATCCCTGCTACCATTACAAAATGTATCAATGCACGGTCTTTCCCGCTATTTTCTTAAAATGTATTCATACGCGGTCTCTCCCGCCCTTTTTAATATTCTATCAATGTACCGTCTCTCCTGCCAACAATACTTTGGTGCAGACATTCCCTGCTACCACAATTATTTCCAACACGACAAATATTAATTATTCCTACTTAATCCTACTAGTAAAATATAAATATCTTTCGTAAATTGTGGTCTGACAATAGACAATAGAAATATATACGTCTTACAATTGTTACCTGAAGTTACCATTATTTTGCAAGAAGAATGGTATACGATTCCCTTTAGAGCCATATAGCACCTATATTTATTCATTCCGAGTCGAGTGGAAGCTGATTTGAATGCCAAAGGGCTTTCTACATCTTATTAGACACGGTAATGTGTTTTTGGTGTTTCAATATGTATGCCCAATCTGTGTAACTTTTCTACAAGCTCTGTTACTCACACTTTATTCATGTCAGTTCATATGCTTATCACAGCTTAGCACGCTCAAACAATTCGATCAGTTCCTATTTATGACCATTACTAATGCGGTGGACAAAAGAAATTAATTTTACTTCTTTTATGTCATATTTCTTTAAAGGTGCAGTCGTGTAGCGTTATGTGATGCCGTGGGGCTAAATCTTGTATGGGAGAGGGCATTTTATTCACGTAATATTTCAGGAACCACATTTGGCTATAATCATAATTTGGGAAAAGAACAGAGGCTTACAAGTTAGTGACCTCCAATTTCTAATTTGATCAGTACTGTTCAACAAAACCGGCAAGTGTCCTGCTAGGAACAAATACAAGTCATTTTGTGTTAAAGTGAGTAGCACTGTACCTCAAATACTCGACGTATAAAAGTCATATAGTTCGCGAGAAACAAGCGTAGTTTATGTCTGACGATTTATCATATCGCAGCGAAGATAATACTGATTTTTTTAGTCTCCACATCGTGTTAAAGGTTTTGATGTTCAGAAGAGTTCAGTACAATTACAGTGACGACGAGGGCAGACAGATCTGTCGTTGACCTTGAACTATCGTTATGATAATAGAAATACAAGCATTCTCATACATGGGGATCGTGACAGCATTGCAACTGTCCCCTGTAGTGTTACTGCATGTGAGAGACTAATGACGCTCTTTTGCGGGCATTGATTAGCTTGATGTGTGACTACTGACATTGTCTATATTACGGCCACCGGAATGGGAACGAGCAGTTTATGGCACTAGAGGGCATATCAAATCAGCTTGCGGATTATCAGCTAACCTACTGTCGTGAGAGTAGGTGCCACCATATGTCAAGGCAATGTAGCCCTTTATGGATGACATATGACTGTCTATAATAGAATATGTAGTTGTAATACACTACCACCTATCGTAAGCATTTCTACTTTTAGAGCGTTAACGCTCTACGGAAGAAGGTATTTCGACGAGAACAAATGCAGATAACGATGAAACACTGGAAGAGTAAACCGGATTACTGGGAAAATGGTAACATACTGCCACCAATCACAGTTTTAAAAGTTTTGGTTGAACAGTAATACGTTACTAGTTTTTCAAGGACACCGTCAAAGAACAATCGTGATATCACATCTTGCTGTCCGAAACTTCCGTCAGTTTCAAACTGTTCTTACTATATACCCAACAATTGTACTTCTGCTCGTTTACGTAGTTACAGAAGTAGGTATTTTAACCGAATGCGCATCCTTTATTCGCTGCTTTCCTAAAACCTCCATCGGTCAGTATAGTTTGTAACCGGAACACGTGTAAGATTCACACGGAATTCAGTAAGTTAAGTACAATACTGTAAATATATGGAATAAATGTCGACTATACGAAAACTACTGAAGATATGGCGCTAGAGGCACACAACTTATAAGCTTACACCATAGAACGGGTTGACGAGACCGCGGTAAATATATGAACCCGCACCGTACAATACAGGACGTAATCGAGAATACATAGAAGAACAGGATCGAACCACACTCTAAGTACCACGTGTGGATTAATGAAGAGGATGTAGAAATTCAGACAAATGTGACCGATAAAATCAACAGAGATAATGAGAAAAGCATTGAGAAAACTGCAACGAAGATGCTGACAGGTTGCCTTCTACATTGATATTTCTGGAGAAAATAATTGAATGAAGACAAACTACGCCAAATTACCGTAACAAAGTCAGAAGAACTGAATGTCAGCAGATGCGTCTCATTCAATGAGGAAATCTGTTGAAGAATCTGTGGGGAATAAAACTGTGAAACACTCAGAGAGATAGACATAGAGATAGAGATAGAGAGAGAGAGAGAGAGAGAAAGACACGGACAGAGGGAGAGATACCTTGTGCACATATGACCTACAAATATTACAGTAATATTCACTGACCTCGGATAACGAACTAACCAGATAAACTGAAAACCATGTCACAAATATAAAAAGTCAGTGTAGGCGTTTTTACATACTCAAAAGAGTAGTTTAAAATCCCGACAGCGAAGAAACTACTTCAATATGTGGAATCATGAAAGAAATATTTAGAGCTAGGAAGAAATAAAAAAATACACCAAAAGCAAATGTAACTGAATAGCAATAGTCAGCAGGTTAGATACAGAATTAAAGGAACTTTTAGACCAAATTCAACAAAACGTTCAAATAACCAGAAAAAAGACACACTGTGAAACAATTAAACAATATTAATCTGAACACGAAATGATGCCAACGAAACAAACGAAAATGACGCACAGTATAGTAATTATTCGAATTACTCGCATATCAGTAGATGTGATGTATATGAACAGACAAACAGGTGATCATAATTTCAGAGAAATTAGAAGATTTATTGAAGAGAAAGAGCTTCACAAAACTGAGCAAGTCAATAACACGTTGCTCCATCTCTGGCCCCCATGCAAGCAGTTATTCGGATTGGCATTGGTTGACAGAGTATTTTACGTCCTTTTGAGGGGTTTCGCGCCCAATTCTGTCCAACTGGCGCACTAGATCGTTAAAATCTCGGTTGGAGGTCTCTGCTCATAACCCTCCAACCCCTCTCAGATGGGGAGAGACCGGGAGACCTTGCTGGAAAAGACAGGGCTAGGCTAGAGCGAAGATAAGCCGCAGAAACTCCGCCGTGTGTGGGTGGGAATTACCTTAATGAAATGTAGGCTCAGGATGGTTTGCCATGAAGGGCAACGAAACGAGGCGTAGAATATCGTAGACGCACCGGTGTGCTGTAAGTGTACCACGGATGAGCATCACACCTGGTTGTCGGACCTTATGGCGGGCGACAGTCGGGTTGGTAACCTACTGCTGTCTGGGGCGCCTCCAACCATGTCTTCGCTGATATGATCAAAGTAGGACTCATCACTGAAGACATTTCTACTGAATTCGGTGATATTCCAGGATGAATACATATCTGAAGAAGCTCCGTATGGCGGTGGGAAACCAATCCGACCGTCGCCTGCCATACGGCACGACAAGCCAGGAGTAATGGTGTGGGGTGCCATTTCTTTTCATACTAGGACCCATTTAGTTGTCATTCGCGGCACCCTTATAGCACAGCGGTACGTAGATGATATTCTACCACCAGTTTTGTTGAACTTCATGGCAAGCCATCCTGGGTTTACATTTCAACAGGATAGTGCCCGCCCGCACATGCGAGTTTTTCTATGCTTGTCTTCTTTCTTGCAAAATTCTACCTTGGCTAGGAAGGTCGCCCGAACCAGTTGAGAAAGCTAGAAGCATTATGGGTAGGGTCTCCCAACCAGCTCGGGATTTCCCCAGTCGTGTAAGCAACTTGGACAAAATTTACAACGATACCCCTCAGGAGGACACAGAAGAATTCTATCTATCAATATCTGCATATGGGCCAGAAGTGGACTAACGCGTTATTGACTTGCTCAGTTTGTGAAGCTCTTTCTCTTGAATTAATAATACAATTTTTTGATATTGTAATCATTTGTTTCTCTGTACTTGTACATCTCATTTAACAATTTCTGTCTCATTTGGATAATTCTTTCGTTGTGAATTTTTTTTTTTTTTTGTCTTCAAATGTAGGTTTTGTGATCTAAATGACGCATTTACAGTCGTCACGATTCTAAGCCTTTCGCCTGCTCCACACAACAGCAAGCTACACCTCTTTCTTGACCTTTCATTTCCCGAGCTGTGAGTTCGTCAAAATACCTGTTATTGAGAGCCACACTGCATTTGGACCATTAGTCAACCTAGACTGTAACCTAGGACGGACAGACGAAGTGCATTTGGGTAGTCATCCCTGCAGCATCATTGCTTACGACGATACCACGTGTGCCACGCAGGTCTCTTAGCTAATGGTAGGTTCAGAAAGTTATCACAATGGTGTGGTCATTTTGCCGCGTTGATCATAAACATAATCCGCTTCTTCTTCGATGTTACATTATTCACTCGTTTAAAAGTGCACGCTGTTTGACGGAGCATTGTAGACGATGTACGAGGTAGTCATGTGACACTCCACCGACGACGTAAGCCGCGGTAGTGCAGTGGTGTCTCTATGGTAATCGTTTTATGGAATCGGAACAGTTCAGATGGTTGGACGTAGAGCTACGAGTTAATGGCAGAAAACAGTTATCATGTCTTGGCGTGTCAATGACTGCACCGCGAACAGTGGGCCGATTTGGTTGTGTGTTAACGCGGACTGTACTAGCTACAAGGAATAGTTTACCAATTACAGCCCTGTAACATGACGTACAAACGTCGATGTTTTTCGTATTAGGACTTCGGTCCACCCTCCCAGGCTACCTTGAACAAGTGCCAGGATGTTTGCTTAGACGTTCGCGGTGACCACGTTTGCTCTACCCACTCTGCTAACTAAGGACGACTCACGACCCCTACTCACAGCGCTACTTTTGCCAGTACAGTTTTTATCTACCAGGAAGTTTCGCACAGCGCACACTCCGCTGCAGACTGAAAAACTCATTATGATTTGGCTTATTTTATCTCATCACTGTTTTACTTCTCGTTCTCCTTGTCTTGCAACGTCCTACAGCAATCTTAGGGGACATTCACACCCAGAAATAATAGACCTATCTCTACTTCTAAATCTCTGAATCCAGTCTGTTGCCGCCTTATATGTTACTGCTACTTTAGGGACGTCGTATTGTGATATTTGATAAACCTCCCGAATATCTGCGGTTTTTGTCACTTTAAAATATATGGCAATCTCTCAGCCTGCTTGTGATTGACTGAATGAGGTGAAAACCCCTTTGTAAAGTATGACGAAAACGTTGCGTAATAAACCTTGGTTCCGATTGAACGTAACAGATACTTTTGGTATTACATAAAATTCCTCTAATTATATTTGCCCTACCACATCAATCTTTTTACCTGTACTCGCTCCATCAGCTCTCTTTCCTCGTGCTTGGTTTTGATCAGCAATGCTTTCAACTTTGCTAACATATACGGGAGGTAGAACCAGTTTTTATTCTTTAAGGGTTTTATGCGAAGTAGCTTTCATAAACTAATCCTGCGAAGCCTGATATGAGGGCTTTGCTCAACTTAATTTTGACACTTTCGTTTAGGAAAGCGTTTTGAAGCACGACGTTAGTATACCTCGATTCCGATTAATAGTTTTTCTTAAATGCCGTTTCTTAATTATTGCTAATTCATTAAAACATCTGTATAATTTCATCAATAACATTCTTAATACTATGCCCAGACAATATGCAGTTTCAGTTCTGTCATCCTCTAGTGAATAAGAATCGTTTGATATACATACAAGATGATTTGTTTTTCTTTCAGCATTTTTCAGTAATTTTCGTTTTGTATTTAATTAGCTCTACCATGTTAGTTTCAACCCGGTTCCATCAATACGCTATAAACACATTTGGAGTGTGAATACAGTCAGCAATTTCCGAGAAGCCCCCTGTATCATTTACATGAATTACGAATATAACTGACTAGCGTAACTTAAACCTATATGAAACTTAATGAGATTCCTAGGATACGTTGCAGTTCTGAGTACGGCTTGTTTGCCGCCATGACAGTGACGTAAAAGGGTTTTGTTGCGGCAGTTCTCATGAAATTTCAGTCACTGAATTTCTCTTCAGAGTGTGAACCTACCTACACAGGGACGAATGATCATCGCAATGAAATGACAGAAATCGGAGCTCTCAGACATTCGAGAGTCGAACGGTAGGGAAATACCCTTAAGATGGTTCGATGAAGCCCGAGCCAACCACTTCACTGCGAACTGCAGAGGGGAGGTTACACTGTAGATGTAACTGTAATAGGCAGAGACTTCGGACACTCTGATAGCAACAACTGTGCATATTATTCTAATACCCTGCAAAAAGATGCACTTTGTTTATACTAATGAAGTGTGTTACCTTGCAGATACTAACAAGGGAACCTCCCCATCGCACCCCCCTCAGATTTAGTTATAATTTGGCACAGTGGATAGGACTTGAAAAACTGAACACAGATCCATCGAGAAAACAGGAAGAAGTTGTGTGGAACGATGAAAAAATAAGCAAAATATACAAACTGAGTAGTCCATGGGTAACATAGGCAACATCAAGGACAATTTGAGTACGGTAGCGCCGTGGTCCCGTGATTAGCGTGAGCAGCAACGGAGCGAGAGGTCCTTCGTTCAAATCTTCCCTCGAGCAAGAAGTTTACTGACTTTATTTTTGCAAAGTTATGATCTGTCCGTTCGTTCATGGACGTCTCTGTTCACTGTAATAAGTTTAGTGTCTGTGTTTTGAGACCGCACCGCAAAACCGTGCGATTAGTAGACGAAAGGACGTGCCTCTCCAATGGGAACCGAAAACATTTGATCCAGGAAAACACGTCTGATGTGTTCTATACGACACTGGTGACGACATGTGCGTCACATGACACGAATATGTTGTCGACCCACCTAACCTGCACACTTGGCGAATGGGTAAAAAGATTCTTCTACCTTGCCCGATTTAGGTTTTCTTATGGATGTGATAATCACTCCCAAAAAAGTGATGAAAACATGAGAGTGTGTCACATAAACTCCAACAAATGAATGCAACACAGTCGCACAGTTTTCTCTGTGCTCTGTCAAAACATATGTTTTTAACGTTTTCAAATTTTTCCGTGTGTAGACCGTCAAATATTGCATACGTCCAAGCAAATCTGAACATGTCCTGGAATTTTGGAGAGCCAAGTTAATTATGTGTCAGTGCCTGAACTTTGATAATCGTCTGAAAAAAAAAAATATTCACTGGAGGGAAGACTTGAACCAAGGGTCTCTCATTCCGCAGCTGCTCACGCTAACCACGGGACCACGGCGCTCCTGAGCTCACATTGCCTTTGATGTGACATATGTTCCCTATGGACTACTCAGTTTGTATATTTTGCTTTTTTTTTTTCATAGTTCCACACAACTTCTTCCCGTTTTCTCGATTGATCTGTGTTCAGTTTTTCAAGGCCTATCCACTGTGCCAACTTAAAACTAAATCTGAGGGGGGTGCGATGGGGAGGTTCCCTTGTAGGTAATCTATCATCAAATATATACCAAATAGATAAATATTAATATTTATAATACATCTAGTGTACTGAGAAATATTGGGTGATCCGCAGCTTTTACGTATTCAATGAAGGACATCTTGTGGCACCCCAGGAGCTGTACCTCAAAAGTGTTGAGAATACAGTAAGTTTTGTGTTTGTTCAGGGGGCATAATACATCTCCAGATTAGACGAACCACACGTATAAATCTGTGGTGAGCGTACTGCAAGACCTTGGGTACACACACCATTAGATTGACTTGTTGCTCTAACGAAGTAGGCGAGCGTCAGCAATATGTCTCGCGATCTTATCGTGGCGTGTTTATCTTCTGCCGTTAAGTCAGACGATAGAAATGCCACTTGCACGCTTAGAGTAGCAGATTGACGGTAACCAACTTTAAACAGAACTTGATTAATTTTCACACACATTTATTAAAATAATAACAAGCATAAAAATTAATAACTTGGTTCTGGATGCTATTTACAATTGACAATCTGGAGATCACTTGGTATTGGTACGTTAATCTTATTCTCACGCATATCTCTGATACTTGACAAAAGTATCTATACATTTATCTTCATGGCTATGTACAGGAATATGGTCACCTTATTAGGCGCAGACTGAAACTTGACTATAGACTGGTACAGACAAATGTAGAACTCGTACAGACTGGTACAGACTAATGCAGACTGGTACAGACTGGTGCAGACAAATGCAGACTGACTAATCGGAGGTCTGTACACTCGTTATAATACCTCGCGCGTTCATGTATCACTGCGCGAGTGTGATCCGCAAGGAGAAAAGGTTCTACGTTAGCAGAAATCTCATTGGCTGCGTTACATACTAATACGCGGATCGGCGGAAGCAGAATTTGGTCCGTCTCTATGGCAGCGCCATCTCGTAGTGCGGAGACGGAGCCTGCGCTGTTGTGCTTAGCGGGGCGCGCTCTAGTGGGAAAGTTGTGTTCGCGCTGACTACGCGGAACTATGTACACAACAAAATCAGTTTCAGATTCTCGCCTCATCTTGGGTAATATTCTGCGGAGGTACATTCTCTTAGCTGACTACAGTCATTTCTATCTCTCCTCATCGAAGTAATTTGAATTTCTGGTGTCATGCATCAGCTCTACTTGGAGTTAGTCGTGTCTTGTCTTCTTTTGCCCCTTGAAGTCCAGATATGCAATAAAAGCCAGCAGCCGAAGTAATACATAATAAATGCCAACTGATGTTTTACTTCGCATCTCACCTGTCATTTGTTTCCTGTCGCCTGTCTCTCCCTCTGCTATCGCCGTCGGGCTCTGCCTCGGAATTTATCAGAGTGAGGTTCCGGGCCCGCGCGCCTGGCTGGAACATCTGTCGCTACCCCAGCACCTCCCCCGCTCACTCTGACGCGCCCCACTGCCGCCTCCCTCCACCTTCCTGCGACGGAGGTGGCGGCGTCGGCGGCGTCGGCGGTGGCTGTCCGGCGGCTGCAATGCATTATTCAGCGGCCGGCGGGCCGCGTGGCTAAACACTCCTTTATTCATGGTGGCGTGTGGCGGCCGTGGGCGCGTCTCACAAAATGTTGGCGCTCATTTCCAGCGGCCTGCCCTGCTCTGCAGGTGTCTCGCGACCACTCGCGTCCCGTCCATACTAAAGGCGTACCACCACAGTAAGTCTGTTGTGAATGGCGGACATGAAATGCGAGAGCGACAACTGTACTGCATGATTCTCCCAATCTCCTGAATTACTTAACTCAGTTTAAGATGTTTGTGGTTTCGAAAAGAAAATCTACGAAGGAAATCCTAAATATACTTTTTTTATAAAAATTTCCTCCGTTTTGCTGTCAATTGCTCATTTATTTTACACAAGCATGACTTCGGCTCTATAGTAATTCTCAAGTGTTTATCGAACTGACGATACTCAGAATGCAGATGTAACCACAAAAAAAAGAAGGAAAAAAATGGTCTCAAGGCAATCACATCGTTACAACATCGAGATTCGCTGTTTCAAGGAGACTTATACAAATAACGTTACCCTCGTCCTTTGAAATCGAAGAACATCCCCAAGCGTAAGGCTTGGCAAGCAGTTAATGATTTTTCTTTCATGGGGGACGACAGCCATGTAGAAATTTTGGATAGAAATTTCCACCATTTGACTCTTAGTTCTTCATTTGTTTTACACAGTCATGATTTCGATTTTATGTTTTTTTTTAGTTCAACATGGACTTGCGAATAATTATAGCGCCGAAATAATGATTGAGTAAAATAAATGAACAATTAACAGTCCAAGGAAGAAAATTGCTTTGAAATACGTTCTACATGACTGTGGTG
The DNA here is from genome assembly GCF_023864345.2 of Schistocerca serialis cubense. Taxonomy (NCBI): domain Eukaryota; kingdom Metazoa; phylum Arthropoda; class Insecta; order Orthoptera; family Acrididae; genus Schistocerca; species Schistocerca serialis. The sequence continues at coordinate 1,218,417,112 of NC_064638.1, read as the reverse complement.
TCCCAAGATGGAAATATATCTTAAGTTTCACACTGGATTCTCAACAGAAAAGTCCTATAAAAGCACATATTTGGGAATTTTGAGTGCACTTTAGTACACGTTAATTCCTACAAAAATTAAAACGCAGCCCTTAGCCACTATTAGTAATACTATTTATTAAACACAAATAGCGTCGTTACCGATTTCAACCGACAGATTCATCATCGGACCTCTGTTGAGTTATCTATTTCTGTTTATAATATTTTCTGTATGTAATTGGTGCCACACAGTTTGCGGTTATCTGTCGAGAGTCATGTTCTACTACCTCAGTCAGCGACAGTTAACATTTGTATTAATGTTTCGATGTTTAGTAATCATCATCAGGCAACTTGCTCCAAACATGAAAAGGGCTTTGTAAAATTAAGAAGAAGCAGTGTTTATAATCTTATTAAATATGTAATACATACAGGTTTTCCAATTACAAAATCTGTGTGGATATGTAGACTCTACGTAATGTGAAAAAGATCAATTCCAGTATGGAACTCAGTACCTAGATTTAACGATGTTCAGATGAATCCGTATGCCAGGAATGTAAAATAGTACACTGCATTCAACGTCTCGAGAGTTGGATTTTTATCTGGTTGTACCACAGTTAGACGTCTGAACAACGACTGAAAGAACATAAACAAAAAGTCCCTCTCATTCTGTGTGGAACAAAATTTTCAACAAATTATTATTTATTGTGAACATTAGATGTGACCTGCTATTTGTTGCGTTGAAAGTTTCTTAGGGTACTCATCGTCCCCTGTAGCAAAAGCCATAGTAGGGAATTTCATCAGAAACAAGTACCCCTCGTATTTTACACTTAGAATGGAACGAACTTTTGACAGGCGGATATTGTTTACGTTGGTTCCACTACAGTTACAACCTGTTAAGAGTCGTAGTGCAGTGATGGTCACATGCCTCGTCTCACCGATTTGTCCAACAAAACTTGCTTCCATTACAGACCCATACTGCAAAGATTCACCGACTTTACAGACTTAAGTTCCTTGAACTACGACTGTTGTTGTCCTTTTGCGTTGCAGATGGATAATACAACTTATTCTTTAGTATCTTTTATTTGAAAATTTTAGTTGCCTGAGTAGGCCACAGCTTAGTTTATGTTTCAGTAAGTTTGCGTAGAGGAACATGGAGTGAATAACCTTATTCATAAAATCACAGCTAACTTCTGTGTTTTACTGCCACAGTCACCGTAGTGTATTGGTTATAAAACGAGATCGTTAGATGGAAGGTGGTGAGTTGTAAATCCACCTGAACTGTAAAATTTTAATTTCTATATACGGTTCGAGAAAATTCTAGAAGTACCCACAAATGGCAAGAATCATCGTACTGGAATGTTCTGTAGCTGTATATATGCCGTATGTGTTCTGGCCGGAGGCAGTTCGCTCCGCGCTCTTGTATGTGCAAGTGCTGAATAAACTTTCGTTAAGTGAAGTTAGTGTTTGTCATTCATATTATTTCACATCCCTGTACATGATAATATATAAGTGCAGTTTCAATTCGTTTTAATGTAGTTCTGTTTGTTTAAAGGAACTGCAGTTCTGCTCATTCAAAACATTGTTTGTAAATAAGTACGTACTTTATACAGTATTAGTTTTGATTTTGATTTGTTTTGGTTCATTCATTTTAGCATTGTTTCTTCATTGTTCAGTAGTCTGCGAAGAAAAACACGCACTCATCATACAACTTCTTTCATCAATTACATTCAACAAAAAAGTAATAACATGCATTGCTTCTTAATTTTGACAGCAAAGTAGTTGAAAAAATACTTGGAGATATGTCTAACAGAAGCAGAAGAATTATTGTAGATGACGGAGGAGATGTTTCCTGAAGATTCTGGCTCTGAAGTTGACTTCAGTGATTCATATGTTAATGAAGAAAGCAATCTGTGAAAATAGGCGAATAAGAACTGGATGAGAATATTTTCTATGAAACAAAGCACAAAACCACTAATCTCGAATATCGCCACCCAACTGGAAAAGGAGAAAAATCACAGTTCCAGTGATGAAGTGCCACATATGATAAACACGGAATGTGACCCTCCAGTTTCAACAAGTGTTCCGAAGTTCTCTGTTAGTTCATCATCAGGACTACCAAAGTGATTCCTTTCGTTACTTCCACGCTAGGAAAAACTGTTTGAACTGGAGTGCCGTACGTCAGAGTGCTTCTGATTGTGGATCAGCTCACAAACGAATAAAAATTCAATTACCAAAATCTGAAGGACCAGTTCTTGCATCAGGAAGAAACCTGTCTGCCCCGGGAACTTGGTGCTTATCTTTTACCGACTATATCATACAACAAATTTTCTCAGAATTAACAAGGAATTAGAATCACTGCAGTCACGTTTAAAAAAACCAGGGGACGTTTTATAAGAAACACAAAACATGACAGAGATGAATGCTCTCTTGGGACATCTGGTGCTCTGTGTCGCTTCAGATCAATTCGAGAGTCACTCAAATCGTTCTTTTCTATATGTCGCACTTGTAAGGTGTCAGGCAAATCCAACACCTTCCATGAAAACCCCGACATGATAAGCAAATCCAGTAGTACGTCACATAGCTCCGAATAAATCGTGACATTAAATTAACCAAAGTAATACGAGTAACGACTGAGCAAATGGAATACCACAGACTAACACAAGAATGCCTAAATGCATGTCATACCTTCCCACCGTGAGACAGACGCAGTTCCGAGGGGAGAAACGAGAACAGAAGCCGAGAGCAGAACCTTGTTAAGCGAGAAGGCCCTACGATAAGGGACGGACACCCACGTCGCCACCAGCTGACCGACAGGACCACACCACCCACAAGTTTTTAGCGTTAGACTTTTTCGCGTCTCTGTTACGTTAGGACCACCCCCCAGCCCATGTTAAAAGATAGAGCCCTCCAGAAGAACAGTATAGATCTTACGATAGCGCTAAAAGGACCACACCAGCTGCAAGTCTTAGCGTGAGACTTTTTCGCTTCTCTGTTACGTTGCAAACTTTAAAAACATTGCCCCACCACGAAAAGTATAACGTTTCACATTGGGTAGACAGAATTTTTGTAGGCGGAGCTTAAGGTTAACATTGAGATCCTGATTGGTCAGATGAAAACATCAGATGAAAACACAGCCAGATAGTTTTTTTAAACCTACTTCGGTAAATTGTAGTAAGGAGAAGTTAGTAAGAGATGCTTCCCAGAGGGCGAGCTGGATGGAGCTGCGCTGGCCACCGGCCCCTGACGAACACCGACAAGGTAATGAACGCACGCGATGCCGCATTTTTGAGTGCATAAGGCTTCACTCACAACTGCAGAAGTCTCATCTGTTACATCCCCTTTACGTAATACTAGTGTCGAGCGTCAATTAAAGCTCATGGTGTTCACAATTGCCACTTGAAGTAAAAATCCGAAACTCGATGATTTTTCTGTTAGATTGTTACTGATAAGCCACATCAGCCACTGTAATTTACGACAAGTTAGATAAGTAGTTGAAGATAATTGAGGGTCACTGTAGACCATTTTGATAGTTTTCTCTCTTTTGAAACTTAATTTAAACCTAGATTATAGATGTGATATGGCATAGGTCATCCTTCGATCCATTGTAGAACTTGGAAACCCATTCAGGGAATATTTGTTCACATTTTTATTGAACGCAGTTGGTTTTTACCATCCTGTATTAAAACATTTCCTTTTATGAATAGTGCAATTTCTAAACGATGTTTTGTGAGTAGAATAAAATTTCCAATGGTAAACTTAACTGCTTTTTCGACGTTATTTTACCAGCTAACTAAAAATTGGAAAGCCTAGTACCCCTTCCACTAAATTTAGTTAGTATTAAGATTCCTTTACAGGGAGTGCAGTGGAGATGAACCTGAAATCATTAAGTATTTGGTTATATCATCGCTAGTCTCACAGAACTCTTCTGAATTCTACATGTCATGTGTGGTCTGACGTCTCCTTACCAGCAATAGGTCCCAGGTTCAAACTAGTCAATTCCCTAAAAAACACGCACAGAGCGTCGTTGCGCGAAAGTGGTAGGGAGACACGATATAGAACAAACAGACACCACGCAGAATGATTAGAAAATGGCGACCCTGCCAGGCTGGTAAAATACCATGATTTAAGGTCGACCACATGCCTAAGTAGGTCAGAAAAATAATCTGTTGAAAAATTTTCGTAGTAAAAATTTTTTTTTTCCTAAAGTTTTAAATATTCAAAAACAGTAGCTGCAGCGATAGATAGTAAGAAAGTATCAGAGACAATAGCATAAGTAATTTGCGGATTTTAATATTGTTAGGATTAAGTTTTCTCCTCAATGCAAGTGCACAGGTGGCGGATACATCGTTGACAAGTTGGTTCTGACCCAACAAGTAAGTGAATGGATTGTCAGTCTTGGTAGTGTCAAGTCGTGTGAACAAAAAGTTTATGAAACGCGTGAGATCGTATGAGCGCATGTTGACGCGAAGTAGGGCGCGTGAATTGCTTTTAAAACAGAAAATAAGGGATTCGGAAAGATTAGCAATGGCAGATTGAGACCTTGACCGAATTGAGGTAGAGACTCAGCATGAAAATGGACAGAGAATAGAGGACAGTACAACAGACGATGCAGTGCCGCGAGAAATAGGACACATAACGCACCATAATGAGGATAATGTACGTCAAGGCATAGAAAACGTAAGTCAGCATAAAACAGAGGAGCAGGAAAGTAGAGAGACAGTCGATGAGGATTCTGACTTGCGTCTTGAATACGTAGAACCCATAGTACAAGTAATCAGAGCTCCATCACCAGAGAGTACAACGAATGCGAGCAGAAACGTGTCACAGCACAGTTCAATGCAATCGGTTGCGAACCAACACTTGGGCGAAAACGCAGAGCGTAGGACGTCGGAAGAAAATGCAATAGGACCCACCAATCTGGCAGAATTACTAGAACAAATTACGGAGACCATAACAAGGCAAAATAAAGACATAGCAAACCAAATTCAAATTCAAATTGCAGAAACCACGAGACAAATGCTTGAGATTAAAGAACAAAACAAAAAAAAATCAGTTACACCTAAGTCATATTGAAGACGAGGCAAAAGAATCTCGAGAAGTGATAGGAAACTTAATAACATGTCACAATCAATTGAGAACAGACATTGACAAGGTACAAGCGAACGTACAAACATTGCGTAATGACATTCAGGACGAGTTCAAAACATTACGTAACAACACCCAGGGAGAGGTCAAGAAACTAGAGAAAAAGATAAACTAAGTTACTAGACAAGCAGCAGGTACAGCGCCTGAAGTTGTTGAAAACAGTGTGTTACACAAACGTATCACAAAAGCAGCGCTGAAAAGATACGATAACCGCATAGCCAAAATAGAAGCGCAAACGAAGCGACAATTTCAGAAATTGCGGACAGAGTTGTTGCAAACCATTGAAGAGCGTAGTGAACAGGATCGAACAAGCACATTGTCTGCAACCAAATCCGTATCCGTAACAGCACCGGAAAAACAAGCAATTAACGAAGATATTACGCATTTGCGATTCCAATCACAGGCGGAAAGTAACATACGTGACAATGGAAAGCCACACGTTCACAACCGATTGAAGAAAATTATTGCGTACCACTCCAACGATACTACGCAAGGGTAGGCGAAAGCTACAGTGGACAATATCCAATGGATCTACTACAACCGGAGAGAACGACGGGATAAATGATCAGAAACAAAAGTGGCGAAGAATCGCGAATTTCATATGGAACTATGACGAAGTACGACAACGATCATTTTCTCACGGTCAGAAAATTTCAACACTTTCGAGAAGGAAACTCATTACATACACGAACTTATATTGATCAATCCCGAGTAGGATTACCAGAACACTGGACGCTAGCACACAAATTAGACTTTATATGTGCACACATGTCAGGAACAGTCGCAGAAACCATGCAGAATGTTGCAACGACATGCCGATCGTACGAAGATTTCAGAGAGAAGTTTCTCTCACGATATTGGTCCAGCGAAGCACATAACAGAGTGAAGTATGAATTATTACAGTACCCATATTTTGAAAACTCAGGAGAGAAGAGTCCCGTGAAATTTTTCGAATTAATGGCAAAGAAAAATCATTGCTTAGATGTACCATACAGTGACGGAGAGTTGTTTAAATTATGCGCGATGAAGCTTCCATTGAAATACCAGCAATCATTAGTAGGTCGCGGAGGCAATGACGTCGAAGCATATAAAGGTATTCTAAGGGATCTAGAGCTCATATTTTTGGAAGATGACGCAAGAAAAAGACGAAGCGCACGTGAAAACGAAAGCAAAAAGTAGTGGAATCCACAAGACACAGTACGAAGAAACAATAATTACGAACCATGTGATAACTTCGCACCAAGAAACGACAATAGATTTCAACAAAGAACCGGTTATGGATTTAGAAGAGAATATGGCAATAACTATAATTCATCCAGGAACGGCAACAACTATTACAGAGGGAATAACGACAATCGGAACGGGTACTGGAGAACCAATAGACCGACAAATTATCAACAAAGAAACCACTATCAACAAGCTGAACAAGAAAAGAGAATAAAGATAGAAGAGGTGGAGGTAAGACCACCAAACCCCGATAAACGTTTGAATTGGCAGCTAAGCGCCCATGCCAAAGAGAATGACGCAACGACCCAGGACAACTGCAGCACCTTCAACAGAGAAGTAAAAATCTTATCACGAGAAGAGAAGAAGGAAGAAACAAATCCGCAGGGACCAGATGAAAACGAAGACAGGAAAATAACAATATCATGTTGGGACGAAATTAATTGGGAGAGTACTGACGAGGAAGATGATTTACCAGAGGCATGCACAACGAATGTAGGAGAAAAGGACGAAGTAAAGAGTATTGCAGAGCTATTTGAGATGGAAACCAGGGAAAGCGAATTCAATGAGGATAATGCGCAGTCGACAGAAGTTGAAAATAAGTTACGAGTGGGCACACAACCCAACGTATATAATGAAGGAAGTTATGAAGGGATAATTAGAGCATTTAGATGCTATTATGTGGAAGTAGCGACGAAGAAGGGGAAGATAGACGAGGATGAGGAAAAAGTAGAGGATGTTGAAGAAAGCGTAAATGAAGGAAGAAATAGAGAAGAGGAAATAAAAGAGAGAGATGTATCAGTCGAAGCTTATCCTACAGAAAGTTCAAATTCACAAGGGAAATTCCTAAAAAGACTCATGTATGATTCAGTGGAGGATTCGTTGATGTAAGAAGAAGAAGAACAGAACCAACCCATTCAAATTCAACCAATTGTGAAGGCCATGGTAAAGCATATCCCAGTCAATATTGTCATTGATAGCGGAATTGAACTGTTGCGATCTCAGAAAATTTATTCATGCAGTGTAATGCCAATGAGGAATTGCCAGTTCTGAAAACACGTAAGATTAAAATACGAGGTCCTATTAGAAACAATGCTGCGAAAGTTACAGGACAAACAAGGTTAACTCCTTCGTGCCAAGGTCAAAAGATCGAAGCCAACTTCGTGATTATACCTAAACTAACTGTAGATTTGATTATAGGTGCAGATTTTTTAAATGAGAGATGAGCGATAATAGATATGGGGAAGGGTAGCGTAACATTCGGGAATGTCACACTTCTCTTTGAGAAAGAGCTAAAATTAGGAGAAATACCAGTTATAAACAAACAATTAAGAATGACACGAGATAAAGAGGATGAAGAATTAGAATGGTATGCACAAAAGGTGGAATCGCCTCAACTCATGTTAGAAGTCTATAAAGAAATCGACGAAAAATTGCACAATAGGGGGAATCGCGTCAACTCATGTTAGAAGTCCATAAGGAAATCGGCGAAAAATTGCAAGAAGTTCAAGGTCTTTCGGAACACAGTAAAAGAGAATTAGAGGGTATTTTACCTAAGACTGGCAGTATTAAACACTTCAGTACAAGTTTGAAGATTAATTTCATTACTGGTAAATATTCAGCACAATATTCCAAGATTATGTTGCAGATAAGATCGTCAGGAGAAAGATGAATGAAGAGAGAGGAAGGTGGGAAAATGAAAGAGGTTTCAATAATAACACCAATAGTGCCATAGATTAAGGTGAAGGGATAAAGCGTAGATAGTCTAACAGCATGAAATACTAAAATGCTATACACCACAACACTACACAAAAATAAAAAAACAAATTTGAGTATTCTAGTAGACATTAAGACTCAAAATATCTTAGAATTGTCCCATGGAAAGGGCGCCAAAATTTGTAAAGCTTTTTAAGAAGGCGTAAAATAATGTAGGTACTAGACATATGTTAGATGATTATAAGTAAAACTTTTTGTAAGAACCATTGTAAAAACTCCAGCAAGGACGAGATGCAACGACCCAGAAGTTGCAACGCAAGAAGTATCAAGAAAGAAAAGGACGTAATTAGCAAGACACGATTCCTACAAGGCAGAAGCGTTGAGAGAAGGGAAAGGACAGCGATACCAACAGAGGGCCCTCGTAGAGTGGGCAATAAATTTGACTGCTAGGCAGAACCCTGCTGGGATGGAACATGGACCCGCACTGTAGCGGAGCCCTGCAGAGACGGGATGTCAAACGCCGAATGCCGGAATAGTTTCCGAGCACTCCCACATAGCGGAGCGAACAAAAAAACGGCCTGATGAGAACACCGCTTGGGCAAGCCACCACTGGCAAAAAATATGTGTAAAAATCACAATACTACTATTAAACAGCACGCAGATGCACGAAACTGAAGAAAACGTCCACAAAAGTAGAAATGATATGTCCAAACCATTTATCAAACAGTTACTAAGAGAAGAACTTCAAAGCGGCTAGTTATCAATAAATATTTCCATATCCTGCCCAGAGAAGTACCAAGAATCAAGTAAGAAGCAGAGAAAACGCAGGAAGAACAGAAGTTGAAGATTCGCAAGATTGAGACCAAGAAAGAAGATGGGTGAAGAATAGACGACATACCTTCCAAAATCCCTATCCTATTGTAAATTAGTTGTCTGCGAAGTATTACAACGAAAAACGACTGCTTTCAGCGACACATAACGCTGACTTTTACGCATACAAAGCCAGTAAACCACGAGATTCTGCACTCACAGCTCCATTCCATTATGGGACCTTCACAACAGCAACACACACTTGCAAAGCCAACAAGGAACGATGAACGATCAAATACTTGCCCACATCCATCTCACTCAAGTCCATCAACTTCGTGCAAAAACATTTGCCAACCTCATGCTCAAACATTCATAGGATTGTGTGAATGTGTGAAATCAAATTATGTGATGTAGGAATTGTGAAAAAGAAACGTGTGAAAAACTAAATGAGTTAACCACACCAGATAGCTAATAAACTACAAAATAACAGTAATTGACTATGGACTTTAAATAAATAATATGCTATCGATAAAAATAAGTCATTAGTTCTGAAATGGACATTATATAGAGAACAAAAGTAAGGCATAATAAACACTAAAACTATATGCCACTTATTTTCTCCTCAAACTAGTCAGTTCCCTAAAAAACATTCTCAGAGCGTCGTTGCGCGAAAGTGGTAGGGAGACACGATATATACTCCTGGAAATTGAAATAAGAACACCGTGAATTCATTGTCCCAGGAAGGGGAAACTTTATTGACACATTCCTGGGGTCAGATACATCACATGATCACACTGACAGAACCACAGGCACATAGACACAGGCAACAGAGCATGCACAATGTCGGCACTAGTACAGTGTATATCCACCTTTCGCAGCAATGCAGGCTGCTATTCTCCCATGGAGACGATCGTAGAGATGCTGAATGTAGTCCTGTGGAACGGCTTGCCATGCCATTTCCACCTGGCGCCTCAGTTGGACCAGCATTCGTGTTGGACGTACAGACCGCGTGAGACGACGCTTCATCCAGTCCCAAACATGCTCAATGGGGGACATATCCGGAGATCTTGCTGGCCAGGGTAGTTGACTTACACCTTCTAGAGCACGTTGGGTGGCACGGGATACATGCGGACGTGCATTGTCCTGTTGAAACAGCAAGTTCCTTTGCCGGTCTAGGAATGGTAGAACGATGGGTTCGATGACGGTTTGGATGTACCGTGCACTATTCAGTGTCCCCTCGACGATCACCAGTGGTGTACGGCCAGTGTTGGAGATCGCTCCCCACACCATGATGCCGGGTGTTGGCCCTGTGTGCCTCGGTCGTATGCAGTCCTGATTGTGGCGCTCAGCTGCACAGCGCCAAACACGCATACGACCATCATTGGCACCAAGGCAGAAGCGACTCTCATCGCTGAAGACGACACGTCTCCATTCGTCCCTCCATTCACGCCTGTCGCGACACGACTGGAGGCGGGCTGCACGATGTTGGGGCGTGAGCGGAAGACGGCCTAACGGTGTGCGGGACCGTAGCCCAGCTTCATGGAGACGGTTGCGAATGGTCCTCGCCGATACCCCAGGAGCAACAGTGTCCCTAATTTGCTGGGAAGTGGCGGTGTGTTCCCCTACGGCACTGCGTAGGATCCTACGGTCTTGGCGTGCATCCGTGCGTCGCTGCGGTCCGGTCCCAGGTCGACGGGCACGTGCACCTTCCGCCGACCACTGGCGACCACATCGATGTACTGTGGAGACCTCACGCCCCACGTGTTGAGCAATTCGGCGGTACATCCACCCGGCCTCCCGCATGCCCACTATACGTCCTCGCTCAAAGTCCGTCAACTGCACATACGGTTCACGTCCACGCTGTCGCGGCATGCTACCAGTGTTAAAGACTGCGATGGAGCTCCGTATGCAACGGCAAACTGGCTGACACTGACGGCGGCGGTGCACAAATGCTGCGCAGCTAGCGCCATTCGACGGCCAACACCGCGGTTCCTGGTGTGTCCGCTGTGCCGTGCGTGTGATCATTGCTTGTACAGCCCTCTCGCAGTGTCCGGAGCAAGTATGGTGGGTCTGACACACCGGCGTCAATGTGTTCTTTTTTCCATTTCCAGGAGTGTAGAACAAACAGACACCACGCAGAATGTTTAGACACTCTACGAGCAATATTCTGATGTATAATGTCTGAGAAACAGTGTCTATGAGTGGCATATACCAAATACAGATGAAGAACTTACAGAATAATTATTCTTTTGCTGATGAAACCATAGTATCAAGTAGAGGCAGAGTCTGTCTCAAAATGTATATACCACAAAAGCCTGCAAAGTACGGTATAAAAATCGGCGCTCTTACTAAATCTCAAAATAGCTATCTGGTAGGATCTTTCATTTACACAGATAAGGTTAGTAACAGATGTATGCTGTCTGAGAAGCAGAAGAAGTAGCAGAAACGCATGCATGTCCTAATCAGACTCATCCAAAGCCTGAAGTAGAGTCGCAGATATTTGTTTACTTCTATGGAAACTGCACAGTGGGTTTGGGCGGATGGTATTGCAATCGTTAGGAAACTACAAGGGAACAAACATCAAATTTCTCCGGAATTTCTCCCGAGAAAGAATAATGTATTCAGGTCTTCTCTGCATGGGTTTACGAAAAAACTCACACTCCTGTCTTACGGTGCCATGAAATCTGGAGTAATGTCGTCGATGCAATACTGATTCGATGAGTGGAAGCCGGCTGCTGTGACCGAGCGGTTCTAGGTGCTTCAGTCAAGAACCACGCTGCTGCTACAGTCGCAGGTTCGAATCCTGCATCGGGCATGGATATGTGTGATGTCAGGTTAGTTAGGTTTAAGTAATTCTAAGTCTAGTGGACGGATAACCTCAGATATTAAGTCCCATAGTGTTATAGCCATTTGAACCATTTTTCGATGAGTGGAAATCCATAAATAATCCCAATGTACAGTGCAACAAATGCATGTGTTGACACATAAAAAATGCAGCAACTACTTTGCGAGTCACAGAACTTGTAGGTAGCCAATGGCTCTTTCCCACCATTTAATAGCATTAGGTGGCTCTGATCGATACACTGTATGCACATTACGAGACGAAAGATACCTTAATGCATTAGATGGGATTGTCTATTACGGAGAATCACCTTCAAGGACGACTGATAGTATCCTACATTACTGATGAATTGAGGAAACTATAGTCCTATTCGAATTTATAGATAGTTGACACTTGACGCGTTATAGCTAGTTTCCTCCAACCACAGAGCTCAGCGTCACACATGAACCTTTCGCCGTGACCAAACAACCATTCATTCAGTTCACTACCAGTTTCTTTTTTTTTAATGTGTGTGAAATCTTATGGGACTTAACAAACTACATAACCTGAATTATCCTAAGGACAAACACACACACCCATGCTCGAGGGAGGACTCGAACCTCCGCCGGGACCAACCAGTTTCTTGTTCGTCTTTCTTTCTTGAAGTATAGGATCGCAAATCCTTTACTTCGTATTTCATCATAAACGAGGAAAGACGATCTTCAGTCCAGAGACTGATTTGATGCAGCTCTCCACGCAACTTTATCCTTTGCAAGCCTCTTCATCGTCGAGTACCTACTGCAACCTACATCCTTCTGAAACTGCTTAATGTATTCATCTCTTGGTCTTTCAAAACGATTTTTACCCTCCTTGCTTCCTTCCAGTACTAAATTGGTGATCCCTTCATGCCTGAGAATGTGTCCTACCAACCGAACCCATCTTCTAGTCAGGTTGTGCCACACGTTTCTCTTATCCCCAATTCTGTTCAGTACCTCGTCATTAGTTAAGTGATCTACCCATCATTCAACATTCACCTGTAGCACCACATTTCAAGGGCTTCTATTCTCTTCTTGACTACTTTTTGTCGTCCATGTTTTACTTTCGTACGTGGCTACACTCTATACAAATACTTTCGGAAAGGACTTCCTGACACTAAAATCTATACTGATGTTAAAAAATTTCTCTATTTCACGAACGCTTTTTTTGCCATTGCCAGCTTACATTTTATATCCTCCCTACTTAAACCATCATCAGTTGTTTTGCTTCCTAATCCAATTCCCCTGGAACCACCAGATTTAATTCAACTATGTCCTACTATCATCATTTTGCTTTTGTTGATGTTCATCTTATACCCTCCTTTCAAGACATTGTTCATTCCTTTTTACTGCTTATCCTAGTCGTTTGCTGTCTCTGACACAACTACAGTGTCGTCGGCAAACCTCAGGTTTTATTTTTTTCTTCTCCTTGTACTTTAAATCTTAGTCCAAATTTTTCTTTGTTTCCTTTCCTGCTTGCTTAATATAGAGACTCAATAACATCGGGGATAGGCTGCAACCCTGTCTCACTCCCTTCTCAACCATTGCTTCCCTTTCATGTCCGTCGACTCTTATAATTGCCATCTGGTATCTGTAAAAATTGTAAATAGCTCTTCGTCCCTGTATTTTACTCCTGCCACGTTCAGAATTTGAAAGAGAGTATACCACTCAACATTTTCAAAAGCTATAAAAGTAGGTCTGCCTTTCCTTATCCTTTCATCCATGAGAAGTCGTAGTGTCAGTATTGCCTCGCGTGTTCCTATATTTCTCCGTAATCCAAACTGACCTTGCCCGAGGTGGGCTCTGCTTCTACCAGTTTTTCCATTCTTCCGTAAGCGAAGGAAATACACACGTTTCAGCGCAGTGACCGACCACTACTTGAACCTTCCACACAAGAGGCGATTAGCGTCACATGGACAGATATTATAATCACGGAAATCGGCTTATATTAGATAAGCTTCTCATGATATTGAAGTTTTGAAGGCTGCACTTAATCGCTGTGACTGGGTCACAGAGTTATACAACAAATAACATGAATGTAAAGGCGTAACATCGTGTGCGAATCTCGCCAACTACAGTAAAATATTTAATTTTTGTAAATCAGATCAACAGACTTTATTATTTTTATTCAATCAATTTTTTTAAAATGTATTTTTTCATTATTTCCATTACTTTGCTGCGTCATTTTTATCATCGTATTGACTTTTTTTATTAGTTCTTATTTATCTTCCTATTATTGTTTTCTCGTCTGGATTCTGCTTGTGTCGCCTATAATCTGCTACCAAGCGCCAATCAGGAATGTTCATCGGCTGGTAACGCGGCAGCCCATGTAGCTATGTAGTAATAATATTAGGTTACCAATGACAGTGAGAAATTACAGTTCACTTTAACTGCTTTAACTCAGATTCATCTGTCTTGAGTTTTCTCTTAGAAGCTAGTCTTAAACGCCGTGAACAAAGCGATTGTGATTTCAGTTCTGCCGTAGGTTGTTGACGCCATTTTCTTGGATACACTGCTCATCACGAGGTTAAAATGAAACTGCTACATCGTAAAGAAAATAATTAATTAATTAACTTGCTCTTTAACTTTTGTCTTTGACGCATAAAATACAGGTAGCGGATTTTAACTCTCTTTTGATTCTTTTTCCTAGATGCATACATTCTAATATTTTTTACCTGTCTAAGATAAAAAATCTGTGAAAAAAATTTGACTATAGATGAATGTTTTCATTGTTGCTGTTAAGGAGAGAACGGGTTAGATACAGGACGAGATGGTGGTCGGAGGTTTCCGTTTCTCCGGTTCTCGAAAAACGCCAGACAACGCTGGAGAAAACTGCTACAACTCCTGATGAAGAATCCGTCTCTCTCTTGGCCACAAAAGTACTCGCAGTCGCCGTAAGATTCCCTGAAAACTCTTTCAGAATGAGAAGATTGAACAAACAGTGGCAGTGTGGTTTCTTCTGACTAACAAACTGGTATCTTAGGGAACGTCTTGAACACATAAGCTGACGGCGAAATATTGCGCCTCGTTCGGACCATGGTAGTAGCAGATTCGCACAGTATTGTTAATTCGCGAAGAAATCACTATGCACTGTATTGCTAAACACACTAACAGTTTTTTATGAAGGTCCGAGGATCCAACATCGAATAAAAGTTCGTTAACGATATTTACCTTCTTTTTCACAAATTAAATTTTTTATTCTTGATAATTGCGATTACAAGTTGACCTCTGCACTTCAGATTACTTCCATAGGCAAACTTATCTCACTTCAAAAAAGTCCATTGTCCAATCGACATTCTTATCTCCAACAATTGCAAGAAAGACACAGTTGCTCCTTTTTTCCACAGCAAAGAGCGTTGTCGTCACAGCAAAGGGCGTTCTCGTCTGAATCACGGTATTGCATCATCGCTGGTACTCGCAGCCGCAATGTTAAAGTCATACTACATGCCGGGCCATTATATGGACATAGGTATTGTGAAAACTTAGATTTCATTCTTGGAGGGCTTACATAAATGGATTGTATAGTAGAAATGAGGTCCACTCATTTGGGCGCGGTTGGTGCAGGCTTAAATGACTCTGAGCACTATTGGACTTATCATCTGTGGTCATCAGTCCCTTAGAACTAGTTAAATCTAACATAAGGACATCACACACATCAATGTTCGAGGCAGTATTCGAACCTTCGATCGTAGCAGAGCGTGGTTCCGGACTGAAGCGCATAGGACGGCTCGGCCACAGCGGCCGGCTTGGTGGAGGAACCCCAGCTCAAACCTCGTCAATGGGCCTCACCAGACCGGTTGTAGATATCATATTTAACATAAAAGCGGAATTTTGAATCAAACATGTTGGTTTTCTGCATGAATATTGAAAAAAATGTACATAACTAGACATCATCATCATCATTTCAATCATTAAATGATGTGGCCTCTTCGAGTCGTGGATTCAGGTAGGCTTTCAGCAGTCTTCTCCAAGTGGGACGGTCTTGGGCAGTTCTTTGTCAGGTGTTACCAGCGATCTTCTTGATGTCTTTGTCCCATCTGTCTGGTGGTCTTCCTCTAGGCCTCCGGTGCTCCCTCAGACTCCACTCCAGTACTCGCTTTGTCCATCTGTTGTCTTTTCTTCTTGCGACATGGCCAGCCCACTGCCATTTCAAGGAACCTACTGTCTGTAAGATGTCATTAACCTTCGTCACAGACGGGATGTCATCTGCCCTTTTCCTGTCCTTTCTTGTACAGCCCAGCATTGATCTCTCCATGGTTCTCTGTGCTGTCCTAAGTTTCCCTTTTGTAAATGAGTTCAGTGTCCATGTCTTGCAGCCATACGTCATCACAGGAAGAATGCATTGATCAAATACTGCTTTCTTCAAATTTACTGGTATTTTTAATCTGAATATTTTTGAATTCTTCCCAAATGCTTGCCAGCCAAGCTTGATGCGTCGATAGATTTCTGGCCTTATGTCTCCCTTCATATTTATAATCTGGCCAAGGTATACATATTCACTGACCTCTTCTAGCAGACTGTCCTTGACCTTCACATCTCCAGCTGGGACCCATTTGTTGGACATTACTTTTGTTTTGGAAAGGTTCATGTTCAAGCCAACCAGCTGACATTCCAATGCAAGATCTGTTACTAAGTTTTGGAGCTCTGCGAAGTCTTTGGCCAGTAAGGCAATATCAACAGCAAATCTCAAGTTGGTAAGCCTTCTTCCATTAATTCTAATTCCCTTACCTTCCTCCTCAACTTTGACATAGCCATTTCCAATACAGCAGAGAACAGTTTTGGGGAGATGGGATCGCCTTGCTTGACACCCCTCATGATGCGGAATTCTTGAGTTGATTCGCCGATGTTAACATAAGCTGAAGAATTCTCGTAGATTTTCCTGCGCACTTCAATGTATGCTGCTCCCACTCCTTGCTCACTCAAAGCTTGGAGGACAGCTACATGGCTAGCTAACAGCTAGACATACACAGAATTATTTATAGAACATTTTTAAATCCTTATGAACCCTTTATTTTCAATGTCTTTGAATGTACCAACAGATATGCCTGGATGCGGCTGTTTTGTGATAACATGTGGTCCATGGTATGCTCTTTGTCACTTCTTGGTCCTCTTCTCCAGAAGTGAAGATCCTGCATGTGAACTCAATAAATGGTTCAAATGGCTCTGAGCACTATGGGATTTAACATCTGAGATCATCAGTCCCCTAGAACTTAGAACTACTTTAACCTAACTAACCTAAGGTCATCACACACATCCATGCCCGAGGCAGGATTCGAACCTGCGACCGTAGCGGTCGCTCGGATCCAGACTGAAGCACCTAGAACCGCTCGGCCACAACGGCCGGCGAGAACTCAATAGCCCCAAATCTCCAACATTATGATATTCTCTTTAATCCGTTGTCGTGTCTCTTTGTCATAAAAGCTTTCTCTTTCATCTTGAGGTAAACATCGTGACTTTTCCTTTCCATGAGATCCCATTTCGGGATATTTTTGGTAATGCTTGGGCCCACTCATTATTTTCTTCCGTATTTAGGAGCAATTCTTTCGGAGTATAACCAGTAGCTCTATGCAGTAGGTTATTCACGATTGTAGCGAAGTCTTGCAACAGATCAATCCACTTGGTTTGCTTCGTTGAGCAGTAGGTTACCATAAAACTATTTAACTCACTAAATACGCTTTCGACGAGACTCGCTCCGAGATTGTAACGTGACGTTTTGATATGTGTAATACTGGCTTCCCTTAAAGCCTTCTTCCACGTTTAATGCGTGAAAATCGTTGCATTGTCTCTTAGAATCGTTCTTGGCTTCCCAACAGGTGGAGTAAAATCAGAATACAATTCCTTGATAATGGATCTGCTGTTGGCTCATCGAACTGAGTGCAACATCACATACTTAAAAAACGTATCCAAAAATGAAACTATGTATTTACTACCCCCTCTTGCCCTCGAAACTGGCCCACAGTTATCCACAGAGATTAGGTCTAAGGACTTAAGTGGAATGATGCAGTGCGTTTCATCTTGTGTATCTTTGTTACAAGGCTTAGTCAGCTGACAAACTTTGCATTTCTTCAAAACCTGCTGAACTCTTCTCCTGATATTCAGAAACTAACAATAGCTACCGATCTTGCTTGTACGTTTAAATACGCCAAAATGTCCCAAAACATAGTGAGTGTGCGCTAATCTTCTGGTATACACACCATTTATCTGAAGTATCAGACCGCCTGTAGAACAAAACGTTGTCAACTACTTTGAAAAATCTTCGGAGTTGCCCTTGGTCTGGCTGACTCAATTCATTCAAACCTAAAGACCAATGATCGTCTTGTTGCTGGAGGACAGATAGGTTTCTGCACATACATAAATAATGTCTCCAAATCTGTCATCAGCAAGATCCTATGGTACTTCTCCTCATCTTCCACAGTAGTAATGTTGTCCAAACCTTCAGGTAGTCTAGATAAAGCATCTGCGATCTGGTTACGGTGTCCCTTTATGTATACAATTCTGAAATTATATTGTTGTAAAGCCAAGGTCCAGCGTGATAGACGAGCGTGAGCTATTTAGCATTGTTACAAGAATGCGACAGCTTGATGATCGCAGTACACGGCAGTGCGTGCTCCAAACAAGAATAATGGAATTTTCGAAATGCCCACACAACCGCCAAAGCTTCCAGTTCAGCGGTCGAGTAGGAGCGCTTGTAACATGATAACACACGACTTGCGTAAGCTATGGGACGGATCATTGGCTGGTTATTAATGTCTTTGACTTGAAACGAAGAGCAACCTAAACCAAAGCTCGATGAATCAGTGATCAAACCAAACTCCAAAGTCATATCCGGGTGGTGTAACAATTTTGCATCCACAGGTGTGTTTTCGATGAGCTGGAATGCAACTTCACAGTCATTTGCCTACCTCCACGGTACGTTTCTTCGTAGAAGCTGGTGTAAGGTCTCTGCATTCATCAACTGTTTCTTTAAAAATCGCCTATAGAAGGTCGTCATTCCTATGACCGGTTTCCTGTGTGGGAAAATCCTTGAGGGCGCTCACCTTTGCTGAATCCCGCATTATTCCCTTATTGTCTACTGTATGACCGAGGAAACGGATCCGTTCGAGTGAAAAATGAGATTCTTACAGTTTAGCTGTCACACGTGCTTTGCTAAATGCACTTATGACTCTGGCCAAGAGGTTAACGTGTTCTTCCCAAAAATATGTAGCAATGAGAAGATCAGCGACAAAAAGCGTAAGTTGACTACGCAGTTCAGGTCCTGAAACAGTATTCAGTGCCTGCATAAACACACCAGAGCTAACATTTAGGCCAAATGGAAGAACCTTAAAGTGATAGCTTCTCCCTACATAAACAAATGCTGTGTGTATCCTCGATTCAGGACTTAGCATTATCTGCCAGTAAGAGCTTCTAAGGTCACAGGCTGAAAAGAATTTCTTGCCATGAAACTTATGTATGAGCTCATCAATATTTTCTGGATGAGTGCGGACAGGAACAATAATCTTATTTATCGGTCTTGCGTTCAAAACTAGTTGAAATTTGCCCTCTGGTTAAGGGACAACTAATAAAAGACTACAGTATGGGCTTGTGGATGGTTCAACCAATTTCCAATCCAACACTCGTTGCAATGCTTCATCGACAGGTCGTCGAAGTCGCCAAGGTACAGGATAAAAACTTTGGCAGTATATGCTATATGGGTACACTTATAAATTGCACACATAGCCTTTCACATACTCAGTTTTTCACTAATAACATCGATATTCTGCTGCAATAAGTCTGCCAATTGTTTTCGCTGCCGATCGTCCGAACAGATTCAGACGCCTTTTTGAGATATAATATCACTTAGTGTGCATACTTGATAAACCTCTTCTGCATGTGATCTCCGATTCTTCTTGAAACACCTTAAAAGCTTAATTGTTGAACCCCTACTATATCTTCTGTGGCTACAGTTTTCTCCGATCAGCTCCACACTCACACATCCTCATCATCAGTTTTAAAAGAGACACGGCCCGCAGAGAAGTCGAATTTTACGTCCTTCTCCTGGAAACTCTCAATACCCTAAATACAGTCCTCAATCTATTTATTACTAGGAACGTGCATAAAGTCGCTACGTTTCCTATTCTTAGTTTAATAAGAGTCTTATCTTTACGTTCTGTGCCCTGGTATCGATTGCACCTATTACTTCACAATTATTAACAGGAAAGACACTGATAATTTCCAGTCTCGTGTCAACCTCTTAAACAGTGTTGCGGAGATTGCATTTACATTTGAACCTGTACCAACAATTACTTTAATGGTCTGGCCATAGACTCCTGCACATATCGCCGGTATGGGAATGGCCATACGCTTTGATGGATAACGTTGTGTCTCGTGCGTCATCTACTAGTCGCTGTCCGTCATTGCATTGGAACAGGACAACTCTCTTGCCAGAGACCCTTACATCACAACCGACCGTTTCTCAGGTTATCTTCAGTTTAAAGGATGGGTTCTGGGTTCGTCAGTGACATCCGTAATCACTGGCGGTTGCCCTCTCCAGTCACTTATATTCGGAGACTGCTGATTAATACTTTGTGGTTGCCAGTTCTGGTTATTCCCCTGGAATTGCCGATTATTCTATGTTGGTTGTGGTTATTTTGATTCATGGACTGCATCGGGTTGAACCTTTACTCGTTAGGTCTATTTTTCGCCCAGCTAGGTTGGAACCGTACAACATTGGCATTCAATCTTTGGCCGCCGTTCAGCTGTTGTTTGTTATGCTGATCTTGGGAGCCTGAGCTCTGCTGCGCTGTACTCTATTATTACCGCTCGGTCCTGAGTAATATGCAAAGTTCTTGTTTACACTAGTCGACGACCCATTCCCATGATTTGTACCTCTTAAGTCTTCGTTTAATAGGTCAATGAGGTCGACTACAGAGGGAAAGTCTTCAACATTGTCAGCCGGCCGCGGTGGTCTAGCGGTTCTAGGCGCTCAGTCCGAAACCGTGCGACTGCTACGGTCGCAGGTTCGAATCCTGCCTCGGGCATGGATGTGTGTGATGTCCTTAGGTTAGTTAGGTTTAGGCAGTTCTAAGTTCTAGGGGACTGATGACCACAGATGTTAAGTCCCATAGTGCTCAAAGCCATTCAACATTGTCTTCGGGAGCGTTCATGAGTTTTTCACGTATCTCGACCGGTAACTTTCACTTAATAATCTACAAAATAACTACCTTTGGGACTAGAGTATCCCAATATCTACTTTTATTCAGGTGCTTCTGAAAGTACCGAAGCAAGTTCCCACTCTTGACTCAAAATGGTTCTGGATTATAAACCTCTTTTTAAGTCGTTCTTGAATTCTTTTAGACCAATACAAGAACGCTCACTCAAAATCCTCCTAAGTGCCACAGGTTTCCGTAATATCCGTGCACCATAAATTACCTTCCCCCGGTACGTAGCCAGCGACAAAAGAAATCTTTTGTGCGTGAGTCCAGGCACCGAGTAAAGCACCTCTGAACCCGCGAATGAAAACGACAGGGTTAACAGTTTTCTTCTACGTTCAGAAGGATTGGAACTGCCGGTGCTTTAGGAGCTTCTCGTCCATTAACATTTGAGCGTAAAAAATGTTGGGTGGTATATTGCCATAAATAGTCAGACACCACATGTGCTCATTTTGTCGTAGTCGCCGGGCTACTCATCACTGACGCCGAATTCATCTCATTTTGCTTCGGTTCGTCGGAAAATGAGACATGTGTGTCAGAACCAAAGGTTCAAACGGCTCTGAGCATTATGGGACTTAACAACTGAGGTCATCAGTCCCCTAGAACTTAGAACTACTTAAACCTAACTAACCTAAGGACATCACACACATCCATGCCCGAGGCAGGATTCGAACCTGCGACCATAGCAGTCGCGCGGTTCCGGACTGAGCGCCTAGAACCGCACGGCCACCATGGCCGGCCTGCCAGAACCACTTGCTCTTGTCTCCTTTACTGACTTGGAACATTCTTCACTCTATTTAGTTCTTTGTCTTTCCACTTCAAGAACTCTTCATCAAATTGTTGGCCTATTACGTCACTATCAATCTCAATCCTTATGGAACCCGACACATTAGTCAGTTGAACGTTTTGCACACCTTGTTGCAGTTGTTCATTAACACATTGTGTCACCCTCTCTTCTATAACTGTCGGCCGTAGTGGCCGAGTGGTTCTAGACGCTTCAGTCTGGAACCGTGCAACCGCTACGGTCGCAGGTTCGAATCCTGTCTCGGGCATAGATGTGTGTGTTGTCCTTTGGATAGTTAGGTTTAAGTAGTTCTAAGTTCTAGGGGACTGATGACCTCATATGTTAAGTCCCATAGTGCTAAGAGCCATTTAAACCATTTTTTTTTCTTCTATAACTGCGACACAGTCTCATTTTACAAGTTCAAAATTTGGACACAAGAGAATCTGGTAACATCTTTTATTCGGTTTGGATTTTAGAGATTTCCTCAGGAACTTCTTTCTGAGACAGCTTCAGATTTGCCATTTCCGTAGCAAGATCACTTTGCTGATTGCTTAAATGATAAATTCGCATATGAAACTCTCAAAATCTTGTTAGATTGTCAATGACTCAACCATAGCAACATAATACTGCATAGATAGCCTGATATAGTTAGCCTGATATTTTTGCTTGTTTAGGTACTTGTACCTCCTGCCGCTTAACGGGACCGTCTTGTCTAGCAGAGAGACTTGCCTGTTCTACTGCTACAGTATGAACTAAGGTGGAAATTTTGTATTGTTCTGCTGCCATTGATGCTTGTTCCGAAGCTATCCTCGACTGTTCAGTTGCTACAGATTGCAGTTTAACAGACATCGATTGTTGGTTTGCAGTTAACGTCTGCACCGCATGGGACACCCAGATGTTTAGGACGGGTGGTAGGGGCAGAGCACCGAGTGACATTGTACCGAGTGCACTATCCGAAAATTACCTCGAGCAATTAAATAGAGAACCGACCCGTCGAGATAACATCTTGGACCTACTGATAACAAACAGACCCGAACTTTTCGACTCTGTAAGCGCAGAGCAGGGAATCAGTGATCATAAGGCCGTTGCAGCATCCTTGAATACGGAAGTAAATAGGAATATAAAAAAAGGAAAGAAGGTTTATCTGTTTAGCAAGAGTTATTGGAGGCAGATTTCAGACTACCTAACAGATCAAAACGAAAATTTCTGTCCCGACATTGACAATGTTGAGTGTTTATGGAAAAAGTTCAAGGCAGTCGTAAAATGCGTTTTAGACAGGTACGTGCCGAGTAAAGCTGTGACGGACGGGAAAAACCCACCGTGGTTCAACAACAAAGCTAGGTTGGTTCAAATGGCTCTGAGCACTATGGGACTCAACTGCTGAGGTCATTAGTCCCCTAGAACTGAGAACTAGTTAAACCGAACTATCCTAAGGACATCACAAACATCCATGCCCGAGGCAGGATTCGAACCTGCGACCGTAGCGGTCTTGCGGTTCCAGACTGCAGCGCCTTTAACCGCACGGCCACTTCGGCCGGCAACAAAGCTAGGAAACTACTGCGAAACCAAAGAGAGCTTCAATCCAAGTTTAAACGCAGCCAAAACCTATCAGACTAACAGAAGCTAAACAACGTCAAAGTTAGCGTATGGAGGGCTATGCGTGAAGCGTTCAGTGAATTCGAAAGTAAAATTCTATGTACCGACTTGACAGAAAATCCTAGGAAATGCTGGTCTTAAGTTAATTCAGTAAGTGGACCGAAACAACGTATCCAGACACTCTGGGATGATGATGGCATTGAAACAGAGGATAACACGCGTACAGCTTAAATACTAAACACCATTTTCCAAAGCTGTTTCACAGAGGAAGACCGCACTGCAGTTCCTTCTCTAAATCCTCGCACGAACGAAAAAATGGCTGACATCAAAATAAGTGTCCTAGGAATAGAAAAGCAACTGAAATAACTCAACAGAGGAAGTCCACTGGACCTAACGGGATACCAATTCGATTCTACACAGAGTACGCGAAAGAACTTGCCCCCCTTCTAACAGCCGTGTACCGCAAGTCTCTAGAGGAAAAGAGCACAGATAGTCCCAGTTTTCAAGAAGGATCGTCGAGCAGATGCGCAAAACTATAGGCGTATATCTCTGACATCGATCTGTTGTAGAATTTTAGAACATGTTTTTTGCTCGCGTATCGTTTCATTTCTGAAAACCCAGAATCTACCTTGTAGGAATCAACATGGATTCCGGAAACAGCGATCGTGTGAGACCCAACTCGCTTTTTTTGTTCATGAGACCCAGAAAATATTAGATAAAAGCTCCCAGGTAGATGTCATATTCCTTTACTTACGGAAGGCGTTCGATACAGTTCCGTTCTGTCACCTGATAAACAAAGTAAGTGTCTACGGCATGTCAGGACAGCTGTGTGGCTGGATTGAAGAGTTTTTAGCAAACAGAACACAGCATGTTGTTCTCAGTGGACAGACGTCTACAGACGTTAAAGTAACCTCTGGCGTGTCACAGGGGAGTGTTATAGGACCATTGCTTTTCACAATATACAGGGTGATTCAAAAAGAATGCCACAACTTTAGGAATTTAAAACTCTGCAACGACAAAAGGCAGAGCTAAGCACTATCTGTCGGCGAATTAAGGGAGCTATAAAGTTTCATTTAGTTGTACATTTGTTCGTTTGAGGCGCTGTTGACTAGGCGTCAGCGTCAGTTGATGCTAAGATGGCGACCGCTCAACAGAAAGGTTTTTTGTGTTATTGAGTACGGCAGAAATGAATCGACGACAGTTGTTCAGCGTGCATTTCGAACGAAGTATGGTGTTAAACCTCCTGATAGGTGGTGTATTAAACGTTGGTATAAACAGTTTACAGAGAATGGGTGTTTGTGCAAAGGGAAAAGTTCTGGACGGCCGAGAACGAGTGATGAAAATGTAGCACGCATCCTGCAAGCATTTGTTCGCAGCCTAGGAAAATCGACTCGCAGAGCTAGCAGAGAGCTGCAAATTCCACAATCAACTGTATGGAGAGTCCTACGAAAAAGGTTAGTTATGAAACCTTATCGTCTGAAATTGGTTCAAGCACTGTCTGCAGCTGATAAGATTAAAACAATCGATATCTGTGATTTTATCCTGGCTCAAATGGAAACAGATGAATCTTTCGTTTCAAAGATTGTGTTTAGTGATGAAGCAACTTTCCACACTAACGGGAAAGTCAACCGTCACAATGTCTGTATATGGGGCACTGAGAATCCGCGGGAAACAACTCAATATGAACGTGACTCGCCTAAGGTGAACGTTTTCTGTGCCATTTCAGCCAATGAAGTTTTTGGTCCCTTTTTCTTCGAAGGTGCTATTGTAACTGGACTACAGTATCTGGAGATGTTAGAGAATTGGCTGTTCCCTCAGCTCGAACGAGAAGCACAACAATTCATATTTCAGCAGGATGGAGCGCCACCACATTGGCACATATCTGTCCGTAACTACCTGAACGTCAACTACCCGAGGCGATGGATCGGCCGCCAGGCAGCCCGTGACAGAGCACTTCATCACTGGCCTCGAAGAAGCCCTGATCTTACCCCCTGCGATTTTTTCTTATGGGGGTATGTTAAGGATATGGTGTTTCGGCCACCTCTCCCAGCCACCATTGATGATTTGAAACGAGAAATAACAGCAGCTATCGAAACTGTTACGCCTGATATGCTACAGAGAGTGTGGAACGAGTTGGAGTATCGGGTTGATATTGCTCGAGTGTCTGGAGGGGGCCATATTGAACATCTCTGAACTTGTTTTTGAGTGAAAAAAAACCGTTTTAAATACTCTTTGTAATGATGTATAACAGAAGGTTATATTATGTTTCTTTCATTAAATACACATTTTTAAAGTTGTGGTATTCTTTTTGAATCACCCTGTATATAAATGACCTAGTAGATAGTGTCGGAAGTTCCATGCGGCTTTTCGCGGATGATGCTGTAGTACACAGAGAAGTTGCAGCATTAGAAAATTGTAGCGAAATGCAGGAAGATCTGCAGCGGATAGGCACTTGGTGCAGGGAGTGGCAACTGACCCTTAACATGGACAAACGTAATGTAATGCGAATACATAGAAAGAAGGATCCTTTATTGTATAATGATACGATAGCGAAACAAAAACTGATAGCAGTTACTTCTGCAAAACATCTGGGAGTATACGCGCGGAAAGATTTGACGTGGAATGATCATATAAAATTAATTGTTGGTATGGCGGGTGCCATGTTAAGATTCATTGGGAGATTCCTTAGAAAATGCAGTCCATCAACAAAGGAGGTGGCTTACAAAACACGTGTTCGACCTGTATTTGAGTATTGCTCAACAGTGTGGGATCCGTACCAGGTCGGGTTGACAGAGGAGATAGAGAAGATCCAAGGAAGAGCGGCGCGTTTCGTCACAGCGTTATTTGGAAAGCGTGATAGCGTTACGGAGATGTTTAGCAAACTCAAGTGTCAGACTCTGCAAGAGAGGCGCTCTGCATCGCGGTTTAGCTTGCTGTCCAGGTTTCGAGAGGGTGCGTTTCTTAATGAGCTTTCGAATATATTGCTTCCCCCTACTTATACCTCCCGAGGAGATCACGAATGTAAAATTTGAGAGATTCGAGCGCGCACGGAGGCTTTCCGGCAGTCGTTCTTCCAGCGAACCATACGCGACTGGAACAGGAAAGGGAGGCAATGACAGTGGCATGTAAAGTGCCCTCTGCCACACACCGTTGGGTGGCTTGCGGAGTATAAACGTAGATGTAGATATACTAAGTAAAAGATCTTTAACGTTAAACTCCTCAGTCCTAGCTGTGGTCATTACAGGTACTGAACTATCAGTGGAAGGGACATCCCCAACTGGTTGATTATTGTCCGGTGTATTCTGTTCCCATTTAGTTCTCGACTGGGTGCGTGTCATAACCATAAATCACTAAAACGAAAATCTTCAGACGACCCACTTAGCTTCAAAATATACACATAAAATAAGTAGAAATCTACTCATTTCTTTTTAAATACACATCTATAACTATTAAAATAGGACGACTCTACAGAAAAGGACAGTTCTAGATTGCAGACGGGTAAACTGTCTGTTCCTTGCCTGTAGCCTGGACATTCAGGTGATCTGTTGAGATGAACCACACAGCATCAGTCTGCCCGTCCCCCCTGTCCCTATTGTGGTCTCGAACAAGGACATGGTATGCAACACAGAAATAGCATATATCAATAGCATATATACATGGAAATGATACAAAATCCTAACAATTTCTCTAACTTTGCAAGCAGTCTTGTCACGGTCGCCACTCTAAAATGAAACTGCTACATCGTAAAAAAAATTAATTCATTAACTTGCTCTTTGACTTTTGTCTTTCACACAGATAAGATAGGTACTGGATTTAAACTCTCTTTTGATTCTTTTTCCTAGATGCATACATTCTAAAAAATTTTACCTATCTAAGATAAATAATCTGTGAAAAAAATTTGATTTGACTGTAGATGAATATGTTTTCTTTGTGGCTGCTGTAACGAGAGAACAGTTTAGGTACAGGACGAGTTGGAGGTCGGAGGTTTGTGCATCTCCGGTTCTCAGAGAACGCCAGGGAAGGTTGGAGAAAACTGCTACATCTCGTGATGAAGACTCCGTCTCCCCTCTTGGCCACAAAAGTACTCACAGTCGCCGAAAGATTTTCTGAAAACACTTTCAGAGTGAGAAGGCTAAACAAACAGTGGCATTGTGGTATCTTCTGACTAAGAAACCGGTCGCTTAGGGAACGTCTTGAACACACAAGTTGACGGCGAAATACAGCGCCTCGTTCGGACCGTGTTAGCAGCAGATTCGCCCAGTATTGTTAATTCGCGAAGATATAACTATGAACTGTATTGCTAAACACACTAATAGTTTTTTTGAAGGTCCGGGAATCCAACATCGAATAAAATTTCGTAAACGATATTTACCTTGATTTTCATTTCACTGCACTTCAAATTATTTCCATATGCACACTTATATCAAATTTAAAAAAAAAACAATGTCCAATCGGCATTCTTATCTCAAACAATTGCAATAAAAACATAGCTGCTCCTTTTTTTCACAGCAAAGAGTATTGTCATCACAGCATAAAGCGTTGTTGTCTAAATTGAGATAGTGCATTGTCATTCGCTGGTACTCGCAGCCGCAGTATTACAATCATATTACATCTGGGTCATCATCAGCCGATAGTCACCAGTAGATGCTGATATCGACGGTCAGTACACCGCCGCACCGCTCTCCCGGCCATTGTCATTCTTCGTGACCGGAGCTGCTACGCCTCAATCAAGGAGCTCCTCAATTGGTCTCGAGTGCACCCCGCTTGCCAACAGCGCTCAGCGGAATCAGACGGTCATCCATTCGAGCGCTAGTCCAGCCTGAGGATTTATTTATTTATCGTATCCAAGACATCACCATTTTACAAAAAAAATTATATTACAATGCAAGAGAAGCAGTTATAATACAATAATCCATGGTTATAAGTTAAATTAACTACAACAATATAGAAAAGTATGTAACATATAATGATAAGCGCTAAGGATGCGAAACAGAGCGATTTTCATATCCCACGTGAGGCCCAATACACTGCAGCTTGAATAGCCTTGTCATTTGCTTCAAATAGGTCTTGAGTCGAACACGGGTTGTTTAGTTTCCTGCAGACCAGTAGGTGTTGTGGGTCTTGCTGTTCTCCACACTCGCAGGGCTCGTCTGCACTGATGTAGCCCCATTTTTCCAAGTTTGCTCTGCATCTTGATACGCCTGTTCGTAGTCTATTCAGGGCTTTCCAGGTCGTATATGGGAGTTCAGAGCCAGCTGTGGGTTCTTCCCTGGGGCCATTCCCTGGTCTTCCTGGGTCCACATTGTACCACAGCTCTTCTCGTCGTGCTCTAGGCGATAAAAGAGTTGCTTCAGTTGTTCGTAGGAAACTCTTCCTTGATTTAAGTCGGCGAGGTTGAAGATTGTATCCGAACATTGGGTGCCTGGGATCTGTCTCCTGTTTATGTTTCTCGATTTCTGCGGCAGTCCTTCTTCTGATGTCTAGCGGGGCTATGCCCATGAGGTGGTACAGCTGCTTTGTGGGAGTCGGGCGGAGGCATCCTGTCACGATGCGTCCAGCCTCATTCAATGCTATATTTACTTGTTCAGCGTGGGTGGAATTTTGGCAAACGGGTGCTGAGTACTCCGCAGTGGAGAAACATAAAGCTAAAGCTGACGTGCGGAGAACTGCTGGTTGCGCTCCCCATCTGCTATTTGTTAGCTTGCGGATGATGTTGTTCCTGGCACTCACTTTCATCTTTATGGCCAAACAGTGTTCCTTGTAGGTGAGAGCACGGTCATGTTTAATCCCAAGATATTTTGGTGTGCCGCAGTGAGATAGATGTTGTCCCTTCCAGCTTATGTTGAGTTTCTTCCTTGCTTCCTTATTGCGTAGGTGAAATGCACAAACCTGGGTTTTTGCTGGGTTTGGCTTGAGGTGGTTATTATCATAATAGTCATCCAGCTTTTCAATCGCTAAAGTTAATTTACTTTCTACCTCTTCAAAGGTTTTTCCCTGGGTGGCAACGACTGTATCGTCTGCATAGATGAAGGAGCGAGCGTCCATGCTGATCGGTTGGTCATTCGTATAAATATTATACAGCAATGGGGTGAGGACGCTACCTTGAGGTAGGCCGTTTTTCTGGGTCCGCCATCGGCTCTTCTTCGACTGCAGCGTGACAAAATACCGTCTATTCTGCAACAGGCACTGGATGAATTGCGCCAGTCGGTAGTCTTTTGTGGTGTTATATATTTTTGATATTAACTTTCTGTGGTTTATGGTGTCGTAAGCTGCTGTAAGGTCGATAAAGGCTGCACCTGTAATTTGTTTCCGCTCGTATCCATCTTCTATGTACTGTGTAAGGTTGAGGATTTGTCCACAGCATGACCTTCCTGGGCGGAATCCTGCTTGCTCTTTAATTATGTTCTTGTCTACATGTTCTGAGATGCGATTAAGGATCATTCCTTCTAAGACTTTATAGAGCTGACAAAGCAGGGAGATAGGCCGAAAATTTTTAGGGTCTGTGGGGTTTTTTCCAGGTTTTGGTATAGCTACTATATTTGCCTTCCGCCAAGTCGTGGGGATTTTCATTTCAAGAACACATTTGTTCATCATATCTAGTAACCACCGTCTGGTAACAGGTCCGAAAGTTTTTATTTGTTCTGGGCGTAGATCATCTGGGCCAGCGGCTTTATTGATTTTCACTATGGAGATGGAATCTTCTAATTCTTTCAGAGTAAAGGGGGTGCCTAGGTGGTCTTTTTATTGAGTGCCTCTCTGTAGTTTCTTTCTTGGGTGCTTCCTGTTGGTTTTACCATTAAGTAGAAGTTGATTTGCTATTTGATTTGGTGTGACCTTATACAAATTTTGTGTATTAGATGAGGGGTCATTATCGATGTTTTTAAGAAGTTGGCAGGCCTTTCGGCTATTCTGTTTCATGTCTAGGTTTGTGATTAGATTACACCATTTCATTGTTCTTGAGGCTGATATGGCCTGGAGGAGTTCTTCTCCCGCCATAGTTGTTTCCTCTGAAAAAGGGTTTTCCTCGAAGAGCTGTTGGTAATGTTCCAGAAGAACCTTTGAGTTTCCGTCAAGTCCAGGGATATAACTAGTTCTGCAGCCTCGGGGGATATTTCTTCGGGAGACAGTTTTAACTAATTCAATGAAAGTGTCATATTTTTTCGGGCTAGCATCAAGGTTCTGCACCTCTTTGTCAATTTGTCCCATAGGGCACGTTTAAAATTAAAACGTCTTTGGAAATGGGTGATTGCTGGTTTAACAACTGCTTCAACCAGACATAATATAGTTCGGTGCTGTGTATGTGGGAGGGGTTCTCCCACATCCTTCCTGGTTTCATGTGCTACGTTTTCGCTGACAAAGATGTTATCTGGATTGTATCCACGTTCCACCTGCTGCTGTTGAAGGAATATGGAAGTTTGGGGTCGTGTATTAATTTAAGGCCAGTTGAGTCTGCCCAGGTTTCTAGGTCGTCCCCACTTTTGTCTGTGTGCCTGTACCCCAAGGCTGATCCATGACAGTTGAAGTCGCCCATTACTATTTTCGTTGGTTGTGAGTTGAAGTTGGTTGGCTCACTGAATCTGAACTCCCTGCTCGGTGGCTTATATATAGACGTCACAGTGCAGGACTGTAACCCCACAGTCAAGATTTCGATGTCTTCTTGAGATGTCAGTTCTGCAGATATAATACCTAAGCCCATTTTGGCGAAGATTGCGCTGCCATATTGTTCGTGTGGTCTTTCAATTACTAATTTCATTCCGTGGATCTTTGGTCTTCTATTTGTGGGGCCAGTGGGGGTCTCTTGGATTAGTAAGAGATCACAGTTGTGAGTTTTACATGCTACAGCAAGTAGCACTTCTTTCTCATGAGAGAGCCCTTCAATGTTCATAGACATTATATTTAGCGCTGGCTTTGATAAAAGCCTTTTTGTGGTGTCTTGGTGTTGAAAGGATTGGCCGTTAGGCACAGGCCTAACGCTGCCCAGGGTACGTCCGATCGTTGTCATGATCTTCGGGGAGGCTCCTTTCGTGTACCCCAGCCTGAGGATGGGAATCAGTGTTACCACTGCGGCAAGGCTGCTGGCAAAAAGGGATATACTAGTATCTCGAAAACGTTGCTATTATTAGCCTTACCTGAAAAATCAGATAACAACTTATAAATGTTGAAATACAACGCCATGAACTGTATTCAGTACCCAGAGGAATTGTGCGATGCTTGTTTGATGAAATCGAGCACATAGAAAACTAATATATAGATTTTTTCACCTCCCTATGACTGCGACTAAAGAATTCGATTTATGATACCAAGTTTTGATTATCATGTTTTCTTAATAAAAACGTGTTGACTATCCACATAGTTCAATCACATTAATGTGACCACTGCGTATGTTATTCGCCAACGTGCAATAACCATTCAAAGACGGCAGGTGGCAGCACGGTAAGTGGAGGTTATAAAGGGTGACAAAGCCAACAATCTGCAGGGGCGGATTCCTGACTGGAAATGTAGGAAAAAAGACCCTATGAAATACAGCGTTGCCACGGTAGGTGACTCGGACGAATGAAAGTTCCTCTGACCACGTGCCATGTGTTCATTACGTGTTGCAGGCTGTGTGACTGACGCAGCGTCCTGTAAACAGCAGAACGGTCCGGTACTCTTGTCGGGAACAGTCCGAGATGGTATTCGTGTACGGCCAAGCAGATGGGAACGGTCGAGAGACAGCACGGCTGTAACAGACACCAACCCTCACAGACACCAACCACATGACACAATATTTGAAGACCTTTTTGGGATTTTTTTTGTAATCATGGGTCTTTTCAGACAGACGATCGTGCTGGGAGACGGCAGGTTTGGAGGACCAGGTCCTAGTGTATCCTGTAGAATCTCTTTCATATCATTCGACATTTATACTAACCGTCTAGTGTCTATACTAGCTGTATATAACCATTCGTTCCATATGTTTTATCCCTGCTACCTTCAGAATGTCAAAGAGTGTGTTCTAGTCAAGTGTGTTCCTTTAATTTTACAACTGCTACAAAAATAGATTTTTCTTTTTTTCAAACATATCTTCTAAGGTAAGGAGTAGCGTTCCTACATTTCACCGAAACAACGCTGAATGTGTACCAATGGACTCAAATGTATCTTCCGAAAGAATGCGCCATGTACACTGTGGTGTAACTTGTTAACGGAGACATTTACCATGAGCTAACCTGAACATTCATTTCGATTCGTTTCTGAAATAATCACAAATATTTACTTTAGTTGTGTTTCAAGCTTCGTCTTTGAAAAAGTAAGGAAAATAATTCAAATTCTCCTATTTACCTTTTGGTCGGTAGAAGCAATTTGCAAGCAAATATTAGTTCAGCACGCGTAATATTGAAACGAAACTTTTCTGCACTATTTTCCACAGAAATGATGCTTTTTTATTGTTCTACGTGATATACAATTCATCACAGCCCACCTATTAATTTTTAACGTGCGGCAGTTCACTAGTTCTCAAAGGGGGAAAAAATTCATCCGTATCCAGAAGGCTTTCCTATTACAGGTGATCACATCTAAAATAAAGATGCATCAACTGTCTAAATGAAGTTCCTTGAGAAATTGAGTAGCTTCATCTTTTCGAAAATCAAAATTCCGCTTCACGCCTCGATCCCACAAAACAACTTCAGACCGCCTGGAAATTTGGTTCAAATGGCTCTGAGCACTATGGGACTTAACCTCTGAGGTCATCAGTCCCCTGGACTTAGAACCACTTAAACCTAACTAACCTACACACATCCATGCCCGAGGCAGGACTCGAACCTGCGACCGTAGCGGTCGCGTGATTCCAGACTGAAGCGCCTAGAACCGCTCGGCCACGCCGGCCGGCCCCGGAAATTTCATTCTAGTTTATATGCTGTACGATTCATAATGAGTCGCAAGCTATTATGTTATTTTAAATCCGTCTTGATTGCAATTTTTTTTTTTTTTATTATTCATATGACCGGTTTCGGTTCATTCAGAACCATCTTCAAATCTGATATTTAAGTTACAGGAGTAACCCGTCCAATTCAGCAACTTTCACATGCTACGTCACATCTGTAACTTAAATATCAGATTTGAAGATGGTTCTGAATGAACCGAAACCGATCATATGAATAATAAAAAAAAAAATTGCAATCAAGACGGATTTAAAGTGACATTATAAAATCACTGATTGCTGTTATCCCATAAGACATTATGTCTGTTTTTGCAAAGCAAGCTATTATTATTTAAAGCGACGGATGAGATAATTTTACTTTAAGTGGAAGACTGATTTCTGTAATATCATTCCTCATGGAATACTACTATTAAAAAGAGCCTATTTGATGTGACGCAAATCACTTTATGAACAAAATTATTAATAGTTTTGGAGAACCCGTCTCGTGTATCTCAATAACAGTAACAGATAAACATAATATTGTATCCATCTTCGGCAACTTTCGCTGTATTTGTCGAAATAATCAAGAACCAGTTGCATAAAAGAAATATTATGTCCTCATTCCCTTTCAGGTCCTTATGCATTGCGATTATGTCTGTAGCCATGTGGTTTATAATTCCTGTACAAAAACAATATAAACAAGCCAAACAACAGTAAACTTGTACACAGCCGACAAAGGAGATCAAAATAACCTCTCTGCTTACAAAGACTAGGATAGGAGGTCTTTTCCTGCTGGGTTCCAAGGAACACATTTCCTTTTTCTCTGAGTCATAAAGTCAGTTGCGGCGCACCAAAAATTTTTCTCCTCTGGCAACCTTTTCATCTCAGAGAAGCAATTTCAACCCATGTCCTCTATTATTTGCTTGATATGTTCCATTTTCTGTCTTCCCTAAGAGTTGCAACTCTCTAGAGCTCCCTCTAGGATTATGGAGATTCTACACTGATGTCTTAACAGATGTCCTACCATGCTGTCCCTTCTTCTTGTCAATGTTTCCCATACACTCCTTTCCTCACAGATTCTGCGGAAAACCTCCTCATTCCTTACCCTATCACTCCACCTAATTTTGAGCATTCCGCTGTAACAACAGGTTTTAAATGCTTCGATTCTCTTCTGTCCGCGTTTTACCATAGTCCACGTTTCACTACCATACGATGCTGCGCTTCAGACGTAAGGTCTCAGAAATTTCTTCCTCAGCTTAATGCCTATGTTTAATACTAGTAGACACGAATTGGCCAGGAATGCCCTATTGCCGGTAGTAGTCTGCTTTTTATGGCCTCCTTGCTGCGTCCATCATGGGTTATTTTGGAATACGGAGCATAGGTGACAGAATTCCTTAACTTCGTCTACTTTCTCATCCTCAGTTCTGAGGTCAAGCTTCTTGCTGTTCTCGTTTGTGATATTTCTCATTACTTTTATCATTCTTCCGTTCATTGTATTCATTAGAACGTTCATTCAGTTCTAGACATCCTGTAATTCTTCTTCACTTTCATCAGCGAATCATATGAATGACATCCTTTCGCTTTGAATTTTAATTCCATTCTTGAACCTCACTTTAATCCCGTCAAGGCTTCTTCGATATATAGATTGACAGAGCACTTCTCTCTCTTACGCCCCAGCATTTCGATCTTCATCTTCCAGCCTTATGGTTCCCTACTGCTTCTTGTGCACTTTGTATATTACCCGTTTGTCCCTATGCTTACCCCTTTTTCTCAGAATATCGAAAATCTTATACCATTTTACGTTGTTGAACGCTTTCTCCACGTCGTCAATTCCAATGAACCTGTCTTGATTTTCCTTTCGCCTTGCTTCCAATATGGAAATGAAATGGAAATGAGCGTTTGGCGTCATTGGCCGGGAGGCCCCTCGCGGGGCAGGTCCGGCCGCCATATCGCAGGTCTTATTACATTCGGCGCCACATTGGGCGACCTGCACGCCGGATGGGGATGAAATGATGATGAACACAACACAACACCCAGTCCCTGAGCGGAGAAAATCTCCGACCCAGCCGGGAATCGAACCCGGGCCCAGAGGACGGCAATCCGTCACGCTGACCACTCAGCTACTGGGGCGGACTGCTTCCAATATCAACCGCAACGTTAGACTACCTGTCTGATGCCTCTACCTTTCCTAGAGCC
This sequence comes from Schistocerca serialis cubense, assembly GCF_023864345.2. Taxonomy (NCBI): domain Eukaryota; kingdom Metazoa; phylum Arthropoda; class Insecta; order Orthoptera; family Acrididae; genus Schistocerca; species Schistocerca serialis. The sequence continues at coordinate 1,218,381,688 of NC_064638.1, read as the reverse complement.
AAACTGATCGTCATATAACATATCCTCATTTTTAACATTCTTCTTTATATTATTCTTGTCAGAAACTTAGATGCATGAGCTGTTAAGCTGATTGTGCGGTAATTTCCGTATTTATCAGCTCTTGCCACCTTCTTGTAGTGTGAATGATGCTCTTCGAAAGTCTAATGGTACATCTCGTCTCATACTTTCTATACACCAACGTGAATCTTTGGTCATCCAAAGTTCTTTTAAATTCTGATTCCAGTCCTGGATGCCCCATCTCTTCCCAGTTGACTACGTTCTTCTATCACTCCATCAGACATACTCCCCATTTTCAGTGTACTGTTTCCATCCTTCCACTCTCTCCTCTGTATTTAACAGCGAAATTATCAATGCACTCTTAATCTTACCTCTGTTCTTATTAATTTCACTAAAAGTTGTCTTGACTTTTCTGTATGCTGTGTCAAGCTTTTAAAGCACCTATTTCGCCTTAGCATCCCTGCACTTCCTATTTATTTCATTCCTAAGTGACTTGCACTTCTGTATCCATAAACTTCTCTGAACGTTTTTATACTTCCTTCTTTCGTCTATCAACTACATTGTTTCTTCTTGTACCCATGGTTTCTTCCCAGTTAATTTCCCTGTGCCTATGTTTTTTTTCAACTTCGGTGATTGTCCTTTTCAAAATAACTTCAAGCGTATCTTTTTATTCCTCAACACTTCCGTATCGCTCCTCTTTGCATATTAATTCTTTCTGACTAGTCTCTTAACCTGCAACCAACTCTTCACCGTCACTAAATTTTGATCTATCTGCTCTTGGGTACGCCTTACAAAGCAATATCCGATTCTGGAAACTCTGCCTGACAATGATGTTATCTAACTATAATATTGCTGTATCTGATGACGTTTTCCCAGTAATCTTCCTCCCATTGATTTTTGAACAGAGTATACACTATTGCTTGCCGAAATTTATTGCAGAACTCAGTTACATAAATTAAAGGTAGAGGGGGACAGGGAGAAAGGAGCGAAACGGGAAGGGTCTATGATATCAGCTGCCTCGGAAATTTATGCGAAATCGGCCACGACGAGTGAAAATGTGCAGCGGACAGGCTCTCGAGCATGGGGTCTCCTGCTTACAACCGGTTCACATTACTGTCTAGTGCAACCTATTCGCGGTTCCTCTCGGTTGCTCCATGATTGCTAGGTTTACATTCCTGCTGGAGGTCGGACGTAAATGTTTATCAGCACTGAAGGTTGTGAATTCACTGTACACTGAGACGAATCAATTATATGAATGAGTGGCATCTGTTCTTCCGGAACTTCAGTGCGGATGCCCGTTTACGTTCAGCCTACAATGGGAATCTAAAATGAGGAGCCTGGAGGATATGGGCGGGGACTGGCGAGATGGTCGGCACAATGGCGACAAATACTGTGTGTAGATGACGCAGTGGTTAGCACAACTGTGTAGTAAGCATGACATCCCGGGTTCGAGTCCCCGTCCGCCACACATTTTCATTCATCGCCAGTTTCTGCATGAAGTCAAGATGCAACTCATGTCATTGGGCCCTTGCGTTTCCTTTCTCGCCCCCTCCTCCTTTAGTTTACATCATATGTAACACAGCTGCGAGTGTGACCAGAAGAGCAGAACATATAAAAGAACACAATTAGTTTTCTCCTCTCTCATTTCTATGACAAGCCAAAATTCTCCTATAACGCTTTCTTCTACTCCTACCCCTACAGCAGCATTCCAGTCCTCCATGACAATTAGACTTTCATTTCCGTTTACATACTCAATTAAACGTTGTGATGATCTCATCCCGCAGATACGATAGGTTATTAGTATCGAATCGTTTGCCAATGGAAAGATCATCATTAAACTTTTTCAAATACAGGCTACATGTCCTAAGATATATGGTATGCTTCTTTAATGCAGAGGTTTACTCATCCAGTTGATCAGTGCTGGCTCATCTGCCTTTTAGGGGCAGTTGTCCACCCCAAGGGCAATGGAGTGCCCTGAACCTCTGTCCGCTCCACCGCCCTCAGTGACCAGTCCGCTGGCTGACGTCTTATGCCGGAAGTTATCAGCCACCATTTCTGATGATTTTTATTCAAAATTTAAGCAATGGCGAGGTAGGAACCCGGACCGAGAACCTTGTCGTCGTTGTCGCTAAAGAAGAGAAATTTAGCACTCGCAACACATCACATTTGCTTCAGTGTCCGCAAATTCGCAAGTAATTCTTCATCGACGACTAGAATCTTGAGGCAGTCCGATCATAAGTACACGATCTCGGAGTACTCCTGTATAGACCCATCATTACATACAGCTATATAATGGTGGTCCTCAGTTAAAATGTCATAAAATGTATAAAAAGCAGATGATCACAGTCTTTCGTACCATATTAAATCTAAAATTACCTTAGGCCGTTGCGATAGTCAGAATGACAGTCGGTTAAAACAGCGGATTTTGTATTGTACTTGCCTCACACCAAATTACTCCAGCACACGCTTCTGGTTGGTGGCCAACGGCCTTATTGTTCATCGTCATCTGAAGAAAAGCGTTCCATAGCTGGACGAGCAACATAATGGTACGCTGGTAAACTGAGAGCAGCGAGGAACGTACATGCCGGACGCACTATGAGGAGGTGGTGCCCGATGGTGAACGGCGATTCACCAGCCTCAGGACGAAGACTGGGTATGAGGCTAATCCGGTAAGCACTAGTGGCCCGTCTGATCCCTTCTTGGTAGATAGCGTCAGTGATCTTCTTGTAGGGAGACACTGCTGATCCATACCCGTGTGCATCCATAGTTCAGCCGCGATCGCATGTAGGCCCTTTACAACTGCAGCAGACGCGTCCTGTCCACTTTACAGTACGTGTGCATAGGGAACTTTAGTAATGTCAGTGCTTTCTGGGCTTTGGTCTTCAGGTCCTTCAGCTGTGGTAACCAGAACAGTTTGAAATACACTGCTGGCCACCGTAAATGCAACACCCTGAAGGAAGCATCCGAATCAAGTGAAATTTACACCATGGGTTTGCAGCGATGAGATATGCTACTGATTAGAATTTCAGCGCAGACGCACATTACGCGCGCCTGTGGCGCCACCTCATAGCGCCATTTAAGGCTTGGCGATTTCGACGAGTGTACGTTCGGCACTTGTGTTTACCTTGTGGTTGTTTCACAAGACGATCAGTTATGCCTCGTAGACAACAGCGAACATCGTTTGATCAAGTATCCGAGTTCGACAGAGGAAGGATAGTGGCTTACCGAGATTGTGGATTATCATACAGAGAAATCGCTAGTCGTGTTGGACGAAACCAAACAACTGTAATGCGGGTATGTGACCGTTGGATGCAGGAAGGTACGACGGACCGACGTGGTCGATCGCATTCACCTCGGTGCACCACTGCACGTGCTGATAGGCAAATTGTGCGCATGGCAGTGACGGATCACTCAGTGACATCCCGAACCATAGCACCGCACATTGCGTCTGTAACGCATCATCCAGTGTCTGCGCGTACCATTCGACGCCGTTTACAGCAGAGTGGTCTGTCCGCAAGACGTCCATTGCTTCGTCTACCATTGACGCAGAACCACAGACGTCTCCGTCGCCAATGGTGTGATGACAGACGGATGTGGACGGCAGAATGGAATGACGTTGTCTTTACTGACGAGGCACGCTTCTGTCTGCAGCACCACGATGATCGGATTCGAGTGTGGAGACACCGTGGAGAGAGGATGCTGGACAGCTGCATTATGCACCGCCACACTGGTCTTGCACCGGGTATTATGGTATGGGGCGGTATTGGATATTACTCTCGCACGCCTCTAGTACGCATTGCCGGTACTTTAAATAGCCGGCGCTACATATCCGAGGTGCTGGAGCCAGTTGTCTTTCCTTACCTTCAGGGCTCGGCCACAGCCACATTTCAACAGGATAATGCGCGACCACACGTGGCACGCATTGTCTAAAGGTTCTTCGTCAATAACCAGATTGAAGTGCTTCCCTGGCCGGCTCGCTCTCCGGATCTTTCGCCGATAGAAAACATGTGGTCTACGGTTGCTCAACGAGTGACCCAGATTACATCCCCAGCTGCCACACCAGATGATCTTTGGCAACGTGTGGAAGCTGCTTGGGATTCTGTACCCCAGGAACACATCCAACGTCTCTTTGACCCAATGCCGAGACGTGTGGCAGCGGTGATCTCCAACAATGGCGGCTACTCTGGCTACTGATTCTGGCAGGAACCACATGTCACAGACGTCTGTAAACGTAATCATTTGATACTTGGTCAACATGTTATCTACAAAATAAATTTTGTTGTGCTACCTCTTGTCTTTCTTGGTGTTGCATTTACGGTGACCAGCAGTGTAAAAAAAAAAAAAAAAAAAAAAAAAAATAGGCCCAGAAGCCGTACCATGTCTTTAAAACATAGAATGGTACCCCTCATATGCATATCGTTTAACTTAACGAAGAGAACGATTAAAACCAACACACACGCATTTATCTGTAGAAAACTGATAGCCAATCTTTGTAGCGCACTCATCTACCCTCTGCACTATATGTTGCAACTGACGAGTTGAAGTATTGGAGGAGGAACAGTAAACAACAAAATCGTCAGAACTCCTAAGAAGCGTTATACAGGACTCTTCACCATGTATGTTCTACTGTTGGCTACCGCAAAGAGGATAACACTTAAAATGCTTCCTCGGGGAATACTATTCGCCTGCTCAAAACTATCTGACAACGAGTCACCAACACCGTACCTAAAAAAAGCGCTTAGATAAGAAAGACCATGTGACTATGGGGAAGTGGCCACGAAAGCTCCTTTGGTGGAGCTGCCTTAGAACAATGTGTCACCAGATACGCTCTACTGACATCATAGAATATGCCTGTAGACTGCTGTATGAATGGGAAGGCTGTTCAATAGCCGCTTCTAGCAGAATCAGATTGTCGCCATTGGATATTCCTCTCGGCACCCAGACTGTGAGCGGGTAAGGAGCCGCCTGGAGTCTGACATCCAGACCATGTGACAGTTAGCCATTCTCTCCAAGGTCTTTCCTGTTCGATCCATCAGCTAAGGGGGCACGTTCTGTCCTATCCCAGTTTCAGGAGACATATCAAAATTGATGGTCTCCATAAGTTGGGGAAGTGTTCTGCCTGCTGTATCGAATTAAAACATTCAAGGTGGACTTCCTCTGACGCGGCTTGCAAGTGCCGCAGTATGCTGTGCTGGATCTGGTCGTTACCAGATGCAGTATGGCAAGCCTCAGGCGGTGCCGAATGCAGCTCCCACGTGGGGAAAAGGCAGTTTGAAGACAGCTTTATTGGGTCTGCAGTCCAAATCTCCACTCTGCCTGATCGCACAGCACCGGTGCAATGCTGGAACTTGGCTGGCAGTGGCAGAATAGCAAAATGCTGTGCGGTGCCTGGGAGTTCCCTGGAAACGCCACTACTTCAGACCACTGCTGTTTTTAAGCGATTGCATTTACCGGAAATCCTCCTAAAGGTTTCTCATACTTTCATAGAACAATTCATTGTATGTCCATTCTTCTAATAGATGTTTACAGGGACTTTGGCTGTTCAGTAAAAAATGAAAATTAAAACGCCTGCAGTCATCTCTTTGCATTTAGTTTATTTATGCAAGAAGTGAGAGAGGACAAGTTGCTCTCCCACCTATTTTTGTATACAGAAAATTATTAAAGATTTTCTTATAACCTGACTCACCTTGAGCGTGTCTCTAGAAAGTTTATGGCCTGCGCCGACGTTGATGGAACCCGGTAGGATGCTACAAGCGTGAGGTATTTTTTTGGTTCTTAGCTCGTAGTAATGGCATGTTGGGAGTAGAAAGCAATTGGCAGTGAGCCCATCCCTCAGTAAATCTCACCGGACAGTTCCACAGACGTACAGGGCAGACAGGGCAGCCCCTTGTCGAGACAGGTCTCCAGCAGAACAATGCTGTGATACCTGCAATGGTGCCAGCAAAAGCCTGGGCTGGGGGGGGATGGTCTGAAGGAATGCATCTACACAGCGGAGTCGTAAACCAGGCATTTGTGCAGAGCCATGTGTAATAAAAATACACAAGTTTTGTTCGCTCATATTACAAATAGGACTCTGAACCACTTCCATCAGCCGTCTCGGTTGTATAAGAAACTCTGGTGTCTGAGAAATGTTTAGAGATAGAATCTTTATCACACCTCATAGCTATGACCAACAAGCTCCAAGGTACAGGCGATTTAGATAACGATCGTTAAGATCGTATCTGTTCGCTCGCTGCTGCAGGAAGTGACATGACTTTGGAAAAATTCATCTTCCTCCTCTGTGAGAACTTAAAAAAGCCAGTAATTGGCAATTTCTTTTTTTTCCAAAGACGCAGGTTTCGTAACTCTTGCTTTGGTTCGACATGAGTTTGAGCTGTTGTGTGGGAGGGGAGATTTAGCGCCTATAGAGCTCAGTGATTGGTTCAAGATGGGGTGAAGGTGGTGTCGTTTGTTCACTTTGCAGGAAAAAGCAATTTTTTCTGGAGTGGTGCGACGCACTCGAGTGTGGGTCTTTGATCTGGTAAGCACTTCTGATAGAGGACCTGGCATGTGTGGTTGGTACTTGGGACCTGTCCTGAGACTGACTTCACTTGCCAGTAGTTTAGACTGGGGAGCCTATGGTGAAGTTCTTACTGTACCAACAGTGTGAGTTCAAACGTCTTGGACTGCTTGTTCGACAAGGGCACACTTATTCATTTTTGGTTTACTAGTCTTGACGTTTGGTATCCTTGAGCGTTCTGTTTTATAAGTAGGCCTTATGGGTTCTTGGTACGACCAGCAAACGGGTGTGTCACACACTGAAATCTACCGCGATTTCAGGGCTCTGGTAGAGAGTAAATTGCGATCCGTCTGCCTTATCGACAGACTGTGAGATTTTTGCATATCTTTCATGGCCTTGATCATTTCACAGGTGCCAACTCCACGTCTCACCTCCACTGCACATATCTCGCCAGCTGCAATTTACATCGCCACACGAAGCAAACAGGGTAATGTACTGCCACTCCGGCATTGTCAGGGCGTACAGATCTCAATGGCCACTTGCTCTCAGCTGTATCTATATAAAGAAACTTCAGTAGATATGATCAATCAAAGTCTGCTCCGCGACAGATTGATTCAGATTGCGTTATCCACATTATTAGGGGCAGAGTCAAGCCGTCTTTGCCAACCAAGGATCCTTGTTCAGTGTAGTCTTAAACCAACTGTTAGTTGAAACTTCCTGGCAGATTAAAACTGTGTGCCCGACCGAGACTCGAACTCGGGACCTTTGCCTTTCGCGGGCAAGTGCTCTACCAACTGAGCTACCGAAGCACGACTCACGCCCGGTACTCACAGCTTTACTTCTGCCAATACCTCGTCTCCTACCTTCCAAACTTTACAGAAGCTCTCCTGTGAACCTTGCAGAACTAGCACTCCTGAAAGAAAGGAGACGAGGTACTGGCAGAAGTAAAGCTGTGAGTACCGGCCGTGAGTCGTGCTTCGGTAGCTCAGTTGGTAGAGCACTTGCCCGCGAAAGGCAAAAGTCCCGAGTTCGAGTCTCGGTCGGGCACACAGTTTTAATCTGCCAGGAAGTTTCATATCAGCGCACACTCCGGTGCAGAGTGAAAATCTCATTCTGGCAACTGTTAGTTGTTTATAGTATTCAATCAATAACTTGTTTAGGATAATTTATGGCTGTTCCCTTTAGAAAAAAAAAAGTGTTGTTTGAACACTAAAATTATGCCAAGACAATCAATAAATTTGAATAGTCACCACCAGTGTTACCTTTCATTGTGGCGCCCTATGTCGGGATCTCGGATTGATGGCACTTTCTCTGATCATCAGATCACATTGCCTAGCATAGTCATTCAATTTGACGTCCCTAGCGCAGAATTTTGAATTTATGGCACCTTCTGTGACCGTCAGATCGTAGATAGTGTTGCATAGTGAAGTTTCTGTTCCTCATGTTTAATGTGGTGAACTGGGTAGAATATATTCGCGAGGTTGGTGCCTAGACATAGTACTAATAATTAGTGTATGTGTGTGTTTTCATGTTGTAGTTGTGACTTCTTTGTCGCTTGATTGTTCCTGACAGCGCACGGTGTTGTGCTGATTTGTTAGGATAGATTGATATTTTCGTTTATGAGTATAGACAAGGGTGCTGTTATTTGAATTCGTTTTCAGAAACTAGGAAATCAGTAGCTCACTGGTGCGTAATCAGAGTAGAAACTGTGTGGTGTAGGAATGTGAGGTGTTTAAATTCGTTTGGGTCAGAATTAGAGTGCATGCTTACAAGAAGCAAGGCACGTTTGCTACAGAGTATCGGAAGTAATTGTATTTTGTTAACTATGGATTCATGTCAGATTATTAGCGGTGACCAGGCTGATATTACACGGGATTCTCAGGTAAATGCGGTTGCGGACTGGGCAGAAATGTCAAACGTAGAACTTACAGAGTATGACGACATGTCTCATTCAGGTGACGAAAGTTTTGTTCTAGTAGCCTTGTTGCCGATGTCACTGACATAGTCTCGAAATGTCAATCTCTTGTCTACCTTGATTCCAAGGTGCTTGACAGTGCCTGACCATGGGAGATTTTTATCACTTAACCTGATGCAGAGATTAGGATGTATCCTTTTCTATGTGAAAAGTATGGCCTGTGACCTCTCCGCATTGATGGGTATCTTCCACTGGTTTGCCCATTGCTAAATGTTCTCAAGGTGTTCTTCTATTTTTCTAGCTATATATTGCAGGTTGGAACTACTGTGGTGCATCGCAGTGTCATCTGCAAATAGAGACAAGTGACTTCCTTGTTGCTTAAGGATATCATTTGCGTGGATAGAATAGAGAATGGGTCCCAGCACTGAGCCTTGTGGGACTCCAGCCTTTATTGATCCAGTATCACTTGTAGCTCCTGTGACATGAACATAGAATGTCCTGTTGTGAAGGAATAAAGCTATAGTATGGATGATATGATTGGGGTATTTGTACTGAAGCAGACCGAAGATGAGGCCGAAATGCCACACCCAGTCGAACGCCTTTTCAGTATCAAGCAGGACCGCTCCAGTGCTGTGTCTTGTGTTCCTGGCTTGACATATGTGCTCGATGAATCTGGTCACCTTGTGGATTGTGCTGTGTTCCTCGCGGAATCCGAATTCTTCTGGAATTACAATTTCGTTGCCCTTGAGAATTTTTTTCATTTCGGCTTGTATGAGTTTTACTAGGATATTTTGTAAGACGTTTAACAGAGAAATTGGCCTGTAGTTTTGTGGTAAGAGTAAAGCCTTATTAAGGTTCGGTCGAGTGATGACATGGGCCAGCTTCCAGGGTTTGGGAAAGTAGTTGGGGCTTAAGCAGGCATTATATATTGACAGTAGAAAATTAATTGTTACTGGCGGTAAGTGATGCAGAAGTTGTGGTTCTATGAAGTCTGGGAATGCAGCCTTCTTGGTATGTATGTTTCTGATATGGTGACATATGGTGTCTGCATTTACTGGGTTGGAGGACGTTCTGATAGGGGCGCCTAGTATGCGGTTCACCCTTGGTGGTCGTCGCTGTCTTCGTCCAGTGTTTCTGGTGCTTGGAATTGCCTCTCGAGCGAGTTCGCCAGTGCTTCAGGTCGATCCATTGGATCCTATACTATTCTACGTTCCCCACGGAGCGGCTCTATTGATGTTTCGTTAATTTTTCTGTTTTTAATGATTTTCCAGAATTTTTCCTCATTTCGTTCGGCTTCTTGTGGAACTGCCTTCACTTTGGTAGCTTTATAGCTCCCTTTTGGCCCTCCTGGCCAGTTGTTCAGTTTTTCAGTGGTCGGTTGGGTCTCTACAATTTTGCCACCTTTATCTGGCGTTCCTTTCTTCGGGTACTAGGTTGCGGATATGTGGAGGTAGTATGTCTCTTCAGTGATGGGAGTTATTGTTGTTGTGGCTTTTTTGCCGCATTCTTTTATGATTGTTGTAATTACTTCTATTGCTCTGTTTATTTGGATTTTAGTTTGAAGTGGAGGTAATTCTTGGGTGTGTGCTGCAAATAGTTGGCTGTATTTTATCCCGTTTGTGCTGATATGAAAGTTGACCAGGTTCCAGTTTATCTCGAGGATTACGAGGTTTTGGTCCGAGTCTAAGTCGTTGACCACCGTGGTTGTTGTGTTCCACGAGAGATTTTTAGCTAAAACGATGTCCAGTATATTTGGGCGGCATGTTGTATCGTGGTGATAGTGCGGTGGCCTGTCTGGATCTATAATTGAAGTATTATTGTCCAGGAATCTGCGGAGCATTCTGCCGTTGATATTCGTAGCGCTGCAGTTGCAGGATCTGTGTTTTGCATTTATCTCACCGCTGATAAGAACACTTTGATTTAGCTGGAATAGGAGCTCAAAGTCTTACGGGGACATGCTCCGTCCAGTTGGTGGGTTACAGGCTGCGGATGTGATGACTGTTTTATTGAAGAGTCTTGTTTCTATTGCTGTTGCCTCCATTGCAGTGAGACGAGGTGAGGGGATAGGTCTGTGAACTATTTTGTCTTTGAGCAGGACGGCTGTTCCTCCAACTGATCAGTTTGGTCTGTCGTTTCTGTGGACCTTATAAGTTGTGATTTTGAAGGTCTGATTTGGTTCAAGGTGTGTTTCCGTAATGAGAGCAATATCTGCTTTATGCTTGTCTAGAAATTTCACTAGAGTAATCTTCTGAGCTATTATGCCATTGACGTTCCATCTCATGATGTTTATTGCTCTATTATAGGGGGGATTTCACAAGGCATGGACTACATCTCAATAGGAAAGGGAAGGGTAAACTGGCAGGGTTGTTAGCGAAATTCATAAGAGGGGACACTAGTACTCATGGATGTACCTCTTTTTTAGACTAATATCAGTGTCCAATGAGAAGTTCAGGCAGGCAGGTGCTAAAGAGGTCCAAAACTCACAAAATTCTCACAACAGGAAAGTAAATAATAATGTTACCATATTTAACCAAAATAATGGTGGATTAAAGAAAAAAGTAATCACAAAAGTAAAGTAAAAAATAATGCTACCATTTTTCACCAAAATATTACAGGATTGAAGAATAAAGTAGATGAGCTCCTGGTTTGTTTAGATTAATTGAATCTGATAATGTAATAGACATACTATGCCTGTCTGAGCATCACATTGTGTCTGATATGGAAAAAGTAAATATCAGTGGTTATAAACTAGCTGCACATATGAGTAGACAGAATAAGGTGGGAGGAGGAGTTGCCATATATGTCAAAAATTATCACTGTGTAGAAAGCGTACATACAAAAAAGTTTTGTCTAGAGCAACATACAGAAGCATGTGCCTGTCAACTTAAACTGAAGGAGGGCTCTTTTATAATTGTAACAGTATATTCCTGGAAAACTTGGATGCCTTGTTGTGCTATCTGTCAGATAGGGGAAGCAAATTATTATTTTTGGGGACTTCAATGTTGATTCACTGAAAGAGTGTAATAGGAAGAACGACCTGGAAGTCTTGCTTGGTTCTTTAATTTGACATCTGTCATTAATTTTCCTACTCAGGTAGCAAAGGACAGTAGCACATTGATAGAAAACACTTGTATAGACCAAGGTAGGTTTAAAAACATAAATTCTTGTCCTGCTGAGAATGGGCTTTCTGATCATGATGCTCAGCTAGTTACAGTATATGACATAGCTCCATTCAGTAATTCAAATCTACCCTCCAAAGTTGTGCATTCAATTAATGACTCAACAATAAGAAATTTCAGAGGAAATCTTCAGCAGTTAGCTGGAATGAGGTGTACAAGGAACCTGATGCTAATTTAAATTATAACTTATTTCATGATAAACTTGTAAGAGAATTTGAAAACTGTATCTCCAAGAAATTAGTTAAATCTAATTATAAGAAACATTGCAAAAACCTTGGCATACTAAACGAATAAATATATCTTGTACCCACAAAAGGGAACTGTATCCAACAACAAGAAAGAGTAATGACCCAGAAACAGCCAAATAGAATAAAAACTAATGTGCTGCATTAAGAAAGGTTATTAAAAAGTCCAGAAGCATGTGCATCATGTCTGAGATTAATACCTCTGATACCAAAATCAAAATAATTTGGAATATTATTACAAGAGAGACAGGGCAACCAAGAGTACAGGATGACGGCATCTCCATCAAAGTGAATGGAAAATTGATTAACAACAAGCTGGAAGTTGAAAACATTTTGAATAATCATTTTTTAAATGTTGTAGGGAAAATAGGATCTAAATGTTCATTAGAAGCAGCAAGGCTGCTAATGGAAGAGGCCTTACCCACACCGTTCGATACAATTGAAATTGCACCCACCCCTAATTCGGAAATTACGAAGATAATAAACTCTCTCAAGAATAAAGTCTCACATTGAATTGATGGCATTTCCAGCAGGATAATAAAAGCTTGTTCCCAAGAAATAAGTGGGATTCTTAGATACATATGTAGTAGCTCTCTCAAGCAGGGTATTTTCTCAGATAGACTGAAGTATGCCATTGTTAAACCACTGCACAAAAAAGGGGATATGTCTGATGTCAACAACTACCACCCAATCTCTCTTCTGACTGCCTTATCCAAAATTCTTGAAAAAGTGATGTATTGTAGAGCATGTTCACACCTTCGTAAAAATAGAGTTTTAAAAAAATGTCAGTTTGGTTTCCAGAAGGGTTTTTCAACGAAAAATTCTATATATACTTTCACTAATGAAATGTTAATTGCTCTGACTAACCGGAAGTCACCCGTTGGGATTTTTTGTGATCTATCAAAGGCTTTTGATTGTGTAAATCATGGAATACTTCTAGATAAGCTCAAGTACTGTGGTATGAATGGGTCAGTGCTCTTATGGTTTAAATCGTATCTAACTGGAAGATTGCAGAAAGTTTAAATAAACAGTTCACATAACACATAAAAAACTGCTGATTTCTCAAACTGGGGAACAATCAAGTATGGGGTTCCGCAAGGTTCGGTCTTGGGTCCTCTGCTGTTCGTAATATATATTAATGACTTGCACGGAGATGCAAAGCTGTTACTTTTTGCCGATGATACAAGTATAGCTATCACACTCAACAGACAAGAAATAATTGGTGTAATTGTAAACAATGTTTTTCAGAAAATCATTAAGTGGTTCTCTGCAAATGCGCTCTCATTAGACTTTGACAAAACACAGTATATACAGTTGCGCACAGTAAATGGAATGACACCATTAATAAATATAGACTTCGATCAGAAATCGGCAGCTAATGTAGAATATTCAAAATATCTCAGTGTATGCATTGATTAGGGGTTGAACTGGAAAACACACACTGAGGATCTGCTGAAATGTTTGAGTTCAGCTACTTATGCTATTAGGGTCATTGCAAATTTTGGCGATATGCATCTGAGTAAATTAGCTTACCACGCCTATTTTCATTCTCTGCTTTCGTATGGCATCATATTCTGGGGTAACTCATCTTTGAGTAAAAGAATGTTCATTGCACAAAAGCGTGTAATCAGAACAATTGCTGGAGCTCATCCAAGATCATCCTGCAGACACTTATTTAAAGCGCTAGATATCTTCACTGTAACCTCACAATACATATATCCACTTATGAAACTTGTTATTAACAATCTGAACGAATTCAAAAGTAATAGCAGTGTACAAGACTACAACACTAGGAGAAAGGATGATCTTCACTGCTCAAGGTTAAATCTAACTTTGGCTCAGAAGAGGGTAAATTACGTTGCCAAAAAGTCTTTGGTCCCTTACCTAATAGCATCAAATGCTGACAGATAGCCATATAGCATTTCAAAGGAAGTTAAAAGAATTTCTTAATGGCAACTCCTTCTACTCATTAGATGAATTTTTTGATATAGTAAGTGGGGAATTTCCCAACCCCCTTAAAAAATAAATAAATAAATAAAATTTTAAAAATTTTAAAAAATTAAAAATATTGAGTGTCATGTAATATTTTGTGTAATGTAATATCTTGTATAGACACATTTTATTAACCTGACACGTTCCACATAATTACGAAGTGTCGTATTCATGATCTATGGAACAAGTACTAATCTAATCTAATCTAATCTCTATTTGCCACCGAGAAGGCTAACAGCACCTTGGAATAGAATTTCGACTTTTGTGAAGGAATCCTGTGCCTGTCTTAATTGCTTTTTTATTTATTTATTTACACAAGTTCCATAGGAAGAAATTGAGGAGCCAGTCTCCAAGGTCTTGGAACGTGTCAGTACGTGAAATTACAACATAGAAGTAATAACAGATAAAAGTAAATGTTTATGAATCCAAAAAAGTCCCTCCATAAGTTTAAGTAAGCGCAATCAACAATGCAAAGGGATCAGCTAAATTTTTCAAGGAATTCCTCGACAGAATAGAAGGAGTCACCCACGAGGAAACTCTTCAGTTTCGATTTGAAAGTGCGTTGATTACTGCTAAGATTTTTGAATTCGATTGGTAACTTATTAAAAGTGATGCAGCAGTATACTGCACACCTTTCTGCGCAAGAGCTAAGGAAGTCCGATCCAAATGCAGGTTTGATTTCTGCCGAGGATTAACTGAGTGAAAGCTGCTTATTCCTAGGAATAAGCTAATGTTGCCAGCAATATTGAGAGGCCAGTGTCAAAATATTCAGACTCGTGGAAATTGGTCGAAAAGAGGTTAGTTAACTTACACGATTTATTGCCCGAAGCGCCCGTTTCTGTGCCAAAAACATCCTTTTAGAATGGGAAGAGATACCCCAAAATATAATACCATACAACATAAGCGAATGAAAATAAGGAAAGTAGACTAATTTGCCTGTCGAACGATCACTCACTTCAGATAACGTTCGAATAGTAAAAATGGCAATATTAAGTCTTTCAACAAGATCCTGAACATTGCTCGGCGTTGTTTTGATCGTGTTTACGATTTTTCGGATGTCAAATTGGGTGATGGAACCTAGGAGTTCTTCAATGTGTATACTGAAAAAAGAAGTGTGTGAAATCTTATTAGACTTAACTGCTAAGGTCATCAGTCCCTAAGCTTACACACTACTTAACCTAAATTATCTTAAGGACAAACACACACCCATGCCCGAGGGAGGACTCGAACCTCCGCCGGGATCAGCCGCAAAGTCCATGACTGCAGCGACTTAGACCGCTCGGCTAATCACGTGTGCATGGAGTCCTACTGCTAGTTGCGATGGAAACTCGGAGGTATCGGCGTTGTTTTCCGTTGTAAATGTGGTGTTTGGCTGTGCTCATCCTCGTGTTTGTCGTAGAGCTGGAAAGTTGGCGGGATTTAGTTGTAAGATCTGTTTGTTTCTTTCTTTCTCCAACCTGTTCTGTGCAGGGGTTTTCACGTTCTATTCTCTTGTTGTGTCTGCACGGGTTTCAGATACACTGGACAGTTCTTGTAGCTACCCGTGTGCTCTCCTTTGCAATTGTAGCATGTCGGTTTCGTTTCAGGTTTCTCCTGGAAGTCGGCAGTCTTGTGTTGTTGCCCACATTTTACGCAGTTTGGGCGGAGGATGCAGCTACACGATCCATGGCCCTACTCCTGGCTGTTGTGACACTGGGTTAATCCCTGTGGACTTTTGTAGGTTCTGACCGTCACCTGCATTTGGAACATTGCCTCGAGATCGTATATTTGCTTCGCTTCTTCAGTATTGTCGAGTGTAACTTGGAAGTGGCGTAATGTCACTTTTCTTCTGGGTTTTCTTGTCGACTGACGTCATGTGCACGACTTTGGTAACTGATAGGTTATGCTGTAGGACGGCCTCGTTGATGCGTTTGGGGTCCATAGTCGTTTGATTACAACTTTCAGTGGCTTGAAGGTGTCCATATCATGTGTGTAGTATTGTGTATTGTTGCCAAGACTGGAAATCGGCGTTCTATATAGGCCTCAGTACTGTGCACAACACACGCGCCGTCCATCACAGTTGCTGCTCTCCAAGACTGGGCAGGTGCCGCCGCCATTAGTAGAACACCTGCGGGAACGATATATCGTACTCAGAGACGGTTTTCGAACACTCGGACTGGCCGCACCGAAGGACGTTCAGCCGGCCGCTGTGGCCGAGCGGTTCTAGGCGCTTCAGCCTGGAACCGCGTTGCTGCTACGGTCGCAGGTTCAAATCCTGCCTCGGTCATGGACGTGTGTGATGTCCTATGGTTAGTTAGGTTTTAGTAGCTCTAAGTCTAGGGGACCGACGACCTCAGATGTTAAGTCCCATAGTGCTCAGAGCCATTTGAACCATTCGAAGAACTTTCTGCTAAAAGGAAACCCATTATCTCTATTAATCGAATTATCCGCCAAACTAATTTCAATTGCTTCTTTATAAACACTGTCCCATCAACTATAACAATTTCGTCAAATTTCATACAGTGTCCTCGTATTTGACTAAAGAAGTTGTTCCATACGGCCTGTTACTGTCCAAAATCGTCTCTGAGTGCGACATATCATTGCAGCTTCTAAGGGTGGCGCCACCTGTCCAGTTTTGGAGAACAGCAACAGTGATGGGCGGCGCATGTGCCAGGTACGGTACGGAGGCCTATATAGGACGTCAATCTGCAGTCTTGGCATCCAGGCGATCATTGTAGGCAAAACCACCCATTCCTTCCGTCTCCTCGATTTCTATATCACCATCTACAGCCCTCCCTCAAGTACGTTGGCGTCACTCTAGACCGTCGCCTCTACTGGACCCCACATCTCCGGACAATCCAAGCCAAGGCACGCTCCCGACTCCGTCTCCTCAAGCTCCTTTCTGGCCGCACATGGGGTCTGGGCCCCTCCACCATCCTCCACACCTATAAATCCCTCATCCGCCGTATCCTCTGCTATGCCCATCCCACCTGGATCTCCGCCCCTCCTATCTTGCACAAATCCCTTCAAATCCTGGAACGCCATTCGCTCTGCCTCACCTATCGCATCCGCCACCCCATCCCCTCGCTGATCCTATATGACCTAATTCTGTTCCCACACCTCCTGCTTTCTGTCGAACGGGTACAGATCCTCTGCACTTCCCGCATACTTGATCCCCCTCACCTGCTTGTCTCTCCCATCCTTTCCCACCCCCGTCCGCTGCCGTGCCTGTATTCCAACATCCCACCCGCTCTCCATCTCTCCACCCTCTGCACCCTTACCCAAGGTGGCTTCCACCAACTCCCCCTCCATGATGATGCCCTCATTTCCTCCATCTGCCCCTCCTACCAACTTTGATCCTCCCCTTGCACCCCTTGTGTTTTCCCAAGGGCACCCCCTCTCCCTTCTCTCCTCCCTCTCTTCCTCACTCCCTCTTCCCCCAGCGGGCTTCCCTTCTACTCTCCTACCTTCTTTCCTCCCCCTCCCCTCTCCTCTGATGCTGGCATCTACACCCTCCCCCTCTCCCTCCTATCCCCACCTTTTCCCCCTTTAGCAAGTCTCCAGATTTGTACATGAGCAGTGAACATCAGTGGGCCAGAGATGGTCACCAGTGTTCGTGTGTGCCTGCATGTCAGTGATTCAGTGTTTCATCATTTGCGCTCCATCGTTCACGTGTCTTTTCTGTCATCTCTCTCGTGTCCGAGTACTGAACGTTTTTTATTCGGACACTGCGCCTGTGATCGGCTCCATGTATTTTAATTTTGTCTGTCTACTGTTTTTTATCCACCGTGTTTGTTTTGTTTTTCGATATCTCCTTATGTACTGATTGTATTATCTGTGGCCGAAGAGCGGCGTAGTTTTTGATGCTGCTGGCCTACCTTTCCTGTAAAGATTTAAAAATGACAATAAAGAAAAAAAAAGTCTTGGCATCAATTCTCAGCGGGACTCAGCTGCAGAAGCAATGTTCTCCTGAAGATGGCGAACAGTTGATTACCAAAATACTGAATCGCGTTGATTTTAGGATCCGGCTTTCAAGATTTATTACACTGCGAAAGCCTATTAAGTCACATAAAGATATTTTAATTAATGTGACTTGCTATGTACTTTTTGGGTATGTCGTCCACATGTGCATCTATTTAGTTGCATGGAATCCTCACTGCATCTTTTAATGCGGGATCTCTGACTATCATATGAGACAGAATTCTCATTATAGTTTCTTTGTACCTTACAGTCGTCTGTTTCAGATTGCTGCCAACCCCAGTGATCTAAAATTCGTGACAGTAGTGTTGGTTTTACAATGTATGGGTAAGGACTTTTATTTAGAATATCTAAATGTACTAGTGAGTATGGGACACCATCATAAAATTTAATAAATGATTTAAATGTGTCCTTGTGCATGATTTTAAAATGTGTTGCTACAAGCAAGTACCACATTCGTAGAAGACCGTCTCTGAAATGCGCATTCACGAATACATTATACTCGCGGCCGACTGGCGCGAAGGTCCCGCCCCCAAATGAGCGGCGGCGGAGGCGCGCCGCCTTTGTTGCACGCCTCGCTCACACTGTTAGTGAGATGTAGTCGGACAGACCGCTCACGCCTTTAGGCGCCGCAGTACGCCGGCGAGTGGTGCCTATATCGTGTAATTTATATGCAAGTGACCAGTGCCTGATTTGGAGAGGGAACACAGAGGCACGTGCTCCCCAGACTGGATTGGTATAAAATATAAAACAACGCTTGTTAGAACACTGTATTCATGACCATTGCGTGTATTGTGCACGTGTGTACTTGCAACTATGACCGCTAAATGGTTGTAATAGATGAGTGCACGACATGGGGCTTAACTTAAGCATCACAACGGTCTAAACACTGAGCAAATTAGTCACACAGAAGGCAGCAAATACAGCATACTTAATTATGCACATGACATGGTACAATATCAGTGATGAATCTAAAGCATCAGCAGGAAATAGAACGCAAGGTAGATTCTTCAGACGGTGTCTTGTCACACGTTGATGAGACTTTAATCAAGTTTTCACTTTCTATGATTGAAAGCCTTCGTTAGAGACAAATCTGTGAGTTTGAAAGATGTCTGTTACATTTGCGAACTCCCATACATTATGTTCACTAACTATCTTCTGCAAACGGGTAATCTTTACTGTAATATCTGCGCCCATATTTCGATTTCCGTATGTCCACGCTGCGTTAGCTACGCTAGTTCGTCAGCCAAAGATCTTGAGGTGGGAGCTGCATCGGCCAATCAGGTGCTAGAGTGTTGAGATGCTCTACATGGCGTTCTTCTTCGTGTCTATACTGTTTGAGGCGGTGAAGGTGTGCATTACCCTCTCTGATATATGGTGTGCTTATGAATCTGGCTGCACTGAATTATACTAAGAAAGAGAGAGCGCTAGGTGTGAAAGGAGCTATGAGTTTGTACTGGTGAAGATATAATCGGAATTATGTACACCTCTTCTTCGTTCTCCTCATACAGAATACAACGTAACATGTTTCTACAACTACACGTTTGACGAGCTATGTTAGGACCGGGAGATATGTCAGACACTGATCTCAAATGAAGTAAACCTTTATATTATTGGTATTCAATAACAATATCAAGGATAAAAGGAATCTCATATCCTTATTTACGTTTCATTCCCACTTCAGTTTACGTAAACGAAATATATTATGTTGTCATGGTGGCACTGAGCATTCACAGCGCCTAGCTCCATTGCCTCGAACATAAGTAATGAAAAAGGTCATGTGCTGTTTTTAACAATCAACAGTTCAATGAGAACATTATCTGTCTGACACAATATACTCAGATAGGAAAGAAGAAAACGTTTTTTACTGTTGGTTAGTTGTTTTCTGATAACGAAAGGTAAGTTTGTCTCTAGAACTTCATGTCAGTGGCTACTTCATACTGGTAGTATGTTTTATAATAATGTCACATTACCATTTCACAACAACCAAGTGATACAGATTTAATAGTTGTAGACCTAATTTTTATTTATTTATTTATTTATTGTTCCATGGGACCAAATTAAGGAGAAGTCTCCATGGTCATGGAATGAGTCAATACATGAAACTCTGACACGATATTAGAAACAGATAAAATGAAATATAAAAAAAACATATTCAGGTGACAAGTTGTAAGTTTAAATGACGAAAATCAACAATGTAACACTGGAATTTGCTTAATTTTTTAGCTCTTCCAGGAGCTCCTCGACAAAATAGAAGGATTGAGTCATGAGGAAACTCTTCAGTTTAGACATAAAAGAGTTTTGGCTACAGCTAAGATTTTTGAGTTCTTGTGGTAGCTTATTGAAAATGGATGCAGCAGAATACTGCACTCCTTTCTGTACAAGAGTCAAGGAAGTGCATTCTACATGCAGATTTGATTTCTGCCTAGTATTAACTGAGTGAAAGCTGCTAACTCTTGGGAATAGGCTAATATTGCTAACAACAAACGACATTAAAGAAAATATATACTGTGAGGGCAATGTCAGAATTCCCAGATTTTTGAATAGGGGTCGACAAGAGGTTCTCGAACTTACACCACATATAGCTCGAACAGCCCGGTTTTGCGCCAAAAACACCCTTTTTGAATCAGAAGAATTACCCCAAAAAATAATACCATACGACATAAGAGTATGAAAATATGTGAAGTAGACTACTTTTCGTGTTGAAGTGTCACTTACTTCAGATACTGTTCTAATGGTAAATAAAGCAGCATTTAGTTTCTGAACAAGATCCTGGACATGGGCTTTCCACAACAGCTTACTATCTATCCGAACGCCTAGGAACTTGAGCTGTTCCGTCTCGCTTATAATATGCCAATTCTGTCTGATCAAAATATCAGTTCTTGTTGAATTGTGAGTTAGAAACTGTAAAAACTGAGTCTTACTGTGATTTAGCATCAAATTATTTTCCACAAGCTACGAACTTATTTCATGAACTACATTATTTGTTACTGTTTCAATATTACACACAAGATCCTTCACTATCAAGCTGGTGTCATAAGCAAACAGAAATATTTTTGAATCACCTGTAATGCTAGAAGGCATATCATTTATATAAATAAGAAACAGCAGTGGCCCCAGCACCAACCCTTGGGGAACGCCCCACTTAACAGTGCCCCATTGGGACTGAACATCGCTACCACTCTCAATATCGCGGAGAATTACCCTCTGCTCTCTGTTCTTAGAGTAAGAGGCGAACCAATTGGAAGCTACTCCCCTTACTCCATAATGGTCCAACTTCTGCAGTAATATTTTGTGGTCAACACAGTCAAAAGCCTTCGTTAAATCAAAGAAAACACCTAGCGTTCGCAACCTTTTATTTAATCCGTCCAAAACCTCACAGAGAAAAGAGAATATAGCATTTTCAGTTGTTAAACCATTTCTAAAACCAAACTGAACATTTGACAGCAAATTATGTGAATTTAAATGTTCCAAAACCTTGTATATACAACTTTCTCGATAACTTTAGCAAACACCGATGGCATAGAAATAGGTCTAAAATTGTCAACATTATCAATGCTCCCTTTTTATAAAGTGGCTTCACTACCGAGTACTTTAATCGGTCAGGAAACCGACCACTCTTAAAGGAAAAATTACAGATATGGCTGAGTACTGGGCTAACATACATAGAACAATACTTCAGTATTCTGCTAGATAACCGTCATATCCATGAGAGTTCTTGGTCTTTAGTGATTTAATTATTAACTCAATCTCCTCTTGTCAGTATCATGGAGGAGCATTTCAGGTAACAGTCTCGGAACACTTTTTACTAAGAGCGCTATATGATTCCCTGTTGGGACTAGGTTTCTATTTTGTTCTCGTGCTATATTCAGAAAGTGATTATTAAATACTGTACATATATGCGACTTATCAGTAACACGGACATTCCCACTACGCACTTATTCTATAGCCTCGACCTGTCTCTGCAGACCAGCAACTTCCTTTACGACTGACCATATGGTTTTAATTTTATACTGAGACTTAGCTATTCTATCTGCATACCACATACTTTTTGCCTTCCTAATAACATTTTTAAGCACCTTACAATACTGTTTGTAATGGGCTGCTGCATTTAGATTTTGACTGTTTCTAACGTTTTGATATAATTGCCACTTTGTTCTACAGGATATTCTTATCCCTCTAGTCAGCCTCCCGGGCTGCCTGTTTGTGCTAGTACCCTGTTTTAAACGTTCTAACGGAAAGCAAAAAAGTCTTGAGAAAAGCATTATATTTATCGTCTACTGTATCAGCGCTATAAACATCTTGCCACTCTTGCTCCTTGATAAGGTTTACAAAGGTCTCTACAGCAACTGGATCAGCTTTCCTGAACAGCTGATGACTATATTTAACACGTGCTGCAGCACAAAAATCTTTTAAAGTTAAATTTTGTGCATCATGATCTGAAAGGCCATTCACCTTTTTGCTAACAGAATGCCCTTCTAGTAATGAGGAATGAACAAAAATGTTGTCTAGGGTTGTTCTACTGTTCCCTGGCACTCTCGTTGGAAAGAATACGGTTTGCATAAGATTATATGAATTAAAGAGGTCTGCCAGCATCCACTTCCTTGCACAATCACTTATACAATTAATATTGAAGTGAACCAAGAACCTCCTCTAGCTTTAGAAAAAATGTTGTGAAATCGGAGTCTGGGGATCTATAAATAACAACAATTAGAAGTTTAGCTCCGTTAAATTTAACCACACCTGCACAACATTTAAACACCTTTTCAGTGCAGTGCTTTGAAACATCAATTGACTCAAATGGGATGCCGTTTTTCACATACATGGCTACTCCCCCACACTGCAAAGAGCTCCTCGAAAAGCTGCCAGCCAACCTGTATTCTGGTAAAGGAAGCCTCTGAATTATCACCTTATTTAAGAAGTGTTCAGATATACCAATAATTTCAGAGTCAACATCTATAAGCAGTTCACTAACTTTATCTCTGATACCTTGTATATTTTGATGAAATATAGTAATTCCCTCATTACTCGGATACCTAAGCTTTGTCAAAAGTGATTCCATTGTTAGAGAGACTTCCCTTAGGCAGGAATACCTATCAGCTGACTTCAATCTAAATCAATTTATTTCCCGCTGATTAGATCAAAACTAAGAGTTCACCATAAAATTCAAAATTAGATTCGGATATGAGGAGGTCAGTCAACGATCAATACTAAATCATTTCAAATGCCGAACATTAACCTTAACTGTTGCGCGACGTACGTGTGTCTGTGAAGAATTCCACCTGAGAGCAGTCAGACTGCACAATGAAATTCTGCTCTTTGGGGTTTTATTCACTTTACAAAGAGGGCATCATTAATCTGGACAATTTCAGGTCGAACTCTAACATCCACTACTGTGAGCAGAAGCTTTTGCCTAGTCACTTTTTCGCAGAAACCATACAAGTTGATTCACTGCGCTTATTTATTTCTCAGTAATGTTATACAAAATTTTACTCGCTAGTGACTCATCTTCAAGGTATGAAGTCCGCATTGCATAGGACCATATGGTAAGAACACTTTCGGTCACCTTGTAGACAGCTAAATAAGAATTAAAGAATTTCAATTACAGCACCACATCGTGAAAATTGTTGTCATTAGTCGATTAGAATTCAAAAGGTATTATGCCAGCCATAATTACAGTAATAGAAGAAAAATGAGTAATTTTATAATTTGCTTTAGTTCAGAATAACGTAAATATTTCAGCTACCAGAATCTGTAATGACTTATACAATGACATTGAGACTTATAAAATGACATTGACTGGTTGACAGGTGAAATTCCATCCGGGCAACTCATTCTATGAAATTGAAGAATTTTTACGTGGAGACGTGTAGCTTCTTTATTTCATCATCGTTACGTACTCTTCTATTAAAACTAACTGTTTTCGTTTATATAACCTCGTTAGTATCATCGTCATAATCAATAGAAGCAACGATTCTGGCAGAAACGTTTTTTTATTTTCTTTTATAACAGTGGTCATAAGAGAATATGATTTCATTATCAATTGTATATATTAGGACAGTCTTCAGGTTTCAATGTCAATGTGTAAAAAGCCCATGAAATAAAAACTATTACGACAGCAGGACGACGTCAGCTGAAATGAAATACCCAATACATCGAGCATAGACAGAAGTAAATACTTAATATGGCACACTGTATCTCTGGACATGATGGTTGTATTCCGCCTCGTTTTTATTCTATGGAAAGTTTACTTGCTGACATTCCGATATGAAGAGGGTCACTGAATGAAATCAGTAATAATTACACGTACGTTTGCGTTCAAGCACCGGGATGAAAGAGAATGAAAATCATTATCTGTAAATGGTCAACATGTAGTCAAATTTAGATACCAGTTAAAAGCACTATCTGATCAGACATATTCGGATGCCCCTATGTAATGCGGAAATGGCCATTAAATACCTCGAGAGGTGGACCCGCCAGCATAAGGAGGAGGAAGAGGAGTACTGTGTTGTCAGTAGAGAAGTAGCAAACAACAGAATGGGACCGTCAGGGGAGCTCAGTGACTTGGAACGTGGACTAGTCATCGGATGTTGCCTGAGTAACACGTCTATCAGGGACATTTCAGCCTTCTAAAGTGGCCCAAGTTGACTCCTGGTGATGTGACCGCGAAGTGGAAACGTTATGGAAGAACCAAAGCTGAACCAAGACAATGCAGACCCTATGCACTGACGGACATCTGCCATCGACCATTGCGGAAGGTTGTTTAAAAAAAATCAAATAAATCAGCAGAAGGAATCACTCGTTAGGTTCGGAGTGCTACTACTACTTCAGGTACCACATTATCTGTGCGTAGGAAGTTATGAAGAGTGGAGGTACAGTGGTCGAGCAACTCCTTATGATCAACACATTATAGTCAGTGCTAAGCAGTACTTTAAACTGCGTAAAGAGCGACATGACTAAACAGTGGATGACGCGAAACGGGTCATTTGAAGTGATGACTCACGCTTTACCCTTTGGGTTTGGCCTATAGAACGTTTCTTTCCTTCACGTTTAGTGCCAGCACAGAAGCAGGCAAGAGACGGTGTTTCTCGTGATTAGGGTGTGATACTCATACCGCGATTAAGAAGGCGCTAAAAGTAGAAGGAAATGAACACATTGTGTACAACAGAACAATAGTTCAGATGTGATGATTGTATCAGCATGACAATGAGCCATGTAATAAGGCAGTATCCGGGAAGCAATGTTTTGTGGACAATAAGATTCCTGAAATGCACTGGCCTGCTCAGAGGGCCGACTTTAAATGGAATATTTCCGTCATACGTTAGAACGTCGACCTCGCTCCAAACGCAGCATCCTGCCTTCTCTGGTTTGAACTAATGCGAGGACTATAACGAGAGTAAGGTCCGATCGGTAGCGAAATGGATACTACAGCCTAAATTTAAAAAATCGAAAGTGTTTTTATTTGCAACAGCGTTCTAAAGCTTCCAGGTGCTTCTCTACAAAGTCGGCGCTCCGACTTCAATATTTGTCGCAGCGTTCTACCGACTGTCCAATAACCTCGTCATAGGGGGCGGCCGCCTGTGCATTCCGCAATTCTACGATGGTCTGCAGCTTGTTGTCTGTGCCAAAATGTTGTCTTCATAGTCAGCAGTTGACGGTAGCAGCCAAGTCCGGGCTTTGTGGTGAATGATTGAACGTTTCACATCGAAAACGTTACATTGCTCCTGTAGTGTGCGGCAGAGAATTTTCGTGAAGAAAGAAACGTGTGGCAGGCACATTGTGCGGAGTTGCATGAAATCAGGCGAAACTTTACAATGGGCACTCACAATTTGTGGTACACAATATTGTTCTAGAAGTATTTACTTGTTCAATGTGTACTTAGAACTGAAAAGAGCGAATTGATGTGATCGACAGGCATACTACAGACACTGTCCGACACATCTGTGTAAAGCTTCATCAGATTTCCAGTCGACTATCGGACTTCAGTTTCCTAATAGCCCTTATACTAAACTGCTGTGGCTGTGTTATTCTAGAGTACGTTGCAATGCCCTTCAGACATGCATGTCTGTATTGTGCTTGGTTGCCTTCGAAATACTCTTGTCTATAATTATTACACCACTCCCAACGGCGTTTCCGCTTCCGGAAGCAGTCTTGGGACACCTCTTGCTGGATGCAACGAAGCGCAGTCTGCGAATTTGTTCTCATCTATCGTTGCAAATTTTCGTCCTTTCAATGGGATTTTGAACTTTGGAAATAAAAAAGTCCATAGGAGCCACGTCCAGAGAGTTCAGGGGATGAGGGAGCACAGTGATTTCGTTTTCTGTGTAATAGTCACGCACCAATGCGGGTGCATTATCGAGATGCAAGAGCCATGAATTGTCTCGCCATATTTCAGGACATTTCCTTCTCATATTTGCTCGCAGGCGTCGCAACACGTCTCGATAGCACCATCGATTAACTGTTTGTCTCTGTGGCACGAATTCAAGATGCACTAATCCTTCAAAGAAAACCAGCAGCATGGCTTTAATATTTGACCTGCCCTCCTCTCGCCGGAGGTTCGAGTCCTCCCTCGTGCATGGGTGTGTGTATTGTTCTTATAATAGGTTATTTTAAGTAGTGTGTAAGTCTAGGGACCGATGACCTAAGCAGTTTGGCGCCTTAGTAATTCACACACATTTAAACATTTTTTGACCTGACCTGAAAAGCAATTTTTGGTCTTGGAGAACCTTCCCCGACACATTGTGAAGACTGAACCTTTATATCAACATCATAACCGTAGATCCACGTTTTGTCATCAATTACGATTCTCTTCACGAACATTTAGTATTCATCTGAGCTATCCAAAAGCGCTTCAGAGTTTGCGAAGCGAAGATGTACCTGGTCTTGATTCATGAGCCTTGCGACGAACTTGGCGAGAACACGATGCTGTGTCAGGATTTCATGGCATAATCCAACCGAAATATTACATTCTTCTGCAATCTCTCAGTCTCTCAGTTTTCAAGTGGTACACTCAATGTCGTTGACGTTCCTCACATGGCCGTCGACGGTAGACGTATAAGGGCGTGCTGAACGAGAGTCATATGCACCTTCCGCCCGGCCACTTTTCGACAGTGTGAAACATTCGTAACACCGAGTACGGCTTAAGCACTCATCACCGTAGACTTTTTTCATCATTTGGAGTGTCTCTGAAGATATTTTTTTGTGTTTTACGCAAAAAATAAGTCTGCCATCTCGAAATTCTGTAACTGTGCGACTCAACGTTCTACTTAATACAGAACTGAATAATAACTGAGAGACAGGCAGTTATACAATTGACACAGGCGCGTGCAGGGGATGCCAAACTTATTTCGCTCCAACAGACCATTGGCGCGACATTACGAAAGTTCCGGAATTTCTTAAACAGATCTCGTACATTACAACAATATAAGCAGTATAGTCTAGTGTTGGATGCCTAATAACTGGGCTTCGACTTAAACCATACATCTCCTCCGGTACGGGACTCGCAGTATCTGTACGAGAGTAGGCTGTGTACGAAAGGAGGAGTATTGAAAGACGTGCACTTCATTCACCATTCAGAGCTCGTATTACATATTTCTAATCCCAGCATTCTGGTACTCGGTAATATAATAATTCAGGCCATATTAATAGTCTCTATGGGTTGCCTAATCTATCTGACGATGTTTGTCACACACTGATCTGTGAGAGGAGCTCGGCGCTAGGAATTTTCTTTATTTATGGGCGAGGGCAGCAGTCTTCCTAGCAGCTATGATGGCTTACCAACCTTGTAACTGCTATTTCTGCTCGATTTTAACGCCGCGAGGTCGCCTCCCTGTGAGATTCCGTTCCTCTGATTGGCCAGTTCAGGTGCGCACCCGTTTTTCGCAGGTGGGCGCCAACCGCCCTCCGCGGGTGGATAGTGGACAAAGGGGCAGTAGGGCAGTTCTAGTGTGACCATGCCTGAGACTGGAGGTGCTGCTTCAGGAAGATGGAGTGTGGGTAAGCACGAGCGCCGACGTGCAGAGGAAGCCTTATAGGTCATTTTACTGTTGTGCGTTCCCTAAATTACGGTTTACGCAATTTTGCGGGTTATAAGACAACAGGTTTTCCTTGTACAGTTGGGCATAATGTGCGCGATGTGTTGGTTAGTCACAGTAGCTTGCAGTTCGGCAGTAAAGTGTATACTTTCATGCTCACTTTTCCGCTTCGTCTGGCAGTAGCTCTTTCATTTCACCCGTGCAAGATTTGACTTAGAATTTAGGTTTTCATAGCTTGAAAACTTGTGCCCTTTGTCCCACGCCACGTGGTGAGTGTCTGGCGCCCCTTCATGTTTCTTTAACGTGGTCGGACCGCGAGCCAAAGTTATCTAGTATCGCCTGTATGAATAGTTTCGCGTCTTGTTGGTTTTACTCCTCTAGTACAGGAGGCTATCTAGTGATTCACCCCCAGCAGCATCTTTCTTAGTCTTAGGCTGATTCATGGTGGTGGTGGTCGTTGAATGCCTGCAACCCCTTCCTTTAGTAAATTGAACTCCATTTGATAATAGGGCGATCGTTCCTTCCTTTTCTCCTGCTATCGTGGCTTATTATGGACGTACGTTGGGGCAGGCTGCTGAACTCAATTCTTTCCTCCCCCACCCCCATTTGATTGTATTATTGTTCAATTTTCAACTGTTAACCTTCATGCCCTCGCGCTAGAAATAGTCACGCGAGCGCTCGCGCAGGCGGTCGACCGACCGCCCGACAGTTTTCATCAACCTCTTGAGGTTTTCCGATTTTAAAGGTCATATTTCCATAAAATATCGACATAGGATATCTCACACAATATTGCATACACATTTGTAATCAAAATTAATTATTTAACAATAATATATACAATGGAATACAAAAAGGAAGCCAGATACCCAAACGAAATATAAGAACATTTTTTTAATTGCAATGTCTTGGGACTATATAATGTAATACTTAAGACTATAATTATTCACTGTCTTAACTCATCAAAAGAAAAGCAAATTTTGGTTTGAAAAAAGAATTTTTGATTGAAAACGTCGCAAACATCTCTGTCAGATGAAAAATGCTGAACAGTCTGTATCGATTTCATTTTCGTTTTGAGGCTGACAACAATTATTGCACGTAACTGTTTTGGTTGAATGTCGTGGACAGACGTTTCTTCCACATTCACCGCATTCTCGCTTTGCTTTTATATTCTTTTTTGACCCACACAATTAACATATTCCTCTCCTTGTAGGGGTTGATACAGCTGGATAAACTATGTCACTCTCTCTGTAATTTTCCAAAAGTCCTAACAAATCTTTTGGTTAATGCTTCAATTTAGGTCTTTCTTTCAGGTTTTCGCTCATCAGTTCCAAAGATAACTCAGGTAAGAATTGTCTTCTCGTTTTTTCTTTCATATTGCATGTGTTGAATTGAAAAATGCGCAACGAATTTATTCCCGCCAAATCAAGTAATCGGAAAAATATACATGCAGGCCATCTTTGTGTTCTTATTGATGTTGAAATTCTGGAGCACGTGAGGTCGACAGTATCAACTCCACCTTTGGTTGAATTATAGTCTGTGATTTGTACAGGTTTTTTTTGTATCTCCATCAATGCTGTTGGCATCATGCATTGTGGAGAGCACTACTACAGCTTTCCTTTGTTTTTGTAATCATTGAAATTAAAGTTTTGTCATCTTGACAACCGAACATGTAGTCTCCTGCCAATGCATTTCCATTTACTGTCACAAATTCTGGGGAATTTCTTTTTCATTTTTTTCTCATTGTACGTAAAAATGTGAGGCCTTTGCTGAGGAGGTATTCAGCCAACGGGTAACTTGAAAAATAATTATCAGTTATTACATTTCTATTTGTTCCTTCTATACATTCAACCAATCTAGCGAACCAAGTCGTATGGTTTGTTGGAGAGTACAGTAGGGCCTGGCACATGTTTTCCGCAGTACACTTCTAAATTATATGTATAAAAAGTGCGTGCATCACACAATGCATGCATTTTTAACCCGTATTTGGCTGGTTTTTGAGACATGTACTGCATGAATGAACATCGTCCTCTAAACGCAATCAACATCTCATCAACAGTGTTAAATTCCCCTAAACTAAATGATTTTTGGCTGTTAGCAATGAAAGAAGACAAAATTTCTCGTTTAGGAGCAAGTTTGTCCGTCGCTTCACGTTCCAATCTCGTGTTTAGGTCGTCAAATCTTATAGCTCGTAGCAAAAATCTAAATCTACTTAGGCTGAAATTGGCTCGCAAAATTGTCAGACCTGTTCCATTGCTATTGAAATATTCAAAGAAATTTGCACGGTTTCCTCTTTTGACCGCATATCAAAAACATAGCACCAAACAATACTAGCATTTCAGCCGTTGTTGTCGGCTTATAATCCCTTTCACGTACTTCAGAGTTACTGCTTCCTTCTGCCAGAGCTTGACGTGCCAATTTTTTCCTCTCAATACAAATATTCGTGTTCCTTACGATCCCTTCTACCAGTTATTAGACACTGAAAACTTTCCAGTCGAGTTTCACATTGTCTGGCTTGTCCTCTAGGACCTGGTAGAGTTTTGATAATATTTTTTGACTTTGATTTTGTGCTGGTAATATTGGCACTACTGGCCCAAACAGTTTCCATGTCTTTACCTATATAAAATCTGATGTAATTTGTTGGTAGCTTCTGTTGATCTATGTCATTTTCTCCCCCGTTTACCAAATTAGTTTCCGACTCACTTTGATGTATATCATCTTCAATCCATTCTTGTTCATAATCTGGGTCATCGGAAACGTCATCTTCTAGGGATTCCTCATGGCCTTTCCCCTCTGCTTCCTCTCTCTCCAATTCAGCCAAGATACTATGTATGTCATCAGACGTAAGGTTTCGTCGTTCCCTTTAAAAAATAAAAATAATTGTTACTTTTGCCAACAGAAATTTCTTAGAATGACGAAGTGCTAAAGTAGAAAGAAAAACAAAATTTGTGAATGGCAAAATTTATAGAAAGTAATGCACATTCACTAGAGAATTGGAAGAGTCTACAAAATTGAGGAAATATGGGGGAATTACAAAAAGAAATACTTACATTACGGAGTAGAAGAGTAGAACAAAGTCTCGTAAGCGCTCGCAAGGCGGTAACTGACCGTTTTTGTAAGTGCCGTAAGCGCTCGCAAGGCGGTAATCTGACCGGCGAACGTGTTCGGGCCTATTTGAACTTGTCCTGAGAAGCAGAGAGGTGCGACTTGGACGAACTTTGAGCAGCATCTGCCGAAAAAAAAGGTGCAGCTAGAGAATACATGTCCCTCCCGCCGCCTCGTTACCTTTGTGGAGTAAGTATGGCGCGAAATTGCAAAAAGGCGGTCACTTCACCGCCCGCGCGAGCGCGTGATTGTTAAGTAAATGAGTCGTTTGATTTTCACATTCTCCGTTTCATTACGTGAAATCACCCTTAGTGTGACAGTAGAATAATGCAGAACTATATCGGTTGCTGTAAGACCCGCCAGGATAGCCGAGAGCGCTAACGCGCTGCTTTGTGGACTCGGGTAGGCGCGCCGGCCCCGGATCGAATCCGCCCGACGGATTAACGACGATGCCCGATGTGCCGGCCAGCCTGGATGTGGTTTATAGACGGTTTTCCACATCCCGCTAGGTGAATACCGGGCTGGTCCCCATGTTCCGCCTCAGTTACACGGCTCGCAGACATCTGAACACTTTCGCACTATTCCATGGATTACACTCGATGCAGACAATTTGGGTACACTAAATCCGTCCCGTGGGGGGGGGGGGGGGGGGGGGTACAGGGTGGCGGCAGGAAGGGCATCCGCCCACCCCTTAACCATTAACATGCCAAATCCTGGCTGACCCTGCGTAACTACGGCACAAGGCTCAAGCGATAGAATATCGGTTGCTATAACGCCGTGCAGGTCTCACGCCCTTAATGATAGGATAGAGATTCAAGATCTCTCACCTGGAACGATCTTTGCCCGCATGGTACCGATAATAGAATAATAATTTTCAATTATCCCCCATTGATAAACTGGGAAGGGTTCACAGCTCAGTGTGATTAGGTGAGCACTAAATCATCTTGATGTGGTGGAAGTATTGGGCTCTGTTTTACGTTGCTGATTTAGAAAAAATATCAAAATTACAGCACCTAAAGCAACGGACAGTAACCTGTAAAAGAAAATGAGCCACCGATTTCAGTATGCTCGGGTAGCCGAGAGAGAAGGCGACCGCTCACGTCAAGTACAAGATCCAGGTTCGAGTCCCAGCCCGGCACGAATTTTCACTGCCACCAATTCAGAACGCAAACAAGGTTTAGCCATTGTTGTTGTGGTCTTCAGTCCTGAGACTGGTTTGATGCAGCTCTCCATGCTACTCTATCCTGTGCAAGCTTCTTCATCTCCCAGTACCTACTGAATCTGCTTAGTGTATTCATCTCTTGGTCTCCCTCTACGATTTTTACCCTTCACGCTGCCCTCCAATACTAAATTGGTGATCCCTCGATGTCTCAGAACATGTCCTACCAACCGATCCCTTCTTCTAGTCAAGTTGTGCCACAAGCTCCTCCTCTCCCCAATTCTATTCAATACCTCCTCATTAGTTATGTGATCTACCCATGTAGCACCACGTTTCGAAAGCTTCTATTCTCTTCTTGTCTAAGCTATTTATCGTCCACGTTTCACTTCCATACATGGCTACACCCCATACAAATACTTTGAGAAACGACTTCCTGACGCGTAAATCAATACTCGATGTTAACAAGTTTCTCTTCTTAAGAAACGCTTTCCTTGCGATTGCCAGTCTACATTTTATATCCTCTCTACTTCGACCATCATCAGTTATTTTGCTCCCCAAATAGCAAAACTCCTTTACTACTTTAAGTGTCTCATTTCCTAATCTAATTCCCTCAGCATCACCCGACTTAATTCGACTACATTCCATTACATCGTTTTGCTTTTGTTGATGTTCATCTTATACCCTCCTTTCAAGACACTGTCCATTCCATTCAACTGCTCTTCCAAGTCCTTTGCTGTCTCTGATAGAATTACAATGTCATCGGCGAACGTCAAAGTTTTTATTTCTTCTCCATGGATTTTATGACCTACTCCGAACTTTTCTTTTGTTTCCTTTATTGCTTGCTCAATATACAGATTGAACAACATCGGGGATAGGCTACAACCCTGTCTCACTCACTTCCCAACCACTGCTTCCCTTTCATACCCCTCTACTCTTATAACTTTCTGTACAAATTGTAAATAGCCTTTCGATCTCTGTATTTTAACCCTGTCACCTTCAGAATTCGAAAGAGAGTATTCCAATGAACATTGTCAAAAGCTTTCTCTAAATCTACAAATGCTAGAAATGTAGGTTTGCCTTTCCTTAATCTTTCTTCTAAGATCAATCGTAGGGTCAGTATTGCTTCACGTGTTCCAACATTTCTACGGAATCCAAACTGATCTTCCCCGAGGTCGGCTTCTATCAGTTTTTCCACTCGTCTGTAAGGAATTCGCATTATTATTTTGCAGCTGTGACTTATTAAACTGATAGTTCGGTAATTTTCACATCTGTCAACACCAGCTTTCTGTGGGATTGGGATTATTATACTCTTCTTGAAGTCTGAGGGTATTTCGCCTGTGTCATACATCTTGCTCACCAGATGGTAGAGTTTTGTCAGGACTGGCTCTCCCAAGGTTGTCAGTAGTTCTAATGGAATGTTGTCTACTCCGGGTGCCTTGTTTCGACTCAGGTCTTTCAGTGCTCTGTCAAACTCTTCACGCAATATCATATCTCCCATTTCATCTTCATCTACATCCTCTTCCATTTACATAATATTGTCCTCAAGCACATCGCCCTTGTATAGGCCCTCTATATACTCCTTCCACCTTTCTGCTTCCCCCTCTTTGCTTAGAACTGGGTTTCCATTTGAGCTCTTGATATTAGCCATATTCGCAAAATGCGAATATGATTTTCGTATTCTCTGGTTTCGGATCTAGAGGAAGACCGGTTTGTCATTTCTCCACAGACGTTCAGACTCCTCATAGAAACTATCCGCCAGCAGAGATCAACGGTCATCAAGGTGACACCCCATGTTAAAGTGCACTAATAACTTTCTGGAGAATTTGATCACATAGTGTGTCCTCTCCAATGAGTCATACATCGTCATTGCAGACAGATATGCCCTTGGAAGACGCCAGTAACTAACTAACAACAACACTGAGTGTTTATGGATCTAGACTGCTGGTTTCTGAAGTCACGTGGCGTGCAGAAGCCCACTGAAAGTTGTTCCCTTACTCACACTCAGTGCTGTTTTTCTGGGAGAACTCTGGGGGATGCGTACCCCTAAACTTTTTCGTCTACAAAGTAATTTTTTTACGATGTTGAGAACTTGGGAGAGTGCCAAAGATTTATTTCAGGAACGTAATTTTTTTGTTTCATTTTTTCGTGTTGGTAATTGCAATACGGAACGATACCAGTCCATTTTTTGGTGGGAAAAACGATGTCATTGACTGTTTCAATCATTTCGAAGCTGCGGCAACCGACAAGCGTGTAGTTCCCTCGCCCGCTAATAGTGGGCGATGGTTGTGCTAAACGGATATGCATACGCTCAAACACCGAGCTACCGGTAGATGTCTCTACGGTCCCGCTAGCATGATCCTTCGCGATTCAGTGCTGTCTTTGTTTTGTTGTTCTTTATTCGTTTGCGCTTGCTGTTACGTTCTTGCCGGTTGTGCGAAGTTTTACAGTGTGTGCTGTCCTTCTTTGCAACTTGTAAGTTAAGCTGGACGTGAGAGATGAGCATAAAACTAACAAACTGTGCTTCATTTGAGGTGATGTAAACCGAAGTATTCGATACCACATTCTCTTGTATGTTTGGATGTTTCTCGGTATCGCCTGCTTCATTTGAGCTAAGTAAGCTGAAAAGTCCGATAACCCTTTTTTTTTGTTAGTTCGACATGTTGATGACGTCATGCCTAAAAGCAGACGAGTGGTATCCCATGCTTCAGTTATAAGTAATTTTCGCTGCATTATATCCAATGTTGGAGTACCATAAAACTTTTTTTTTGGAAAAAAAAGCACTGCTTACACTCAACCAAGGACAGCCCACTAGAGGCCTCGAAGCGCTTCTTTGGGCCGACGTTGCCCTTCGCTGGCACAGAAGTAACGATGCTCCGGTGTGGGTGCTACCCGTTCGTACCAGGCCAGTTTCCGCTAAAAGATTTCTCTTGTAGCGCGCGGGCCGCACAGCTTTGTGGAGGGTTGATTGACGAGAGAACGCTTTTCCGTTAGCATTGGGCGGAGGCTTTCATGTTGTTTACCGCCGTGGGACGCTTCGCGGCAGGCTGCGTCTCGTCGCGGCGTTCGTGCTGATGACAGCAGAGTGTCGCTGGAGACGCCGACGCCGCCTCCACCCACTGCGCCTGCGCACTCTCTCGCTCCGCCACTCAGGTCCCCGCGGTGCCTCGCAGCGCCCGCTAATGTTTCTCGCGATGTTTCCAGGTCGTCGGCTGCCGATGCCGCTGCCGCACAGCTTCGTCACGCCGGGATGCCGAGAGCTCCGTACACCCGAGAAAAGTACAGCGTTTGCCATAAATTTTAGGCTAGTGCATTAGCGTTTTTGGCTGCATGTTGATATTCCGGCTGCTATGTGTTTATTTATCGGTTGACATTTTTAATTTGTTTTTTGTTTACCCATAATTGAAACGGACGACTTGGGACGTCAGCTAGTATAATATTTGTTAAAAAATGACGAAATTCCTCCAGCTGTATTAAGGTGTTGGTTTTATTGGCAAGTAGTTTCGATGCTGTTACAACATCATCTTCAGGCCCATACTTGTTGACAGCAACCGTGTGTGTCTAACACCAGTAGTCAGTGGTGAGATAGGGGTGTTCCATGCGAAATGCAAGTGAGTTACTACTTGCCTTCTGCATGCAAATGTGATGATCTGTCGTGATTCCACCACCGTACGACGTCTGAATGCAATGGGGAGGTTCTAAAATCGGATGTGCGGGTACTGTACGCTCTAAGTCAAAACCACAAAAATCTCTGCTTCCTCGTCATGAATTTGCTCGTGAACAACATCGACCATTCATATCTTGAGCCGGCCGCGGTGGCCGAGCGGTTCTAGGCGCTTCAGTCCGGAACCGCGCGTCTGCTGCGGTCGCAGGTTTGAATCCTGCCTCTGGCATGGATGTGTGTGAAGTCCTTAGGTTTGTTAGGTTTAAGTAGTTCTAAGTTCTAGGGGACTCATGACCTCATGACCATAGTACTCGGAGCCATTTGAACCATTTTTGTTGTGGACTGGCAAGACAGCCAATCCACTGTGACGGGTAGCCGAAAGGCACGCGTTTATGCTCACGCAGGCTGGCGTGCGGTCTGGAACAGTTAAAGGAGTTATACTAGCAAGAAAAGTACGTAGCTGCTGGAATACTTAACTTTAATCCTTCATTGGTGAACATCGGTCTGACGGTACATGCATCACAAGATAAATAGCAAATGATAATGGCGCATTGCTAGGTCGTAGCAAATGACGTAGCTGAAGGCTATGCTAACTATCGTCTCGGCAAATGAGAGCGTAATTTGTCAGTGAACCATCGCTAGCAAAGTCGGCTGTACAACTGGGGCGAGTGCTAGGAAGTCTCTCTAGACCTGCCGTGTGGCGGCGCTCGGTCTGTAATCACTGATAGTGGCGACACGCGGGTCTGACGTATACCAACGGACCGCGGCCGATTTAAAGGCTACCACCTAGCAAGTGTGGTGTCTGTCGGTGACACCACAATTTTCATATCTTGTATCGTTACTGATGACGAGACATGGTGCCTTTATCCTAACGTAAGGAAATGATAGGAATGGTTGAGCCAAAACAAAGCAGCGACTCCACGCACAAGACGTGCGTGCGTCCTCAACAGATAATGTTATGCACTGGTGGAACAGCGACAGTGTGATGTACTACGAATTGCTTCCAAAAAGGTGTAACCATCACAGCTGACATTATTGCCAAGAACTGAGGCGTCTTGCAGACTCAGTCCAAGAACAACGACCATGAAGACTGCATGAAATAATGTTACTCCACGATAACGCCAGCCCACATTCTGCTAGAATAATAGAAAACGCAACACAAAGTTGGATTGGGAAGTCATTTCGCTTCAGCCTTACTCATCTGATGTTGCGCTCTCAGATTTTCACCTTCTACGCTCTCTGTCCAATATTCTTCAAAAAATTGCCTTTCCGAATGAAAATGATCTCCGAACATAACGAGACGAGGTTTTCGCCTCGAATCCAGGTGATTTCTACCATCGTGCTATCGAAAAGTTACCCCATTGTTGGCAGAGTTTTGTAAATACTAAAAGAGAAAATACATTGATAACTTAAGTCTCCGTTATATGTGTCTATTGTGTTTATTAAACTAACTGAAAAACGCTACGTACTTATGCACCAACATAATAAATAGAGACAGGACTATAAAAAAGCATGTTACATGTAATAACGGTAACACCGCCACCTGTATTTATTGGTTTTATTCATGTGCAACCGGTTTCGGTGCTACAACACACCAACTTCAGGCCCTTTATAGCTAAGCTTGATTACGGTGATAAAAGTAATCACTAACACACATTTGTAGAAGATCGAAAAATATCGGCATGTTCTGATCTTCTTATCGCCATTGGTGCGTACTTTAACGTAGTCAAATGAAAAAAGGAACACGTGGACAAAAGTAAATAAACTGTTTATTATTTCGAAAGTAATCGCCATAACTATTGGTTCATTTATGCCACTACGAGACGCTATAACGGTACAGCCGCACCCTAGATCCCTTTGAAACGTCTGATACAACTTTTTTATGCATCCGGGTGGTTTTGGGACGATTCAGTGCTTCCTGGAGACTTTCGTGTGTGTTTTAAATGCATTATTCAGTTCAATTTGTCAAAATACAATTTATTATTTGTTAACACGTGTAGAATATTCTGGAAGGAAATATATTATGGTAATTGTCTATCGATTGTTCTCATTAACAAAATTATGTACAAGTTATAAATCAAAAACCTAGCTTAG
Organism: Schistocerca serialis cubense; assembly: GCF_023864345.2. Lineage (NCBI taxonomy): Eukaryota > Metazoa > Arthropoda > Insecta > Orthoptera > Acrididae > Schistocerca > Schistocerca serialis. Next base: position 1,218,343,833 of record NC_064638.1, on the reverse strand, counting down.
AAGTTTAAGTAAGAGATATTTAGTAACATAAGAGGCTGTGGAAATGTTGGCTGGTGCCTGTAATTACCTTAATTGCAGTTGATTGGTGGGTTGATAGAGAGAACCTCATTATCTTGAGAAACGGCTTAAAAATTATTACCAAGTGATGTATTTTCAATTGTTATCTATTTTTATGTCCTCCACTGTAATTAATATCCTTTGTAATTACATTTCTAATTAATTCTCCAATTGTTTACACCACATAACTTTCCGATTTTCAGAATTTAAGGCCTTATTTGTAAATTTTACGGATAAATGTCGAGAATTGTAGTGTCATTGAATGTAATTACTTACTTAACTAAAATAATAAAAGAGACATTATTGTAATTAAAGTTCAGATTGAATTTTTTATATTTAAAACTACAGATAATACTAAAAATTTATGTAATACGATATAGTATTTTATACCTTATTCGGCTGTAACATCAGTTTCTTTACTCTTGGTAAGTTTGAATTGTAACATCAAAATTGTACATAATTAATAATGGGCTGTTTTGAAATTTATTGTTAAAATTCTAAATAAAGCGAAGCAGCGGGGCTGCAAGTTAGTTGTTGAGTTGTTGTTCTTTCAGTCAGTTAAAGAGTTCTGTGAAGTATGTCAGTCAGTATGAGATATCTACTCTGCAGCGGAGTGTGCGCTGATATGAAACTTCCTGGCAGATTAAAACAGTCTGCCTGACGGAGAACTAAAGCTATGAGGACGGGGCGTGAGTCATGCTTGGGTAGCTCAGTTGGTAGAGCACTTGCTCGCGAAAGGCAAAAGTCCAGAGTTCGAGTCTCGGTCCGGCACACGGTATTAATCTGCCAGCAAGTTTCAGGTCAGTCAGTGTTTTGTTAACGTGACGAGTATGCAGTTCAGTTGTCATTAAATTTTGTGAAGTTGGAAACTGTTATATTCTTTCATCAAATGAGCTCCAGGACAAGTTAATTTAAGTAACGTTCAAGAACAAAACATCGTTACTACACGACGGTCAACGCCTTCATGGAAAAAAGTCTGTGGTGGCCTACGGGACCATTATTGTACTGTACTCCTATTCGTTCAAAGAAAAGCGATGACCACAAATATCTTTCTACAGGGTTCCAAAACTACGAAAATTGTATGGGCAGGAGTCTGTACCGTATGGAGGATGTTATGCGATAAGGGCTTTCCAGCGAAACTTACGCAGCATACTCGAAAGAATCTTACTGTTCAATTAGGTTAGCTCAGAAACAACTATGACAACACGGGGGCGTGTCCAAGGGTTATCAAGATTCGAGTAAGCTGCAGGAATTTCTCGTGGGAGCCTTTTTGATCCTCCAGACAGTCTCGATGTCCCCCGATGCGATTTCCATGTTTTTTTGGAGCCCTGAAGAAAGACGTGTGCTCGTCAATTTGCCGTGGCCGATAACTGGATGCAATCATGGTTTCATAGGTAAACATTGTTTCATGATGGCGTTGATCATCTAGTTTCAAAGTGGGATAAATTTATTAAATGGTATGGCGATTACTTTGAAATAATAGTTACTTAATATGCCATCTACTTCGTTTTCATTTGCCTAAACCTTTTAAAATCACTCACCACTGCCACTCGGCGCTAGCGGTTATTAATAATCTTATTTGTCTAGCAGTGTCACCAATTAAAATCACCACGATGTATTAACGAATGTGCCCTTAAACATATTTGTCCAGTTTACTAGCTTCAAAATATGTTTGTATGATAGTGAAGATACTTGCAAAAGCATGTATTCAGAGAGAGCAATTAGAAGTAAATTAGTTAGCATTAAATGGTAGGAAGTCATTGTTTGTAAGAAGTTGGGTTCTTGATGAAAGTTAAAGTATTAAAGTAGAATCAGAAGACACTAATCTCTGACGCGATGAAGTGCTAAGATTGTGGGGCCGGTACGTAATAATCAAATGGTCATTACTTCGTTATGTCATTACGAAAATTCTTTTAAACTGTCTGTGCGTGATTTCCACCTACATCCACCGTTTACAAAAACCTGAAAACTATTTTTGCTCTAATCAAAATATCCACGGGTGTACTGCCGGTCCACAGTGTCCACCGGGCACAATATTTCGGCGATGATACATGTCGCCATCATCAGGCGAACTGACGGACTGAGCTCCTCTGAAAGTGCCGGTACGGAGATCCGTACGCTATGGCTGCTCATGGGGAACTGGGTTCGGTCGCGGCGGCGGCCGATTTAAATACCCTCCGCCCGCGGCGCCCTCCTTCCGCCGTCCGCGCCCCGCGCCACGGTCGCGCGGTGGAACAGATTGCGACGGCGTCTGAGATGAGATCGGTGTGATGGCTCTGTCCGCCGTGGTCGTCACAACTATATGTTTGTTCGATTTATTCTTGATTAACCCAATCGCTGGTTGCCAAGCCTTGCTAAGATTATAGCCACAGTCACGGTTTATGAGGTCATCATTGGTGCGAATTTCGCTGGCCTCTCTAACAACGCTGTCCCACTATCTCAACGTCTGTACCAGAATCCTCGTGCGTTCATACACCATAGCGTGATTTTCCTACAAACAATGTTCAGCGACCGCCGACTTGCTCGGATACATCAGTCGATTGTGCCTATGGTGTTCACGGCATCGATCCTTGACGGTACGCATCGTCTGACCAATATACGACTTGCCACATTGACACGGAATCTGGTACACGACGGCCTTCCTCAAACCGAGGTCATCTTTGGCGCTCCCCACCAGTGCACGAGTTTTATTCGGAGGACAAAACACAGTTTCGACCCGGTGTTTCTTCAAAATGAGGGCGATTTTCCCCGAGAGTGCGCCTGTATATGGAATAAACGCAGTGCTCACCTCCTCGCTCGTGATTTCATCCATCTCCACAGGTTGTGCTGTAGTGGTTGCGGGGAGAGCACGTTGAATCTGCCACTCTGAGTACCCGTGGATACTTTGATTATCAAATACGCCGGGAGAAACTCAAGAATCATATTTTTGCTCTTATCCATAAAGTGATGTAAAACACAATGACCCTAATCTCCAGTTGACAAGTCCACATTACTATCTTTGCTCTCTGAAACACAATGATCTTCCTTAGGTATTCGGTGAGATCAGGAAGTATGCGACTACAAACAGAAGTTTTGAGTTTTTACTGAATGATATATTCTGTAAGTCTCATTCACAAAATATAATTATTTTTATTGTAACTAATACCCCTATTGGAAACAGCACTATTAACAGATCAGAGGCGACCTCTATCGGAAGTTCCAAGTTAAGTGGTCTATCGCACCGACTTCTAGTCACCAATAGTTAATTACTCGTCTTAAAAGAGGAAAATAATATTGCCACTTGCCACACGGTTTCGTCAACAATATGAGCGGCACACAAACAGTTACTTCTGTGAAACCAGGGCGATCCCTCACAGCTTATAGTCCTTGCGAGTTCACTTCCTACTTTTACCGAAAACACATTTAGTCTGCCCAGCTCTGACATCCGAGGCACAGTGCATGGAAGCGTCTGACTGACGCGAACAGGTTGATATCTGAGAGGTGTGTCCTACCACTTCCTGTCCGGCTGTATTTATATAGGGATATAGCGGACCAGCAACCGGAAAATCTTTTATCAACCACTCTACGCACAGGTAGCAGTATCTAAATGGTTCCTTTCTCGAAGATTATTAATTAACAGCTCTGTTTTTTAACAATCTTCTTCTTTTATATGAATAGAGTTCAGTTTGCTTTAGTTAATGAAAAAGTTTTTGCTCGATTGCATTGAAAATTTGCCGGCTAGAAATTTTCTGATGGAACTGACAGTGGGACATGACCTCTGGACTGCTTCTTTAAGATTTGTTGTAACGTTTGTTATTTACAATACAGTCTTGAAACTTTGTACAGTTGTATTATTTCGTAAATCTTATCGAGTAATGTAATTAGAACTTTCAATTACAAATACAAATGACATTTAATCTACCATGAATAAGGACGTTTTCTTTCCAAATTTGGTTTTTCTTAAATAACTCGTAAACTAATAGAGGTAGCTCATTGGTGTCATATATTTAATACTTTTACATGAAACTGAGGCTACATACAAATTTTCAGCTTTCTGAGCCTAGTACTTTGTGGCATTAACTATTAGTAAAAAAGCCGATTTCAACCGAATATTGCTCTGATCAAGTCGAGAGTTGTAACTTTTATCTGTTACCGATATCAGCATATTCTGAACGATTTCTAGCTTTCTAGTTTTATTATTCACCTCTTGTTATTTTTTCTTATCATCATATACTTCGCCTATCAGGTTTAGTTGATCATTCTGAGATTTTTCAGTGTTAACATTAGTACACTTAAGCATATACTGACGAAGATGTGAAAAGTTAATTTAATTCTTAATTTCGATATTAAATTATACTGCAATCCTTTTTATGTTAAGCACCGGCGCTTTTTGATGACGTGGAGCTGGTAGCAGCGATCTGGAACAAGTCCCAGCACACTTACTTTCCTTTGTACCTCTTAAATGATACAGCGCTTGTTTCGCTTCATCTCCACCCATCCATTTTTTTAAATAAATTGTCTTTGAACAAAATCAAGTGTTATAAGGAAGTGCTGTTACTATAGCCGACCTGTTTTAAATGCAACTGACATAAGTTAAATTTTCCTTGACGCTACACCTACGACATTAACCTTATGTATCTACACACAGATAAACATAATATACTGGTTTTTACATCGACTGCTGCAAAATTAATTTTGTGGTTTAGAATTTTTCACTCTTTGCCCGAAAGAGAAACGCAAAAAAATATTTCGCTTTTTTATAGCTTTTCAGCACCCTCTCATTTAATCCCAACTGTAGATGCTGTGGTGTGTGTCCTCATGAACCACGTTCACTAAAATATTTAAGGTAGGGGATGGGCTGTAGCTATGGTTGATGTCCTTATCGAGAGACTGTTACAAAGAGGGGAAGGTGAGAAGTCACTATGGTTCGTATCCTTTTCACTTCCTTCTTCATTCAGCATTCATGAAGCCTCAATACGCCTGAGAAACAGATAACGTTGACTAAGCTTCTGCTCTCAGTTTATATCTAAGGGAGGACAAAACACATTATGTACTCTATTTTCATCTATAATTTAAAAAATTATTTGAGAATTTATCAAACAGAATTTTCTTTATATAAATTTCCTATTTGGGACATTACTTTTACATTATTATGCTCTGAGAATTTACATCTTTTTTTTAAATATGCACATTTTGGGCTAGTTAACAATTTATTTCATTGTCCTACATATAGCTTTACTTATAAAATAGAGTAATCCTTGTAAGCTTTATCTTCATATGACTGAATTATTCTACCGATTAGTATGATATAGAAGTTATTTAGCTCATCAGCACTTACTTTGCATCGTTACACACATAATTAAAAGCAGTTTTTATCATAACAGACCAGCACTCTATAATTTTATAATCTACATTTTTAAAACATTCGTTTATTTGTTTTGTTGTCTGTATGTGTCAATATTTATCTTCTAATTGGCCATCTGTCTTAAGCAAGATTGCTCGTTTCTCAATCCTTTTAGCGAGACATGAAGGAATTACACATCAATTTTCCACTATTTTACCTTATATGTCAGCCTACTGAATACATTACTCCTATTTCTCCCTATTTTCATTTATCGATATATTTCACTTTTGTAAATGTTTTCTCCCATTTACCTTCGTCAGCCTACTAACTTCGCTAATTACAAATATTTTTGGTGTGATCATCACACTACTTTCACATATATCCTTTAATTAATGTCAAAACACTTTTGGTTTTCTTTGTTGTCACCATGATATCACATTCTCTTAACCTACAGACAACCTTAGTTTCAACATGAAAATTATTAATAAATGGAGAGTTTATTCTTTCAAATTTTAGGAATTTTCAGTTTCGATTACAGGTATCTGTATTTTGTCGTCATTAATTTTTTTGTTGATCTTGTTTATTATTTGTTTACTTTAGCCATATTTTTCAATCATTGGTGGTCATAAGTTACACATTGTTCTTTTAAGACTTACGATCAACTATTGGAAACTAACTCTCATATTCACTTATGAGTCATCTTTTGGTTGTAATCATTTTCTGGAATGATTCTTATTTACTAGGAAGATATTATAAACTAATAGCGTATGTATATTATGAAGGCCTATGTTCCTTTCTTTCTATAGACAGAAGAAGAGAATGAAACGTGAAAGGGAAATAAAGTTTCATCCAGTTGGAACTGTACTGTACACCATACCGTGTATCCACCAAAAAGCGGAAACTCCCTCCAAAATCTAATTACTGTCCATTTTGAAAGGCTTCAAATCTACAGTATTTCAGTCTTACATTTCGGATATTCAAATCGCTATTCATTTGCAAGATATTTCTATTATCCTTAATGGCCTTTGATGAACATGCATAAACTTGTTTCCTCCGCAGAATTTTTTTTAGATTTTTGTTTTTGTTTTTGACTAACACTAGTTCACCAATGTTAAAATTAGTGGGAGAAGATTTTTCGTCTTTCCGTCTTTTTCTGTCCAAGGCTCTATTAAGTATGTTTGCCCCGGCCTGTGCTTTCTTTTTATCTACAGGGCTCTGAAATACTACTGGAAAATTGGGTTCCTGGTTAAATGTTAGTTCACAAAGAGAAAACCTGTTGCATCATGTTTAAGGTTGTTGATGATTTCATCAATGTTATTTATATGATCGGCCCAAGTTGAAAGCTTTCTGGTACAATAAGTTCAACACAGTCTGTTTATCTCTGAGCACTCTTGCTCACATTTCCCTGCGGAAAATACGCCGAGATCTTCATATGATGAATTGGGATTTTCTAGACATGATTTAAATTTTTCAGATGCAAATTGCGGACTATTAACCAATAACAGACTCTTAGGTTTGCCAATATTTATGAAGCAGTCCTTTTACAGCCTTTCTAAAAGCGTTTTGCCATGAGCTCCCGTTATTTGAAATCGCAAGACATAGCTCCTAAAACCGTCAACCACCACAAGAACATGAGCACATTCTCCTTTGGACTACGCGAGGTGGCCCGGAAGATCGGTTAAACATAATTCCAACGGTTCACTAGGTTTTACACAGGGAATATTTCTCTGCACTATACTGTTCCTGCACATACCTTCTAACATACAACGCTGGATGCTATCCACCTTGCTGCTCCACGATGCATAATGTCCAAAATCATCTTTTCACTTAATTTAGCAGTACAATAGTCGTATCCTAGGTGCACGTGATCACCAGATCCCCATTTTCTGATGGAAAATGTATCTTCCATTCTACTGAATCTAATTTCCTTCTTGGGAATAAAATTCCTTTATGGAGGCAATAGTACAGCTCAATTTTGAATAATTAGTGACCCCTAAATGGATTTTAACTAATCTGAAATGATCATCATCATTTTGCTCCCTTCTTAAATTTTTAAATACTTTCTTCAAGGCACTTTTCTCCTCCGCCTCATGTATGGCGAATATGCACACCTCATTCCTATCTGCTCTAATTCCCTCCTTAACACCTCTTGATTGCTACCAGACTGTTCTTCCCTTGTATGTATTCAATCTCACGATCGAACTGCTGAAGGTACATAGCCTCTTGTTAGCCTTGGATATCTCAATTTGCAAGTTTTTAAAAGCGTAAGTGCCTTGTGACCACTATATATTATCAACTTATGGCCTAACAAATAAAGTTCATAAATCTGCATACCAAACACAATGGCGAGTGCCTCTAATTTCGCTCAGCAGGTTGCAGTGAACGGCTCTCAGATGCGATGGATTTACTTATCTCTTGGTTGTCTTCTGTCTTCATCTGGAATACATCCACTGCAATCCTGTAACCATTCGGTACTTTTCGGTATTGTTGGAACTCAGGGGTCGTATGAATACCCAACATTATGGTCAAATACGTTCGTGGAAGACGAGGCATATGGAATGAAAACTGATAACAGGTTCAGACGACACGTGGCAGTTCTATGATAACGCCATGAAGCATAAACCAACAGACAGTACGCTTATTCCGTCGTTGGAATAATACAGAAATCTGCCTGTCATATACATCACAAACTGGTTTGTCCTCTTTATGGAGAGTGCGCATTTCCTTCATATGACAATGTCCTAACTAATCAAACTGAGATACAAATGTTTCTGCATTGAAACATTACTATGTCGAACACTCTAATAGCTCAGGTTGCTCTTTGCGAACTGTTGTGTGTGGAGGATTACACTGATCAATTCACAAAGTTAGCTTCGTTCTTCCCAGGCTGCATTAAATGGGAGGTTTGCTTATTTCGCGTTTTCTAACCCTCGCAAACCATTTGATTTTCAGAAACTTGAATTTTCTGATTTTCAGTGAAGTATAATACCAACTCAAGGAAACGAAAAAAATTAAAAGTTGTTAATTGTTGTTGTCCTTTGTTAACAATATACTTCCTAAAGAGTTACTGATGTGAATGAAGGGTTCTGAACTCGGAAACATACTTAAGCATATTTTTAACGTACCAACGCACTATTAGTCATGTGTACTACCATGGGAGAGGGTACTACGTGACTACAAGAAAAAATTTAAAAAATGGAAATTAGTTAATTATTGTTGGCTTTCACTCACAACACACTTTTTAAAGAGACGCCGATGCGTGAGTAGGGTCCTCAACTAAGTAGGATCCTAACTTGTAAATAATGAATATGACACTCTTGTGAAAGTGACTTCAACTACCAAGTCTATATATGGTTTTGACAGAAAATTTAAAACAGTTGTGGAATCTGGTAGCAAGTTAAAAGCAACAACATTTTTCAGAATTTTAAAATGTAAACCACCTAACTAGATTACAATATTTTCAAGAGCGCAAAAGTAGTACCACGCACCTCTCCTCCACACCCCCCCTCCCACCCCACCCCTATCCACCCCAATCTTCCCATCTTGCAGTAGCAAGGGTCACTCGAAATAGCGGTATGCGGTCTGACTGAATTATCTTACTTTAAGAATTAGAATAATGAATCTTCGCAATAAAAAACGATTTGGGAGTCATACTGTCATCAATTTTAGCCTCAAAAATTCGTGAACTGTAACTGTCATTTGTGTAGCACCATGAAAGTTCACTCGAACATGCCTATACGATTTTGATTGCATTACGATGAAAACTCCAGAAAGTGCCACTCAAAATTTTATATCTCTAAGAGTTCGAACAGAAACATATACCGAGGCTTGATTGAGTTTTAGATCTATTGATAATATGAAATAGGGACTCGTAACAACAACAAGGGGTCCGCCCTATAGTTCGTAATAGAATGAGTAATGAGCTAGCCTGTTTCGGGCGATCCATTCCTAGCATGCTTGTGGCTGGTTGGTGCAGTCAGCCAATGATTTAATATTTAATTAAGTATTGAGCTTTGAACTTGAATTTAGAGTTAATTGAAATCATAATTAGAAATCCGTCAGAGTGGATAACGACATCAGCATAGTTGGAACTCTGCTTAAATATTTAAACAGCTCATACGTATAATTAATGTTACGCGCTTCACGCCGATCATAGAAGGTGATTCACCGCCCTCTTTATACGCCCTAGCGCGCCACTGCTGCCATACACACCACCCTTACCTTCATGACCAACCAAGGGATGACTGTTACCTGTGCGCTAACTCAGAGCGATATGAGCCTGCAGATACTGTATGATCAATTTTGATCAAGCAAAGGCTGAAATGTGAAACACATGAAACAATCTCTCCTAGGTGATAGCGATCTCTCCTAGGCGACAGCGTCAATACCGCCAAACCATTTGCTTCACTGTATGCGGGATTATGCAACTCGTTGCTTATATCTAACCACACTGAGTTGACGAAAGTCACGGGATGGCGATACGCACACACATAGATGGCGGTAATATTCCATACACAAGCCACAAAAGGGCAGAGTGTTGGAGGACCTGCTATTTCTACTGAGGTGGTTAACGCGAAAAGGTTTCCGTCGTGAACATGGCCGCACGATGGCAACTAAAAGCCTTTGAACACGGAATGGTAGTTGATAGATGCATAAGACACTCCTTTTCGAAAATCGTCAGTGAAGTCAGTATTCCGAAATGCTCAGTGTCGAGAGTGCGCCGAGAATACCAAACTTCACTAAGGACAAAGCAGTGGCCGATGATCGTCACTTAACGACCGAGAGCAGCGGTGTTTGCGTAGAGTTTTTCGTGCTAACAGACAAGCAACACTGCGTGAAATGACTGCATATCAACAGGGGGCGCACGACGAACCTTGTCGTTGGGAGAGTGCTGCGGAATGTGGTGGTAATGAGCTATGGGAGCAGTCAACCGACGCAAGAGTCTTTGCTAACAGCACAACATCCCCTCCAGCGCCTCTCCCGGGCTCGTCACGATGTCGGCTGGAACCTAGATGATCGTGAAAACCGTGGCGCTTTTTGGAAGAGTCCCGATTTCTGTTGGTATGAGCCGATAGAGTTTGAGAGTGGCGCATACCACACGAAACCATGGACCGAGGCTGTCAACAAGGTACTCTGAAAGCGTTGGTGGCTTGGGCTGTGTTTACAAGGAATGGACTTCGTCCTCTGGTCCAACTGAACCGATCATTGACTGAAATCTGTTAAGCTCAGCTACTTGAAGACCATTTGCACCCGTTCTTGGACTTCATACTCCACAAACAATGATGGAATTTTTATGGATGACCATGTGCCTTATCATTGGGCGACAACTGTTCGCGAATGGTTGAAGAATATTCTGGACAATTCGAGCGAATGATTTGACCACCGAGATCGCCCGACATGAATCCCATCGAACATTTATGCTAGAAAATTGAGAGGACAGTTTGTGCACAAATCCCTGTACCGTTAACATTTTCGAAGTTATGGATGGCTATAGTGTTACAGCAGCAGCATGGCTCAATATTTCTGACGGGAGTTCCAAAGACTTGTTGAGTCTATACCATATCGAGTTGAGTTGCCTGCACTACGTCGTTCAAAAGAAGGTCCAAAAAGATGTTAAGAGGTATCCCATTGTAACACGCCAAGGAGGAAATGGTGTAGATATGCAGTACTAATAAAAGCTAGCCCTTAGCACTCGAGACTACAACACTCCCTAGACACGGGAACGGGGCTGGGTATTTAACGACCGTGTGCGTCAACCCACGCACCCCGTTCTTCCCCCGGCGATTGATCTGCACTGCCTGCTACGTTGTGTCCTGTAGTCACTATTGTCTAGCAGGGAGAGGAGCCACTCACAACGACAATGTTCACAGTTCCACAATGAACGGGATCAGTATTTCTACTCCAAGTACGTGTCCTTCGTGACGTGTAAGGTTGGTGTCTAAACCATGGCACCAAAGGCAAAAACACGGTGCATAATCACTGTTCAGCTTATGTATTATCAGTCGACGATTGGCACAGTTCTTCAAACATTACTATACAATTGAATAGCTTGTATAAGAGAGTGCGCGGGACCGAGTCGCGACGCGAATCCTCCATAAAATTTCGGGTAAGGTATACGAACGAGAAGGTACCTGCGCTCGTGATATTCCGCCAGTCATCACGATATGTGTTTTTTTTTCACATAGAACTTGTAATTAGAATCATACCAGTCCACTCTATTTCTCCGTAACCGTCGCGACGCGGTTGATTGTTGTTCTCCCGACACGACACACGATCCTGAGAAACATCACCTTTTGGATAAACATTGATACTGCGTCGTGAACACTGACATTAAACGCAAAACTTCCGTGGCAAGCATTTTCAATTACTTCATCGTAACTTGTAAGATACGTGCTGCAGCCACGGCGTCAACACAAGTCCCCTACGCTCCACGAAAGCTACGCCACGACTCCCCATTGTTGCTCTGCGCTCGGCAGAGAGGTGACTACCGACAGACAACGATACAATTCAATGCTTACACCATTACTTTTGTCGTCTCAGTGTAATGTTCCCATTAACATCAGAGTCATATGAAAAGACAGGTGGCCGTCATAAACAGCGGGTTAAATTCCATGTAGATATCTTATGAGGACATCAGGTAGAGCTGTGTAACTGTGGATTGTACGGCTAAGACAGATCCAGTATTCTTATTAACTTCCTCACATGCTCACTGTTGGGTTACATCTCAGAGTACGAATACATTCTATTAATAAAATTAAGTTTCATTTTGTAAATCGATCCAAATGCAATAACGGTGGGATACTAAAAGCCCCAATAAAATAAACCGTCTACGTCTACATCTACGACTACACTCTGCAAGTAAAGGGTACTACATGTACCATTGTCACTCCCTCTTTTCTTGCTCCAGTGCCGAATGTTTCACGGGAGAAGCGACTGGCAGTAAGCCTCTGTGTGCGCTCGAATCTCTCTGATTTTACGTTCATCGAGTTTTCGCAGGATATACGCACGAGGAAGCAATGCATTGGTTGACACTTCTAGGAAGGTTCACTCTCGGGACTTCAAGAGTAAACCACGCCGTGATGCAGAGCTATTCTCCCGCAGCATCTGCCACTGGTGTTGGGTGAACATTAGGTGGCGCTTTCGCACTTACTACGAGAACTTGTTATGGAACGTGCTGCTCTTCTTTGGATCTTCTCTATGAAACATATCTGGTACAGCTCCTACACGGCCGAGCAATATTCATATGTTGGTCGAAAGAGGGTTTTGCAAGGTACCTCTCTCGTTGACGGACTATATTTCCTGACAATGCTTCCTATGAATCTCAGTCTGGAATCTGCCTTATCACCGATTAATTTTATGTTGTCGCCCCACTCCTTACGCAGACCCCTAGATATTTTATGGATGTACCTACTTCCAGTGAAAGTTCTGTAATCATGTACTCATATGATAAAGAGTGATTCTGTATATGTACACGCAATACTTTACATTTTTTAATGTTAAGGATCAATTGCCACTCACTGCAACAAGGGTCGTTCCGCTGCATGTATTGCTGTACGTCGCTACAATCTTCTAATGTGTTTTCTGTGTAAATGGCAGTGTCATTCGTGGAAACATCGAAATGGCAGATATTGAGATAACCGATCGCGGAATTGAAAAGCAGCTACAATAGCTTAGTAGTGAAAGGCGTCATGTCCAGATGAGGTTCTATTAGAATTATGCGAAAGAACTTGCTCCCCTTCTATCAATAATTTATCGTAGATCTCTTGAGCAACTAAAGGTACCTAACGACTGGAAAAAGCGCATACAGGGTGCTACAAAAAAGTACGGCCAAAATTTCAGGAAACATTCCTCACACACAAATAAAGAAAAGATGTTATGTGGATATGTGTCCGGAAACGCTTAATTTCCATGTTAGAGCTCATTTTAGTTTCGTCAGTATGTGCTGTACTTCCTACGCTCAATGGAGCACGTTCTCATGATTTCATACGGGATACTCTACCTGTGCTGCCAGAACATGTGCCTTTACAAGTACGACAAAACATGTGGTTCATGCACGATGGAGCTCCTGCACATTTCAGTCGAAGTGTTCGTACGCTTCTCAACAACAGATTCGGTGACCGATGGATTGGTAGAGGCGGACCAATTCTATGGCCTCCACGCTCTCCTGACCTCAACCCTCTTGACTTTCATTTATGGCGGCGTTTGAAAGCTCTTGTCTATGCAATCCCGGTACCAAATGTAGAGACTCTTCGTGCTCGAATTGTGGACGGCTGTGATGCAATACGCCGTTCTCCAGGGCTGCATCAGCGCATCAGGGATTCCATGCGACGGGGGGTGGATGCATGTATCCCCGCTAACGGAGGACATTTTGAACATTTCCTGTAACAAAGTGTTTGAAGTCACGCTGGTATGTTCTGTTTCTGTGTGTTTCCATTCCATGATTAATGTGATTTGAAGAGAAGTAATAAAATGAGCTCTAACATGGAAAGTAAGCGTTTCCGGACACATGTCCACATAACATATTCTCTTTCTTTGTATGTGAGGAATGTTTCCTGAAAGCTTGGCCGTACCTTTTTGTAACACGGACATGTCCCAAAGAACAGATACCATCTGTGACCGTGCAGCTCTCTAGAAAGAAATTATAAATCAAGACCTTAAGCTGTCGACAAGCGTTGATATACATCAATGGGGACAGTTGAAAATGTCTGCCGCGACCGGGACTCGAACCCGGGATCTTCTGCTTACATGGCAGATGATCTATCCATCTGAGCCATCGAGGGCACAGAGGATAGAGCGACTGCAGGGACTCATCCTGTGCACGGTACCCGTGAGAGCCACATTCCCAACTTAATGTCTACACACGGCATTCATAGTGTGTAGAAAAAACGCAAGTCATTCCCGTTATTAAGAAAGGCCATAAGACAGATCCACACAATTATAGACCTGTATCGTTGACATCAATCTGTTGTAGAGTAATGGAACATGTGTTATGCTCAAGAATTACGACGTAATTGGAAAATGAACATCTCCTCTATAAAAATCAACATGGAATTCGCAAACAGATCCTGCGGAACTCAGCTCGCTCTGTTCCTCCATAAGATCCACAGCACAGTGGACAACGGCGCTCAGGTTGATGCCGTGTTCCAATATTTAAGTAAGGCATTTGACACCGTCACGCACTGCCTCTTAATGAAAAAAAAATACGAGCTTACAGAGTATCGGAGCAGACCTGCGATTGGATTCAAGACTTTCTTGCAGATAAAAGTCAACTCGTTGCTCTTAACGGCACAAGAACGACAGCTGCAAATGTAACATCCGGAGTACCACAGGGAAGTGTGCTAGGACCGTTACTGTTTGCAATATATACTCGTATAAATGATCTATTAGAAAGCATCGGATGCTCTTTAAGGCTATTCGTAAGGGATGCAGTTCTCTATAGTAAAGTAGCAACACAAGAAGATAGTAAGTATTAGCAGAACAACCTGTAGAGAACTCTGTCAGTTGACACTGGACGTAAATAAATGTAATACGTTGCTCGTACGAGTATATAGGAAAAGAGATCCACAACGGTACAGCTACACTATTGATGACAACTGGAGACAGCGTCTGCCGTAAAATATCTGGGCGTAACTATCCAGAGCGACCTTTAGTGGAATGACCACTTAAAACAGTGGGAGAAGCAGATACCCAACTCACATTCCTCGGGACAGTCTTGAGAAAATGTAACTCATCCACAAAGGAATTGGGTTATAAGGCGCTTGTTCTCCCAATTCTTTAGTATTGCTAATCTATCTGGGATCCCAATCAGCTACGACTGATAGAGGAGACAGAGAAGATCCAACGAAAAGCGGCACGTTTCGTCAAGAGAACGTTTAGATGGCGAGAGAGCGTTGCGGAGATGCTAAACAAACTCCAATGGCAAGCGTTACAAGGGCGCCGTTGTGCACGAAGGAGAGACCTGCTATTGAAATTTCGGGACAGCCCTTTTCAGGATGAGTCGGACAACATATTACTTCCCCCCATATACATCTCGCTTATTGCCCACAAGGAGAAAATTCGAGAAATTACCGCCAGTACAGAGGATTACCGACAATCCGCCTTCCCACGCAATATTCACGAATGGAACCGGGTTACAGGGATCAGATTGTGGTACCGAAAGTACCCCCTGTCATACCCCATTATGTGGCTTTCGGAGTGTGATGTAGATGTAGCTGTAGAAAACGTCATGTAAGTTTCAAGGTTATCTACTGGGTTGTTCATTTATATTGTGAGAAGTAATAGTGCTGTGACACTCTCTTCGGGTTCAAAATGGTTCAAAAGGCTCTAAGCACTATGGGACTTAACATCGGAAGTCATCAGTCCGTTAGAAATTAAAACTACTTAAACGTAATTAACCTAAGGACATCACACACATCCATGCCCGAGGCAGGATTCGAACCTGCGACCGTAGCGGTCACGCGGTTCCAGACTGAAGCGCCTAGAACCGCTCGGCCACATCGGCCGGCTCTTGGGGTTTGCTTATTTTTACATGTGAACAATTCTCCTCGCTAAGAATCACATTCTATTCTATGCAGTCACACGGTGAGATATTCCACACGATCGTATCTAGTTTACTAGGTGACAATGCGGAGCTATATTGAGCGCCTTCCAAAAGCAAGAAAGACGCCATCTACCCGACCGCTTGTTCCTATGTGTTTTCTGGGTCTCATGGACGAAGAGAGTGAGCTTGGTTTCACACGATCTTTGTTTTCGAAATTCATGTTGTTTCTTACAGAGGAGAACGTCGGTCTCCAGAAATGTCTCCTTAGCTGAATTGTCAGCACGTCTCACTGTTATGCAGTGGGCCCGGGTTCGATTCTCGGCCGGGTAGGAGATCTTCCCCGCTGGGAAACTGAGTGTTATGTTGTGCTTATCATTATTTCAGCCTCATCGAAACTCAAGTAACCCAACGTGGCGTCAGTTGGAAAGACTTATAACTCGGTTGTCGAATTTCTCCAGGTGAAGACTCCTGGTCATCAATGCTATACAAAAATTTCATTTTTCCAGTCTCCAGGAATGTCATAACACACCAGCATAAAATAAGTTCCAAAATTCTACAACAGACCGAGGTCAGAGGTACAGGCTTACGGTTTTGTGCGTCTGTTGTAAGAAAGTTCTTGGAAACGGTAATGACCTGTGTTTTTCCCCTAATCATTATAAACATTCACTCCACCAGAGACCTACTTTTCTCTGCTACTAGAATGGAGGCCAATTCTTTCACATGCTCCGTACAGAATCGTGTTGGTATACCATCAGGTCCAGTGGCGTTTCCTCTGTTTTTCGATTTCAGTTGCTTTTCTGTCTCATGGTCACTTATTTCGATATCTGTCTCTTTTTAGTTCGTGCGACGATTTAGAGGAGGAGCTGATGTGCGATCTTCCTCTGTGAAACACTTTTGGAAGAAGATATCTAGTATTTTGGCATCACTGGTGGCGCAGAAAATGTTCTTGAGCAGATTAATTGATAGAGTGATCAATAGAATAACTGTGTTGATAAAAACAAAGATCAACATGCTAAACCCACCAGGTTTAACTGCAAAGATATCAGAGAAGTCAACCTGAATCTGAATCGCGTCCTCCTGCTTCCCGATGTATAGTTGCAAAGACAGACAGTGCATAGATGCTTATCAGCAGTAACAGTTTTCACCACTAAGGTATCATTCGATCATTACTTCGCAAATTATTAATTTTTCGCGATTAAATGAAGTTACTTACGGCTACTTCCGAGTTCAACGTGTGTGAGCTGTACTGAATTATTTCTCTGCCTACTTTCACCCACCTGATTAAACACGACTCTTATTTTTGGTCGATTCACTAGCGCTCTGTTTTGGACCCCTAGATAGCCTCGTAGGGTGGCAACAAGGCTCGTCCTAGTTTCGGTACCGTTACCAGTATGATAACGAGCACGTTTAGCTGACTGGCATCTCGCAGTTCGTGTGTGAAAGCCAGTAAATAACTTGTTCTCCTCGTTTCTTTTTTTTTTTTCTTTTCTTCTTTTTTGGTTAGTTAGGCACATACACGTAGATCGTCTGAATTATGCTATTCTTAAAATGTTGTTCAACGAGTCAGTGTGCAGGATGCATATATGTATGCAACATTCAACTACTTTTAAATAGAAATTCGTCAATGGAATGGAAGGATTTGTTCAGGAGAAACGAATCAAACTTTGATTTAGAACATGCTTTTCTACCTACTAGACATTTTATGCTGTTGGACAAATTAGCAATGATTGCGAGGTATTGAATTCTTTTGTGAACCACTGACAGCTTTAACAATGGATAGTAAAGGTCATTTCCCTCTAGTGTTGTAGGTGTGGACATCGCTGTTCTTTTCAAACTGTGAGCTATTACTTACAAGGAATTTAATTTGTGAATTTATATATTGTGATGGCGTAGTTAAAATGCCTATCTGCTTGAAAAAACATGCAACTAACGTTTGTGGGTGAACCCTACATGTTATTCTTACTGCTCGCCTTTATGCGATCAGTATTTTCATTCTAAGTGATGAATCACAGCAGAACATTCTTCCGTAAGACATTATTGAGGGAAATATGAAAATATACGAGGAGGCTGATTCCTTTGTTTCTAATATTAACAATTACACGAACAGCGAAAGTTTGTTGTTGTTGTTGTTGTCGTCTTCAGTCCTGAGACTGGTTTGATGCAGCTCTCCATGCTACTCTATCCTGTGTAAGCTTCTTCATCTCCCAGTACCTACTGCAACCTACATCCTTCTGAATTTGCTTAGTGTATTCATCTCTTGG
Organism: Schistocerca serialis cubense; assembly: GCF_023864345.2. Taxonomy (NCBI): domain Eukaryota; kingdom Metazoa; phylum Arthropoda; class Insecta; order Orthoptera; family Acrididae; genus Schistocerca; species Schistocerca serialis. The sequence goes on along the minus strand of NC_064638.1, from coordinate 1,218,325,652 downwards.
TCTCCCTCTACGATTTTTACCCTCCACGCTGCCCTCCAATGCTAAATTTGCGATCCCTTGATGCCCCAAAACATGTCCTACCAACCGATCCCTTCTTCAAGTGAAGTTGTGCCACAAACTTCTCTTCTCCCCAATCCTATTCAATACCTCCTCATTAGTTACGTGATCTACCCACCTTATCTTCAGCATTCTTCTGTAGCACCACATTACGAAAGCTTCTATTCTCTTCTTGTCCAAACTAGTTATCGTCCATGTTTCACTTACATACATGGCTACACTCCGTACAAATACTTTCAGAAACGACTTCCTGACACTTATATCTATACTCGATGTTAACAAATTTCTCTTCTTCAGAAACGATTTCTTGCCATTGCCAGTCTACATTTTATATCCTCTCTACTTCGACCATCATCAGTTATTTTACTCCCTAAATAGCAAAACTCCTTTACTACTTTAAGTGTCTCATTTCCTAATCTAATTCCCTCTGCATCACCAGATTTAATTTGACGACATTCCATTATCCTCGTTTTGCTTTTGTTGATGTTCATCTTATATCCTCCTTTCAAGCTGAAGTAGCTAAACTTAATTGGTTGAGAAACGCAGTAACACACACATTCAGATTCAAGTTTTCGTCAAGACGTACACCGAAAAAATTTAGGGAGAGTCCATTTTCTGAGAACCACTTACTAATAATGATACTTTGGAGAAAGTCATTTGCAATCTCAGCTGTTTCAGAACCACTTGCTAATAATAATTCTTTAGCAATCGTAATTTGCAATCTCTTCTGTTGCTTTCTTTCTAACGGGATTTTGATACTAGTATCACTGCAGATCGTACCAATTCTGCGTATTAAATTTTAAGTGGTAGGTCTTTCACATATTTAAGGAATAGGAATGAACCCAAGGTCGAACCCTGTCAGATTCTGTTTCTGATTTCTCCCAATTCACTTAAATTTTCTACCCTTCCAACATTGTTTAAATCACCCAGCACAACTTTTCCCATTCTGCTTGTTGAATATGACGAAAATCAGCTGTGCATAAAACCATCAATGCTATAAAACTTAGTTTTTCCAACAGCGTGCCATAATCTATGTCACTTATTTGCTTGGAACAACTTTTCTAAATTATGTCTGAAATTCCGTCGCCATTACATGAGCTTTCTGTTTTTAGAATTTTTATAGTTCTATTAATTCCACTGAAGGATGTTGGTGCTTGAAGGTTCACAGAACGCTGTTCTTGATATATTCTCTTGCTTCTTCAACTCAATCATTTAATCCTGGTTTTGGCGGTAAATTTTGAAAGTGATTATTAAAAGTACTCACAGCCGGTCACAAAATTGTCATTTAGTTTAATTGTAAGTCATCAGCCCTCTGACAGCTTTCATGAGGCCTGCAACTCTGTGCCAACCTCTTCATTTCATGGTAACATTTGCACCCTACACACTCAATGATTTGTTGGATGTATATCAACCTCTATCTTCCACTAGACTTTACCCCCTACCAACGTGGAAGTTATTCCCAGATGTTTTAACACATGCCCTACCATCCTGCTCCTTCTTGTTGTCAGTGTTTTCCATTATGTTACCTTCTTCACCTCCTCTTTTCTTACAGTAGCATTCCATCCAATTTCCAACATCCCCTACAACACATGAGAAACGCCTAGATTCTCTTCTTTTCCTCCCTTGCCACCGTCCACGATTTACCACAGTAAAATGTTGTCCCGAAAGCGTGCTTTTTCCGGTATTTCTTCCTCAAATTAAGTCCAATGTTGGATAGTAGTATACTGCTTCTGGCCAGGAATGTTCACTATATCCGTGTTAGTCTGCTTTTCATGTCCTCGTTTCGCTCACCATGTGTTGTCATGACAGCAGAATTCCTTAATTTCATCTTAATCGTGGACGCGATTTTCAATGTTTGTTACTAATCACATTCCTAGTATTACGCATTACTTTCGTCTCTTCGGATTACTCGCAATCCATAATTTGTAATAACTAGTCTGTTCAAATGATACAAATAGCTCTAAGCACTATGGGACTTAACATCTGAGGTCATCAGTCCCCTATACTTGGAACTACTTAAACCTAACTAACCTAAGGACATCACACATCCATGCCCGAGACAGTATTCGAACCTGCGACCGTAGCAGCAGCGTGGTTCCGGACTGAAGTGCCTAGGACTGCTCGACCACAGCGGCCAGCTAACTTGTGTGTTCATTCCATTCAACAGGTCCTGCAAATTTTTCTACGCTTCAGCTAAGGACCGCAATGTCGTCAGGGAATTGTATCGTTGATATCCTTTCGCATTAATCTTTAATTCCACTCTTGAAACTTGTAACCTCCCCCTCACTTACCGACCTTAATGACAGTGAAAAATTAAACCGCGTGTACCTAATCGTAATTTTGGAAAAGCAATCGTCACCGAAGTTAACCTGTCGGTAAAGAGGGAGGAAAGGGTTACATCTAAATGAAAGGAAAAATGCAAATGAAACTGGTGGAAATTAATTTTGAAAAGGGGTAAAGTTAATAAAGAAAGTAAATGTGCGGCCGTTACGTTAACAATTAACTAGCGGTAATTAGATATTTGAGATTTGGGGGAAATCACGGTCGCCAGTCCTAAGGACAATTACTATAGCAACTGAAAAAGAAAGGTTATTACACATATAATTAACACTAGAAGCGTGGCAACTGAAGGTTGACACGTGTAGTGTGAAAACTGAAAGTTTGTCAGAAGTAATAAATTTCGCTACACTCTGACTTAATTTAGCAAAAGAATTAATAAAACCGGAAAATCGAAAGTTAGTTTAGTGACTGAAGTTAATAGTGAGCTTTCTTTCTGAAGCACATCGAAATCCAGTAAAATACGGTTAGTCTTGGACTACCTCAACAATCATTTCAAAAGCAACTTGACTCTACGCAATTTAGAAACAAGAGATTTTACTTTGAACTTGAATTAAATGATTCTGAACTATTAACAATAGTAAAATTTAGTACGTACCAAGCTGAGCTGCAGTCACAGGTAAGCTAAAATATGCTAACAAAACTCGCACTCTAAATTTGTGCTCGTGTAACCTAAATATTGTAGCCAGCTACTGAACTTTGAAATTAAAGCAGTGAAATCTAATTATATTATTTTAATGCTGGCGTTTGAATTTCAACGACACTCGGGTTCATTTCGGAAAAGGAAGGGACCCTGCTTGGCAATGCAACTGGGACAATGAGCAACAGAGGTTCATGCTAAGTTGCTGTAATTTTGCGAGGCAAATGGAACAATTTGAAAAGCTGAGGTCTGCCATACAGTTCTGAAACTTTACGTGCTTTTAGTCTTCCTTGTTGGTTGATTGAAGGTTTGAAGCCGTCGATCGAGGAGGTGGCGACAGTCACTCATTGTCGGCCGTCGCTGTTGCAGAAGCTGGATGTTGGCGCGCCTTCTTCTCGACACGGTCACCAGGCGAAACGGGCTCTTGATGTGCGCCAGCTAATGCTTCCCGTCCGCGACACCATGTCAGAAACTATCATCGCGAGTCGAGCGCAATTACGTGCTGCCAAACCCCGAAAGCGCGGCAACTCGCGGGAGCGTCACACAACACCTGCTCCACTCGCTACTCCCGCCAGACTCTCCTGCCCGCGCCCCACGCGGCAGAGTTAACACTACCAAAGATCCTACACACTTTGATTCTTCACACGACCTATCGATGTAATCGTTCGATAGCAGTTTTCCCTAGGCAAGACCCAGCGTAAAAATACAAATAATATTTACGAAACAAACCAATTATACATCGACATAAGTGCATAAATATATATATATATCCAAACAGTAAAGCAATTACAATATATAAAGAGACAGAAATGTCATATCTTGAGGTAACAAAACAAGGAAAGAAAATAATAGCACAATAGATGGAAATAGGAGGATATGCATTTCCGGCGTTACACGTGCCCCACATTGTCTGAGGATGTTCGTGTAACGTAAACAGACTCAGAAAATGTCCCAAAAAAGACACAGCGGAAATGCATATGCTCAAAACATCAAAAAAATTTTGCATTCGCCTAATTAACCATAAACCAATTTTTAGACAATAATAATTGAGTGGAGACACTGCTAATCTTATTCCACTCTGTCATCTTGCACAAAGTAAAACAGGTTGACAACATATCAAAATTCATAAAAAACATAGAAAATGGTTTAGCTATTCCAAAATCATTAAAACTCGTAACACTATAAGAAATGGAATACTATTTGCAAAATTGATCAGAGTGCATGGTCATAAAAAACAGGTATATCAAAATACGCAAACTAATAATTAATTACATAGAATACACATTTTTATGTAACCTTTTCATAATTAATTTTCTCGTCATGTCCAATTAACGCTAAACAAGAAAATAATATACATCAGATCGAAAAAAACATAAATATTGACAGTAGAATTCTTTCAGCTGTCCAGGAAGAAAAACAATTCCGCCTTCCGTACTCGCAAGTACAAAGAATGCCGACAGCGGCCCAAGAGCCAACAGCGGCACAAGAGCCGACAGCGGCTCGCCTCGCCAGTATTGTTGCGCCCGCGTGTGCGGCACGCTTGATCTCACTCGCCCTTGTGACGGCGTTTCCAGAACGTCCGTTCCACTGAATTCTTTCGGAAAAACTCACTCCCGAGTAATCTCAAGGAGTCCATAAACACTATCACAGTGGATAACTCAACACTGTCCATCATCACACATGTACGAGCCTGAAACTTAAAACAGCGTCTCAGTACATCGGCAATGACTAGTAAAACACATATTCATGAAATCTTACAGCTAGTTACAAAATCATATTTACATTGCTTAATCTACTGTGACTCAGCTGAAAACTTAAACTAGCAGCTTGGATTTTTAAATTGATTAATATTCAGTAACTCTTAAATCATTTAATCAACATAAATTACTTATTAATTACAACTTCTTTAATGACCTCTAGGTCAGGCAAAAGCATGGCAATCTAGCAAATCGTTAAATCTTACACTCTATTTTACATACTGTATAAATTACCCATTGTGTGGTATTAATCGATCCTAGGTTGGTACAATTTCAAGTCTACAATATTCCGTAAGCATTTGTGTGAGGCATACCAATGACTTTATATGGTCCATTATAAACAAACTTAAATTTAGAGATTTCATGGTCTATCTCGCTCGATTTCTCATGAGCTTTTACAAGTACTAAGTCTCCGATTGCAAACTTAGCAAAACGCGCTTTAGCGTCATGACGACGTATGCGAGCATCAGCTTTTAGCTTCGTTACTTCTCGCAAACGATCTTTTTTCACACCAATACTAATGTCAATCCGTGGAGGGAATTTGATTATCACTTCCACTAAACTTTTACTTCTGTCATCCAACAGGATTTCCTCTGGAGAAAATCCCGTAGATTCATGTCTCAAGGTGTTCATAATTCTCTTAAATTCTGCTTCATATTTGCCCCATGCCCTATGGTTGTGATGGCAGTAGGTACGGGAAAGTCGGCCTCGTCTTTGTTCGTGTGTTACGTTTGACACACCTTCTACAATACTTTCCAATTCACTTTCTACATTATTGTCAATGCCGAGATTCTTCACATTACAGTAGTTCAGATTCATACCTACGTCAATACCATCCGGCCAGTTAACAATGTGTGTAGGCTGGTATTGCCTATGCACACCGTCTCCTGCCTCGTCAAAACTAACTACTATTGTTTTATCTTGGGACGTACATGTCAACGTTTTGCTTTCGCAGTTAATCACTGCACGGTACTTTAATAGCCAATCTAACCCGATAATTACTTCTGTAGTTAAGTCTGGCACGACGACAAACTCTTGTTCAAATCGTGCCCCACATATCTCGAAGTTGACAAAAATCTGTTTTGTGACCGGTTTACTGGCCTTCCCAGTAGCACCGATAATTTTCACTCCTGTTACTGGCATAACTACGATGCCAGGTCTGTCTTTCAGTAACTCAAATATTTTCCCAGATACAGCACTCAATTCTGCACCGGTGTCAATCAACACGTTTAGTTGTAGGTCGTGCATATTAACAGACACTACTATCTGTCTACACTTGTCCTCGACTGTTTCTTTATTTTCCCACAGTAAATCCTCGTCTATATCCAGGTCATTCCAGAAAAAACCATCTGGCTTTGATCCCAAATCTGGTTTATCTGGCGGCTTTTTCAGCCTCTGTTCACATACAGTTTTAATTTCAACACGTTTGTCCTGAGGCTTAGTCTGTAGCTTCGCCTCCAATACCGAAACCTTTTCCTGTAACTCGTCAACTAGTGAGTGTTGCTTTGCTATCGATTCACTAATTGTCACCTTCGTTGATTCCTCTTTGGTCAGATTGATCTCATCTGCCAATCTACCTGGAGAAATGTGCCCAGTAGTATCTGCAATTACTTCCTCTGGATCTGCGCAACCCACACTGCTATCGTCTGACTGTATAATGTCAACTCTAACCTCATACACGCTGTAATCTATGTGCTTTTCTACCAATCGTGTCCGGCTATCACTAAAATTTTCGTAATCTTTCTCCTTAATACTCTCGCAATGTTTAAACTGGAGGTTTGCGTCGGATGGGTCGGCTACTTCTACCACTACAACTTTCGGTAAAGTCTGCCGGTTAGGGCCAGAACTTTCCGTTACTACTTCAACATTCAATTCCTGCGGGACGAAACACGACGCATCTTGCTCGTGCTCCCCATTAACATCAACTATTTCTAGTAAAGTCTGCCGGTTAGGGCCAGAACTTTCCATCACTTCACAAATACTATCTTCCTGTGGGACGAGACGCGGCAAATCCTGCCCGCGCTCCCTATAAACACTCCTCCCGTACAGGCCCCTATAATCTCTTAGTTCGTCGTATAAGCGACCGAACTGCCTTAACCAGACCTCATCCCTCTCTGCATCCCCTCGCTCGATGACGGACGTTTTATCCGACATCTGATCTTCTCTCAACAATTGCGAATCATTCTTAAACTCAATCTCCAGTTCCGCTGTGGGTATTACAGCTGCCACTTTATAATCGATTTCCGGAACACTACTTAAATTGTTCTCACTGACAGTGAATGTATTTTCTGCTGCCATGTATACAGCTGATTTACTACTTGTGGGCGCACTCCTTTCTCCTAACACTGGCACACTCTCCCGCCGTTGATTATTCCATACGGAATTTTCATAACGACGACACCTGGGTTTTCTCCTGTTATTGGGCCGCCAAAATTTCTCCACGCCCGGTCGGCCCCTCACCGGCGCGGCTAATGGTTTCCCTGTCTCGTCCCAGCAGATACGCTCCCCAGATACTGCTGAGGCGGCTGGTCACACCCTCTGGCGTTATTACTATTCTGTGCAGCCCGTATCACGCTAGTATGATACTGGTTTCCGTCATTCCGGTTATTATTTGCATTGTACCGATTGTTATTACGGTCCGAACCATTATTGTCATTGCTGCGGTATGCATTATTCCCATGGTTATCGTTGTTATGGTTGGGGTGGTACCCATTGTTGTTACCACGGCCTCTACCACTGTCGCGATTATTGCGCCAATAGTCCTCGTCCTCAACTCTTTCCAGGAAATCATTGATTGTCCTGTAATTGCTTCCTACGTAGCGTTTTGTATCATCTGGAAGCTTCTTGTAGAGTTCCCAGACTATTTCGGATTCCGTGCGGCGATCACGCAAATATTCCAACTTGCGGATCCAGCCCTCACAAAACTCCCTCATCGAACCGCGCGAATTCGCATCGAAAGGCCTCGATACGACAAATTCGCGCCAGACACTTTGCTGTTTTTGCTCCGACCAGTATTCAGCCAGAAACAAATTTTTAAACTCGTCAAAAGTCAGGGTCGTAATGTTGAGGTTTAAGCCCCAACGCTTGGCATCACCAGCCAGCACATCAATAACCGCATTAATTTTTCTCTCATTAGTCCATGATCTGGGTAAAACTCTTTCACAATTTTTAATGAAATCCGTCGCGTGTATACCGCCTTTTTTCAAGGGGTCGAACCGCTCCTCTTTCGTCAACAATTCCGAACTATGTGCACAGATTGGCACATAGCTCTGTTTTTCGTCAAGTTTCTTTTCTAATTCCGACACTCTCGTAATTACTTGGCAAGTGGTTGTCGCAAGCGTTTCCACTTCCCTCTTTTTCTCTTCGCAGGTATTAGCCTGCTCCCTCACTTTAGTGTCTACTTCGGACACTAAAGCCTTTAAAGTTTCCACCTTCTTTTGATCCTCTTTTTTCATTAATTGAATTTGTTCCGTCACCTTATTCTCGATGATCGGAGCAACTGCTTCTCCTACACTTTTCTCGATTCTGCTAATTTCAGAATCAAAACGAGTATTTATGCTCGCAATTTCCGCCTGAACGCCTATCATTTCCTGTTTAAGATTACCGATTTCGGTATTAATTACAACAATATCTTCTTTGATTTTATCAACTTTTGTATTAACAACTCCAACATTGTTGTTAACAACATTAATAGCTTTGTTCTGATTGTCTAGCTTTCGTTCAATTTTTTCAGACTGAGCTTCTTGCTTGGCAGACAGAGCTATAATTTCTGCCGATTGACTCTTGATTTCATTAATCAAAACATTCAATAAATCAGTTAAATTCCCGGAGACTACCGGTTTTACATCCGTAGCTGGTTCCTCTATATATGTTCCCCCGTATTCATCATCAAGGGGTACAGATTTGATTTTCGCTTCCGATTCCGAAACATTTTCTAAAGTTTGGAATTCCATTTCTGCTCTTTGTTGCGTTTCGGCGGTCGCGTCTTTCATGCTAGCCGCCTGCCCCTGAACAATGGGAACCGCCGTGCGCGTTTCCCACTGTTCGACCGATTGTTCCGTATCCAAGTCTACCAAATTTTGGTAATTGTTGCCTTCACTCATTTTAATAATTTTCAATATAAATGACAAATCTCAAATATAATTAGGATTACTCCCACTACTTATTCTCGCTGACGTAACGGCCTGTACGTAACCAGTACTTTGTTACGATATTTGCACAATGCAAAATTCGTGTCCAGAACAACCTCAAAATTGAAGATTGTCCTGTCACCAGGTCGCCACGTGTAACCTCCCCCCTCACTTACCGACCTTAATGACAGTGAAAAATGAAACCGCGTGTACCTAATGGGAGTTTTGGAAAAGCAATCGTCACCGAAGTTAATCTATCGGTAAAGAGGGAGGAAAGGGTTACATCTAAATGAAAGGAAAAATGCAAATGAAACTGGTGGAAATTAATTTTGAAAAGGGGTAAAGTTAATAAAGAAAGTAAATGTGCGGCCGTTACGTTAACAATTAACTAGCGGTAATTAGATATTTGAGATTTGGGGGAAATCACGGTCGCCAGTCCTAAGGACAATTACTATAGCAACTGAAAAAGAAAGGTTATTACACATATAATTAACACTAGAAGCGTGGCAACTGAAGGTTGACACGTGTAGTGTGAAAACTGAAAGTTTGTCAGAAGTAATAAATTTCGCTACACTCTGACTTAATTTAGCAAAAGAATTAATAAAACCGGAAAATCGAAAGTTAGTTTAGTGACTGAAGTTAATAGTGAGCTTTCTTTCTGAAGCACATCGAAATCCAGTAAAATACGGTTAGTCTTGGACTACCTCAACAATCATTTCAAAAGCAACTTGACTCTACGCAATTTAGAAACAAGAGATTTTACTTTGAACTTGAATTAAATGATTCTGAACTATTAACAATAGTAAAATTTAGTACGTACCAAGCTGAGCTGCAGTCACAGGTAAGCTAAAATATGCTAACAAAACTCGCACTCTAAATTTGTGCTCGTGTAACCTAAATATTGTAGCCAGCTACTGAACTTTGAAATTAAAGCAGTGAAATCTAATTATATTATTTTAATGCTGGCGTTTGAATTTCAACGACACTCGGGTTCATTTCGGAAAAGGAAGGGACCCTGCTTGGCAATGCAACTGGGACAATGAGCAACAGAGGTTCATGCTAAGTTGCTGTAATTTTGCGAGGCAAATGGAACAATTTGAAAAGCTGAGGTCTGCCATACAGTTCTGAAACTTTACGTGCTTTTAGTCTTCCTTGTTGGTTGATTGAAGGTTTGAAGCCGTCGATCGAGGAGGTGGCGACAGTCACTCATTGTCGGCCGTCGCTGTTGCAGAAGCTGGATGTTGGCGCGCCTTCTTCTCGACACGGTCACCAGGCGAAACGGGCTCTTGATGTGCGCCAGCTAATGCTTCCCGTCCGCGACACCATGTCAGAAACTATCATCGCGAGTCGAGCGCAATTACGTGCTGCCAAACCCCGAAAGCGCGGCAACTCGCGGGAGCGTCACACAACACCTGCTCCACTCGCTACTCCCGCCAGACTCTCCTGCCCGCGCCCCACGCGGCAGAGTTAACACTACCAAAGATCCTACACACTTTGATTCTTCACACGACCTATCGATGTAATCGTTCGATAGCAGTTTTCCCTAGGCAAGACCCAGCGTAAAAATACAAATAATATTTACGAAACAAACCAATTATACATCGACATAAGTGCATAAATATATATATATATCCAAACAGTAAAACAATTACAATATATAAAGAGACAGAAATGTCATATCTTGAGGTAACAAAACAAGGAAAGAAAATAATAGCACAATAGATGGAAATAGGAGGATATGCATTTCCGGCGTTACAAACTTCCAATTGATTCCGTCATCGCTTCTTCGATGTACAGACTAAACGGCAGGGGAGAAAGAGTGCATCCATGCCTTACACTTTTTTAATGCGAGCACTTCGTTCTTGATCTTCCATACTTACTGTTCACTCTTGATTCTTTTATATACTTTATATAACCCATGTTTACCTAAAGCTTACTCCTATTTTTCTCAGAGTTTTGAACGCCTTGTACTATTTTTTACTGGCGAATGATTTTTCTATTTCTCCCTATCCTATTTAGTTTGACCTTATTTTCGTTAACTCTTGTTTCCATTATCATGTACAATGTCCGGACTCCCTCTCTAGTGCCTTTACCTTTCCGAAAGGCAGACTGCTCGTCATTTAACATATCTTCTGTTCCCTTTTCCACTCTCTTTTGTGTTACTTTCATCAGCAGCTTGGGTGTATGAGAAGTTATGCTGATTATGCTGATTAATCTGCCCTTTCTGTCTTCTGGATTTTGTAGAGAATATTTTTCCCAAATTCTGATGAAACGTCTCCAGTCTCACAGAATCTACACATCAAACTGAAAGCCGTTTGGATTGCCCCGCTATCTATTTATTTAAAAATTCCGAAGGAATTTTATCTATATCTTCAGCTTTATTTAATCCCAAATCTTGCACAGCTCTGGTCACTGTGACTAATACTAGATGGCCTATGTCTTCCATGTCGACTCTTATCATGTCATCAGACATGTCTTGTCTCTCGTAGACACGCTCAACCTGCTCTTCCCACCTATCCACGGTCGCTACCGCGTTTAACCGTGGATTTCAAATTTCGCTCATAATGTTTTGGTTTCAGTTTCACCGAACTTTATATGACTTATTGATATTCTGAATCAGTTCTCACGATAACCATTTATTTTAGATTTCTTCACGTTTCCCTGCCATTTTTTTGTCTTGGGTTTTTCTGTTTATTTCGTTTCTAAGTGACTTATCCCGTCACCCCAACCAGTTTCGAGACCAGGTAAAAAAAAAAAAAAAAAAAAAAAAAAAAAAAAAAAAAGATTAATAAAGACGGTCTTAATGCTTCCGGTGATCTACAACACAAAATATGTTAATACATCCATGAATAACCGACCGAAAAATCCTTCTGTGGGATGTTGTTCAGCTTGGCATTGGCATTTCAGTGAAGTCGCGGCTGGTGTCCACACACAGTTGTTTTTGTTCGAGAGTCAAGGCGTGCAGGATAGACTTCCCACCCACTTATCTCTTCTTCAAAATATTGATGACAATATCTTGAATATGTGATTTGAAGCTTTCGCTGCATTAAGATCTGAGACTTTGTGGTATAACAACGCTGAGACACGGAGTCATACGTCGACTACTTAACACTGCCTGCTCACAACTTACTAGTCGAATTCACATCTGTTGTTCACTGTCGTTAGTTCAAGCGGATACCGTAGTCACAGCGCCGACATTGGTTACAACCAGCACCAATATCTGTCTCGCACCTTTCGGGATCGACAGTGTATATTTCTGTATTCCTATCATTCCCTTACCATTTTCTTCTTTCATCGACCAGTGGAAGCATTTCTTTATCCAAGGTTTCTTCGCCGTTACCTTTCATGCAGCTGTGTTTCTCTGTCCACCTGCCCTTTCGAGAGATGCCCATTCATCTTCAACGGTACTGCCTAATGTGGTACTCGTTTATTGCCCCTGTTTGTTCTCACACAGATTCTTCGGAGCGAATATATAAACCTTCAGTCTAGCCTTCGCCATTAACAATATGTAATCTGCTCCAGTGTACATCTTGCAACGAAATATCTGATAGTGGAATATCTGTCTGGTCATAATGTAATGCAGTTGGTATCCTTCAGCGTCACCAGCCGTAGTACAAGCACATATCTTCCTCGTGTGATTTTAAAACAGAATGTTAGCTACTAGTAGAAAATTTTTCATAAACATATCCGTCTGGTAACGTGTCAGTGTCAGTTATTAAACTTTGTAAATGTTATTACATCTCTATCACAGTGTTCTTTATCTGTCATACCAGTTTCTGAGGATTAACCGTCTTCACACACTTTAACGTGAGCCGGGGTAAATGTTGTGCTGTAAAGATGCTGTATCGGCTCTTGATGTTAATGATTTGAATAAACAAGACCGCTGCGACAGCTAGAATTAGTTTTTGGAGAACACGATCGGTTTCGCGAAATAAATTTACATCTTCAGGTGCGTCACTGTATAGAAAAGAATAAAAGAATGTATCAGAAATTTAGCCACGCCAAGAAACGGACAATAAGGTCTGCGTCTACTTACAGTTAAAATATTAAAGATTCTGCTTAAACCGTATAAAGCCATTCCCAACAATTTTATCCAGGTATTTAAAACTTTTGCCTCACGAATGAGCAGCCGTCTATGATAAAACGTATTGGGGGCTAAGGCCATCGCCAACCAACAAAAGAACCCAGTAATAACACCGAAGTACGAACTAGTAACTATTAATATAACTTATAATAAAAAATAATTAAAATACTTAGCAAAAACGCCGCGTTTGTAACATTAAAAGAGACACAGCTGTCACTAGTGGCACACTTTACCTCCGCTTATACACAGCCTTGAGATGAAGCGTTGCTGTTGTCGGTGCCAACTAACCGCTATCTGTAGCGAGGCCTACGTGGAAAGCCAAGAGTGCGCAGTGACACAAATACACTCCTGGAAATGGAAAAAAGAACACATTGACACCGGTGTGTCAGACCCACCATACTTGCTCCGGACACTGCGAGAGGGCTGTACAAGCAATGATCACACGCACGGCACAGCGGACACACCAGGAACCGCGGTGTTGGCCGTCGAATGGCGCTAGCTGCGCAGCATTTGTGCACCGCCGCCGTCAGTGTCAGCCAGTTTGCCGTGGCATACGGAGCTCCATCGCAGTCTTTAACACTGGTAGCATGCCGCGACAGCGTGGACGTGAACCGTATGTGCAGTTGACGGACTTTGAGCGAGGGCGTATAGTGGGCATGCGGGAGGCCGGGTGGACGTACCGCCGAATTGCTCAACACGTGGGGCGTGAGGTCTCCACAGTACATCGATGTTGTCGCCAGTGGTCGGCGGAAGGTGCACGTGCCCGTCGACCAGGGACCGGACCGCAGCGACGCACGGATGCACGCCAAGACCGTAGGATCCTACGCAGTGCCGTAGGGGACCGCACCGCCACTTCCCAGCAAATTAGGGACACTGTTGCTCCTGGGGTATCGGCGAGGACCATTCGCAACCGTCTCCATGAAGCTGGGCTACGGTCCCGCACACCGTTAGGCCGTCTTCCATTCACGCCCCAACATTGTGCAGCCCGCCTCCAGTGGTGTCGCGACAGGCGTGAATGGAGGGACGAATGGAGACGTGTCGTCTTCAGCGATGAGAGTCGCTTCTGCCTTGGTGCCAATGATGGTCGTATTCGCGTTTGGCGCCATGCAGGTGAGCGCCACAATCAGGACTGCATACGACCGAGGCACACAGGGTCAACACCCGGCGTCATGGTGTGGGGAGCGATCTCCTACACTGGCCGTACACCACTGGTGATCGTCGAGGGGACACTGAATAGTGCACGGTACATCCAAACCGTCATCGAAACCATCGTTCTACCATTCCTAGACCGGCAAGGGAACTTGCTGTTCCAACAGGACAATGCACGTCCGCATGTATCCCGTGCCACCCAACGTGCTCTAGAAGGTATAAGTCAACTACCCTGGCCAGCAAGATCTCCGGATCTGTCCCCCATTGAGCATGTTTGGGACTGGATGAAGCGTCGTCTCACGCGGTCTGCACGTCCAGCACGAACGCTGGTCCAACTGAGGCGCCAGGTGGAAATGGCATGGCAAGCCGTTCCACAGGACTACATCCAGCATCTCTACGATCGTCTCCATGGGAGAATAGCAGCCTGCATTGCTGCGAAAGGTGGATATACACTGTACTAGTGCCGACATTGTGCATGCTGTGTTGCCTGTGACTATGTGCCTGTGGTTCTGTCAGTGTGATCATGTGATGTATCTGACCCCAGGAATGTGTCAATAAAGTTTCCTCTTCCTGGGACAATGAATTCACGGTGTTCTTATTTCAATTTCCAGGAGTGTATAAAGTAACCAGTTACCTTGACTGAAATGTTTGGGACTAGCTGCACATTTTAAATTACCAAACTGCAATAAAAAGGAGTAATACACTATGTTTATGAGTTGCAGAAGGCAGAAGTAATTTCGAAAGACTTCCTGATAACGTCTAGGGTCCTACATGTCAGCAATATCCAATGTAGTCTCCTTAGAATTAATAAAAGTCTTTTCACAACTGAAAAAACTTTTAAATAAATAAAAGACGATGGTGGAGCTCGAAAACATCATACACTTAAACAATCAAGATTGGCTAGGTCGTTTCTGTGACCTAAATCTGTCTGGATATTGAATGTACTTTCTGGGGCTCTTTTCAATTCTCAAAAAATCTCGGATTCTTCACAAATGTTTAGAACATTGCACTTTTAATCGTGATGAAGTATTTGGTGGCAACATCAGAAGCTTTGTGTCCCATCTTCCCATCTCCTGAAAGTGTGCACTCAAAGCTTACTTTGTACTGGCGATAGCAGTATGCTCCCTAAATCTTACATAAAAACTTCTTCCGTCTGGCCTATTTTTAAGGGTAGCTACCAAAAGAAATACTGCACACCCCCAGAGCTTTGAATAATCCCTTTTTGATTCCACTCTGTGTTGATGTTAATCTGGTAACATTATTGGTGGAAATCACTATGTCAAAGGTGGAATTTTATATTTCTCTCTCTTGATCAGGTGTTTCTTCTCTAACGACGTTATTGTCGACGAAAGTTTGAAATGCAATATCAGGGCGAATCTGCTTTATTTATGTATGCACACAGAACTGCCAGCTGAAATGAAAGCACAGAATTCACCCGTAAGTCACGACCGTAAAGGTTTATTATATTTACCTACATCAGCGCCCTCTTCTTGGATACAGGGTGAGAATTTTGTGTCAGTTTTTCGGTTTCTGGAAATCGCCGAGTATTCTAACTATCCATTGAGCTGTGCCTCTTTAAAGTCGCATGATTTTCTAGTTTAGTACAGTCTAGTTTCCGCGTCAGCCACATAAAGTTTAAGTGTACATAAAGGGAGAGCGTCTGGCAGCTGGCGCGTTGCTATGAGGCAGTTCGACTTTGCCCTCTAGGGAGAGGCTCAGAAGTCGCGGCTGCAGTTTCGTTTAAGCTCTTTGATCGCCTGGCTGCGTTCGCCTGTGAAACGTTCCCGAACTCCATTTAATTTTCCTCGTAAACTTATGTAATTGAAAACCAAGCCTCGCGGAATCCGAGAAGGAGCGTTAAGGCCGGGAATATTAGGTGCCCGGTGTTCAAAGTGCGCCGCGGAACTCGTGAGTGCTCCCGCGGCTGCAGTGGCGCGGCCTTTCACAGGCGCATGGCCGACCTCTGTGCGCGCCGCCCTGGAAAACCTCGCGCCGGCCGCACAGTGTTTGTCCATGTCGGTGTATACCGCAGCACAGCGCGTGGCGTTCGGCTCCGCTATGTTTTTCGTTCTCGCGCGACGTGAAATGACAAACAAATATGCTCGTTGCCTGACTGGGCAAGCAAAAACGTTACGTGGTGCCCGTCGTCTGTTTCCGCTACAATTGTTTGTAAGTGGAGTGCGATAGTGTTTGGTGGCTCGGTGTGCTCTGAGAATTTAGTGATGGTATTTAACGTTTATTGTAATTCGTAGGCAAATATTGCTGGTTTTCCTAGAGTTCAAAGAACCCAGCCGGACAAATGTGACTGCCACTGTCGTTACCATGCTAAGCGATCGGAAGTTCCACGTAATCACTGGAAGCAATATATGTAAGGAGAGGAAGCTGAACAACGGATTGCCTCAAGGATCAGTTCTCTTACCATTACTGTTCAACCTGTATCTATCTGATCTTCCTAACACTTCCTCCAGAAAATACTGCTATGCCGATGACCGGGATCTAGCTGTACGACACCAGGAAACGAAGACAACAGAAGAGATTCTAACCAATGACCTGTCTGCACTAGATAATTACTTCAAAATCTGGAGACTCCAAACCAGTGTGAGTAAAACAGAAGTTTGTTGCTTCCATTTAAATAATTGGTTGGTGAACGTGAAACTGGAAGTAAGCTTCAGAGGCAGAATTCTTCACCGTAATTGGAACCGAAAATATCTTGGTGTCATCCTGGACCGTACACTATGCTTCAAACAACAGCTTCTAAACTGAGCTCAAAAGTTGTGGACTCGAAACAACATCCTCCGTAAGCTATGTGGAACTACCTAGGGATCTTCAGCAACCACCCTGCAATCTTGAGCTCTGGGCTTGGCACCGAGCGGGGTGGCGCAGTGGTTAGCACACTGGACTCGCATTCGGGAGGACGACGGTTCAATCCCGTCTCCAGCCAACCTGATTTAGGTTTTCCGTGATTTCCCTAAATCGTTTCAGGCAAATGCCGGGATGGTTCCTTTGAAAGGGCACGGCCGATTTCCTTCCCCATCCTTCCCTAACCCGAGCTTGCGCTCCGTCTCTAATGACCTCGTTGTCGACGGGACGTTAAAACAACACTAACCTAACCTCTGGGCTTGGTGTACTCAAGTGCTGCGGACTGTGAACCTGTCTGGATGAACAGTCATCATACAAGGCTTGTTGACACCCAGCTGAATACGGCAATGCGCATAATGGTTCAAATGGCTCTGAGAACTATGGGACTTAACACCTGTGGTCATCAGTCCCCTAGAACGTAGAACTACTGAAACCTAACTAACCTAAGGACATCACACACATCCACGCCCGAGGCAGGATTCGAACCTGCGACCGTAGCGGTCACGCGGTTCCTGACTGTAGCGCCTAGAACCGCACGGCCACACCGGCCGGCAATGCGCATAATATCTGGCGCAATCAGATCTACTCCAGTTTATTGGCTTCCACTGTTAACCGCTATAATGCCTCCTGATCTACACAGATGTACTGCCCCTATGAGAGAATTCCACAAGATCTCCAGGAATTCTAACACCCGTGCATAGCGACCTGCCACTTTTAAATCGTAAGAGACTGAAATCACGCCATCCAACTCTGAGCGATGCTGCTGACTTGGTTGCTAATGGTTTCAAACCTCTAAAAGAAAGGCAGTGTCGGTGGGAAGAAGTGACAGATGTGCACCTGCATAACATCTTCTCAGCTGCTGAACTTCGAAGTGGATTCGACATACCACGCAAGACCTGGACTACTCTCAACAGAATCCGTACCGGCCATGGCCGATGCAGGGATGCTCTCATTAAGTGGAAGAAGCTGCCTAATCCAGCCTCAGATTGCGGGGCTTCTGCCGGCCGGTGTGGCCGTGCGGTTCTAGGTGCTTCAGTCTGGAACCGCGTGACCGCTACGGCCGCAGGTTCGAATCGTGCCTCGGGCATGGATGTGTGTGATGTCCTTAGGTTAGTTAGCTTTACGTAGTTCTAAGTCCTAGGGGACTGATGACCACAGATGTTAAGTCCCATAGTGCTCAGAGCCATTTGAAACACTTTTTGCGGGGCTTCATAACAGACTGTTCATAACATTGCCAGTGAATGCAGATTCGAGCCTTTCACGGTGCCGTAGAGGACTTCCTGCTAGCAACTCCAGATGCAGTGCGCTGGATTGAAGCACTGGATATTCAGTTGTAAAGCCAAACTTAAGTTTCTTGTGGGTAAATATGTACATGTGTATATGTAATTTAATTTTATGGTTTGACTGTATTAGCCATACGCCAAATAAGTAATAACCATTGCTGAAAATATCTGTTTATTAGACAGATGAATACCTGCAACCTTGCTGCAGTGAAAAGGCACAACACCAGGACACTGTCATTACAAAACAGCAAGCAATAACATTGTGCAAGTTGTTTTGAAGTAGACGTCGACTCAGCCTCCAAAAATCCCAAGTTAAGTGGAATCTAGTTTCCTTCCTTAGATAAATGGAGGTTAAATGGCAGTAAGGTTTCATATGGTAAGAAGGTGACACAGTATCTAATGTGTTACTAACAAAACGCTATATTAAGTAATTCATATGTGTTGACAATGCGTTTAAGTTGGGAAAAATCGCCAATACGCTTCGACAAGGCTCAAATCTGGGCCACTTTCTCCCTCGTACAGAATGACGAAAATATTCAGTTTACCGTAAATCAAATAGAATTCGCGTGGTTTAGAAATGAGGTAAATATTATAAGTTATCAATTTAGACGGACAGCGACACAAAAATTATAACTGTATTTCTTTGAAATGTTTGTGTTCAGGATTTTTGCGTACTTTCTCTAGTGCAGTGTGTTTAGCTGTCATCATTAAACTTAAGTACAACAATAAAAAATGTAGCATATAGAGAAAAGTTATTAGCTTAGAAGCTAAAAAATGATTGGTTACATTTATGAAGTATAATATAAACTAACTTCTAAAACAATACAATTCCATCACATTTCCTCTTCTTTGACAATGGAATTACCAGACCCAAATGAATAAGTACTTGCAAGTGAATTCGCATTTGCGAATCCGGATGGACGTCAGCTGTTTGTGACAAATGAAACTTTGTGCTGGACCGAGACTCGAACCCGAATTATTGCGAGCGGTTGCCTGAACTACTTCGGCTATCCTAGCATCCCTCCAGGACCGACCCAGACTTCCGCATATCGTAGACTACACAGCGCTTATGTTCGCTCATTTAATGATTCTGCGGCAGGAAGAGATTAATATTTTATCGTAATTTTAGGCCGTCGGGGCATGGATACGTCATCGATTGTTACTTTCACCCATGTCTGAAAAAAATCGCAATATGAAGATTCAGACACACTGTAAGCACAAACATTGTTTCTCCAAAGTCAGTACCGCCATTACACTGGATTTTATTTGCAGTATTACATTTACACGATCATGATTACGGATTTAAAGTGTCAGTATCAAGTGTTTTAATGTTATACATTGCTTAAGATGGCATACTATCGTAATACGACACAATAATGGCACTTAAAAGTCGTAATCATGATCGTGTAAATATAACACTGCAAATAAAAAAACAGTCTAATGGCGGTACTGGCTTTAAAGAAATATATTATGACTGTGACCCCACATTATGAAAATATCACAAACATTGTAACTATGAATGGTATAAATCAGTACATCAGAATACTTCGCAAATGTTCTTTTTAACAATGAGTAATGGGATTTTGGTGTTGCTTATCTTTAAGTGGACTACGTGAGACGGTATGGGTACAAAATATTGATTTTTATTTTGGTTGAGAACTCTTGCTTGGAGTTTCGTGTTTAATTTTCGTTATGTTTCGTTGATTTCGGATAAATGTAAGTAATTTCAATTTGCTTTTTAACAATATACTGCACAAGAAATTTCTACAGTTTCCAAGAGCACGTTTTCAGTTACGACTAGGTATCTCCTGAATTGTTTGTTCTAGAAGGTGATGATTTATGTGGCTTATAGTAAACATTCTGCTGCATAGGTTGACAACCTTGGTTGCTGTGATATCACATCTTTGTGGTATAATGCATGTTATCATCCAGCTTCTCGCACTTGTCTGTTCTTGCTATCTTCAAAACTCTGTGAATGATGATTTTCCTAAAGTCTGATTGTATATCGCCAGTCTCATACATTCTAATAACCAATGTCAATAGTCATTTTGTTGCCACTTCTCCCAGTTGGATTAGAAATTCTGCTGGAATGTTATCTATCCCTCATGCCACATTTAATCCGAGATCATCCAAAGTTTCAGTGTGTAGTAGCACCCAAACTAATTGAGATATTCACACAATGTTTGGCTTATTAGACAGGCATTCAGAGTTTTGTTTGTATGTATTTCAGGTCCTCGTGAGTGAAATATAATGACGGAAGTTCAGGAAAGGGCTTAGTGTGTGGAACACTTTGTTCGGATAAAAGCGGACACGGTCCTAAATAACTTCCGAATACGGTTTAGGAATCAACCAGCCTCGCGGAGTTTGATATGTCGGTTTGACGGGAGTTCTATGAAGACAGGAAGCGTTAATGTTGTAGACCTCGTTTTCCCAGATCGCTGGATTGACAGGTGTGGTCAAGTTAGATGTCTGACACTACACATATGGATTTCTTTCTATGAGAATATGTCAAAGACAGACACTATCAAACGTCTCTCAACAACATCAGTCATTTAAAGAGCCCATTATCTTCTGCATTTCCATAGCTGATGCGGATATGTTGATCCAAGTGTGGACAAAATTTGTATGCAGACTGGATGATGTACGGGCCACGTAAGGCGCACATAATGAAATGGATTGAATGGCATAACAACTTTCTGAGATAGTGTGTCACATAAGCCAAACCCGGTGTGAATATCTTAATTGTACCATACCCTTTTGAGGCCCCTGTGAAGTTACACTGGGCAGACGTGCATAATTCCAGTCAAATAAGCGAATAAATAAAGATGTGCATTAACAACAATACTTGTAAGGAAAGTGTGCCTCAACGAACACTTTTTCCTGTAAAAAAGTGCAAAAATTAAAAGTACTTTCAGCCGTCAATGTAATCTATTTATGCCACTAGTTACGACATTTCAGTACACCATTTGCAGGCTCCTGTGTAAAGACAATAGCAATAATGACAGACAAACCATGTAATAAGAGCGGCGATGTAAAATTAAAGAAATAAATTAAATACAGTGGTAATGTATAGGAAACATTTAACAAAATCCAAACTCTACAGAGTGTAACAACAAAGTCAATGATAAATTAAGGAATAACAGGAGCGTACAATTGATCGGTGTACGAATACGAACTAGGGAACAATATATATAAACTGACACTTCTAATCGGAGTTTAAAATTACAAGTCATTCATAGATGACTACAGGGTCACATGTTGACGAACGTCTAGTATGCAATGCTCGTGTCAAGTCGTGTCAATGCGTCGAAGCCAAACCTTCGCAGCTGTATACTGATGAATACACTGTGGGGGTAAAATGTTTAGTTATACGTCCATATGAGAGTAAAATGTAGTACAATTATTCGTAAATCACCCCCACGATAACTGCAGGTATCACCAGGTACTATATGCTACCAAAAACTAATGACCGGCGGGGTCAGGGAATTTTTCTGCCTCGTGATGACTGGGTGTTGTGTGCTGTCCTTAGGTTAGTTAGGTTTAAGTAGTTCTAAGTTCTAGGGGACTGATGACCATAGCTGTTCAGTCCCATAGTGCTCAGAGCCATTTGAACCAAAAACTGATGAAAACAAGAATGTAATGTTACTTCAAAATAATGTATTAGTCACAGAACTGGTAAGGTGCCATCTATTTACTGTAAGCTACGGTGAAGCTAACGCAATATCGTTTTATTCCTTCATTTATGATTCATTCACGCTATGTAATTTTCGTTTTCTTATATGTTTACTAAAATTACCACCGTATATAAATGCTTTCTTAACTTTTCATACCTGCCCTGTTACTTTGTAGTTTACACTGTCATCACCGTTGTTGTCTTTGCACAGGGGCCTGCAGATGGAGTAGTAAAACGCCAAAACTGGTCTTATAAGTAAATTAAGTTCAAAATATCGACGGCTGAAGGTGTTTTCAAATTTACATTTTAAACAGAACCTCTACAGTCACTCAACCATCTTGTACACAGTGACTTGAATACTTTTTATATCGATTGGGTGACCTTCCGACTGTACTAGAAATGCAGGTATCTGGTATACGCCCTTTTATGGAGTCAGTCCCAAAATAGAGGAGCATGGACACGGTGCCTGGTTCAGCGTCAATGAGAACACCACCGTATATCGAGAGCGACAGCACAGGCGTTTCCCCAAAGATCGAATACCCACATCATCAACGTCTAAATCGTCCCGCCGGATTCTGACTGGCGTACCTCAGTCGTCAGTCATATTTCTCTCCCTTTTAATATTCCATCGCCCATGACAGGCGTCCAGCACCCGTGCAAATCACTTTCGCCGCAAACAGCGTTATTATTTCAGTGAAGGATGGACCAGGTGAGAGATCTACAGGCGGCTTAAAAAATACGCGGGAGCGCGCCTGATTTGTTACTTTAATTCGACGCGTTCAATTTGCAGCGGGCGCCCGGCGCCTTTGATTTGAGCCCTTCATCAATCACCAATCAGCGGGTAATTATTCAACCACCACGAGCCGCGCGCGGCATTGTGGGGGCGTCGGCCGGCCGTGCCACGCGACCGAAGGCTCCGCCACGCCACCCACCGATAATTAAAAATGTATCTCTGTCCACAGCGAAAATTTTGTGTGTGTCTTTTTTTTTTTTTTTAAACATGAAGTTAATGAAGAGTAGTGGCGAACTCCAATGCGTGCGGCGAAAGTACTCACAGACGCAATCGTTAACGAAATGATTGCTCAATATTACCCAATCTGCATATGCCCAAAATGTTTCTATGAAGTAACACGTGCTCAGCTCCTGTTCTGGGGCATGATATTTAAAAAAAAAAAAAAAAAAAAAAAAAAACTAACAGCTCTGTAATCAGGGAAAGCGAACCCTGTCGCTGTCGACAAAGAGGCACTGCCGTAACTTTCCACTGTAGTTATACACCTCTATGTTCAAAACTGCGTTTTCGCGACATAAGTGCGAAGCATCAACAAAGAAACAGTATATAATACTTACTTATCACGTGAAGGCTGCCTTATAGTTACAGTGTTCATATTACCGGTTTCGTCAGTCTATTGACATCTTCAGATGTGAGTAATGTGCTAACGGTATCGTCATGTTATATGGGGTGTTTCAGGACCTCACCAACAAACATTGAGGCTCTATAGATCGCCCAAAGACGATCATTTTTATTGTTCCTTGAATAATAGCTTTGTTAACAGTCGGTATGATTGTCTGGCTGTCTTTTTCTCAGGAGCGTTTGAAATTACGTCACATATTAGAGCCTATGGTCCCTTGGGAGAGTGAAATTTTAAGCTTCTAGTTTAATTTAATCACAAGAGACGACCACTTTTTCAAGTATTTTGATACTCGAAAATTCACTCATCATAACCTATAGGGTACTTCTCGTGGACCAAGAATCATGAAATTTGCCAAGAAGCGCATTTTCGCATTACAAGTAAAGGAAAAAAGTCCTAAAATTGCCAATTTGTAACTATGTCACAAGAAAAGAATATCTCTCTATCATTTTTTAACCATCCCTCTGTCTCTCTGGAACGGGTTGGCGTATCAAGTTCAGATTTATATCACATAATAAAGTCTATGAGGCCTTGGCTGTGTACAACAATACAACATTCAAGCTTGTAAGCCAGTTGAATCAAATGATTTGGCCATTTCTGTTACACATTTTGAAACTCACAAACTCATTCTTCAAAATCTATAGCGTACTTCCCGTTGACGTGGAATCATGAAATTTACCAAAAAGCAAGGTTTCACATGACAAGTAAAATAAAAACATCAGAAAACTGTTAAACTGTAATTACGAGTATATCACTTTTGCCATTACAACATACATTGCGTTCATCATCTGTCAGAAGCGTAATAGAAGACCATTACCGCATTCAAAGATAATATTTAGGTAGTGGTCGTGATTTAGTAAGTAAATAAATATATTTAATTGAATCCCAGAATGGGATTTTCACTCTGCAGTGGAGTGTGCTCTGATATGAAACTTGCTGGCAAATAAAAACTGTGCCCCGGACCGAGACTCCAACTTCGGACCTTTGTCGTTAACGGTGTATTCCAGTGATTTCATGACTTTTAATTGTTTTAGTTTATTTTTGGTTTATAACTTGTTTTGTTACTGCAAGTTTTGTCACAAGGTTACACATTTACCTTTGGCTTCATATGGTGGTAATTCGACCACTTCTCACTGATACGCATTTCACCTTAAATTTTTTGGCCCTTTTGTTAGTCAACAAACACAAACTTAATATACAGACCACAGTGCTGCTGTAGAGTGTTTAGACAGATATGGTACTGGTTTGTCACCTGCAACTATTGGTACTCGTCGTAGGGGGAGAGGAAGAAATGAGTAAAATGTTACAGTTAGCATTATTGTAAAATATGCAATTCATTTTATATTATTTTCATAGCTTTTTTCATAATATCTAAATGTTGCAGGTATTGCAGTGCAAAATAAAGGAGAGCTGAGAGTAGTCGCCTAGAGTTTGGGACTGATGGAACGGTATGGGTAAGCATTCCATATGAAACTGTGGAGGAAGGATGAGTCAGCAAAATGTTATTCAAGACACTCCCTGGACCTACAGGAGGGGGAGGGGGGTGGGAGGAGGGCATGTTCTTAGGGAAGAAACCCCATCTAGTGCACTTAGCGAATTCATAAGTGAAAATATATTGCGCCTGGTGAAAACATGCAGTGAAACAGAAGCACTTGGTGTACTCAGTGATAATTTGTGTAGCTGGAAGCGTCTATAATCATGTAGCCATTTTTAAATCTTGCAATATTTTCGCTTGAATATCAGAGCTACCAGTCAGTAAACGTAAATAAGCAAACATGCTTTGCTTGCCACCTGATATATGGTATATGTTTATAGATAACTACATTGCATGCTGCAACCCATTTGAATTCCTAACTGTGGATGAACAGTTATATCCGACAAAATGCTGGTGTCCTTTTATTCATCATTTGAGTGCCATACCTGGTTAGTACGGCATCAGTATTGGCTGCTCAAAGACGCTGAAGTTAGATATTTTTAATACCTTGTAGTTTTCCTAATTTGGGAAGAAATGAACGACATCTGCTGGTAGTAGCCCAGGAGAAAACATTATGCCTCATTCCATGGAACTTCTCTTATGTTACAGGGTAAAAGCATGATTAGTTAATAATAATTCAATGACAATAACGTTTTATTTAAGAAACAAACACTGAAAATGTAATCAATGTATGAATCTCTAACACACTGCCGTGTATGGTGCAACATAAAAATAAAATTTAGCATCTTATAAATAAAAATCTATTAGTATAACTGTTATACACAGCAAAAGTATCAGAAGCAACGTTACAGACTATAAATACCAAATACCATCACATTTTGTTAAGAAATCTTAAAATCAAGTAAAAACCTTAGTGATCAATTGAAGTACATTGGGCGTTCTAAGGAACTGGGAAGTTGAGAATACAAGTGTTACGCATGATTGCTCAACAAAATTGAGTAAATGACAGCCAAAGTTACGTGGATATTTATAATAATGTGAATTACTACCAAATATCAAATATTTAAAGCTTATGGTAAGTCAGTCTGTGTATAGGTGTGGTTATAGATTGTAGTGCACATGCATTATTGTTTACAATTGATTAAAAATACTTATCTACCCTGCTTTTGTAGTACAGGTATTAGTGCAAAAAAATTTCATATAGTGTGCCATGATTTGAAGATTTATTTTGGTACATCACGCATGATATAGCATGTACAATACATATTCATTATAAAAGAAAGATATGTAACTAATGAAACCAGAATTAATATTACAAGCTGAAAAACAATAGGTAAATAGCATACAAAATTAATACATCAAAAAGCAAATACAATGGTGGATTCCAACATATAGCTCTATAATGCAAACATTCATCCACTTTATATTTTTTTTTTCTTTTTGCCTTTAAATTTTATCGCAATCTAACTGTGATATGCAAAAATTATTTGTAAAGTGTGATTTATGTGATGTTAGAGTGCTTTACGAATGTATATTTGTAATTTATGTAAAGGAAAATATAAAATGTATAATTTACTAAACTACATTTCTTCATGGATTAGTGAAATGAAGACATTTGTGTGTGTAATTTTATATATTTGTGCAAATTGTCATTTGCATAAAACAGTACACACTAGGAACAATGTGTAGAACACATATTACATAAAAGAAGGAGTGTTCTTGTACTATACGAAAGTTACTGTGTGAAGCGTAAATGAGCTCATACTTCCAGAAACTTGTATGTCGTACTGTGAGCAGTGTAGCCACAATTACTGTTCACCACACACAACGCCTACAACTAACAGTTCACGAGCAGTATAATTAGAATTGTTCAAGTGTGAGCTATTAATTCAAAGTTAACTTGTTTTGAATAATTATTGTGTTGAAACATAAAATTTCGTTCACCCTGTTATTTATTCTTGATCATTCACCTATATAGAGCCCTTTCCTGGTGTTTGATTATTCCAATTATACCCATACAAAAACATTGGAAGTGCTTTATTCAGTGCTTACAAGCATTGATTTTCTTCATTGAAATGTAATGTCTGAAAGTAATTGTTTTGAATTAATTTTTAAAGTGAATGTGAATAAGTAAGTTTTGAGTAAAGTAGAGATAAATTGTTTCCATATTTATGTTCGAAGTAGTACTAGGGAACAGCAGGAAAGTAGGGAAATTTACTTCTTCTGTTTTTCTGAAACTTGACCAACTCTTTGCATAGATAAGCTGGTGACAGTAAATCCATTAGACAAACCACTTAATGAATTTGGTCCAGAAAGGTCTAAGATTCAGTATTATTTCATTTTTACTGCGTTTCTTTCTAACACCTGGAAAACTCTTAGGAAATGGAACTAACAATCTGATTTCCATATCCATTAATCATACATCACAGTCAGGTCCTGTGAAAGGGGTAACATTGTACTATATGCACAATTCCCCGTATAATAGCGTTATACGTGGTTCCACTTGACAGGACATTCGTTAACTTGTCACAAAGTGAAATTCTTTTCACAGGTGTAACATTATCGGAATAGTACTTAAATAATAATAACCGATAGTGTTATATGTGGCTTTTCCATCAGCAGGAATATTTGTTCTGTTGAAGTATAGTGTTATAAACACACGAGAGATTATCCATAGTCAGGTTCTATACTCTCCTCACAGTCACAATTTATAGAATCATATTGAATTCTTACTGCGGGATCTCTCGAAGAATCTGCTTCCTTGGTAATACTCTTGAGGCTGTATCAGCCTACCTCGCCCTTCTTCGCACGGCCACTCGTCGCAGTTCCACTGCCGACTGCTCATAGTTAGTTCGCTATCGAGTTGTTGTTGTTCGTTTCGTTCGCTTCGCACACCCATTCTAGATCTGTTTCAAACCTTTTTTGAACTCTGAACTGCTGATTCTTTTCGTATTCTATTCAGCGTCTACGACCGGCAATTAAAATGTATTTTATAATTACGTAAACTACATAAAAAGTACGTGGTATGTAATAAATACATCTTTTCAGGTAACAAAACGGCGTGTCAGCTTACTTCACTACTTCGATAATCAGCAGAAGAAATACTTGTAAAAAGGCAAGATCTTTTGTTATTACACGTCGGCACGGCAAAAACGAGTGGCCATTTTCTGTCATTTATTGATCCAAGGTAAAAGGGCATGTTCATTTTTATGGAAGGCAGACCGACTTACAACCGAATGAAGCCCGCGCTTCGTAATTGAGTGCGTGGTGTCACATTTTGTAAAGAGAATATGATAACTCCTAAAGTATTATTTCAGTGGAATAGTGTGGTGCACGAAAAATCGGCCCCGAGTACTAGACTGCTCATTTTCGCTTACCAATCGTCATCTATTGGTTGGTTGGTTTGGGGGATTAAAGGGACCAGCGCCATCTATTGTTTCGAAGTTGTTTGCATTAGCTTATTTCTTATATCTTCAATACCCAATTACTACACGTTTATCTATTCAGCACGTAGCGGTCAACAAATCGTGTGTAACTGGCGAACAGTCTGTACTCGAGGCCGGTTTTTCGTGCGCCACCTTATTTTATTTCACTGCGATCAGCCAGATAACGCTATAATTGGCTAAATGAGATGTTTTGCAGAATCATGAAAATTACAAGTGTGTGAGAATTCTGTTATAAATAAAACTCTGTACTCCAGAGAGGAGGCAAGTCCCCATCTTGGCACCTTCCATCTTCAGTCACTAATTTTCAGTTTTTCATAAGAACCATATTCCAAGCACAATGAACGGTGAACTAGTAAAAATGAACTGTTCGCAAAAAAAAGCGATCACCCGTGAACTAGTTCCCAAAGATGAACGACTTTTGCCATCACTAGTTTGTTTCTTATCCTGAGGAAGACGGGTTTAAATCAGTTGAAACCAAGGTAAAGGACAATTTCAAACCGCCATTTATTGCAACTGGTTCGCTGTCTAAATTAACTGATACTCCTGAACCGCAGTTGATGCGCAACCGTGTTCAAAACATTGTTAAAATATTGGAATTGTCCCGTAAGCTCGTTATCTACAACAAAACTGTTATTCTCAGTAATGACAACAATAATTGCTGTAAACTGTAACCAGTAACTTCTTTGTAACTGTCAAACTATGCTCTACGTGCCCTAGCAGCGTCGTTTTTCGCGCACCCCATGTTATTCCTGACGCAGCTGCCAATTATCGGGAAGCCAACACCAGGATGACGGAACTAGATACACACTAGAGCAGGAGTTCGGTCATTAGCTCGAACTGTTTACCCTGTAGGTCCCACCGCATCCACTACATGATACAAACAAACACAAAGACAGCGCTGCGTCTCGAGCAACTCATTAGCTTCGGGGGAACCGTTCTCCAGACTAAAGAGTTTCGGAGTTCCGCGGACAGCGTGTAACAACAAAGCTTAGGTCCTCAGTTTCGTGTCACAGGCAAACTGTAACCGCAAATAACTTTTTACCTTTCTCAAAGACTGCGACAACGAAAACGAAAGAACGTCGCGGATGGTAGTAGAGTGTAACTGAGTTAAGGCAAATTAACAAAAACATTAAATATCTAATCAGCAAATGAAAAGAGACAAGAAGAGAATTGAGAAGGCTTAACATTACTAGGTCTATAAAAAATTTGAGGTTCGCTGATGACACTGTAATTCTGTCAGAGGCAGTGATGGACCTGGAAGAGCAGCTGAACGGAATGGACACGGTCTTGAAAGGAGGGTATAAGATGAACATCAACAAAAGCAAAACGAGAATAAAGGAATGTAGTAGAATTAAATCGGGTGATACTGCGGGAATTAGATTAGGAATTGAGACGCTTAAAGTAGTAAATGAGTATTGCTATTTGGGGAGCAAAGTAACTGATGAAGGTCGAAGTAGAGAGGATATAAAATGTAGTCTGGCAATGGCAAGGAAAGTATTTCTGAAGAAGAGAAATTTGTTAACATCGAGTATAGATTTAAGTGTCAGAAAGTCGTTTCTGAAAGTATTTGTATGGAGTGTAGCCATGTATGGAAGTGACACATGGACGATAAATAATTTAGACAGGAAGAGAATAGAAGCTTTCGAAATATGGTGCTACAAAATAATGCTGAAGATTAGATGGGTAGATCACATAACTGATGAGGAGGTATTGAACTGAATTGGGGAGAACAGAAATCTGTGGCACAACGTGACTAGAGGAAGGGATCGGTTGGTAGGGCATATTATGAGGCATCAAGCGATCACCGATTTAGTATTGGAGCGCAGCGTGGAGGGTAAAAATCGAAGAGGGAGACCAAGAGATGAATATACTTAACAGATTCAGAAGGACGTAGGTTACAGTAGGTACTGGGAGGTTGAAGAAGCTTGCACAGGATAGAGTAGCATGGAGAGTTCCATCAAACCAGTCTCTTGAATGAAGACCACAACAACGACAACTTTACAGAAGAAATTTTATGCTACATATCAGTATCGCAAAATTTCCTACCCAACAAGAAACCCACAACCCAGGAGAGTAATGTCAAATGAACAGAGGCAGGCCATCAGCCCATGCATGTAGAAGCTCTGAGAAAAATAGACGAAAAAGAAAAAATAATGTACCGTACTCCTTGGTCAACAAGGCTCAACAACTGGCCAAATTCTGTAATTAAACAAAAATAAGGGGCAGTCAACTGAAAATGGAACATATGAAAAACAGTAAATATATTATTCATTTTATCGAATCTAAGAGTCATAAATGTTTCATAACTGTTAATACATTTATCCCACTGCGAGACAAGGCCAATGTCTCCATAGAAAAATGTTTGCCATTGATTACGGAACCGTGATTGCGCCGCGGAGTGCACCATTAGTCCGAAGCAGATCAACTGCCACGAAAGTCCTATTATTATTATTATTATTATTATTTATTATTTTCAGCATTCCCTCGTTACAGAGGCTTATCTCCAACATAATAATTTACTCGGAGACTACAATACAAACAATAAACTTTCTTAAACTATATTTTCAATATATCCTCCAGGTGTTTCGATCTTGTGTGTCCTCTTCTTCTGCGCCCATTCTCTTCATTGTGTGCTGTACGTTTTGGAGCCAGGTGGTCATAGGTAGTCTGCTCCCCTCCGGTTCCCACTCCAGTATCAATTTTGGTATTCTGGTTTTCTCCATTCGTCGTACATGTCCGTACCACTGTAATTTCTTCCTATCCATTACGTCACATATTCTTTCTTTTATTTCAATTCTCCTTAGTATTTCAGTGTTCCTTATCTTTTCTTTCCTGGAGATTCTTGCCGATCTTCTCCAGAAGTCCATCTCTAGTGCTTGTAATTTTTTAATGTGCTTCATGTTAATTGTCCAGGTCTCCGTTCCATACATCACCACACTCTCTAATATGGATTTGTATATAAATTTTTTAGTTCTGCTCATTACGTTCCTGCTCCATAAGACTGAGTTAAGCATCCCAATGACCCTTCGTCGGGAACCAGGCAATATCCGTCTGGAGTGTCTGATTTATGGTGGTGACAAAATTGTGAAACTGATAACACATCTCTCGAACAAAATGATACATGGAGATACAATACCCAATGAGATGAAGCTAGGTTACATTAATACAATATTTAAGAAAAGGATAGCTAAATTTGTTCAAGTTATCGAGGAATTTGTGTTCCTAGCATATTAATGAGAATTTTTGCGAAGGTAATGAAAAACAAACTGGAAAAAAAGATTTAGAACCCAAGAAGGACTATGTGGATTCACGGCTGGGAGATCATGTGTAGACCATATTTTCACATTACGACAGATTTTGGAGAAACATAGGGAAAAATCAAAAAATAAACGATTAATTGTCATAGATCTAGAAAAAGCGTATGATACTGTTCCAAGAAAATTACTTTGGAGTGCACTACATGAGGCAAACACAAACCCTTCCTTGATTAAAATAATACAACAGTTGTATAAAGATAAGATTTGCCAAGTGAAAGTTGGTAATAAACTTTCACAGAAATTTAGAACAGGCAAAGGCCTTTTACAGGGCTGACCCATGTCACCATCATTATTTAAAATCTATATAGATATTAGCATTAGAACAAGGTCTCGTAAATGTAATAGTTTGGGATTAGAAATAAGATACGGAGTTTACACACATAATTTATTGTTTGCTGATGATCAAGTAGTCGTAGCACAAGATGTGGAGGATGCTAACTATATGTGCAATCAAATAGCAGTAGCATACAAAACTTGGTGTTTGAAGACTAATAACCAAAAAAATGAGTTATACATCGAAGGAAGGAAAATTAAAAAGAGAAACACTTTCTGTTATTTGGGATCCATTTTAGAAATCGAGGGGAAATCATAGTCAGAAATCAATAAAAGAAGGTCCTTCTTCAGGACTTAATATATTAGAAATCTCATAGTGAGAGATCGGTGTCATATGGAAGATGTGTAAGGGCTTGTCGCGACACTTCTGCAGCGTAATGGAAACACCCTCGGCAATATGTGGGCCCACCGTCTAGTCACAAAATGTAATAAATGCGTTAACAGTTACGGCTATTACATTTGAAATAGTAAACAGTCTGCTTACTACTCCATAAAAACACGGGAGAACTGCCGGATATCAGTAACGTCCTGCCACGATATTTCGGCGCAGAGTCTTCTGGCCATCTTCAGGTGAGTGCCACTGTGGTAGTACTGGCGAGTACGCGCTCAGCTCCGCTATTTAAAGCCGTACCGATGTGACATTGCACATGCGCTGCTCAGCGTGCGCGTTCATAAGGGCTCCGTGCGCTGCGCCTCGCGCCCTCCACTGTGAAAGCCTGGCGTATCGGTGTCAGGTCGATTTCCATCTTTCTACAGATAACTACGTCGACTACGAAGTTTCTCTATAACAGGATTCCAGGCAGAATTTCATCACTGGTGGGATCCGTTAAAGACGACCTGGGCCTTCGTAAAACAGGTGTTTACAAAATTCCGTGTGAATGCGGCAAATCATACATAGGGCAAACAACACGAACTGTGCAGGAACGCATTGTGGAACACCAACGGCATACTTGCCTTCTCCAACCCACCAAGTCCGCAGTCGCCGAACATTGTATTTCCACAGACCATTCCATGAATTACAACGATACAAAAATTTTGGCCCATACATCAAACTTTTGGAGCTCGATTATCAATGAAGCTGTGGAAATAAGATTGTCGAGATAACGGTTATCAGCTAAACTCTGCTGGGAATCCTGTTATAGAGAAACTTCGTAGTCGACGTAGTTATCTGCATAAAGATGGAAATCGACTTGATACCGATTCGCCGGGTTTTCACAGTGGAGGGCGCGAGGCGCAGCACACGGAGCCGTTATGAACGCGCACGCTGAGCAGCGCATGCGCAATGTCACCTCAGTACGGCTTTAAATAGCGGAGCTCAGCGCGTACTCGCCCATCTGCGGCGGTAATCCGGCAGGATACCGCCCTTCGATTGTGCCTTTCCGATTCTAACCGAAGCGATAGGTCAACTGTAGGTGCCAGCCACCCTGAAGCGGTCCAGCCAGCGGCCAGCAGCGTCCAGCGGTCCCAGCCAGTAGCCAGCAGCGGTTACAGCCAGCAGCCAGCAGCGGTTCCAGCCAGCAGCGGTCCCGGCCAGCCTCCAGCCTCCAGCAGCAGCAGCAGCGGCGTCCCCGCCGGCTAGCCAGCCAGGTCGACCCCCCCCCCCCCTCCCCCGCCAGCAGCAGCAGAGTGGGGCTTCGGCCCCAGTGTCCTTCGTCGTTCTCCGTCCCTTTTACTCTGTGTTTCTCGTCGCCTTGCCCGCCCCTCGTTTGCTTCTTTGTCCTGTCCTGTGTTTTTCCCCTTATCACCATGTCAACCCCCACCACAACCACTACAGCCACCACCACTGCCGTCGTATACACATCTCCCTCTTCCACCACCACTATCACGTGGTGTGCCCAATATCCCCCCCCCCCCCTCAGTCCATCCCCCCATTCCTCACTCTCTCATCTTCATCACTTTTTGTTGCCCCATCCCCAGCTCCTCCCTGCCTCGCCTCCTCTGATCCCTTCCCTCCACTCCCTCCCACTGGTCCTTCCGTTTCCACAGCCTCCGCTAGGGTTGTGGCCACGGCCCACGCTCAACTTTCCCCTTCGTCCTCTTCATCGTCTTCCTCATCGCCGTCGCTATCGCCTTCGCCATCTCCGGCGCTGACTCCAGCAGCAGGACCTGCCCCTCCACGCCACCTTCCAGTTGCTCCCACCCCCCACACCTCCTCTGCCGCCGTCAAAAACCCCAGTACCACCCCTGCCACCACTGCATCTAAAAAGGCTCCGCCTCGTCCCCCTTCCCCTATCCAGTATGCCATGGATGTCTCGCCGCCTGTCCCTGCCCCCTCCTCCTCCTCCTCCTCCCCCTCCACGTCCTCCTACGATACCTCCTCTCCCGTCCTGATCCCTCCCTTCTTGAAGCCTGGAACCTCACCCTCTTCCTTCGCCAGCATTTTCCCAGTGCCCCCATCTCCCCCCTCACTCCTCGCCATGAATCAGTCCTTATCTCCTCCACCAGCCCTAGCCTTCACACAGATCTCCTTTCCCGCATCCCTGTCACCCGCTTTGGCCCTAATGCCTCCCTCACCCCTGCCCCTTCCCCGCCTCCCTCCCGCGAACCCCAACCCCCACATTGCATGCCGACCCTCACCACGATGACCACTCGGTTTAGTCCGACGATCACGGAGGAGAAGGTGTTGGTGGAGCTCAAGGCGCAGCCCCATCTGGAGGTGCGTGCGGTTCGCTGCATCCACAACCAGCTGGCCCCACCCAACTTATGCGGGTCTTTTCCGAACTCCAGAGACTGAAGGAGGGTGTCCTTCTCTTTCAACAATGCTACCAAGTTGACCCTTCCTGTTCCCCTCCTCAGTCCTTCCGCTGCCAGAGGTGCTTGCGGTAAAATGCACACCCGAAATCTGAGTGCCACGAGGCCCCCACCTGCCCACACTGTAGGCAAGCCCACCTCTTACGGCAGTACCCCAATCTCCAATCCCCCTCCTCCTGCAATACCTGTAACCTCCCTCATCCTACTTCCTCCCAGAAATGTAAGGACCGACCCCCTCCCACCACTCCTGAACCAACCGTTCCTGTCCGCCCCCTGGACGCCCCCACCCCTCCCGCCAATTCCCTTTACCCACCCCCTACCACTGAGGACATCATCAGATTCCTCACCATCGTCCTTCAGAATGTTCACCCTTTCCAGCGCCCCCACACCCTCCAACAGATATCCCTCGCCACCTGTTCTGTTTACCACCTAAAAATGTATGCCACCTACTCCAACAACCAGGCCCATTTCACCTTCTCCCGTCTTGACACCCACGTCTAAATCCCTGTCATGGCGCGATAAATCTGTATCCTTTCCAACAACATCTGCTCCCTCCCCACCAACAAGAACCTCTTCCTGCACACCCTTGCCACCCACCGCGTGGATGCCTTCCTTCTCAATGAAACCTTCCTCCAACCCCACCACACTGTCCACACTTCACCCTACCTCCTTCACCGCTCCGATAATCCCCTACCGATTGCGTGTGGCGGAGTTGCCATTGGTCACCACCACCAGATCCCAGTTCACCTCCAACCTCTCCTTCCTGACCCCACCGAACTCCTGATCCTTAGTCTCTTCTTCCCCGGCCTTACCTTCACCTGCTCCACCATCTATGTCCGACCTAATGCCCCTATTCCTTTCGGCTTCCTCTCCCACACTGACCATACCTTCTCCTCCTACGTTCGCCGCTGACCTCAACATCCATAGTCGTTCCGCCGCCCAGTTACGGCGGTGGCATCGGTTCCTCTCCTCCCTTCAATGCGACCTCATTCCCAATCCCCTGCACACCCGTCCCGAATCCAACGCCACTCCCGATGTTATCCTTTCCTCCCCTAACCTCCTTGGCCTCATAACGGTGGATGTCCTGGAGCCTATTGGTAGCGACCATCTCCCTGTCCTCGTCACTGTTTCAGACGGTCGTCGCCCCTGCCCCGACAGTCGTAATGACCCTCCCCTGAAGTACGTCCATGACTATTCCCGTGCCAACTGCAATGCCTACCGGGATACCCTCTCCACCCAGGTCGATAGCGACCCCTTCACCTACCACCACCCTGACGATGTTACCCATGCCACCTCCTTTCTCCAGGAGACCTTGTCTGAGGCCGTGGAGGCCCATGTCCTTACTGTCGCCATCCCCCCTACCATCCTACCTTACCCCACAGGCCGCCCTCCTCCTCCGTGAAGCCCGCCATATCTACCATGCCTTGCTCCACACGCGTGACCCGGACACACTACAACGCCACCGGCAACTCCAGCAACACATTCGAAATTTGCTCGCAGCTAAGAAACGCCAGGACTGGCGACAGACATGCACCCGTGTAAATGCTACCCTCCCTATTAACTAGTCCAAGTTCTGGTTAGCCTTCCATCGCCTTATTGGAACTAAACCCTCCCCCTACTATCCTCTTCTCCATGATGATCACCACTTCCCTGACACCCTCAGTACAGCCAATCACTTTGCCTTCTACCTCTCCGATATCTTTTCCATCCTCGATGATCCCCAGTTCGATTACTCCCTCTTCCTGGATGTCCGCGATCGAACTGACACCTCTGTCCCTTCCCTCGCACCCGGCTTCCAGTACTTGGACAATATTGTGCACACGGAACTCAATGCCCCTGTCACTACATAGGATCTCATTGCTACACTCCGCAAAAAACGCAACACTGCTCCTGGTCACGATCGTGTCACCTACCACCACCTTCGTGAAGCTCCTATATCTTTCCTCTACACCCTGGCCAGGCTCTACAATGTAGTCCTGTCCACCGGCTACTACCCCGACCTGTGGAAAACCTCCTGTATCCTGATGATCCTTAAACCTGGTAAACCCCTGTCTGCCGTCTCCTCCTACCATCCCATCAGCCTTACCTCGGTCTTCAGCAAGGTCCTGAAATCCATCCTCACCTGACACATCCACCAACACCTCCGCCAGCAACTCCTCCTTCCCGTTACCCAGTGTGGCTTTTGGCCGTCCTTCTCTTCCAATGACGTCCTCCTTCACCTCACTCATCTCCTTTCCGAGCAGCTTAATTCCCGTCGCTCCGCAACCTTCCTCTCCCTGGTCCTCAAACGTGCCTATGACCGTGTCTGGCATTCTGGTCTCCTCTTCAAGCTCCAAACCTACGCCCTTCCCATTAGCTACATCTGTCTGATCGGCTCCTTTCTCTCCCACCGTCCTTCCTACGTCACCATCCATAACACGGATTCCTACACCTTTTTTTCCCTCCACCGGTGTGCCCCAAGGCTCCGTCGTCTCCCCCCTTCTGTACCTTTTGTACACGGCGGACATGCCGCCGCCGTCACCCCCCGTCCACCATCTCCAGTTTGCAAATGATACCGCCTTCCTTGCCCTTGCCCCCACCCTGCAGCGCTCCCAACACCTTCTCCAATCCCATCTTGATGAGTTCACCGTTTGGTGCAACCAGTGGTTGCTCGAGGTTAATCCCTCCAAAACCCAGGTGATCATTGTAGGCAAAACCTCCCCTTCCTTCCGACTCCTCGATTTCTATCTAACCATCTATGGCCGTCCTATCGCCCTCACCCCCACCCTTAAGTACCTTGGCGTCATCCTCGACTGTCGACTCTCCTGGGCCCCCCATCTCCAGACAATCCAAGCCGAGGCACACTCCCGACTCCGTCTCCTCAAGCACCTTTCCGGCCGTACATGGGTTCTGGACCCGTCCGCCATCCTCCACACCTATAAATCCCTCATCCGCCCTATCCTTTGTTACGCCCATCTGGCCTGGATCTCCGCCCCCCCCCCCCACCTTTTATAAATCCCTTCATATCCTTGAATGCCATCCTCACAGCCTCGCCTATCGCATCCGTCTCCCCTCCCCCACGCGGATCCTGTATGAACTCATTCCGTTCCCCCACCTCCTCCTTTTCCTTGAAAAGATATGGATCCTGTACACCTCCCGTAAACTCGATCCTCCTCACCTGCTTGTCTCACCCATCCTCACCCACACCCGCCTGCTGCCGCACCTGTATTCCCACGTCCCACCCGGTCTCCATATCTCCACGCTCCTTACCCTCTCCCAAGGTGGCTTCCGCCAGGTCCCCCTCCCTGATGATGTCCTCCTCCCCTCCATCTACCCCTCCTATCAACTTTGATCCTCCCCTCCCACATCCTGTGTCTTTGGGCACCCTCCCTCCCTTCTCTATTTCACCCCTTCCTCTACCCCTCTCACCCCCGGGGTTTCCCACCCCCTTCCTCCCTCTCCCGTATCTCCCCTGCCCATGGCATCTCTGCTCCCCCGCTCTCTCCCCCCCCCCCCCCTCCTCCTCTCTTGGCAGGTCCCCGGACTTGTACACGCTTAGTGAACATTTGCGCGCCGGAGATCAACGCCGCGTGTTTCTGTGTGTGCCGTCGTTTGTGCTAAAGTGGTTCAGTGTTATTCGTTTTGTGCACCTACGTTCGCGTGTGACAATTTTCGTCTATTTATGTGTCGAAGTGTCTGAACAAATTTTATCTTGAACTCTACGCCCGTGAACGGCTCCATGTATTTTAAAAAGTGTTTGTCTCCGTTTATATGTCCACCATGTTTTTCTCTAATTGTCATCATTTGCCTCTTTTGTGTTTCTCTATGGCCAAAGAGCGGCGTAGTATGCTGCTGCTGGCCTGCCTGTAAACAGGTTTAAAAATAACAATAAAGGAAAAAACAGCGTACTCGTCAGTACTACTACAGTGGCACTTACCTGAAGATGGCCAGAAGACTCTGCGCCGAAATATCGTGGCAGGACGTTACTGATATCCGGCAGTTCTCCCGTGTTTTTATGGAACAATCAGTACGCCGGGAAAGCTTTAAACATCACAGTCTGCTTACTCTCTCTCGTTTTCATTTAGAATGACGTGACAAAATTCATGCACACTAAGGAGACAAAAGCCGTGGGATACCTACTAACAATGTGTCGGACCTACATTCGCCCGGCGTAGTGCAACAGTTTTTGACATCACAATAGGTGTCGTTATATGATTAAGAAAATGAGTGATGCAACTATTTAATCTCAGCCCCAACAAACGCATGCCTGTAGAAGCAATATGGGTCTACACATTTCGTTTCTTTTTTTGTTTTGTTTAATTCTTATGTGCACGTCTTGTGTTCTTATTTCCATTTTTCACCCTTCCTGAAAGTGTGTGGTCAAGTGTGAATGATTTGAATGCAGTAGCAGACGAACCAGAGAAGTGGTGGGTTTCTTAATCTTCTACTAAGCTAAACGGTGCCAGTGGAAGGCAGAGAGCAGGAACAAGAGGGCTTGGGCAAATGTGAGTAAAGCAGAACGTTTTCCTAGCAGAGGTTGGTCATCGGCCTCCCCAACCACCTCGGGCGGTTCGGTGAGAGCTCCGCGCGACGGTTACAGGTTGAGTTGTTCTGAAGACGATCCCTCAGAATACCCAACGTCTGTGTCGAACAAGAGACAAAAGGTATTTGAATCTGATAATAATAATTTGTTAATCTCAACAATTTCATCTCCTAGCCATTTTTTTAATTACCATTTACGTTCTGGCTACAATTTTTGGTTCACTTAATCAGCGTCATAATAGTGTGATTTCCGTTAGGCGCGACCACGCGGTCTATCGACTCAAAGCGCAGCCCAAGCCTTAAAAGTTACTGTCTGCCATTTTATTTTATTTCTGCGGGACATTTTAAATTATCAATAAAACAGTACCGAGTGTACATTCGGCAAGATGATCGAACTGACTGCAAGCGCTTCACGCTAAGATATACAACCACCAAAACCCTGCTCGATGCCATCCACGAGGTGCATACAATTCTTCCCACTTATAAATGCTGTAAACATTTTGTTTGCCGTGTGAATTAGTGCATGTGAATGTCTGTGTTAGAAACTTGAGCAGAGACCACGTGCTCCCCAGATTTTCCCACCCCACAGGGCTCTACGGATTAAGGCCAACGTGGTTTGTTATTCTCGTATGCAAAAGCCATTGGATCGTATATAAATGTACCAGGAATATTCTGTCCATCTATTAAATACAAACAGATTACTGTTAACATGCGAAATATTAGTCAAAAATAAATATTTTATTATTTGAAGCTATTTCCGTGATCGTTAACTTATTTTCTATACATCTGAAAATAGTGTCGCATTTGTAGTATTGATGATTACGCCCCTAAA
Source organism: Schistocerca serialis cubense (assembly GCF_023864345.2). Lineage (NCBI taxonomy): Eukaryota > Metazoa > Arthropoda > Insecta > Orthoptera > Acrididae > Schistocerca > Schistocerca serialis. Next base: position 1,218,285,639 of record NC_064638.1, on the reverse strand, counting down.
ATCCAAAGTGCTTGGCTCCAATTTAGCTAACGGTACGTAGCTTTCTCTGACTGCCCCATAGAATACCATTGCGGAATTCGTTGCGACCTTAATAAATTCACTCAGTAAAGGAATTGGGCCTAAAATTTAGATGGGCCTAAATCTATTTCAAATAACGGGCAAAACTATTCACAGAAGGTTACGTCGCCAAATAAAAATAAGAGCGAATGTGGACAGGATATGCCATCACAGCAGGCTGGAACAAAAGATATAATAATAATCAAAAGAAGCTCCTGCTAGTGAAAGTAAGTAACCCTCCATAGGCTGCCACTCAATGAATAGTAAGAAACAAGTGGTGAGCTACAAGTTTGACGTATCATGGACTCAACATGTTGTTGGAAATCCCCTGAAGAAATACTGAGGCCTGCTGCCTATATAGCCGTCTATAAATGAGGAGTTATTGCTTGTGCAGAATTTTGTGCACGAACTGATCTCTCGATTATGTTAACTGGGATTCATGTCGGGTTATTAGGGTGTTCAAATCACTTGCCCAAAATATCCAGAATGTTCTTGAAACCAATTACGATCAGTTCTGCCCCGGTGACTTGGCGCGTTGTCATCCATAGAAATTCCACCGGTGTTTGGGAGCACGAAGTCAATGATTGGCAGCAAATGGCCTCCAAGCAGTCGAACATAACAATTTTTATACAATGAACTATTGAGCTGTGGCAACGGCCTTGCCGCAGTGGTTACACCGGTTCCCGTGAGACCACCGAAGTCCACCACTGTCTGGCGTGGTCGGCACTTGGATGGGTGACCATCCGGCCGCCATGCGCTGTTGCCATTTTTCGGGGTGCACTCAGCCTAGTGATGCCAATTGAGGAGCTACTCAACCGAATAGTAGCGGCTTTGGTCAAGAATACCATCATAACGACCGTGAGAGCGGTGTGCTGAACCTGCGCCCCTCCTATCAGCATTCTTCTCTGAGGATGACACGGCGGTCGGATGGTCCTGGTAAGCCACTCGTGGCCTGACGATGGAGTGAACGATTCAGCTGTACCAGAGGACCCAGTCCATCCCATGTAAACATAGTCCACGCCATTCTGGAGCCACCGCCAGCTTGCACACTGCCATGTGGTCAACTTGCGTCAATGGCTTCGTAGGGTCGGCACCACACTCGAACCATACCATCAGATCTTACCAGCTGAAATCGGGAGTAGACCACGGTTTTCTAGGAGACTAGGGTCCAACCAATGCAGTCATGAGCTCAGGAGAAGCGCAGGAGGCGATGTCATGCTGTTAACAGTGTTGCTTATCTGTTATCACTGACCAATCTACGCTGTCGCCGCTGCTCTGGGTCGTGTTCTCCGTGGTGAGAGGTAATGTATGAAGTCTGGTAGTCTCTTCACACTATTGACACTGTGTATCTCGGAGATGAATTCCTTAGCGATTCCGGATATGAAACGTCTTGTGCGTCTAGCTCCAACTACGAGGGGCGTTTGAAAAGTCTGTGCGAAGTCCGAGAGATGGCACCACCTGCACATATCGAGGTCATGTTTAGTTAGTAGCATCTTTGGAAAGAACGCACACCAATTTACAGCCATATTGGTCTATTTATTTGTGTTTAGCATTCGTGTGAATCAACAACAAAAAAATGGTTCAAATGTCTCTGAGCACTATGGGACTTAACTTCTGTGGTCATCAGTCCCCTAGAACTTAGAACTACTTAAACCTAACTAACCTAAGGACATCACACACATCCATGCCCGAGGCAGGATTCGAACCTGCGACCGTAGCAGTCCCGCGGTTCCGGACTGCGCGCCTAGAACCATTAGACCACCGACTGTGAATCAACAAAGTCGAGTGATTATCAAAAAATGGACGAAAAAAAATTTCGTGTGGTGATTAAACATTACTTCATGAAAGGCAAAACGCCTCAGGAGTCTAGAGAGAAGATTGATGAACAGCACGGCGACTCTGCAACTTCGATTAGAACAGTTTATAAGAGGTTTCAAAATTTTCGGAGTGGCCCTATGGGCACAAGTGATGCAGAATGTTCTGGACGACATGTGGAGGTTACGACTCCAGATGCCATTGATAAAATTCATGATACGGTGATGGATGACAGAAGAGTTAAGGTGCGCTAGATTGCTAGTGCTGTGGGCATCTCGAATTAACGGGTACATAATATTCTGCATAAACATTCGGACATTAGAAAGCTATCCGCAAGATGTTTTCTGCGATTGCTCACGCTTGACGATAAACAGAATCGTGTTAAGTGTTGCAAGGATCGTTTGTAGCTATTCAGGAAGAATCCGCAGGGCTTTAAGCGTCGTTTCGTCTTTGTGGATGAAACATGGGTACATTACCATACTCCTGAGACCAAAGAACAATCTAAAAAATGGGTTACCAAGGGAGAATCGGCACCAAAAAAGGCGAAGACCACTCCTTTGGCCAGAAAGATTATGGTGACATGCTTTTGGGGTTCGCAAGGGATAATCCTCATCGACTATCTGGAAAAGGGTAAGACTATTACAGGCGCATATTATTCGTCGTTATTGGACCGCTTTAAAACTGAGCTGCAAGACAGACGCTGGCGATTGGAACGCCAAAAATTCCTTTTCCATCACGACAATGCACCAGCACACACCTCAGCAGTTGTGGTCGCAAAATTAGTGGAAATTGGATTCCAACTCGTTTCACATCCTACCTATTCCCCAGACTTGGCTCCCTTGGACTACTATTTGTTTCCAATTTGAAGAAATGTCTGGCGGGACAGAGATTTTATTCAAATGCGGAGGTGATTGCAGCAACTAACAGCTGTTTTGCAGACTTGGACAATTCATATTATTTTATTCGGAAGGGATCAACAAATTAGAACCGCGTTGGGCGAAGTGTATAAGTCTAAAAGGAGGCTATGTCGAAAAATTAAAGGGGTATACCCAAAACACGTAAGTAGTTTCTATTTATGCGCGGACTTTTCAAACGCCCCTGTACTACTCAGAGTTCAAAATCTGTTGATTCCCGTCGTGCGCCCATAGTCACGTCGGAGACTTTTTCACATGATTCGCCTGAGTATAAATTAGAGCTCCGCCAATGCACTGCTCTTTTATACCATGTGTACGCGATACTACCGCTAGCTACGTACGTGCATATCCCTATCCCATGACTTTTGTCAGCTCAGTGTATAATACACGAATGTGAAAGATACCATTGTGACAAACTTATGCAACACCACCACTTCTTCATAGCGTTTCCTCGTTATTAGTTTTCTTACAGGGCCCTGGAACGAATGGGTTTTTCTTTCATGCAGTTTATTATATTGGCGTTAATGACAAAAGATAGTTTAGTATGAAGTTCCTAAAACCACTGTTCGCCATTTGGTTTCCTCCTCCGCAGTCTTTATTTATGATTGTACATACTCCCGATGTGCACTGAGGAGCCGAAATAAAACGACCAGCGTGCTGGCCCACCTATGGGCCGCAATACAGAAGCTATTATGTGTGATACGAATTCGACAAGAGCTTTGTAGGCTTGTGGAAGTATATGGCACCAGATGCCCACGCACAGATCTTGCAGATCCGTAGGCGGTATGTCGGCGTAGAGCTGGATCTACACCGGGTACCACAAGTGTTGCATCGGGTTCCAACTAGGTGAATCATGTGGCGAGGACAACTCGCGTTCACTAACATGATCCTCAAACAAGTGCAGCATGATTTTATCTCATAACACGGACAGTTATCCTGTTGGAAGATGCCTTGGCCGTCGAGGACGACATCAGTCATGAGGGGTTGCAGGTGGCGTGCAATAGTGATCACGTAGTCAACCTCTGGTCCTGCGTACGACTACTGTCAGAGGTACCGTAGAAGCACAAGTAAGTACCCACCATAGTATTTTTCTGACACAATAGCCCAGAGTCAATTGCGTGGAGCAGCGGCCCACCTGGATGGCCAAGTAACCGAACATTACATCAAAATACTGACATCATTTAGAGGAGATATGGAATATAAGAACTGAAGAGCAGTATTCCGCTTGCCTATGGGGCAATGAAGCATTACAAGCGACTGGAAAAATGCTTAGGTCATTCCCATTTTCAATAAAGGACGTCGGAGTGACGTGTTCAATTACCTCTAATATCAGTCAGTTTAGGAAATTTGAAACATATGGTATGCTCCGAATATTATGATCTTGCTGGAGACCGAAAATTTTAGGAGCCAACATGTATTCCACTAATCACGATCGTGTATAACCAAGCTTGCTATGTTCGACCACAACCCCCGTTCACGCCCTTTTCCTAGACTACAGGAAGGCGTTCAATAAAATTCTCACTGTCACCTTATGAACAAAATTCCGTACCGAATATCAGACCAGATTTTTCGTTGCACTGAAGTATCACTAATTTCGGGTGTACCCCAAGAGAGTGTTATAGGATAATAAGTTTCTACAGTACATACAAATGGCTCAGTTGAGAACCTCGGAATTTCTTATACTTTGATCGAGTATATTTTTATTGCTCACAAAGTCGCAACAGTATATGTCAGAAGTAATGGTCAATACCCGTGGATATGACACAAATGATCATTCTAAACAAAAATGTCAAGTAAACATGGTGTCTAGAATGCGTATCTTAAGAGCTATGAGCAAATCTTGATTTTCGATACTGTGAAACAAATTTTTTCTACTGCAAGTTCTTTGCTTCCCATGTTTTGGGAAATGAGAGAATGGGAAAAATCGTGGAAAAACGTCCAATAAACATATGCTAACTACGCACCCTTAGTCTAGGATTAGTGTCCTTGATTAGTAAACAAAACGTCGTCGGTCCCGGTTTTGAAACCCGCCACTGGTTAAGTCCTGAATAATAATCAGCACTGGCTACCGAAGACTTCCGGCATAGGAAGTTACCCTCGTTCTTCCAACGGCCTTGTCAAAGAGAACAGAGGTGTGTCGTTGGAGTGGTAAACTGCCCCTAAAGGCGGAAGAATCAGCAATGACCTATGGCATGAGGATGCAGAAGGTCATGGAAACCACTGCATTCAAATCACATAACATGTTTAAGTTAAAATGAACAGTCGAGGTCGCAATAATATTTCTTGGTTGACCTGTTTCGGCTTTTATATAAGCCATCTTCAGAATTTTTTGGCCCCCTATGGCTAGTACTAACGGCTCGTCGGATTTCTCGTGGTACCACGATCGTACGACCGTGGAGTCCTCAGCAGCTGTCATAGGGGGCAAAAAATTTCTGAAGAAGACTTGTATATAAGCCGAAACCGATGAATAAAGAAATATGATTGCGATCTCAACTGTTCATTTTAATATAAATATAATATCAGGTTGCTGCTCTCCATAGACTATGTTGTGAAAATTTATCCACGTAACGTGTTTCCACAGGATATGTGGCCTGTGACTTAAATAGTGTCATGATGATCTCTCCATTGGCAAAAGATTCCTGAATAGCCCCCATTTGGATCTCTAGGAGATGACTGCCAAGGGGGAGGTGACCATGAGAAAAGGATTGATTAACCAACGAGAGGATAACGTTTTACTAGTCGGGACCTGGAATGTCAGAAGCTTGAACATCGTAGGGAAGCTGAAAAGATCTTAAAAGGGAAATGCAAAGGCTCAGTCTAAATATATCAAACGTCAGTGAAGACAAATTGAAAGTAGACAAGGTTTCTGGTCAGATGAGTATAGGGTTATATGAACAGCAGCAGAAAACGGTATAACGGGAGTAGGATTCGTCAATAATAGAAAGATAGGGCAAAGACTGTGTAACTGTTAACAGCTCAGCGAAAAGGTAGTACTTTTCAGAACCGACAGCAAACCAGCACCGCTAAAGGTAGTTCAGGTATATATGCCGACGTCGCAAGCTTAATATGAAGACATAGAGAAAGTATACGAGAATGCTAAAAGAGTAGTACCGTACGTAGAGGGAGATGAAAATCTAATAGCCATGGGGGGGACTGGAATGCAATTGTAGGGGAAGGAGTAGAAGAAAATGTTACTGGAGAATATGGGCTTGGGATTAGGAATGAGACAGGAGAAAGTATAATTAAGTTCTTAATAAATTTCACCCAGTAATAGCGAATATTCTGTTCAAGAATCGTAACAGGAGGAGGGACACTTGTAAAAGGTCGGATGGTACGGGAAGGTTTCAGTTAGATTACATCAGGGTCAGATAGAGATCCGAAATCAGATTCTGGATCGTAAGGCGTACCCAGGAGCACATATACACACAGATCACAATGTAGTAGTGATAAAGAGAAGGCTGAAGTTCAGAAAACTAGTCAGAAAGGATCAATACACATGGAAGTGGACTACGGAAGCGTTAAGGAAAGAGGAGCCACGTTTTAAGTTCTCTAAGACTATAGTTAAAGCAACAAGGAGTAGCTCAGTAGGCAGTGCGGTTGTAGAAGAATGGACATCTCTAAAAAGGGCAGTCACGGAAGTTAGACAGAAAAACATAGGTACAATAAAGATAGCTGCGAAGAAGCCATGGGTGACAAAAGAAATAATTCAGTTGATCGACGAAAGAAGCAAGTACAAAAATGTTCAGGGAAATTCAGGAATACAAAAATAAAAGTCACTGAGGAGAGAAATAAACAGGAATTGCAGGGATAATAAGACGATACAACTGCATGAAAAATGTGAAGAAATCGAAAAAGAAATGATTGTCGCAAGGACAGACTCAGCATATAGCAAGGCAAAAACAACCTTCGGAGACATTAACAGCAAAAGTGGTAACATTAAGAGTGCAACGGGAATTCCACAGTTAAATGCAGAGGAGAGAAAGGATAGGTGGAAAGAGTACAATGAATGCCTCTATGAGGTGGAAGATTTGTCTGATGTGATAGAAGAAGGTTCAAAATGGTGCAAATGGCTCTGAGCACTATGTGACTTTACATCTGAGGTCATCAGTCCCCTAGAACTCAGAAGTACTTCAACCCAACTAACCTAAAGACATCACACACGTCCATAACCTAGGCAGGATTCGAACCTGCGATCGATGCGGTCGCGCGGTTCCAGACTGAAGCGCCTAGAACCGCTTCGCCACACAGGCCGGCGATAGAAGAAGGAACAGGAGTCGGTTTAGAAGAGACAGCGGAGCCAGTATTAGAATCAGGATTTAAAAAGAGCTTTGAAGAATTAAGATTAAGTAGGCAGAAGCGCTAGATAACAACCCATCACAATTTATGAAACAATGGAGAGAAGTGACAACAAAATGACTATTCGCGTTGGTGTGTGGAATGTATTAGTCTGGCGGATAACATCTGACTTTCGGAAGGATATCCACGCAATTCCGAAGACGGCAAAAGCTAAGAAGTGTGAGGATTGCCGCATAATCAGCATAACAGTTCACGCATCACAGTTCCTCACAAGAATAATTCACAGAAGAATGGAAAAGGAAATTGAGGATGTGTTAAGTGACGATTAGTTTGGCTTTAGGAAAAGTAGAAGCACCAGAGAAGCACTTCTAACGTTGCGGCTGATAACGGAAGCAAGATTACAGACACATCAAGAAACGTTCGTGGGATTTGTTGACCTGGAAAAGACATTCGAGAATGTAAAATCGTGCAAGGTGTTCGAAATTCTGAGACAAATAGGTACAAACTATAGTGAGAGAGGGCTAATATACAATACGTACAAGAAGCAAGAGGAAATAATAAGACTGGTCAACCAAGAACGATCTCGGATGAAAAAAGGTGTAAAATAGTAATGTAGTCTTTCACCCCCCTGTTGAATCTGCACATCGAAGAAGCAATTATGGAAATAAAAGACAGGGTCAGGAGTGGGATTAAAATTCAAGGAGAAAGGATATCAATGATACGATTCGCTGATGACATTGCCAGCCTGAGTGAAAGTGAAGAATAATTACATTGTCTGCTGAATGGAGTTTACAGCCTGATGAGCACAAAATACGGGCTGAGAGTAGATCGAAGAAAGACGAAAGTAATGAGGAGTAGCATAAACGAGAATAGTGAACTTAACATCAGGAGTGATGGTTACGAAGTAGATAAAGTTAAAGAGTCCTATTACCTGGGCAGCAAAATAACTTATGACGGATGGAGCAAGGACAGCAAAAGCAGTCTAGCAATGGCAAAAAGGGCATTCCTAGCCAAGAGACGTCCACTAGTATCAAACACAGGCCTCAGTTTCAGGAAGAAATTTCTGAGGATGTACATTTCGACCACAGAATTGAATTGTAGTGAAACATGGACTTTGAAAAAACCGGAACAGAAAATTATCGAAGCAGTTGAGATGTGGTGCTACAGATGAGTGCTGAAAATTAGGTGGACTGATTAGGTAAGGAATAAGGGGGTTCAGCAAAGAATCGAAGAGGAAAGGAATATGTGGGAAACACTGACAAAGAGGAGGAACATGAGGATAAGAGATGTGATAAGACATCAGCGACTGATTTCCATGGTACTAGAGGGAGCTGTAGAGGGCAAAAACTGTGGAGGGCGACAGAGTTTGGAATACACCCAACAAATGATTGAGGATGTTGGTAGCAAGTGCTACTCTGAGATGAAGAGGTTGGCACAGGAGAGGAATTCGTGGCGGGATGCATCAAACCAGTCAGAAGAATGATAACCCAAGAAAAAAAAGACATATACCCTAAAACGCGTACTTTAAAAGATATGAGCACTTTTTCATTAGAAGAATTGTGTTTCAAAGAAGCGAAGATGTACAAATCCTCATAGCTCTTAAAGTATGCGTTTCAGAGCATATGTTTACTGGACATTTTTTGTTGTTTTGGTCCATATTACCACTTTCCAAAATATGGAAAGCAAAGAGCTTGCAGTAGAAAAGATTTGTTTCAAAGTATCTAAGATCAAGAATTGTTCATAGCTCTTACGGTATGCGTTTTAGAGCCCATGTCTACTTGACTTTTTTGCTTGGAATGAACATTCCCGTCATAGTGCTCAATAGTGCACCCTGTATAACGTACATGTACGAACAGTTGAATTATTGAACGCTTGTCGAAAAATCATCGGACGCAATCATGTTCATTATGCAAGAAGACATCGGGTGGTCTGATCTCAATCTATACTAATTGGCGCTGTTGTCGGACATTAATTAACTACATTCCCTCAAAAATAACGGATTAGGATGTTTAAGTAACTGACGGGAATGCAGCCGGGTAGCGTTGTGGACAACTGCCAATATTTGGACAGGAGCACACCCTGCCATTCTAGGCATAACTGCAGCAACTAAGCGCTTTTCAAGGGAATTGAAAACCTCCGTTTGCGGGGAATCTCAGTCAGGAAGAACACACACATACACACACTCACACACACACACACACACACACGCACACACACACACACACACACATATATATATATATATATATATATATATATATATATATATATATATATATATTTGGTTTGAGTGATAGTGCTAGTTTATTTTTATATATATATATATATATATATATATATATATATATATATATATATATATATGACGACAGGCGTCAGAAGTTATCGATAGTGAAATTAATAATCTGTCGCTCCGTTTTTTGACAAGGGGTACACAATGAGTGCATGCAGAATTTAAGCTTCGTTAATAACATTATCCCAAGAGTTGAAAATGCATGATGAATCTCCTTGTTGTTATATTTCATAGGACGACAAACGCCAAGACAATGTTCTGCAGTGGCAGATTTGCTGGCTGCTGTAAGTGTATGTGCCGCTTATGATCAGTACACCAGTTCTCCATAGTCCTGACGAATGTCTGACATGCCACAACGGCAAGGAATAGTAGACACCCACCTTACGCAAACCTAAAGGGATCCTGATTTAGATGGTGGTCGAAAAACACATTTGACATCAAATTTCCGCAAAATACGACCAATCCTGTTCGAAATGCTCCTTGTGTAAGGCAAAAAGAGCCACCTCAGTATTATTGTCACTCAACCGGTGCACAGTTGGTCAACAGCGCGACACACGTTTGACCAACTATAATTACAACCATTCTGACGAACGGTGATCTAACTTAGGTTACAAACTCTCATGGTCCGATATGACACTGGGCCTGCTAACAAAGGTACGAAGTGATGTGTCACGCAGAGTTAGTAGGTGACGACTATCAGCCAGTGGATTCAGTGTGAGTAGGCTTCCTATAAATGGAATGTCCTAACGTACCATCAAGCTTTCTCCTGACTAACACATCAACAAAGGGAGGATAGGCATCCATTTCCACCTCTGCCGTGGAACAAACGTTCGGATGCATTGAATTCTTTTGTTCTAAAAACTGATTAAAATGCTCAATCCATGAGGCCAAATCACAAACATCGGCTACACACCATAACAAAACACAGAAGTTTTAAAGCCGTCAACTCCAAGTTACTTTCCTTGAAGTCTTCCATAAAGAAATTAGCAATAGTAAGTCACAAAGTGCTCTCCATATGTTTGCTAGTAGAATAAGAAGTAAGTGGAAGTCAACACATATCGAAATAGGCTCTTCAATTCAGCACCCTACCTAACCTCAATTTAACTAACGAAGAAGACATGTGACCACGAGCGAAGAGACATCTACATCAAAATTTATTGGGACATCAGTCATCTAAATGCATCCCCTTTAATCGATGGAAGAAATCCGCCAAGTTAGTAATGTGGTGCTCACACTGACCTACGAGTACTGTAGGGCTCAATAGAGTAGCAAGAAGGTTTGCTACACGGTATATCGTAGCGCCAATGTTACAAGCGGACGAAGAGGAATCTCTTCCTTGAGGACGTTAGGTAGGGGGAAATAGCACAGAAAGAATTAAAAATCTTGATGGTCCGTAACCTCCCCCTCACTCATCGACTTTAATGACAGTAAAAATTAAACCGTGAGTACCTGATGGATATTTTGGAAAAGCAATCGTCACTGAAGTTAATCTGTCAGTAAAGACGAAGGAAAGGGTTGCATCTAAATGAAAGGAAAAATACAAATGAAACTGGTGAAAATTAGTTTTGAAAAAGGGTAAAGTTAATAAAGAAATTAATGTGCGGTCGTTACGTTAACAAATAACTGGCGTTAGTCAGATGTTTGAAATTTGGGGAAAATTACGGTCGCCAGTACTATGGATAGCTACTGTAATAACTGAAAAAGAAAGGTTATTGCGCATATAATTAGCACTAAAAGCGTGGCAACTGAAGGTTGACGCGTGTTGTGTGAAAATTGAATGTTTGTCAGAAGTAATAAATTTCGCTACACTCTGACTTAATTTAGCAAAGGAATTAATAAAACCGGAAAATTGAAAGTTAATTTAGTGACTGAAATTAATAGTGAACTTTGTTTCTGGCTCACTACGAAATTCAATAAAATATGGTTAGTATTGGGCTACCTCCACAATCATTGCAACAGCTACTTGAATCCACACAATTTAGAAATAAGAGATTAACTTTGAACTTGAATTAAAGGATTCTGAACAATTAACAATAGTAAAATTTAGTACGTACCAAGCTGAGCTGCAGTCACCGGTAAGCTAAGATATGGTAAGAAAACTCGGACTCTTAATTTGTGCTTGTGTAATCTAAATATTGTAGCCAGCTATGAATACGTTAACTGAACTTTGAACTTAAAGCGGTGAAATCGAATGATATTACTTTAATGCTGGCGTTTGAATTTCAACGACACTCGAGTTCATTTTCATCACCCTTCCTGGTGATGCAATTGGGACATTGAGCAACAAAGGTTCATGCTCAGTTGCTGTATTTTAGTGATGCTAATGGAATAGTTTGAATAGCTGAGATCTGCCTTCTTCTCGACACGGTCACCAGGCGAAACGGGCTCTTGATGTGTGCCAGCTAATGTTTCCTGCCCGCGACACCGTGCCAGAAGCTATCATATCAAGTCGAGCGCAATTACATTCTGCCAAATCCCGGAAGCGCGGCAACTCGCGGAAGCGTCACTCCATACACCTGCTCCATTGCCCTACTCCAGCCAGATTCTCACTGCCCGCGCTCCATGCGGCAGAGTTAACACTCGGTCACAGCGGCCGGCGCCGAGATCTGTTAGCAAGGGGCGAGCACGCAGCCCTTGTGAGGCAAACTGAGGAGCTACTTTATGGAGAAGTAACGGCTCCGGTCTCGTCATATATACGGCCGGGAGAGCGGTGTGCTGATGACATGTCTTCCATATCCGCATCCAGCGACGTCTATGGGCGACCGGTCGGTACCGTTGGCCTTCATAGCTTGTTAGGGCGGAGTTTAGGTTACTTTTTTAGATGTTTTATGAGTCCCTTTAACGTAATAAATGGAATTAATTGCGATTCTTGCTTCATTTACCAGTCACTCAATTACTGATTCGTAGACGTTGAGCGGTACTTCATGGACGCGTTCTGACTGGGAATTATATTTTGTAACTGCCCGGCGTTGGTGAAGTTTGAATTTTTTCGTGAGTCTCCGACTACTACTATATCTGGAGGTTCCGTGATAAATCTCACGGAGAAAGCTTTTGTAGTCCTAGTTTTATCGGTGGTAACGAAGAATCTAAATTTTGCTCCGAAGCCCAACCGTTTGCCAGTGGTTAATGCTAGTAATTCTGTTGAACAGTCTGTTTTTAAACTACCTCCTGATACTGCAGAGGAGGCTAGGTGGGAGGCAGGTCGTGCGTTGACTGGGGCACGCCCACCCAAGAGAAATACCTCAGCAGCTGAGAGGGCTGCTTTACGTTCACTTGATCCGGATCCTGTTATTTAACTCTGTTCGGCTGACCTACAGACACTCCGAGTGTCGACTAGTAAAAAAATTCCTCAGAAGATGCTAGCCCCCTTCCATGGCTCAAATGGTTCAAATGCCACTGAGCACTATGGGACTTAACATCTGTGGTCATCAGTCCCATAAAACTTAGAACTACTTAAACCTAACTAACCTAAGGACATCACACACATCCATGCCCGAGGCAGGATTCGAACCTGTGACAGTAGCAGTCGCGCGGTTCCGGATTGAGCGCCGAGAACCGCTAGACCACCCCTTCCATGAATTTTTGTTCAAGTGGTTAGCCAGTAACGCGCTTCCTATCGTTTAGTGCTGAAAAAAGGCACTGCACTCTATCTCTTTCTGTGGCCAATGAAGTGAGACCTCAGCAGCATAATCCAGATTCTGACTTTCAGTTTACTCACTCTAGCCAATCCTGGCTGTTCTTATACTGAATAAGCTTTTCGTTCTTGTACACGTGACTTTCAGTGGTATCTACGCTTAAAAACAGATACCAAACTGTGGGCTCTCAGTCAGTTTTCTAGCTGTTTTCTGCAGCGTCCGGTGCGTCCCAAAGAAAGCTTAAGTTTCCTACACCTTGCTTAATACAACTTATCGCTGTTTCCGCCTTCGAGGCGACAGCAGTCGCTCCTGACGTTTTAAACCATCGGCGATCGTATCTGCGTTGCCTACGGGTTGCCTGCGTCCATTTGCCGCAGCTCAAAAGGATAATCTGGTCAAGTGAGTGGCATTTACGTATTGTCCATCCGGCGCACACTTCTGAGAATGCATCCTAGGATGGTTTGTCTGTCTGGCTTGAATTGTTCGCCCGAGAGCTGACAGCTCGTCCCAGTGTGCTTCCAAATAGCTTCAGACTTGTAAAGGATGTTCCCAAACGCATCGACAGTGCGTAATATGTCCAGCAGGAAGACAAGCTGATCACCTTTCAAGAAGGAAGACATATCCGGAAACGCTCAGCCCTGTAGTCTGACAAATGGCTCTGAGCACTATGGGACTTAACATCTATGGTCATCAGTCCCCTAGAACTTAGAACTACTTAAACCTAACTAACCTGAGGACATCACACAACACCCAGTCATCACGAGGCAGAGAAAATCCCTGACCCCGCCGGGAATCGAACCCGGGAACCCGGGCGCGGGAAGCGAGAACGCTACCGCACGACCACGAGCTGCGGACTGTAGTCTCACAACGAACGGTTGTGACAGCTTATTTCGATTCGTTTCGGTGTCTGAATACGGAAGGTGTGGAACCCTTTAACCACCTGAGTACTGCCGATGGACGACCTAAGCCTAGTATTCGTGCTCTTGTGCTACGTTCCTCCATACGGCCCTTGTATGCATCCTACTGCGGACCTTTTGGGGCAGTAATGTCGTTGGCAGCCGTGTGATATGTACCAGCTGTGGAAATGACGGACACAGTGCTTGCATACATCAGAGGGGATTGTAATGGGAGAACTTATGCAAGATTGTATACGTAACATTTTCCATTTTCCAAACAGACGTGCCCCACATAATTCTACGTTCGCGGACATCGAAATACGCCTCAGAGACGACGGACAGTTTGTAACAACAACAACGCTGTACTAGTGTACATATACACTCCTGGAAATGGAAAAAAGAACACATTGACACCGGTGTGTCAGACCCACCATACTTGCTCCGGACACTGCGAGAGGGCTGTACAAGCAATGATCACACGCACGGCACAGCGGACACACCAGGAACCGCGGTGTTGGCCGTCGAAAGGCGCTAGCTGCGCAGCATTTGTGCACCGCCGCCGTCAGTGTCAGCCAGTTTGCCGTGGCATACGGAGCTCCATCGCAGTCTTTAACACTGGTAGCATGCCGCGACAGCGTGGACGTAAACCGTATGTGCAGTTGACGGACTTTGAGCGAGGGCGTATAGTGGGAATGCGGGAGGGCGGGTGGACGTACCGCCGAATTGCTCAACACGTGGGACGTGAGGTCTCCACAGTACATCGATGTTGTCGCCAGTGGTCGGCGGAAGGTGCACGTGCCCGTCGACCTGGGACCGGATCGCAGCGACGCACGGATGCACGCCAAGACCGTAGGATCCTACGCAGTGCCGTAGGGGACCGCACCGCCACTTCCCAGCAAATTAGGGACACTGTTGCTCCTGGGGTATCGGCGAGGACCATTCGCAACCGTCTCCATGACGCTGGGCTACGGTCCCGCACACCGTTATGCCGTCTTCCGCTCACGCCCCAACATCGTGCAGCCCGCCTCCAGTGGTGTCGCGACAGGCGTGAATGGAGGGACGAATGGAGACGTGTCGTCTTCAGCGATGAGAGTCGCTTCTGCCTTGGTGCCAATCATGGTCGTATGCGTGTTTGGCGCCGTGCAGATGAGCGCCACAATCAGGACTGCATACGACCGAGGCACACAGGGCCAACACCCGGCATCATGGTGTGGGGAGCGATCTCCTACACTGGCCGTACACCACTGGTGATCGTCGAGGGGACACTGAATAGTGCACGGTACACCCATACCGTCATCGAACCCATCGTTCTACCATTCCTAGACCGGCAAGGGAACTTGCTGTTCCAACAGGACAATGCACGTCCGCATGTATCCCGTGCCACCCAACGTGCTCTAGAAGGTGTAAGTCAACTACCCTGGCCAGCAAGATCTCCGGATCTGTCCCCCATTGAGCATGTTTGGGACTGGATGAACCGTCGTCTCACGCGGTCTGCACGTCCAGCACGAACGCTGGTCCAACTGAGGCGCCAGGTGGAAATGGCATGGCAAGCCGTTCCACAGGACTACATCCAGCATCTCTACGATCGTCTCCATGGGAGAATAGCAGCCTGCATTGCTGCGAAAGGTGGATATACACTGTACTAGTGCCGACATTGTGCATGCTCTGTTGCCTGTGTCTATGTGCCTGTGGTTCTGTCAGTGTGATCATGTGATGTATCTGACCCCAGGAATGTGTCAATAAAGTTTCCCCTTCCTGGGACAATGAATTCACGGTGTTCTTATTTCAATTTCCAGGAGTGTAAATAATAATATTTTTTCTTCTGATTTTTCGATAAATTTGTGTAATTGACGTTCTGATTTCATTTCTTTTTTGTTTCATGTCATTATGTTAAGAAAACTGTAAATAAGTTTCAATGTGAATATTAATGTTTATGTCAAATGTCAAGTAATATTGTAATAGAATTGAAATGTAACAAATGTTGAGACTGTTGTAAGATGTTTGATATTGTAGCTGTGCGTCTGGTCCATACGTAAGCAATGTGTTAGGATATGTGGAATGCTAGACCTCGGGTGAATACCCTGTCTGTATGGGAGCGGTAAAAGGCGGATGGCAGGTGAGCGCGGGAAAATGCACGCGGGCACTGCACGGCACAATGGGCTCAGTAGTAGTTGGAGTTTGGCATTGGTTTGAGCAACACCTTCTGGAGCGAGGAAGCTCTCCTGGAAGATATAGCTTCACTGAGCCTCGGGTATGCCGTTCCAATGCCCACACAGCATGGCAAAATTCCATAGGCACTAAATGGAAAAATATTGTGACGCTAAGAAGAATTAAAGTGCCGATACGTCAAGAGCCATAGCTGTGGGTGTATGTGTGCTCTGTGCCTCGCCATCTCACCGCCCGCCAACCGCCGCATCGATACTAACAGGTTGATACTTTTAGTACTGTATTCGTATGGATCAGAGAGTTAACTGTGCAATAATAACCTAAATTTTACCAGAACTTTCCCATCATTTAATTATCCACACAACTAACCTAGACAGGGTCCTTTCCAAATATTGTGCAATCCGAGTGTCCCGAAATCAAAAATTAAATTTTGTGTAAATAATAGTTATTTGCAAACCTAGCTATGCTAGAATGGTGTATAAAGAAATGTTTTGTTAATGAACCAGTAAATGAATAACGAAGGTCTAACGAAGTTGAAAGATAACTTTAATATTGATATAGTAATGAAGTTTAATTATTTCGAAACAGATATAAAGGTATTTAAATGAGCAGTAAATAAGATGAAAAGAGTAGTAACTTATCCACTGGAAATCTTGAATGCATAATAAATTCAGCAATCATTTTTTTAATACAGTGATCATAACAATTTCAGGGTCCCCCCCCCCTTAAAAAGTCTGAAGTCTTCTAAATTGGTTTGACCAGCAAAAGTTAAAGTCAATATAAAAGTCAAAATTTTTCAGTGTTTTATCTTTATCAAAATTGACATTTTGTGGGACGAAAGTGATATTTCTAGGGTAACCTATGCCCGATTTTAATCAGATTGATAGACAGTATAAAGTTTTGTAGTATACGTTATAGTGTAGTGTTATGTATTCATGATTTTTCCATATCAGTACAGAACGTGAAACTCGCAGTTCAATAGATTTTCTGGTTCTAAAATTCTACTATATTATGCAGTATTACTACTTGTTGTTTTGCATGAATATCTACCAACTTGTATAGGGAAGAAACTCAGTTAATACCTGATTAGGCTGGCGACCGTCTTATTTTCAAATTGATAGCATCTTCAGTGTTGCTTTTGGTCCATTCTGGCGTGTAATTGCATTTCGAACTTGCTTCACGGATCATTGTTGATACAGAGTGGGTGTAAGTCTGGTTTGCCACCATTCAGGTACTCGCGGTCGATATCTATACAAAAATTCTATCTCATAAGGTGAACCCCGCTCACATACCATAGTACAGGCTGTAACTAGTACTGTGTCACGAGGAGGTTACAAGTTGCACATAGGTATTACCTGCGTGGGGTGTGTCCACTGCTCAGGAAAGCAGTAGAACTGCGTGCTTGGTGCTCGCACCCCAGTCTACTGTTTGTCCGCCGCCGGCCAGGGTGGCCAAGCGGTTAAAGGCGCTACAGTCTGGAACCGCGTGACCGCTTCGGTCGCAGGTTCGAATCCTGCCACGGGCATGGATGTGTGCGATGTCCTTAGGTTAGTTAGGTTTAAGTAGTTCTAAGTTCTAGGGAACTGATGACCTTAGAAGTTAAGTCCCATAGTGCTCAGAGCCTCAGAGCCATGTTTGTCCGCCGGTAGGTGCCGAAACGTGATACTGGTCGTCCACGCTTGGCTCGAACACTGCTGTTTGAGGAGGACGTGCTAACAGTGTTCGAAGAAGACCCAGTCACCAGACTCGGCTGGTGGCACAGGCGCTGCGTGGGTAGAAGTGCCATGTGATGAACTGTCCATAAACACCAGCTCCATCCATACCATCTGCAGAAAGTCCAGGCATGACGGGACGAGCACTACCCACGACGTGTACAGTTAGCACAGTGGTTTTTACAACAATGCACACTTCAGCCACAATTCCCGAGCTTGGCGCTATTCAAGGATGAATGCACTTTTAGTAGGGTCTTCATATTAAACTCGCACGTTTTGCGTTTTTGGGCGGACAAAAATTCTCGTGCGCAGGTGTTTCACAATAACCACAAGAGGATCGGTATTAACATATAGGACCATAACATATTAACATATAGGACCATATCATTGGGTCCATATCTATTGCTAAACAGTGGGTATTAATATATAGGCCGGGATAATTAGTTACGACATCATTGAGTCCATACATTCTACTAAATGGCCTCACCAAACCGATCTATCTCACATTTATTATAGATGTCTGCCTTATTGTTTGTATTGCCACTAAATATTTGGTTGGACACGTTGGTGGAACTCCAGCACACTTTGGAGTCGATGTGCGGAATCACCTCTACGTCGCATATCCCAGTCGATGGTTTGGTATTTGACACACATGTAACATACGTTGTGCTCCTTATTGCTCGAGTTCACGGGACGATTGAAGAACTTCAGACACATCCTCACGTATTGACTGAAGTGCGTGAGGCTCAGTATCGCCTATGTAGGATCTACATTGGCGTAGGAGGTACGCAGTTCGAACCCCGTTTGTAACGTAGACAGCTTGATGTGCTCCTCAAGTTGGGTTTATTGATCTACAGTGGCACTCGCACCCATCTCAGATTTCGACACTCTTCAGTGCCCAAGCCGTTCGTTTCCGAGTACGAGTTCCTTCTCGAAACCGATCATTTTGCTTCCCCGCATAACATACTAAGAGGTTGGACACCATGCAGATCTGAGTGAAAATGTATACGGGTAAGTAACTACTGCCAGTCACTGTTACTAATATGCATTTCACTTCTTGCATCTTGTTCTTGGTTAATTAATCCGATCTAATGACTTTTCTGATTTTAAACAAGTTCCGGGACGATTTTTGAAGGAACAGTTGTGTAACAATTTAATATTTTTGAATACGTGTGCCGGCCGGAGTGATCGTGCGGTTCTGGGCGCTACAGTCTGGAGCCGAGCGACCGCTACGGTCGCAGGTTCGAATCCTGCCTCGGGCGTGGATGTGTGTGGTGTCCTTAGGTTAGTTAGGTTTAATTAGTTCTGAGTTCTAGGCGACTGATGACCTCAGAAGTTAAGTCGCGTAGTGCTCAGAGCCATTTGAACCATTTTTTTGAATACGTGTGTGGTTCATTTTAAAGGTAAATAAGCTAACAAATCTAAAGGTAGAAATGCCAGAAACTAGACTGAGATTCATTGGAAGAATCACCAGCAGGTGTAGTCCACCCACAAAGGAGGTAGCTTACAAATCCATCATTCGACCAAAACAAGAAAACAGCTTTTCAGTCTGTGAACGTTACCGGATTGGGTTGATAGAGTAAACAGATACGATCAAAAGAAGCGTAGCGCCTTTCCACGCAGATTCGCAGCAAAGCGTGAAAGCGTCATGGAAAAGCTCTTCCAACTCCGGTGGTGCTATGAGATAGATATCTTGCATCACGGCCCTGTTAGCTCTTAATATTCTGAGTGCGTACGTTCCTAGGAAAGTCAAGTGGCGTATTGCTTCATCCTATGTACGTCTCTCAGAAAGAACCCGAGGAGAAATTTGGAGAGATTTTAGCTCTAACGAAGCCTAAACTAGAATCGTCATTCCCGCGAACCATTCAAGTGGAATCAGAAACCCGATAACTGACAATTGAACACTAAGTACCCTCCTCCATACGTTTGGTGGGTTGCGAAGTATATGTATGGGTGCTAAGAACACTAAAATAAAGGTATATCCAAAATGGTAACGATAATGTGTACAGAATGTACAGCCGGCCGAAGTGGCCGTGCGGTTAAAGGCGCTGCAGTCTGGAACCGCAAGACCGCTACGGTCGCAGGTTCGAATCCTGCCTCGGGCATGGATGTTTGTGATGTCTTTAGGTTAGTTAGGTTTAACTAGTTCTAAGTTATAGGGGACTAATGACCTCAGCAGTTGAGTCCCATAGTGCTCAGAGCCATTTGAACCATTTGAACAGAATGTACAAGGGGAAATCAAAACGTAAACAGACTTTTACCATTTCTCTCCGGGTAGAGCTTGGTAACACTGCTACTGTTAAGTCATTCGTACTACCGCGTTAGTCGTTGTACTGTAGCAGACCGTGAAATATGGCAGCTCCATTCTCGATCCTTACGAAGGAAGCAATGAGGGCAGTAATTCGCTTTTCGTTTGCGGAACGTGTCGAACCGGCGGAAATTACTCGGCAAATGCCAGCGCAATACGGTAAGAGCTGTTTACCGCGGAGCAAGATCTACGAAGGATAGAGCGCTTCAAACGGGAAGAGGAACGGAAAGATCGGCCAGGCAATCGACGTCAAAACCTGAGGACAATATGCAAGTCGTTGAGGGTATGGTGATGGAAAACAGACGAATCACAGTGGACTAAATCGCCAATACTTTATATATCAGTCATAGTTCAGCTTATTCCACCTTACACGACACGCTAGATTTTCGGAAAGTGTGTGCAAGGTGGGTACCGAAAGAACTGTCAGCACAACATTAGGCGCAAACGGTAGGCATCTCTCGTAAACATTTGGCCCGTTATACTCACGAGGGAGAAGGATTTTTACAGCACATTTTTACTGTAGACGAAACGTGGGTGCATCATCGCAAACCGGACAGTAAGGCAGCGAGCATGGTTTGGAAACACCCATTATCACCAACACTTAAGAAATTTAAACGTCAACCATCAGCTGATAAGATTATGCTGACACTAGTCTGGAACAAGGAAGTTGTGGTAGCTGTTCATTTCACCACAAGAGGCGAAACTGTGAGCAGTGAGAACTATTGTGATGTGCTGCGAACTAAACTGAAACCTGCAATTAGATAAGAACTTCGAGGAAAACTGAGAAAAGACGTCATCCCGCAGCACGATAACACCCAGCCACTTTCTGCCGAATGGACGGCCGAAACAATAAAGGATTTGGTACGGTGCAAAATCGGTTACAGGTGCAATCAAAAAACTATTTCCGACGGAATCAAAAAACTTGTAAAACGTAGACATAATGTATTGAAGAACATGGAGTTCATGTAGAAAAGTAATTTATGTTTCAGTTTTCTGTCGTTATAATAAATATTTCTTTTCTCAAGAGTCCCTTTACTTTTTGACTTTCCCTCATAATTTAATTCGTTCGTCATGAAATGACAATGTCGGACAGAGTGCGGCTACGTGTCAACACAAGTACATATAAAGATGCAAAGAGCAGCAAATCAATGTAGTTGAACACTGGTTTCGAGAATATGGGCAGAAAGTAATTTCTCACTTTCGTTATGGAGTTTTGACAAGGTGTGGTCTGAATGTGGCCATGTTTGAACATTTTAATACCTATCCATGAAATAACGTATGTTCAGGCAAAACTGGCCGCTTCGTTAAGCACGTCACAGCGAACGCGGCAGAAGCGATACGAGCTGCGGGAAACATGAAAACGCGCATAAAATGTTGCATACAGCGGAAACTTCAGGGGAACAGCAGATAAAAAAGTGTTGACAACCTAGTACTAAATTTATGCTACCACTACACAGAAATAATAAACGCGCTTATCAAGTTACGAGTGCCATTGGCCATTAAGTAAGGTATTATAGCGTTTTGTGTGTGTATATAATAATATACTTCATAAATAAAGATTCGTGCTTAAAACTCATGACACGCACTTTTAATGGACTATGTGAAACTTTACTTGCATTCAGTATAGTACCAGGCTGGTACACTGAACTCATAGTCCTACGGAGATTGGTTCTAAAGCCTTCATCTGATATATTGAGTTACACTTAAATTCATCACTTCTGGAAACTGCTTCAACGAGGCAGCAGATGTTATCCTCCATCTACTTCATACCATTTTCTAGAACTCGGCTGAGAACAGAACATTAAAAGTTAACTTCCTAACTTTTCAACAACGCGTCGTGTGAGAAACAAGATATAACAATTTTTTCAGCGAATGTGACGTTGTCGTCTGAATTGCAACAAAATTACAACATGGTCTTCGTGAAAGAACGGGATCACAATATTTTACAAGGCGTCTTGCTAATTTACCTTGATGTCGTGATGTCCTGGCAGCGATAAATTACTGTTCTCAATATCCTTTAACCAATTTTTCACTGAAGATTGCCGAGAAAGAGTCAGCAAAAATACAGGTCCCTAAATTTTCAGTGTAGTGAATTTCTAATGTAATGTAGAACAGGCTGACGAATGGAACAAAAGGGTTACACAGAGCCACGACACATGTAACGAGACTTTTCTGACTGGCACAGGTACGGTTCAGATGAACTGTTCGCTAAACTCTAAAACGGGTGCCCCTTTTAAGAACGAACAGCTGAGGATAAGGCGCCGATCTCTGAGTGCCTGAGACACTTCAGTGAGCACTTAAAGGCATTCCTGTTAGAAACAAATTGTCTTGTTGGAACGTTGGAACTTCCTTTACAGCTCAAGAGTGCAGAGAAACAGCTAAAGGAATTCTCAACTGGTGTTACAATGAAAGCCGTCATGTAGCCTACTAGCGAACTAGCAGCCAGTGGTGGTAGGTTACTTAATGGGACAATGTGGGGAAGGCGCCTGAGTTTCCGAGTTACATGCTACTCTTGTAAGCTTTCGTGGTCGTTGGCACTAAAATCAAAATCCACTGGGTGTTCTGGCTGCATCATATTTCCTTCTAGAACAAACGTCGTTTAGACCCCTCTGCTGGGATCTTCTTCTATCTATCTACATCTCTCTATATACAGGGTGTTTCAAAAATGACCGGTATATTTGAAACGGCAATAAAAACTAAACGAGCAGCGATAGAAATACACCGTTTGTTGCAATATGCTTGGGACAACAGTACATTTTCAGGCGGACTAACTTTCGAAATTACAGTAATTTTCAACAACAGATGGCGCTGCATGTGATGTGAAAGATATAGAAGACAACACAGTCTGTGGGTGCGCCATTCTGTACGTCGTCTTTCTGCTGTAAGCGTGTGCTGTTCACAACGTGCAAGTGTGCTGTAGACAACATGGTTTATTCCTTAGAACAGAGGATTTTTCTGGTGTTGGAATTCCACCACCTAGAACACAGTGTTTTTGCAACAAGACGAAGTTTTCAACGGAGGTTTAATGTAACCAAAGGACCGAAAAGCGATACAATAAAGGATCTGTTCGAAAAATTTCAACGGACTGGGAACGTGACGGATGAATGTGCTGGAAAGGTAGAGCGACCGCGTACGGCAACCACAGAGGGCAACGCGCAGCTAGTGCAGCAGGTGATCCTACAGCGGCCTTGGGTTTCCGTTCGCCGTGTTGCAGCTGCGGTCCAAATGACGCCAACGTCCACGTATCGTGTCATGCGCCAGAGTTTACACCTCTATCCATACAAAATTCAAACGCGGCAACCCCTCGGCGCCGCTACCATTGCTGCACGAGAGACATTCGCTAACGATATAGTGCACAGGATTGATGACGGCGATATGCATGTGGGCAGCATTTGGTTTACTGACGAAGCTTATTTTTACCTGGACAGCTTCGTCAATAAACAGAACTGGCGCATATGGGGAACCGAAAAGCCCCATGTTGCAGTCCCATCGTCCCTGCATCCTCAAAAAGTACTGGTCTGGGCCGCCATTTCTTCCAAAGGAATCATTGGCCCATTTTTCAGATCCGAAACGATTACTACATCACGCTATCTGGACATTCTTCGTGAATTTGTGGCGCTACAAACTGCCTTAGACGACACTGCGAACACCTCGTGGTTTATGCAAGATGGTGCCCGGCCACATCGCACGGCCGACGTCTTTAATTTCCTGAATGAATATTTCGATGATCGTGTGATTGCTTTGGGCTATCCGAAACATACAGGAGGCGGCGTGGATTGGCCTCCCTATTCGCCAGACATGAACCCCTGTGACTTCTTTCTGTGGGGACACTTGAAAGACCAGGTGTACCGCCAGAATCCAGAAACAATTGAACAGCTGAAGCAGTACATCTCATCTGCATGTGAAGCCATTCCGCCAGACACTTTGTCAAAGGTTTCGGGTAATTTGATTCAGAGACTACGCCATATTATTGCTACGCATGGTGGATATGTGGAAAATATCGTACTATAGAGTTTCCCAGATCGCAGCGCCATCTGTTGTTGAAAATTGTAACTACTGTAATTTCGAAAGTTTGTCTGCCTGAAAACGTACTGTTGTCCCAAGCATACTGCAATAAACGGTGTATTTCTATCGCTGCTCGTTTAGTTTTTATTGCCGTTTCAAATATACCGGTCATTTTTGAAACGCCCTGTAGTTATTCTGCAATTCACACTTAAGTGCCTGACAGAGGGGTCATCGAACCATTTTCATACTACTTATCTACCATTCCACTCTCGAATGGCGCGTGGCAAAAAGAACACCTAAATCATTCCGTTCGAGCTATGATTTCTCTTAGTTTATTATTACGATCATTTCTCCCTACGTAGGTGGGTGTCAAGAAAATATATTCGCATTCTGAAGACAAAGTTGGTGATTGAAATTTCGTAAATAGAACTCGCTGCAAAGAAGACCGCGTTTGTTTCAGGGACTGCCACCCCAACTCGTGTATCACATCAGTGACACTCTCACGCCGACTGCGCGATAACACTAAACGGGCTGCCCTTCTTTGCACTTTTTCGATGTCCTTTGTCAATCGTACCTGATAAGGATCCCACACCGCGCAGCAATATTCCAGCAGCGGACGGACAAGTTTACTGAAGACTGTCTCTTTAGTAGGTTTGTCGTATCTTCTAAGTGTTCTGCCAACAAAGTGCAGTCTTTGTTTCACCTTCCCCACAATGTTATCTATGTAATATTTCCAATTTAAGTTGATCGTAACTGTAATTGTAATTCCTAAATATTTAGTCCAATTGACAGCCCTTAGATTTGTGCGATTTATCGTATAACCAAAATTTGTCGGATTTCTTTTAGTACCCATGTGGATGACCTCGCACTTTCTTTGTTTAGTGCCAGTTGCCACTTTTCGCACCATACAGATATTCTCTCTAGATCATTTTGTAATTGGAATTGATCAAAAAAAAATGGTTCAAATGGCTCTGAGCACTATGGGACTCAACATCTCAGGTCATAAGTCCCCTTGAACTTAGAACTACTTAAACCTAACTAACCTAAGGACATCACACACACCCATGCCCGAGGCAGGATTCGAACCTGCGACCGTAGCAGTCCCGCGGTTCCGGACTGCAGCGCCAGAACCGCTAGACCACCGCGGCCGGCTGGAATTGATCGTCTGATGATTTTACTAGACGGTAAATTACAGCGTCATCAGCAAACAATGTAAGGTGGCTGCTCAGAGTATCACCTAGATCATTTATGTAAATCAGGAACAGCAGAGGGCCTATGACACTACCTTGCGGAACGCCAGATATCACTTCTGTTATACTCGTTGATTTACCGTCTCTCACTACTAACTCAGACCTCTCTGAGAGGAAATCACGAATCCAGTCAAACAACTGTGACGATACTCCATATGCATGCAATCTGATTAATAGTTGCTTGTGAGGAACGGTATCAAAAGCCTTCTGGAAATCTAAGAATATGGAATCGATCTGAGATCCATTGCCGACAGCACTCATTACTTTTTGGGAATAAAGAGCTAGCTGCGTTGCACAAGAACGATATTTTTTTAATCCCTGTTGGTTATGTATCAATAAGTCATTTTCTTCAAGGTGATTCATAATGTTCGAGTACAGTATATGCTCCAAAATCCTACTGCAAATTGAGGTCAGTGATATGGGTCTTAATTCAATGGGTTATTCCTATTTCCTTTCTTTAGGTACAGGCCTTTCGTCAGGTGAGCAGTTGTTTATGATTGCTAAGAAAGGCGCTATTGTGTCTGAATACTCTGAAAGGAACGTGACTGCTATAGCATTTGGACCAGAAGACTTGCCTTTCTTAAGTGATTTGATTTGTTTCGCAACACCTAAGGTATCTACTTTTATGCCAGTCATGCTGACAGCGGTTCCGGTTTCGAATTCCAAAATATTTACTTCGTATTCTTTCGTGAAGGAGTTACGGAAAACTGTATCTAGTAACTCCGCTGTAGTGTCACCATCATCGGCAACATTTCATCGCTATCGCGCAGTGACGGTATTGACAGTTTTTTTGCCGCTGGGGTGCTTTACATACGACCAGACTCTCTTTGGGTTTCCTACCATATTCTGAGACAATGTTTCATTGTGGAAACTATTAAAAGCATCTCGCCATTGACGTCCGCACTAAATTTCGAACTTCTGTGAACCTTAACCAGTCTTGGGGATTTTGCATTCTTCTGAATTTGGCATGCTTTTTTCGTTGCTTCTGCAACAGTGTTCTGACGTGTTTTGTGTATCATGGTGGATCAGTCCCGTCTCTTATTAACTTCTGCGGTATGAATCTTTCTACTGCTGTCGTTACTGTATCTTTGAATTTGAGCCATATCTGGTCTACACTTACATAATTAGCTTGGAAGGAATGTTTCAGTGTCCAAAATTGCTAGGGCAGTGCTACAACACCGCAACATCCTGAAGAAGATCCCAGAAGAGGGGTCGAAACATCGATTATTTTAGAAGTAAATATGACGCGGCCTAAAAACACAGAGGACTTTAACTTTTGTGCTAGTTACTGCCCAGAGACTTTTTGAAAAGAGATTGGAAACTTTTGTACCGTGTACAGAGACTGTAGGGGAACTTACACAGCGTCTATTGCCCATTGCATGACATTGTAAATTCAGCCCACCAATGCCTAAAACAATATGACGGCTCACTCGGAGCCCTGAAAGTCGGACTGGGGGCCATCTCGAAATCAATCAGTCGGATTAGTGTGACCAGTAATCTAGCCTGGGAGCATTGTGAGCTCATGGAAGAGCCGATAATTCTACAGCGTTTCGGAGATCATTCAGAGTTCACGCTTTGGGGCACTGATAGAACACTGTAGTTGATTCTGAGGTGATCCGAGAATCGCAAAGTGGTTCCTTTGAGATTTTCATGGATCGTGCTAATCCGCATGCTGCTTCACAGAAAGCAGTTTGTCTTCATCTTCTGGAGGCATAAAAGCCTATTTTCTGTCAGTTTTCGGGATTTAAGTCTTGCTTCTGCATGTTATTCGACTGTCTTTTATTACTTTATGACATTCTCAGTTTCCATTCCGCATCAGATGATTTTTCTTGTGGTCCGGTGCTTGAATCTGTAAACATGCAACTGTATTTCTATTGCCTGGCCTCAGCCTCAAAGTGCAAAATTGACACCGCCTCTGTGAGCTAATTACAGCAGACACTGTGAGCATGATAGGAGCCCGAGATTACCCTCATCATTCCACAAGAACAATAACACAATTTCCGGCGCTGGACGTCAGTAAGTAAGGCACTAAGTAAGAAGTGCCGGAGAAGGAATGTGTTAAGATGCCTAAAGTTGTGGACGCGACGATAAAAGATACTGGCTATTAACCAATGGTCACGCAGCACCACAAGAGATCTTGCATGGGACTACACAGTGCGTCGACTCTTAACTCAGCTGCCCTTGCTTGTCAGTAACACCAACTCTCTCCTATGGCGGGTTAATGGGGCTAATCCTGCTTACGTGCCCAGTTACTGAGTCGTGTATATATTCAGTGAAATCGGCCCTAATTTTATTTTTGTAATGATGATGTTGGAAAGATTGTTTTAAATGTAAAAATTTACTTGATTCAGCATTTTGTTTTTCATGGAGCTCACCGAGGGGCCATTTGTATTTCAAGTCCTCAATTTTTACTACTTTTGGTACCGAACACGAGTCCATAAGTAACTGCGTTTCTCAAATGTTACTACGCTTTGACAGCAAATATGGGGTCATATTTAGTATTTCAGTAGCTCATGTATTACTGTAGTTTGGCACCCAGCATGGAGATATTTGCATTTTAGTTACTCAGTTATTTTATTCTTCTGGCATCCAGGATTACGCTACTTGCATTTCAGTTCCTCGGTCTTTACTACTCTTCTTTTGAATCTAAACTAGAAGGCCATGTACGATGAGTATTAGCTAGTAAAGAGTGCAGAGGTATCTTATTGCAATCGTCTTACTTAGTTCGCTGATGGTACACTGGAAGCACGGGTTCCCAGAGACAAGAAACAAAGATCGGTGATAAAACACACCATCGACAACGAGGTCGTTAGAGACGGGGTACGTTAGAATATGTTAGCGGCCTGGACATGTCATTACGCGAGATGTAGCACCCACCGACCAGGGATCGCGTCTTTGACTAGTAATCAAAACGTCCTAGGTCCCGGTTTCCGGCCGGGCATTGCTTAAAATCTGAATAAAAATAATCTGGCGTAAGAAGTTACCCCCATTCTACCAAGGGCCATGTGAAAAATGGCGGAGGAGTGGACAGAGGTTCAAGGCACTCTACTGCACTTGGGGTGAGAAACTGCCCCTGAAAGGTGGAAGAATCACCAATGATAAACGGTGTGGGAATGAAGAAGGCAATGGAAACCACTGTATATAAGACACATAAAGTGTATTCTCAAAACATGTGCCCTTTAATTGAAAAGTGCGTCATTACTATCTCCTCATCGGGAAAAGATGCCGGACTAGTGTCCAATGGGGAGGTAGCCATGAGGAAAAGATTCAATAACAAACGAAAGAATAACTTTCTACAAGACTGGGCGTGGAATGTCAAAAATTTTCACGTGATGGGGAAACTAGAAAATGTGAAAATAAAAATGTGAGGGCGTAGTTTGTGAATAGAGGGAGTCAGTGAAGAGAAGTGGGAAAAAAGACAAGAATTTGTGGTCCAACGAGTGTATGATAACATCAACAGCAGCAGAAAATGGTATAAAGGGAGAAAGATTCGTTATGAGAAGGAAGGTAGGCAAAGAATGAGTTACTGTGAACGGTTCCGCAGCTCGTGGTCTCACGGACGCGTTCCCGCTTCCCGAGCACGGGGCCCCAGGTTCGATTCCCGGTGGGGTCAGGGATTTTCACCTGCCTCGAGATGACTGGGTGTTTGTGTTTTCCTCACCATTTCATCATCATTCATGAAAACGGCGAGATTAGACTGAGAAACGGTAGGGAATTTCTACGGGCGCTGAAAACCACGCAGTTGAACGCCCCACAAACCAAACATCATCATCGTCATCAAGTCTGCCCCCGGTAGCTGAGTGGTCAGCGCGACAAAATGTCAATCCAAAGAGCCCGGGTTCGATTCCCGGCTGGGCCGCAGAATTTCTCCGTTCAGGGACTGGGTGTTGTGTTGTCCTAATCATTATAATTTCACCCCCCTCGACGCGCAAGTCGCCGAAGTGGCGTCAAATCGAAAGACTTGCACCAGGCGAACGGTCTACCCGACGGGAGGCCCTAGTCACACGATTTTAGCTTTTCATCATCATCATCACTAGTCAGTGGCAGGGTTTCTCTCATCAGAATCGACATCAAACCATCACTGACAA
Source organism: Schistocerca serialis cubense (assembly GCF_023864345.2). Lineage (NCBI taxonomy): Eukaryota > Metazoa > Arthropoda > Insecta > Orthoptera > Acrididae > Schistocerca > Schistocerca serialis. Next base: position 1,218,256,204 of record NC_064638.1, on the reverse strand, counting down.
CTATAGTTAAGGTGTATATGCCGACGTCGCAAAGCGAAGGTAAATAGACAAGGAAAGTATATGAGGATACTGACGGGTAATTCGGTACGTAAAGGGAGACCATAACTCAGTAGTCAGGAGGAGTGAAATACCTTTGCAGGGGAAGCAGTAGAAGATAGGGCTACGGAAGAATATAGGCTTCGTAGCAGACATGAAAGAGGAGACAAATTAACTGAGTACTGCATAAATTTCATCTAGTAACACGAACACGCTGGTGAAGAATCGGAAGAGGAGGAGGTATATTTGGAGAGATTTGGAGTAATGGGAAGATTTCAGTCTGATTACGGCACTGTGAGGCAGATATTTTGGGACTCTAAGCCCTATCCAGGAGAAGACATAGAGTCGGATCAGAATTTAGTAATGATGAAGGGTAGGCTAAAGCTTAAGAGATTAGTCAGGAAGAAACAATGTACAAAGAAATGGTATACGGAAATACTAAGAAGTGAAGAGATACCCTTCATGCTCCCTAATGCTATAGATACAGTGACAATTAATAGCTCAGTAGGTAGTTCAGTTGATGAAATATGTACAGCTCTAAAAAGAGCAGTCATTGAAGTTGGAAATAAAAGTATAGGTACAAAGAAGGTAGCTGCTTAGGAAACCATGGTTAACAGAAGAAATACTTCAGCTGAGCGATGAAAGAAGAAAGTACAGTACCGTTCGGGGAAATTCAGGAATACATACAATGCACTTAAGTTCAGGAAAGCTAATGCGAAATGGCTCCATGAAAATTGTGATGAAATCGGAACGGAAGTGATTGGACTGATTCAGCAAAGACAACCTTCGTTGAAATTAAATGCAAGGGCTGTAACATTAAGAGTGCTGCGGGAAGTCAGCTGTTGAATGCAGAGGAGGGGGCGGATAGGTGGAAAGAATACATTGACTGCCCCTACGGGGGTAGGGTGTTGGGTGGGGGAGAACTTACTTAATGACGCATGAGAAGAAGAAACAGGAGTCTGTGGGGAAGAGACAAATGATCCATTGTTAGAATTTAAAAGAGCTTTAATTAATAGATACTTCGAACAAATGATGGTATGTGCAAGGAAAAAATGAAAGGAACGTTTGGCATTTCTGGCCGGGAGGCCTCGTCTGGGGAAGTTCGGCCGAGAAGTGCAAGTCTTATTTAAGTCGACGCCACGTTGGTTGCCGTTGATGAGGATGAAATGATGATGAGGACAACGCAACACCCAGTTCACGAGCGGGGAAAATTTCCAACCCGGTGGGGAATCGAATGGCTCTAAGCAGTATGGGACTTAGCATCTGAGGTCATCAGTCTCCTAGGCTTAGAAAAAATGGTTCAAATGGCTCTGAACACTATGGGACTTAACATCTGTGGTTATCAATATCCTAGAAATTACAACTATTTAAACCTAACTAACCTAAGGACATCACACACATCCACGCCCGAGGCAGGATTCGAACCTGCGACCATAGCGGTCACGCGGTTCCAGACTGAAGCGCCTAGAACCACACGGCCGCACCGGCGGGCAGGCTTAGAACTACTTAAACCTAACTAACCTAAGGACATCACATACAGCCATGCCCGAGGCAGGATTCGAACCTCCGACCGTGGCGGTTCCGGACTGAAGCGCCTAGAACCGCTCGGCCACAGAGACCGGTGGCCAGGAATCGAGCCAGGGCCCACTTGCATTGGTGGCAGGCAGGCTGACATTTACAAGAATTTTTGTGTACACCTGACACGACACGTAGTGGGCATAGGTCCTTCTCAGTATTCAAATTCTCACTCAGGTTTCTTGCTGGATCAAACACGGTGTCTTCTAAACATTATGCTGATGCGGTGTGTGACCTTCTTTTTTTTTTGCGTATGACAGCACGAGCATGCTGAACATCTGTCTTCTAGGAGAAACGAACCATCTAAAGTGTACTTGTCATTCGGCAGGACGTCAGGACCCATCCATTGCACGATTATATACAGTATCTACAGAAACGTATCCGCGCATTAATACTCTGCTGCGAACACTTTCAACGAGTTGTCTGATTCTCATAAGGAGGAATGGCAGCCAATTTTTCACCAAGAGCGATTACCGGAGAAGTTAGTGTTGTTGGATGATGAGGTCTGGAGCCAAGTTGTCGTTTGACTCACCACGAAGGTGTTCCATTGTCTCCATGTCGAGATTCTGGGCACGCCAGTCGCTTTTAAGAATGCTGCCGTCTACAAATCATGGCATCACAGATGTTGATTTATGACAGGGCGCACTGTCGTGCTTATATAAACAACCATCGTCTCCAAACTGTTTCAGCCGGCCGTTGTGGCCGAGCGGTTCTAGGCGCTTCAGTCTGGAACCGCGCGACCACTACGGTCGCAGCTTCGAAACCTGCCTCGGACGTGGATATGTGTGATGTCCTTAGGTTAGTTGGGTTTAAGTAGTTCTTAAGTTCTCGGGGACTGATGACCTGAGATGTTAAGTCCCTTAGTGCTCAGAGCCATTTGAACCACTTTCCAAACTGTTTCTCCACTTTAAGAAATATATAACCTTGTAAGGTTTATTTATGTCGTTTCTCATTTAGCATATTCTTAAGCGTAATAATGGGACATCACCTTAACTACAGGAAACGTCCTCGTAACAGCAGCTTCTCCATACTTCACTGTTGACACTACACGTGATGGCAGGTACTGTTCTCCAGGCATCCACCAGGTCAAACCCCTCCGTTGTCACAGTCTACAGCGTGATACATTGCTCCGAAATCCAATTCCTTTCATCAGATTGTTACAGTGTACAGTGTGATTCATCAGTCCGAATCACCAAATTGCAGTGCCGGTGTTATTCCGACGTCAACGCACTGCAGCGATCACAGTCGTTACCAAACGATGAATTCGAAATTGCGAATAATGACAAACGGCAGCTGTAGAATTGAATGACAACAGTGAAACTTTTTGCCGGGCCGGTACTCGAACCCGGCTTTCCCGCTTATCGCGAACGGTCGCCTTACCATTTTTTTGTGATTTCATTTTGTTCGTGATTTTTTCGTTTGTTCTCTTTGTTCGGGGCAGACGTCCCATGACACTTCTTCAAGTTCCTCGTTGAGCGCATAACTCAGTTTCTTTTATTACAAAGGGCATCTAACCCTCTGACCGACCACACTGAGCTACCGTACTGGCGACCATTTGGCTATTCGTGCACGACTCACGGCCAGACCTCAACTTCCGTATGTCGTCAAACGTATTTAATATTGGTCAATCAACTCAAGAATTCCGCATCACGAGTGGTGTCAAGCAAGGTGATCCCATCTCCCCAAAACTCTTCTCGGCTGTAGTCGAAATGACTATGTCAAAGCTGAGCTGGGAAGGTAAGGGAATTAGAGTTAACGGAAGAACACTTACCAACTTGAGGTTTGCCGATGATATTGCCTTACCGGACAACGACTTCGCAGAGCCCCAAAACTTAGTTACACATCTTGTATAAGAATATCAGTTGGTTGGCTTGAACATTAACCTTTCCAAAACAAAATTTGTGTCCAACAAATGGGTCCCAGCTGGAGATGTGAAAGTGAAGGACAGTCCATTAGAGGAGGTCAGTGAATGTATCAACCTTGGCCGGATTACAAATATGAAGGGAGATATAAGGCGAGAAATTTATAGGGGCATCAAGCTTGGCTGGCAAGCAATTGTGAGGAATTCAACAGCATTCAGATAAAAAATGCCAGTAAATCTGAAGAAAATAGTATTTGATCAATGCATTCTTCCTGTGCTGACGTATGGTTGCGAGACATGAACACTGAACTCGTTTACAAATGGAAACTTAGGACAGCACAGAGAGCCATGGAAAGATCAATGCTAGACTATAGAGGAAAGGATAGGACAAGGGCAGATGACATCCAGTCAGTGACGAACGTTAAGCCGGCCGCAGTGGCCGAGCAGTTCTAGTGGCTTCAGTCTGGGACCGCTACTGTCGCAGGTTCGAATCCTGCCTCGGGCATGGATGTGTCTGATGGCCTTAGTTAGGTTAAGTAGTTCTAAGATCTAGGGGACTGATGACCTCAGATGTTAAGTCCCATAGTGCTCAGAGCCATTAGAACCATTTGAACGAAGGTTAAGGACTTCTTAGTAGCCTCCGTGAAAGGGCAGTGTGCTGGGCACGTCGCGAGAAGAAAAGACAGCAGATGGACAAAGCTAGTGGTGGAGTGGAGTCGTCCGAGAGAGCATAGGAGTCCTACAGGAAGACCACCGGACAGATGGGACAAAGATATCAACAACATTGCTGGTAGCACCGGCAAAATTGTTCAAATGACTCTGAGCACTATGAGACTTAACTTCTGAGGTCATCAGTCCACTAGAACTTAGAACTACTTAAACCTAACTAAGCTAAGGACATCACACACATCCATTCCCGAGGCAGGATTCGAACCTGCGACCGGAGCGGTCGCACCGTTCCAGACTGTAGCGCCTAGAACCGCTCGGTCACACCGGCTGGCAGCACCTGGCAGAGAACTGTCCAAGACCGTTCTACTTGGAGAGGACTGTTGAAAGCCTACCTGAATCGACGACTCGAAGAGGCCACACCATTTAATGATTGAACTCGCTGATGATGATTATGATGATTATGATACGTCTACCATCTGTACTCGCACGTCCACTCCGTGTATTCCTGTACAAATCAGACGTTTGCTTCAAATTAGGAGGCCCGGTATTGACGGATAAATACCATATCGCAGTGCCGGTGTTATTCCGACGACGATGCACTGCGACGACCACAGCCGTTATTAAACACATCAGAAGAATTCATAATTGCGAATAATGATCATCATCAGCTGTAGAATGGAATGGTTGACGACATATGGAACATTGGGTGTCGCCGTGAGTCGTGCACGGACAGCAAAATGGTTAGCCTACTGTTCGCGATAAGCGAAAAATCCGAGTTCAAATCCCGGGCCCGCATAAATTTTTACCGTCCTCAGTCCATTCTACAGCTGATGGAGGTCATTATTCGCAGTTGCGAATTTATCTGCTTTGTCACCCGAATCAGTAGTTTCTGGCGCTATCCTGTGACGTTGCTCTTTACACCACTTAAAGTGCCGCTCAGCACTAACTTCAGAAATGTTAGCTCATGAAGAGCAGCGCAACAACTATACCGTGTTCTCTTTAGCTCCCTATGCACAGTGAGCTGGCTGGAGTGCAGGTAGCCCTTTAGAATTCACGAGTGAGTTAATCCACTGATTTCGTGCGAAACGTTACCACCATCCTTTGCAATACTCGACGTTTGCTACCCGTTAGTATAAGAGGTATCCCTGGTCTTGGTTTAGCTGTTGTTCCCAAATCGAAACGACATCACCAAGAGTCGACTGTGGGAGTTGTACAAGGGTCGAGATGTGCCTGATGGATTTATTGCTCTGGTGGAATCGAAAGGCTAGTCGACCTCCTGACCGACCCAATCCTCTGTTACTGCTTCTCTTCTGGCAACACAATACAGTCTGCATAGTTTTGTACTGACCCTTCGACTCTCATGACATCTTATGTTCATTTCCGCTTTACATGGGGTGTCTGAATACTTTTGATCACATGGTGTACCAACAGTTCGCCCTTCCTTGATTCTACCCCGAACGGTTGTGCACAGCAACTGTGTATTATCATATGAAAGAACAGGAACACAGCATTCAGTCGCAGTCCCACTCGCTTCTTATTAATGTCGCGTATCGAGATTTCAGCTAAAAATAGCCATAATCAGTGCTAAAATACAAGGAAATTACTGAACCGTAATTGATTTATATATAAACAATAAGTAAAAAACCACGCTTATTCATAGAAATGATCTATTTTAGCCAAACACCGTTTGAGTGAGTTGTAATCCAACAACTTCCCAGCAGTACATGTCACCATACGACTTTATGGCTGTACAGAAAGAAGGAAACTTAGGTTGTTGTTTACATCGTATACCCTCAGTTTCCGTCGTGTTGTGTAAATAAAAGGGATATTCATGGACCTTCAGGAAGAGACGGAGGTACACTGCTATCTGAGGTCATCTGACGTTCACCTGCTCAATGAGCATGTGCTGAGTGAACAGGCAAGCCGTTTTGTGAGTTATTCGATGGTCCTTTACTTAAGAGCAGGAGGTCGCACTTTTTTTTCCTTTATTGTTATTTTCACACCTGATACAGGTAGGCCAGCAGCGGCATACTACGCAGCTCTTCGGCCACAGGGATGACAAATGATACAAAGGGAGACAGTTGCAGAACAGACATGGTGGATATACAAACGTAGACATACTAAATTAAAACACACGGAGCCGTTCACGGGCGCAGTGCCCAAAATTAAAACCTTCAGAAACGGGGACACGCACAGAGAAGACAGAGATGACACACGCGAACCATGGAGCTCAAACGATGAAACACTGGAACACTGGAACACGAACATGACGGCACACACAAGGACTAGGCGATGATCTCCGGCGCGCGAAAGTTCACTATACGTGTATGAGTCCGCGGACCTGCCAAAAAGGGGTAAATGTGGGGGAGGAGGGAAAGGGGAGGGAGTAGATCCCAGTGGCAGAGAAGATGGGAGGGTGAGGAAAGAAGGCAGGGGAATATGGAGAGTGGAGAGATGGAGAGCAGGTGGGACGTGGGAATACAGGTGCGGCAGCGGACGGGGGTGGGAGAGGATAGGAGAGACAAATGGGTTAGGGGGATCAACTTTGCGAGAGGTGTAGAGGATCCGTGTCCGTTCGAGGAAAAGGACTAGGTACGGGAACGGGATGACGTCATATAGGATCCGCGTGGGGGATGGGAGACGGATGCGGTAGGCAAGGTGGAGCGCATGGCGTTCTAGGATTTGAAGGGATTTGTAAAAGGTAGGACAGGCGGAGAGACAGGCGGGATGAGCGTAGCAGTGGATAGGGCTGATGAGGGATTTGAGGAGGGGTCCAGACCCCATGTGAGGCCAGAAAGGAGCTTGAGGAGACGGAGTCGGGAGTGTGCCTTGGCTTGGATAGTCTGGAGATGGGAGGTCCAGGAGAAGGGTGACGCCAAGATACCTGAGGGTGGGAGTGAGGGTGATAGGACAGCCATAAATGGCGATATAAAAGTCGAGAAGATGGAAGGAAGGGGTGGTTTTGCCTACAATGATCGCCTGGGTCTTGGAAGGATTGACCTTGAGCAACCACTGGTTACACCAAGCGGTGAACCGGGCAAGATGGGATTGCAGAAGGTGTTGGGATCATTGCGGGGTGGGGGCGAAGGCAAGGAAGGCAGTGTCATCGGCGTAATAGAAAAGGTTGCCGCGGGTGAAGGCGGCAGCATGTCCGCCGTACACAGAAGGTATAGAAGAGGGGAGAGGAGATGGGCCACGATCTAACAAGGAATAAATATCGAACAGCTGGCTCGTGTTAAATATGACAACACTAGGTGTGGTAGTTTGTGAGAACATCTCATTATTGCCAATGGATCGGTTTTTCTTCCATTTTATTGGCACTGTCGAGTGTTAATAAGTTTTACTATCAAACAAGTAAACTGTCATTCAACTTTTACCCTTATTGTATAAGTATAAGGCAATGTGTTTTACCTTTCTTTGCAAACAGCGCACAGTAATTTGAGCTACAGCAAACGTTACGTACGAAATTCGCGTCCATAGAGAGCATTAGTATCTTTTATTAACTGTACGTGGTTAAAGTGTCCTTCTCATATTTGTGCTCGGTATTTCACGAGGATTGTCCAGAAGGTAATGCGCCGTATTTTTTTTCTCTGCCGAAAAGAATGCTGCGAATGCTAAACGTTATGTATGTATTATTTGAAGTCTCCTGAGTGAGAGCGCCAAGTTTCCGTCACTTCACACAGATAGCGTAGCTGCAGGACAGTTTTGAAAATGGCGTCTGCAGGTGGTGTACGTTATAAGCAACCTGCCATCATTGAATTTCTCACTGCAGAGAAAGAAACTGTGGGGAACGTTCAGAAACCCCTGTGCAAAATCTACGGAGTTTCTGCTATCGACAGAAGTACAGTCAGTCGCTGGGCACGGAGAGTGAGGTCATCAGAACGCGATTCGGTGGAGCTCCACGATTTGCAGCGGTCGGGGAGAGCATCCACGGCTGTCACGCTTGACAAACGTGACCGAGCCCCTTCGGACTTCCTCTTGTTTGGGCCATTAAAGGATGCCATTCGTGGAAGATATTTTGAGGATGATGAGGAGGTGACAAACACACAGTGAAACAACCGCTCCTCCAACAGGACAAGGTTTGGTGCCGAGAGGGCACACACGCCCTTGTTACGCGCTGGAGGAAGGCCATCTACATGGATACTCAGCAAATCACATTTAAGTGGCTGGCAGAGGGTTCATCGAACCACCTTCACAGTTCTCTATTATTCCAATCTCGTGTAGCGCGTGGGATGAATGAACACATATCTTTCCGTACGAGCTCCAATTTCCCTTATTTTATCTTGGTGATCGTTCCTCCCCATGTAAGTCGGTGTCAACAAAATATTTTCGCATTCGGAGGAGAAATTTTGTGATTGAAATTTCGTGAGATAATTCCGTCGCAAGGAAAAACGCCTTTCTTTTAATGATGTCCATCCCAAATCCTGTATCATTTCTATGACACTCTCTCCCATATTTCGTGATAATACAAAACGTGTTGCCTTTCTTTGAACTTTGTACTCCGTCTGTCCTACCTGGTAAGGATCCCACACCGCCATGCAGTATTCTAAGAGAGTACGGACAAGCATAGTGTAGGCAGCCTCCATAGTAGGTCTGTTACATTTTCTAAGTGTTCTGCCATTTTCTAAGTGTCTCTCGTTAGCCTTCCCCACAACATTTTCTATGTGTTCCTTCCAATTTAAATTGTTCGTAATTGAAATACCTAGATATTTATTTGAATTTACGGCTTTTAGATTAGACTGATTTATCGTATAACCGAAGTTTAACGAGTTCCTTTTAGCATTCATGTGGATGACTTCACACTTCTCGTTATTTAGGGTCAACTGCCACATTTCGCACCATTCAGATATCTTATCTTAATCGTTTTGCAGTTTGTTTTGATCTTCTGAAGACTTTATTAGTCGATAAACGACAGCGTCATCTGCAAAGAACCGAAGACGGATGCTCAGATTGTCTCCCAAATCGTTTATATAGATAAGGAACAGCAAAGGGCCTATAACACTACCTTGGAGAACGCCAGATATTACTTCTCTTTTACTCGATGACTTTCCGTCAATTACAATAAACTGTGACCTCTCTGACAGGAAATCACAGATCCGGTCACATAGCTGAGACGAAATTCCATAAGCAAGCAATTTCACTACGAGCCAATTGTGTGGCACAGTGTCAAAAGCCTTCCGGAAATCCAGAAATACGGAATCGATCTGAAATCCCATGACAATAGCACTCAGCACTTCATGTGAATAAAGAGGTAGTTGTGTTTCACAAGAACGATGTTTTCTAAACCCATGTTGACTGTGTGTCAATACACCGTTTTCTTCCAGGTAATTCATTATGTTCGAACAGAAAATATATATTTCTAAAATCCTGTAATTTAATGGATTACTCCTACTACCTTTCTTGAATATTGGTGTGACGTGTGCAACTTTCCAGTTTTTGGGTACGGATCTTTCGTCGAGCGAACTGTTGTATATGATTGTTAAGTATGGAGCTAATGCATCAGTATACTCCGAAAGGAACCTAATTGGTATACAGTTTGGACCAGAAGAATTGCTTTTATTAGTGATTTAAGTTGCTTCACTACTCAGAGGATATTTACTTCAACTCATGTTGGTAGCTGTTCTCGATTCGAATTCTGGAATATGTACTTCGTCTTCTTTTGTGAAAGCATCTCAGAGGGCTGTGTTTAGTAACTCTGCTTTGGCAGCACTGTCTTCGACGGTATTTGAATTGTTGTCGTACAGAGAAGGCATTGATTGTTTCTTGCCGCTAACATATTTCACATGTGACCAGAATCGCTTTGGATTTTCTGCCAGGTTTCGTGACAAAGTTTCGTTGTGGAAACTGTTATAAGCATCTCGCATAGAACGGAGTGGGGATTACGTGGAAAAATAGGGTGTGTAGATAAAAATCATTCTTTCCTGTGTGTGATTCTCATTATGTTCAATAAAGAACTGTTGAAGAAAAAAATGCGGTGCATTGCTTTCTGGGAAACCCTCGTATACTATGTAAATAGATCTCCAAAAAAAAAAAATTAGTATGGACTTTTAAGTTTCTTTTGAATTGATTATTTGGTATATCACTTAACCAATACGACACTAGCGACTGTGCTAGATTTTAGCTTTTGCCGAATTTCAGTTGGTCTGTAAATATATCTTATCAAGAGGATCATCAAAAACATTTTTAGTTTTATTTCGAATGTGATGTAACCGTAGTCTGTAGCAGGCATCTGTATGAACCATTTGATGATCTTTTGCATACTATTTGGTGCAGTGGTTCAAAAGAAACATATGAATAAACGCATTGTCAATCGGCATTGCTTGATGTAGTTTAAAGGTTATACGCAAATACACTGCTGATATTATTTAATAACAAGTGGTTTTTTAAACTACTATTTCGGAAAGGAGCTGTGTTACTTAGTTTTCGGAGTATAGAGGGCGTTACTTACACTACATGATGCCAACTAAGTGTACCGTGTTTCTTGTAGACCACAACTTCAGTTTCCATATGCCCTAATAAAGTCAAACGGTGGCATGTACTGCTGGAACTTTGTTGGACTGTAACTCGTCATATGGTGCATTGGCTAAAATGAATTATCTGTTGGGCAAAATTGTGTTTTACTTACGGTTTTCTGTAAATCAGTTCTGATTCTGTAATTTCGTAGTATTTTAGCACCGAAGTTGGTTAAGATATATGGATATACAAGAATAATAATTAATGAGTGGTATATGCGACTGACTGAAGCGTTCCTATCCTTTCTTATACTAACTTACTTAACTTCTAAAATGAACTAATGACATTTTCATAGCCTCTGAGGATATCTCCGGTACTAGGAGATGAGACACCGGGCACAAAAGCATCCCTTACGCTTCGGCCTGATAACTAATAACACGAAACACGAAGGATGATACCGAACTCTCAACCACAATCTTGTGGCCAATGTGTTACACTATTTCTATTGCCCAGTGTATGTTGTATTATAGTTACTCTTGTTTGTGCATGCGATCTGTGGCCTCGTGTGCGGAGTTCAGTAGCTGCTCACAGAGGGTAGCGCTTGCCCGCCGGGCGACAAAGGCCCACTCGCTGACCCGCTATTAAATCGCTACTGCCATTTGCGCCGCCCTACGCCAAACCACCCAGCCCCTGACATTTAATGCGTGTCGCCCCACTTACCGTTAAGGCTTTCAGCTGATTGGCGCTGTTAGGAGCGATAAAGGACAGCAGTAAACCCAAAGTCGCTCAAACCCCTTCTTGGGTGAGAGCTGCAGAGTTGAACTCTTTCCACTGCACGACATAAATCAATTCTGTTTCGTATAATATGAAACGTGTCAAAATAGCGCTTTCAGGTGTTCAGCAGTTATAGCGTTCGCTCTGATGTTAATTCCAATTACCTTTCAATATAAAAGTCTTTTCAAAAATTCTCAACCGGTTTCACAATGTCACATGCGCTTGTTATAAAATAATGTAATCCAATATAATTATTAAAATCAGTAATTAAGAAACATCTGTGTAATAGCTTAACGTGAAATATAAACAAAATTCGATACCATCTGTGAAGTTCTCAAGATAAAATATCCTTGACACTTATGAGTGCCATCTACCAAAACTAGTTATGGTATTTGATTACATCAATTTAAATTTTAAAATTATATTTCATAACATATACCCTCAATTTCTTTGCATACAGCTTCCCTCAAAGCAAATGGTATTGAAAAAGGTTTCCTTGCAAAAGGCTCATGTGGTTTTGCTCCTAGTTTACATTTAATGTTCTTAACTTTACTGGGTCTGTCCGAAATTACCTCTCTATTTACCTGCAAGACTTCACTTAACTCTTCCTTTTGTTGCTTACTTAACCTTTCTATCTTGACCATCTGGTTCTTCATTTCCTCTAGTATCTCTCTTTCCTCTCCTGCTAGCCTCATAATCCAAGTTCAATCCGAAATCTCCCATATCGACTCCCACTGTCATCACTCTCATTTTTAACTGACCAATCAAATCATTGCTATCCACTATCATCCCATCAAAATTCACACTTGTTTCTGATCCTTCACTACGAAAATTGATGAAACTGTCCCCACAATTTGCTTCTGCTTTACACTCTATCAACCAGTCCATGTCCAGGATAATTTCCACACTGATCCCAGGAACCACAAAAAATTATGTACTAAGCTTATGCCACCAAGTTCAAATTCTAAAATTATCTGTCACTTTACGGGTTTCGTCACTTTTCCCATAGTATCCATTATTTTCAACCCCAACACACACCAAAAAAATGTTCAAATGTGTATGAAATCTTATGGGACTTAGCTGCTAAGGTCATCTGTCCCTAAGCTTACACACTACTTAACCTAAATTATCCTAAGGACAAACACACACACCCATGCCCGAGGGAGGACTCGAACCTCTGCTGGGACCAGCCCCACAGTTCATGACTGCAGTGCCTTAGACCAACCCCAACACAGTTATGTCCATTACCTTCCTTTATAGAATTCCTCAGCTCTGGAAATTATTTCACACCCTGTGTCCAAAAGAGTCTTTTGCTCCCTACTATAGGTTTTTATTTTTACAAAACATTGTCCTGATTTAATATCTCCCACATCTTCACCTTCATGTAACAAATCTCTTTCAATATTGTCATATTCCCACTGTCCATAACCTTTCTCTGAGCTGTCTTCTTCTTTCGACTCCTTTCTGATTACCTCTCTATTTACCTGCAAGACTTCCCTTAACTCTTCCTCTTAGGTACAAGTTGTCACACCCTTATCCTTGCCAGTAATAAACACATAAACTTTATCCTCCTCATTAGTCTCTATACCATGGTTCAAGGAATTGGTAGAAGACTCTCCCTCAATAATTTCAGAAGTTTACCCTTTCTCTCCCTTGTGACTCTTATGCAAATTACTTTGCAAAAAAAGTATCCACCTGTACCTCATCTGCTCCTTTCTCACTATCACCATTCTCACTGCTTGTTTCTTCCTCCCCACTTCCACTACTTTCCTATTGCATCACTTTATTCTCATTCTCTTTGTCTACTTGCTCTCTTTCATATTCTTTAACATCATCACACATGTGGGAAACCGCCTCCATACATGAGCCCCCTGATTCTGCATTATTCCCATTGTTAATTTTGGGTCCTGTTTCTTCAATCACTTAGCTCTCACTTTCACAACCACAATGACCATGACTAGCATTGCTATTGCTGCTCATTATAAAACATCTAACACTATTGTGGCAACTGGCCGCACTGGTAGGGCAAGACACTTGACCCACTCCAGCAAGGGCCCTCATTGTTGCCTCATACTGTTTCCTGTATTAAAACTTCCTCTCCTGTCACAACCTCTATTATTACACATAAAAGTACTTTATTTACTCGGTTGGTCTGTTCCCTATTCTTTTGGTACCTCCAAGAATCTCTATTTTCATTAAATGAACAATTTGTCTGGCCTCTATCTACATCTCTCACCCTTTTCAGGAAGTCTTTTGGTTATTGTTATGCCCAATAAATCCACATCTCCTATTAGTAGGCAACTTCCCTGTCAATAACACAATTGTATCTCGATCACTCCAACTACTATCCAAACGTTTCAACCTATTGATCCGTCTCCAACTGTATCTTCTTCCTATTTCAGTTATCATACCACAGTACTTTCTTAAAAGCCTCTATGACATCATTCTGTATCTCCTTAGACCAGCATCCTGATAGGTAAGCTAACAAAAAATCCTCTTAACTTCCATATTTATTCGGTTCATCTGTCTCCCCCCCCCCCCCCCAATCTAAACTCTTTCCTTTCAGACAAACACTGATCCTCCTTAATTTATCTTTCTCAATCCACTCTACAGTAAACTACTTCTTAAGGTATTAATAAAGGCCACTGGATCGACACTGCCTTTAGGATCAAACATTATATCATTAAAATTACTACCATCTCTCAAGTGTACTACCACAGATGGAGCTTTGCAATTCTTATCCACTACCTATCTTCCCAAAGTCACTACTCTTTTCTCAATCATGGAAGTGGACCCTTTGATTTCTTCTACTTCTGCTTGAGCTTCCTTGCTATGTTGCTGCAACATTCTATCACAATATTCTTTCACTTCTGTCTTTCTCTTATCACATATTTCAGCTTGTGCAACAATATTTTTAGCCAAGCATTCCTCCCTTCCATTTACCTCCTCCTTGAATCTATTTTGCTTTTCCACCAACTCCTTAACATCATCTCTAAATTTGTTAAAATCTTTGCGTACGTCTGACTTTCTGTGAGATATCTTTTTTTTAATCCTATCATCTAGTTCCCTTTTAAAATCCTTAAATCTTTATTCAACTTGCATATCTAAATTCCTCAGTTCTTCTGGCATATCCTTTTGAGATTTATTAACTTCTTCTACCTCCCTATTAACAGCTTCCATCTTTCCACTCAATCTTTCTTTTACATCTTTCATTTCTGCTAAGAGTATAGCGAACATACTTTCCATGTGTAATTTCTTCCCCAATTCTCTCTCAACACCTGGTTCTGTCTTAATTACTACATCTTTTTCCACCTTTTCCATAACAGGTTCCTTTTCCATCTTTTCCCCATCGCTCATCACCCCTCACCTTAAAACTGGCTACCTGTTCATCCTCTTTGATAGTCATCTTTTTGTATTTCCTGTACAAACTACACCACCAAACAAATATTCTCTATTGGCAAAATTTCGAAACTTCGATCTGAATTCTGCGGATTCGAACAGGCAGCACCCATTTAATAGTATCCTGTCACTACAGAGTCGACATGTGTGAAGAAAACGGTTGCTGGAGATCTTCTATGGCCGTGAATTTATAATCAGGAAATGTTTAAAGAATAACTCCATGAAGTAAATTCATATTGTATAAACCCCAACACCAATTTTAGTTCCAGAAACTTCAAAAGCAAAGCTCTATATGAGACGTTTCCCAATCCGATTAAAATTCTGATTATAAAATTCTTTGATAGTAGAAAACAATCTAAAGCTAATTTGATGAATGATGACACAAAAATTTGCATGTAAACATTAATGAATGGAAATATAACGTTAAGTGGCATGTAAACAGAGATCGCATATTTTGACAGCTGTCAGATTCAAAGTTCCCTCTAATATGCTAACTTGAACCAATGACAAATAAGCTACTTCTTTGAGCTTGGTCGGTGTAAGTAACTACAATGGCAGATGCCTCAAATTAGACGTCTGGCCACGTTTCACATTACAACACATAAATGCTCCTGTCTAAACTACTGTATATACACATTGAAGCACTCAGTTCCAAAAGGCACATACAACGCTTGCAACGACTAGTACAAATACACTGAAAAGCAAAAACAAATAAATGATGACAATAACTAATGTTTGTGGTTGGGTCAACTATCTCAACTCTAGGCAGACGACAATACTGTCTATTCATGAGTGCATTGTCACTACCATAAACATCATTCTGCAAAAACCAACAGCGTTTGCGTAATACAACGTCCGTTTATAATATCCAGTCTAACACATGAAAGTCTGTTATTAATATTGACTTAAACTCACCCAATTACTACACACAGTACTTGCTCACGCGCCATCTGCGACTGTCTGCCTGACTTTTCGATGCGACAACTATCGATACCTCTCTTGCTCCACAGATCTTACAACACTGCTGCCTATTACATTCTGTTTCACACAATTCATTTAATAAAACTATCTGAAAGACCATCACAAAAAATCCAAGTCTTTACATAAAGAACTCGTATAGAAAATAGCACAGTAAACAGTCACAAACACTCCACGTTCTACTCTATATACAACTAAATTCCTCCCGAACAGGTAATGAACACTCAACGGTACCGACCGGCCGCCGTGTCATCCTCAGCCCACTGGCGTCACTGGATGCAGATATGGAGGGATATGTGGTAAGCACACCGTACTCCCGGCCGCATGTCAGTTTCCGAGACCGGAGCCGCTCCTTCTCAATTAAGTAGCTCCTCAGTTTGCCTCAAAAGGGATGAGGGCACCCCGCTTGCCAACAGCGCTCGGCAGACCGCATGGTCACCCATCCAAGTGCTAGCCCAGCCCGACAGCGCTTAACTTCGGTGATCTGACTGGACACTATATTACCAAATGAAAAATATTTTACATCACAGAAATACATCTGTGGGGTACAAGGAAGTGGAATAAAAGATAAAAAATTATATCTCGTTATTAGCTGTGGCATCACAACCAGAGAAGCGGTAAGTGCGGTTTTCAGGTTCTGCTTTTAAGTCAGTAGCTATTAAATTGACTGTCTTGGTAAACGTAAAACAGTCCTGCATTTTGTTGCAACCACGTCTTGATTTTTCATGTTGTTGTTGTTGTGGTCTTCAGTCCCTTCTTCTAGTCAAGTTATACCACAAACTCCTCTTCTCCCCAATCCTATTCAGTACATCCTCATTAGTTATGTGATCTACCCATCTAATCTTCAGCATTCTTCTGCAGAACCACATTTCGAAAGCTTCTATTCTCTTCTTGTCCAATCTGGTTATCGTCCATGTTTCACTTCCATACATGGCTACACTCCATACAAATACTTTCAGAAACGACTTCCTGACGCTTAAATCTATACTAGATGTTAACAAATTTGGCTTCTTAAGAAACGATTTCCTTGCCATTGCCAGTCTACATTTTATATCCTCTCTACTTCGACCATCATCAGTTATTTTACTCCCTAAATAGCAAAACTCCTTTACTACTTTAAGTGTCTCATTTCCTAATCTAATCCCCTCAGCATCACCCGATTTAATTTGACTACATTCCATTATCCTCGTTTTGCTTTTGTTGATGTTCAACTTATATCCTTCTTTCAAGACACTGTCTATTCCGTTCAACTGCTCTTCCAAGTCCTTTGCTGTCTCTGACAGAATTACAATGTCATCGGCGAACCTCAAAGTTTTTACTTCTTCTCCATGAATTTTAATACCTACTCCGAATTTTTCTTTTGTTTCCTTTACTGCTTGCTCAATATACAGATTGAATAACATCGGGGAGAGGCTACAACCCTGTCTCACTCCTTTCCCAACCACTGCTTCCCTTTCATGTCCCTCGACTCTTATAACTGCCATCTGGTTTCTGTACAAATTGTAAATAGCCTTTCGCTCCTTGTATTTTACCCCTGCCACCTTCAGAATTTGAAAGAGAGTATTCCAGTTAACGTTGTCAAAAGCTTTCTCTAAGTCTACAAATGCTAGAAACGTAGGTTTGCCTTTCCTTAATCTTTCTTCTAAGATAAGTCGTAAGGTTAGTATTGCCTCACGTGTTCCAACATTTCTACGGAATCCAAACTGATCTTCCCCGAGGTCCGCTTCTACCAGTTTTTCCATTCGTCTGTAAAGAATTCGCGATAGTATTTTGCAGCAGTGACTTATTAAACTGATAGTTCGGTAATTTTCACATCTGTCAACACCTGCTTTCTTTGGGATTGGAATTATTATATTCTTCTTGAAGTCTGTGGTTATTTAGCCTGTCTCATACATCTTGCTCACCAGATGGTAGAAACAGAGATGACTGGCTCTCCCAAGGCCGTCAGTAGTTCTAATGGAATGTTGTCTACTCCCGGAGCCTTGTTTCGACTCAGGTCTTTCAGTGCTCTGTCAAACTCTTCACGCAGTATCTTATCTCCCATTTCATCTTCATCTACATCCTCTTCCATTTCCATAATATTGTCCTCAAGTACATAGCCCTTGTATAAACCCTCTGTATACTCCTTCCACCTTTCTGCCTTCCCTTCTTTGCTTAGAACTGGGTTGCCATCTGAGCTCTTGATATTCAGACAAGTGGTTCTCTTCTCTCCAAAGGTCTCTTTAATTTTCCTGTAGGCAATAGAAGAAGGGATCGGTTGGTAGGACATGTTTTGAGGCATCAAGGGATCACAAATTTAGCATTGGAGGGCAGTGTGGAGGGTAAATATCGTAGAGGGAGACCAAGAGATCAATACACTAAGCAGATTCAGAAGGATGTAGGTTGCAGTAGGTACTGGGAGATGAAGAAGCTTGCACAGGATAGAGTAGCATGGAGAGCTGCATCAAACCAGTCGCAGGACTGAAGACCACAACAACAACAACACAACAGGCAGTATCTATCTTAACCCAAGTGAGACAAGCCTCTACATCCTCACATTTGTCCTCTAGCCATTCCTGCTTAGCCATTTTGCACTTCCTGTCGATCTCATTTTTGAGACGTTTGTATTCCTTTTTGCCTGCTTCATTTACTGCATTTTTATATTTTCTCCTTTCATCAATTAAATTCAGTATTTCTTCTGTTACCCAGGGATTTCTATTAGCCCTCGTCTTTTTACCTACTTGATCCTCTGCTGCCTTCACTACTTCATCCCTCAGAGCTACCCATTCTTCTTCTACTGTATTTCTTTCCCCCATTCCTGTCAATTGTTCCCTTATGCTCTCCATGAAACTCTGTACAACCTCTGGTTCTTTCAGTTTATCCAGGTCCCATCTCCTTAAAGTCCCACCGTTTTGCAGTTTCTTCAGTTTCAATCTGCAGTTCATAACCAATAGATTGTGGTCAGAATCCACATCTGCCCCTGGAAATGTCTTACAATTTAAAACCTGATTGCTAAATCTCTGTCTTACCATTTAATAATCTATCTGATTCCTTTTAGTATCTCAAGGATTCTTCCAGGTATACAACCTCCTTTTATGATTCTTGAACCAAGAGTTAGCGATGTATGCTATATTTTTCATGTTACCTGCAAATTAGAACTTCATAATTGTCATTTATTTTCACCTTACAAATGGGCCACTATGGTGTAATTTGTTTCGGACGTATCCACCATATTGGATTAGAATTTGGCTGTTTTATTGCCTAACATCCCGCCTTTTAGCGGTGTTTAGTTCTGATGGACAACGAATTTTGGGTAAAAAGTTCTGAGTTTTTTAGCTTTAATGTTTCAGTTATGTTAGTTCAAATGTTTTAATATTCTTATGTAAAAGTTATTAATAGTTTCATAAAATTTTTATAAAATACCATATAAGTGGATGTCTCAGGCGTGTTATTCCTTCTGGATTTATTGTTACTTTTGTTCAGTTTAAGATGTGGCTTTTGGAGTCACGAAACCGGTGAGGATTTAAAAATACAAGAATAAATACAGTGGAGCAGTTTATTAATATTCAAGATCTTTTGCATTTGTTGGAAAGTGTATGTTTGGTATCGTGACTTTGAAGAATTTTGCCTCTGTAGTCTCTTACAATACTAAAAACTAAGCACACAACACCCTTGGAGAAGAATGCACTCTGTCCTTTGGTTCTTACACTTTTAATCGTCTGGACGGCTTATCCATGAAAAAACGATTTCAGCCAACAGCCACCAGTGTTTACGTTCATTGGCCCCAGTCTGATTTCAAGGTGTTGCTATCACTAATGGAGAAAATACCTCAAGGTCGCGAGGCTACTCTGAGATGGATGGTCGTGTGAAGTGGGGTCTACAAACTTTCTTGTGTTGGTAGGCTTGCTGTATGCCTTACACTGCAGATTATTATCGGCTCTTCTTCGTAAAAAGATCATTACAACAAGATTTTATTTGTTGACACGTTGATGGAGTTCTGTGTTGCTCACTTATTATCAGGAACTGCCACATTTTTAAACATTACATGATCTCCCAGTCAATAAAACGTACCTCCTTCTGTTAATTTTTAGCACTGAAGAGGACACATAAAATTACTAAAACTTAGTTCAAAAGAACAATCAGTAAGCTAAAATGGAGTAGTTTAGGAAATTGCTCAATGACATGAATGGAAAACGCAACAGATGCTTTTACTTTACTTCAAAATTGTTTTCTCCCTCAACTAACCACGACTAGTTTTAGCTCTACAAAGCTACATGGATTATGTATGGAATAAAATTATGTGATGAGGAAACAGCACGGATGTTCGTGCTTGCAGCTCATTACAACTCACCTTACTGCATACTGTGTATGTCACATCTGGTAACAAAATTAGTTAGTTATAACAGTAATAGTTTATGGCGAAAGAAGAGACTGGCGGAAACAGAGATGAGGAGAAATATGTAGCATTAAGCTTAAATGGTACACTGGTAACAGATGAATACAATGCTGAAAAAATTTTAGTCAGCTTTTCATATTTGTTGCTAAAAAGACGAGATTGTCAGATTGCATACATACTGCCAAGGAGTATCTCACTCAATTCATTGTAAACAAGCGTATGACCATCACTATAGCAGAAGAGGTAATTTCAAATTCACAATAAAATAGAATTAAAAGACTTTAGTGCTTAGATAAAATACCAAAAGATTAATTACTAAATATTGTACTGAGTTTAATAGAAAATTTTTGTGTAACTAGTTGTGTATCCTTGGAATTTTTCTCGAATGACTGAAATATGCAACAGCTAATCCACTGCACAAGAAAGAAGACAAAGACTTACTACAAAATGTCTGCATAATTTCATTTTTGTCAACATTATCGAAAATTTTTGAAAGATAATGTGTAAGTTGCTTCTTGACCATCCGACCACAAATATTATATTATCATAATCACAGTTCAGATGAGTTAAGTGTAACAATACTGAGAAGGTCTTTTATGTATACAGTGAAAATGTAAATAATTCTGTAGATGATAAATTACAGACTATTGGGATATTTTGTGATTTGTAGAATGTGTTTAACTGTATAAATGGCTATGCCCTTTATTATTGTGCATCAGGAAATGCACAGTACGAATCAGATCATATCTCGTTAGATGGAAACAAAGGATATCAAACGAAAGGAGTCCTGTATCAAGAAATCATTCATCATCTAAATGTGAGCTAATTACATATGATGTCCCATGATGTTCCGCCTTATTGCTCTTACTTCTTCTCATGTGTGTTAATTATCACCAGTAACCTGACCTCATGCTAAATTTGTGTTGTGCAGATGTTACAAGCATTGCCATAAGTGGCCAATCCTTCATCACTTTGAAAAGGCAGAACGTACACACTTCAGAATTTGTATTGTGTTTCCTGCATGTACACTTCAAAAATATGATGTCAAGCAGATCCATTAGGCTGACAGTGTTAAATTTTTGGATTAAAACTGGGGAATAGATTCAATTGACAGGAGCACCCCACTGAACAGCTGAAGTGTCTACACAAATATTAATTTGCAGTATGAATGTTATCAGGTATAGCAGATATAAAAACTAAAAAGTTAGAGTACTTAGCTTACTTTCTTTTCATAATATCATACAGGATTATTTTATCCTGTAACTCATGAAGCCAATCAAGATTTCTCCACACGCAAAAGGGTTATGTGGTGTGGGCTAACGTATTTATTTGTTTATGAAATTTATAATGAATATTGAAACACGTTTTGAAACCAACAGATAATTCCGGGAATCAATGCTAGGAATAACAATGTTCTTCATAAATATTTCACATCAATTTCTCTGCTTCAGAATATTTTCCATCTTGTAGAAACATGGAATCTCAGCAATTTGTCAGCAGTCACAACACTTAACTATTAATAACATTCAGTTTTTGAAAGGAACCTAATGGATTTATGGGGGTCACTCCCTACACCCCATTGATGAGTCCTTATTGTTACCGATTTATTCATATATTAGTACAAGTATCATACAAACTGTGTGTTTCTAAGATTTAGACCTCTGCACATCTTCATTTTAATAATGAGATGAATGTAAATAAATGTCATGATTTTGTTTGATAATATGTAGTAGCATTAGCCACAGATACATCATATGAATAGCATTGTACTGTGAATTTAAATGTTGTATATCTTATAAAATAATGACAACAGTTATAAGATTATTTTACTTATTTCACATATATTCGTATCAATTTAATAATTATCTGTGGAAATGATGTTAACATCACTTTTTTGTTTAATTGTTTCTTATGTATTTTCATTGGATGACATGTTTTCTTCTTTTAGGATCTCCTTATTAAAACTCCACAGACAAGTATACACAATCTAATCCAGTCTAAATCAGACGACTACCGATGAATCGGAACAAGGAACTGTGAATTACCTATTTTCATTGGATGACATGTTTTCCTCTTTTGGTATCTCCTTATTAAAACTCCACAGACAAAGTATACACAATCTAATCCAGTCTAAATCAGACGATTAACGATGAATCGAAACAAAGAACTATGAACTGTCTATAAGAGAAAACTGATACTACCTTATCACCACATAGATTTTACTTAAGTTGATGACAACCATGAAAGCCACCAAAACAATACAAATAAGCACTTGTAGAACAAGACAGTGTCCTTTTTCTCGAACATCAGTCTTCTGACTAGTTTGATGCTGCCGTCCTGACTTCCTCTCCAGTGTTAACCTCTTCTAGTCGCAGTAGAACTTTCCTGCTCCATTACTTCTGTTGCAAATTACGCACACACTTACAGTTACTGCCATCTACAAAGTTCCATAGACGTTAGATCCTGATGTCTCAATACAGGCATCTCCATATTCCTTGTTCAGTCACAGTTTTGCACATATCCATTTTCCCTGCCATTCTGTGGAGAAACTAAAGAAAAGAAGGAGCATTAGAGTTTAACGTGTTACCTTAGTAATTGAGTTACTGTAAAGCAGCCCTCTGTGACACCACATCTCAAACACTTCGATTCTCTTCCGTTTCCTCACGACCTTGGTTAACTGTCTGGCAATGTTCTTGTTGATACATACGTTCTCGGATATATCTTCCAGAAATTAGCCTGTTTTTTTGATACCCTTTTTGATAGTAGTTCCAATGAAATTATTCCATGACGCCTTAAAGATGTCTCCTAAAATTTCTTCCCTTTCTCTAGTGTTTTCTACACATTCCTGTGTTCATGGATTCTGTGAGGAAACTGCCAATTAACTGTGTTGTCAGTCGACTTAATTTGCAGCATCATACTGTTACTCCACATCTGGAACACATTAATACTCTTCTATTCTAGTTATCCTACTATCCGTGGTTCAGTTGCGTGCGGTGCTCTCCTCCAGGATGTACAACCTGTTAGTTTACCTGGGACGCATTGGAAGAAGGCGAATGTTTTTAACTGCTCATAATATTAACACTAGAAACCAATGAGTCAGGGGGAACGACCAGTGAAAGAATGAGGTGGAAGTATCAGACTGAAGATATTCAGTTTATCATAACTTTACATAAATGGAATTTTAAGTACTTTTTTAACATTACGTTCTCCTGGAGAGATATGAGTTGATGCAACTGTGGTAGTCACAGTTTTACGGCATATAGTGGTTAGCACATGTGTCTAGTAAGTAGGAGACCTAACTTCATGTCCATACTGTGGCACGAATTTAAATTCATTGCTTCAGTTTATATATTAATCGAACACTAAGTTGAGACTCATATGTCTCCAGGAAAACGTAATTTGACCATGTCAACAGATCACCTATGCCTGAGGCACAGGCAGGAGTTCCCCTTTATGTAAAAATCTGGGTGCTATTCGTGTCGGAGAGTCTTGGCAACACTGACGGTTTAAGAAGAGGAAAATAGGCAGAAGTTTGTGTTAGGAGGGCGTTGCACTGGGATAGCACATGCACCTGTGGTAACCACTGTGCTAAAGTGACACGCAGTGGTACTGCCTAGTAAGAAGGGGACTAGGGCTCAGTTCTCAACCATGCCACAAATCTTAAATCGGTGCTTCCCGATCGTGTGATAGTTGCTCACGTCTTGGGCCGCACTGATACTTGCTTTGCACGGATTGGACACCCCTGCTCTACTCGAAAAGTACGTTCTCTGAAAATTCCCCATAATATTTCACATTAAAAGATCCTTTTTTCTTAATTTTTTTTTCTTTTTTTACCGAAGAGTGCTTTCTCTATATGCGCTAGTTTCCTTCTTATGTCGTTCTTGCTTCGTACATCACGCCTAATTTGGCTTTCGAGGTGTACTGCGTGTTCCCCAATACTGCTGTTACGTTTGCTGCTAATCTCATTTTGGTTACTTCTCAGTACATTCATTCTGGCTTGGCTTACTCTCAGTCTATATTCCGTGTTCAGTAGACTGATTCAGTATGTCCTGTAATACGATATTACTTTATGTCCTATACATTATTTAAAGAAACAACGCATTGATGTTGGAAACATTGTGAAGGCTATTCGTGTCGACTTCAAAACATTAAAAATTTTTAAAAATTTATTGAAAGAAGATATAAAGCTGGGTTTAGTATTATTTTGTAGCGAACCAATGCATCAAGTCTTTTACCTTAAACTAAAGATGTATGTGGCTTCCGTTGGTTATCCTGCACACCTCCCATCGGAAGTCAATTTCTTCCCAAACTTGCTGTAGCACTGCAGGTGTAACTTGCTCAGTGGCGGCGTGAAGTCTTGCTCCAAGTTGAGGTAGAAAAGCCGGCACAGGAGGTACAAACACGATATCCTTGATGAAGCCCCATAAAAAATCGAGTGGTGTCAGGTCTGGGGAAAGTGGGGCCATGCAATTGGCGCATCACGGCCAATCCATTGACCTGGAAAGTAGTCACTGAGAAATTCCCGGACATCAGCCAGGTAGTGGCGTGGCACACCATCTTGGATGAACTAAACATTTTGTTCTTGGTCATCCTCATCGATTTTTGGTATCAAAAATTGTTGTAACATATCCTGGTACAATATTCCGTTGATGGTTCTCTCACGGCAAAAAAGGGGCCGTACACTTTGTTCTTGCTCAACGCAGAAGAAACATTCAGTGTAGGGTCATCTTAAGCATGCTGCAATGTCTGATGTGGATTTTCACTGCTCCAAATCCCACAGTTATGTGTGTTAACCTTTACACTTAAGTGAAGAGTCGACACGTCAGAAAAGATGATTTTTTCCGAGAAACGTTCGTCCTCATAAAATCGATTTAACATATCCGCACAGAACATCTTGCGAGCAATTTTATCAGTGTCTGTTATTGCTTGTACTATCGTCACTCTGAACGGTTTCAAATGCAAACGGTTTCTCAAAACGCCCAAAATAGTCGCATGTGGGATTTTCATATCGTGAGATGCATGACGAGTCGGTTTCGTAGGGCTGTTGACAAAACGGTGTCTCACTCGCTCAATGACATCGTCACATACGCTTGGATCATCTGATAATTTCCCATGTCTTACCGAGTGTCCTGTTTCTGCAAAACATTTATGCCGCTTAAGCCGGCAGTGGTGGCCGAGCGGTTCTAGGCGCTACAGTCTGGAACCGTGGGACCGCTACGGTCGCAGGTTCGAATCCTGCCACGGGTATGGATGTGTGTGATGTCCTTAGGTTAGTTAGGTTTAAGTAGATCTAAGTTCTAGGGGAAGAATGACCTCAGACGTTAAGTCCCATTGTGCTCAGAGCCATTTGAACCATTTTATGCCACTTATAAACTGTAGGCCTACTAGGAGTATCTCTAGCGTACTTGGAACGGAAATACTGAACTGTTGTCGCCGAGTTCGATTCTTAAAAACCAAAACACACAACTAGCACGCTCGGTTCCAGTGAAGGTTCAAATAGCTCTGAGCACTATGCGACTTAACTTCTGAGGTCATCTGTCGCCCAGAACTTAGAACTAATTAAACCTAACCAACCTAAGGACATCACACACATCCATGCCCGAGGCAGGATTCGAACCTGCTATCATAGCGGTCGCTCGGTTCCAGACTGTAGCGCCTAGAACCGCACGGCCACTCCGGCCGGCGGTCCAGAGAAGGCAGTCATGTCTAACGCAAATGCCGTTAGGGCTCCTTACGGTGCAATTCGGCACTAGCGAACTAAGAGAGACAGAAGTTGATGTATTTCCTTACAAACTGACACTAAGTCACCTCTGTAGGTACTATGAATTAATTTATATGAATTTTCAAAGTTATAAAGTACTTTTGGAACGCTCTGTATAATCCGGCGAGTTCCCTTCTACATCTACATGATTACTCCGCAATTCACATTTAAGTGCTTGGCAGAGGGTTCATCGAACCACAATCATACTATCTCTCTACCATTCAACTCCCGTACAGCGCGCAGGAAAAACGAACACCTAAACCTTTCTGTTCGAGCTCTGATTTCTCTTATTTTATTTTGATGATCATTCCTACCTGTGTAGGTTGGGCTCAACAAAATATTTTCGCATTCGGAAGAGAAAGTTGGTGACTGAAACTTCGTAAATAGATCTCGCCTCGACGAAAAACGTCTTTGCTTTAATGACTTCCTTCCCAACTCGCGTATCATATCTGCCACACTCTCTCCCCTATTACGTGATAATACAAAACGAGCTGCCCTTTTTTGCACCCTTTCGATGTCCTCCGTCAATCCCACCTGGTAAGGATCCCACACCGCGCAGCAATATTCTAACATAGGACGAACGAGTGTAGTGTATGCTGTCTCTTTAGTGGGCTTGTTGCATTTCTAAGTGTTCTGCCAATGAATCGCAACCTTTGGCTCGACTTCCGCACAATATTATCTATGTGGTCTTTCCAACTGAAGTTGTTCGTAATTTTAACACCCAGGTACTTAGTTGATTTGACAGCCTTGAGAATTGTACAATTTATCGCGTAATCAAATTCCAACGGATTTCTTTTGGAACTCATGTGGATCACCTCACACTTTCCGTAATTTAGCGCCAACTGCCACCTGCCACACCATACAGCAACCTTTTCTAAATCGCTTTGCAACTGATACTGGTCTTCGGATGACCTTACTAGACGGTAAATTACAGCATCATCTGCGAACAACCTAAGAGAACTGCTCATATCGTCACCCAGATCATTTATATAGATCAGGAACAGCAGAGGCCCCAGGACGCTTCCCTGGGGAACACCTGATATCACTTCAGTTTTACTACAAACTACGAGGAAGAAAGTTCACCGGTCACCAGAGTGTCCATCGGGCGACGGTCCCGCCAGCCGGTGTAAGCCGCAAGCGGCCCACTGGCGGCAGCAAACACCTGCTGTTTGCAGGCTGCTCAGCCGGCACGCCGCACTTGACTGTTTCCAACTGGCAGCAGCAGCGCGCCACCGGCCGCGCAGCACTGTTAAGGGAAAGTGAGCCCACCGGGCCGAAAGTAATACCAAACAAACTGTGGGCCGGCAACCGCAGCGAGGGAGCTAATTTGCTACAAAAAGGAAACGAGGGGGCGAGGAAAAAAGGAGGGATGAGTTTCGCGCTAGCAGGGTGGCAGGCAGAAATGGCTGGCAAAAAAGAGTTTCGAGTCTCTCAAATTACATGTAAATTAAACTGTTGCGTTTCGTTTTACTTCGGCGGGTCCATAAATAGTTAGGGAGTCGCAATGAAGGCCGGGCAACTGCTGGAGCTTCCTCTTCTCTCTGAGCGCGGAGTGAGCGGTGTACGAGTAATTTTAAATCAGCCTTAGTTAGCCCGTGACAAGGAGTGAACACGCTGAGTAAAACGTTATTTGGTAGGTAACTATTTCTGCTCTGGTGCCTGTTTCGCAGATGAGACCTTGCGCTATCAAGAACATAGACAACAGTTACGCCCCGGTACATTTATTTTACTTCACTATCACAAAAATATTTTAAAAATTCAACGAACTGAAATGGAAATAAAGGAAAAATGTAGGTCTACGTCATGGAATTTACAAACTCATGTGGTCATTAACTGTTATTTTGTAGGCCCTATACACCCATAAATTACTCCAAATATACCACTATTGTAAATTGCGAATTGTAACACAAGCAACAGAACGTAAACACCGAGACAGTTCAGAGTGTGGAAATAGACTGCAGGCGAAAAGCTAAGCGATCAAGGTGCTTCGGGTGTAGCAGGGGAATGCCGTGAAATAAGCATTACTACCAAAACAACAGTTCGATTAAAATAGACCACCATTGTTGACAGTGGCCGTGCGGTTTTAGGCGCTTCAGTCCGGAACCGCGAGACCGCTACGGTCGCAGGTTCGAATCCTGCCTCTGGCATGGATGTGTGTGATGTCCTTAGGTTAGATAGGTTTAAGTAGTTCTAAGTTCTAGGGGACTGATGACCACAGATGTTAAGTCCCGTAGTGCTCAGAGCCATTTGAACCATTGTTCACATGGACAACAAAATAGAGAATAGACCATATGATTACAATACAATAACAAGTGCCAGAAGATGCCTAATCAGCTTCCTACCTGAGCCTGCAAAGTCGCCGGATCTCTTCCCAACTGAGAACGTGTGGAGCAATATGTGTAGGGCCCTGTGACCACCTCGGGATTTTGACGATATAACCCGCTAATTGGACAGAATTAGGCTCGATATCCCTCAGAAGGACATCTGACAACTGTCTCAATCAATGCCCAGTCGAATAATTACTTGCATAAGTACCAGAGATAGACCAACGACGCTTTATGATTTTTTTTATTTTTTTATTTTATTTTTTATTTTTTTTTTACGTGGCCATGCAGTGTGTAATTTGGGGAGGGCCAATCTGCACCTGAATAAGGGGTAGCCCTCCCCAAATTACACACTGCATGCCCCACCACTAAAAAAATAAAGAAACAGTGCTGGTCTACCTCTGGTCCTTTTGCAAGTAGTTATTCGGCTTAGCATTCATTGATACACTTGTTAGATGTCCTCCTGAGGAATATGGAGTCTAATTCTTTCGCATTCCAAGGTTACATTGTCGATACCCCGAGCTATTAGAGGGCCCTACACACATATTGCTCCGAACGTTCTCAGTTGGGAAGAGATACGGTAACCTTGCTGCCTCAGGGAGGATTTGGGGAGCACTATAACACAAGCGGTAGAAACACTCGTCGTCTACGGACGGGCATTAACTCGCTGAAATGCAAGCCCAGGATGCCTTGCCATGAAGGCCAAAACACGTGGCGCAAAATACCGTGGACGTAGCGCTGTGCTGTAAGGATACCTCGGATGACAACCATGAGAGGAAATGGCACCCCAGAGAATCACATCTGTTTGCCTGGCAGTATGCTGGGCGACATTCAGATCGGAATCCCACAGTTGTCCGCGGCGTCTTCAGACCGGTCCTCTGTTTGGAATCCCATTGACTGGAGTAGAATTGTCTTCAGCGATGAGTCCTGCTTCGAACTGAGTCCAAATGACCTGCGAAGGTGTATCGATGTCCATTGCAGCTGACAGGCTGGTCATCTAGTTCTGGAGAGGTGTGGTCTCGTAGCCGTTGGAGGAGATGGTGCAGATGAGGCCGTGGCAGCACCGTCATTTGCGGTGGGGAGTGCCGGGGGAGAAAAGGCACTTCCTGAAATGACGCATCGGGTAGCGTACGGCTGTGGCGTAGCTGTCTGGTAAAGAAGTGACCGTCGCTTTTGGAGCTGATTTATTGGTCGGGACCTGGAGCAAACATCGGCGGAGACAGACTGACAGAACATGGCCCTCTCGTCCTCAACCAGCACACGTCTGCGGCTGGCTATCATACATAACGACGGCTCGCACGCCACCTATCAGTCGATAGGGTGGTACATGTTTGTAGAGTTCGATTTTGATTTGGCGGGCACCATTCAACACGTGGTAAGTCGTGGAAGTTTGACTTTTCCGCGATGTGCCCCACAGCATTGCCGTAGGTTCGGAAAGCTTCGACGACCGACACTTGTGGCACTTCGAAAGGGAGCCCAAAGACACGAATTGTACCAAGTCGGAAAAACCAACGTGATCTGCCGTTACCTTTCCAATATGCCCGTCAGAATGCTTGAACTTGAGTCCTTGTGCATGTTGTCGAACTACCTCAGCTGATGCTTCCTCTGTAATATAGACGATACTGCCAGTGATAGAAGTGAACACCTATTACTTCCTGGGGGTTCAGATGTAGCTCTTTGCGAATGAAGTGTTCAGTTTCATAAGTGCGTGGTCGTGCAAGTTCGGCTTGGAATGTCACTTTAAGTGTCGCTCGGCGGTAACAGTGCGCCTTGAGGTGCAGTAGTAATGGACGCTACGCAACACCAAATACCGCGATGCGGAAGTAAACTGTCCGGAGCGCGGAGCCTGTGCACACGCGACCATGGACGAAAGCCGACTGTATACCATTTGGCTATCCGTGCACGACTCACAGCCAGACCGAAAGTTCCATATGACCTCACTTACCATTAATGGTAAGGCGACCGCTCGCAATAAGCGGGAAATACGGTTTCGAGTCCTGGTCCTGCACAGTTTCATTGCCGTTATTCCATTCTACAGGTGATGGTAGTCATTATTAGCAATTTCGAATTCATCTGGTGTGTTTTGTAACGGCTGTGGTCGCTGCTGTGCATCTTCGTCAGAATAACACCGGCATTGCAGTATCGTATTTATCTGCTGATACCGGGCATGCGACTTAGAAGCGCGGGATTAGCCGAGCAGTCTAGGGCGCTGCAGTCATGGACTGTGTGGCTGGTCGCAGCGGAGGTTCGAGTCCTCCCTCAGGCATGGGTGTGTGTGTGTTTGTCCTTAGGATAATTTAGCGTAAGCAGTTGTAAGACGTCGTGGTCTCCTGACCTTCATTGCTTACATATTCCGCCCTCACAATCATATTCCGCATATCAAAACACTTCATTCGAACCCAAACTCGAAAAGATAAAGTCAATGTTGTATGAATTCATGTAAACGATATGCAATTAACAAGTAAGCGCACCATGGTTGAAATACTCGAGGCTGGCGTACAGACATACATTCCAGACATGACGGTCACAGAAGCTTTTAGTTCGGGAGAGAAACCGCACAACAGGACGCCGGTCCCTTCAGAGGATGACCCAGCCTATGTCGGCCGGTGACTGCTTGTGTAGCGGACAGCGTGGGCCCGGTGAAAGGGGGAACAACCCCGTGTATGGCTTAAAAGCAAATTCCGCTACACTGTGTGGGAGCGGCCAGCCTATGCATTCTTTACACATAGCACACAGTTTCAGAGATTTTCACAGGGAGACAGCAAACGCCAAACACCAATGCTACAGGTTTCTGGATTGGTCGCCTGAAATGAAACGTCGTTCTCACATTTTAGAAGAGCAATGCCGCTTGGCAGACGATATATCTGACGCCTTGAGCTGAAGTAATAATGGCAGAGGCCGAAAGATATACACCTTCACGTCTGGCGTGGAGAGGCGCCGATCCGTTGTCGCTCTTGGAGCGAGGAACACGTCTTTCCTCAGTACTTCACTGGGAGAGCACCTCTTTCGAGAGCGAATCGAAGTGCGACTCTCTATATTGAGTCCTTGCGATTAAGCGTTGCTCACTGCGTTGGCCGACACACTTATTGTGCGGTGTGAACGGACAGAGTTGTAGTATACGCCTGCGAGCGAATTTTGAGTGGCATCGCGGTGGACTGGTTATCTGATCGGTGTACCACGGCAATAGACTAGGGGCGAATAGGAGTCCTTGACTTCATTAAGGCGTAGGGAGAGTTTAATTGGTGAATGTCAATCCAAGTAGAACGAGAGTTATCTTATTTGTCAGCAGCGAGCGGCGGAGACAGCAGTCATCATAGCTTATGGTATTGTGCGCTGCAGCTATTGTGAGCCCCATATTTCCTACACAACAGTACCCTTCACTGCATTTCACACGGACAGCCTCGACCGTACCTAGCAACATTCTAATGGATAGTTACTCAAGTTGAGTAGGTGCAGCTCTCAGCCATTGTACCAAGTCAATAACAATCTTAATCTTTGTATAGAAATTTCATTAGCGAATCCTGTCATTGAGAGGTAACTTCACATTCCGAAAAGAACCAGGATATAACTTGTTCATTTCATAACTAAAAGTGCCATTGTGATTTCTCACAATTTTTGCAAAATAAATAATAATTTTCGTTAGTTTAATGTTTTTCTTACACTAACTAGCACTACTCCAGTACCCAAGTATCCCACTACTTACGTAAGAAATTTTGTGAATTTTTGTGTCATTTCCTTGCAGCGGATGACTCCAGAAGGTATTTATTGCTGAAAGTTTTTTAGGGATTTCCTTTAGATAGTTAGGAGGGTCTGTCTTACTTCTGCAGTAGTGTGGTGGTGGACATTGCATCTTGCAGGAGCCACAGGGTAAAGGGTACAGCTCAGATTAATCCGTTGCGCAAAATAACAGAATAACAGATCAACCCCACACCTCAGATAGTGTGTAAGCTTAGGGACTGATGACCTTAGCAGTTAAGTTCCATAAGATTTCACACACATTTGAACATTTTTGAACTTAGAAGCTCAACGTCTGATCTGTACGGGAATACACTTAATGGATGTGCGACTACAGATCGTAGACGAATGGTTGACGTCATATGGAAGATTGGATCTGACCGTGACTCATGCATGGACAGCCAAATGGTAAGGCGACCTCTTGCGATAAACGGGAAACCCGAGTTCGAGTCCGACACAAATTTACATTGCCGTCACTCTACAGCCGATGGTAGTCCTTATTCACAATTGAGAATGCATCTGATGCACAACAACTAGGTTCAAACATTCAGGAAACACAGCTAATCTAGGAAGGCATGTCATATAGAACTATTCAAAGATATAGCATCAACCAAGCTGAACTACCAAAAAATTCATAAAAAAATCGTACAACCTGTTGCAGTCATTGAGCGAGGTCAGACCTGCTGAGCCTCTCACATTTGTTGTCCCCATCCACCCTGGTACCCAAACCAATAACCGAGCAATGTGAATTTTAAGACAAAGAACATTTACTTCCGAACTGTGGTAACAAGAAAAAAGTAACAGGTGGAAGCCATTTAACATGAAACAGCGAATAATACACTCTTTCTGTTGTGTCTAGACAAGACAGCCTAGACACAATGAGAGGAAGCCGAAAGGCACGCGTTTAACAGGCAAGAGATAGGTCTGTAACAGGATACGTAATGAATGCTATAAAGAAAAGTACGTAGCTTCTGTAATACTTAACTTTAATCCAACCTTGGTACATCGCTATTGGCGATATAAGTGAGACTCCATAGATACATGCAATGTTACTAATGGCGCCTCGCTAGGTCGTAGCCATGGACTTAGCTGAAGGCTATTCTAACTATCTGCTCGGCAAATGAGCGAGGCTTCGTCAGTGTAGTCGCTAGCAAAGTCGTCCGTACAACTGGGGCAAGTGCTAGTCCGTATCTCGAGACCTGCCTTGTGGTGGCGCTCGGTATGCGATCACACAGTGGCGACACGCGGGTCCGACATGTACTAATGGACCGCGGCCGATTTAAAGCTACCACCTAGCAAGTGTGGTGTCTGGCGGTGGCACCACACTTTCCAGGTCTGTTGGCATCAAGTATGAAGACGTACTGCAACTCAGTCGGGAGTAGGGTCCAGTAAATAGCAGCAGAACAGATGCAACTGTATGTTAATGTCAGATCCGCAGCATAAGTGCACAGCTAAAGGTAACATTCTGAAGCATGCTCACCAAATTTAATTCTTCTAGAACAGGGACTGTCTCAAGTGGCAGCGACCAGCGATCTGAGGATTCCTTCGTCTGATGTACGGCTGCCCCAATCGCTTCCTGTCTACATGCCAGCATAGTGGTCCCACCTTCTATCCGAAAAAAGATTTGTGTAAGTAAAACAATGCAATAATGTGCAGTTACCCTCAGAATCGACGTCCAAGAATAAAATTGTGAAGTTACTACTTCTGAACATGGTAGTAAGTGCTAAAAACCACATGTCCTTCCCACCAACATACGATGTCTTATTACTAACCAAGAAGAACGAAGATTATACATGTGTCAAAGAATTTGTTTCACGCGACAAATGAGCTATTTAACTATTGTACTTTCTCTGAAGTCAATAAAAAGTTTACAATTAACAATTTCGCCGGCCGGTGTGGCCGAGCGGTTATAGGCACTACAGTCTGGAACCGCGTGACCGCTACGGTCGCAGGTTCGAATCCTGCCTCGGGCATGGATGTGTGTGATGTCCTTAGGTTAGTTAGGTGTAAGTAGTTCCAAGTTCTAGGGGACTGATGACCTCAGACGTTAAGTCCCGTAGTGCTCAGAGCCATTTGAACCAATTAACAATTTCAATGTTGATGGCTAAAAGTGGAAATAAAACTGCGTTACCGCATTTCGAATGATATCCAATATACGAAAAACTAGCCAGGTGCGAATAAGAATCGTGCCTTGGCTGTTTCGTATAAACTTAATTATATGCACCGGTGACCCAAAACATTATGACCATCTGCTTCACACCGTGTTTGACCGTCTTCGGGACGAAATACATCACCGATTCTGCGTAACGGGATTCAGACCGTTTCTTGGTAGGGTTTTGCAGCTATGTGTCGTTAGATGTCTACGCACAGTTTATGTAATTCGCGTAAATAGTAGCGACCCTGATGTGATAGCTGATGGCGACCCTGACGGGTTTCAAAGGATTTACATCAGGCGAATTTGGTTGACGAGACGTCAACGTAAGTTCACTAAAATGCTCCACAAACTACTGTAGCACGGTTCTCGCTCCGAGACACAGACAATTGTATTGTTGAAAGGTAACATCGCTTTCAATGGTGACATGAAGCATGTAGGGGTGCAGGTGATTCGGAAGTGTCAGCGTTCCATTACTACCACAGGTCCCATGCTAGAGTAGGAGAATGTCTCCCATATTATTTCTCCCAGCAGTCTGCATCTGTGGCGCACTACACGTTTCAAGCTGCCGTTGACCTCGATGACGCTGTTCATGGAGACGAAAAATGGACATGCTGTAGCAAATATTTGATTCACCCAAAGAGCTGACACGTTTCCACTGATCGACGGTCGAATACCGATGGTCCCGTCATCCACTGCAATAGTAATTGACGATGTCGTTGGGTCAACATGTGGACACGTAGAGGTGGTTGCTATGGAGCTCCGTGTTCAACAACGTACGATTAACGGTGTAGTCCGAAACATTTGTGCGTGCAGCAACAATGTGCTCTTTCGACAGAGATGCCACTGATCACCATGTATCCTACTTTATAGAGCAGACGAGCCTCCGAAGTCCACCTTCTGTGAAGAGTCGTGGACGTCCAACCATTGGACGACTAGTTGTAGTTTCACTGTCCTACCTCTTTCTGGAAAAACTGGTAGAACCCGACCTCGGGGAAGATCAGTTTGGATTCCGTAGAA
The DNA here is from genome assembly GCF_023864345.2 of Schistocerca serialis cubense. Lineage (NCBI taxonomy): Eukaryota > Metazoa > Arthropoda > Insecta > Orthoptera > Acrididae > Schistocerca > Schistocerca serialis. Next base: position 1,218,221,092 of record NC_064638.1, on the reverse strand, counting down.
CTGTTGGAACACGTGAGGCAATACTGACCTAACGACTTATCTTAGAAGAAAGATTAAGGAAAGGCAAACCTACGTTTCTAGCATTTGTAGACTTAGAGAAAGCTTTTGACAATGTTGACTGGAATACTCTCTTTCAAATTCTAAAGGTGGCAGGGGTAAATTACAGGGAGCGAAAGGCTATTTACAATTTGCACAGAAACCAGATGGCAGTTATAAGAGTCGAGGGGCACGAAAGGGAAGCAGTGGTTGGGAAGGGAATGAGACAGGGTTGTAGCCTCTCCCCGATGTTATTCAATCTGTATATTGAGCATGCAGTAAAGGAAACAAAAGAAAAGTTCGGAGTAGGCATTAAAATCCATGGAGAAGAAATAAAAACTTTTAGGTTCGCCGATGACATTGTAATTCTGTCAGAGACAGCAAAGGACTTGGAAGAGCAGTTGAATGGAATGGAAAATGTCTTGAAAGGAGGGTATAAGCTGGACATCAACAAAAGCAAAACGAGGATAATGGAATGTAGTCGAATTAAGTCTGGTGATGCTGAGGGAATTAGATTAGGAAATGAGACACTTAAAATAGTAAATGAGTTTTGCTACTTGGGGAGCAAAATAACTGATGATGGTCGAAGTAGAGAGGATATAAAATGTAGACAGGCAATGGCAAGGAAAGCGTTTCTGAAGAAGAGAAATTTGTTAACATCGAGTATAGATTTAAGCGTCAGGAAGTCATTTCTGAAAGTATTTGTATGGAGTGTAGCCATGTATGGAAGTGAAATATGGACGATAAATAGTTTGGACAAGAAGAGAATAGAAGCTTTCGAAATATGGTGCTACAGAAGAATGGTGATGGTTAGATGGGTAGATCACATAACTAATGAGGAGGTATTGAATAGAATTGGAGAGAAGAGGAGTTTGTGGCACAACTTGACTAGAAGAAGGGACCGGTTGGTAGGACACGTTCTGAGGTATCAGGGGATCACACCTTTAGCACTGGAGGGCAGTGTGGAGGGTAAAAATCGTAGAGACCAAGAGATGAATACACTAAGCAGATTCAGAAGGATGTAGGTAGTAGTAGGTACTGAAAGATGAAGTAGCTTGCACAGAATAGAGTAGCATGGGGAGCTGCATTAAACCAGTCTCAGGATTGAAGACCACAACAACAACAACCCGTCTCTGTAGATGCTCATGACAGTAGCACGTGAACACTAAACCAACTTCCCCGTTTTCGAGATACTCATTCACAGGCTCAGCACAATAATAATCTGCTCTATGTCAAAAGTATTTATCTCATTGGATTTCATCGTTTGCAGTCCATATCCTCGCTATGGTGATCCCCTGTCCGTGTCCGCTCCGCTTACATACTTCTGTTAGCGCGTCACGTGCCCCGCAACGTCACCAGGCGGTATCCAACGTCGCAGTGGGCAGTGGTCATACTGTTTGGATTCATAGTGTATATAGGCAGTTCATCCATGCCGGGAATTGAGAATCTTGACGATTTTTACCTGTTATGGACATTGATACCGGCTATATATAGAGTTTCCAGAATGTTTTAATTTGAAGTCGGGTAACAAATGGCAGAATAAATATTTCTCTCGAGTCATATGGTTACAGATTAATAATTTCTGACTGTTTCCTTTACTTGTACTCTCAAACTTAGCTTCTTGCCAAACTTCGTGGTTCTAGGTCAACGGGAAGTACCCTATGGAGTTTGACGGGTGGGTTTCCGGGTATTAAAATATGTGACGTAAACTGCCGTGTCATTTGGTTGCATTGACTTAGATGGTGATGTTTATCATACCGCCAAGGGATCATATGGCTCTGAGCACTATGGGACTTAACATCTGAAGTCATCAGTCCCCTAGAACTTAGAACTAATTAAACCTAACTAACCTAAGGACATCGCACACATCCATGCCCGAGGCAGGATTCGAACCTGCGACCGTAGTGGTCGCGCGGTTCCAGACTGTAGCGCCTAGAACCGCTCGGACACTCCGGCCGGCAAGGGATCATAGCAATTGGAATATGATACAAATGTCAACTTGATACATATATCAGGAAAAAAGGGTTTTTAACAGTCAGACAGAGAGGCAGCGGACAAAAAAGTGATATCATAAGGGTTTTTACCGATTGCTGTATGGAACCGTAAGAAATAAATAAGTCTTTTGAATATTATTTATAATAATATCATTTACATCAGATCAATGGTTTGAATACATATCTTGTCTATAAGTGTAGAAAACTATTTTACTGATGTCATTAAAGGGACAAAATAGGGAATTACGATTTGTAACTCGTTTGTGTAGTATAGTGAATTTGTGTGGTGTACCGAATAGTCCATGTCCTTAACTGCGTCTAGAAGTGCTATAGATAAGCTGTTGACCACTCCTATTACAAGGGGAAGTGAAATATTACAACAAAAGGGGTATTTTTTTATGATGGCATGTGTGTTCGCTGCGAGACTACCACGATCCATGGGACATCTCGTAGTGGTGTGGGAGCGGTCTGATTGCCAGCAGCATTCCTCTTCCACGTTTCGTGGGTGTGGAGATAGCGACATGTATGGCTAACCGTCACTGTACTGCATTTGAGACATAATGCCCATGAGGTGGCCAACGGCTGCCCAGGCGGTGTTACTGTGTCTGTGTGCTCCCAGCGGGCATTGTTCACGATAACTGTCTCACAAAAGAGCCAAAGAAATTGGAACATCTGCCAAATATCGTGTAGGGCCTCCGCGAGCACGCGGAAGTGTCGCAACTCGACGTGGCATGGACTCGACTAAAGTCTGACGTAGAGCTGGAGGGATATGACACCATGATCCTGCAGCGCTATGTATAAATCCGTAGAGTACGAGAGGGGGGAGATCACTTCTGAACAGCCCATTGCAAGGCATCCCAGATATTACTTTTGAATAGATTGTGGGAGTGAACAGGGATCAATGTGTTACAAATATTTACTGCCAAAAACAGTCTTGATCTTAATTTATTTATTACGGTGACCGGTTTCGACCATTACTGTGGTCATCTTCAGACCAATGAGTAAGAACCTCCTACTGGTGGTGATTTAGTGATTTACCACCAGAAGGAGGTTCTTACTCATTGGTCTGAAGATGACCACAGTAGTGGTCGAAACCGGTCACCGTAATAAATAAATTGTGATAGAGACTGTTTTTGATAGTAAACATCCCAGATATGCTCAATAACGTTCATGTCTGGGGAATTTGGTGTTCAGCGGAAATGTTTAAACTCAGAAGAGTGTTCCTGGAGCCATTCTGTAGCAATTCTGGAGGTGTGGGGTGTTGTATTGTCCTGCTGAAATTGCACAAGTCCGTTAGAATGCACAATGGACATGAATGGATGCAGGTGGTGAGGCAGGATGCTTACGTACGGGTTACCTGTCAGAGTCGTATCTAGATGTATCAAGGGTCTCGTATCACTCCAACTGCACACGCCCCACACCATGTTAGAGCCTCCATCAGCTTGAACAGTCCTCTGTTGGCACGCAGGATCCACGGATTCATGAGGCTCTCTCCATACCCGTACACGTCCATCCGCTCGATAAAATTTGAAACGAAACTCGTCCGACAAGGGAACATGTTTCCAGTCATCAATAGTCCAATGTCGGTGCTGACGGTCCCAGGCGAGGCAAAAAGCTTTTTCTCGTGCAATCGTCAAGGGTACAGAATTGGACCTTCGGATCCGAAAGCCCATATCGATGATGCTTCATTGAATGGTTCGCACGCTTACACTTGTTGATGGCTCATCACTGAAATCTGCAACAAGATGCCAAAGAGTTGTAATTCTGTCACGCTGAACGATTCTCTTCAGTCGATGTCGGAGATTTGATGTTTTACCGGATTCCGCATATTCACGCTAGACTCCTGAAATGGCCGTACAGAAAAATCCCCACTTCATCGCTACCTGGGAGATGCTGTGTCCCATCTCTCGAGCGCCGACTATAACACCGCGTTCAAAACCAGTTAAATCTCGATAACCTGCCATTTTAGCAGCAGTAACCGACCTAACAACTGCGTCAGAAAATTGTATTAAATAGGTGTTGCCGACCGCAACGCCATTTTCTTCCTGTTTACATATCTCTGTATTTGAATACGCATGTCTGTATTAGTTTCTTTGGCGCTTCACTGAATTTGGACACTCAAGTCAGACAAGCAAGTCCGCTCGGATACTTAAAGACCAAAATATCGGGCGACAACGATTTGTCCTTCCAACCACCCAGACGCCTTTCCCCGTTGCCTTCTTGGCAAGTCTCGCTTACTGGTTGCTGCACAAATGTCCCGTCCAGTCCAGAGAGTCTGTCGTCGAAGTATTAACTACCTCTCGCGTTTTTTTACTGCTGAAAACGAAAGCACCGTGGACAGCTTTGTATCTTATATTTGTGACGCCTGTACATAACCTACAGCTAACAGTTGTGCCCCAACATTTTGTTATATCAGCTGCTAAGGTTATTTCGTTTAACCAGTAATAACACTGAAATCTCTACATCTTTTTCCATAGTATGTAACTAAGTGATGCTATCTTGGAAAACATATACTAGGGAAGAATATCCTTTTAAAATCATCACCTAAACTAAAAGAAATCAGGGTTTACCTTGAAACGTCCCCTTAGAAAAATTATGAATGACTGTGCAAGTAAACTTCTACGCTATTTGATACGAAGACAGCTGAGTAAAACTGAACGTACGCAAACAGTTCTCTTTTTACTTATTCTGATCATCACTAAACTGACACACACTATTTTTTAGAGCAACGCAATCTGACTTTCATTAATCCCTACAAAGGAACGGCCCTGACAAACAATAACCTATACCGTTCATGAATCACGTACTTCACAAACATCTTCGTTACTCGAACTACTGCAATACAGAGAGCACCAATACTGCCAGCTAAATAAAATATTCTAACTACTGAAGGCACTAACTACGGATGGGCATAGTTAGCAAATGAAAGATTTTGATAGAGAACAATGTATCTACCGCAATAGTGTTCAAAAGTCATCATATATATATCTATCAATTCATGATATCCATCTTTATAAATTTCCTTTTTCTGTCGGCCACTCGTCCATATCGTCAGCTTATAGCAAACTCTCAAATATCTGGCATCTCTCTCTTCACATCCACCACTGCTGGCGTCTCATCTCCAACTGCCCAACGCTACGCGCTGTTCACATCCAACTGCCCAACACTACACAAGCGAATATTCCAACAGTGAGTCCAACCAGTCACAGACTGCACACAGCACAGTCAGTGATTTTCATACAGAGCGCTACGTGGTGTTACCAACATAAAAACCTAAACAGCCTACTTACAAACTCTTATTTCGCTGTTGCTTCGATGTCAGACAACTTCTTCATAAAAATTTTCAACGTCAAGTGTCGTATTCAGGATGTCAAATCATACACCTTTCAGCCGTATAATTTTCGATTTGTTGTTTTATTTAGCTGCCAGTTTCGGCTATTTACTACATCACCTTCACGCCCCCTGACCGATGTGTAGGAAGATTCCAACCTCGCTTCCGGTCAAAAGAAGGGCCAGCTTTCAAATACTGGTGTCTGTAGACTTCTGTCTGATCCAACAATCACTTCAACCCTCATGTGCTAACTATCAGATCTAACAGTCCCGCATCCATCCTTGTGAAGATGACATATATAGTGTCGTATTCTGTCTTCTTGTTCCAACAATCTTCACTCTGGCTGCTCTTGCTGGTAATGACTTCAAAGTACCGATTGCCGGAGAATCTTCAAACATCTCACCGGAGCCTCCGACTATATTAAATGCAGAAGGAAACATTACACTACAGAGGGAACTGTGCCCAAAATAATAGTCTAAGTGTGGAATAATCGGGTCTACTGCCGGATGTTTGTATCGCTCTGGCACAATATTTCGGACAGGTGAGACCTGATACTGCCGTATTGGAGGATCTTGTCCAGTATTTATGGCTAGAGGGCGCTGGGTGCTCTTTCTGCTGTCCGCGCCCGCCTGGCGCTGCTTGTAAGGTGTTGTCTCTTCCCCGGTGCTCCCTCGGACGTCCGCGCCCGACTTGGTCGCCATCTGTGGCAGCTGTCTGACGGTCGTCCTGTGTCGTGCGTTCCGTTCACGGTCCGCGCAGCACCAGGCGAAATATAGTGCCAGAGCGACACAAACATCCGGGAGTAGACCCGATTATTCCACATGTCAAGATCTCGCCGGGAAAGCCTGAAGAGCTACAATATTCTAAGTGCTGAGAGAGGTATCCCTAGTCGTATTTTCTTGGCGCTGCAAACTGGGACAGTTAATTTCCGCTGTTTACTCAATACTCTTTGTTGACTTCAGTATTACGTATGACTTCCTCTGGTCTAAGTGCAGCGACGCCTCACCTGCGGCAGGATTGAGATGCGCCGCGCTACGCGCGCCGGGTGCCTGGAAACAAGCGCCGCGCCTCGCCGCCTTATTGCTATTCGGCCGGCTCATTTGTAATTCTAAATTGGGCGCGCCTTGGCCGGCCGACCACGCCCCTTCCGCCGCTGTCTCCCGCGGCCTCGACCGGCTTTAATTAAGGCGCCTCTCCCAGGCGCAACCGGTTGCCCTGAATATTTAAGTAATCTCCTTTTCCGCATAATTTGAGAATCGATAAACACGTCTCCGTATAGCTTCTGCCGTTTGAATAAAACCGACGTCTAGCTACTTTCTATTAAAAAGTGAGAAAGAAGTTTGCGAAGTTAGATTCAGGCGACGTATTCACCAGCGAACAGATTTTTTGGGACAAACGTAGCCTTCCACAATCACAACAAGTAATTTAAAAATTTTGTGTCTCCGAAACTATGCAAAATCGTGGTCATGTGTCTCCAATAGAAAACCAAGGCCATCAACGTAAACTAAAGCATAATCCTACTGAGGAGGCAGTGCTCATCCCTACAACTGCTTTTTTGATCTCGGGGTGCGGACGACCCTTGGGCTATTAGGTTGGTCAATCTGAAGTGGTATCATACTGATACTGTGTGAAAAATTGTCCCTCCACGAGAGCATCGCCGCGAAGTCAATTTGTACCAAAGACCAATTTTTTGGTGAGGGCAACCATAGCTCAGAGATATTATGAATAACAGTAGCAACACTCGACACTCAATAACCATTCAAATTATCATATAAATCATAACAATTGAAAACCCAAGTATGATGAGTTGCTTCCAAAAGCGGAATTGCTGTACGAAGGTTCTTTATTCGCAACTACCGGTTTCACACATTTTCAGCTTTAACTATCAAGAGTAGAAATCACAGTGTGAAATTTTTGAAGTGAATGAAATACAGAACAATAGCGTTGCCAATCAACAATCAACAATGACGAGTACTCACAACGGTCATACTTCCATAATGTGAAAGGACAATTACAGAGTACCAGCTTTGGGGGGAATATCCACCTTAAGATTTAAACCCCAATGGTGTGTTGTCATACTGATATTGAATACACCTAAAAGATTCTTGTCCAAATATACAAAGCATGACTAGGTACTGAATGAGCCAGGCTTAAAGAAAAGCGGGAAAAAATAATAATTAACGGACGCTAGAGTGAACGGGATAAAATGCCTCTAACTTCTAGGAAAAATATCATACGTACATGGGAAATATGATCCATTGTATAATGCTCTTGTATGGAACCAAAGAAAGAAATCTGAAAATTAGCGCCGGCCGCTGTGGTCGAGCGGCTTTAGGCGCTTCATTTCGGAACCACGCGGCTGCTACGGTCGCAGGTTCGAATCCTGCCTCGGACATGGATGTGTGTGATGTCTTTAGCTTAGTTAGGTTTGAGTAGTTATAAGTCTAGGGGACTGATGACCTCAGATGTTAAGTCCCAAAGTGCTTAGAGCCATTTGAAACATCTTTGAAAATTAGCCTACTGGATAAGACCACATAGAATATATGACCGGTAGATACCAGCCGTTTTTAAAGAATGAAGTAAAACTTGAAATCCCATAATGCACGTACTTCCCCCGAATTGCTAAAAGGCCGATGTGGTATCACTCTGTGGTGGCTAACAGTACACTGGAATGCGGAAGGGCACGGTGCTAACAAGAAACACACGAGCAGCTGCAAGGACGAAATCATAAGTAGGAAAATAACCGAAGGCTGGGAGCCAAATTACTTACCTTTAAAAAATCCATAGTTTATTGTAAATGAAGAAAAACCTAAGCCCCGCCCGAACAGGCCATGAAGGCCTAACGGTACCGACAGGCCGCCGTGTCATCCTCAGCCCACAGGCGTCACTGGATGTGGATATGGAGAGGGACCGATGTTGCCACTGCGGCAAGGCCGCTGGCATTGTAGATATAAAATGGAAAATAAAACATAACCTGCTTTACAACAGTACTTCAGGTATTATAAAATTAGCAAATAATTAGTATGTGTGTATTATACAGTTGCTAAATTAACATGAAAATCGTCCCATTATCCACTGGCGACAATTCAGATGATCAGTTTTCGGTACGATATCCTAGTCCCTCAGTCCAATATAATTATTCAGCGCTGGTACTGGGGCTTAATTAAATGTGTTCATGATATTCATTTCTTACAATACATTATAGTACTTACACTAGAAGTTACTTAATTCTTAGGCAGCTTATACCCATTCACAGTAGCGTCCCCTTCATTATTAGTTTTTCTCCCGCTTTTTTCTAGGCCTGGCTCACTCATATATCATGCTTTGTAGATTCTGACAAACATTTTTGCGTGTATTCAATGTCATTATGAGAACCAACCATTCCGGTAGTTTGGAGAACTTCTCGAATGCTGGGACTCCGTAATTGTCCATCTACATTATTGAAATATAATCATTGTAAGTAAGTTCATTGGTGTTTGTTGAATGCCAACAATAATGTTCTGTAATTCTACCATTTCAAAAACTTCACACAGTGATTTGTATTCTTGATAGATAAAGCTGAAGACATGTCAAATCTGACGGGAAACCAGCAGCTGCGAATAAAGCAGTGACATAAAGCTATGCGGCTTTTGGAAGTAGTTCATAATTCTTCACTTTCTCGTTGTTATAGTTTTTATGATAGTTTGAAAAGTTATTGAGTGTTGAGTATTGCTCTTGTTATTCACAGTTTGAACTTAACACCTGTTTTCTTCAACGATGCACACCATCTTGTAACTTACGTAAAGGATTTGCCTGATTTCTATTATAAATATTTGATCCAACTCTTCTATAATCCTGTACTTCAGCATGCACCGGTGGATTCAGTGATGCACTTTGGAATTTCTGTGTGATGGTCTGGATAGATGTGTGCCTATAACACGTTACGACCCTCTTCAACAGTCGGCGGTCTCTGTCAGTCAACAGAGGTGATCAGCCTGTACGCTTTTGTGCTGTACGTGTCCATTCACGTTTCTACTTCACTATCACATCGGAAACAGTGGACCTAGGGACGCTTAGGAGTGTGGAAATCTCGCGTACAGACGTATGAGACAAGTGAGACCCAATCACCTGATCACGTTCGAAGTCCGTGAGTTCTACGGAGCGCCCCATTCTGCTCTCTCACGACGTATCAATGACAACTGACGTCGCTGATTTGGAGAACCTGGCAGTAGGTTGCAGCACAATGCACCTAATATGAAAAAGGTATGTTTTTGAGGTGTCCGGATACTTTTGATCACGTAGTGTAGGCACAAGGAGAGAGATTCAGGGCAACCTATTCAGAGCACCCTCTTACCCTTGGGGTTGAAAACTGCCCCCATTAACGGAAGAATCACTAATGACAACCGCCATAAAGATGCAGAAGGCAATGGAAAACATTAATTAAAGACATATAATATGTCAAGATGCTCTCTTCATTGGCAGAAGATTGACGAATAGTACCCCATTAGGTTCTTCGGTAGGGGACTGCCAAGAGGGCAAGTGACCTTGAGGAAAAGATTCAATAATCAACGAAAGAATAAAGTTCTACGAGTCGGTGCGTGAAATATTTAACGTTTGAACGTGGTAGGGAAGCTATAAAATCTCAGAAGGTAAAAGCTAACACTCAAACTAGATATAGTTGTTGTCAGTGAAGTGCAATGGAAAGAAGAAAAGGATTTCTGGTCAGATGAATATAGAGTAGTATCAACAACAGTAGAAAATGGTGTAACGGGAGTAGGATTCATTATGAATAGAAAAGTAGGCCAGATGGTGACTTACTGCGAACAGTTCAGTGACAGAGTTGTTCTCATCAGTCTCGAAAGCAAACCAGCACCGACAACGACAGTTCAAGTATATATGGCGACGTTGCAAGCTGAGAATGAAGACACAAACAATCCTGCTGGTGGAACATCCGTAACTGAGCATTATACCACAGGCTGAAAATACCGCTTCAGTTGTAAAGTTCTTTTATTATCATACGACCGGTTTCGGGCTCCTATAAGCCCATCTTCAGGAGTCGTAACTTGGTTCTGTGACCGCCGAGCGCCTCGGTGGGCGTGCACAAGGCGCGGTGTTCTACCTACGAGCGCAGAACAGGGATGTAACTTTTCGCTCCTACTGATAAATCTGTGCCTCGAAATAGCAAAGACAGATATAAAAGAAAGACTCAAGAGTGGAAATAAAATTCAAAGTAAAAGGCTATGAATGATAAGATTTTCTGATGACAATGCTATCCTGAGTAAAATGAAGGAGAACTGCAGGATCTGCTGAATGGAAGGAACATTCTGATGAGTACACAATATGGATTGAGAATAAATCGAAGAAGACGAAAGTAATGACAAGTAGCAGAAATGAGAACAGCGAGAAACTTAACATCAGAACTGATGATCACGAAGTAGACGACGTAAAGGAATTCGGCTAGCTAGTCAGCAAAGTAACTGATGACGGACGGATCAAGGAGGACGTAAGCGGCAGGCTAGCACTGGAAAACAGGGCTTTGCTGGCCAAGAGAAGTCTGCTCGTAAAACAAAGGCCTTAACGGGAAGAAGGTACGTGGAATGATAACCATTGAAGAGGTTCTCTTCAGAACCGGCAAGGAAAGGGATTTAGGGAAAACTCTGACAGGAAGGAGGACAGGTAGGTAGGACATCCGTTAAGACTGAATAGTCTGGTCGGTACTAGAGGGAGGTGTAGAGTCCAAAAACTGTAGAGGAATACGTAGATTGGAACAAGTTCTGTAAATAATTAAGGATATAGATTGCGAATGCTATGGTAGGTTGCAGATACCACTGTGAGATAAAGAAGATGGAGGATGGCACAGAAGAGAAGGGTGGCGAATGGCACAGGAGAGGAAACGTGGTGGGTCGCATCAAACCAGTCAGAAGACATCAAACCAGTCAGAAGCCCAATGACTAAAAAAAAAAAAAAAAAAATTTGAATCTGTTGAGACACCTTCGATAGCAAAAGAAGTACTGCAATTAAGTCTATTAAGTAGTAGAAGTTATATAGAAATGAAGTAAATAGGAAGTGGAGTAAAGCCAACGCGAAATGGCTGTGAAAAAGTCAGAAGAATACAAAAATGGTCATAGGAAGGACGGATTTAGCACACATAGAAGTGAATACAACCTTCGATGAAATTTAGAGAAAGTTCGTCTACATTACAATGCAGTGGGAATTCACTGTTGAATGAAAATGAGGTTGCAGGTAGTGAAAACAGTGTACTGAAGGCCTCTAGGCCTCTACGAGAGGTCGAAACTAGCGTATGACGTGACACATAAACAAATGGGAGTCTACATGGCATTCTTAGGGGATACGGAGCCGAAGATTCGCACAACTATTGGAGAGCTGTTTGTTATAGATAATACCTCTACGGGATTTCTAAAACCGTTGGTGGAAAGCGCAACCAAACACTATGTGTAAAATCCATTGCGACTGGTGATTTTGGAAAGAAATATCATTCACACATACACGAAGATAGGAAAGTCAGGTATGCGAGAACTATCGCCCAGTCATATTTATAGTTCATGCATATAAGTAGCTAACACTGATGATATATAGAGGAATGGAAAAAAATTACGGTCTGTTAGTTGAAGATGAATTTGGTTATCGGAATGACAAAGGCATCGGAGAAGAACTTAAGACGTGCTTGTTTAAGGAGGTAAGACTTAGACAATATGAAGGCACGTTCATAGGCTCTGTCTATCTACGAACAGTGTTCGTCTGTATAAAATGGGTCAATAAGTTCGAAATTATGTGAAGAAAAGGCAGAGTGATTCGTAATAGGAGCAAGAACAATAAGAAGGCTAAAACTTTTAAGTGCTCGGATTACAACAGGTGGACGATAGAAATGCTGTCTTTCATCGCTACTATTAAAACCATACATTTAAGAAACAATGTTTGAAATAAAGAAAACTTCAAAAATGGTATTAACATTTAGGGTGGAAGGTGATTAGCGGCAAGATTCGCTGACGACAGTATTGTGATCAGTGAAAGTGGAAAACAATTACAGGACGTGTTGAGTGGATTGAACAGTTTAATGCGTGCGAAACATGTATTGATATTAAACTGAATAGAGAATTAAGTAATGAGGAAAAGCAGAAATGAGGCTAGCGACAAAATTAACATCAAAAGTGACGACTTCGAAGAAGGTGAAATTAAGGCATTATGGTGGTAGCACAAGGCTGACGAAGCCTAGGACGTAAGAAGCTGATTATGACATTCAAAGAGGGCATTCTTGTCCAAGAGAATCCTACTACTATCAAACATAGGCCTTATTTTGGAAAGATGTTGCTGAGAATGTACGTTTGGAGCACAGTCTTGTGTAGATGTGAAACATGACTTTGGGAATACGTAAAAAGAAAATTGAAGAGTTTAAGATGTGGTGCAATTGTGAGACGTTGAAAACAAGGTAGACTCATAAATTAAGGGGTGAAGAAGGTCTCAGAAGGATAGGGAAAGAAAGTAACATTCGAAAAAAACTAACAAGAAGAAGGGACGTACAGGGTACAATCAGTATGGGAAGGCAGACTGAAATACTTCCAACAAATAACTGAAGACATAGAGGAGCAAGTGCTATTCTGAGATGAAGAGAGGAATCTGTGATCTGTGGCGGGCCACGTCAAATCAGTCAGTAGACTTACAAGTAAACTGAAAAAAAGTTCTGCATAAATGTGACACAAATGATGTAGTGTGATAACGACACAGTAAGTCCTGTTACTGAGTTCTTGTGCCAACCTCTCATCTACCACTATCCTCATTTCTGCTACTTTCCATTACTCTCGTCTTTCTTCGGTTTATTCGCGAACCATTTAGTCTGCTCGTTCGACTGTTCAGTACGTTCACTACCTTTCTCACAAATATTTTCCGCGAAAGAAATGTCTTGCAAAAACTCATTCGGCTAATTGTTGAGTATCGCTCGTTTGTCTGGGACCGTTAATAGTCGAACTACGGATGATCCAGCGAAGAGCGGCGCGTTTCGTGAAACGCTCATTTACCACGCGCGACGTCATTACGAAACCTGCTTACGTAGCCGAGGTCGCTAACGCACACTTGATCGGTGGCACTCGAGTCGGAGGTAAGTCGCTTCGATCCCTGTTGGTGGATGAAACTTTTACTGCCAGTATTTCTCCAGCAAGGGAGGTTGGGGAGGGGAGAGGTCGTAGCGTGAATTTCCTAACTGCCAATGTGCCAAACCTTTAGTTAGTGTCTCATGATGTAAGGACATGTGACACCGATGATGGTAATCAATACGCCGCATGGAGACGCTAAGCTCTGTGGCCCAATTGATGCTATTCGAGAAAAGTAGGCCATACGCCGACACCTGGTTTCACCCTCTCCCTGTTCTCATCATCACGATATAACACACGTATCAGTACACTACACATGCCTCCACTACCCCCTCCCTTCCCTCGTCCCTACACACACGTAATTTTTTTTTTTTGGTTCATCAGTCTACTGACTGGTTTGATGCGGCCCGCCACGAATTCCTTTCCTGTGCTAACCTCTTCATCTCAGAGTAGCACTTGCAACCTACGTCCTCAATTATTTGCTTCACGTATTCCAATCTCTGTCTTCCTCTACAGTTTTTGCCCTCTACAGCTCCCTCTAGTACCATGGAAGTCATTCCCTCATGTCTTAGCAGATGTCCTATCATCCTGTCCCTTCTCCTTATCAGTGCTTTCCACATATTCCTTTCCTCTCCGATTCTGCGTAGAACCTCCTCATTCCTTACCTTATCAGTCCACCTAATTTTCAACATTCGTCTATAGCACCACATCTCAAATGCTTCGATTCTCTTCTGTTCCGGTTTTCCCACAGTCCATGTTTCACTACCATACAATGCTGTACTCCAGGCGTACATCCTCAGTAATTTCTTCCTCACATTAAGGCCGGTATTTGTTATTGGTAGACTTCTCTTGGCCAGAAATGCCTTTTTTGCCATAGCTAGTCTGCTTTTGATGTCCTCCTTGCTCCGTCCGTCATTGGTTATTTTACTGCCTATATAGCAGAATTCCTTAACTTCATTGACTTCGTGACCATCAATCCTGATGTTAAGTTTCTCGCTGTTCTCATTTCTACTACTTCTCATTACCTTCGGCTTTCTCCGATTTGCTCTCAAACCATACTGTGTACTCATTAGACTGTTCATTCCGTTCAGCAGATCATTTAATTCTTCTTCACTTTCACTCAGGATAGCAATGTCATCAGCGAATCGCATCATTGATATCCTTTCACCTTGTATTTTAATTCCACTCCTGAACCTTTCTTTTATTTCTATCATTGCTTCCTCGATGTACAGATTGAAGAGTAGGGGCGAAAGGCTACAGCCTTGTCTTACACCCTTCTTAATACGAGCACTTCGTTTTTGATCGTCCACTCTTATTATTCCCTCTCGGTTGTTGTACATATTGTATATGACCCGTCTCTCCCTATAGCTTACCCCTACTTTTTTCAGAATCTCGAACAGCTTGCACCATTTTATATTGTCGAACGCTTTTCCAGGTCGACAAATCCTATGAAAGTGCCTTGATTTTTCTTTAGCCTTGCTTCCATTATTAGCCGTAACGTCAGAATTGCCTCTCTCGTCCTTTTACCTTTCCTAAAGCCAAACTGATCGTCACCTAGCGCATTCTCAATTTTCTTTTCCATTCTTCTGTATATTATTCTTGTAAGCAGCTTCGATGCATGAGCTGTTAAGCTGATTGTGTGATAATTCTCGCACATGTCAGCTCTTGCTGTCTTCGGAATTGTGCGGATGATGCTTTTCCAATGGTACGTCGCCAGACTCACATATTCTACACACCAATGTGAATAGTCGTTTTGTTGCCACTTCCCCCAACGATTTTAGAAATTCTGATGGAATGTTATCTATCCCTTCTGCCTTATTTGACCGTAAGTCCTCCAAAGCTCTTTTAAATTCCGATTCTAATACTGGATCCCCTATCTCTTCTAAATCGACTCCTGTTTCTTCTTCTATCACATCAGACAAATCTTCACCCTCACAGAGGCATTCAATGTATTCTTTCCACCTATCTGCTCTCTCCTCTGCATTTAACAGTGGAATTCCCGTTGCACTCTTAATGTTACCACCGTTGCTTTTAATGTTGTTTTGACTTTCCTGTATGCTGAGTCTGTTTTTCCGACAATCATATCTTTTTAATGTCTTCACATTTTTTTCGTCTTAGTTTCCCTGCACTTCCTATTTATTTCATTCCACAACGACTTGTATTTCTGTATTCCTGATTTTCCCGGAACATGTTTGTACTTCCTCCTTTCATCAATCAACTGAAGTATTTCTTCTGTTACCCATGGTTTCTTCGCAGCTACCTTCTTTGTACCTATGTTTTCCTTCCCAACTTTTGTGATGGCCCTTTTTAGAGATGTCCATTCCTCTTTAACTGTACTGCCTACTGCGCTATTCCTTATTGCTGTATCTATAGCGTTAGAGAACTTCAAACGTATCTCGTCATTCCTTAATACTTCTGTATCCCACTTCTTTGCGTATTGATTCTTCCTGACTAATGTCTTGAACTTCAGCCTACTCTTCATCACTACTATATTGTTATCTGAGTCTATATCTGCTCCTGGGTACGTCTTACAATCCAGTATCTGATTTCGGAATCACGCAAATACATATACTAATGACGCTGGTGTATCCGCTATGAAAGGGAATAATGTACGCTGAGGAAGTACAACCTTTCCCACAGGCGGCTGAACCCACCCCGTGGGACATTAAAGCCAACAATGCAATCGATATCCTTTTTTTTTTTACATTACGAAAATGCGTAAGAAACTCCACTGCCAGACGCTACAAAAAAGTCCTTCAGCTTCACAGAAAGCGTTATTGTCAGTATTTACAGAGCATGGATTCGAAGTCGGGCAACATATTACTTCCTGCCACATATATCTCAAAATTATCGACGACATGGAAATCAGAGCAATTATAGCCTTCGCTGAAGTGTG
Organism: Schistocerca serialis cubense; assembly: GCF_023864345.2. Classification (NCBI taxonomy): domain Eukaryota; kingdom Metazoa; phylum Arthropoda; class Insecta; order Orthoptera; family Acrididae; genus Schistocerca; species Schistocerca serialis. Next base: position 1,218,204,751 of record NC_064638.1, on the reverse strand, counting down.
TATGTAGTCATTCTTCACAAGCCCTCCATTTGTAAATCGAACATGTGAAAGAGGGAGGAAGGCGATGCGACAGTAGCACTAGGTGTAACCTACACAGATTGTAAGATTTTTTGCAGAATGTAGATAGAGGCGTAAAGTCTGAGATGTAGCATGCTGCAACTGACCAGTCTGCGTACCTGAATCCTGACAGGTGGTTTAATTGTCACACAGGTAATTTCAGTGTTATGGAACTTATTCCCTTCAGCCCGTTTATTTGTAATTTACCGCTGTACGTATCTGACGCATCACAGATGATTTAACTTCCTTTCAAGGCATTTCAGTTTCACAAAATCTCGTACCTTCAGGAGTTCCCTCTAAAGGGAGGCTCTTCATCCTCATTTGTCACTTCAATGACTCTTTTCAACGTTACTACGAGCTACCACCTTTTTGGCTGCAGTTAGTTGTAACCAAGTAATTCTTAAAATATGCCGGAAAAGTAACAATCACCAGTAAAGCAACATGCACCCCAAAATATTAATAGTATTTCTAGTCGAGACCGATGAAAAAATGAGTTTTTGTACATGATTTGCAATCAAGAAGTATACAGATTACGCCTGCAAAGTGATTTTCGATAGTGAAATAGTTTGCAAGCTATATCGTGCTGAATGGAAATGTGGGACGACCTAAATATAGGCAGCAGTAGGCGCACCGGTGCAAGCACGTAAAATGACAATGAGAGCTTCGACGTGTGCATTTAGAAACTGGTATCGAAACATATCACTGTAGGGCAGAAGCTCTAGACGTACCAGCATATATAGTTGCAAGCGTATTCATCAAAGGTTATTCATCTATTGCGAAGACCGTGTTAGGAATCTTAACGGTGACGAACAGCAAAAGCTGCGCTGAACTGTCTCACAGGAAGCACATGGCCGCCCCAAAAGAAGGCATGTCTCAAGTTTGTTAACAGTAACCGGATTGGAAAAAAACAGCGTCAAATTTATTCCCAGAGCATGTCTGCGGAGGTGGAACGATGCCTCAATGGTCTTGGGATCGCAGATTAACTGTAAGTTTAGAAACAAGGTATCTTTTATTACTACGAACTTTTAACTCGTTTTTCTCTAAAGAACATTCTTCAGTGCATAATACGCTCTAGAACCTCGACTGATTAATAATTAGATTTATGGGGTCTTAGCTAGAGCTTTTCAATTTTTTAATGGGTTTCAGACATACTCACTATTCTTTACGAAGCTTTTCGCGAAGCAGCACACGCCACGAGGAGCATACTTTGACAAAGGCTGCAGCTGTAATTTTTAATTCGTTACGAGATAAGTATATTTTTTTCATGCACGAATGTATGTTCAATAAAGTGGTAAAATCACCATTTTATCACAAATCAATCTCTGTATCAAAAACAAAATTTTAAATTTCTCCCATTTTTCGGCGTCTCGAAGGGACCCTTCCCTCGATTAACTCAACCATCCACAACAGTATCTTGTTCTTTTGAAGTACACTTTAGAAAAGCTTACCAGTAATTTAAATTTCTTTCTTTATTACGGCGCTCCGAGCGGCAGACAACAATACGCTTTCCAAGCGCTTAGTAAAAGCATCCGCTTAGTCTTATTTGGAAAGGAGTTTGCGTTTGACTACAACGAACTATAGCAATTTTTGACGCGGTTCTCTTTGGCAGGTGCGCGAGACCAAATCGTCGGCCTCGGTTCACCGGCATTTCACGCGGTGTCTACAGCTGCGGATCAAAGGAATTAATATGTAAGCGGGCGAAAACCTGCTCACAAAGCTTGTCGGAGTAGGGGTGGGGGTGGAGAGGGAAGGGGGTGGGAGGAACGTTCGCCCTGCCACGCTTGCTCGCCGCGCCATCTCGGCCGCACGGCCCGATACGACATGCTTTCAAAGAAACGGTAATTGGTTATCGGTATAAACAGACGGCTAATGCTTGCCGAGCGCGTATTAATTTAAATCACAAAGGCAACACAGCGCCCGTAACGGCCGCCTTTGAAAGAGTTGCTAATTGGCAGCAATTAAGTTCAAAGTGGCAGCTGCCTCCAGAGCGCGGCGCGGCGCTGTGTTTGCGTCGCGTCGGCACCAGCGCCGGCGTCGGCGTCGCTGCAGAGGTACGCCTGTGAGCGCGCGCACCGGGCCAGGCAGCCGCCACCCCCGGAAACTCCTCCACCCTGCCGCAGACAGAACGGCACCCCGCTCCCGCGATCCCTGGGATCAGGTAGGATCGTTTGGTGGATACGAAAGGCGGCAAAGAAAGCTCCCCAGTTTTGTTCAAATGGTTCAAATGGCTCTGAGCACTATGGGACTCAACTGCTGAGGTCATTAGTCCCCTAGAACTTAGAACTATTTAAACCTAACTAACCTAAGGACATCACAAACATCCATGCCCGAGGCAGGATTCGAACCTGCGACCGTAGCGGTCTCGCGGTTCCAGACTGCAGCGCCTTTAACAGCACGGCCACTTCGGCCGGCCCAGTTTTGTTCCTACCTACAGAAACCATTATATCAGGCTGGTCTGCGTGAGGCCCCACTGAACGCAGGCTCTCCAAGCATTTCTCTTCGGTTCCTCAGTAAAAGTAATGGACACAACCGTCTGGGAGCAGTCTTGCAATAATTTTTTTTTTTTTCTCTCACCCCTGAATTTTCATTTACTTCAACATCAGGAAACCAAGGGAAATTTGGAAAGGGAATTAAGGCTCAACGAGAGGAATTAAATACTCTGAGGTCTGCCAACGGCACTGTAATTCTGTCAGAGACGGAAAAGGATTTGCAAAAGCGGTTGAACGGAATGGATGTTGTAAACATCTTGTAAATGGACTATCAACAAAAGTAAGACAAGGATAATGAATCAAATGGCTCTGAGCACTATGCAACTTAACTGCTGACTTCATCAGTCGCCTAGAACTTTGAACTAATTAAACCTAACTAACCTAATGACATCACACACATCCATGCCCAAGGCAGGATTCGAACCTGCGACCGTAGCGGTCGCTCAGCTAGAAACGCACTGCCACTCCGGCCGGCCAAGGATAATGCATTGCAGTCGTATTAAATGAGGTGAAGCTGGGGGAATTAGATTAGAGAATGAGGCACTTAAAGTAATAGACGACTTTTACTATTTGGGTATCCAAATACCATACGTTTGCAAAAGGAGGGATGGTATACAATACAGACTAGCTATACCAACAAAGGGATTTCTGTTATAAATTTAAGGTTATTGTATTGCAATGTATGTTAACCGGGGCCTAGAAACGACGGAGAGGGTCTATCTCTGGCGGCCGTTGTGGCCGTGCGGTTCTAGGTGCTTCAGTCCGGAACCGCGCTGCTGCAATGGTTGCTGGTTCGAATTCTGCCTCGGGCATGGATGTGTTTGCTGTCCTTAGGTTAGATAGGTTTAAGTAGTTCCAAGTTACAGGGGACTGATGACCTCAGATGTCAAGTCCCATAGTGCTCAGAGCCGTTTGAACCATTTGAGCTCCGTCCCCACTGCAGCCGCTGTGGTCCACAACCCCACGACTACCTCAGTCCACTTCACCCCTCCGCTGCCCCACACCGAACCACTCTTTCAGTGTTATTCTGCGGTTCGGCTCTCGGTGCCCGCCCCCCCCCCCCCGCCTCCTCCACCCCTCCAACCCCCCCCCCCCCACCACCCCCCCCCCCACAGGGAACGTCTCACACCACACAACTGTAGCCCCTATATTTGCTTGACAGAGTAATGGTGGTGTTTGAGCACTTGCAGAACTTGTTTGCACAGCAATCGCCGACATAGTGTAGCTGAGGCGGAATAAGGGGAACCAGCCCGCATCCGCAGAGGCAGATGGAAAACCACCTAAAAACCATCCACAGACTGGCTGGCTCACCGGACTTTGACACAAGTCTGCCCAAGCGGATTCGTGAGGGGTCCATGCGCTCCATCCCAATCCGGAAAAACGTTAATTAGACCGCACGGGTAACGGGGCGGCCAATTTAAGGTGAAGGAAGTTTTTACTGAAGGTATTTGTATGAACTGAAGCATTTCTGAAGTGCCATTTCGACGATAAGAATTTCAGATAAGAAAACAGAAACTTTGAAATTTGCCACTAGAGAGGAATATTGAAAATCAGGTGTGTGGACCAAAAACTAAAAGGGTGGGCTGAAACGTAATGCATCCGAATTTTTTATGTGAAAGCTGTTAAGGCTTTGTGAATAAAACAAAGCTAATAACGTTCTATATCTTTATTCTACACGTCTGCGTATTTATTTGTCAACATAGTCGCCCTGGTGATGTACACATCTCTCTCAACGAGACGCCAGTTTTCTGATAGCGTCAACGTAGAATGTTTGACTTGTTCACGTAGCCACAACCTCACCTCACATATGAAGGGCTTATTTCAATAGTGGTACAAGTCCATTTTTGTTCATTTTGAGATACAGAATCCTAAAGTCAAATCAGAAATATTCAAGCATATGGCTTCTTGCTAGAGATGAACCTTTCGTTCTGTTAGTTTGGATCATTAATTTCAGAAGCATTATAGGCAGAAAAGTGGAGGTAATGGACTTGTACCACTATTGAAATAAGTCCTTCATATGCTTGCAGAGATTCGTCATTGTCAATGTGACGTTCTCGAAACCGAACCATAGGTTTTGGAAACAAGTGAAAACTGAATGGGACGAAGTTAAGGACTATGCAGAGGATGGTCAATGACAGTGAAACCACGGCGTCGTATTACTCCAGATGTCGCAGCAGTCGTGTGTAGTCTAGCACCGTACTGTGAAGTAGAGCGTACTCCAAGGGAGGACGAAATGTTCTATGGTTAGAAACTGACAGCACGTTGTTCCCTACATACCGTTCCTCGTTACACAACGTCATGTTACACGTAACAGTATAGATTCGTCTAGCGTCAGAGGATTGCAAATAAACAGATGGGAAGAATAAAATGAACAATATTAATAACGTTATTTTTTTTTAATTTTAAGTGTTTTTACGTAGAATATTTGAAAGCACGAAAAACATTGTATTAAAGACACGTAACGCGTATCCACAGAACATGTGACCTGTAACTGCAAAAGTATGCTGATGATCTCTCCATAGGCTAAATATTCCGGACTAGTCCCTCATCCGGATGTCCGAAACGAGTCCTCAAAATGGAGGTGACCGTGAGAGAATGGCTGAACAACGAACGACAGGGTAGTGTTCAAGGAGCCGTGATGTAGAATGTCAGAAGATTGAACATGAAATCTAGAATACCTGAAAAGAGATATACTAAGGCTCATTCTCGATATAGCTGGGGTCCCTGAAGTGAACTGGAAAGAAGATAAGGTTACTGGTCGGACGAGTATAAAGTAATATCAATAGCTGCAGAAAATGGTGTATGCGAATTAGGATTCGATATGAAAAGGAAGTAGGACAGAGAGTAAGTTGCTGTGAATAGTTGAGTGACAGGTTTGTTCTAAATCTACGTCTATATCAACATGGCTACTCAGCAAATCACATTTAAGTGCCTGGTACAAGGTTCATCGAACCACCTTCACAATAATACTGTTTTATTCCACTCTCGAACAGCGAGCGGAAAACGAACACCTATATCTTTCCGTGTGAGCTCTGATTTCCCTTATTTTATTGTGATGATCGCTTCTCCCTAAGCAGGTCGGTGTCAACAACATATTTTCGGGTTCGGAGGAGAGTTCGTGATTGAAATTTCATGAGAAGATACCGTCACAACGAGAAATACTTTTGTTTTAATGATGTCTGATTTCTACCCCAAATCCCGTATAATATCCATGACAGTCTCTCCCCTGTTTCTCAGTAATACAAACACTGGTGCTCTTCTCTGAACTTTCTCGATGTACTCCGTTCATTCTATCTGGTAAGGATCCCATACTGCGCAGCACTACTACGGAAGAGGACGGACAAGCGTAGTGTAGGCAGTCTGTTTAGTAAATCGTTGCATCTTCTAACTGTTCTGCCAGTAAAACGCAGTCATTGGTTCGCCTTCCATACAACATTTTCTACGTGTTCTTTCCAAATTTATGTTGTTCGTAATTGTATTTCCTGGTATTTAGTTGAATTTACGGCCTTTATATCTGATTGATTTATCGTGTAACCGAAATGTAGCGGATTCATTTTAGCACACATGTGGATGACATCACACTTCTCATTATTTAGGGTCATTTGCCAATTTTTGCACCATTCAGGTATCTTAACTAAATTGTTTTGCAACTGGTCTTCGTCCTCTGATGACTTTACTAGACGTTAAATGACAGCATCATCTGCAAAATAGCCTGAGACGACGGCCCACAATGTCTCCCAGATCGTTTATATAGACAAGGAGCACTATCCTGGAGAACGCCAGAGATCACTTCTATTTTCTCGATGACTTTTGACTTTCCGTCACTTACAAGGCTCTGCGACCCCTCTGACAGGAAATCACAACCCTGTCGCATAACAGAGGCGACATTCTATAACCACAGAATTGATTACAAACCGCTTGGGAGATACGGGGTTGAAAGTTTTCTGGAAATCTAGAAATACGGAAACAATGTGAAATCCTTTGTCTATACCACTCCACAATTCGAGTGAGAAAGGAGCTAGATTTGTTTCAGAATAGAAATGTTTTCTAAATGTACATTGACTATGTATCGATAGACTGTTCTCTTCGAGGTAGTTCATTATGTTCCAACACAATACACGTTCCAAATTCCTGTTGCATATCGCCGTTAATAACATGGGACAGTAATTTAGTGGATAATTCCTATCACCTTTCATGAATATTCTTGCGCATTTTTCCAGTCTCTTTGTTGCAAATGATTGTTAAGTATGGAGCTACCGCTTCAGAATGCTCTGAAAGGAGATTAACTGGTATACAAGCTTGGTAGTGAAGGATCTTGTGTGTAATATTGAAACTAATTAATTACTATTAAAAACAGTCTTGATCACGATTTATTTAACAAGGTGACCGGTTTGGACCACTACTGTGGTCATCTTCTGACCATTGAGTAGGAACCCCTTTCTGTTGGAGAATCACAATTTCAGTTGTGATTCTCCAACAGAAAGGGGTTCCTACTCAATGGTCTGAAGATGACCACAGTAGTGGTCGAAACCGGTCACCTTGTTAAATAAATCGTGATCAAGACTGTTTTTAATAGTAATTATTTACAAGACATTGATCACTGCTGTTCCCGTAATGCATTCAAAAGTAATATTGAAACATTATCAAATTATGTAGTTCATGAAATAAGTTCGTGACTTGTGGAAAACAATTTGATGCTAGATCGCAGTAAGACTCAGTTTTTACAGTTTCTAACTCACAATTCAACAAGAACTGATATTTTAATCAGACAGAATGGGCATGTTATAAGCGAGACGGAACAGTTCAAGTTCCTAGGCGTGCGGATAGATAGTAAGCTGTTGTGGAAAGCCCATGTTCAGGATCTTGTTCAGAAACTAAATGCCGCTTTATTTACCATTAGAACAGTATCTGAAATAAGTGACATTTCAACACGAAAAGTAGTCTACTTGCGTATTTTCATACGCTTATGTCATATGGTACTAGTTTTTGGGGTAATTCTTCTGATTCAAAAAGGGTATTTTTGGCTCAAAAACGGGCTGTTCGAGCTATGTGTGGTGTAAGTTCGAAAACCTTTTGTCGACCCCTATTCAATAGTCTGGGAATTTTGACATTGCCCTCACAGTATATATTTTCTTTAATGTCGTTTGTTGTTAGCAATATTAGCTTATTCCCAAGAGTTAGCAGCTTTCATTCAGTTAATACTAGGCAGAAATCAAATCTGCATGTGGAATGCACTTCCTTGACTCTTGTGCAGAAAGGAATGCAGTATTCTGCTGCATCCATTTTCAATAAGCTACCACAAGAACTCAAAAATCTTAGCAGTAGCCCAAACGCTTTTAAGTCTGATCTGAAGAGTTTCCTCACGGCTCACTCCTTCTATTCTGTCGAGGAGCTCCTGGAAAAACTAAAAAATTAAGCAAATTCCAGTGTTACATTCTTGATTTTCTTTATTTAAACTAACGACGTGTCACCTGAATATGTTTCTTATATTTCATTTTATCTGTTTCTACAATCTACAACTGAATATGTTTCTTATATTTCATTTTATCTGTTTCTACAATCGTGTTATAATTTCATGCATTGACTCGTTCCATGACCACGGAGACTTCTCCTTAATGTGGTCCCACGGAACAATAAATAAATAAATAAATAAAATAAACAATATGGACTTGCTTTTATTAAGTGATTTAAGGTGCTTCACTACTCCGGGGACGTCTACTTCTAAGTTACTCATGTTGCCAGATATTTCTTGATTCGAATTCTCGAATTCTGTTCTTTGGTGAAGAAATTTCGGAAGGCTATGTTTAGTAACTCTGCTTTAGCAGCTCTGTCATCCATAGTATTTCCAAAACTGTCACAAAGTGAAGGCGTTGATTTTGCTTTGCAGCAAGAAGACTTTACATACGACCAGAATCTCTTTGCATTTTCTACCAAATTTCGAGATAAAGTTTCGATGTGGGATCTATTATAAGCACCACGCATTGAAGTCCTCGTTGAATTTCCAGCTTCTGTAAAATGTCACCAGCTCTGTAGGTTTCGTGTTCTGTAAATTTGACATACTTCTTTTCGTTGCTTCTGCAACAGTTTGAGCCGTGCCGGCCTGCGTCCTATCGATTCTCTTCCAGAGACCGTACCCTTTCAGCACTCGTGATGCGGTCGCGAGGTGGAGCGCACGAGAGAGGTGATCGATCGAGCGAACATACGGTGTAAGGGGCAATTAGTAACAGCGTCTGGTTCGTAGTGTGCACGAAAGGCAACCTTAGCGGCGAATAATGTCGCAGCGAAATTGTCCATGCGGGTGGGCGCCGGCGGTATTGGGCGCTCTTTGGGATGGACTGCGTAGCAAAGAAGTTTGGTGATCGTTAGCCGATACATGTTGGGGATGCTGACTCGTGATATATCTTTCCGATGCTGATGGACTCAGACTTTTGACGTAATAAGGTGCTACTGTATGTACGTAATTCGTTGAAGACACATTTTCAGGCCTCAGTGTTGCAAGTGTGTTGAAGGTGAGACAAATTGCGGGGTTGATTCCCAATCGCGACACTCTGTGTACAATTTATCTTGTGGTTTCGCGCTGTGCCATTCTGACGGTAATAATTCGTGATGGCGTCCGATTGCGTCGATATTGTGATTTATCATTTAAACGCTGGAGATTACTATGTATTATGTCTTAATCTTAGTGTTTAATCTGTTTCAGAAAGCACTGTGTATATTGAACACACTGATGCACCAATGTATGGTCACTCCACCAGGTATTTCTGCAGAGTCTTCAGTGTTTGGGTCCATCAAGGACGTGTAATCCTTGTAAGGTTAATTTGTTGTTTTATGCATTTCCTTGAGGTAATCTTACGTCAGTGTGACTTGAACTGCTTGTTTTAAATACCTGAGATTTGAGTGTGATTTGGTTAGTGCTGGGAGGCAGTGCAACTTTGTTTAACGTGTTTTGGTGTAAATCTGATGTTTATTCCAATGTTGTTTTAAGTGTACTGCCTCGGGTTCATTATGGTAGGATTATTTATTGAAGGCTTTTAAGTTGTAGCGTTTTCGTTATCGTATTGGGACGTGCGATTTATTGGATCATAATTTCTTAAGATTTGTTGTATCTCCAAGCCTGGATTGTGGATTTGACCTGCGCCCTTGCGTGTCTTTCTTATTTAGTAGATTCTAACGTTCTGTTCATGTTCGAGGTACACTCTGTAACAGTTGCCTGTTCTGAAGTTAATACTGTTTCAGGGAATATGTGTAAGACAAAGTTGGCCTGAGACTTGTATATTTGCACTAATGGTCACGCCGACAAGTGGTGATCGAGCGCTGCCTGTTGTGTACGACTTTCATGTCTATACCCGGTTGGCGCCTGGAGCTCAGGTATATTCATAAAATAAACGTCGTGATCAGTCCATGGTTCACAAATTTGAAAAGGATTTCTTTACACGTAATTATTGCCTGCCCTTTTCGGCCGTTAGGTTCAGTTGTGCTTCAGATGATGGACTTGCATGTTTAAAGTTTCTTATTCCATTTATTCAGCTATGAATGAATTTGCCAAGAGTATCATTTATTGTTCGTAACTCAATTTTGTCACTGTTCTATTTGTCTTCAGTCTAGTCCTCGAGATACTTAACATCGAAAGCACTTCATTGTGATTGCATTACTATAATCCTATGAAATTTGCAATAACGTGAATTGGCTTCTGCCGTTTGATCTCTAACGATTGATCTCTATCATTTTACTGTTATTCATGGTACAGTAATCACATGAAGGTCGCATTAGCGCAAATCGGCTGCTGCAGTCCGCTGTGTAACTAGTAATTATTGTAATGACAAGCTGTTCAGGAGATTGTTATTTAATCCTAGTTTGTTGCTTTTACTGATTGTGTCTGTATCAGAATTATTGTCGCGAGGGTAAACTTGTGCTCGTGTAGATATATGGTAACCACTCATTTGGCAAAATTTTTCATTATAATTTTTATTTGAATTAACTGTTTACATGAATAAAACTTTGTGTGCAATAAAAGGTGAATGAAGTTCTCCCTCTCCCAAGGTCCAGTCCTTCCACTTAGTCCTTGATGGGCATTTTATGAGGCCCCAATATACCAGCTTGTCAGTGTTCTGACCTGTTTTGTGTACCACGGGATCAGATCCGTCGTTTATTATTTCATTGGTTATAAGTCTCTCCGTTGCTGTCGAAAATATTTCTTTGAATGAAAGTCACATCTCGTCGACACCTACGTTGATAATTTGGAAGGAGTGGAGATTGTCTCTCAGGAAGCTGTCAACCGAGATTTTATCTGCTTTTTTGAATATACAAATTCTTTAAATTATTTTTGGTTGATTTTTGAGTTACCGTAAATGTTGTTGGCTCAGGACTGTGTGTTGCTAAGAGGTCAATTGTGTTTTCACAATCGTTTACTATTACAGTGTGCTCATGAAGTCATGGCTCGAAACAAATTTCAGAGAAGACGTTTAGCTCATATTTCGGATGATGTTTGATGCATACATCCGGATTTAAGGGGCTCCGGAACGCCCTATACTTGCAATGTTAAAATAACGCTTATAAATTACATCTTTCCCCACAAAGTATTTGAGGTAGGAAGTTGAACTTTTTACAGATTATTTATTGCAATATGGGCTACAACTTAACACAGGGATTTTACAAAATTTTAGTTCAGTTACTAAAGATGATTTTTTTTCAATTGTAATGAAAATTCACAACATTTTTTTGCAATTTTCTATTTATATATTCAAAAATATACAGTTTTTTGGAAAAAGGCTGTGTTAAATTATGCAGAAGGTACTGTGTAACATTTACTGAAAGTTTGAAACAAATATGTTTGGAAGATCCTTAGAAAACATGTAATTAGTGTGAGAAAATAGAAGTTTTGGGAATTGAGCGACAAAGATTGGATTAACTTTTTAGTGCATACCAGGTCCATAGGATGGATTATCTTCATCCTCTGCGAACTCCTCCTCCAGCTTCCTCTTGTTCCTCCTCCTGTTTACTCTTGCTTGTATTTCTAGACTCTTTACAGCCCTGTCTGCAGCCCGAAGGCGTTCCTTGTCTAAAGCAAGCATCGCTCGTTGTTGTGTTCGTAGATTTTGCAACCATTTTCTTCAGTTGCAATTACTGCAACACTGTTCCAAAAGGTGGTCATGTATGAACACTTATCACATTTCAGTTGTATTTCACTAGCAAGTCCTACGTGCTTTATTATGGAGAGTTCCAGACCAACTTCACTACAATGAATACATCTTACACAGTTTGAAAAAATTCCTTTCAGAACCGACATATCAAATATTGCATTCACATCCGATTTGCCCATAAAACATTCATAGTTTTCACTCATTGAACCAAGCTTCTTCTGTGAAGTATTTTCTTTCCCACTTTGACTGCTATGGGCAGGTGTACTTGAGAGGTTAGGTTCACTCACTTGGTTATCGTCTTTATTGTTTACAGTAATAACACATACCTTTGGCTTTCCAACATTTCTCCTTTTCTTAAAAGCCTTCAGAGGATTTCTAATAACTTTACTTTTACATCATTATACTTCAACAAAACAGAGACTCAAGAAACAGAATTAATTACGAATATTTTCGAGATAACGACAGAGTAAATAAACATGAAACAATCGACAATCACACCAGCGATATATATTTAACCATCACAGGTTAGCCACAACACATACTTTATCTCACATCACTAAAATGTACCTGATGAACACGGACGTTAATAATAACACCATTTGACAGCAGTTTAACAGCGCCACAGTGGGTCACGCCCATGTAGAACACATTTCAAAAAAAATTTAGAAATAGTTGTAGTCTTCGGAATTCAATAAATTATGTACCTATTAAAAGGTAATAGTCTGCGGATTCAGAAAACTCAAAAATGTAAAAATTGAACTTTTCATGATTTTGAGCCTTTCCGGAGCCCCTTAAACAGGTATTTTTGCCAACATATCGAGAGTAAATTGAAGTGAGCACCATGATTGAATGAGTCCGGTATTTGTTTGAAATAAGGCTCACGTTTTCCATGAATCTTGCATCAGTTTTATCACTGGAGTTGAGATTTCGATAAATGAATCGATTAATTACTTTATTACGACTGCCGAGAATGACCTCTACCCGTACTAGCTCACAGCAACTAGCTGCTTCACTTTCGCTACATGATGAACTACTTCTAACAGCAACAAATACGCCACATACCAACTGCATTGAGCCTATCCTTTCTGAACACAATAAGGTTCTTTGAAAAAATTTCTGTTGAACTTATTCGGCTTCAACCAGCTATTACGATTTGAGGGTGGGTGCTTTCTATTAGATCTTTTAGCTCTGGTACTTTCCCAACGCAGCTATGACGGTATCCCACTGTTATACCGTTGGTCCCTAGACCTACGTTCCTCCTGTGTTCGACCTGAATCCTTTGAGACTGAAGCACTTCATGTGTTTCCCCGAGGCTCTGTAACTAAAAAGAATAACAATAAAAAAGAGCCCAGTCTACGCCACACCATCCCTGATACTCTTGTAGTCGTCTTACGAGTGTTACAGACACCTGACAAATTAGCGGAAACCGGAATCCCAGCAATTTATGGCGCAAGTCAGTGAATCTGCAACCTATGCGGTAACAAAACCATCTGAGCCTCTGATTGAGTCCATCAACTCGACTCTGTACCAGATGTCCGCAAACGGTCCTGTCGCCTATGCTGCTGTTTTCATCTCGCAAGCAATACTGGCAGCCTTTACTACTTCTGTTACCACTTATGATAGACACTCGAAACCAGACATAATCTCTTCGGATATAAAGCGACTCTAATCATTCACGTTTTATGAGCCACCACCTCCAGTTGGCTGCAACATGTGATATACTGGCATCTGGAAGAACCCATTCCACGTCTGGAATGACTCCAATCTGAGTGCACATTGAGCTTTCTTCTCCTCCTTGGCAGCCATGTCTCAAGGGGCTCCATAACACGCCTCACAATGGAGCTCACAGCTGCCAATGATCCCACCTTCTGCGATTGCCCAATCTTGCAGGCTGAGAGGTTTCCTCTGCACAGGACAAGCAACTGCAACGGCTGAAAGATAACGTCAGCCACAGATAGCACCAGGACCTTTTTGTCAGACTAACTGGAGAGGCCTTACGTTTGGGCCGCCGGTATATTTTCTAGCAGCCTGCCTCGCCTCGAGGCGTCCTTCCACTAGACTACAGGTGTGGTGTCAACATCAATGCGAACAGAAACTGGGATGTCCATTGGTGCAGACCGATCGGCGGAATCGTGGGTCGTGCTCGAAGTCCTACGATAGCCACAGCCGGTCCACAACAATGATCCCCATCCACTACAGCCCCAAGGTACATAACGGAAGCCTGCCCGCCTGGAGCCGATAGCGAAGTGTCAGTAACTCATTTCGCATCTGCATACGGCCATCAGAGTCCCTATTCATACTAAAGACGGTGTAAAACTACACAGACAAACAAAGGACAAGCGACACGTACTACGGAACTCTAGCATAGACACGGAGGAAGTCCAAGGATTGAGATACGCAGATATTCAAAAGCTGAACCACTAAAGCACTCAGGTGAGACTAAATAACTCGCTCCCTTTTTTTTCTGTTGTGCCATCAGTATGATTGGTTTGATGCGACCCGCCATAAAATCCTCTCCTGTGTCAACCTTTTCGTCTCAGAGTAGCACTTACGTACTATGTCCTCAATTATTTACTTGATATATTCGAGTCTGTCCTCCTCTACAGTTATTACACTCCAAAGCTCCCTCTAGTATCACAGGAATCATTCCCTGATGTCGCCTGCTTAAAACCTCCACATTCTTCTCAGAAACTCACCGATCCACCTAATTTTCAACTCTCGTCTGTAGCACCACACCTCATATGCTTTTATCCACTTCTGTTCCCATGTTTCATTACCATTTAATGTTGTGCTCCAAACGAACATTTTGAGAAATTGTTTCCTCAAATTAAGGCCTATGTTTGATGTAGTAGACTTCTCTTGGCCGCGTTCCTGCTTATGAACATGTAAAATGACACAAAACCGGTTACTTTGCGACACAAACTAAAACGCGGGAAGTTTGTCTAGTAAATATTAAATTAACATGTAAAAATTGAAAAACCTCCAAAGCACAAAGATGAACCTATATAATTCTCTCCTGTTTACGAATTTGTAAAACGTCATAAGGCCGGTTACTTCCCTGTTGCTACGTATCAGAATCGAACACAAATCAACTCCATCTACAATAGTTTAGGTATACATGCCGACGTCGCAAACAGAAAATGAAGAAATAGCGAATATTATGATTCAGTATGTAAACTAGATGAAAATCCAATAGTCTTGCGGCAATGGAGTGTAGGATGGAGTAGAAGAAAGCGTTACGGGAGAATGTGTGACTGGTAGTATGAATGAGAGAGACGAATCTGAGTTATTCAAAAAATATCAGATGGTAATAGCGAATACTCTGTTCAAGAATCACAAACGGAGGAGCTATACTTACGAATGGCCGGGTGATACAGGAAGATTTCGGTTGGATTACATTATAGTCAGGCAGAGATTCCGAAATCAGATATTGGATTTTAAAACGTACCCAACAGCAGATATAGACCCAGATCACAATTTGGTAATGAGGGAGAACAGGCTGAAGTTTAAGAGAGTCGTCAGGAAGAATCGACACCCAAGGCGTTGGATACGGAACTACTCTCTCTCTCTCTCTCTCTCTCTCTCTTCCTCTTCACCCCCCCTCCCTCTCCCTCCCCCCCTCTCTCTCCCTCTCTCTCTCTCTCTCTCTGTCAGACACACACACACACATACACACTCACACACAAAGAGAGAGAGAGAGAGAGATGTACTGAAATTTCTTTGTGCCTGTCCACCGAAATAATTCAGTAGGTGAAACTTCTTTGTGTTTACACTTCGTGTCAACTGGAGGCCCCAAGCCGTTGTTGAATCGAGCGGGCATGAAGAGTTGCACAAAGGGTCAGCTAGAACTACTGCATATTGCCATTTTCCAAACTGGGGTCTCTGGACGACGTTATTCTATTGTGCCCACATGATTTTGGACGCTCGTGCGTGTCTTCACAAGAACTTATTTACTAATATTAGTTGTTTCCTAAAGCTAAAATGGAATTTTTTTTTTTTGGTCATCAGTCTACTGACTGGTTTGATGCGGCCCGCCACGAATTCATTTCCTGTGCTAACCTCTTCATCTCAGAGTAGCGCTTGCAACCTACGTCCTCAATTATTTGCTTGACGTATTCCAATCTCTGTCTTCCTCTACAGTTTTTGCCCTCTACAGCTCCCTCTAGTACCACGGAAGTCATTCCCTCATGTCTTAGCAGATGTCCTATCATCCTGTCTCTTCTCCTTATCAGTGTTTTCCACATATTCCTTTCTTCTCCGATTCTGCGTAGAACCTCCTCATTGCTTACCTTATCAGTCTACCTAATTTTCAACATTCGTCTGTAGCACCACATCTCAAATGCTTCGATTCTGTTCTGTTCCGGTTTTCCCACAGTCCATGTTTCACTACCATACAATGCTGTACTCCACACGTACATCCTCAGAAATTTCTTCCTCAAATTAAGGCCGGTATTTGATATTAGTAGACTTGTCTTGGCCAGAAACGCCTTTTTTGCCATAGTGAGTCTGCTTTTGATGTCCTCCTTGCTTCGTCCGTCATTGGTTATTTTACTGCCTAGGTAGCAGAATTCCTTAACTTCATTGACTTCGTGACCATAAATCCTGATGTTAAGTTCGTTTTTCTCCGATTTACTCTCAAACCATACTGTGTACTTATTAGACTGTTCATTCCGTTCAGCAGATAATTTAATTCTTCTTCACTTTCACTCAGGATAGCAATGTCATCAGCGAATCGTATCATTGATATCCTTTCACCTTGTATTTTAATTCCACTCCTGAACCTTTCTTTTATTTCCATCATTGCTTCCTCGATGTACAGATTGAAGAGTAGGGGCGAAAGACTACAGCCTTGTCTTACACCCTTCTTAATACGAGCACTTCGTTCTTGATCGTCCACTCTTATTATTCCCTCTCGGTTGTTGTACATATTGTATATGACCCGTCTCTCCCTATAGCTTACCCCTACTTTTTTCAGAATCTCGAACAGCTTGCACCATTTTATATTGTCGAACGCTTTTTCCAGGTCGACAAATCCTATGAAAGTGTCTTGATTTTTCTTTAGCCTTGCTTCTATTATTAGCCGTAACGTCAGAATTGCCTCTCTCACCCCTTTACTTTTCCTAAAGCCAAACTGATCGTCACCTAGCGTATTCTCAATTTTCTTTTGCATTCTTCTGTATATTATTCTTGTAAGCAACTTCGATGCGTGAGCTGTTAAGCTGATTGTGCGATAATTCTCGCACTTGTCAGCTCTTGCCGTCTTCGGAATTGTGTGGATGATGCTTTTCCGAAAGTCAGATGGTATATCGCCAGACTCATATATTCTACACACCAACGTGAATAGTCGTTTTGTTGCCACTTGCCCCAATGATTTTAGAAATTCTTATGGAATGTTTTCTATCCCTTCTGCCTTATTTGACCGTAAGTCCTCCAAAGCTCTTTTAAATTCCGATTCTAATACTGGATCCCCTTTCTCTTCTAAATCGACTCCTGTTTCTTCTTCTATCACATCAGACAAATCTTCACCCCTCATAGAGGCTTTCAATGTATTCTTTCCACCTATATGCTCTCTCCTCTGCATTTAACAGTGGAATTCCCGTTGCACTCTTAATGTTACCACCGTTGCTTTTAATGTCACCAAAGGTTGTTTTGACTTTCCTGTATGGTGAGTCTGTCCTTCCGACAATCATATCTTTTTCGGTGTCTTCACATTTTTCCTGCAGCCATCTCGTCTTAGCTTCCCTGCACTTCCTATTTATTTCATTCCTCAGCGACTTGTATTTCTGTATTCCTGATTTTCCGGGAACATGTTTGTACTTCCTCCTTTCATCAATCAACTGAAGTACTTCTTCTGTTACCCATGGTTTCTTCGCAGGTACCTTCTTTGTACCTATGTTTTCCTTCCCGACTTCTGTGATGGCCCTTTTTAGAGATGTCCATTCCTCTTTAACTGCACTGCCTACTGCGCTATTTCTTATTGCTGTATCTATAGCGTTAGAGAACTTCAAACGTACCTCGTCATTCCTTAGTACTTCCGTATCCCACTTCTTTGCGTATTGATTTTTCCTGACTAATGTCTTGAACTTCAGCCTACTCTTCATCACTACTACTGTATATTGTGATCTGAGCCTATATTTGTTCCTGGGTACGCCTTACAATCCAGTATCTGATTTCGGAATCTCTGTCTGACCATGATGTAATCTAATTGAAATCTTCCCGTATCTCCCGGCCTTTTCCAAGTATACCTCCTCCTCTTGTAATTTTTGAACAGGGTATTCGCTATTACTAGCTGAAACTTGTTACAGAACTCAATTAGTCTTTTTCCTCTTTCATTCCTTGTCCCAAGCCCATATTCTCCTGTAACCTTTTCTTCTACTCCTTCCCCTACAACTGCATTCCAGTCGCCCATGACTATTAGATTTTCGTCCCCCTTTACATACTGCATTACCCTTTCAATATCCTCATACACTTTCTCTATCTGTTCATCTTCAGCTTGCGACGTCGGCATATACGCCTGAACTATTGTTGTCGGTGTTGGTCTGCTGTCGATTCTAATTAGAACAACCCGGTCACTGAACTGTTAACAGTAACACACCCTCTGCCATACCTTCCTATTCATAACGAATCCTACACCTGTTATACCATTTTCTGCTGCTGTTGGTATTACCCGATACTCATCTGACCAGAAATCCTTGTCTTCCTTCCACTTCACTTCACTGACCCCTACTATATCTAGATTGAGCCTTTGCATTTCCCTTTTCAGATATTCTAGTTTCCCTACCACGTTCAAGCTTCTGACATTCCACGCCCCGACTCGTAGAACGTTATCCTTTCGTAGATTATTCAATCTTTTTCTCATGGTAACCTCCCCCTTGGCAGTCCCCTCCCGGAGATCCGAATGGGGGACTATTCCGGAATCTTTTTCCAATGAAGAGATCATCATGACACTTCTTCAATTACAGGCCACATGTCTTGTGGATACACGTTACGTGTCTTTAATGCAGTGGTTTCCATTGCCTTCTGCATCCTCATGTCGTTGATCATTGCTGATTCTTCCGCCTTAGGGGCAATTTCCCACCCCTAGGACAAGAGAGCGCCCTGAACCTCTATCCGCTCATCCACCCTCTTTGACAAGGCCGTTGGCAGAATGAGGCTGACTTCCTATGCCGGAAGTCTTCGGCCGCCAATGCTGATTATTTGTCAAAATTTAGGCAGTGGCGTGGATCTTACCCGGGACCGAAGGCATTTTGATTATGAATCAAAGACGTTACCCCTAGACCACGGGCGATACAATTGTTTTATCTATTCTCTTGGAAGGCTAATTGGGGGTTTAAATAACTGTGTGCAATAAAAGCGTTAAACGTTGTTCATTGAAATGTAATTATGTATGCCTGTAAAGCCCAGCACTACCACTCTATTGTTACGTGCCATACTAACAATCCTACCTCACAGGTTTACATCCTTCACCACCTCATCTCCTACCTTGTAAACGCTATGGTGTTCGTACTAACCTTAGGACCGATCGAGGTTGCACAGTGGCTAGCACACTGGACAATGGATCGAATTACTTTCAGGCCATCCAGATTCAATATTTACGCGATTTTCCTAAATCGGGAAAGGCAAGAGCCCTAATGGATCCTTTCAGACATCCAAGACCGTTTTCCTTCCCCATTCTTCCCTAAACCAAGTTTGTGTTCCGTCTGAAATGACCTCGTTGCCAATGGGACGTTAAATATGAGGGCCACTCCGATAGTAAAGTCCGATCGAGCGCAGAATAACAACGACTGTGAAGATCCAATGACGGTTTGCACTCATGCTTTGGGCAGTGTATCCAGTAAGCCTGTCGATCGCGGTATGTCGCTCTTCTCAGACCTGAGTACATGGTGAGCACGTAAAGACGCCTAGTACAATAGTTTCCCGCTGCGAAGTTTCTCCTGATTTCCTGCAACTCCACGTAACTTCCCTGTCATGCATTTTTTCTTCATGGCAATTCTATGCAGCACACTGCAGGAGTGAGGATGCCCCTGCACCATCGTTTTCGATGGGAAATCTTCGACCATCCATCATAGAGTCCGTGCGTCGTTCAATCTGACTTTCATCCACGCTCACATGCTCCACTGCCACGTTGGCACAGACAACGTGCTGCATACCAGAACAAGGTATTGGCTGAAAGCACAGGCCGTTGCCTTCTCTGACGAGGGTATTTGGAAGTTGGTATAGTGCTACGACAAATGTCTGAGTCGGAGCGGCAACTGTGTACAGAAGAAGTTGGAAAATGTAGCTGACGGTTGGAAATAAAACAATTTTTATTTTCCCAGTGGTATCCATTTCGAGACGGATCGAAACTTACTTTGCGAACAGCTCTCGTACAAATATTCCTTCTCCCAGTCTTAGGAACTATTTACCCTTCGCTACAGTTAAAACAGTATGTAATGTAATACAATTTTATTGTTTAGTGCAACTGCAAGTTGCAAGTTGCAAAAATGACTGTGTGGACGATGTGGACTATTCTACACCTTATTTTAGATCTATGTGACGATGCTGTGCTGAGTATATTTATATGTTTTGACAATGCCATTACCGCCTTATCACTTTAGGACATGGTGTAGAAAAGATATGAGGATGGTCATTACTGACTGAAACCGGTCATCGTCAAAAGAATTGATATTGTGATCAAGGATTGGAATAAAAAACATTTAGCGTTATTATGTAGCGACACATTTCAAAAGCTTCACTTCTCTTCTTTCACAAACAATTTACCGTCCACATTACAGTCCCATATAAGGCTAAATTCCGTACGAATACATTCAATAACAATTTCCCAGTGTTTAAATTTATATTCGCTATTAACAAATTTCCCTTTCTTCTGAAATGTTTGTGTAACTATTGCCAGTCTGAAATTTACATCTTCTCTATTTTGGCCACCGTCAGTTGTCTCGTTAAACAGATAACAAAACTCATGCACTTCTGTAGTGTCTCATTTTCTTATCTAATATCCTCAGCATTGCTTGATTTAATGTAAATGAATTCCATTACCATCGTTTTACCGCTGGTTGATGGTCATCTTACAACTTCTCATCAAAGCGCTGTCAATTGGGTTCAAGCCGTTCTTCGTCCTTTGTGGTCTCTGATAGAAATAAAGTGCCGTTGTCAGAAGTAGCTCTTTTCCCTGAACCTTCACTACCTTACTAAGTTTCTCCTTGGTTTCCTTCACAATTCGCTCACCATACAGATTGAATAATATCGAGATTAGGCAAATTGTTTACCCTTGGATTTTATTGGACTGTTATAATACTTTCTATATCGAAGTGTGTATGTCCATGAATTATCATAAAACATTTGACCATATAATAGCATACTTAGTTATTGTATCGTTTTATCTGATTTATGCCGTTGTAATGCAAAGCATAGTGGAAGGCATACGAATCACTGCAAGACAATACTACGGCTGCGATGACAGTGTATGTTATTTATTTATTTATTTATTGTGTTCCGTGGGACTATGGGGGCGAAGGCAGCCTGGTCATGAGACGCATCTGTTTATAATTTGTGGAAAACTGATTAGAAAATTTATGAGCAAAAAAATTTATAGTTAATGAAACAGGAGAAAGTATGAGAGGCAGTACCTGTATCAGAACAAACAGCACATCACGTACGAAAGCTCTCCACTTCTACGAGGAAATGTTGTGCAGAATATAAGGAGTACAGCACATGGGTACTTTTTACTTAGATTTCAGTGTTCAGTTTTTTCCGTTCTGCCTGGAACCTATTGAAAGTGAAACCTACTGCATAGGGAACACCTGTATAGTTCTTAAGCCAGTGTTTTCCTTGTGCATATCGTTTTGTCTTCTAATGTGAACTGCAAGTCCATTGCAGTCAAATGACGCCAACAACAAATCCCATGACAGAACATATGTACAGAGATAAATGAATTAGAATCCCGTGACTGCAGAATTACACCATACATGATGTTCAGGACCTGAGGTGGCAAATAATTTTGGCCATCCTATTCTGGGTTAAGAATAAGCATATTAGTGAGTACCCAGAAGAGTCTCAAAATGTAAAATCACGCTAGATAACAGAGCGAAAGTAAACAAAGAGGTTATCACGTTACAGAGACAGTGGATATTGCTCATATAGGACAGACGGTGGCATTCGGAGCCTGCACCAGATATTGAACGTGACAGTTCCAAGAAATTCTTCCATCTGCGCTTATGTCTGCGAATTTCTGTGATCGATGACACTAAGTCCATTTGCGAGTGGAATAGGAAAGGAAGTAACCAACAGTGGTACATAGTACCCTCTTCCACACACAATATGGTAGCTTGCGCAGAATGTATGTGGATGCAGAAAATCATACGAGAGTAAAACATCGCTTTTATCAGAATTCCTTGTCAGAAACTGTACGCAGTGTATTTTATTGCAAATGAGCATTAATATGTTCCCTAGAAGACACGTACTGATGTTACGGACTATTAAAACTATTAAAGCTATGTGCAAGACCGAGACTCGAACTCGGGCCCTTTGCCTTTCGCGGGCAAGTGCTCTACCGGCTGAGGTACCCAAGCACGACTCACGACCTGTCCTAACAGCTTCAATTTTGCCAGTTCCTCGTCTCCTACCTTCCAAACTTCACTGAAGCTCTTATGCGATCCTTGCAGAACTAGAACTCCTGAAAGAACGGATAATTGCGGAGACATGGCTTAGCCACAGCCTGGGGGATGTTTCAAAAATGAAAATTTCACTCTGCAGTGGAGTGTGCGCTGATATGAAACTTCCTGGCAGATTAAAACTGTGTGCCGGACCGAGACTCGAACTCGGGACCAATGCCTTTCGCGGGCAAGTGCTCTACCGACTGAGCTATCCAAGCACATCCCAGGACCCCCCCCCCCCCCCCCCCTCACAGCTTCAATTCTGCCAGTAACTCGTCTCCTACCTTCCAAACTTCACAGAAGCTCTTTTGCGAACCTAGCAGAACTAGCACACTTATTAGAAAGGATATTGCAGGAACATGGTTTAGTCACAGCCTGGGAGATGTTTCCAGAATGTGATATTCATCCTGCAGCAGAGTATGCACGACTCACGACTCACGACCCGTCCAAACAGCTTCGCAGGTCGTGATTATGTAGCTCAGACGTTAGAGCACTTACCCGCGGAAGGCAAAGGGCCCTAGATTGAGTCTCGGTGCGGTACACAGTTTTAATCTGCCTGGAAGTTTCATATCAGCGCACGCTCCACTGCAGAATGAAAATGTCATTCTGTTTATGGACTATACTGTTAGCTACATCTTTTGCATTACGTTCCATCTCTTTCATAACTGTGTTATCAGCAAATAATCGTCTCTCATCTTTAGAGGAAAATCACTGATGTAAATCAGAAAAAAGTAATGGACCCATAACAGAACCCTAGTCACAGCCTGGGAGATGTTTCCAGAATGTGATATTCATCCTACAGCAGAGTATGCACGACTCACGACTCACGACCCGTCCAAACAGCTTCGCAGGTCGTGATTATGTAGCTCAGACGTTAGAGTACTTACCCGCGGAAGGCAAAGGGCCCTAGATTGAGTCTCGGTGCGGTACACAGTTTTAATCTGCCTGGAAGTTTCATATCAGCGCACGCTCCACTGCAGAATGAAAATGTCATTCTGTTTATGGACTATACTGTTAGCTACATCTTTTGCATTACGTTCCATCTCTTTCATAACTGTGTTATCAGCAAATAATCGTCTCTCATCTTTAGAGGAAAATCACTGATGTAAATCAGAAAAAAGTAATGGACCCATAACAGAACCCTATGGCACCCCTTTACTTTATATAACCAAAGTTACGTTTTGATTAGATTAGATTAGATTTACTATCATTCCAATTGATCCGTAGTGAGGAGGTCCTCCAGGATGTGGAAAATGTCAGGAAAACAACAATATATGACAAATATTTACAACTGAAACTCTTCATCTCTTTCATGTCACTGGAAGACAATCCTCTGTTTCCTGTTTTCAAGATGTTGTGTGGATAAATGTTGAGCTTTTTCTGTCACCTCAGTGTATAGTGAACAAAACAAACGAGGCGAAAGTGTTAATCAGACACAACAAGAAAAATACCTCTTTGACCGTTGTTCAAGAGCACTGCCCCATAGCTTCATCGCGTCGCGCGTGACGTATGAACTTTGGCGTGCGGCCGCCCGCGTGGGCCGCCACTGACAGACGTACTGTGCTGTGCTGTACTGCGACGCGCCGTCCCTGCCGGACTGGGCGGCGAGCATTAGTTTTGGAGGAGGGCGTCAGGCGCAGCGGCAGAGTGGCCGTGGGCGGCCTCCGGCCTCGTATTTCAGGGGTGGGCGGCCGCGCCGATTAATAATGGCCGACGCTAATGTGATGAATGAAGTGCCATCGCTCACAATTAGACGCTCGCCAGACCGCCGGCTGCGTGCACACGCACGCGCCTAGCGTCCCCGCCGTGCGATTCATCACCGCCGTCGCCGGCAGGTGCGTCGCGACGCGTCAAACCGCGCCCAGCGACCGGCTCGACAGCCCGCCGTCCGGGGTCATCGCTGCAGTCTGTCCGGAGGTGTAAAAACTCTCATTCCAGCCCGCCTGCCCCTGTCTCTACCGCAACCACTAGAGCAGCTCAACCTGCGCAGCGTAACTCTTAGAGTACGTCTGTACTGAAGCGCAGCAGTTGAAACAGACTAACTTGGGTTTCCGGAAGCTGCGCGGGATTAGCCGAGCGATCTAAGGCGCTGCAGACATGGACCGTGCTGCTGGTCCCGGCGAAGGTTCGAAAAAAATGGTTCAAATGGCTCTGAGCACTATGGGACTTAACTTCTGAGGTCATCAGTCCCCTGGAAAATAGAACTACTTAAACCTGACTAACCTAAGGACATCACACACATAAATGCCCGAGGCAGGATTCGAACGTGCCACCGTAGCGGTCTCGCGGTTCCAGACCGTAGCGTCTAGAACCGCTCGGCCACTCCGGCCGGCCGCGGAGGTTCGAGTCCTCCCTCGGGCATGGGTGTGTGTGTTTGTCCTTGGGACAATTTGTACAGAAACCAGATGGCAGTTATATGAGTCGAGGGACATGAAAGGGGCGCAGTGGTTGGAAAGGGAGTGAGACAGGGTTGTAGCCTCTCCCCAATGTTATTCAATCTCTATATTGAACAAGCAGTGAAGGAAACAAAAGAAAAATTCGGGGTAGGCATTAAAATCCATGGAGAAGAAATAAAAACTTTGAGGTTCGCCGATGACATTGTAATTCTGTCAGAGACAGCAAAGGACTTGGAAGAGTAGTTGAACGGAATGGATAGTGTCTTGAAAGGAGGATATAAGATGAACATCAACAAAAGCAAAACAAGGATAATGGAATGTAGTCGAATTAAGTCGGGTGATACTGAGGGAATTAGATTAGGAAATGAGACACCTAAAGTAGTAAAGGAGTTTTGCTATTTGGGGAGCAAAATAACTGATGATAGTCGAAGTAGAGAGGATATAAAATGTAGACTGGCAATGGCAAGGAAAGCAATTCTGAAGAAGAGAAATCTGTTAACATCGAGGATAGGTTTAAGTGTCATGAAGTCGTTTCTGAAAGTATTTGTATGGAGTGTAGCCATGTATGGAAGTGAAACATGGACGATAAATAGTTTGGACAAGAAGAGAATAGAAGCTTTCGAAATGTGGGGCTAGAGAAGAATGCTGAAGATTAGATGGGTAGATCACATAACTAATGAGGAAGTATTGAATAGGATTGGAGAGAAGAGAAGTTTGTGGCACAACTTGACTAGAAGAACGGATCGGTTGGTAGGACATGTCCTGAGGCATCAAGGGATCACAAATTTAGCATTGGAGGGCAGCGTGGAGGGTAAAAGTCGTAGAGGGAGACCAAGAGATGAATACACTAAGCAGATTCAGAAGGATGTAGGTTGCAGTAGGTACTGGGAGATGAAGAAACTTGCACAGGATAGAGTAGCATGGAGAGCTGCATCAAACCAGTCTCAGAACTGAAGACGACAACAGCAACAAGTACTGTGTAAACTTAGCGACTGAAGACCTTAGCAGTTAAGTCCCATAAGATTTCACACACATTTGAACTTTTTTTTTTGTTTCCGCAAGCCTGGCAAGCTTCACGGGACCCCGTCAGCCAGCTGCACCTGACAACAGGTTGCGAGGACCGCCCAGCGTGACTGGAGGATAGCCAAGTATATGGTTGATTGGGCAGTTTCACTGCAGCTCATTTGTCATAACTTGTGCAAGCATCAAAATGACTAAACTAAAATTAGAGGTGTTTGAGGAGAAATTAAGACTTGGGGAATATATGACAGTTAGGAAATAGAGTCCAAGTCCAGAAGGGAAAATGTTTTCGTGTGTTTATGCGGCAACTTCAAATAAATCGGTAAATGTGTCTCGATCCAACTTGCGTAAAAAGCTACTAAACACCCATTCTGGAACATTGAGCATGTTACATGTTTGTAAATTAGACCAGTAGCTTCCTCACTTCATATTTTGAAAGAGGACGGAGGCTTAGTGAGTCACAAGTGAGCGGAAATGTGTGTCAGGAATCTCAGGCACTTTAACAGCGTATAGGCTTTCCAAATTTAGGGCAAACATTGGTTAAAATAGGAAAAAAATACAGCTGTAGTGTGTGCAAAAAACTAAATTCTGGTAGTAGGTAATGCCGTGCTAGGAAAGCTTAGTAAGGAAAAAAGCTGCTTCTTCTATACATATAGTGTTTAGATTAACTTAATATGAAAAACGAACTTCTTGTTTGCTAAAATGCCTTTAGGGAATTTGGAATGCACTATTTTGACGACTTAGAATGAATTCAGTGGACACGGAATAGACATCGCGGAAAAATGAGTTAAACCCGGTATAAATGGTGTCACACTTGGCTGAAACACAACTTAGGTTACATAAACTATACTTTCAAAATGTTAATTTAGTTGGCGTTACAGTGTAAACCCCCCCCCCCCATGAAACATGGACCTTGCCGTTGGTGGGGAGGCTTGCGTGCCTCAGCGATACAGATAGCCGTACCGTAGGTGCAACCACAACGGAGGGGTATCTGTTGAGAGGCCAGACAAACGTGTGGTTCCTGAATAGGGGCAGCAGTCTTTTCAGTAGTTGCAAGGGCAACAGTCTGGATGATTGGCTGATCTGGCCTTGTAACAATAACCAAAACGGCCTTGCTGTTGTGGTACTGCGAACGGCTGAAAGCAAGGAGAAACTACAGCCGTAATTTTTCCCGAGGGCATGCAGCTTTACTGTATGATTAAATGATGATGGCGTCCTCTTGGGTAAAATATTCCGGAGGTAAAATAGTCCCTCATTCGGATCTCCGGGCGGGGACTACTCAAGAGGATGTCGTAATCAGGAGAAAGAAAACTGGTGTTCTACGGATCGGAGCGTGGAATATTAGATCCCTTAATCGGGCAGGTAGGTTAGAAAATTTAAAAAGGGAAATGGATAGGTTAAAGTTAGATATAGTGGGAATTAGTGAAGTTCGGTGGCAGGAGGAACAAGACTTCTGGTCAGGTGACTACAGGGTTATAAACACAAAATCAAATAGGGGTAATGCAGGAGTAGGTTTAATAATGAATAGGAAAATAGGAATGCGGGTAAGCTACTACAAACAGCATAGTGAACGCATTATTGTGGCCAAGATAGATACGAAGCCCACACCTACTACAGTAGTACAAGTTTATATGCCAACTAGCTCTGCAGATGACGAAGAAATTGAAGAAATGTATGATGAAATAAAAGAAATTATTCAGATAGTGAAGGGAGACGAAAATTTAATAGTCATGAGTGACTGGAATTCGAGTGTAGGAAAAGCGAGAGAAGGAAACGTAGTTGGTGAATATGGATTGGGGCTAAGAAATGAAAGAGGAAGCCGCCTGGTAGAATTTTGCACAGAGCACAACATAATCATAGCTAACATTCGGTTTAAGAATCATGAAGGAAGGTAGTATACATGGAATAACCCTGGAAATACTAAAAGGTATCAGATACATTATATAATGGTAAGACAGAGATTTAGGAACCAGGTTTTAAATTGTAAGACATTTCCTGGGGCAGATGTGGACTCTGACCACAATCTATTGGTTATGACTTGTAGATTAAAACAGAAGAAACTGCAAAAAGGTGGGAATTTAAGGAGATGGGATATGGATAAACTGAAAGAACCAGAGGTTGTACAGAGTTTCAGGGAGAGCATAAGGGAACAATTGACAGGAATGGGGGAAAGAAATACAGTAGAAGAAGAATGGGTAGCTTTGAGAGATGCAGTAGTGAAGGCAGCAGAGGATCAAGTAGGTAAAAAGCCGAGGGCTAGTAGAAATCCTTGGGTAACAGAAGAAATGTTGAATTTATTCACGAAAGGAGAAAATATAAAAATGCACTAAATGAAGTAGGCGAAAAGGAATACAAACGTCTCAAAAATGAGATCGACAGGAAGTGCAAAATGGCCAATCAGGCTTGGCTAGAGGACAAATGTAAGGAGGTAGAGGCGTATCTCATTAGGGGTAAGATAGATACTGCCTACAGGAAAATTAAAGAGACCTTTGGAGATAAGAGAACCACTTGTATGAACATCAAGAGCTCAGGTGGAAACCCAGTTCTAAGCAAAGAAGGGAAAGCAGAAAGGTGGAAGGAGTATATAGAGGGTCTATACAAGGGCGATGTACTTGAGGACAATATTATGGAAATGGAAGAGGATGTAGATGAAGATAAAATGGGAGATACGATACTGCGTGAAGAGTTTGACAGAGCACTGAAAGACCTGAGTCGAAACAAGGCCCTCGGAGTAGACAACATTCCATTGGAACTACTGACGGCCTTGGGAGAGCCAGTCCTCACAAAACTCTACCATCTGGTGAGCAAGATGTATGAAACAGGCGAAATACCCTCGCACTTCAAGAAGAATACAATAATTCCAATCCCAAAGAAAGCAGGTGTTGACAGATGTAAAAATTACCGAACAATCAGTTTACAAGCCACAGCTACAAAATACTAACACGAATTCCTTACAGACGAATGGAAAAACTAGTAGAAGCCAACCTCGGGGAAGATCAGTTGAAAGGTGGCTACCCTGAGTCACAGCGCCAGAGATCGCGCCAAAGAGTTTTATTCCGTCGCCTCCACTGGCAGTGCTTGTTCTGAAGTAGTTGTGGTGAGTGCTTTGCTGAGAGGATGTTGATAGCTGTATTATTTGAGGCCATGTCGTGTGCAGTTGTTTTGATGGGCTAGACAGCAGATGTTGTTGGACTGGAGATGTTGTAATGATCAGAGTGTATTTTTAGTCAATATATATGAAGGTAAAAAACATTTTTTTATTTTTTTTTAAATTTCCTAACTAACAATGTCCCTTGGTCACAGGTTCAGTCAACAAAGCATCTGGCTTGTGCTAATGTATTAGAGTGTAATTCTGGTTTCTATGTGCAATCATAGTATTTCTGTTTTTCTTTAATTACTTCATTGTAAATGGCGTTTAAAGCATCTTGTCGTATTGAGGAAGAACCGTGCCAGATGTGTACGTTGAATCACACTTCCACACACAGAACAGCTACGCTTGTGCCTTGTTGTTTCGTAGCTTTCATTGTTACTGGGGACTTAATTAACTAATTGTGTTAACGAAATTTCGTTTCATTCTTTGTTGTTATTCTATGCAGTCAGATTGCGTACTAATACTAGTCAGGGCCAACCGGTTACGAGACTGCGTAACCGAACAGACAGCTAGTAAATCAAAAAATTAAAATTATTTGCATTATATTTAATTAAGCCCCCATGCACAGTTTGGATTACGTAGAAACACTGGAACATGTGAGGCAATACTGACCTTACGACTTATCTTAGAAGAAAGATTAAGGAAAGGCAAACCTACGTTTCTAGCATTTGTAGACTTAAGGAAAGCTTTTGACAATGTTGACTGGAATACTCTCTTTCAAATTCTAAAGGTGGCAGGGGTACAATACAGGGAGCGAAAGGCTATTTACAATCTGTACAGAAACCAGAATCTGTATATTGAGCAAGCAGTAAAGGAAACAAAAGAAAAATTCGGAGTAGGTATTAAAATCCATGGAGAAGAAATAAAAACTTTGGGGTTTGCCGATGACATTGTAATTCTGTCAGAGACAGCAAAGGACTTGGAAGAGCAGTCGAATGGGATGGACAGTGTCTTGAAAGGAGGATATAAGATGAACATCAACAAAAGCAAAACGAGGATAATGGAATGTAGTCGAATTAAGTCGGGTGATGCTGAGGGAATTAGATTAGGAAATGAGACACTTAAAGTAGTAAAGGAGGTTTGGTATTTGGGGAGCAAAATAACTGATGATGGTCGAAGTAGAGAGGATATAAAATGTAGACTGGCAATGGCAAGGAAAGCGTTTCTGAAGAAGAGAAACTTGTTAACATCGAGTATAGATTTAAGTGTCAGGAAGTCATTTCTGAAAGTATTTGTATGGAGTGTAGCCATGTGAAACATGGACGATAAATAGTTTGGACAAGAAGAGAATAGAAGCTTTCGAAATGTGGTGCTACAGAAGAATGCTGAAGATTAGAGGGTAGATCACATAACTAATGAGGAAGTATTGAATGGATTGGGGAGAAGAGAAGTTTGTGGCACAACTTGACCAGAAGAAGGGATCGGTTGGTAGGACATGTTCTGAGTCATCAAGGGATCACAAATGCAGTATTAGAGGGCAGCGTGGAGGATAAAAATCGTAGAGGGAGACCAAGAGATGAATACAGTAAGCACATTCAGAAGGATGTGGGTTGCAGAAGGTACTGGGAGATGAAGAAGCTTGCACAGGATAGAGTAGCATGGAGAGCTGCATCAAACCAGTTTCAGGACTGAAGACCACAACAACAAAAACAACAGTGTAACAGACATCTCCAGGTCCTTAGGTGCAAAAGATTTCGATTTTGAGAGGCGGTTGTACTTCCTACATGTATTAGAGGTGACCTGATCGTAGTTCCACTTGAGAGTAGACAATACTCGTCGAAAGAGGGTGAAGATGCAGAGAAAACCGTTTGTATTAATACAAATAAGTAAGCCCTAAATGCATCGAAAAAAAGACAAGTAAATTCATTCATTTTGCGGCCTAAAGTTACGCAAAATGCGTATATATTTCATTTAGTCGCATCTTGTGACACTGGACTACAGAAAGACTTTTCATCAACTTATTAAGCGTATTCGTAAGACTACAATGAAAGCGCACAGAATAGACTGCTACATATCGTAGACCAACAGGATGGCAGGTAGACTGGCAAGCCAGATTCCTTTCGGGTTGGACATAGCTGGCTTAGGAAGTGAAGCAGTCTGCCTGTTCTGCTCATAATGTGTGGCAGCTAGACTGCCTGGCTAACATACAAGGACGGGCAGGTTAACAGCGGAATCTGACACCTCTGAATCTGTCCCTTCATTGCGTTGGAATACGACACGATAACCTCATCCACATTTACTTGATGTGACAGCAAAGCAGTAACTAGCAGCCGGCCGGAGTGGCCGAACGGTTCTAGGCGCTGCAGTCTGGAACCGCGCGACAGCTACGGTCGCAGGTTCGATTCCTGCCTATGGCATGAATGTGTGTGATGTCCTTAGTTTAGTGAGGTTTAAGTACTTCGAAGTTGTAGGGTACTGATGACCACAGAAGTTAAGTCCCATAGTGCTCAGAGCCATTTGAACCAAGTAACTAGCAAGTAACACAGAAATGTGTGTCTACTCCCCTTGAACTTACAGTTAGCGATGTGCAGTGCCTCCATCGGTCACTGTCGAACTTCCCTGGGGAAACATTAGTGCCCCTGAAGTTCATATGGTTCCTATGGATCTAAGAGGTATGGGACTTAATGTTGTGGGTTGGCAGGAGAGCCAACACCGGGTTACCAGAGGAAGCAGAAAGGCACGCGTTTTAGCTCACGCAGGCTGGCGTGAGGTCTGGAACAGGAAAAGGAAATTAGAATTTAGAAAAACGGACGTAGCTGGTGGAATACTTAACTTTAATCCGTTAATGAAGAACGTCGGTCTTGCCGGTACATGATTTACAATATCAATGGTAACTGATAATGGCGCCTTGCTAGGTCGTAGCAAATGACGTAGCTGAAGGCTATGTTAAACTATCGTCTCGGCAAATGAGAGCGTATTTTGTCAGTGAACCATCACTAGCAATGTCGGTTGTACAACCGGGGTGAGTGCTAGGAAGTCTCTCTAGACCTGCCGTGTAGCGGCGCTCGGTCTGCAATCACTGGTAGTGACGACACGCGGGTCCGACGTATACTAACGGACCGCGGCCGGTTTAGAAGGCTACCACCTAGCAAGTGTGGTGTCTGGCGGTGACACCACACTTAACATCTGAGGTAATCAGTCCCCTATACTTAGAACTACTTAAACCTAACTAACCTAAGGACATCACACACAGCCATGCACGAGGCAGGATTCGAACCTGCGAACGTTGCAGCAGCGCGGTTCCGGACTGAAGCGCCTAGAACCGCTAAGCCACAGCGGCCGGCTCCTGGAGTTCCTCATGGGTAGTCACATTGGTCTTTACCATTCACGGTATACTTCAGCTTGCATTGTTAAACACGTAAGACATCCTTTTAAGAAAGCTCATCTCCCAAGGAATGACAGAGGGGTTACTTCAATCTCCTGTCAATGACAAAAGGCAGGGAAAATTTTTGGTCGAATTCATTTGAAAGAAGACCCACTTAAAATATTTTGTTTCCACTAATATACGGGGGTAGGTCAAAAACTATCCGCAACGTTGATATAAAAACGGAAATGACCTGCATTTTTTTCCAGTTTTAGGTACTTTTCGTTGCTGAAGCAATCTATGATAAATTGCTGCTAGCGGAGGAGGAAGTTGTTTCGCATAACGTTTATAGAATCTTATAGGTATCTCATCTCGCCCTGATGCCTTTCTACTACTAATCTTTTGTAGCTGGTTTTCAATTCCACAATCGGTGATCTCAATATCTGCCATTCCGACGTTGGTACGACAGTTGAAAGGAGTGTCAGTGTTACTATCTTGCGTGTTGGAACAATATCGGAGGACCGAATTCACTAGGTCGGCCTTCTCTCTGTTAGCTTCCGTTTCGGTGCCGGTGTGGTCGCTGAGAGAATGAAAACATGATTTTGACCCACTTACTGATTTTACATACGACCAAAGTCTCTTAGGGTTTTTACTCAGGTCGGTTGACAACTCTTACTTTCAAAATCATTGAACGCTTTTCTCATTGCTCTCTTCACTCTCATTTTCGCTTTGTTCAGCTTTCGTTTGTTAGCTAAATATTTACTTCTCTACAATCTGAGATGAAGTGCTCTGTTTTAGGTAGCATTTTTTTTAACATGACTGTACAACTATGGTGGATTTTTCCTTAATCGGAACATAATTGTCTAGTGCATATTGAACGATACATTTGAATTTTTTTTATTTGTTCTCCACAACCTCGTTCTCATCAGCGAACATTTTATACTGACTGCTGAGATATTTTGAAATTTGAATCCTGTCACCCTTGCTGAGCAAATTTGTCTTCCTACCTTTCTTAACATTCGTTGTAGGACCCGTCGTCATAGATGCTGTCACAGCTTTATTATCACTGATACCCCCCTGCGTTAACTGATTCGATAAGTTCGGGTCTGTTTGTTACCAGGAGGTCTAAGACGTTACCCTCACGAGTTGGTTCTCTAACTATCATCTCAAGGTAATTTTCGGACAAGACATCCAGAACAATGGCACAAAAATCCCTGTCTCTGGCGCCAATTTTTATGGCACAACACTCCCAAAACGTACCTGTCAAGTTGAAGGAAATCCCTATTACAGCCGGTCGTGAGATGTCCTTAGATTAGTTAAGTTAAAGTAGTTGTAAGTTCTACGGGACTGATGACCTCATATGTTAAGTCCCACAGTGCTCAGAGCCCTATTACAACGGCATGATCAGCAAAATTACTAACGATATTCTCCAAGTTCTGTCTGAAGCGCTCTACAACTACAGATCCTGACGCAGATGGTGTATAAAAGCATCCGATCACCATTTTTGATCGTTCTTTGATACTCAGTTTCACCTAGATTATTTCACATTCTGAATCCGTCATAACCTCGTTAGATTTTATCGAATTTTTTACTGCAATGAACACTCCGCCACCAAATGACGCTGCTCTCAGTCGTTAAGTGACAGCCGTAGACCACTGTTTTGTCCGTGGTAGGAGGTCCTGCCTGACATCTGGTATTCTCGGAAACTTTTGACATTTGGATCCTGGGCCGGCCGCGGTGGTCTAGCGGTTCTAGGCGCGCAGTCCGGAACCGCGTGACTGCTACGGTCGCAGGTTCGAATCCTGCCTCGAGCATGGATGTGTGTGATGTCCTTAGGTTAGTTAGGTTTAAGTAGTTCTAGGGGACTAATAACCACAGTAGTTAAGTCCCATAGTGCTCAGAGCCATTTGGATCCTGGAATATTTGAGTCACTAACGATTTCCGAAATGGAATGTCCCATGCGTCTAGCTCCATCTAGTTCAAAGTCTGTTACTCCCGTAGTGCGGCCATAATAACGTCGGAAACTTCTTTACATGCGTCACCTGACTGCAGATGACAGCTCTGTCAACGCACTGCCCTTTTATACCTTGTGGTCACGATACCATCGCCATCGGAAGATGTTCATATCACTTCCCCCGGATTGTGCACGGGAACAACGCTTCCAAAGGTACACTCGACTTTTGGCGCCTACTGATGACGACACATGCAGCTTTCACCCGCCACCCGAAGTACAGAACTCATTTCGCAAATTATTTAGGTTCATTATGAGCAGGAGGATCCGCAAATAATGAACCTAAATAATTTGCGAAACGAGTTTAGTACTTCGGGTCGTGGCTGAAAGCTGCATGTGTCGTCATCAGTAGGGACCAAAAGTCGAGTGTGCCTTTGGGAGCATCGCAGAATATGTAGTAAAGAGCCATGCCTTTTAGCCAGTTAACGGCGTTCGTCCTGGTTGATGGAAAGTATACGTCGTCGGGGCGCAATATATCATCAGGGGAGATAGACTCCGGCAATCGCCGCAAGAGTAATGCCAGCATGCGCTGCGTCAGTAGCCAGCACTCACTGGTCGCGGCACAAGTCAGACGGTGTGCGTCCGAGTGAACGACTGAGCATGTCGGACACAAGGGGTCGTCCGTCAGATCTGTGGAATGTAGCCTCTGACGAGTAGCGAACTTCCCATTCACAACCGCGTACCACAATGAACGTACCGTCGTAGGTAGGAAAGGTGTGTGTACCGCTCGCCACACCGTGTTCCAGGCAACTTCAGGATGTCTGTGGGCGACCGTATTTACAGGTTGCTGCTGTTGATAGAGGCGATAATAGTCTTTCGTGCCGGGCTTCCGTGTCGTCGGAAGTTATGATCGTAAGTAGCTGAAGTCAATCAAGAACTCTCTGATGTGGGTGAGTTCCGGTGAAATGTGTCCCACAGAAACCGGGGGATGCAGACAATGTGGTGCCACTTCCGCTATGAGGGTGCCCGTCAGAGTGGCGTGGGCAGAGGTCCATGTGCGACGCATAGTGTTGAGATACAGCGATCGCGCACGGTTATATACATGAATTAAACCGATACCGCCCGGCCGCTGCGGCAGTGTCAGGGTGGCGTATCGGACTTTAGAAACAAGACCGGTGCTTACGAAATGTCCATATGCTGCTTGAAATCTGTCGGCCACCGTAGCCGTCAAGGGAAGGACATGCGCAAAATAGTTCAGTTTTGAGACAATATAGCTATTGACTTAACGTGTTCTGAGGAGCACATCCAAGAGACGCAATTTGTTGTCCTGCAGCAGAGTACGTGTCTAGTGTAGGAGCCGGCGGTAGTAGCCGCCGCCGTGCGGCGGACATAGCTATAGAATTGCGCTTCTAAACACTTGAGTACGGGCACCTTGACAAAGGGCACCGCCGTTGCGTGGGAAAGCCAGCTCCGACATCCATGTATTTTGTCTTCTTCACGTTGATGACGCTCCCAGCGACCGCCCCGTACTGGCGTAGCCACTGTAGCGCCATATACATTTCATCCTCTGATCTGGCCAGGAACACCACACATCTGAGCCACCGAGGACACACATAAATGGCGCGACTGCAAGGACTTATCCCTTGCACGTTTCCCGTGAGACATTCCCAACTGTCCACAATCTACATACGTAATGTACCTAATAGATATTTGCCCATTACATGTGCACACTAAGGTGACGATTCACGTAAGAGTTCGGGCAACTTGTGCACATTCGTACAGACGAAGGTCAATGGCTCGGTAGCCTTTAACTATATATATATATATATATGAAGATATTAA
Source organism: Schistocerca serialis cubense (assembly GCF_023864345.2). NCBI lineage: Eukaryota > Metazoa > Arthropoda > Insecta > Orthoptera > Acrididae > Schistocerca > Schistocerca serialis. Next base: position 1,218,168,749 of record NC_064638.1, on the reverse strand, counting down.
CTGTTTTCGAAAGAACAGATACCATTGACGACAGTGCAGCTTCTCTAGAATAAACGATAATTAATTGAAACCCCCAGCTGCCGAGACGTGTTGTTGATATACCTCGATGAGGACAGCTGAAAATGTGTGCACCGACCGGGACTCGAACGCGGGATCTCCTGCTTACATGAAAGACGCTATATGCTCCCTGAACAAAAAGCCTTGTGCAGTAATGTCCGACCTGCGAGGCAGCCCAGATTTTTTGAGAGGACACGGTTTCCAAAAAACCTCTTCCAGAGGTCAGAAGTGTTGTTAGCTGTGTGTGTTGTGGCTCCATTTTGTTGCAATCATCAGATTTCCTTTAGATGGCCAAAGAAATCGTGGGTCATTAACTGATAACGCACACTGATGGCAATTTCTTGAAAAACTAAGGGATCAATTATGTGCTGCCTGGATATTACCAACCCTCACTCCAATTTTCTGGACATGCAATGGTGTTTCAAGCACAGCACCAGTATTCTCCGCTGACAATAATCGTGTGTTTCATGAGTTAACATGACCAGAGACGTGGAACCAGGCCTTTAGAAGGTGACATGGAGAATATCAGTGGCATTCTTCTCAATAAAGGATATAAACCATTTGCAGTAACGGATTCGTTTCTCATGATCCGTGTATTTTAGTTCTCGCACTGCTTACTTTAAATGGGAACAATGTAAATGTTTGCCTAAGCGTTTTATGCGCAGCAGCGAGTCCGATAATTTTTTCCCGCAATCTGCTCAGTTCTTTTGCTGGGCTCCACTGCATAGAGCGAGAAATGTCCAACAGCTTCTGTTCCATCAGTATGTATGGGTTTTGAGTCCGTTCGGCTTCCAACGCTCAGGCTGTCTCTCAAAATTTCTCGAGTTGTCGATGAACCACATTACGATGAGAAACACCAATTCCGGAAATTTTTGAGCAGATGCATCCCTCACTATATCCTATGTTCAATAAGATGAATACGTTTCTTAGCTGGAAGCACCCCAATTTAAAAACAAACCGAATATCTAAACACTACATACATCATTCGATGGCTTGTATCAATTGAACCAATCAGTTAAATGTTACGCAATAGTAGAACGAATTAAAATAACAATTGCGTATCTATGAAAAAACGGTTCTGTCAGCTTGTATTCCGCAAGCTTAGTTTCTAACTTCCAACATAACTACACCCGCAATCTGTAGCTCAGTGCAGAGCGACTGTAGTATGATACTAGCATTATCTTGCACTTATACATATTTAAAGAAAGCGTTCATTTAGTACAGAAGCTGAAGTTATGTCTAAGTCAACAACAAGAAATTTCTTGTTGTTGGTTGTGGTCTTTAATCTGAAGACTGGTTTGATGCAACTCTCCCGGCCTATCTGTCCTCTGCAAGCCTCTCCATCTCTGAATAACGACTGCAATCAACGTCCTTCTGGATCTTCTTACTGTGCGGTTCTGGCGCTGCAGTCCGCAACCGCGAGGCTGCTACGGTCGCAGGTTCGAATCCTGCCTCGGGCATGGGTGTGTGTGATGTCCTTAGATTAGTTAGGTTTAAGTAGTTCTAAGTTCTAGGGGACTGATGACCTCAGTAGTTAAGTCCCATAGTGCTCAGAGCCATTTTGATCTTCTTACTGCATTCTTCTTCTGGTCTCTCTCTATGATCATTACCGCCCCTCCCCCCACCCGCACCCCCCCCCCACCCCCTGCCACACTTCCCTCCAATGCTATACTAACGATTCTTGGGTGTCTCAGATGTGTGTCCTGTCAACCGTCTGAACATCCGAATAAGGTACTATTTTACCTCCGGAGTAATTTACCCAAAACGAGGCTATCATCTTCTAATCCTACAGCAGAACCTCATTTCTTCGGTAAAAATTGTTGATGTAGTTTCACTTTGCTTTCAGCCGTTCGCAGTACCAGCACAGCAAGGCCGTTTTTGTTGGTACTGAGAGCGAGATCAGTCAACCATCCAGACTGTTGCCCTGAGACTACTGAAAAGGCTGCAGCCCCATTCAGGAAGTACGCATTTGTCTGGCTTCGTAGCAGATATCCCTCCGTCATTGTTGCACCTAGGGTACGGCTACCTGTATCGCTGAGGCACGCTAGCCATGATCTTCCAAAAACACTTGTTTGCAATGGACAACAGTATCGTCAGCGAACAACAGTAAACTTATCTAATTCAATTTTTATGCGTACTGAGAACATCAGATGTCCTACTATTCCTCTTTGGGGTTCACCCGGTATTATCCTCGTTTCTCAAGTCAATCCCCGCCTATTATGACTAAAATTAATTGAGTCAGAGGAGTAGATTGGAACAAGAGACGTTTGATACAGCATCTATATTTACACCAGAAAGTAAGGATAAAGATTGGAAATGAAATGTCAGAAGGAAGCAGCATTGGACGATGTGTTAGACAAGGTTGTTGCCTTTCCCCACTGCTGTTTTACGTATACCTTGAAGAGATTATTGCGAAAGGCTTACATGGGAGAAGAGGAATATGTGTTGGTGGAAAGGGAATAGAATGCATAGGATTTGCTAATGACATCGTATTAGTGGCAGAAAGTGAGTGGATAGTGAATAACATGCTGAAAGATCTGAATGAAGCTTGTGTGAAATATGGGATGCAAATAAACACAGGAAAAACAAACAGTATTGTCAGCAGTACAAGACGCAGACTGTCCTTTAGCCAAGTAAGTCCATTTAAATATCTTGGAAGTAAAATAACTGAAGACGTGAGATGTCACCAACTCGAATTGCCATAGCGAAGGAGGCATTCAACAGAAAGAGGAGACTCTTATGTGGCAAATTAGATAAATGTCTAAGGAAAAGGCTGGGAAAATGTTTTGTCTGGAGTGTGGCACTATATGGCGCAGAAACATGGACGCTGAGACGAGAGGATGGAAAAAGGTTAGAAGGATTTGAGATGTGGATGTGGTGGAGAATGGAGAGAATAAGCTGGATGGAAAGAGTGAGTAATGAAAGAGTATTTTAAAGGTTTGGTGAGAGAAGACGTCTGCTAAAGGTTGTAAGAGAAAGGAAAAAGGACTGGTTGGCACATTCATTAAGAAGGGAGTGCTTGCTAGCACATGCTTGGGAAGGATTGGTTTCTGTGAGAAAACTGAAAGGAGGAAGGAGAAACAAGGTGATAGACGACATAAAGGGAAGAGGAAATTACGTAGGCATGAAGAGGATGGCAGAAGACCGGACAGCCTGGAGAACTACCATGTGAAAACCTGCCTTTTGGGAGAACACTAATGATGATGATGATGATGATGATGATGATGAGTCAGTCGTATACCACGAGCATCCCAAAAGTGTCGGATAAAGCCTGAAAAGTCGTATAAAGTCTGGCGTCTGTAAAACCCAGACTTATCGATTCAGATTGTCAGAGTAGAATACTACTATCATAAGTTTTCCCCTTACGAGTTATAATCAGTAAATTTAATGCAAAACTAGTTAATACGTTTTTATGCAATGAACACCTTGATATTTTATTTTCCTGTCTATGCCCGCATCCCACGAAGAGGGCAAATAACGATGAGCTCATACACCGAGTGCAAAACGAAATAAATAATTCTTTTGTCAGGTCTACTAGTGACGGATCAGATATTGCCGTGTTGGAGCTCATTTCCTGTGCCCTGAATCCGAGGGCAGCGGAAAATATATCGAGCCAGTGTTGTATGACGTCTGACTCACGCAATAATCCTATTATGGGGGACACCAGGGAATATTTTCTGTGAGCGGAGAACGTCCCGAGGGGATCTCAGTAAATACCTGCCACAATGCCCCACGGATAGAATTTCATCGGACCATGCCGAGGGAGGGGCTCCGCGTTTCCAGAAGACACCGACTCCGATATTTATTCCGCTGGGCGTAGTCGTCTCTAAGAAGAAAATAAAAAAAAGCACCCACATTGAACTATTTATGAAATACGAGCACCATTCAGGAAATGAGATTTCTGTTGGAGTAAAAACTTTTCACTGAAAATTTTGTGATATCTGATATAGATTGACAAATCTTTTAACGCATTTACATTTTACATTCCAGGAAGACGAATCACAGTGCACAACCCACATCCGTTGAAAAAGCATCCCCTCATGGCGTTTTGTATGTAGGGGTTTGCCTCATATATAACAACCTTTTATTTACCGACTGGTTCGAGATATCGAAACCAGGCTTTTCGCGAATGATGGCACCAGGGGGGGGGGGGTGTACATAATTTCGTTATGTGGTTAATTATCATAACTCTTGTATCAACCGAAATATAGAGTGAACCATCAATGTACCAGTATTTTCAAGATTCTCGAATGCCATTATGAGAGTAAACCATCACATTTAAATACATGAAGGTTCTTGTTTTATTATAACAATATAAACAAGAGTTAACAGAACACCAAGTGTAATGCGATAGTTCAGTCTCTTGAGCATACTTTACCACAAAATAAACCGATTGTCAATGGCTTGTGTCAAAAACAATATCATTTCCTTCTTTCTTCATTTGTGTCTTGTTACACTGAAAATCGCAGTTCGTCAGATATTCGCTTCGTGCTGACTGCAGATATGTGTTCATATATCATCATCATATTAATATGCTGGGTTTTAACGTTGTTGGCTTCTTTTTTATAAATAACATTAGATCACAATACATGTCCACAGGGTTTCCTTTATACAGATCCACTGGCTTTCATTGTTACATTTCCAGTGGATTTCATTTACACGTGTCCACCGGCTTTCATTTCAGGGAAAATGTGTAGTGGTTATTGCCATTTTCCAAACTATAAATACTCAGTGTATGTGGTCATACACAAACACCAAATAATTTTAAAAGTTATGTCATGAGTTGAAGCACAATATTTTAGCAGTGCTTTATTTGAAAATGGCCTAACACCCGAAAATAAAATAGTGGATGTTGGCGTTCACAGGTGATCATCAGATAATCTCGAAAATCTACCAATTTGATCTTGTTGATAAGACTTCAGCAATCTAGAACAAAAAATATATAGGAATGGCTGATAGTGCAGAAGGATTATTACATAACTAAGCTTTCACCATGGAAACTAAAGCAGAACAAGCCATAGTTTGACAGCTATTGTGTATCCGCAGCATCCGTCGTTCGCTTTATTGATCTGAACGGGAGCGTACTATTATATTTCCCCTACTTTCATGATAGGCTGTAATTAGCCGGTATCGAAACGCTGTTACAGGAAGTTAGGTGTTTCTCAATAACTACTATGTATAATAACACATTACGGGGACTACTGCAGTATAATTATAAGTCGTACACTTATTTTCCATTACATTTAATCACTCTGTTTCATTTGGTACTTTCTCCTGGAACACAAATTATCCTTCGTTTTGGATGTTGGTTAAATGTTATGTTTATTTATTGATCTTTTTATTCAGCCTGACCAGATAAGGACTGTCAAGCATTGTCTCACACCGGACAGAGAAATAAATATAAGAAAAAACAAACTAGAACGTTCATTATGAATTTCAGTGCGCATTCGTAGTTGAGTTATGTAAAGCTGATGTGTAACTATGACAATAATTATTGTTATCAACTCAAATAACAATCGTGAATAGTAATAATAAGGAAAGTAATTAACTACATTAGCAGGTGTTGAGAGTAAGAAAAATATTTATTAATTTATTACTTTTGAAGCCATGTTTAATATAAGTAGAAACAGAAGGGATAATAGTGAAAGGGGTGACAGATCGAAGTACCATTAACAGTATCGTTTAAGAAAGAGGGTGCAAAAGTATGAGTCTGCCGACATAACACCTGACTTTTGGGAAAATATCATCCAATCAATGTCTAAGACTATAGACCCGACAAATGCGAGAATTGTCTTACAATCAGCTTAACATCTCATGCATCCAAGTAGTTGAAAAGTTACATGTTACATGACGATCAGTTAGGCTTAGAAAAGGTAAAGTCACCAGACAGGCAATTCTGATGTTGCGGTTGATGATGGAAGTTAAACTAAAGAAAAATGAAGACACGTTCTTAGGATTTGTCGAACTGAAAAAAAAGTTCGACAATGTCAAATGGTGCAAGTTGATCGAAATTCTGAGAAAAATAGGGGTAAGCTATAGAGAAAGACAGGTATCATTATGTACAAGAACCAAAAAGCAACAATGGGAGTGCAAGATCAAGAACAAAGTACTCAGATTAAAAAAGGTTGTAAGACAGTGTTGTAGTCTTTAGCCCTACTGTTCAATCTGTAAATCGAAGAAGCAATAACGGAAATAAAAGGAGGGTTCAAGAGTGGAATTAAATTTCAAGGTGAAAGGATACCAATTATAAGATTTCCTGGGGAGATTGTTATCCTCAGTGAAAGTGAAGAAGAATTACATGATCTAATGAACAGTCTAATGAGTTCGGAATATGAACTGAGAGGAAATCAAAGAAAGAGGAAAATAATGAGAAGTAGCAGAATTGAGACCAGCGAGAAACTTAACATCGGAGCTGGTGATCACATGGTAGATGAAGTTAAAGAATTCTGCTAACAGCAAAATACCCAGTGAGGAGTGAGAAGGTTTTTCGCAGAAACACCGAGGTAAAGAGTGTACGGAAGCCGTTGACAAGAAGAAAGAACAGGATGGTAGGACATCCGTTGAAACATCACGGAGTAAGTTCCAAGGTCCTAGAGTTAGCTGTAGAGAGTAAAAACCTTCAAGGAAGTCGTAGACTGGAATACATCCAGCAAATAATTGAGGACATAGGTTGTAACTGCTACTCTGAGATGGAGGTTGGCACACCCTGAGATGAAGAGGTTGGCACAGAAGAGGAATTCGTGGCGGGCCGCATCAAACCAGTCAGAAGGCTGATGACCCAAAAACAAGTGCACTGACACGTTATTACACAATGATGCTCTGAGCTGAGTCTAGTCTAGGTGATGACCCAAAATTATCTCCAAGATCTAAGCAGAAGAAAGACGTATTGTTTTTTTATCCTTTAGAATTGTGACTGAGATCGATTATCTGAAACCAAAGAATAATAAGTCTTTTGTGAGCGACTAAAATCACTTATCATGCGGCATTTATGGTAACCCTTGCCGCAGTAAGCAGATCTTTACCGTTCGCCGCATATTCTATTTCGGTCAGGACGTCAGATTTCATGTGAGCATGGAAATAACCGATTCTACGTGGTTTACATTCTGTTACAATCACTACATATCTTCTTGTACAGCGAACATGGTTTGCCTAGGAGTCAGAGATTAATTATTACGTCACTCGTGTTGCGACTAAAGGAAGTAAAAGATTAAGAAACGCGGCGAACGTCTCCAGAAAGTCGTGGGGCTGGACAGCTACCCAGGAAAGAATATTATTGTAAGATGCTTTTATGGTTGAGTTGTCGAAGGCAGATGTCCTGGTACCTATTCACGCTTAAAACAGTTATAAGGAGATTATAAATGCAGCAAATGTTTCCATGTGTCTCGTGGCCCAGAAAGTCTTGAGATATTATATTCGTTCAAGGAGAGGTCCAAGAAGAGTTATGGAAATAAAACCATTTCGAGGAATAACAATGCCTATACAGAGACAAAAAATTACTTTCTATTTTACTAGAACTTTTTATTGAATATTTCTAAGATGAAAGAAAGAATTAGAAGCACTAGAGACGTGAATGGGGGGAGGATAACAGATCATTGAGGGTCGAAAGCAACATAATCAATATATTGTATATATTACACGAATTTTGTGTGATAGGTACGCTGGTCAATACAGTTGAAAGATCTATCATGAAACTAAGTAATAAAGATGTGGATGTGAAGCATAATGATAAAAACATCCCATATAGAGAGACAGTCAAGTGCATAAGAACTTCAGGTAAGTAGCCAGAGAGCCATTTTTCGAAAGAGCACTGACAAACGCTATATCTCCATGAATAATTATTTTAGGAAAATATTGTAGACGAATGCCATTAGTGGAACGAATTCCTCCAAGTATACTAACTGGCAAAAGTGGCGGAGAGGAAGAAGAAACTTACACCTTAAAGACACTTACCCTAGGAGATAACGTTAACCTATGGACCACTGAGATCTACTATTATCTACTAAGCGGCATAGCGACATACTGGTGTAGACAATGAAATGCGCAGAAGGCTGTTCTCCCATCGTCTCAGATTTTTGACATCCTGATTTACCGTAATGTAATTTAAGAATCTAAATATTCAGTTTACTAAGACCAAAAATAGCTTGACTTTATAAGACGCTGAATGAAGTTAAATAGCTTATTCTTAAACTGGTTGCTCCTGAAATGTTAGTTCCTCTGCAGAGCTATCTGAAACTCCTCGGGTGAAATAACTTTGTAGGTCTGGGATAATTAACCCTGTCAGGTGCAGGAGTATCTCCGGCACTCCGATGAGAAAAATGTTGCCTGCGTTTCCAGAAGTGAGGGGGAGTCGCTGTCGCTTTCTTTCCGTCCCTCTTGATCGACGACTGGAGAGAGCAGTTACCTCTCTGAACCAGACGGAGCAGAGAAAATTTATTGATTATCGCCGAGATTGAATGCCTAGCACACACAGTTAGAAAAGTTAGTGAGGTGTGTGGCAGACGATTTTAAATCCTTTGTGCGAAGTCGTTATGTAAAGACGAAAAATGTGGCACAAAATAGAATAGGATGGAGGCCAGCATTAAACCATTCGAATTTCTGATGACTTGCAACAAAAAAGTCAGTTTGTTGTTGTAAAAGCTGCCTAGTCTGAATTTAGGACACCTTTGTGAACGAAAGAAAGTGAACACTATGAAGTCTGGTTACAAGTGGATTTCTCTATCGCTACAGTACATTCACTGTACCGTCCGCTTAAAGAGACCCAGGAATGATCTCCGATTCTGAGCTCAATTTGCTAGATCCTTCTTTCTCAGGGCCTTTTCGGTCACTGAAACATCATTTAAAAAATTCTAACAATTCTACTAATGCCACATATGAATCAAATGATACATGGCTGCCATATCTTAAAAATTCTTCACTTCTGTATTTACAAAAATATTTCTTTCGCCATTTACGGTCATAATGTCGCCAGACGAAACTGGCTACGGTTCCTATCTGTCTGCAGAAAACAAACGGCATTACTTGTTGGGACTGCTACAGATTTCTGTATCATTGTTTCATATTGTGTAAGAATATTCTTGATGTTATGGTTGCCACGTTTTACGCTGTTAGTGTGAAGTGTCATTTGAAAGATTTCTTAACAGCAGTGCTGGTCAAAGGTACTGACCAGTGTATCATTGTTTCCCATGTGATGCCCAAACGTACTTTATGTGTGTGATCATTCTTAGATAGAGCTGTCTTCGAGTCCACGCTTAAGCTATACTGAGTTTAAAAAATAGAAATTGGCACATTACGGAAAAAAGCCTGTTAGTACATGAAGAATCTGAATTCTCTATTGCTAAACAAATTTTCTTTTTTCTTCCTATTTCAAGCACTAAATGTAACAGGTCATAAGTAACACATAGAAATATACACGACTCGCTCGTGCACTAACAGGTCCGTAGTTACTAATTTCTGTCTATACAACGACGAATTTCAAGTTAATATGTATCACTGTGCATACGAATTGATGTGCATACCACCATAAACTAACGAGTACTATCATAATACCGTTGTGATAATCCACTATTACTCAGTAACCGATGTCACAACAAATAGGTTTGTATTGTGCTTCAGAGATGCGATGGATAGTGTTAGCAAAATAATCAGATTACATAGTTTTAGATTAAACAACGCATATAGGAAAGTAAAATGACACCATAAAGAAATTATTGATGCTTTTAGAAAACATTATAGAGTACTCACACGCCTATTTTTCTGAACGAAGTATAAAACTGCATCAAATTCACTTCGTTCCTTCTCTAAATTGGATTTACGTGGGTGAGTCAAATGAAATCCTTAAATTTATAATAAAAAATCGAAATTTCACGCCGTTATCCTGTAAGTTGGTAAGCGTGCTACAAACAGCGTACACAATGGCGTGTAGGTGGTAGCATAGTGCAGATGCACACATACCGTCGCAGTACCAGTACAAAGATGGCCGCCCCACTTGCGACTTGCACTAGGGAAGAACAGCGTTCTGTTATTCGGTTTTTGCGTAGTAAACGTGTGAAGCCTATTGAATTTCATCGATGAATGAAGGTTCAGTACAGTGATGCATGTTTGTCACAGCAGCAAGTCTACGAATGGAGTAGGAAGTTCCCAAACGGTGTGACTTCAGTGGAAGATGCTCCTTGTCCAGGTCAGGCACAACGAGTTGTTACTCCATAGAACATTGTAGCAGTTGAAGCCATAGTGAAGGAAAACCGAATGACATTGCAGCATGTTTACAGATTAATCATGTGTCAGCGCACCACATTGTGCATGATGCGCTCCAGTTTCACAAAGTGTCTGCAAGATGGGTGCCACGGCAGCTGACTACTGAAATGAGAGAACGACGTGTTGATGCTTGTGAAGAACTTCTTCGTCGCTTTGAACGAAAAGGTGATGGCTTTCTTGCAAGAATCGTTACTGGGAACGAAACCTGGGTTCACTTCCACCAACGGGAAACGAAGAGAGCGAGCAAGGAGTGGCGCCATTCTTCATCACAAAACCAAAGATGTTTCGAACAGAACCATCAGCAGGGAAGATTATGTTGACTCTCATTTGGGACGAAAAAGGCGTCATTTTGGAGCATTATATGCCTAGACGGACCACTGTCACTAATACATCATACAAAGATCTCCTAAAAAATCATCTGCGGCCTGCAATAAAATCAAAGTGACGTGGATTGCTTTCAGCAAGTGTCGTTTTGCAACATGACAGTGCAACGCCCCACACTTCCAGTACAACAGTTGCAACAATCATAGACCTGCATTTTGAGTGTCTTCCTCATCCACCATACTCACCAGACCTTTCCCCAAGAGATTTCCATATGTTTGTACCGCTCAAAGACTCAATGGGAGGAAATAAGTTCCGTTCTGATGAAGAGGTACGCCACGCGGTGCATGAGTGGTTGCGCGGACTAACAAAAGAATTTTTTCTAAAGGAATTTATGCACTTTGTAAGCTCTGGAGGACTTGCATTGAGCGTGGGGGAGATTATGTTGAAAGGTGATACAGCTTTGTACCACATCTGCACAATAAATAATATTTTAAAAAATATTTAGGGTTTTCAATTGACTCACCCTCGTATTTAACTATAATTTGGCTTGCGCCTCGAAACATGTCAAAACATAATTTTTTGCAGATTCAGTTGAACAGGTATCCGACACCAAGATACCAGTGAGTACTTGAGGTCGGCGATACGCGCTGAACTGCGTTTCAGATAAAACACAGTGAATTCACAAAAGCTTCCACAGAGCCAAACTGTGAGAATTATCTGCCGTGAATTATTTACATGTTTGTACAATTGCCTGCCTGCCTCATTTCCGTTAGCTACAAAGTATAGTAACTGTCACATACTGAATATTAATCTCTTAACGCTGAAGTTAATTTCCTTTTTGTCAGGCTAAGTCGAATGATGTTTTAGATGAGATTAGATTAGATTAGTACTTGTTCCATAGATCATGAATGCGACACTTCTTAATGATGTGGAACGTGTCAGGTTAATAAGAGGTGTCTATACAAGATCTTACATTACATAAAATATTACATGACACTCATTTTTTTGTGGGAGTTGGGAAATTACATACTTACTATATCCAAAAATTCATCTAATGAGTAGAAGGAGTTGCCATTAAATAATTCTTTAAATTTCCTTTAAAATGCTGTATGGCTATCTGTCAGACTTTTGATGCTATTAGGTAAGTGACCATAGACTTTTGTGGCAGCTTAATTTACCCCCTTCTGAGCCATAATCAGATTTAACGTTGAGTAGTAAAGATCATCCTTTCTCCTAGTGTTGTAGCCATGTATATTGCTATTACTTCTGAATTCGTTCGGATTGTTAATAACAAATTTCATAAGTGAATATATATATTGTGAGTCGACAGTGAAGATTTTTAGTTCTTAAAAAAACTGTCTGCAGGATGATCTTGGATGAGCTCCAGCAATTATTCTGATCACACACTTTTGTGCACTGAACACTCTTTTACTCAATGATGAGTTACCCAAGAATATGACGCCATACGAAAGCAGAGAATGCAAACAGGCGTGGTAAGCTTATCTACTGAGATTTATATCGCCAAAATTTGCAATGACCCTAGTAGCATAAGTATCTGAACTCAAACGTTTCAGCAGATCCTCAGTGTGTTTTTTTCCATTTCAACCCCTCATCAATGCATACACCTAGAAATTTTGAATATTCTACCTTAGCTACCGATTTCTGATCGAAGTCTATATTTATTAATAGTGTCATTCCATTTACCGTGTGGAGCTGTGCATACTGTGTTTTGTCAAAGTTTAATGAGAGCCCATTTGCAGAGAACCACTTAATGATTTTCTGAAAACATCGTTTACAATTTCACCAGTTAATTCTTGTCTGTTGGGTGTGATAGCTATACTTGTATCATCGGCAAAAAGCACCAGTTTTTGCATCTTTGTGAATATAGAATGGCAAGCCATTAATGTATATTGAGAACAGCAGAGAACCCAAGACCGAACCTTGCAGCAACCCATTCTTGATTGTTCCCCAGTTTGAGAAATCACCTGCTTTTTGCATATTATGTGAACTGCTTATTTCAACTTTCTGCACTCTTCCAGTTAGGTGTGATTTAAAGCATTTGAGCACTGTCCCATTCATACCACATTACTTGAGCTCATCTAGAAGTATTCCATGATTTACACAATCAAAAGCCTTTGAGAGACCACACAAAATCCCAATGGGTGACTTCCGGTTGCTCAGAGCACTTAATATTTCATTAGTGAAAGTATATGAAGCATTTTCCGTTGAAAAACCCTTCTGGAAACCAAACTGACATTTTGTTGAGACTTTATTTTTACAAAGGTGTGAAGCTACTCCGCAATCAATTACTTTTTCAAAAATTTTGGATAAGGCAGTCAGAAGAGAGATTGGGTGGTAGTTGTTGACATCAGTAGTATCCCCTTTTTTATGTAGTGGTGTAACAATGGCATACTTCAGTCTATCTGGGAAAATGCCCTCCTTCAGAGAGCTATTACATATGTGGCTAAGAATCCCCCTTATTTCTTGGGAACTAGCATTTATTATCCTGCAGGAAGTGCCATCATTTCCATGTGAGCTTTTATTCTTGAGAGAGTTTATTATCTTCCTAATTTCAGAAGGAGAGGTGGGTGGAATTTCGGTTGTATCAAATGGTGTGGGTAAGGCATCTTCCATTAAATGCCTTGCTTCTTCTAATTAACATTTAGATAATATTTTCTCTGCAACATTTAAAAAATGATTATTCAAAATGTTTTCGACTTCCGGTTGGTTGTTTGCCAAGTTTCCATTCGCTTTGATGGTAATAGCGTCATCCTGTACTCTTGGGTGTCCTTTCTCCCTTGTAGTAAGATTCCAAATTGTTTTGATTTTGTTATCAGAGGTATTAATCTCAGAAATGATGAACAGGCGTTAATCGGTCACAGAAGTAAGTCCTACATAATTCACAACACAAATGTAAAAAATTAACAAACAAATAACAAGATTTAAGGTAGTGCTTGGAAGTAAAACTTTTATCGGAAATCTGTTAACTACAAGGCTCATGAACACAATATACAGACTTTGCCTTACGTCAACAGCTGAACTTAGACTTGGAAATCTAATTAACTATGTTTATAATGAGTAGGTACAGAGATGGGAGATGTGTAATTTTAATGCCTGTCTGCCGGAAGTTCACGAATCGACGCTCTGGTCGTTCTTCCTATTTGTATACACGAATGTTTTCTGTCAGTACACATCGATTCTAATGAAATATCAGTTGCTGTCATGTTATAAGTTGTTAAGGTCCACAATTATTTGAGGAGAAACGCTGGAAGATGACGAGTTTGTCCATCCTACTTCATTTATCCAGTATGAGATACTGTGACGAATAGGTGTCTATCCAGCACTGTAAAAGAAGTGAAATATACTATATTATTCCATTTTTAAATGATGGTTGGTTGGTTGGTTGTGTTGGGGAAGGAGACCAGACAGCGTGGTCATCGGTCTCATCGGATTAGGGAAGGATGGGGAGGGAAGTCGAGCGTGCCCTTTCAGAGGAACCATCCCGGCATTTGCCTGGAGGGATTTAGGGAAATCACGGAAAACCTAAATCAGGATGGCCGGACGCGGGATTGAACCGTCGTCCTCCCGAATGCGAGTCCAGTGTATAACCACTGCGCCACCTCGCTCGGTTTTAAATGATGGGATTCACTGTTTATGTGTGCAGTGTTTTTTATGATATTGCAGAAATTACTCCGTATAATTAAAGTTTTTCTAACTGTGACTATATGCTCCAAGGTTATCATGGTCATCTATCGTTTTCCACTAAAATTTAAAAGCGTTACAATCGAGAAAATCTTGTCCATATCGTATTTAATCATATAGCTGTTAAATTATTACTCTGTTACAAACCAATAATCAGAAAGTGAAATGAAACTGACCAGAAGTATTATCAAAAACCAGTTCCAAGTTAACCACATTTGGTAATTGAAACTATAGAGCACTTAAAAGATTTTCGTTACCACGACAGGCAAAATTATTAAGACAATTAAGGGAACTCAGATAATTTGAAAGTATCACACAGTCCATCGTAAAAGACATTCTTCTGTTTCGAGGTACAAGATGGTGCACAACTGCCGAAATAAGGCTTAACTGTTTGTATGTTGTACAAGTAGTTCTACAAATACGCAGTATTTTACTCGCCATGAAATTCTGTACCTGAGGAATGCGTATATACTATAAAAATTTGCGTTTGTGCGTGTGTGTGTGTGTCTGCTCTACATCAACTCCTCTACCACATTGTACATATATTCCTTTTGTCTGGCAACAATCTCTGTCGCGTAAAACCCATCTACCTGTTATAGTTCGGGAGATTGGAGGTCATAAACAGTGAGACACATGAAAAACTGCCGCATCATGTATGACGTTTAAATTTATTACTTCTATGGTATCAGCTCTATTCACAATGCATTTCGCAGAGTGTATACACTTACAGAGATAAATGCACTATTAAATTGTTCAAAAATGGTTCAAATGGCTCTGAGCACTATGGGACTTAACTTCTAAGGTCATCAGTCCCCTAGAACTTCGAACTACTTGAACCTAACTAACCTAAGGACATCACACACATCCATGCCCGAGGCAGGATTCGAACATGCAACCGTAGCGGTCGCGCGGTTCCAGACTGTAGCGCCTAGAACCACTCGGCCACGCCGGCCGGCTACAAAATTGTATCGCAGTGCCCATCATAGTTCAGGAGACACGACGACATAAAACAATGAGATCCGCTAAAAACTGCCGCATTAAGCAGGACTTTTACGCTTTTATTTCTTTGCTGAAAACTCTGTTTGCAACTAATTTTGCAGCTGGTATCAAAGTATGCCACTGAATGTTTCTACACAAATATATCATAGTGCTACTGTTGAAGATATACGACGTCATATACACTGACATGCGTGAAAGGTTGCTCATCATGCAGTACGTTTCAATACATTTATTCTTTACTAGTAAGACACTACTACAGTCAGGTCAACTTAAGGGAATCCCCTGACACCTAGCAGCGCCTTTGACAGCTTTCAACTGTGGAGGGCAAACGGCTGTAGGTGAAAACACTCGCCGGCTACAGAGCTATGAAGAGAAGTTGCCATAGTGGCGGTTACAAAACCTCTTTGTGGACAAGGGAAGCAGTCCACCAAGCGTGCGGCAATTGTCCGGGACATTAAATTACATCACAATTCATTGTATGATCTCATTTCGGAGTGAAAATTAACGAAGTAAATACCTGGGCAATGCCGGGTTTGTCAGCTAGTTAATAATATATCCCAAATTAGCTTTAATGTGTTACACAGCATTTACTCTACTGGCCATTAAAATGCTACACCAAGAAGAAATGCAGATGGTAAAACGGGTATTCAGTGGACAAATATATTATACTAGAACTGACATGTGATTACATTTTCATGCAATTTCGGTGCATAGATCCTGAGAAATCAGTACCCAGAACAACCACCGCTATCCGTAATAACGGCCTTGATACGCGTGGGCATTGAGCCGAACAGAGTTTGGATGGCGTGTACAGGTACAGCTGCCCATGCAGCTACAACACGATACCACAGTTCATCAAGAGTAGTGACTGGCGTATTGTGACGAGCCAGTTGCTCAGCCACCATTGACCAGACGTTTTCAACTGGTGAGAGATCTGAAGAATCTGCTGGCCAGGGAACCAGTCGAACGGGACCTGCAACATGTGGCCGTGCATTAACCTGCTGAAATGTAGGGGTTCGTAGGGATTGAATGAAGGGTAGAGACACGGGTCGTAACGCATCTGAAATTTAACGTCCACTGTTGAAAGTGCCGTCAATGCGAACAAGAGGTTAAAATGGCTCTGAGTACTATGCGACTTAACTTCTGAGGTCATCAGTCGCCTAGAACTAATTAAACCTAACTAATCTAAGGACATCACACACATCCATGCATGAGGCAGGATTCGAACCTGCGACCGGAGCGGTGGTTCGGCTCCAGACTGTAACGCCTAGAACCGCAAAGCCACTCCTGCCTCGGGCATGGATGTGTGTGATGTCCTTAGGTTAGTTAGGTTTAATTAGTTCTAAGTTCTAGGCGACTTATGACTTCAGAAGTTAAGTCGCATAGTGGTCAGAGCCATTTGAACCATTTTTAACCAATCCGGCCGGCAACAAGAGGTGACCGAGACGTGTAACCAATTGCACCGCATACCAGCACGCCAGTATGGCGATGACGAATACACGCTTCCAATATGCATTCACCGTGATGTCACCAAAAACGGATGCGACCATCATGATGCTGTAAACAGAACCTGGATCCATCCGAAAAAATGACGTTTTGCCATTCGTGCACCCAGGTTCGTCGTTAAGTACACCATCGCAGGCGCTCTTGTCTATGATGCAGCGTCAAGGGTAACCGCAGCCATGGTCCCCGAGCTGAAAGTCCATGCTGCTGCAAACGTCGTCGAACTGTTCGTGCAGATGGTTGTTGTCTTGCAAACGTCCCCATTTGTTGACTCAGGGATCGAGACGTGGCTGCACGATCCGTTACAGCCATGCGGATAAAATGCCCATCTCGACTGCTAGTGATACGAGGCCGTTGGGACCCAGCACGGCGTTCCGTATTACCCTCCTGAACCCACCGATTCCATATTCTGCCAACAGTCATTGGATCTCGACCAATGGGAGCAGCAATATCGCGATATGATTAACCGCAATCGCGATAGGCTACAATCCAACCATTACCAAAGTCGGAAAAGTGATGCTACGCATTTCTCCGCCTTACACGAGGCATCACAACAACGTTTCACCAAGGACGTTGTAGATGTCGCCACCGGCGCCAACCTTGTGTGAATCCTCTAAAAAGCTAATCATTTGCATATCACAGCATTTTCTTCCGGTCGGTTAAATTTCGCGTCTGTACCACGTCATCTTCGTGGTGTAGCAATTTTAATGGCCAGTAGTGTAGATGTTAGAATGCGAAATACTTACAAACGCTGCGCCAAACACAATACCACGTCTAACGACAGCAAGAACTGTAGAAAAACCGCTTACGGCGATATAGTGCGCATTACTTCATATGACGGTAAAATCAGTCACTAGTCTGAAATACCGACCAAAACATTGTGTCTTCCAGGATTCGTTGTTCTCTACTTATTATAGTGTTATAAATATTTAAATTTGCAGTTAAACTGAATTTTTTTCAGTTCGTTAGTACCAATAAATTTGAAAGTAGTTGCAAGAGAGCAGATTATGCTATCAGTTACGACAAGTAAAATTGGATCTTGTAACTCGCATGGTTTGTTTGTACATGGCGAACCATATTTTTGGGAGCTTGGTCGTGGTACGGTAAAACCTCGTGTGCGCCGGAGGGCTTGGAAATGAACACAGGAATGACCATTCGCAGTATCCGCCAGTCTTCACTGCAATTCTCTTGTGTCTGTGAACAAGCGTTTGCACTGGAGGGAGTGGAAGAGAACGTGCGATAACGAACATATCCAATAAAAGCTGTGTTACTGTTCTTTCGCACTAACAGTCAGCCCACGGATTCAGCAGCACATTAATTAGTAGTGCGATGCAAAACTTTTATTTTCAGGAGAGACTGTTTTGCATGGTGAGCACACTGGTTTTGGCAAAATAAGAACAATGGCGTAGAAACACAAACTTCTGGCGTCTGCTTTTATGGGTAACCGTGAAATTTGTGGCGGTAGTATACATAATGCTGAACTGCAGCTACAGCTTGCGTAAGCTTTCCAAAACTTCGTACAAATGCCGGTTTATGCTCTTCACTGGCTTCTCATTAAACTGGGGAGCAAATTTAAAAGTAGAGCACTAGTTACCGATGACCAACATTTCTTGAAGGAAGAGTAAAACTTACACTCTGAAGAGACACATTACTGACAGATTTGGGTTTCAGTAGTTGATATATCTCAAATACTTTCTGATATGTTCAGTGAAATAAGAGAAGCACATAAGTTTCAAAATGGATCAAATGGCTCTGAGCACTATGGGACTTAACATCTGTGGTCATCAGTCCCCTAGAACTTAGAACTACTTAAACCTAACTAACCTAAGGACATCACACACATCCATGCCCGAGGCAGGATTCGAACCTGCGACCGTAGCGGTCACGCGGTTCCAGACTGTAGCGCCTAGAACCGCACGGCTACACCGGCCGGCAAGCACGTAAGGAATTCAATTAAGATAATGGTAAGGAAGATAATGGCAATAAAATATGATTAATGAAATGTGATCTGTCACATAGGCTACTACATAAAATCTGCTATATAGCTGGTTAGGGGGTAGACAGTGTGATTCTGGGTAAAGAATTTTTACTTGTCATAATAAACGTGTACCGTAACGGTCATGGAATTCCAGTTACCACGAACTACAATGATCAAGTCTTCTGTAATATTTTTATTTACATTATCATGACAAATATTAGCAATGGCTTACTTTTAAAGAAATGTAATGTGATTTTCTGGTTTACTAAAAATAAATATAGAACTTATGCTTAGTCAGTCTCTTCCCGTTGGATGGAAACATCTCATGAATTTATAGCCTTTTCAGGTTTAGTTATACTGAGACGTTCCATGCCCTCTTTTGAATGTCTCCTCTCATTTTCATCAATTTTATTAATGTTCTATGTCACTTCACGGTAGTAACACTTCGAACAAGGTTACTGTAATGAGAGTATTTGTACCGAGACCTCAAAAAATATTTTTCGCTTGATTCCTATACATGTTGGGTTACTTCCCTGGGTGTCCTATGCGAGGCAAGCTTCGGAGGACATGGCACACGGCATTTCCGGTTGGGGGCTGCACTTTTCTGAATTCTGAGTGGTTCGCACAATAGGCTTAAGCGCCTGGCGGAGCGACTGACGTTGGTCGAGTTTCACCTATTGTATGCAGGGCGAAACGACCTGCGAGACGTCTGAGTGTCGCCGCACTTTTCCTGGCACCGACTGACTGCATTGTCCTCTTGATTTTGGGATAACTTGTGGACAGTGCCCTGCTGGGCACGACTGTCTGGCGCTAGATGACCGGTGGTCTAGGCACGTTGTTTTCGTGGCCAGTCAAACGGCAAGTTCAGTGCCCTCGCCTGAATAGCAAGGGCATGATTGCTCAATTTAAACTGAGGCTAGTTGACGTCATAGAGCCCAACTCGAAATTGGAGGTAACGATCGGTATTGGCGCAAATGATGCTCTGAGACAGTGTGGGGGAATTTTGGAATCAGAACTGAATGCTGATTCGCGGTTTTCGAGGAGAATAGGGAGTCGAGCAATGTTGGCTTCGCTCTGGAGTTCCGTGGCCAGGGAGTCGGGATATGATCTTCGTCGGAGTGGGACGGTCTTGCGACTTGGTCGCTGTTTTTCGGAAAAACTTAGAATTCTCGGACAGCCTTCGAGGCCAGGGGTTGTCACAGAGTTGCTGCACGGCAGAAGTCGGCGCCTACGTCATCAGGACGTTGACTACCGACGACGTGCTGTAGATTTCAGTAATGGTACAGTATTTTGCGGCTCCGGCATTGTAGGAGCTTATCAATTTTATACTGAATCCCTCAGCAGCACGGGCGCTCGCTTTGCTGCAAGTCCACCTTGCTTGTTTCTCCATGTGATCTCATTTGAGCTCTCACTACTAATTGCGATACTGATATATCTTCGGAAGATTAATATTTGATTCATTAGGACCTCCAGTCATTATCGTCAATCTATTGCATCACAGAGAGTAGGAGCCCCTTGTTCTCGAGACAATTCTGGTTTTCACTATAGTTCAGTGTACCCTAATCTTTAACCTACTGTTTGTGTCGACAATCACGTGCATTTATGTTCTGATGTATAACAAATCTCATTGTAACATTTAATCCCCTTATCATTTCGTAGATATATGCAGAATCCGATTTCCTGTTTTTTATTATGATAAATGAAAGGTGGCTACACTGAGCCACTGCGCCAGAGATTGCGCCAAAGAGTATTATTAAGCCGCCTACACAGTGCTTGTCGAGAGCTCGTGCTAGTCAGTGCCTGTCGAGGACTCGGGGTAGTCTGTGCTGAGATGTTGTAGCAGAGAGTGTTTGTTGAGATGTGCTATTAGGCAGTGCTTCCTGAGATGTGATATTGGAGAGTTCTGGTTGAATGTGATAGTAGAGAGTCGGTGTGAGATATAATGTAAGGATTAGAGTGATTTTCATCAATATAAATGAGGTAATAAACTCCGTTTCTTTTTATTTCAGTGTCCTAAATAATGCGTCATTACAGGTTCAGTCAACAAAGCATCTGGCGTGTGTTCTTGTATTAGAGTTTAATTCTGCTTTCTTAAGCAATTGTAGTATTTCTAATTTTCTTTTATCCCGTCAGTTTAATTGGTATTTAAAAATTCTTGTCTTGTTGAAGAAGAACCGTGCCAGATGTGCGTTGAGTCATACTTCCACATACAGAACAGTTATACTTGTGCTTTGGTTTAGTAGGTTTTATAGTTGCTGGGGACTTAATTAATTAACTGTGTTTACGAAAATTTTCTTTCATTGTTTGTTGTTATTCTATGCAGTCAGATTGCGTAATAATACTAGTCAGCGCCAACCGATTACGAGACACAGCGTAATCGGACATACAGCTACTAAAAACTAAAAGTATTTTCAATCATATTTAATTAAGCCCCCATGCATAAAGTTCTCTTTTTTTTTAGTAGATTACGATTTTTATTAAATTATTGTGAGTGTACACTCCTTATTTCACCAACTAGAAGGGTCGACCATCATTTCATTCCGTTACAACTGTGCGCATAATTAATTAGCTGGTAAATAAGGAGGGGGTCGAGTGCATGTATTGCTGCGCGGTATTAGCCGAACGGTCTGTGGCGCTGCAGTCATGGACTGTGCGTCTGGTCCCGGCGGAGGTTCGAGTCCTCTCTCGGGGATGGGTGTGTGTGTTTGTCCTTAGGATAATTTAGTGTGTAAGCTTAGGGACTGATGACTTTAGCAGTTAAGTCCCATAAGATTTCACACACATTTGAACTTTTTTTTTGAGTGCATGTTTCGTTCTCATGCATAATTCTTCTGAATTGAAGAGGTACAAATCCTTCTCCACCCCGGCACCTCGCAGTACCTGTGAGTGCTTCAGAAATTTTCTACCAAACACGTTTATTTTTCTTCAGCATTTGTGATGTGGTTCTTTTGGATCCCGGAAGTATCTCTGTTATCTGTAATCTTCTAGCAGCAACATTAAATTCTCTTCAGATGACTTCATCCCTCACGTAACTCATGCTAACAAAAGAAGTGGACAAGACGAGAGAAGAAAACTTTCTGTAATGCTAATGCTGAATTGGAGAGGACGCGGAATTTGTTTCCTGATTCATCAAAAGACCAACACTAGAGAATGCGAACCGTATACGACCGAATGAAGTTCGTTCGCGCTCGCCTACCGTTCACACAAGGGTGAATTCAGAGTCCCTTTTTTTCGTTGCGTTCAAACCAAGTTTAAGAGTAGGCGAAGACTGTAGGGATGGAAAGCTTTAACAGATGGCGTATATCGTTTGCCGCAAGTACTACTGTGTAGGGCCGTTGGCAGATAGAATTCAAGTAAGACTCCGAGGTGGTCAGGTGGTTGAATGCTTATCCTTTGTGAACTCTGTCCAGAATTTGTAGCCCCGGTTTAGGCAAAAAAGACGTTAGCAAATGACTACTACTTGAGTGAATAGGACCCTCACCCCATCTCAATAAAATTTGCCCTTCTCTCCTTCCGCCCAATGTTGATGATGGTCTGGACACATTGCCTGTTATATCTTCCTACTTTTCCCGCCTCCCATGTAGAGACTCTCGTAAAGAATATGTCACCACAAACACTGGACTGTAGAATGATAAAAGACCATTCTCTTCACGGATAACTCTCAGCTTAATTTACAAATAAATACGAGCCGTGTTGATTTTTAGAGGGAAGCTACATCGTTACCAAAGAGTGCGGTAGCCAAGTGGGAAGACATATCGTACTCAGAAGGACTGCAGTTCGGATTGCCTATCAGGAGATTCAGAAATATGTTCATCTTGTTTTCCACAAATATCTTGAAGCAAATGCTGCAATTTTTCCTTCGAAAAGGACACGGCTGATTTCCTTCTGCATGTTTCTGCAGTTCGAGCTTAAGCTGCGTAGCCTTAAACATGTCATACATTGTCTATCGTTAAGGATTGTAGGAAGGGACGTATCAGTTTAGCAGCTCAATTGTATATTAAAACGTTCATCAGGAGAACGCGGATGAACGATAATTTGTGCTTAACTGCCGTCCACATTAAAAACTTTTGTGTTTTTCTTCGAGCTGGGTTCACGTACATCAACTCGCACGTAGTTTCAAGTGGCATTTATTCCTAACTGAGGCTAAATTCCACAGCTTTAAGAGGGTTAGGCACTAATCAATGTAATTTAGAAAAAAATTTGTCTCGAAAACACGTTTATAAAATGACCATTGGGTCAAAAACTGTCTCATTTTGCTACGTGTGATGCATTTATGATGATGTCTGTCACAAAAACACGTATAAGACGGATTATCAAGTATTAGTGATTAGTATCGGATCGCTACCTGGTCGTATTAATAGGGGGGGGGGGGGGAGGGAGGGTAGATGACATATAAAGAAGAGTGTTAGGGGAGTGTTACCCAGATGATCAACAAACTCCAGTGGCAGACATTGCAAGATAGGCGTTGTTCATCAACAAGCAGGTCAGTGGTGAAAGCGGTAAACATACGATTCATTAAAGAATAGAACTCCCATGTATAAAACAGAATCAAACTCCAGATTGCTTTACAAGTGAGCTATGTGTCAAATATTTAACATTAAGCATTTAAGTGAGAAAAAGTTTAGAAAAGGTTTAAAATTATGCATAAAGTCTGTTGGATGTTGCTAAATGCTCTTATTATAGAACTCTGGATTAATATAGGCAGTGTAATTTTGGGCTCCATTTTAAGCAAGAGCAAATTTTTGTATGTATCTCAATGTTATGACGTCATTCCTCTTGAACTATGTGCATTTACACTCAGTGATATATATGGATGCTGTATGATAACTGTGTTTGGAACAGAGTTAGTAGTTCAAATGGTTAAAATGGCTCTGAGACTATGGGACCTAACATCTGAGGTCATCAGTCCCCTAGACTTGAAACTACTTATCCCCCTACTGACCGAGGGCATCACTCACATCCATGCCCGAGGCAGGATTCGAACCTGTGACCGTAGCATCAGCGCGGTTCCGGACTGAAGCGCCTAGAGTTAGTAGTGAAATATGTACTAACGTAATACGTCCTGTCTGGTGCTGAAGCTTTCCGGCGTGAAAAGGGAAAATACGGCAAACGATAAACTTTGTTTTTCATCATTTGTGGGGTGAATCAGTGAGAAGACGTTTCGTAAAAGTTTGGAACTACGTGTAAAGTTTGTTGGAACTCAATTAGTGTACTCATTCTCAACTACTGCATGAATAAAGTCGGGGTCCTTGCGGGCCGTCATTTACGCTACCTCATGGAAAACATTTTCTGATTGTAATATATATCTTATTATGTTTAAACTTTAAATAAAATTTTGTCTCGTAGTGAATAAGTTTCGACATCATCTTAGATTTTTAAATTCTGTCGATAATTACTTGAAATACGGAAGTTTTTGTTGCCCCCTGAAGCTGTTAGCTAGGCAACCTGAAACTGTCCTCTAGGCAGCAAACGATACCATGTTCCGGTTTCAGTGATAGTCGCTGAGTAGTGTGGATTCCAAGAAGCAATGAACAATATATTACTTCCTTCCACATATGGCTTGCAATGGGACCAGCACTAAAAAGTTTGAGAAATTTGAATTCTGATCAAACGTCTCTCTTCCTAGGCATCAGTTACCAAGGAAAGTGTTGGAACAGGGTGTGGGTTGCGGGTAAAACAAAAATGGTTCCTGAAGTACCCTCTTGTCACAAACCAGGAAGTGGCTTACAGTGTGTATGTGTGGATATAGATCCAGATGCACAGGGTATGTCCATAAACATCACACGTAAAATAGTTTGTAGGGAATAGTAGATGATTCCAATACATGGTGTAACAGGTATATGTGCAGATTATTTTTGTGTGTACCCCAATATGTACAGTATGTTGGTTGCTTTTTATCTGCATTGAACAGTCTTAAAGATGAAAAAAGTTTGGGTTTAAGGACTGGGTGTAAAGATTGGGTTTAACGCCCCATCGACATCGGGGACATTAGAGCTGGAGCTGAAGCTTGTATTGTGTTAAGGATGGGGAAGGAAAATCGACTGTACCTTTTCGAGGGAATCATCCCGGCAGATGCCTGGAGCTATTTAGGCAAATGACGGGGAACCTAAATCTCCATGACCGGACGTGGATTTGGACCGTCAGTCTCCCGAATTCGAGTTCTGCGTGCTAACCACTGCGGCACCTCCCTCGGTCAAACAGTCTGTAACCCCATAGATTAGACACTACATACCTTTTGTTGATTCATTTGGCTTTCTATTTTGTTCAACATTCCATTGTTGAGCTTCTGTAAATGTTGTTTGATTGAATCGATAATACAAAATTTTATACTCCTTTCTTTGTTTCCTAAAATGATATAAAGATAACTTGTTTTCAGCAGTAATGGAAATGTAGGTAAATGTCTTATTTTGGAAGAAATGTATGAAATTTCTTAGTGTACATACTGTATGTCTGTAATATGTGCAATTTTTTTTCTCCCGATTGAAGTTGGACGGTACAATTTTTTTTGTAGCCAACAGCACTTAGGTGTTATAGATGTTTCCTTGAAGTATCCTTACGGGAAACTTCAACGAAACATGGGGCATGTGTAACCACATAGATTGGACACTACATACCTTTTGTTGATTCATTTTCCTTTCTGTGTTGTTCAACATTCCATTATTGAGCTTCTGTAAATGTTGTTTCATTGAATCGATAACACAAAAATGTCTGCTCGTTTCTTTGTAAAAACTTTAATGTCATGGTTTGATTCTATGCAGTGTAGCGCATCTGTCATTTAAATTCCTTGTCTCATTCGGAGGGAACAGAACTTACTGTATATAATTGTAATTTTTGTTTAAATAATTATTTGTAGAAATGTCAATATGTGCAAATGTTCTGTTTTGTTTAATATTTTTGGTTACTGTTATGTAAACTGCTGACCTTCACTTAGTGTTCTTAGTTATTTTGTATGTAAAAGGTAGTTATTTTGTATGTATGGAACGGAACATGGTAGCGTGCGCAAAATGTGGTTAGCACGGATAAAAAGGTGGAACCAAGAGTCAGTCAGGGACAAAGTACCAAACCATTAACTGCTCATGTAAAAGTTGTGTATTGTTCAGGTTCCGAGAGAGACTTTTCCTGACGCTTTCCTAGCCTCGGATGGATGGATAAAGATCTGGAACTATTCTAAAATCGGTATTTATCATCGCCACAAAGAAATGACAGAGTCCAGCAATTCTACCAGCAAATCCACCTACCAAAATGCAATCGCCACCGCGTTGCGCAGTCACTCAAAAGGAACCAAGGAATCATAAAAATGTACAGTGAAGGATCAGCTCATGTGGATGATTTATTTGTTTTCAATAATAAGGTAACCAAAATACTATTTATGAAAACTTACTTTGATTTATCCTCTGTCAGATTTCCACATAGGATCCTTCCCATGGTAAAGTGATTACCGAGTGTCCTTATTGAAAGAACATTAAAGCTCGGTGTTTTACTAATTGAAGGTAATAAGAAGAAACTAAGTTCATGTTAATGTAACAGAACTGAGTAACACAATAAATTATGCTTGCTGAAAATAATTTTTCTATTAAAACTGCTTATTAATATTTTGTTGCCAACTTGTAAAGTGAATGTTCTCAGAACTGTGGCTTATAGAGTTTTGCAAATTAAATGATCACAGTGCAGTCTGTTGAAAATCACCCAAAGGTAAGCTATTGTCTTATAACCAGATCGTGTTCTACTGCAGTAAAAGTTGAGAACTATTACTGTTGAAAGTTACATGTTCATGTTTGTTAAGGGCATGTATCTTTAGTGTATTGAAAGTGTGTTTAGTTTGCTCTGCTACAGTGGTCAAGATTAAGGCCCACCCCCCCCCCCCCCCTCCCCACTACATTGAAAGTAGTATGCACAAAGTTACTTAATTATTGAAAGTTTTGATTACACTTGCACTTCAAGTCAAATTCTGTACAATATTGGGTTCCTCTTGTGTATTAAAGTGCATATTAATGGTGTAACAGGATCCACAGTTTGTCTATTGTGCTCATGCTAGATAACGATTAATAGAAAGACCATTATCTATGAAAACAATAACTTCTTTGTTCAAAAGACAGTGAGAAATAATCTGTAAGTCAATTACATTTAATTTTAGTTCTAATTAGAAAGGTGTTTAGTAGTGAGAGACTTAAGCTATGCACAATAACTAATTTCGCTGTGAGCCATATCCATATTTCATGTCAGATAGGAATATGTTTTAAAAGTAATATTGAAACTATGTCCAATTTACGATTCTACAGTGAATATTAACAGTAAAATTATTGAGACCCTTCAGTTTGACTGAAGGTAATAGTGTGTTTCGTTATCTGTTATATTTATGCAAATAGTTTGTTCACCTCTGTCAGCTCCAACTTTAGCGTGAACATACGCAGGCACCAGAGTTTATTGCACTCTCGTGTGATAGAATATAGGCTGTGTTTTCCCATTGGAGTTACATATTTTCTGTTTCTTGAACAAGAATGTTACTCATTTTTATGCCTAATTAGGCCGGCGACCGTTTTTATTATCATTTGGACACAGTGGATAGTTAAATTACTGTCTGTTACTGTTTAAGTATTTACGTAATTCTGACTTTCACTTCCGATAAGCCACCTCCATTAGGTACATCACGGTCAACATAAAAAAATTTTCTTTCTGCTTCTTTATACTGTAATTGCTTTAGTAAAAATAATTGCATTATACGAACTGCCTCCAGCTTTGAGGTTATAGTATAACAGTAGCGGACGGAAGAGTTATACTTCGTTGGCTTTCCGTGACAGGACTATTTGTTCTGTTGGGGCATAGTACGTAATCAACCAAATTTGGTATTAGATGGCACAAGCTACGTAAATCCAGTTGCAGTGTTACAAGTCTACCCCTAAACATTACGAACTTATGTTTTCGGCATAGCCGTAACTGTACCCTTAAGTGGACGGCGCTTATCAATAGAGACTAACTGTTTTGTATCCACGAGTTCCCACCTAACCTCTGATCTGCTGCCCAAGCGAAAATAAGCATTAAAGTCCTGCTCTTGCCCCACAAACTTCGAGGTACTAACCAACCTAACAACATACGACATGTAATAGCTATAATAATTATTGTGCAAACGACTTAAATACTGACGTAATACTGTTCCAACATTCTGCGTGGTGTCTGTTTGTTCTATATCGTGTCTCCATACCACTTTCCCGCAACGATGCTCTGAGCGTGTTTTTTAGGGAATTGACTAGTTTGAACCTGGGACCTGTTGCTGGTAAGGAGACGCCAGACCACACATGACATGTAGAGTTCAGAAGAGTTCAGTGAGACTAGCGATGATATAATCAAATACTTAATGATTTCAGCGTCAGCTCAACTGCACTCCCTGTAAAAGAATCCTAATACTAACTAAATTTAGTGGAAGGGGCTCAAGGCTATCTTATGTTTAGTTAGCTGGTAAAATAAAGTCGGAAAAGCAGTTAAGTTTACCATTGGAAATTTTATTCTACTCATAAAACATTGTTTTTAAATTGCACTATTGATAAAAGGAAATATTTTAGTACAGGATGATAAAAACCAACTGGGAACGAATATTCCCTTAATGGGTTTCCAAGTTCTACAATGGATCGAAGGATGACTTATGCCATATCACATCTATCATCTTTAATTACTTATCTATCTTGTCGTAAATTACAGTGGCTGATGTGGCTTCTCAATAATTATATAACAGAAAAATCATAGCGTTTCAGATTTTTACTTCACGTAGCAAATGTGAACACCATGAGATTTAATTGACGATCGACACTAGTCTTACGTAAAAAGGGGGTGTAACAGATGAGACTTTGAAGTATTGAGTGAAACTTTATGCGCTGTCATGCGGCATCGCGTGCGTTCATTACCTTGTCGTTGGTTAGTCAGCGTCAGGGGGCAGCGGGCGGTACAGCTCCACGCACCTCGCCGTCTCGGAAGCAACTCTCTCCTAACTTCTCCTTACTACAATTTACCGAAGTTGGTTTAAAAAAAGCTGTCTGGCTGTGTTTTCAACTGACCAATCAGGGTCTCAATGTTAACCTTAAGCTCCGCCTACAAAATTCTGTCTATCCAATGAGAAACGTTATACTTTTCATGGTGGGGCAATGTTTTTAACGATTGCAACGTAACAGAGACGCGAAAAAGTCTCACGCTAAAACCTGCAGCTGGTGTGGCCCTTTTAGTGTTATCGTAAGATATATACTGTTCTTCTGGAGGGCTCTATCTTTTAACATGTGCTGGGGGGTGGTCCTGGTGGTCGGCAGGCGATGTGGGTGTCCGTCCCTTATCGTAGGGCCTTCTAGCTTAACACGGTTCTTCTCTCGGCTTCTGTTCTCGTTTCTTCCCTCAGAACTGCGTCTGTTTCACTGTGGGAAGGTATGACATGCATATAGGCGTTCTTGTGTTAGTCTGTGGTATTCCATTTGCTCACTCTTTGATCGTATTACTTTGGTTAATGTAATGTCAGGATTTATTCGGAGCTATGTGACATACTGTCGGATTTGCTTATCATGTCAGGGTTTTCATGGAAGATGTTGGATTTGCCTGACACCTTACACTGTTCAGTACACTGTTCTCAGTCACCAATGAAATATCTGCACGTAATACCCGTTATACCCTGTATAGTAGGAGTCCAGTACAGAAGTAGCAGCCGCAGTGGACCATAAGGTCTTGTGCTCGGTGGGGAAAGAAGAATAACAACGTAAACGGTGTAGCGTTGATCACGTGACTATGTCTTACCTCGGGAGGTCTTCGGACCGGGTCCTAGAGGCCGCCCTGTCCAAACACCTTGCGTTATTTACCGCGCCACCTAGGACTGCCGTTCATTGGCTCCGGACCCCCGTTATTTACGGGACTCGGGGCTCTGCAGCGCCTCGCCAGAGATAATGATTTTCTGTCCCACCCGGAGGGCGGAGGGAGGGCACCCTCGTTTGCCCATTACTAACCGTAGGCAAAATAAAACGCCGCTCGGAAATCCACTCTGATAATGAAATATCGCAGAACGAGATTAAATCCGCCGTTCATTAAGCTGCCAGGTTGCCGGCCTGCAGCGAGAATGGGCGTAATAGGAGCTTTAAACGTCGCGCCGCGCAACCTCATTTCGGGTGCGCGCCGGTCGCTATTGTGGCCAGATTTCCGCGAAGATGCGCCCTCTCCGGTGGAGCAGTATTATTAGCAACCGGCCGGCGGCCTGCGCAAATAACCTCACCAGGCCGCCAACTAATGGAAGCCCATCCTAATTTATGGAGTCATTGATAAAAACAAGCTAACCTGATGTTTCCCCATCAGAGCTCGAGTTACTATAATACGCTGCAAACATTGTGCAGCGGTATTACTGGTGCGAGGACGGGGTGGAATTTTATTTTCTTTCCTGGCATTTCTGAAGTTTCTGAATCTATCATTTTTCCTTATTCGCCCATGTGACGAGAATTTTAACACCATATTAATTGGCGCTCTAATACAGGTACTGAATTCG
Organism: Schistocerca serialis cubense; assembly: GCF_023864345.2. Lineage (NCBI taxonomy): Eukaryota > Metazoa > Arthropoda > Insecta > Orthoptera > Acrididae > Schistocerca > Schistocerca serialis. The sequence continues at coordinate 1,218,138,429 of NC_064638.1, read as the reverse complement.
CGTTTATATTACTTGTTTCGAAAAAAAGAAAAAATACAGAATGCAGTGAACTTTTCAGCGTGCAGGAGTCAACTAAAAGGGAATCAGTATCGGCTGGAACATGCAGCAATACAGTGGTTGTGTTGGTCGTAGGAATTTTAAGATTATATATATATATATATTATGTTAATAATTGGCAAACAATTCTGTACAATCGCAATAAAGTCATGAGATGTTCCATTGTTTCTTTTATTAGAACATATTACGCGTTTCGGGATTACACCCATCTTCAGACATTTGTTACAAAAATGTACAAAAGATAAGTGAACAGCACAGTCCACACGTCTCAACGTTACAGAAAATGAGATAGGGTCATATGAGTTACATACCACAAACTTCAACTCCTTCCTAACCAACCAGGCGTACTGCTTTGAAACTCAAAGTTAGTGTCCAATATTATATGGCTCTATAATTGTGACACATGCAGTCTTGAAGCAAAGCGTATACTGACGCCAAACAAATCAACTAGCAGCAAAGCGCCCTTACTGGGGCGCGTTGAATAGTCATGTGCATGCGTTCACATCTAATTTAATAATATTATACTCATCATATAACATCTAACAGGGAGTAATTACAACTAGCAACCGGTATGGTACTTCCGTACACGTTAACACTAAAAGATTTTTTTTTAATTTTAAATGCTGCAATTTTTTTTACATTGTCATACTATATCTATAGCCAGTAGTGACACTAAGCAAAACTCAAACCATATGTCAATATAAAATAAATAATAGTGGCGGGCGGGGGGAGGGGGGGGGGAAAAATTCATGAATAAACCTTTCAACATCACAAACTTCTAAAAGAATACCACCAAATTAAATATAACCAACGTTATCCATTATAAACTAAAACCCCGTGATCAGGTCATGAAAGAACTCCCACCACCCTATTATTTATTTTATATTGACATAAGGTTTGAGTTGTGCTTGGTGCCATAGATATAGTATGGCAATGTAAAAAAAATTTTGGAGCATTTAAAATTTAAAAAAATCCTTTAGTGTTAACGTGTACGGAAGTACCATTCCGGTTGCTAGTTGTAATTACACCCTGTTAGACGTTATATGAACATCTCATGACTTTTTGGAATTTTAAGAGTTACTTTGATTTCTTAGAGAGACTGAGTTGATGAATTTTCAGCAAATACGTGAAATAGATAATTTCCTTAATGATGCAGATCTACGCGTCGTTTTTATGCTAAACTAGACCAAAGGTATAAGCCTTTATTTTATAACAACTTTTAGGCCATCATCACATAGAAACTTAGAAAGTGTAAAACAAACTATAGTGCCAGTTTCAATGTATGCATCTCCACCCAATAAGGTATAGGTTACATTGACACTTTCACTGAACTTTCAGTCAGTATTGTTTTATTTGTACTTTATCAGGTAACGGCAGCAGCCTTTATGTCGTTATAAATAAAGATATATATAGGGCGCACATTAATAAAAACGACAAACTGCACGGACGGATTCCTGACATGAAGTGGAAGGAAGAAGCTCCTATGAAAATGTGTCCGGAAATGGACGGTGTGCGCGCACCGACAACAAATGGTTCAAATGCCTCTGAGCACTATGGGACTTAACTGCTGAGGTCATCAGTCCCCTAGAACTTAGAACTCTTTTTAGTTTTGAGTGAACAGTGAGCACGTAAAGATGCGTAGGGAATAGCGTCTCCCGCCAAGTATGAGGGCCTGGTTAGAGATTTCGCCTGTGTCATGCAGCCCACATAACATAACTGTCGAGCAGTTCCTTATGCCATTTCTCGGCCGTACATTGCAGGGGCAATGAAGACGCTCCTGCAGCATTTCTGATGGGAATTGTTTGATCACCCACAATACGGTCCATAATTGACTACACCTGAGTCTCATCTCTGCTCACGAGACCGCTGGCTATGAAGACAAAATTTTTCGACAGACAACGAGCTGCAGAACAGTGCAGATAACTGGCTGAAACCACTGGCGGCTGCTTTCTATGACGGGCATATTGGAAAGTTGATGCGACACTACGTCAAAATTTGAAGTTGGATTGGCTACTATTTAGAGAAGTAGGTGGACACTGTACCTAAGTGTTGCAGATAGCCGGCCGGTGTGGCCGTGCGGCTAAAGGCGCTTCAGTCTGGAACCGCGTGACCGCCACGGTCGCAGGTTCGAATCCTGCCCTCGGGCATGGATGTGTGTGATGTCCTTAGGTTAGTTAGGTTTAATTAGTTCAAAGTTCTAGGCGACTGATGACCTCAGAAGTTAAGTCGCATAGTGCTCAGAGCCATTTTTGTTGCAGATAAAACGTTTGAGATTTTCACTGTGCTTTCCATTTCACGACCGATCCGAACTTACTTTCTGGACAACCCTCATATTACGCGATCTAAGCGGCTTGGTTTGCGAAAAATCACAACGTTCGCGGTAACATTCAAGATACTCATTGGTGGTGGTAGTTAGTGTTTAACGTCCCGTCGACAACGAGGTCATTAGAGACGGAGCGCAAGCTCGGATTAGGGAAGGATTGGGAAGGAAATCGGCCGTGCCCTTTCAAAGGAACCATCCCAGCATTTGCCTGAAACGTTTTAGGGAAATCACAGAAAACCTAAATCAGGATGGCCGGAGACGGGATTGAACCGTCGTCCTCCCGAATGCGAGTCCATTGTCAAGATACTCATTTTCGTTTATTAATGAAAAGCTCTAAGGTCACACGCCTTAGCGACAGGACTCCACTGTAATAAAAGTCTTCATGTGTGTAACGGTGTTGTCATATGACAAAAGTACCAACGTTTCCGCTACTACTGCAAGCAGCCTTCATCAGGGTGACGCGGTGACTGAGTCACACTGATGAAGACTTCCTGCAATAGTAGACAAAATGTCGGTTGTTTTATTGCATCATGAGGCACTCCCACAATGAAATCCAGAAAGTGTTTACTGGAGGAACTGGATGTTTTGCTCTCGAAGTACGTCCGAGGATGTCATCAAACAAGAGTGGCTTGGGAACTGCTAAAATTTCCGACGACCACACTCTAAATTGGCCCTGAAATAAAACTGAGTCATAATAAAGGTGGTAATAAAGGAGATTTTTAACATTCGCGGCAGTTTCCTTTATCCGGATTTCTTGTGTCTCATGTGAAATGACCTGCTACATCCGCCAGACAGGACAGATAGAATAAATTGTGGAGAGGGGCCTAAATAAGAGGCTGTCAGTTACACTCGAACATACAACTTTATTATTTGGTCAAACATAACAACAGCCCAAAAAATTTTTGAAACACACAGCTTTAATCTTTGGACTTAATTACCGGCTGAAAGCCACTTTAATTTAAAAACGGCTGAAGACCAATAACAATAACGCGAGCATAATCAGAAATTGAAAAGGCAAGACTTATCTTAAATCAGTTCTTTAGTTAGGCGAAGTATACAAGTTACATTCAAATCGTCTGAAGGCCGAAGGCTTAAAAATTGAAGAAAAAAAAATTTTGGCCGGCCGCGGTAGCCGAGCAGTTCTAGGCGCTTCAGTCCGGAACCGTTCGACTACTACGGTCACAGGTTCGAATCCTGCCTCGGGCATGGGTGTGTGTGATGTCCTTAGGTTAGTTAGGTTTCAGTAGCTCTAGGTTCTAGGGGACTGATGATCTCATGTGTTAAGTCCAATAGTGCTCAGAGCCATTTGAACCATTTCTTTAAAAAAATGTTTTGGAATGCCAAAGTGCTTACGTCAAACAGTAATTTAAACTAGGCTGAAGGTCTTAAGTGGAAAACAACTCTAATTTAAGACACAAAACCAGCTAGAAGCCATACAAGTACCAACAACAAGAACAAATTTAAAAAAAAATAAGGCGGTACACACAGGGAAGGCGAGTGTTCGAGGGTCGGCCTGTAGTTCAAACACTAACGCCCGCTTATGTGAGACAGGCAGTCGGGCCAACCATTCACGATCCGACGACAACCCAACCGACCGACAGTCAGCGGACCAACAGGCAAGATAATTTCCACTGCACCCTACCCGGGCACAAGAGGGAGTTCAACGGAACAAAGTAGGAGATATTGGCGCCCACAACCAAGTATACACGGAGCTGTCAAACTACACACCGTGCTGGACAGCAACAACACGATGAGGAAACTACACTGCCTGAAACTTACGTCAACGCCCAAGGGAGGTAACCGGAACGTTAACGGCCACAAGGCAGAAGATTCCGCTGGTGCACTTCAGTTCAAATAACCAAATACAGTGAAACTCCACCAGAGGGTGGCTAGAATTTTCCACCTTGAAAACCATGTCGTTGCTCGCGGGAATATCCCAACAGCCGACAACGAACTCCAAACCACACGATGTGAACAGTCTTGACTTGATGGTAGGTTAAATCAAAATTCAACTTACGTGTCCAGGGTCGGTGAGCCACGGACCTCGTAGCAACGGGAACACTGCCATACTCTCCGACGCCGCCCCGGCGAAACTACGCCCCGCCGAGAATTGCTCACTGCTCCACGCCAACCGACCGACTCTACACATTAGCACGGAGACAGCACTAAAATAAGTGAGCTGTCGACATCACAAGCTACACACAGTTCCACGAACACTTGTACAAAGGACTAGACAATACTAATGGCAGGGACTGTCCAATAACAAGGACGAATCACGAGTCGGCACATGCAGGCAACCCATAAGCAATTGCCGGCCAACACACATGTAGTCCGACAAGACTACCGACTGACGACCAACCAAGGTGGTCCGCACTCAAGTGCTATGTATCGGCAACCGCCGGGCGAGTCATAGCTGTCCGGACCCCACTGCAGCCGCGCCCCTACTGAACTTCTGCCGCGTCCTAAGTCAAACACTGTCAGGTCCAAGCTGCACTGCTAGCGCCTCCCAACTCACTGGCAGATCCGAACTAACTTCGAACACACGACAACCGGGAAATAATAGAAGTCAGCGAAGATAATACGCCAGGGCTTATATCTATAAGAGCCGATGCTGCCGCCCACGGGCAGGCAAGGCGGCAACTCAGTGGCACCAGTAATTGAAATTAAGATAACGAGGTGGTAGCACAGGGAAAACAGGATGTCAAATGATAGATGGCACGAACACGAGCCAGGCGCGGCTCAATATGACTAGAGGCCTTGGCACTTGAAACAGTACATGTTTTTTGGAGCAGATGAAAGAAGGTTAAGATCGAGGACGAGAGCTTTGGTGACAGTGCAAAATGCCTTGCTTACACTAGAATGTTGCAGAAAGCATCCACCACGCAGTCCGCTTTAATTCATCAGCGGAAACTAAGAAAAACCTATCTCTCGTCACCTGAACAGACATTTACATCCAGTTCCAGATGAACGCACTACTATTTCTGTAGGGTCATGTCACTGGGGTTGTTTTCTCTTTCCACTGCTGCAGTATTCAGTGCGTTGGACACTTAATTGGTGCAAGTTGTAAGAGAGAGGAAATCTAAACGGTGGCTCCGAGATGCCTTCGTGGTCGGACATAATTCTGCCCGTAGGCTGTTGTTACGCCACCGGAAAAGTGCTTTAATAGGTACGTCACACAGGTAGCTGCAAGGAAGATAAGGTACATACTTACGGTAAACCCAGAGCTGGAGTTTCAGCGATATACGTAGTACTTTTCGTATCTCGCAGGTGTAGCGCATACTGGCTAAAAAAACTGTATTTTTTGCATGTGGTTGATTATTTGATCAAGGGATTGAGCTACAGTCATCTTGAATAAAAAAAACTGTTATATATTCGAGGCAACGCAATGTACCGGCTCATTGAAGTGCAAATTTGGTAAAGTAATATCCATTCATTCGCTCACATCATCACTTCAGTCCTCTTACTATACAAAAAACACTCGTAATGTCTCATAATATCAAAAATTTTGCTGAACTCAGTCACTAATAAACTTAGGGGCACAATAATCAACATACTATTAACAAGCTCAGACCAAACCCACGTCTTGACTGACGTCATAGATCACTCAATTTCGTCCACAGCTCGTGGTCGTGCGGTACCGTTCTCGCTTCCCGCGCCCGGGTTCCCGGGTTCGATTCCCGGCGGGGTCAGGGACTTTCTCTGTCTCGTGATGACTGGGTGTTGTGTGATGTCTTTAGGTTAGTTAGGTTTAAGCAGTTCTAAGTTCTAGGGGACTGATGACCATAGATGTTAAGTCCCATAGTGCTCACAGCCATTTGAACCATTGAACCACTCAATTTCGTTTCCCATATTCGACAGTTTTGGCTCCACCTTAGGCCGTTCTCAGTTCCAAGACACTTCCATAATTGTTTCATTAAAACTTTCAGTTTCCCTTGCAATTAATAACAGTTTTCAAATAGGAAATTCATAAGATTATTTGTCTTTTGGTCCATATATTCGGCCGCTGTCTATTTTGTTTCGTATTTATCCTTAAAGTACTGCAATCTATCGCTCAAAAGGGAAGCGGATGCCACCGTTTCTAACAGGCTTCCCCTGTGGTTCACCAGCGGACAGTTTGTTGCAAAAGATGTCGTCTGTAAAACTGGACTAAGGATTCGTCAAAACTGCTTACCTATTCACGTCCCGAACCTCGAATACATTATAACTAACAACTAAACGTAACAATATTGAAAGAAAATAAGAAACATGCAGGTAATATCCTTACCTTTAGCGCAAATGGGTATTGTCGCTATGATAACTAAAATGTCTGGACGCAGTCTGTTTGTTTGTTTTGTTTTTTTCCTTAAGCCACCGGAGTCGGTACCGCGTCACGATCTTATAGAGACGTGTATGTGGGTGCCGTGCTCTATCGTTAAGTAACTGACAACACTCGCTGAGAGACAATCCACGAATCGATAGGGTACAGGAAGCTGAATCTCGGGTGCCATCCCGTGTAGTTTACAAGTGCTAATTTTCGCTGAGAGACAATAGTGCTAACATGCGATCACGTATCCATGTATCATTATAGTTGTAATTCGCCCCAAATATATCATTAACGCGTTTGTGAAGTTACAATTCGTTTAATTGAGTCTAGAAAAACCAGTTGACCAGTGGCAAACCCTACTGTGTAATGGAGGAAGATTCAGACAACGGAAATATTGAAGCAGATTTTGCCAAGGAATTGACTATGGTTGAATAAACAAACATAGCTTTACTTTCGTGAAGCTGTTTATTCAAACAGCCCTTACTCACATACTGGAAAGAAACCATTTCATAGTTGATGGAACATAGGTGCCTAACTAAAGTAACTCGACGTTTCTAGCGCTTTAACATCTATAAGCCTACGTAATTCTTTTAGAGAAGTTTAAATATGACAAGCCCTAGGGGAGCGTGTTCGATTAGTTATCAAAACGTTCACGGTCTCGGGTTAGCACCTCGCCACTGCTTAAACTTTGCATAAAAACCATCGGAAACGGCGACCGAAGACTGCCGGAACAAGAGATCATCTTTGTTGTACCAACTGTCTTGCAAAAGAGGACAGAGGAACGGGCATACGTTCAGGACACTTCCTTGACCTTGGGGTCGGAAGCTGCCTTAAAAGGCCGATTAATGGCACGAAGATGCAGACGGCAAAGTAAAACACTGTATTGAAGACACATAATGTATGTCCATAACAAATGTGGCCTGCAATTGAAAGCTGTCATGATGATCTCTCTGATGGAAAAAGATTCCGGACTCGTCTCCCATTCGGCTATCCGCGTGTATGTGTGTGTTTTGGGGGGGTGGGAGGGTGGCAGGGGGGAAGGGAGAAATTGTAAAGGGGAGATGGTCATAATAAAAAGATAATGTTCTACGAATGAGGGTGTGTAATATCAGACATTTGAACGTAGTAGGAAGCTAGAAAATCTGAAAAGGAAAATGCTAATGGTCAATCTAGATATAGTGAAAATAAATGGAAAGAAGGATTTCCGGCTCGAGGAATATAGTGTAATATCAACAGCAGTAGAAAATGTATAACGGGAGCAGAATTCGGCAGAAAGTGAGTTAATGTGAAAAGTTCAGTGATGTGGTTGTTCTAATCAGAATCGACAGTATACCAACACCAATAGCTGAAGTGTATGTGCTGAAGCATACACGCTGCCCTCGTAAACAGAAGGTGAACAGACACAGAAGGTAGATTAGGATATATGTAAAGGAGGATGACAATCTAATAATCAGGGGGATGGAAATGCGGTTGTGAGGGAATGAGTAGAAGAAAGAGTTACAAGAGAATGTGGACTTGGGGAATACTAATTAACTTCCACAATAAACCGCCGTTAATAATAGCGAGTACTGTGCAAAGAATCACAGGAGGAGGAGGTACACTTGGAAAATATCGGCAGATGCGGGAAGATTTCAGTTAGATTACCTTATGGTAAGGCAAATATACCGAAATCTGATATTAGATCGTAAGGCGCACCTGGAAACAAATATAGACTCAGTTCACAATTTAGTGATGATGAAGAGTAGGCTGAAGTTAAGTAGTCACGAAAAATCACTGCACAAAGAAATGGCATACGAAATACTGGGGAATGAAGTGATACCCTACAAGAGGCTCTATGATAATGAGTATCTCAGTAAGCAATTCAGTTGAAGAGGAATGAAAATCTCTATGAAGGGCAATAGCATAAGTTGGAAAGAAAAACGTTGGTACTAGGAAGGTAACTGCGAAAAAAAAAACATGGACAACGAGAGATGGACGTTAAAAATGACTTGCGAAATTCGGGAATACTGAAATATGTCACGTAGGTATGAAATAAATAGGAAATACAGGGAAGCAAGTCACAATGGCTGAATGCGGTTGATAATGGAAGCAAGACAAAGGTCAAGACACACTCATAGGCTTTGTCGACCTGGAACAAGCTTCCGACGGTGTGAAACGGTACAAGATGTTCGAAATTCAGAGGAAACAGGGATAAGCTAAAGGGACAGGCGGGTAATCTGCAATCTGTGCAAGAACTATGAAGGAAAAATAAATGTGGGTAACCAAGAACGAAGTGATGTGTTAAAAGAAGTGAAGACAGGGATGTAGTCTTTCGCACCTAATGTTCAGTCTCTACATCGAAGAGACAATGATCAAAATAAAAGATAAGTTCAAGACTTGTATTAAATTGAAAAGTGAAGATTTTGTGATGACATTGCTATCGTCAGTGAAAGTGAAGAATTACATCTGCTGAATGGACTGCAAGGCCTACTGACTATAGAATTTGAAATGAGAGTAAATAGAAGGAAGACGAAAGTAATGAGAATTCGCAGAAATGAGAACATTAGGACTGGTGGTCACAAAGTAAATGAAATTAAGGAATTCTGCTACGTTGGCAAACAAACCATGACTGGCGGAGCAAGTAGGTCATGGAAAGCAGACTATCACTAGGGAAAAGGGCATTCCTAGCCAAGAGAAATCAACTAGTATCAAAAGCAGGCCTTAACTTGAGGAAGGAATTTCTTAGAATGAATGTCTTGAGCGCAGCATTTTCTGGTAATGAGGCATGGGATGGGAGGACACAGGGACACAAGAAAATTGTAGCATTTGAGCATTTGAGATGTGGGCTACAGAGGAAAGTCGAAAATAAGATGGACTGGTAAGTTAAGGAATAAGGAGTACTTCCGCAGAAATGGTGAGAAAAGGTAAGTGAGGAAACAACTGACAAGGCGAAAGGACAAGAATGTATGACATTCGTTGAGAGAATATCTTCTATGGTACTAGAGGTATCTGTATAGAGTAAAAACTGTAGAGGAAGACAGGGACAGCAATGAATCCATCAAATAATTGAGGATGTTGGTAGACACGCTACGTCATAGGGCGCCTGTGGTACACAAATCGTCAACGGAACACGTCATATTATGACAGGCTCTGATGCAAAGACTCTGGAGATAACCAGGCCAAATCCCTATCCACCGTATCATGATTATTCTGCAAATCATAGTTACGAGCCTGGCAGAGTCTTTATCAAACCGCCTTCAAGCCGTTCCACTCTCGAACAGCATTTTGGAAAAAAGAATATTGAAATCTTCTCGTGTGCGCTCTGATTTCTCTTGTTTTATTATGATGAGCATTTCTCCTTATGTACGTGGGAGTCAACAAAATATTTTGGCATTCGGAAGAGATACTATTGACTGAAATTTCTGGAGAAGATACTGCAGCTACGAAATACGCCTTGGTTTTAATGATTGCCACCACAGTTCACGTATTGTATCCGTGATAATACAAAATGAGCTGCTCTTCCTTGAACGTGTTTGAAGTTCTACTCCAGTTCTATCTGACGCGTATCCCATACTGCGCAGCAGTACTCCAAAAGATGACGGACTAGCATAAAGAAGGCAGTCAGTTTAGAAGACTTGCTGCATTTTCTGTTCTGCCAACAATCGTAGTCCTTACCTTCACTTTTGGCACAGTATTATCTACGTTATCGCTCCAAGTTAAGTTTCGGAATTGTGATCCCTAAGTATTTAGCTGAATTCACATCCTTTTGATTTGTGCGGTTTATCGTGTAGCCGAAATTTAGCGGTTTCCATTTAGTACTCATGCAACAGTGTATGCTGCAGATTCCTCGACTTTCACCATAGGGTGGTGGGGTTTCGGGTTCCACTAAATAGGTCAGGAGTCCACTACAGACAGGAGGCGGCTATACGGGTAGCGGATTTTTAGGTTAGACTGTCTCGGGAAAGATCAAAAAGGGCTCCAGTCTCAAAGAGTACAGGGCAAAGAAACGACGAGAATCGAACAAGCAACAATCGGTATTGTAGTTGTAAATTGTCGTAGCTGTGTTGGAAAAGTACCAGAGCTTCAAGCGCTGATGGAAAGCACTGAAGTTGAAATCGTTATAGGAACAGAAAGCTGGCTAAAGCCGGAGATAAATTCTACCGAAATTTTTACAGAGGCGCAAACCGTGTTCAGAAAGGATAGATTAAATAAAGTAGGTGGTGGTGTGTTTGTGTCTGTTGGTAGAAGTTTATCTTGTAGTGAACCTGTAGTAGATAGTTCCTGCGAATTACTAGGGGTAGACGTTATGCTCAACAGCCGTAACTGGCTCGTTCTACCGACCCCAGACTCAGATGAAATAAGTGCTGAACGGTTCAAAGAAAACTTGAATCTCATTACAAATAATTACTCCACTCACACAGTTACAATTGGTGGAGACTTCAATCTATCCTCAATTTGTTGGCAAAAATACATGTTCAGAACCAGTGGAAGACAGAAAACATCTTCCGAAATTGTACTAACTGCTTTCTCTGAGTGTTACTTTGAGCAATTAGTTCATGAGCCTACACGAAGTGTAAATGGTTGCGAAAACACACTTGATCTCTTAGCCACAAACAATCCTGATTTAATAGAGAGCGTCGTGACGGATACAGGGATTAGTGAACACATAGTCATTGTAGCGAGGCTTGAAACCATATCATCCAAAACCACTAAAACTAAACGAAAAATATTCTATATAAAACAGCAGATAAAAATTCGCTTGATGCCTTTCTATGAGAGAGTCTCCATTCCTTCCAAGCTAATTATGTAAGTGTAGACCAGATATGGCTGAAATTCAAAGATACAGTATCAACAGCAATAGATACATACAAACTGCATAAGTTAATAAAGGACGGGACTGATCCACCATGCTGGCCGAAGTGGCCGTGCGGTTAAAGGCACTGCAGTCTGGAACCACAAGACCGCTACGATCGCAGGTTCGAATCCTGCCTCGGGCATGGATGTTTGTGATGTCCTTAGGTTAGTTAGGTTTAACTAGTTCTAAGTTCTAGGGGACTAATCACCTCAGCAGTTGAGTCCCATAGTACTCAGAGCCATTTGAACCATTTTTTGATCCACCATGGTACACAAAACACGTCAGAATGCTGTTGCAGAAGCAACGAAAAAAGCATGCCAAATTCAGAATAACGCATAATCCCCAAGACTGGCTAAGTTTCACGGAAGCTCGAAACTTAATGCGGACGTCAATGCGAGATGCTTTTGATAGTTTCCACAATGAAACATTGTCTCAAAATATGGTAGAAAACCCAAAGAGATTCTGATCGTATGTATAGTACACCAGTGACAAAAAACAGTCAATACCGTCACTGCGCGATAGCGATGGAAATGTTACAGATGATGGTGTTACTAAAACAGAGTTACTAAATACAGTTTTCCGTAATTCCATCACGAAAGAAGACGAAGTAAATATTCCAGAATTCGAAACCAGAACAGCTGATAGCATCAGTGACATAAAAGTAGAGATCTTAGGTGTTGCGAATCAACTCAAATCACTTAAGAAAGGCAAGTCTTCAGGTCCAGATGGTATACCAATCAGGTTCCTTTCAGAGTATGCAGACACATTAGCGCCTTTCTTAGCAAATCATATACAACCGCTCACTTGACGAAAGGTCTCTTTCCAAAGACTAGAAAGTAGCCCAGATCACACCAATAATCAAGAAAGGAAATAGGAGTAACCCATTGAATTACAGACCCATATCACTGACCTCAATTTGCAGCAAGATTTTGCAGCATATACTGTACTCGAACATTATGAATAACCTTAAAGAAAATGACTTATTGATACATAACCAATACGAATTCAGAAAATATCTTTCTTGTGCAACGCAGCTAGCCCTTTATTCCCATGAAATAGTGAGTGCTGTCGACAAGGGATCTCAGATCGCTTCCATTTTACTAAATTACCAGAAGGCTTTTGATACCGTTCCTCACAAATGACTATTAATCAAATTGCGTGAATATAGAGTATCGTCTCAGTTGTGTGGTTGGATTCGTGATTTCCTTCTCAGAGAGGTCACAGTTCGTAGTGATAGACGGTAAATCATCGAGTAGAACAGAAGTGATATCTGGCTATCCGCAAGGTAGTGTCATAGGCCCTCTGCTGTTCCTAATTTATAAGTGATCCAGGTGATAATGGGAACACCCCCCTTGGATTGCTTGCAGAAGACGCTGTAATTTACCGCCTAGTAAAATCATCAAACGGTCAACTCCAATTACAAAATGATCTGGAGAGAATTTCTGTATGGTCCGAAAATTGGCAACTGGCACTAAACAAAGAAAAGTGCGAGGTCATCCACATGGGTACTAAAATAAATCCGATAAATTTTGGGTATAAGATAATTCGCACAAATCTAAGGGCTGTCAGTTCGACTAAATACCTAGGAATTACAATTACGAGTAAGTTAAATTGGAAAGACCACATAAATAATATTGTGGGAAGGCGAAACAAAGGCTGCGCTTTGTTGGCAGAACACTTAGAAGATGCGACAAACCCACTAAAGAGACAGCATACATTACACTTGTCCGTCCTCTGCTGTAATACTGGTGCGCGGTATGGGATCCTTACTAGGTAGGATTGACGGAGGACATCGAAAAAGTGCAAAGAAGAATGTTATCGCGCAATAGGGATAAGAGTGTCACTGATCTGATACCCGAGCTCGGGTGGCAGTCACTGAAACAAAGGCGTTTTTCTTTGCGGCGAGATCTATTTACGAAATTTCAATCACAAACGTTCTCTTCTGAATGCGAAAATAGTTCGTTGACGCCCACCGCGTAGGGAGAAACGATCATCATAATAAAATAAGAGAAATCAGAGCTCGAACGGAAAGATTTAGGTGTTCCTTTTTCCCACGCGCCATTCGATAGTGGAATGGTAGAGAAGTAGTCTGAAAATGGTTCGATGAACCCTCTGCCGGGTACTTAAGTGTGAATTGCAGAGTAATCATGTAGATGTAGATGTAGATGCTTTTCATTATTTGGAGTCAATTTCCACTTTTGTGTAAGTCACTTAACAACTGATTTTGAACCTCAGATGACTTTACAAGACTGTAGATGACAGTATCATCTGCAAACAAAATAATAGTGCTCCTCATACGATCTCCTTAATCGTTTATATAGATTAGGAACAGCAGAGGGCCTATAACACTTCCTTTGGGGACCGTCACATATAATTTCTGTTTTATTCGGTAACTTTCTATCAGTTTCTAAGAACTTGTACCTTTCTAACAGGAACTCCCGAATGCGGTCACACAACTCGGGCGATACTCCATAGGCACACAATTTCATTAGAAGTCTCTTGTGAGGAACGATGTCAAAAACCTACGACAAATCTGAAAATATTGAATAGATTTTACATGCTCCGTCGATAGCACTAATTATTTCGTGAGAATAAAGTGCAAGAGCTACCTGTGTTTCAGAAGAACGATGTTCTCTGAATCCGTTTTGGTTATTTTCTTCGATTTAATTCCTAATGTTCGAACATAGTATATGCCCCAAAACAGTACTGCAAATCGTCGTTTGCGACATGGGTATGTAGTTCAGCGTATAACTCGTACTTACCTTCTTGATAATGGTGTGAGCTGTGCAGCCTTCCACTCTTTAGGTATGGATCTTTCGACGAGCTAACAGTTGTGTATGATTGCCTTGTATGGAGCTTTTATATCAGCGAACTTAGAGGAACGTAACTGTTATACAATCTGGACCAGAGGAACTGCCATTATTAGGTGACTTATGCAGCTTCGATACCCCGAGAATATCTACATCTAAGTTATTTATCTTCACAGCTGGTCTTCATTCGAATTCTGGAGTGTTTAATACTTCTTCAGTGAAGGTATTTCGGAAATTGTCATAACTAATCGCAACAGAAAACGTCTTCTATCATTGTTTCTAAAATATATAAAAAGGACAAACAAGTACAAAGGAAATGGTGAGGTTGTACGCAACATCACCGAGACGCAAGTCTCCCGAGCTAAGTGCCGGGGTTTTTCAAGCGCCCGTTACTACCCTGCAGCCGAGGCGAGTGCTGGGACCACCTAATGCGCGAGCGGTGTCCAGTCGCAGCTGTTGGGCGTAAGTCCGTGCTCGTGGCCCGGACTGGCCTACGCTGCCTCCAGGGCTCCATTGCGGACGCGGGCCCTGCCGTTGACACCGCGTCCGCCTCGCTTATTCATGAGTCAGCGGCAGGTTGCGCCGCCGCCTGGTGCGTAGGCATCCCGCTCGCCCAAACTACTGTACTGCCGCTGCAGCCCGTCCGAGCACGTGTAGCACGATTAATAAACACTGCTGCCTGCTACCGACCCCACTCCAGCACGGCAAGGGGTGGCGCATAAAAATAGCCGAGGGATATGCAAGTGCGCTTGTCCGTGACAGCTCGTTTAGGTGTTTTAATTTCCCATTTATATTTACACAGTGTGATTCAAAACGTCGAGCACAACGTAATGAGTTGATAGAGGTGTCAAAACACAGCTTTCGAGGAACTAATGGTCTTCGAAGTATTCCTTACCGATTCAAACTTCCTAACTTCAGAAATAATAATGAGAAACTATGAGCAAGTGCCGTAAGTTCGACAAAGATAATTCTGCTTCTGCGTAGCAGTACGTACAGTTGCTTTTCATTCAAGCACGTTTGGTCTGCTGTCATTTCGTTGAAGTCTTATGTATCAGTTGCTATGAACGTACGTCGCATTTTCGTTCGTGCAGTCTGAGACAAATGGGTTGTTTGAGTAGAACTACTGCTGTAGACTGGGAGTGTACACTGATGGATTACAAAATGCCACTGTGCTTGTAATACTTACGGTACTTTCCTAAATGCTTATTTATTTAATCGTATGGCTAGGGTCCCCCGCCGGGCAGGCAGTTCGCCGGGTGCTGGTCTTTCAATATGACACCACTTCGGTTACCTGCAGTCGATGAGGATAATAGGATGATGATGACGACAACACAACACCAAGTCCCTGGGCGGAGAAAATTTCCCGACCCAGCAGGGTATCGAAACCGGGCCCAGAGGATTGACAATCCGTCACGCTTACCATTCAGCTACCGGGGGATGGACGTCCTAAATGCTAAGGTACACACATACGGAACTGCATTTTATGTTCAAATGTGTGTGAATTCCTAAGCGAACAAACTGCTGAGATCATCGGTCCCGAGACTTACACACTACTTAAACTAACTTATGCTAAGAAAAAAACACACAACCATGCCCGAAGGAGGTTCAAATGGTTTAAATGGCTCAGAGCACTATGGAGCTTAACATCTGTGGTCATCAGTCCCCTAGAACTTAGAACAAATTGAACCTAACTAACCTAAGAACATCACACACATTCATGCCCGAGGCAGGATTCGAACCTGCGACCGTAGCAGTCCCGTGGTTCCGGACTGAGCGCGTAGAACCGCTAGCCCACCGCGGCCGGCCCCCGAAGGAGGACTCGAACCTCCGGCGGGAGGGGCCGCGCAGTCCGAGACATGGCGCCTGAAACCGCACGGCCACTCTGCGCGGCGGCATTTTGTGTGTGGCAGAGCATATGGTGACGTACACGAAGCTCAACGCCTGTACCGCGCTCAGCATCCAAATATACATCACCCACAGCGTCGGACGATTCCAACTGTTCAAAAAATGGTTCAAATGGCTCCGAGCACTATGGGACTTAACATCTGAGGTCATCAGTCCCCTAGAACTTAGAACTACTTAAACCTATCTAACCTAAGGACATCACACATATCCATGCCCGAGGCAAGATTCGAAGCTGTGACCGTAGCGGTCGCTCGGTTTCAGACTGAAGTGCCTAGAACCGCTCGGCCACCACGGCCGGCAACACACCATTTGAGTGAGTAGTAATCCAGCAACTTCCCAGCAGTACATGTCACCATACGGCTTTATGGCTGTACAGAAAGAAGAAAACTTAGGTAGCAGCAGCGCACTTCCGGACTGAAGTACCTAGAACCACTCGGCCACAGCGGGCGTCTCCAGCTGTTCAACACTGGCTCGGTGAGAAAGGTGCATTACGTCCAACGTACCACGCAGGCCGCTCTACGAGTATTCGAACAGTCGATAAGGAAGATGAGGTACAGTACTTGTCCACTTTACACCAAAGAAAGCAGGCAAGTGCTGAATGAACCAAAATATAACGTAACTGTGTCGCAGGCCATTTAACCCCGAAACTCTGTGAAGTACAGCTGTCTGACTCCACAAAACGGGTACCACAGGAGACTACTAAAGAACACTGCTCATTATGGCAGTCATGCCGGATGTAAACTAATACAGCAATGTAACAGATATTAGAAATCACGTTATTAGGGATGAGGCAGTCCGTAACGGTTGTAAATTAAATGTTATTACAATCAGTGACACTTTGAAAGTCTTATCACACTCATCAAATGACATGACGAGTTGTTGTTCGCGATCCGAATTTGATCCCATTGTTAACTAAACAGAGCTTGCATTTCTGATCAAGGCTCGACTATAAAAAGAGAAGTAAAATATTAAAGTGTTCACTAGTATCAGTCTACGGAGCCGAATGTCCGAACCTGGTAATAATGATATGTTTAGCGCAGGCTCTGGAATCTCATGAAGCTTATATTTCCCCTGAGAAATAACTACGAAAGGAATGTAACAAAGTGCATTCCACAAGTGTGAAACGCCATGGAGGAAGTTGTGGTGATGGACGGGTGGTGCCCGTATGAACTGTTAACTGAGCATGATCAGATGTCATATGTTAAG
The DNA here is from genome assembly GCF_023864345.2 of Schistocerca serialis cubense. NCBI lineage: Eukaryota > Metazoa > Arthropoda > Insecta > Orthoptera > Acrididae > Schistocerca > Schistocerca serialis. The sequence goes on along the minus strand of NC_064638.1, from coordinate 1,218,120,991 downwards.
TATGTTCACCAACAGCATGGTAAGGGAACTTGAAACGATGATAAAAATGAATTTTCCTGACAGGTATTCGAATACAGCACCTTTCGCTATTGTCTTACAGCTAAGAATAGACATGGAATATTTATTGTTTCTTCACCAGTAGCAATATGTGCACATGTACGGCTAGATGTAATGCAACAAACTGTTCTGTTCTGTCTGGGACTCGAACCCTGCATATATCGTCGTTGTTGACCCCACACGAAGAGGTGTCAACAATGAAATTCTCTACCACTGGTAGTTAGGGTCGTTCCATCCATAGATATCTGATGCGGTTTAGCATCCTGAAGAAACAATGAAATGAAAGTACAGTATCTCCTTGAAGGGCTCAAATCCAGAGAAAAATTGAAATCAGAGCTCGAAACTCACTCCAGTGTCAATATTTTCAAAACCTCAAGCTCACTTAAAATAAGAAATGAAAGTCTTGTAAACTTACAGGACGACTGGTTCGTCATGTAATATAACATTACTAGTGTAAGGAAGTTTAGTAGAGCAAGAATTTCTGCAACGGCGACGTCCGACTCTGACAGCCACAAGTTATGAATCTCTGTTGCAGTCAGTAGCGAATGGCCATTTTATTTGGAATGACAGCAAAGTCCTGTGTTCTTTGCTTGACATTACTGGAAGTGAAGAGCGTATGTTTGTGGCTGATAAAAACTGGTTCCCCCGCTGGTATCTAACGATACCTTAGCCACGACAAGCTAGCCTAAGTCGAACCTACCAGCGAATTTCACATGTGTTAGCATGATTTTTATCGTAATTTGGTACGCAGTACATGGTACAAGTCAGGTTGACTCTCACTTGAGTCGTTGTTGTAAATAACCTATTTGTGGCCTGCTAGTCAATAAGCCGTATTCCATCTGTCTGCTAAGAGCATCAGTACGAGAGAAGATCAGTTTCGTTCATTTTCTAACAGGTCAGCATTAAAAAATCTTGCGGAAACATGTTTGTGAAAGGGCTCATGGGTGCCTGTCATGATAAGACCGATTTGAACGCCATCAGTTGTCGGCCGCTTAATACAGAGTGGCGTCTGCCCAACCGATCACGACGCATCGGGCATAGAGTCTATGATCTCCAGCTTCAGTATGCTCTCTGCCGATTTTGTATAACACTTTACCATAAACGTGTTTAAATATGGTCCTGCCGGCAGCTGTGGCCGAGTGGTTCTAGGCGCTTCACTCCAGAACCACGCTGCTGCTACGGTCGCAGGTTCGAATACTGCCTCGGGCATGGATGTTTGTGATGTCCTTAGGTTAGTTAGGTTTGAGTAGTTCTAAGCCTAGGGGACTGATGACCTCAAACGTTAAGTACCATAGTGCTTAGAACCATTTGAACCATATTGAAATATGATCCTATTTCGTTCAAGTTTCTAGTACAGCTGGTGCTATGAGAACATGAACATTTCTCGTTTTCGACGTAATGAGTAATCTCATCTATGAATTGGAAAATAGAGTCTAAAACGGAGTAAAGTTTAACTTTTGTGGTATTGTGTTTAAATAGGATGGAAGCAGTGGAGGCAATTCGAAACACCTGTGCCTTGTATGGAGTGGGTGCTTTTGAGAAAGTCAAGTTGTATTGTTTAAAATACGAAAGTTTCCAAATAAATTAATCTTCACCTATACTGGTGAAAGACATTTCTGTGATTTACTACTGTAGTCAATGACAGTGGATCTGATAACTGGAAGTACGACGACCAATTAGCCTTCGTGTGACACATGCCTTTAGTAGTCATACTGAGGTTAACAGAAAGGAAGGAGGATTATGGTACAATGTTTCGTCGAAAACGCAAAGCAGACTCTTGAACTGGGAAGGATGGGGAAGGAAACAGTTTGTGCCCTTTCAAAGGAGTGGTCCTGGCATTTGTCACAATAGGTTTAAGGTGGTCACCGTAAACCTAAATCAGTGCAGTCTGACGGCTGTTTGAAGTATTGTAGGATAACTTCATAAGGAGGAAGTAGTGGGTAAGCCATACAGACATTACTTTAAACAATAGCCTTTATACATCCATAAAATGTATTGTTATTGAAATACATCCGGTGACACAAGAAGGTAGTTTGTTTTTCGAACTGCTTCATAGGGATATGTCCTTGGCAGACGACATCTGTTGCCAACAAATAAGAAGCCTTAAGTCGCAGAGTAACAAATGCTACCTGGTAGACAGCACCAAGAAGGTTGGTTGGCTACCACGCCTGCCACAAGTGTCCTAATCTGGCACCTGCATGTGGTTACCTTTCTCTCCCATTATCGATCAGACACCAAGACAGTTAATTTATGTTTCCTTTTGTTCGTTTGTGTTTGTTATGTTTTGCAGTAACTTGTTACATGTGTAGAATCAAAAAACTAACTGCGCGTCATTCGATAGTTTTCGAAACAGAGGTGGAACGTATATTGTTGACAATATCTCTGGTATTTGTGTCTATTTTGCTTAACAACCTAACGACAAATGCAATTAATATGCATACACTAATACAACTGGTGTCTTATCCTTGCATCCCATGCGAATACGGCCACGGAGAGTAGTCTGCCATGATTTTATGGGCCTGTATTTTCGGCGATCATGTAATCGGATCATAACTTGTTGTAGAACATTTAGAGGAGGCGCCAATTAACACGCACCACAAGATGCGAATGCAACTAGACAGACCACCTGCGCACTTCTCTGAAGAATTACGTGATTCACTCAATGCGACGTTTCCTGGACGTGGAACGGAAGGGAGTTCAAATTACATGGCCACATCGCTACCCTGGTCTGACTCCTCTTGGGGGGACGTATCAGGAACCTCATGCATCTGACACCAGTTCCTGACGATGAAACATTTCTCACCAGGATACTAGCAGCGCCTGATGAGGTTCGTGCGGTGCTTGGTTGTGCTTAGTAGACTGCACCAGAATTTTCAGCTAAGGTGTTATGCAGATGTTCAGTGTTGTGGTTGCTGTTTTAAACACCCTCTGTTATTTGTAACATTGTTAAGTAAACAACAAAAAATGGTTCAAATGGCTCTGAGCACTATGGGACTTAACTTCTGAGGCCATCAGTCCCCTAGAACTTAGAACTACTTAAACCTAACTAACCTAAGGGCATCACACACACCCACGCCCGAGGCAGGAGTCAAACCTGCGACCGTAGCCGTCGCGCGATTCCAGATGTAGCGCCTAGAACTGCTCGGGCACCCCGGCCGGCCAAGTAAACAACACATTATCTTGATTAAAGTTAATTGGAGTGTCTGTAAATTGCCCTTGTGGTTCCCAACATTCTAAAGCTTTCACTGGCTCAGGTTGATTTTTAAGACAATTAGTTCCTTCAGTTCCTTCAATGTTTGGTCAACCTTAAGAATTACTCTGCATGCAGCACGTCATCGATGCAGGCGTTCCCCACTAGGAACGAGAGCGACTATATGAAATGTAACATCCACGAGATAAATTTTTGGCTACAGTGCGACGAGAGGAAATTGTGCCTCTGGCAGTTATAAACATTTTCTATTCGACATATGAAAAAATAGTGAATTAATTATTTATATAATATTCTATGATGTAATTGGACAATGATAATTGTAAATTCCTTTTATGATCTGCGTTTGTCTTCCTTTGTTTTTACCTTTTCTTGGTTGGCTTTTGTAAGTTGCGGACGCATATCAAACTGCGGTCTGTTACGAAATTGTAATTATTTGTTAATTATTACTTGAAAATAGAGTTCATTGTTATTATAAATATGAGTGATTAATTATTTGTAACTCTAATTCCTCTCTCAGTAAGCATTATCTGTGTTAATTATTTCTTTCCGCTGCAACGAGCGCAGCCATTGATGACAGCGATTTGTATCGCGTGTTAGTCTGTGTTTTCCTTAGAAACAAATCAAAAGTTTGCTTGATGAAGTCCAAAATGGTGCACAATACGAAAGTAGATTTCATAGCGTTTAATAACCATTTTAAATATTTACTTATTTGCTCCAACAATAGAAAGTCTCTATCAATTGTCTGCCGCCATCTTAACAATTCAAATTTAAACTACGAAGCTCTGCAGAATAAATGCCGAAGGTGATACAAATATGTAAAAATAAATGTGCACCGGTGGTCCCGAACTCATTTTAATGAAAATAATTCGAATCATATTGTTTTTTTTTTTTAAAACAGTGCTCATAGCACGAGCCTTATAAGAAACTTTTCTAGCTGATGTATGGAGCCGAAATTAATTACGCGCGAGTTGCGAAGAATATTGTTTCAGGTAACATATGCCAGTGTTGTGCGCGGCTGATATTCGGTGGTTTCAATGATCGTTTTGTTGAATATAACTGCTTCCATCTTAATCAATAGTTGTAAGGAATCAGTTGTATGAACTGTGATTTAGTGACACTTACACGACTTACAGACAACACTTTAACACGACGTTAACTTGGAGTTCTTTAGCAACTTGATCAAATCTTTAGCCGGGAGAAAAATTATTTAGTAATTACTCAATGTAATGAAATAAAATTATCATTTCCATTTACAAATTAGTTAAATACCAAACCACTGAATAACACAGCAAACGCCACAGAAACTTTCTTCAACTTGGCCTCTTACAAGCTTACCAGCGTCTCCCACGGTAGTCGAAAACTGTATTTAGGCCTACTCACGTGCGTTTCAAGCCTTTCTAAGTTTTCGTATTCTTTCATTACATTTTTCCTGTTTTTCTGTCTATATCATCAACCCAAATATAACAGGTGCCAAGGTAACTGTTCTATCTACGATCGTAGTTATTACTCCTTTTCAGAAAACGATATTTCAATTGTGGTTCCTGGTGAGTCATTCGAAGAGTGTACAAAGAGAAACATTTGACTTCACAAATAGTGCTTTCTCTTATGACAGCCACCGTGACTACTTCTGAGAAACTAGAGATAGTGAAATGAATACGTGTTGCCTGAGAGCTTCATGAGGTGTCGTGATCATGTTCTTAACTTAGAATGAAACTGTCTGCTTCCAGAATGCCAGGAAGCTTTAAACTGTCTGCTTGATCACATACTTGTTATTTTATTGTTTTCCTTAACCTTTTCGGTGTTATGCCACTGTCAAAGGAACAGATCACTGTTGAACGAAGTAATGCGTCCAACTTCCTCCTACTAAGCATCTGCCCTCTTTAAGTCAAAATCCGACATTACTTGCATACGACAATAAATACGGTAAGATTTTGAGAAAAGCCATTAAATTGTCCAGAACTACAAACCCATCATGTATTACGAACCTTGAATAATAACATTCCGCCATTTGATATTTTTTGTCAACTTTCCAAGCCGCGTCATTATGTAAATTATGTTATCTGCTTAGGAAAAAGGTCAAGTTTTGGAAATTACGGCTTTACTAAGAACCTGTTGGAATTATAATTAAGAAACAGAATCCAGAAAGTAGTTCTGAATAATTCAAACACTGCCGAAGAGAGAAAATTTTAGTGACTGGAGAAAAATCACATAGGGAGTCCCACAGTTTCTAGTTTTGGGTCCACAGATATTATTTATATACGTTTTTGACTCCACTTAATATTCAAGGAGAACTGGTACCTTTTGCAGACAACTCTAGCGTTATAATAAATCCCTTTAGCTAGAAATCAACGAAAAAATTGTAAACAATATTTTTCAAGTAATTATTAAGTACTGTGAAAAGGGACTTTCCCTAATTTTTAGAAAACTCGTTACAATTCTGGACAGCAAACAGACTAATAACAACAGCTGGTATAGAAATGAACGGTAGTCAGTAGGGAGGATAAAATGTTCAAAATTTTTATGTGCGCATGCTGAGGCAAAACTTGAAGTGGAAGAGGCAGTTACTGAACTTCTCGACAGTTAAGTTCATCTACTTTTTGGTCTTGTTACAGTTTCTGTTCTTCGAAAGAAAACGACTAAGTCTCCTGGCATATACTGCATATTTCCACTCTGTAATGTCTTATGGGATAACTTTCTGGTGTAACTCATCACTTAAAAACAACTGGTAATACATAAGCAAGCTGTAACAACAGAAGATATGTCCTGTTTCAAGCAGAATTCACTTAGAAATTTTAGCTGCGCTACCAGAATAGATATATTCCCTAATGTAATTCGTCAAGTATGATGTACCACAATACGTATATTCGTTAGTGAAATTATTCATAAATAACCCATCACACTTTGAGAAGAATAGTGAAATCCTTACCTACAACACTTTAAGAAATGTTGACCCCTGTTACCCAGTGTTTCAGCCGTCAGTGGCGAGGGAAGGAGCTCAATATGCAGCAACAAGAAGGTTTTGATCATTTGTCACACAATATAAAATTTCTGGTAGGTAGCAAAGGAAGTATTAAATCAAATTTAAAATAATTTCTCCTGGACAACTCCTACTATTCTATGATCAATTTCTATTTAGAAACTGGTAGCCTAAAAAAAGTAGTCTTTAAATGTAGTTGCCCCAGTAGGAATAAAAACGTAATGTGTTTATTAATGTTAAGACTAACCATGTACGTCAACACCTCCTGTAAACTGACTTTTTCCACACAATTTCGATGAAATAATGGTTCAAATGAACTACACAACGTACAACTAATAACTAACTTTCAGTCAAAAATCACTATTTACACTGCAGGTGGACATTTTACTTTTGATATTAATTGTCTTCTGTCATTCTGCGAATGGACATTAGTCGTAATTGAAATAACAGGGGACAAGGAAAGTGCGACGACTATTAATACAACGATAAATGTAAAATACCTGCGCGAGAGATAAATACTCTGTGGAATTAAAGCATCTACGTGCGAACTCGGTAACAAAGATATACAGACTGTATTAAGCTACGGCAAAGACATAATTATTCCTTGCTGCACATTGGAAGAGAGATGTTCTATGTCGGATGGAGAGGAGATTGTTGAAAGCCGCCATTAAGGCAGTAATCTATGTTTTATGGTACTGAAGAAAATAAATACATATAAAAGCACAAAAGGAGTGTCAGGTGTGTAGAGTTCATAACCCTTAATCTTTTCAAAAGAAACATTCAGTGATTATAAAGACGCAAGACGTTCGGAAGTGTTGTGTGGTTTGATGGTGCGATTTGTCGAAAATATTTCTCCGAAGACCTAAATAATTTCAAGCCACATCCCATACACATGACACAGCATAGCATTTGGCTGTCCCGATCGATTTCCGCAGAGCGATAAATTATCTTCAGCGATTTCAGGTGGAAAAGTTCCAGCAAGGAGACTCAACGAGATCTGCTGCTTCGAAGCGCTTATGGTATTACCGTATTCTTTAACTTACGGAGAACAGTAAGCAATACAGACTTCATAACCACCGCAAACGTAGTTCAAAGGAGCAAGCAGAAAAAGGAATCGCTAAACCAAACTATGAATAAAAATCAGTTAATAATAATACCCAATCGCATTAATAAAACGCTCATTATATAATAGAGACAATGAATTGATGTATAAATCTGATACTTCCCTAATTCTATACTTCGTCATCGTTAGGAAATATCTCCTGGGATTAACGTTTACCTACCAGATGTCTGTGATACTAACGATGAAGTCCAGCTTTAGCGGCTGAGCGCAGTCACGATTTTAGGAACACCGCATGGGCAATATAAAAGCAGCTAGTATACTTACCTTAAGGAACCTGACTCGGTTGAGAAAATACAGGGCCAGTAACCATCACGGTCGCTAAACACGACGGAACGGCCCCTGCCTAATTACTTTATACAGCAGACAGCTCTTGGAGCTAAGTCGTTATAATTCATTTTCTCAAACTGGGCATCCTCACGCGAGCCTGCTATTATTCCGTTAGAGAGGATGCGATAAGTCGAGACTTAATTAGCGACTCGTGCACAAATGCTGTTATTCTGATTCAGTTAAGGTAATTGTAGCGCATTCATTCAGGATATGCCAGGGTTCTGTTTTCAGCACCACTGCATCTTCATTCAGCAGTATCTAATACGTGAAATTTATTCGTCCTCCAGTGCTCTAGGTCACTAATGTGTGTTTGTCGTTACTACTTTTCATGCATGAATTTTCCAACTCAGCTATTCTCGGACTCTTTAACCAGCAGCGCTGGACACAGCACGTTAGATTAAGTGCTACGTCAAGTTGATGTATCTCAAGATGATGTGTAACGCGATATCATGCTTCTTCATTCCCCCCTCTTCCTCATCCACTCACTAACGCGGGATGCCGCTCCCCCCTCCCCCCCGCCTCCAACCGCTTACACACACACACGGATTCTCATTCCCTTCCTGTAGGTGTCTCTATGTGTGACTCTGTGTGTGTTTCTGGCCTGTCACGACTTGCATATAAAATAATTCCGTTTTATACTCTCGTCTGCTGTAAAAATGAAAATTATGATGTATATTTAAGCTGTAAATGTGTTACAATTCGAAATAAAAACAATAACCAAACGTGAATGGCTTGCAAACAAATCGCAAATTTCAGTTGCAGAACACATGATAATATAAATCCAATGAATTGCTAGGTACATTCAAGTCTCGTGCGCATCATTCATCCTACAGTCGCAATTGTGTTTTCGCGTCAACGGGTATAGTATCAGATTGAAATGATGGTGCTTTGTTTTACTAATACTGTGAGATGCATATCCGGATGTAACCGACGCTTAAATATCTGCACGAATGCGGATACCCGCCGATACATCCACATATATCCGTGGTAATAATGACTATGTGACTGAATGTTAATCTACAGTATCAGTATTTTTATACTATATTCAAGATTTTACTTCTGATCAGAGTAACTGCGTAAATGGACAATGTGCGTCTGTTGTAAGAGTATCTGGAAACTTGCGATTTATGAGCATTCCTGAATTTTTTTTCAGAACCCAGGTACAGTGGAAGTCGGTTTCCATTCTTAGTTTCTAACTACGACAGATCTGTTACTCAACAAAGAGACTGGCAACAACAAGAACCATTCTGGTCACCTCAGAAGGCGCAGTCACGCCGCAGTCCAACGCAGTGCACGGTGTTAAGTGGCAGTGCAAACGAGCGAAAAAGTGCCTGTTGGTATTGCTGGGTTGGGCCCTTGAAGGTAAACGTTACGGTCGAGTAAGCTGGTGGTGTGAAAACCACATAGAGATGGAAAAGTATTGTGAGGAATGTGACTCAAGTGGCTAGATGCAAAGGGAACACATTAAAAATCTCAATGTCGATGTAGGAAAATGAGTTGCCAGGCAGTACTTTCTGCAGTATTACACCGCCGGAAAAAAAAAAAATGCTTCACCCTCAAGGACTGTGATCAGTGGCACCAGGGAGTGATACGTGCATATTGGCAGGTTGTTGTAGTTAATTTGTCACGGTCATCAGCAATCAGATGGCGCTCACGGTACTACTATGTCCGCCTTTTGTTTCGCTCTGCAAGCAGTAACTGTGCTGAGTTTAGAGGCGAACATAGGCTGCAACCTTTATTCTTAGGCACTGCCATACCCCGCCGACGAGTACGTCCTCGAACTATTACAGACATTTGAACAGAGTCACTCTCTGGGCTAGCGGGAAGCTGGATGGATACATCGAAGGATTGCTACACATGTTGGGAACAATGAATCGGTGGTATGTCGTGGCTTTCAGCACTGGTTTGTGGATCTTTCTCACAAACGCAGACCAGGTGCTGGATGATCGCGTAGCACATACGCCCGTCAATATCGAAGCACTGTGCGAACAGCGGTGTCCAACGGAACATCATCCAGGGGAAGAAATCCACTCGTCATAAGGAAACATCTCCTTGAAACATGACTAAGATCACACGTGTTTCTGGCCAGGCTGCCGCTGACACGACACATCCAGTCATGAATACGCTGGTGTCGTGAAAGACTGGAGAGTACAATGGCATTCGGTCGTCTTCGTAGATGACATTGGCTTCTGTCTGTGAGTGAAGGACGTACACCTAACGACGAAGACCTGAGAAGCGGCCTATTCCACAGTGTGGGGGTCCATCAGTTACAACTCGAGGTCACAGCTTGTGGTTCTGCAAGGCAAAGTAAACAGTGCCCACTACACTGCTTAGTTTGTTGTATCCATACTGCTGACACATATCGACATAGCAGATTGATTCCTCGATGTTGGATTAAGAAAAGTTTTGAGTGCAGCAGACCAGTAATTACGAGGTGCATTCAAGTTCTAAGGCCTCCGATTTTTTTTCTAATTAACTACTCACCCGTAATCTATGAAACTGGCGTTACTTCTCGACGTAATCGCCCTGCAGACGTACACATTTTTCACAACGCTGACGCCATGATTCCATGGCAGCGGCGAAGGCTTTTTTAGGAGCCTGTGTTGACCACTGGAAAATCGCTGAGGCAATAGCAGCACGGCTGGTGAATGTGCGGCCACGGAGAGTGTCTTTAATTGTTGGAAAAAGCCAAAAGTCACTAGGAGCCAGGTCAGGTGAGTAGGGAGCAAGAGGAATCACTTAAAAGTTGTTATCACGAAGAAACTGTTGCGTAACGTTAGTTCGATGTGCGGGTGCGTTGTCTTGGTCAAACAGCACACGCGCAGCCCTTCCCGGACGTTTTTGTTGCAGTGCAGGAAGGAATTTGTTCTTCAAAACATTTTCGTAGGATGCACCTGTTACCGTAGTGCCCTTTGGAATGCACTGTCCCCCTCGCTGTCCCAGAACATGGACACCATCATTTTTTCAGCACTGGCGGTTACCCGAAATTTTTTTGGTGGCGGTGAATCAGTGTGCTTCCATTGAGCTGACTGGCGCTTTGTTTCTGGATTGAAAAATGGCATCCACGTCTCATCCATTGTCACAACCGACGAAAAGAAAGTCCCATTCATGCTGTCTATGCGCGTCAACATTGCTTGGCAACATTCCACACGGGCAGCCATGTGGTCGTCCGTCAGCATTCGTGGCACCCACCAGGATGACACTTTTCGCATTTTCAGGTCGTCATGCAGGATTGTGTGCACAGAACCCACAGAAATGCCAACTCTGGAGGCGATCTGTTCAACAGTCATTCGGCGATCTCCCAAAACAATTCTCTCCACTTTCTCGATCATGTCGTCAGACTGGCTTGTGCGAGCCCGAGGTTGTTTAGGTTTGTTGTCACACGATGTTCTGCCTTCATTAAACTGTCGCACCCACGAACGCACTTTCGACACATCCATAACTCCATCACCACATGTCTCCTTCAACTGTCGATGAATTTCAATTGGTTTCACACCACGCAAATTCAGAAAACGAGTGATTGCACGCCGTTCAAGTAAGGAAAACGTCGCCATTGTAAGTATTTAAAACAGTTCCCATTCTCGCCGCTGGCGGTAAAATTCCGTCTGCCGTACGGTGCTGCCATCACTGGGACGTATTGACAATGAACGCGGCCTCATTTTAAAACAATGCGCATGTTTCTATCTCCTTCCAGTCCGGAGAAAAAAAATCGGAGGCCTTAGAACTTGAACGCACCTCGTAGGTCTGTTCGACCTTTAAATTCTTACATGATCTGAATACAGACTGGCTTGGGCCATGTCGGTTTCTATCCTAAGACTATTTATCCACATTAGTACGAAAGAACAGCAAGATAATGTGCTTTTCCAGCAAAACAGTGCACATCCACATACCGTTTATGCGACGCATCGTCTTCTTCGAGGTGTACAACAACTGCCCTGGGCAGCAAGATCACTAGGTCTCTCGCTAGTAGAACATCTATGGAACAAAGTGAAATGAGATTCGCTGAATTGGGACAAGAAATGCAAGGTCGTTGAGACAAAGTGTCGGATGATGTCTTTCGGTATATTTATGATCGATTTCATACGGGAGTACACGACTGTGTACTGATTCGACAGTTTGGTCACTGTTTAGTGTGACACATCACTTGTCTTTAAAATGACCTGGTCCTTGAGGGGGTTGCATAAGAAGTATCATCTACCCGATCCCAAAAGTTTTGTGGCACACAGCTGGATTTCAACGCGAGCATGGGAGCTCCCAGGGTGAAATAGGGCTGTACGTACGATAATAAACTTTCATAACTTTGTTTTTACTGCTTCAGAATGGCAGATGTAGCGAAACACAGAGACGCATTTAGTCTATCGGTACGCCGCAGTTAGGCCAATATTAGGGCTTAAGGCATGTTTGCATCAGCCTTCTCTTTTTCATGAGAGGAGTGGGTCGAGGAACTTCGACATTCGTTGCAGAAAACACAAATAAACGTTTCGTGTGAACAAGCACTCTTTTGGTAGCCGCAAGAGAGAGGGAAATGCCGTCATAGTGTAGTGGCACTACACACTATTTTAGGCAACAGTATTAAATCTTTAGTGTGAGTGAGTGAAAGCAGCATGGAGGCCGCTTCGGATTATTGTACTCGTAGTAACAGCGCTGAGCGTCAGCAACGCTACGCTGACAAGTAGGACACAGTAACAGAGTTGCGAAGTATGGATAGCTAAGCGCAGAGGTAAACAGCGCAGCGAAGAATGATGCAGTAAGCGGGTCGTTGCCACCATACAGGAGCGAGTCTCTCTCATATGAGAGAGGTTATTTGACACCATGTTTTAGAGAAACAAATTGGCAGTAATGGAGTGTAAATGAGGCTCAATTTGAGGACAGGACGTCATAAGATTCGATTGGTTGGTTGGTTCAGGGGAGGGGACCAAACAGCGAGGTCATCAGACCCAACGGCTTAGGGAGAAATGGATAAGAAAGTCGGCTGTGCCCTTTTAAAGGAACTAACCCGGCATTTGCCTGAAGTGATTTAGGGAAACCACGGAAAACGTAAATCAGGATGGCCGGACGAGGGCTGGAACCGTCGTTCTCCCAAATGCGAGTTCAATGTGCTAACCACAGCGCCACCTCGCTCGGTAAAGGCTCGGGGACTTTGCCATCACTGAGTAATATATTTAAAATACGTTGGAAATATACACTCCTGGAAATGGAAAAAAGAACACATTGACACCGGTGTGTCAGACCCACCATACTTGCTCCGGACACTGCAAGAGGGCTGTACTAGCAATGATCACACGCACGGCACAGCGGACACACCAGGAACCGTGGTGTTGGCCGTCGAATGGCGCTAGCTGCGCAGCATTTGTGCACCGCCGCCGCCAGTGTCAGCCAGTTTGCCGTGGCATACGGAGCTCCATCGCAGTCTTTAACACTGGTAGCATGCCGCGACAGCGTGGACGTGAACCGTATGTGCAGTTGACGGACTTTGAGCGAGGGCGTATAGTGGGCATGCGGGAGGCCGGGTGGACGTACCGCCGAATTGCTCAACACGTGGGGCGTGAGGTCTCCACAGTACATCGATGTTGTCGCCAGTGGTCGGCGGAAGGTGCACGTGCCCGTCGACCTGGGACCGGACCGCAGCGACGCACGGATGCACGCCAAGACCGTAGGATCCTACGCAGTGCCGTAGGGCACCGCACCGCCACTTCCCAGCAAATTAGGGACACTGTTGCTCCTGGGGTATCGGCGAGGACCATTCGCAACCGTCTTCATGAAGCTGGGCTACGGTCCCGCACACCGTTAGGCCGTCTTCCGCTCACGCCCCAACATCGTGCAGCCCGCCTCCAGTGGTGTCGCGACAGGCGTGAATGGAGGGACGAATGGAGACGTGTCGTCTTCAGCGATGAGAGTCGCTTCTGCCTTGGTGCCAATGATAGTCGTATGCGTGTTTGGTGAGGTGCAGGTGAGCGCCACAATCAGGACTGCATACGGCCGAGGCACACAGGGCCAACACCCGGCATCATGGTGTGGGGAGCGATCTCCTACACTGGCCGTACACCACTGGTGATCGTCGAGGGGACACTGAATAGTGCACGGTACATCGAAACCGTCATCGAACCCATCGTTCTACCATTCCTAGACCGGCAAGGGAACTTGCTGTTCCAACAGGACAATGCACGTCCGCATGTATCCCGTGCCACCCAACGTGCTCTAGGAGGTGTAAGTCAACTACCCTGGCCAGCAAGATCTCCGGATCTGTCCCCCATTGAGGATGTTTGGGACTGGATGAAGCGTCGTCTCACGCGGTCTGCACGTCCAGCACGAACGCTGGTCCAACTGAGGCGCCAGGTGGAAATGGCATGGCAAGCCGTTCCACAGGACTACATCCAGCATCTCTACGATCGTCTCCATGGGAGAATAGCAGCCTGCATTGCTGCGAAAGGTGGATATACACTGTACTAGTGCCGACATTGTGCATGCTCTGTTGCCTGTGTCTATGTGCCTGTGGTTCTGTCAGTGTGATCATGTGATGTATCTGACCCCAGGAATGTGTCAATAAAGTTTCCCCTTCCTGGGACAATGAATTCACGGTGTTCTTATTTCAATTTCCAGGAGTGTATATACTATATATTGTGTACTAGAAAGGAATGCAACTGAGAATCAGGAACATGAACGGCAGATGACTGAATTGCCTTATACTGTATGGCAAAAATTCAGAATTGTGTAAAACGGACCGAGAGATTAGTGAATGAAGTGTGCTCGTTAATTATGGACGGCATCATAAGGAAAGGTCGCCAAGGGTCAACAGCACGTGATATGAAAATCATAGAATATGCAGACGACGTGATGATTTGAGAAAAAATGAGCAGAAATCGGGAGAACAACTAAATACCTGGCAGAGAGTAATTGAAGGAGCAGGCTTGCAAATAGGTTAAAAAATTAAAATAATGAAAATCAGCAGGGAAAATTAAAAGATGAAGAATGTAAATTATAATGAAAAAATTATTAAAAAATGTAGATGCTTTCTAATATCCAGGAAGGCAATTAACCAAAACGGAAGGATCAAGGATGAAATTTTGGAGAGAACAGAAGATTGTTCAAAATTTCATTTTTGCATATCAGGCTTAATTAGAAAATGGAAAATACCTGCTAAAGCCCTATAGTCTGGAACCGCGCGACCGCTACGGTCGCAGGTTCTAATCCTGCCTCGGGCAATTATGTGTGTGATATCCTTAGGTCGTTATCAGTTATCAGGAGAAAGAAAACTGGCGTTCTACGGATCGGAGCGTGGAATGTCAGATCCCTTAATCGGGCAGGTAGGTTAGAAAATTTAAAAAGGGAAATGGATAAGTTAAAGTTAGATATAGTGAGAATTAGTGAAGTTCGGTGGCAGGAGGAACAAGACTTCTGGTCAGGTGACTACAGGGTTATAAACACAAAATGAAATACGGGTAATGCAAGAGTAGGTGTAATAATGAGTAGAAAAATTGGAATGCGGGTAAGCTACTACAAACAGCATAGTGAACGCATTATTGTGGCCAAGATAAATACGAAGCCCACGCCTACTACAGTAGTACAAGTTTATATGCCAACTAGCTCTGCAGAGGACGAAGAAATTGAAGAAATGTATGATGAAATAAAAGAAATTATTCAGATAGCGAAGGGAGACGAAAATTTAATAGTCATGGGTGACTGGAATTCGAGTGTAGGAAAAGGGAGAGAAGGAAACGTAGTAGGTGAATATGGATTGGGGCTAAGAAATGAAAGAGGAAGCCGCCTGGTAGAATTTTGCACAGAGCACAACATAATCATAGCTAACACTTGGTTTAAGAATCATGAAAGAAGGTTGTATACATGATATAGCCCTGGAGATACTAAAAGGTATCAGATAGATTATATAATGGTAAGACAGAGATTTAGGAACAGGTTTTAAATTGCAAGACATTTCCTGGGGCAGATGTGGACTCTGACCACAATCTATTGGTTATGACCTGTAGATTAAAACTGAAGAAACTGCAAAAAGATGGGAATTTAAGGAGATGGGACCTGGATAAACTGACTAAACCAGAGGTTGTACAGAGTTTCAGGGAGAGCATAAGGGAACCACTGACAGGAATGGGGAAAGAAATACGGTAGAACAAAAATGGGTAGCTTTGAGGGATGAAGTAGTGAAGGGAGCAGAGGATCAAGTAAGTAAAAAGACGAGGGCTAATAGAAATCCTTGGGTAAAAGAAGAGATATTGAATTTAATTGATGAAAGGAGAAAATATAAAATTGCAGTAAATGAAGCAGGCAAAAAGGAATACAGACGTCTCAAAAATGAGATCGACAGGAAGTGCAAAATGGCTAAGCAGGGATGGCTAGAGGACAAATGTAAGGATGTATAGGCTTATCTCACTAGGGGTAAGATAGACACTGCCTACAGGAAAATTAAAGAGACCTTTGGAGATAAGAGAACCACTTGCATGAACATCAAGAGCTCAGATGGAAACCCAGTTCTCAGCAAAGGAGGGAAAGCAGAAAAGTGGAAGGAGTATATAGAGGGTCTATACAAGGGCGATGTACTTGAGGACAATATTATGGAAATGTAAGAGGATGTAGATGAAGGAAAAATGGGAGATGCGATACTGCGTGAAGATTTTGACAGAGCACTGAATGACCTGAGTCGAAACAAGGCCCCCGGAGTAGACAGCATTCCATTAGAACTACTGAGGGCCTTGGGAGAGCCAGTCCTGACAAAACTCTACCATCTGGTGAGCAAGATGTATGAAACAGGCGAAATACCCTCAGACTTCAAGAAGAATATAATAATTCCAATCCCAAAGAAAGCAGGTGTTGACAGATGTGAAAATTATCGAACTATCAGTTTAATAAGTCACAGCTGCAAAATACTAACGCGAATTCTTTACAGACGAATGGAAAAACTAGTAGAAGCCGACCTCGGGGAAGATCAGTTCGGATTCCGTAGAAATGTTGGAACACGTGAGGCAATGCTGACCCTGCGACTTATCTTAGAAGCTAGATTAAGGAAGGGCAAACCTACGTTTCTAGCATTTGTAGACTTAGAGAAAGCTTTTGACAATGTTGACTGGAATACTCTCTTTCAAATTCTGAAGGTGGCAGGGGTAAAACACAGGGAGCGAAAGGCTATTTACAATTTGTACAGAAACCAGATGGCAGTTATAAGAGTCGATGGACATAAAAAGGAAGCAGTGGTTGGGAAGGGAGTGAGACAGGGTTGTAGTCTCTCCCCGATGCTATTCAATCTGTATATTGAGCAAGCAGTGAAGGAAACAAAAGAAAAATTCGGAGTAGGTTTTAAAATCCATGGAGAGGAAATAAAAACTTTGAGGTTCGCCGATGACATTGTAATTCTGTCAGAGTCAGCAAAGGACTTGGAAGAGCAGTTGAACGTAATGGATAGTGTCTTGAAAGGAGGATATAAGATGAACATCAACAAATGCAAAACGAGGATAATGGAATGTAGTCGAATTAAGTCGGTTGCTGCTGAAGGAATTAGGTTAGGAAATGAGACACTTAAAGTAGTAAAGGAGTTTTGCTATTTGGGGAGCAAAATAACTGATGATGGTCGAAGTATAGAGGATATAAAATGTACACTGGCAATGGCAAGGGAAGCGTTTCTGAAGAAGAGAAATTTGTTAACATCGAGTATAGATTTAAGCGTCAGGAAATCATTTCTGAAAGTATTTGTATGGAGTGTAGTCATGTATGGAAGCGAAACATGGGCGAAAAATAATTTGGACAAGAAGAGAATAGAAACTTTTGAAATGTGGTGCTACAGAAGAACGCTGAAGATGCGATGGGTTGATCACATAACTAATGAGGAAGTATTGAATAGGATTGGGGAGAAGAGAAGTTTGTGGGACAACTTGACTAGAAGAAGGGATCGGTTGGTAGGACATGTTCTGTGGCATCAAGGGCTCACCAATTTAGCATTGGAGGGCAGCATGGAGGGTAAAAATCGTAGAGGGTGACCAAGAGATGAATACACTAAGCAGCTTCAGCTGTAAGTGCTTTATTTATAAGCAGCATTTTACTTGCACCTGATACGCAGCTAAATTGCAGTCAAATAAGTCGTGTTCATAAATAAAGAACTTACTGCTGAAACGGGTTCATCTTCAAAATAGTGTATTCAATCTGTAGCGGCGCTGGATAAAGACTTCCAAGAAGAATCTTATAACGCATAGAATTTGGACGAAGACCAATTGGGAGATCACGAACAAGACGGAGAGACCAGGTGATGGATGATCAGAGCCAAAGAAGACTACAATGGGAGATGATGCTGAAAGACTGTAGAAGAAAGGGAAGCTTGGAAGAGACTCTGTCAACGACCTGCATAAGCAGAACGTTTCAGGAAAAAGAAAAAGATAGAGAAGACTACAATTAAAGGGGTGATCTCGGGTACATCTTATGGTAGTTGAGGACATAACCGTGGTCCTCATATTCCCAATATCCCTAAGTTTAAGACATTACTCTGTTCGCTAAAGCTCCAGTTCTAGATGGTTATCACTACCTACACGAAAGTATTTGCACAATTTGTCTAAGATCACAGGATAACTGAAACGCTGTTAGACACAAGATTAGGTCTGAGCATTTACACATTATGATATCATGAATGTCGCTAATCCTCCTACAAATGTGTCTCTTAACTGTCACATCCGATCGATGACTCACTCACTTGGTGACACTGCCGTCGTATCGATCGTTTGAGCATCCTTGTCGCAACGTGACATGGCTTATGAGTTTGGTATTGATTACGTCTTCGGTAATAGGAGAGTTTGTTATTCACTTCATTGCATACGGCTGGTTCTGGAACTGCGAGACACGTTGTACTGAAACTTGGCTCATTACACCCTCATGTGCTGCTCTATACGGCTGTTTAGCCAAGTCGTCAATTAGCTACCGACTGACCCTTGAACCAGGTCACCTGTGAATTACCCAGTGGAATTAGAAACGGAACACCTTTATTTTGACGAGAGGTTGTTATGTATAAAGATGCGTTCCAAATGATAGCTTCTGACATCACGCGATCCCAAACAGGAAACAAATACGAAGCTGCCTAATTCACGTTTATATCTCTGTGTCAATAACATTAATGAAAGGATAGGTGGGCCATATAAAACTTCTCCAAAAATTATTTCTTTTGCCCTTGATGCGGCTGATGTAAGTTGACTTGGGTATTTTAATGTGTGCGAAATATTTTCAACGCCAGTTTTACTCTGCGTAGCCTTTGTGAGGAAAATGATGGTACATCACGATATGTACGAAGCATAATACAAGTAAGATAACTTTTTATAACTTGTGTAGCAGTGAAAGGGAAATAGATATCAGTGCTGAAATTGCGAAACAACATGTTTTCTAATTGAAAAATGAAATGGGCAGGATATATGCTGAAAGCGATGGGCAGCATACTTTACACATAGCTTATGCTGAGGACAAAACAGTATTATGTGAAAGGGACGCGTAACTGTAAGAAAAGGAATAAGGTATGAACAATATCAAACTCGGAGAAGGTACAAGCCAAAGGAGTGACAAACATTGTGCTGTAAAAATAGAAAGATCACTCATGATGACTAAAGCAACGGAAGCATACAAAATAAACTGGCGGTTTCGAAGGCAGCATTTTTCAAAAAAGGGGGCTTTGGTGACAAACTTACAAGTGGAACTGAGAAATAAGTAAATGAAACTATACCGCACGGATAGAGCATTGAAAGGGAGTAATATTTTAGCTTTGCGGAAACAAGAGAAAAGGTAACCATAAGAATCTCAGGGACAGTGCTATAGAAGAGGGTCAAAATTGAGCACATTAACTATGAAATGTACAAAACGCAGAAAATAAACCCATACACAATCACAATATAACAGGGGACATGTTACTGGGACATTTGCGATGTCATCTACAAATATTATAAACGTTTTGGAATGATTAGTAGAGCGGATTAGTCAAAAAGCAACTATGCGTACGAGATAACGGAAGACGTTAAATTTAATTATAAGATTAGGCGCTTATGGCAAGATCGACAGTAATTCATCGTCCACTGGTTGGTTAAAGAAGTGCTCGAAATTTCCCGAAGCATTACTGTCTTCAGCTACAAGTAACCACGTCTCTCCTGAATGTGTATTAGGGAGAGCGCAAGTACAGAATGGGAAAATATGTTTAATTTTTAACAAAGCAACTATTCAGACGTTCGTTTTATGTGATTCATAGGAACCACGGGAAATATAAACCTGGAATGAGATTTTCACTCTGCAACGGAGTGTGCGCTGATGTGAAACTTCCTGGCAGATTAAAACTGTGTGCTCGACCGAGACTCGAACTCGGGACCTTTGCCTTTCGCGGGCAAGTGCTCTACCATCTTTTTTTTTTTTTTTTTTTTTTTTTTTTTTTTTTTTTTTTTTTTTTTTTTTAAGTCGATGGATCCACTCCCTGTGGCATTGCCTCATCTATTTTACTTTTTTTTTTTTTTGTTTTTATTTTATTTTAGTGTCCCAAAAGAAAAATCATATATAAACAAGAAGGAAAAGAAATATAGGACTGAAGTGACATCCTCGTCACTTCACTGGGAGTACATTCTATCCCTCGAAACAACGTAAACCTGGGACTCCCCACCGCTTCGGGGGGTTATGAAACATGCTGCCTAGAAAGTTCGCAAAATTCGTTTTATATTTAGAGTGGCGTCGGATGATTTCGTGTTGTTCTAGTAGATAATGCCAATAGTCCATGCCCGATATCAATGTCCGCGAGAGCACGTAGTGCGATGCGTGTCCACAAATCCATCGGATTGCCGAAGTTTTTTGTGAGGGGAAAAATACCGCGTCAGGGAAAAATAAAGCGTCCGTCGTGATCGTTGATTCATCGGTGCGTCTGAGGAGGGCCATGATGCGTTGCGTCAGCCGCCAAACATCCTTTGCCTCACCGCACTGCAGAGAATGTTCGTCGGTGTCCTGCATGCCACATATAAGGCAGAGCGGGGAATCTACCATGCGAATGTCGTATAAACGTTGGCGGTTGACTGTCTTGCGGTTGATTAGTGTATACCATGACGATCGCGCTGCTGTGGTGAGGAGAGGTGTATGGACAGCTCGCCAAATCTGTCGCCAGTTTCGTGTTGGGTATTTAAGTTCGACAACATTGCTGCCATGATGACGCCGCAAGTATCGATAAATCTCACGGGTAGTGGGGATTCTTGTAGAAGGTATCTGTAACTGAACATAACTAAAATCAACAAAAAATCGCGCGACGTGAGAAAAAGAGGGCGAGATGGTGCCTACAGCGACCGGTGGTTCAAAGGACGTGGGATGAAGCACATCCAGGATGGCCGACGTGATGGCGTGTTGCCGTTGGTTCCAAGTGCGTAGCGTCGCTCGCAGGTATAGAGCGAGAGCCTTGTTCCGCACATCCGTGAGGTTAAGTCCTCCAGCATGGTGTGGGAGAGTTAAAGTCTTGTATTTGACCTTAAACAACATTCCTTGGCTGACATAGTATCCAAAGGCCGCCATTAATCTGTCAGCAATACCATGTGGCATTGGCAGTACCTGTGCCAGGTGCGGCAGTCGCGAGGAAAGGTGAACATTAGTGTAGTCCACCCTTTGGAGCAGGTCGTGCGTTCGGAGTGAATTGTTGCGTATGTGCAGTCGGACGTTCTGGAGGAGACGTCGATAGCTCGCCGCCGCTGATTGCCGTAGCGATCGGGTGAACAATACACCTAAGCATCGCAAGATGTCCACCGTCGTAAACGGACTGTGCAGATCGTCCAGCCCTCGACCGATGTGCATGATCTTGGTTTTATTCATGTTGACCCTGCTTCCCGCAGCTACTCCGTACGTAGTAAGAAGGGTAACCACCTGACTTACTTCGTTCTCCGACCGGACGAGTATCATCAAGTCGTCGGCATATGCACGACACGTGAAGGAGCTCGCACGGAGTCGGACGCCTGTTAGAGTCCGTCTAAGAGTCTGCATCAATGGTTCGAGCGCTATTGTAAACAGTAACATCGACAAGGGACATCCCTGCCTAACTGAGCTGCAAACAGGAATCGGTCCTACCTCCCTGCCATTGACTCTCACCGTCGAAGAAGCGCCGCGAAGGAGGCGCATGAGGACGGTAATAAAATCCTGTGGTATCGCCATGCGTCGCATTGTCGAGTCAAGGAAATCATGGTTGATCCTGTCAAAGGCACGATCAAAGTCCACCGATACGAACGCCGCTCGCATGCGACAAGCTTCCGTCAGTGAAATTACGTCGCGGTATTCGCCGAGGATAGTATGTATGTTGCTCCGAACCCCTAGACAAGCCTGGTCTGGTGGTATTGTCTTGGATATTACAGTCTTGAGCCTTGCCGCCAACATTCGCGCAAAGAGCTTATAATCAGTATTGAGCATCGTGAGCGGTCTAAATTGATGGGCGCTGACACTCGCTGTCGATTTCGGTATTGGTATAAGCAGTCCCGCCATGAACTGCGACGGAACGTCCGTGTCAGGGCTCAATAACTCATTATACATCAATACCAACTGGGACATCATTAAATCCGCAAATGCGCGGTAAAATTCGAGTGTCAACCCATCTGGCCCAGGGGATTTATGCACCGCACCCTTCGCGAGTGCGCCCCGGATGTCATCTTCCGTTAGGGGTTCCAATAGCGCCTCTGCATCTGAACTATCCACCTCCGTTTGCATCTGTCGCAAAAGTTCTTCTCCTGTCCGATTGTCCGTCGGCGTCCCAGTGAAAAGGAGGCGATAATGCTCCAGAAACTCAGCAGCAATGTCCCGTTGCGACGTCAAGGGCCGACCATCGTCATCATGGAGGACTGTGATTAGGGATCGGCGATTACGCGCATTTCCCTTGGACACATGATGCATGCCGATACGTTCTCCATCGACGTTGTCCAAGCACCGAGCACGGATCGAAAGTCCCTCCAGTCGACGTCTCGTGATCGATAAAATACAGGCCTGAATGCGATGGACTTCCGCTTGACGCTCGAGCGATGGGGCCATGGAGGACAGGTCGCGGAGCACCATGTAGAAATAGTCAAGTGTATCTCGGAGCCATTTCGCTTTTTCCTTGCCATACGTGATGAGAGCTCTTCGTATCGCCGGTTTTGCACACTGCAGCCACCACGAAAGAACCGTACGGTGCAGCGGCAGACGGCGAGTGCAAGTCTGCCATGTTTCTTCGATCCGCTGGCGACATTCGAGATCCACCAATAAGGATGAATTGAGTTTCCAGGAACTACGACTCCGCCAGACCCTCTGCCGTGGGAGGGTTAACGTGCATAAATATGCAAGGTGATCCGTAAAAGCTGTGGGCCAACGTTCAGCAGCCAACACGTGATCTCTTAATCCGTCAGAAACATAAATCCGATCCAGCCTGCTCGCCGAATGGCTAGTAAAATACGTGTAGCCCTCCCGCTGCCCATGGATCTTTTCCCACGTGTCCATAAGGGCCATGTCCCGGCAGATCGTGTTCAATGCGTGGCATGAGCTGAAATTAGGAGTTTGATCCTTCGGGGCGAGTACACAGTTAAAATCCCCCCCTACCAAGATGTGGTCATACCGTCCATGGAATAGGGGGGCAATCTCCTCCGAGTAGAATCGTGCACGCGCCTGTCGATTGTCAGATCCGGAGGGTGCATAGATGTTGACGATACGAATGCCGTTCACGGTCATAGCCAAACCCCGAGCCGAAGGAAGGTAAACGAGGTCACACATCGGAATCCCTTCCCGGACTAGTATCGCTGTGCCACGTCCTCCATCTGGAGTCGGCGCTAGGTAAGTGTTGTATCCGTGCACGTCGGGAAAAGCAGCATTGCAGGTTTCCTGCATCAGCAGAATATCAACGTCAGTGGCGTAAATCATGTCCCGGAGAAGTTGCATCTTTGCAAGCGAACGTGCGGTGTTAATGTTCACTGTGCCCACCTTATATGCTTGGTTCGTTGTCGTTGTCATGCTCGTGTCATGTCACTGAGAACTCCAAGGGCGTTAGTCCACTATTCGTGCTCAGAGGGGTGCCCGCCAACGGGCTGCCCTCTTTTGTTGTCGTTCCGTGGTGTGCATCCTGTAGGTGAGTGGTCATCATTAGGGGGTGGCAATTCCTGTATGTCCTCGACTGGTTCCGCCCAGTCGCAGTGGTCATCCATCCGAGAAACGTCCTCTGATGTATTTCGACGAGGCTGCTGGGACATTGGTATCCCTGACTCCTTCGTCGGCAGCTCTGGGTCAGTCGGTGTCAATGAAGAGGGACCATCTGAAAGGCAGGACATCCGGTCTCCATCTGACGGAATCCTGTCAGCGTCCTCTAAAGGCACGTGTTCTGTGTCAGACAGTTCTTCGGCTATGGTAACTTCCGTATCCCCTAGGCGAGGGGGGGACGTGTCACCCGAATTATGGCGACGCTTTTTGCGACGCTTCGGCGATCGCTGTTTGCGTGCCCTGCCCTCTGCTGCCTCACTGTGTTCGTCGATCGTTCGTTGGTCCGTTGCCGGCGCCACTGTCTCGACCTCTACTTCCAAGTCGCGTGCTTCATGTGAGTTGTCGGAAGGTTCCTCCCTCAACCGACGTGACGTGGGCGTAGGGACATTCTCCGAGTCACCTCCATGCTCCCGTAACTCGGTCGACTCTTGCATATACACGTCCTTGTCACGCTCCGAACTGGGCAACACCTCCCGGCGAGCCACCGACACGTACGTCATCGGCAGTTGCGTGGGAACTTCTCGCTGTGACGCGTCTCCATGTGGCAGTTGCACGACGCGGCGTTGTACGCACTCCGAGCGGATATGTCCTTCTCCACCACAGCCAGAACAAGTGCGTGGCTGGCCATCGTAGATCACAATAGCTCGACACCCGCCAATGTATAAATAAGACGGGATATGTTTAGTAAGGACGATCCGCACCTGTCGCACGCCGTTTAGCACAGGATAGGTACTAAAACTTGCCCAGCGTTCAGGCGTATGACTAAGTACCGTTCCATATGGTCGCAGCGATTCAGTAACCATCGATTCTGGCACCTCAAACGGCAGTTCAAAGATCCGAATCATCCTCACACCCAATCCTGAAGGAGCTACTGTTACATCGCTGATATGGCCATCAGAGTGTCGAAATTTAAATCCTCTTTGAGCAGCGGAGAGAGTTCTTTCACACGCAGCTTCATCGGTCATCTTTACGTACATTGTACTGCTTACAATGGACAGGTGTATTCCAATGATGTCCGTAGCAGGTAAACGAACTTCTTCCCGCAAAAAACGCTCTATTTCGAAAGCTTTGGGTCTGGCAAATTCGTTGTCGAACGTAAATTGGAGCGTAGTCTTTCGAAAATTGTGTGCCATGGCGATCGAGTCAGACAACACGCGCGAGTACCGACGGTGTAAACACTTCCTCGTCCACGCGCGCCCGCGGCCGGGACAGCAGGTCCGTGCCGCGCCACCGCCTAAAGCAGACTACCATCTGAGCTACCGAAGCACGACTCACGCCCGCTCTCACAGCTTTACTTCTGCCAGTATCTCTTGGTAGAGCACTTGCCCGCAAAGGCAAAGGTCCCGAGTTCGAGTCTCGGTCGGGCACACAGTTTTAATCTGCCAGGAAGTGTAATATAAATCTGCGTAGTCGAAGGGATGATTGAAGCGCTGTGTTTTATCAAGGTGCCATACTGCTCATTCCGTATGTAATGTGCCTACGTATGTAATTCTTCTTCACTTTCACTCAAGATAGCAATGTCATCAGAGAATCTTATATTGCTATCCTTTCACCTTGAATTTTAATTCCACTCCAGATTATTGCTCTTATTTCTGCCATTGCTTCTTCGATGTACAAGACTACATCCCTGTCTTACACCCTTTCTGATCCGGACTTTTCGTTCTTGGCTGTCAACTCTTATTACTCCCTCTTGGTTCTTGCACATATTGTATATTATCCGTCTAGCCCTATAGCTTACCCGTGTTTTTTTCAGAATTTCGAACATCTTGCACCATTTTACACAGTCGAAATTTTCCCAGGTGGACAAATACAATGAACAACTCTTGATTTTTCTTTAGTCTAGCTTCCATTATCAACAGCAACGTCAGAATTGCCTCTCTGGTGCCTTTACCTTTCCTAAAGCCAAACTGATCGCTATCCAACATTATCTCAATTTTCTTTTCCTTTCTTTTGTATATTACTCTTGTCAGCAACTTGTGTGCATGAGCTGTTAAGATGACTGTGCGGTAATTCTCGCACTTATCAGCTCTTGCAGTCTTCGAAATTGTGTGAATGATACTTTTCCAAAAGTCAGAGCCTGTGCCGCCAGACTCATACATTCCACACACCAACATCAATTTCCGTTCCGTAGACACTTGCCCCCCTCATTTTGGGAGTTCTAATGGAATTTTAGTAAACGCTTCTACCTTATTTAATCTTAAGTCTTCCAAAGCTCTCTTACATTCTGGTTCTAATACTGGGTCACCTGTTTCTTCTACGTCGACTCCTGTTTCTTCTATCACATCAGACAAATCTTTCCCCTCATTGAGGCCTTCAATGTACTCTTTCCATCTATCCGCTCTCTCCTTTGCATTTAACAATGGTATTCCCGTTGCACTCATAATGTTACCAACTTTGCTTTTAGCTTCACCGAAGGCTGTTTTGACTTTCCTAAACGCTGAGACAGTCCTTGCAACCATCATTTCTGTTTCGAATTCTTTAGATTTTCCATGGAGTTATTTCGGCTTGGCTTCCCTGCACTTAAGGTTTATGCCATTCCTCAGCGAACTGTACTTCCGTATTCCTGAATTCCCTGAACATTTTTGTACTTCTTTCTTGCATCGATCGACTGAAGTATTTCCTCTGTTATCCATGGTTTCTTCGCTGTTACCTTCTTCGTAATGTATGTTTCTCTTTCTATCTTCCGTGACTGCCATTTTAGAAATGTCCATTCTTTTCCATCTGTAGTGCCTACTGAGGTATTCCTTTTTGCTGTATTTGTAGTTTAGATAACTTCAACTGTATCTCGTCCTTTCTCGGTACTTCTGTATCACATATATTATTGATTCCCCTTGAGTATTCTCTTAAACTGCAGCCTACTCTTCATCATTATTACATTGAGATCTGAGTCTCTATCTGCTCCTGGGTACGCCTTACAATCCAGCATATGATTTCGGAATCTCTTGTAAGTAGGCTGTTTAGGTTTTTATGTTGGTAACACAACGTAGCGCTCTGTATGAAAATCACTGACTGTGCTGTGTGCAGTCTGTGGCTGGTTGGCGTTGTTGAAATATTCGCTATTGTAGTGTTGGGCAGTTCGATGTGAACAGCGCACAGCGTTGCGCAGTTGGAGGTGAGCCGCCAGCAGTGGTGGATGTGGGGAGAGAGATGGCCGAATTTTAAGAGCAGACGATCTGGACGTGTGTCCGCCAGAAAGAGTAAATTTGTAATACTGGATACCATGAACTGATATATATATATATATATATATATATATATATATATATATATATATATATATATATATATGTATATATATATATATATATCGTTTGAACACTATTAAGGTAAATACATTGTTTGTTCTCTGTCAAAATCTTTCATTTGCTAACTATGCCTATCAGTAGTTAGTGCCTTTATTAGTTAGAATCTTTCATTTAGCTGGCACTATTGGCGCTCGCTGTATTGCAGTAGTTCGAGTAACGAAGATTTTTGTGAGGTAAGTGATTTGTGAAAGGTAAAAGTTATTGTTAGTCAGGGTCATTCTTTTGTAGGGATTTTTGAAAGTCAGATTGTGTTGTGCTAAAAATATTGTGTGTCAGTTTAGTGTTGATCAGAATAAGTAAAGAGAGTCATGTCTGAGTACGTTCAGTTTTGCTCAGCTGTTTGAAAATTAAATAACGTAGAGGTTTATCAGCACAGTAATTCATTAATTTTTCTAAGGGGATGTTTCACTCTGTCTGACCATGATGTAATCTAACTGCAATTTTCCAGCACTACACAGCTTTTTCCAAGTATAGCACCTCCTCTTGTGATTCTTGAGCAGAGTATTTGCTATTAGTAGATGAAATTTATTAGAGAACTCAATAAGTCTTCCTCCTCTTTCATTCCTTGTCCCAAGCCCATATTTTCCCTTAACCTTTTCTTCTACTCCTCCACTATAACTGCATTCCGGTCGCCAATGACTATCATATTTTCATTTCCCTTTACGTACTGTATTACCCTTTCAATATCCTGGCAGATTTTCTCTGTGTCTTCGTTTTCAGCTTGCGATATCGCCATGCATACCTGAACTATCGTTAACTGTGTTGTTTTGCTGTCGATTCTTATAACAACAACCCTATCACTGAACTGTTCACAGTAACACACTTTCTGCCCTACCTTCCTATTCATAACGAATCCTACCCCCGTTATACCATTTTCTGCTGCTGCTAATATTACCCTATACTCGTTTGACCAGAAATCTTGGTCTTCTTTCCATTTCACTTGACTGATCCCTACTGTATCTAGTTTGAGCCTTTGCTTATCCCTTTTCAGATTTTCTAGCTTCCCTGCGACGTTCAAGCATTTGACATTCCATGCATCGACTCGTAGAGCGTTATCCTTTCGATGATTATTCGCTCTTTTTCTCATGATCATCTCCCCTTTGTCCTTCTCCTCCCGGAGATACGGATGGGGGACTATTCCGAAATATGTAGCCAGTAGAGATATCATCATGAAATTTTTCAATTACAGGCCACATTTCCTGTGGATACACGTTATGTGTCTCAGTACAGTGGTTTTCATTGCCTTCTGCATACTCATGACGTTTATATTTGATTGTTCTTTCACCTTTAGGGACAATTTCCCAACCCAAGGACGACAGAGTGCCCTGAACCTTTGTCCACTCCTCCGGCCTCCTTGACAAGGTCGTTGGCGGAATGAAGATGACTTCTAATACGAAAAGCCCTCAGCTACCAATGCTGATAAGTATCCAAAATTTAAACGGTTGGGAGTTTCGAACACAGGACCTACGACATTTTGATTTCCAACCGAAGACGCCGGGGTATTATGAACAGTTCTTTCGGCAACGTGTGATCTCAACAGTAAACAGTTCAGGGCGATGAATGTATCAGCATGACAAAACATCCAGTAATTAAGCAGTATCTGTAAGACAACAGTCTTTGGAAAAAGACTGATCTGCGCAGAGATCGGCACTGAACACAACGTAACACCTTTAGGATAAGTCAAGATGTCTAAATCGCTCTAGACCACACGTCCAAATTAGTACCCTCTCTGGTTTCGGTCATTCCTCCATAGACATCCACACACCTCACTGAAAGTGTCTACACCAGAATTCAAGGCGTGATAAAGGTGAAAGGTAGATATATTCCACATTAACGTCGACTATTTGGTGTACAGATACTTCTGATCAGTGAAGAAACAAACAGTCTTGGTTGCAGGGTTGTATTCATTATTTATTTACTTTTCATTAGGTTGTGTACGTCTTCTCTTTGATTCCCAAATCAAATGGATCTGAGCACTATGGGACTTAACATCTATGTTCTTCAGTCCCCTAGAACTTAGAACTACTTAAACCTAACTAACCTAAGGACATCACACAACACCCAGTCATCAAGAGGCAGAGAAAATCCCTGACCCCGCCGGGAATCGAACCCGGGAAACCGGGCGCGGGAAGCGAGAACGCTACCGAACGACCACGAGCTGCGGACCTTTGATTCCCGCAATGTCAAACGGCCCAGTGGAAAAATCACTGAATGTAGTGTTCGGTAGTAATAAAAGAGATATTTTTGTCAATCATGATTGCATATTGGCACGTAGTAATTTGGTACGAAGTCTGTTTACAATAAATAGAAAATACACGTTCGATTGAAGGTTGGGCTTAAATTTTAGTTTGTAGCGGTACATTAATTGAACAAATTGTAAAGCATTTATGAGCCAATTTTTCTCATTGAAATTCGCTACATTCATACCAATCAATCAAAACCAATCTTTTCAATTCGGCGAACTTAAGTGACTTGATGTAAGTGCAGTGAGGGTAATCGCAACGCACAGTGCTCAATATAGCTGCGTCGCTTTTGTTTCAATAGTTCGTTCAAGCAAAGAAGATACGTGATACGTAGTTCCACATTCTGATGCAACCCTTAAAAGATTTGTTGGAACCAAAGCGTACCTCCTCAGGTTTTCTCTCTTGTTCTGTTCCAATATTGTTTCCATTTTCTTTTGTCATTTTTATCCAGCCTGCATTCTGTATTTCTCCCCCTCCCCCCTCCCCTCTCACCCCAATGAACCATGGACCTTGCTGTTGTTGGTGGGGAGGCTTGCGTGCCTCAGCGATACAGATAGCCGTACCGTAGGTGCAACCACAACGGAGGGGTATCTGTTGAGAGGCCAGACAAACATGTGGTTCCTGAAGAGGGGCAGCAGCCTTTTCAGTAGTTGCAGGGGCAACAGTCTGGATGATTGACTGATCTGGCCTTGTAAACCAAAACTGCCGTGCTGTGCAAGTACTGCAAACGGCTGAAAGCAAAGGGAAACTACAGCCGTAATTTTTCCTGAGGGCATGCAGCTTTTCTGTATGGCTAAATGATGATGGCGTCCTCTTCCATAAAATATTTCGGAGGTAAAATGGTCCCCCGTTCCGATCTCCGGGCGGGGAATACTCAAGCGGACATAGCTATCAGGAGAAAGAAAACTGGCGTTCTACGGATCGGAGCGTGGAATGTGAGATCCCTTAATCGGGCAGGTAGGTTAGAAAATTTGAAAAGGGAAATGGATAGGTTAATGTTAGATGTAGTGGGAATTAGTGAAATTCGGTGACAGAAGGAATAAGATTTCTGGTTAGGTGAATACAGGGTATAAACACAAAATCAAATAGGGGTAATGCTGGAGTTGGTTTAATAATGAATAAAAAAATTGGAGCGCGAGTAAGCTACTACAAACAGCATAGTGAACGCATTATTGTGGCCAAGATAGATACGAAGCCCCCGCCTAGCACAGTAGTGCAATTATGTATGCCAAGTAGCTCCGCAGATGAGGAAGAGATTGAAGAAATGTATGATGCAATGAAAGAAATTAGTCAGAAAGTTAAGGCAGACGAGGAAATACTATTCATTGGGGACTGTAATTCGATAATAGGGAAAGGAAGAGAAGGAAAAGTAGTAGGTGAATATGCACTGGGGGTAAGGATTGAAAGAGGAAGCCACCAAATAGAATTCTGCTTAGAGCATAGCTTAACTGTAGCTAATACTTGGTGTAACAAGGTTATATATGTGGAAGAGGCCCGGAGACACTGGAAGATTTCAGATAATGGTAAGACAGTGAATTAGGAGCCAGGTTTTCAATTGTAAGGCATTTCCAGGGGCAGAGGTGGAATCTAACCACAATTTATTGGTTATGAACTGTAGATTAAAACTGAAGAAACTGCAAAAAGTAGGAATTTAAGGTGGTGGGGCCTGGATAAACTGAGAGTACTAGAGGTTCAATTGAGTTTTAGAGATGGCATTAGGGAGCGATTGACAAATACAGGGGAAAGAAATACAGTAGAAGAAGAATGGGTAGCTTTCAGAGATGAAATGGTGACGACAGCAGGGGATCATGTAGGTAAAAAGACGAGGGATAATAGAAATCCTTGGGTAACAGAAGAGATATTGGATTTAATTTATGCAAGGAGAAAATACAAAAATGCTGTAAATGAAGCAGGTGAAAAGGAATACAAACGTCTCAAAAATGAGATCGACAGGAAGTGCAAAATGGCTTAGCAAGGATGGTTAGAGGACAAAAGTAAGGAGATAGAGGCATATATACCGATGGGTAAGATAGATACTGCCCACAGTAAAATTAAAGAGACCCTTGGAGAAAAGAGAACTACCTGTATGAATATCAAGAGCTCAGATGGAAAACCAATAAAGACAGGAATGCAGAAAGGTGGTAGGAGTATATAGAGGGTCTATATAAGAACGATGTACTGGACAGAAATATTATTCAAATGGAAGAGGACGTAGATGATGATGAACTGGGAGATATGATACTGTGTGAAGAATTTGACAGAGCACTATAAGACCACCTAAGTCAATAAAAAGCTCCAGGAGTGTACAACATTCCATTAGAGCCACTGATAGCCTTGGGAGAGCCAGCCATGACAAAACTCTACCGTCTGGTGAGCAAGATGTATGAGATGCCACAATACCCTCAGACTTTGGGTTCCGTAGAAATGTTGGAATACGCCAGGCCATCCTAACCCTATTGCGTATCTTAGAAGGTAGATTAAGAAGAGGCAAACGTATGTTTCTAGCATTTGTATACTTGGATAAGGCTTTCGACAATGTTGACTGGAATATTCCCTTTAAAATTATGAAGGTGGCAAGATAAAAAAACAGAGAGATATTTAAAATTTATACAGAAACCGGATTGCAGTTATATGAGTAGAGGGGCATGAAAGGGAAGAAGTGGTTGAGAAGGGAGCGAGACCGGGTTGTAGCCTCTCCCCGATGTTATTCAATCTGTTTATTGGGCAAGCAGTGAAGGAAACTAAAGAAAAATTTGGTGTTGGAATTAAAATCCGTTAAAAAATAATAGCAGTATTGAGGTTTGCCGATGACATTGTAATTCTGTCAGAGACAGCAGAGGACCTAGAAGAGCAGTTGATCGGAGTAGAGAGTGTCTTCAAAGGAGGATATACGATGAACATCAACGAAAGTGAAATGAGGATAGTGGAATATAGACGAATTGAATCAAGTGATGCTGAGGGAATTCGATTAGCAAATGAGACACTTAAAGTAGTAGATGAGTTTTGCTGTTTGGGTAGCAAAATAACTGATGATGTTCGAAGTAGAGAGGATATAAAACGTACACTGGCAATGGCAAGGGAAGCATTTCTGAAGAAGAGACATTTGTTAACATCGAGAATAAGTTTAATTGTCAGTCAGTCTTTTCTGAAAGTATTTGTGCCTAGTGTAGTAATGTATTGAAGTTGAACATGGACGATAAATAGTTTAGACAAAAACAGATTAGAAGCTTTCGAAATGTGGTGCTACAGACGAATGCTGAAAATCAGATGGGTAGATCACGTAACTAATGAGGAGGTACTGACTGATTTGGGGAGCAGAGGAAACTGTTTCACAACCTGACTAAAAGAAGGGATCGGTTGGTAGGACTCGTTCTGAGCCATCAAGGAATCACCAATGTAGTACTGGAGGGCAGCATGGAGGGTAAGAATTGTATGGGGAGACTAAGAAGTGAATATACTAAGCAGATTCAGAAGGATGTATGTTGCAGTAGTTACTCAGAGATGAAGAAGCTTGCACAGGATAGAGCTATTGAGACCTGCATGAAACCAGTCTCTGGACTGAAGAACACAACAAGACCAGCAACAACATCAATATATATATATATATATATATATATATATATATATATATATATATATATCAGTGCGTTCTTATTTTGGACAGAACTGACATAGTATGGCTATTAGACTATCGCAACATCAATATCGTAATCAATAAAGCTAGTGACATTTTTCGAGAATATCTGACTGACGTACTGACAAGAGGTCAGTTTCAATTTTAGGTTATTACGTGCAGATTCAGATTGCAATCACTCTTGTCCAGATTCCTCAGTCCGAAGCATCATTGTGATGCTAATTCCCGACCGGATGTTCGAGAAAGTGGAATTCAAACTTGGTGATGTGCCTCTTCATGAAATTTTGCAACTTGTGCACTCGTTTCAGATAGATAATTCAGCTTTGCGTCTTGTGTTAGAAACCAATGTAAGTGGTATCAGTCAAAGCAACATCCCAGTCTGGCGCATCTGGAGACTCAATCCTTTAATGATCGCTTTCATTGTCATTTACTGTCATGTACTAGAAGCCTGAAACAGAATCTGATCCACTAGACGATTCAGGCTTGAGCGTTTCGTACAAAAACATGTCATAAGAATTTATCTTAGTTGTGCTAGTGTACCACGGAGGCCCACGTGCTGTCGGTCTTGAGAAAGAAAGAGGTTTACATGAGTACATCAAGCGGTCTAACATCTTTAGCAGACGCTTTGAATCTCTTTGTGTATTCAGCAGCAAAATATTAAATTAAAAGGGTCAGTTGCAGACAGTATTACTCATATAATTAATTACAAAAAAGGAATATTAATAGTCACCATCATCATTATCACATTCGTCCCAAGTATTAGGCTTTTTGACATTCACAGTCTCCCTTAGAATTACTCCCGCCATCTTTTCATTGGTCGATCCAGCGAACGTACAGCTTTGGGTGGTAGTATACCATGGATTTTCGGGTCCTCTTTGCCACCATTCATTATAGATGTTTTCTCCAGATGTTTATGTAGTTCATATAATGTGTATATGGGTTCCATTTTCATTTTCTTCAACACAAATATTTTTATTTTGTGATCTTATTTGTTGTAACAACCTGTTGGTCTTAGTAATTTCATTTCACAAGCTGTTGGAGCACAGTACAAGTCTTACTAAGGCTTTACGAAGCAAGTTCTGGGGTCGTCTGGAGTATAAAGCATTTCATTACATTGTTAATGAGTCCCACATTTTTTGTGTACCCTTCGGCGTGTTCAGCTAGGTCTGCTTTTTCCAGGGAAAATAGGTTGTAGCCTAATTAAGTGAATGTATTCGTCGTTTCTAGAATTTTATTTTTGAAACAGGTCTTCCTCTGCATTCAGTATTCTGCGCAGAAGATAATGGTTTTTGGTTTTTCGGTGTTGATGTCCATGTTCTATTTCTCGGGTATAATCTGTGTACAGAGCGCTACGGATCATCCGGTGTAAACACTACATGAGCTAAGACATCTGAAAAAAGTAAACAAGGTAGCTTTGTGTATCTATTGATCTGAAGGAAGCCGAGAGGCATGTGTCTCCACTATTGAATGCGTTTAAATGTGTAAATAATAAGATTGATGAAAGGCTGCATCTCTGTTATAGTCCTCCACATATTTAGCTCCGTTCTGATTATTTGACCTTTTTCTTGGAGCAGATTAAATTGTTACTATTGAAATAGATAAGATAAAGCTTGCTTTAATTTAGTTTTACTCTGGTTGAAGTTTGTACAAAATACGATCTTGAGGTTCTCCTTAGTTGGAGAGAGTTGCTTGTCACTCAGAAAACAGTCACACTAGCCTGTTTCAGTCACAGTAGCCTGTTTCAGTCACACTAGCCTGTTTACTAACTGCCTTTGCCCGTCGTCGGCCTGCACTGTTTCCCTCTGAAGGCACGTAGCTTAGTAGCAACCGCCGTTATGTTCTTCCTGTGAACCTCTGCAGAAAATCTGTCGCGACCATTTGTCGTCTTACAACCGTATACTACTTCGCTTAAAGTATTCCACGCTATTCCTTCCTGATGTTACGATTTTCGGATTCTCTCTCTCTCTCTCTCTCTCTCTCTCTCTCTGCCTCTCTCTCTCTCTCTCTCTCTCTCTCTCTCTCTCTCACACACACACACACACACACACACACACACACGCAAACACACACACACACACACACCGTGAGGGCGAGCGAGCGCTACCATATACACACGTAGTTGTCATATGTGCAAACAAGGGTCACCAAGCAGATCAACACTAAATAATTGACCACTGTTATCAAAGCGTAGTGCCACACAGTGCTTTTTGTGTATAGTATAAATTACTGGGATGTTAAAGTAGTTTAGCTAAAACTAATTTCAGGCGTTAAATCGTTTATAAAGTATCGTTTGATTGTAATACGAATAATATCAAACAATTTTGTGTGAAAGCTTTTGATTTACCATTTAGTCGGTCTCGTCAGTTAATTATAAGGCTTTGTGTTGTTTGCTTATCATAACATTTTGCGAATAGTTTTAACTACAGCCTACGAATTAAGCTGTAGCTTTGTTGCTACATCTTGCTTAGAAGCCATTGACGAGCGTCGTGCTGTTGTGTAGTAATTATCATTACAATGACTGTTTTTGAACTTCATTTTAATGGAACAGATACTTCTTGTTTTTGAACTTCAGTTTAATGGAATAGATACTTTTTATATCACTCACGTGTTATAATTCCTCGTGTTTCTTCAAAACAGTTTCATATATGTTTATACATACTTCTGGTTTAGTAATAAAGTCCTCTACTTTCTTCGGAACATCACAGTCTTGATGCAGTTGGACTGAAGTCTCCCTCTGTACGTTTCAGAAAAAATTATTGAACGATCACTTGATTCAATTACTCTAATGAAAAGATATCGCTTACTGCAGTTTCCCAGATCCGGCTGTCACCTAAGAACCTATGGAAGTCTCCCGAAAATCTTGGACTCACTTGTGTGTGTAGCTGTTTCTTCCGCCAACTTCTTTAGTTTGCATCTACGGCGATATCAGGAACCATAAACTTTGAATACTTTTTACTGTGTACCGAATAATACAACACTCGCCCCTTTACGTACCGTCATCGAAGAAACCCTTTTGTGAGACGATTACAGAGTATTTGATTTCATCATATTGTATAACACTCTTGCTGAATCCAATTTCTGAAGCGGATTTTTACGTGTTTTCGCCATCTAAGACGAATACAATTAACTATATCCTGTAACAGACAACCCATATCTTTAATTTATATAGTTTCCCCACTCCTTTACTCAATGGTGTACACAATAAACAGAAAAGGTACTGCACAAAGGCGTAACTACACGCCATCGGTAAACTTCCTGCTAACAATTCCGGGGCAGCTGGATTCATTTCATTATTACTTTGTAGTGAAAAACGTAATATTGCTGAGATCAAACACTACAAGAGTTCTAGGACAGAGGTATGCTGCTCAGAGGAATCGGTAGATAATTGTTTTTCGCCTGGCATGCTGAAACACACCAGGGAGACTATTTTCCCTTTAGATAATACGGGAGTGACGTCAGATTCTGTTGCACAGCACAGGAAAAATTGCTTTATATTCATTTCTCTTACAGAGGTGTTTTATTCCAGTAATATTTTATCGTTTACTGTCTGTCCATAGTTTGCACTGCTATTTTTTCCACGTTAGTATCGCAGTGCTCGGTAATTAATACTGCTAGTGTAATAGTTTCTGTAACACATCGTGTTTGATGTGATGTAACGTTTGTTCGCGGGAATTTCTGAAATACTTAGGTAGTACTATTTTCCTATTCTCAGTGAAGAGGTCAAGTTCTGTGGATCAAGTACGTAAGCAGCCGACGAAAATTTATGAAATCATCAGGAAAAACGTCGTTGCTAAATGATGTATTTTTTTCTTCGAAACATTTTTTGACGTGCTTAAAATAATTTACTGTAGAGTTTTGTGACTTTTGGTACAGAAATTTTGCGATAATGTGACTATAATCGATGTTTTGAAGACAACTGAAAATAATCTGAGCGTTCTCAGAATGAGATTTTTACTCTGCAGTGGAGTGTGCGTTGATATGGAACTTCCTGGCAGATTAGAACTTTGTTCCGGACCGAGACTCGAACTCGCGTCCTTTGCCATCCGCGGGCAAGTACTCTACCGACTGAACTATCCAAGCAAAATGCAGGACCCGCCCTCACAGCTTTAATTCTGCCAGTAACTCCTATGTTCCAAGCTTCACAGAAGCTCTTCTGCGAACCCAGCAGAAATAGCACTCCTGGTGGAAAGGATATTGCAGGGACATGGTTTAGTCACAGCCTGGGAGTTGTTTCCAGAATATAATCTTCCCTCTGCAGTAGAGTGTGCGCTGATATGAAACTTCCTGGCAGATTAAAACTGTGTGTCGGACCGAGACTCGAAAGGCAAAGGTCCCGAAAATGTTTCAAATGGTTCAAATGGCTATGAGCACTATGAGACTTAACTGCTGAGGTCATCAATCCCCTAGAACTCAGAACTACTTAAACTAACCTAAGGACATCATACACATCCATGCCCGAGGCAGGATTGGAACCTGCGACTGTAGCGGTCGCGCGGTTCCAGACTGTAGCGCCTAGAACCGCTCGGCCACCCCAGCCGGCTGAAAAGTCCCGAGTTCAAGTCTCAGTGCGGAAAATAGTTTTAATCTGTCAGGAAGTTTCAATCTGAGCTTTATTGATGAAGCCCTTAGCTGACAATTGGTTTTGAGATCTTCCCACTTCAGCTAATCGATACAATTTACAGTCATTTGAGCTTTGTTACTATATTCAAGCCAACGTCTGCCTCTATACCTTCTACCTCCCTACTCCTCCTTCACCTTCATATAAATTTTGAGATGTGAGCAGCCAGACCACGGTATCCCCGCTTAGTACATCGGCGAATAAGATGGAGAGGCTAAAGAGGTGTCGACTGATACATGGCACAGGGCTTTCAGGCAATCGTCGATGTTACTCTTACAGATGAAAAAACATAGCAGGTACGCATAAGATTTTCACATTCGCCTAAGACGTAATGTCCCTGCAGTAAAGTAAATGTTTCTATTCCGATAAAGGTTTTCTGGAGGCTTATGTTAGTTCCGAGCCAAATTCGGGAATTTGTTCCTAATATTCCCAATTGGGATCCCTTCGTCTGACAGCCAGTCCACCTAATCTCATCTGAAAAATTGTGGGCTGTACACTTGAAAGTATATGACGCAGCCTGCTCCATCTTTAGAGGTAAGGAATCAATTGATTAAAATAGGAGAAAAAAGGAGCAGTCAAGAAGGTGATTGCATAGAAGATCGCCGTCGGGAGCAAATCATATACCACGCCTTATTTTTCACTAGTACGCCTTCAACGAGAAAAGTAAATTCAGTATGTTTGTTACGCCGTTGGACTATAGTCGAAGGTGATTGCGCTAGAAACTTTTGTTCCAAAGTGTGCTTCAGATATTATTTTCCTGTGCCTAAAGAGTCGTGGGCTTGCAATTGTTTCAGAGTAGAGGTAACTAGGCTTCGATGGTTCAGCTTGTTAGGCTGAGTTAGTACTTAAGAACTCTTTTGTACGATCTGCATACGTAACTCGAGTAGATACATTGAGCTACACGAGGCACACAATTGTGAGTTCATGCACACATTACCCGTAATTGCTTCCGAATTACTCCCGAGGAATGCGACCTTCTGTGTTATACTGTCACTGGGTACACAAACAATTGTAATTAGTTTAATGGTTTAATTTCGTAGCTTCCATTTTGAATCTGGTTAAAGCATCAATGCATTTTCTTGGGGAACACTTTTAAATCCTTAACAACTATAATTTAGGACTGCTTCAAGAAGATACTTCCAGTACACATCCTTAAGTGTAAAAGCGACACAAATACAGGATGGAGTTGCCTTTGTTTCAAGTTAAAAGTTCAACCAACAGGGATTGAGAGTTCTTAGTCCTTCGACACAGTGGGTGTCTAACGAATTAACGAACATTTTAAGAAGAGATAAACTTTAATGCACGTAAATTTCCATCCAAAACTTCTTCCCTCTCATTCCCTTCCCTCCCGCCAGCACAAAGTGTGCGAGTTGTGCCGATCTTTAACACTGTTTGTCCTTTTCAGTGTTTTAATCACTTCTTTATGAATCAAAGACGGAAGAGTTTGCATCGCAGTAATGGCACACAGACTTTTCCTTTGTATCAGCCTGATCTGTGACTGGCCTCAATAGTATCGCCATTTGCGACCAAGCTCCGTTATCGTACATACTCATATAAAACAGTGTGATGTTACAGGTTGAGCTGAACTTTACAACTGCACTATTATAGACACTCCAAGCAGCATTTATTCCTTGCTTTATTCTAGGATTATTTCTCGCTATATTTATACAATGTTTGTTTTACATAGATATGAGTTTGAGTTGAGTTCTGCCTGTAGAGATATTAATTTCTAACTTCTGCGTTAAAGTGTGAAAATAAGTTGTACGAGGGCGAATGAAGAGATACGCCACTGTTGTCTATGGAGTTGTTTGGATGCAAGAATAGAAGGAACAAGAAAATGTTTCTATAGTCCCAATGCTCGTGAGGCTAAATTTCTACGCCTGCTCATTTCACTAATTAGTAATAAAGGTTCCACATCGATGGCGCGAGCATTGTAGGAACACGCCAGTTCAGCGGACGAGCCCGCATAACACTGTCAGTTGTGTTTCTCTACGCCGCTGTAAGAACAGCGACTTCCATATCGGGAAATGCAGTACATCTGCCGAGATAATTTGTTTCTATTTTAAGAACATCTAGAAGAGGAACGTTTATTTGTTTCGAGAATCTAAACTGGCTAAATTACTATAAAAGTAGTGAAGGTCAAACAATTTACCTCCACTGGCAATGTTGCGGCGCCAAGCTGTTACAGCACGCCTCGGATTAGAGCTGTTTCAATCTCTCGTATCTGATGAGGAAAGGAGGTATGGTGCAGCAACTATCAGGGCAGGTCCTAAAATTTTTCCCAGCTACTGAAAGTGTGTGGCCGGTCGCTGTGGCCGAGCGGTTCTAGGCGCTGAAGTCCGGAATCACGCTGCTGCTACCGTCACAGGTTCGAATACTGCCTGGGGCATGGATATGCGTGATGTCCTTAGGTTAGTTAAGTTTATGTAGTTTGAAGTCTAGGGACTGATGACCCCAGATGTTAAGTTCCATAGTGCTTAGACCAATTTGAACCATTTGAAAGTGTCTGAAGGTAGGAAGAGTTATAGGATATGTTCAGCAGACGTAATGCAGACTACGCAGTGCAGATTACTGACTGAGTCTACACTGAATAAATAGGGACGTACCGAGAGGTTGCAGGTATGAGATTAGCGATAAACTTAAGATCAGTCACTAGCAGAGCTTGCAGTAGAGGAAGTGAAGAAATTTGGGTACTTTGGAAGCAAATTAAGACACTATTGGGTTGGGGTTGTTTTTGGGGAAGGAGACCAGACAGCGAGGTTATCGGTCTCATCGGATTAGGAAAGGACGGGGAAGGAAGTCGGCCGTGCCCTTTCAAAGGAACCATCCCGGCATTTGCCTGGAGTGAATTAGGGAAATCACGGAAAACCTAAATCAGGATGGCCGGACGCAGCATTGAACCGTCCTCCTCCCGAATGCGAGTCGAGTGTTAAGACACTATGGACGAATCAATTAGAGGGAGACTAGCACAGGCAAAAATATGATTCATCACTAAAAGCAGTCTATATAAGCCTTAAGAAGAGAGCATGTAAGTCTACGTATGGATCACAGCATTGTATGCAAATGAATCAGAGACTGTAAGAAAGAGGAAGAGAAGAAATTTGAAGCATTTTAGAAGAAAGTACGCTGGAAATTAAGTGGAGTGATATGATAAAAATGGGGAGTTCCTCCGCAATA
Source organism: Schistocerca serialis cubense (assembly GCF_023864345.2). NCBI lineage: Eukaryota > Metazoa > Arthropoda > Insecta > Orthoptera > Acrididae > Schistocerca > Schistocerca serialis. The sequence goes on along the minus strand of NC_064638.1, from coordinate 1,218,080,122 downwards.
TCTCTAAGAAAAGAAATAAGTGGATAACACTGATTAGACGAGCGGACACGATGACAGGAGAGACGTTAAAACGCATGACAATTATTTCCACGGCTCTAGAGAGAGACTCTTTAGGAAAAAAGCCGTAGGGTAAGACAGAGGTTGGAATACATTCAAAAAATAAGAGATGTGCACGGGAGTGGCTGTAGTGACATCAACCGGGCGAGTGACTACACAGAAAAAGACCCTTCTGATGTTGAACTCTTCGTCGAAAGGAAACAACAAATAGCCCGGCACCCTTGATGTTGTTCGAGAGTAGTAGGTGACGTTCTTGCAGTGTCTTCTCTCATTATCATGAACGAAAGAATCTCGACAACATATTCTCCATGCGTCAGTCAGTCACCTAGTCACTTGCAAGTAATGTATACACGTAAGGTACAGCACCCACACATCAGGGAGGCAATGCATCGACGTCAGTGACGGGAGTGTATCTAATTTGTTTTACCCTTCTGGCTCTCATTAGTAATAACGTTACACTACTACATTTTTTAATTCCTTCGAAGTTTAAAAAAATTATCTTTGAAAGAATAAAGGAATAGAAATTTACTAAACAACATTCCTGCTACCTTGTGTGTAGTCAGTCTTTTATCAGCAAATTCTCTGTCCTGGCTTCACAGAACCAAAACAGAATTTTAGAGGAATTTTAATGATCCTATGTGATAGTTTTGACATCTCACTCTCTCAATCTCCGTAAAATTCCTCCCAATGTCGATGAAACTGATGACGAAAGTCGACATTAGGCACTGTTGGTTTCCATAAAGAAACATGTTCTCATTAAAGAGCAGTGGATGCCGTCAACTGAAGGAGAAAGAAGTTGGATATTTATACCTTAAGTAGATATATGACATTAACATAAATTAGTGAAACGTTTAGTTTTGCCCCTTAAGGTCACGATTTTACCGATTGTTGAACAGCAATTTGTGAGCTGAAAGGAATGTTCCTTCAGGTAGTATTTATTTTTCCGTCATACCGCTGTTAGTTGTCACTTTAGTATTGAGTGAACAGTGCAGCATTCCAGCAGAGATTCGGCCCCACATGTGCAGGACACGTGAGTTATGTACCATCATGTTATCTGTAATCGATCCTGGTCATGTGACGTGTTTGCTTCAGGTGAGGAAACACCACATATATCAAGGGTGCTTAGCACATCCGTGTGTGCACAAGGCCACTACACAGTGAGACATCGTTCTTACTCGTACATACAGGCCTGATGAACGGATCGCTCCCTTTATTAGTATGATTTGTGTCCGTGAATTGACCCTGAGCTTTTATGTGGACAGGAAAGAGAGGTAAAAGGTATAATTCTTTACTTGATGAATACATGGTACCTGCACATCACGCTACAGATAAGACTGTGTATTTACCATATCTTTAGCACTGCATAATAACATAAATTCATGTAGTGTAATTTTACTAGAGTGAAAATACTTTTTTCCTTTTTTATTCTTGGCTTTACTCAGTCTCTAAAGGTTTATGGTATATAAATAATTGATTGCCCCTTTTCTTCACTTGTCAGTGAGAGAAAGGTGTTTGTATACTTGCAACGACCTATGTTGACCAAGAGTTGGTGCTTAGGCACACAGCACCGAGTAAAGTTTAGCTTGCAAAACAGTTTAGCTTTAGCCGTGACGTATTGAGAATAGCTGGAGTTAAAAATCAGGACTGCGACGATAGGACGAAAGAAGACGTATTTAGTAAAAGGAAGTCAGCTAGGTGCTACAGACTACGTTATAAATTTCAGTGAACCAAACTATTGACCCCAAGGGTCTTGAAGCTATAGAAACTGAGTAGTTCAAAGGGTAGAAAAGTTGTATCATCTGTATTTTATCATTGCATCAAGTGATCTGAACACCGTTGTGATCCATTCTCCATTGTCTACATTATATACCTTAGACACTAAATTTCCGTTGTTCTATAAAGGAACTGTATGCCATACCATCAACATGAAAAGCGTTCATGAACTTAATTATGCTTTCTTCCCTCACAGTGACGAGAGTTACACCATACCACGTATCTTCTTAGACGAAAATGTTCTCTACTGAAATCTGCAGCTAGAAAATATCGTACTTGTTCATTTTCGTTCTCACAACAGACCTCTTTCTTACAACCAATGACGTTTGTCTTTATTGCACTCCTTCTATGACGTTTAAATCATAGAGGAGAATCAGTGACTATTTGCGTCTGAAAACTAAATTACCAAAACTATGACAAGCGATAGATCGCTTTACTGTAGTGTTCTTTTGCGAAAAACGTGTTCCTATACTGGATATTGTTTTTTTCTATCATGCTTCTATATTGGTATTCGGTACCGTTCCTTTGTTTATATTTATTGAAAATACACACCGAGGGTAATTATTTCACCTACATGGAGCCGTTACTTTGCGAGCGTCCTTGGCAGTACAGAAGCACACTTCGAATATATATATATATATATATATATATATATATATATATAAGTCATGAATAAACGCAAATTAACCCCAGTCTACAATAAACATCAAATTTAAGTCAATAATATACCGTTTAAGACTGTGCTGCGAAATCCTAATACATTTAAATTATTACCTATTAACTCAAGGAACATCTCGACTGACGCTAGTTCCTTTTTCTCTTTTTAGACAAGTTACTAAAATTTATTTATAATCTTTTTAAACGACGTTAAATGTTAATCTTCATTTGTGAATTTTTGACTGTCCTCACGCGCATGTAAGTGTGTGAGAACGATAAAACAGACATGCAGCGTAACACACTAGGTTTACTAGCTGCCAGTGGGCACACACTCGTCTTACCGCTGGAGCGGCGGCCCTAGCGAGCGTCCGTTCCCTTAAATCGTCGACACACGGGACGAGACGGCTAACGTTGACGTGCAAGCAGACAGGATATCCAACTTCGCGAGACACACTGCCGTCGGGATCACGAGACCTCTGCAGTGGCAGTTGGGGCCTGTATTTGGCTCGCAAACGGTACAGTTCGCTCCCGAAAATGGTCGTCGTAAAATTCTATTAAAACTCACATTTTCTCACATATCCATATGCCACTCATGGTTCTGTCTGTTGTATACTTAAATAGAAACTTCAATATCTATAAATATGTAATGAGACATTTACAGGCAGTTTGGACATAAGAGTAAAAATGTTCACCAAATCGAACAAACTCATTTCTGCCAGAAAGCGCACTTACATTTACATAACATCAAATATTACACAAGTTGCTTCTATCGACCTAGTCTGTGCTCCGTTATACAGTGCCCCTACTCACCACGCTACGCTGTAGCTTCATAATGCGCGACTTTGTATTTTATGCTGTACTCTTCCACAGGCTTTCATCGCCGAAATGTTATAAATTTACATTTAATTATAACAAATCTTAATAAGAACGAAACGTTTTTGATTAATCTTCAATGTGCCTTTGCCATATTACGGCCTTCTCTCCTAACATGCGAGATATAATGCGATAATAAATAATACGAAAATACTTTAACCACCAATATCAGTTTTCCCGAAACCTCATAAGCTGAACATAATCTTCAGGTATACACTTCTCTTTTGACAGAAACGAGTGTTGGATCGTTTCGTGCGCGACCCTGTAGATTCTGAGGGTACCGCAACCATATAGGTAAATGGATGGGACCCCTTTCATATTGTCTTTATGTCACTGCCCAGCTTTTTAATAATTCTAAATGTCTGTGCTTAGGTTCTGTAAGTTTCTATTACTAATGCTTCTTAGTGACTGGCATTTTCAAACGATGAAGCGAGAAGAATATATTGCGTAATAGATACAGTGGTTGGTACAGTCTGTCTTCCTGTCAGCTGTATGGGTACAGCTATACTCAACAACCTTCCAAAGCGTACCAAACGTCTTACAGGACGTATTATTCGTTAAAACTAGAAAAAATGATGTTTGGAAATTAAAACTCGTTGGTATGCGTACTCTGTCCTACAATAGTTATCTGAAATAAAAACGGGAATGCGACAGGCGGATGGGCTATCACCGTTACTGTTGAACTGTGCACTTGACAAAGTAGTCAGAAAATGGAACACAAATATTAAGAGTGGTGTAAAACTGGGTTGCCAAAAGAAGAACCTTAAAGTAAGTTGCATTGCTTTTGCAGATGATATGGGCCTGTTTGCTGAAACAATGGAAGAAGCACGGGAGCAAATTCTTGAACTAAAGAAACAAGCAGCTAAAATAGGTCTTCACATCTCCTTTGAAAAAATTAAGACACTGATAAACATCAAGCACTCATGTAAATAAAACCAATGGAATCAAGAAAACATAAACTTGAATTGGCCTTCCAACTAACAAAAAATACATACAACAAAAAAATCCCTTTCATGGGGATCCAAAATTACGCATTACTAGTCAGTGATTAAGCCAGAAGCGCTGTGTGCAGCAGAAACAGTTAACATGAATTTCAAAGGCCTAATGGAGGAACTTGAGCTAAAGGAAAGAAAAATTTCAAGAAAAATCATTGGGCCAAAATTTCAAGACAATAAGATTATATACATTAAAAATGAAACTCTCTACAAGAAAATTGAAAAACTTTCAGATATTATGCGAAAAAGGGGAATAAATTTTTATGGTCATCTTCTCAGAAAGAATTCAAACGGATTAACTAAACAAATCTTTGACTTTTTCCGTAACCGCTAAACGAAACCCAACTGGCTTAAAGAAACTGAGAAATACCTAGTAGAATTAAAGATTTCAGAAAATTCACTTATTTATCGAACAGCTAAATTAATTACTAAGATGAAAACATATGGTTCCAAGAGGAATCTACATAAAAGTCCAAACCATTCATCTCGGAAGAATAGAGGAAAAGATGATCAGAAAGAATGAAGAAATACTGGGCCCTAAGAAAAGAACAACCCACAAAGAAATGATTGATCCAGCGTACCCCAAAGAGGGTGAAACGAAAGAAGAAGAAGGTACCCGTTTGTCGATACAGCTAGAGGAGCACAGTATGGATGTTAGTGATCTTTACATATTCTTTTGCCCTCCGCCTCAAAGAACCGCGAATTCATCCGAAAGCTCCTGGGACCTCTCCCAGATTTGCACACATGTATGATACACACTACAGTGACTTGTGTATGTTGAGTTCATCAGTGCCTTCAAATGTCACATGGGCAGTAAGAGTTTAAAGGTGAACACAGAGGCCACGTTACAGCACCTGCTCTACCTGTCCATAATTTATGCTTCATCATTATTCCTTCGAGGTGGCTGATGAAAATGAAATTCATTTTATTCTTGAGCGGTTAGCTGTTACGCGTTGGCAGGCTAATAAATAAGTAAATTCGGAATATAAGATAATTTATATCGGTGCAACTTCTAACTTGGCGTCCCAGATGAGAGGTGAATGGCTACTACGTCTTTTTCCACTGCCTTTTAAACATATTTGCTTTGGTTTTTCATAGCGTCAGATATTCAGTAGGTTTGTTATTAACGTGATTACGATCGTAGATTAGTGGACGTGAGTGAGCGTTGTTTTTGAGATAACAGCGTGCTGCCCACTCTCACAAAACACAATGCATCATTGTCAAATTCGTAATACGGAAAGAACTGTAGTTACAGGGCAAAAAAGAAAAAGAAAGTGGTATTATCGTCCATCGCGTCTGACAGAGCACTGCGTAATTACATATAATCTCGTACCCTAATTACTGACTCCTGCATGCCCGTCTCCGAAGTCCGTATGAATAGCAATTATCTTTTCACTTCTCTCCTTATTTGACGACAATAATTGACTCACCTACTTCTCCTTCATTCTTGATCTATGTTTTTACACCTGATAGATTGTTTGAGCGTGTACGCTAATCCGTCCAGCAGCTTGGAACATTGCTACAGCATGTATCATTGAGTCCTTCAATTCTTACATTAAACGTGTTACATTTCCTTGTTCATCACAGTAAAAAGATTTTAATTTATCCGCAGTGAGTTGTAATGATGAAGAATGAAAATAGGCACCATCAGTACCTTGTACTACCACAATGGCCCGAAAATAAGCCGCCACCGTTATAAGTCGCACACCTATTTTTGGAGGAAGAAATAAAAAAAGGTTTTGCGTGAAAATAAGCCGCACAATGATACAGGAGAGGAGAGTTACCATTTTTTTTGTACTTACATGTAGCTAGTACCTTAAACATGTGGTGCAAAGTTTGATGCAACAAGCGTTGCGTTGTCACCCAGCCCTTTCTTTGCCCACAGGTAATTTTTCATTCGGTATGGTTTTCTCAACAGAAAAACATAGGAGGGTAACTTTCTCCGAACAGCTAATATCACGGTTATTTCATTTTTTTCATTCTTGGTTCCTCATAATGTGATACCTTTTGCCCCTTTCATGTCAACTGTTGTATCACTCGGAATTTCAAACAATACTGGCGTTTTGTCAGCATTGCCAATGTTATGAAAAACGTATGAGTGACATTTTCGGAGCTGGGCGATGTAAAGCTGGAAGTTGACCAGCTTCTCCTTGAAAACTGCTGACATTCTCTGTGTCGTAGTGTGGTATTTCGTTGAAGAGCAAGACCTTTTCTCCGTAAAAACCGACGACTCCAACCAGTAATCTGACGAGATCTGGTTATCGCATGTTTAAAGCAAGACCTTCTGTTGTATATTTCTAGTGAGTTGGGCACAACTGTAAGTATGAAGCTTGAATCGCAACTATGACGAATAACTATGCTCGATAATTAATTCTTTGCGCTCTAAATGGTGGCCCATATCGGCACAAATCAGACTTTCTTACCAGTATCCAACTGAAAATAAATTATAAGCTAATGAAGCAACACTGATAGATCTACACAATGTTAAAGCCAATAAAACACAGGTAAAAGCTTGCATTGCTGCGTAATGAAGTACATTACCGCTAATTTTGGCTACAACGCTAGTTTCAGTGGTGTAAATACGCTTAATTTTTGTAAAGAAGATGTGTGTAAAAAGTTAAAGAAGCGTATATAGGTCACACCCTGACTCTTCGAGTTTGAAATTTGGATAAAAAGTGTGGTTTGTTTTCGTGTTAATACTGTAAAACCATACGATAGTGCCTGCTCATGGTGGAAAGAAGTGATGTTAATTTGTGATTAAAATGATGAATGACAATGCACCAGTCACCATAAATAATTTTATTTGCAAGTAACAATAACCAGATATCTAGTGTCTTCATAGGACTTTGTTTTACGGCATATCTATGCTTTACTTCACACCTCTCAGGTACTGTCTCCCCGTGCTCACATACCACTTTCCAGTGTCCTTACAGGTCTATTTGTACAGCTGTTGTCTATCATATATCTTGGACGAAGGAACATTTTGACAGATCCGGTGTTGGTACAGCACATAGTTTTAATCTGCCAGGTTGTTTCATAGCACCTCACGATCTGTTGCAACAGGAATGATCCATTCCGGAACCATTTTCGTTACATTACACACTAGTTGAATTGAACGATTTAGAGTATCCGACTCTAAGTTCGTTATTTCTAACGATTATTACTCTTAGATGAATAGTTTGACGCAAAGCAGACAGTCTTGGAGGTCCGCATCAAACTACCCATAAGACTGACAAAAAATATGTTTGTCAGGAATCCGTGGAATGGGTTATCCAGTGAACGTCCTTTTACTGTTTTGTCACTTGGTATCAGAGAGTAATAAATTACGACCAATTAATGATACAATACTTGCACCAAGACTGCATTACTTGTCGGTACATGTACGTGCGCAGTTTGCATCGAACAATATAACTGATGGCAGCAGAGAAAATGCATTCTTTCTTCAGTGGGATTATATGTATTATGCTCTGCAGTAGATGTTGACGCATCACACAGAACGTTGCAATGGCAGTTTCGCACAACTATTCCTACAACGAGTGTAATGAAACGTTTATGCCCTCATTACGAAAATGACGTGAATTAAAGCTCGTTCATTCCACTGATTATTAATTCATATTCTATAATGACTTTAGTTTCTTTTTAAACTACCTGGATCTTTACATACAAATTGTATATTCAATGCGTATGTCGTGAACAAGGGTAAAAATCAAATTTCCATATTTTTATAGATTCAGGTTCCTTATCAAATTTCGCAGAATATGATTAATTTTTTATTTTGGACATCCGTTCATATATCGCACTGAGAAGTTTTGGTAATTTAGTTATTCCTGCTTTTCGTTTCGTTGCCGAATAAAACTGAATACTAATGTATTCTAATATATTCCTGCTTCACATATTTTCGAAATTATTTGAAATAGCCAATTTCACTTTCGTGTTATACCGTCCACTGTTACTTGCAGGTATCATTACTAACACTAGCTCTAAAACTTAGTGGTAGATTAAAACTACGCGCTGGATGAAGACGCTAGTCTGGATCCTTTGCAAAAAAAAAAAAAAAAAAAAAAAAAATGGCTCTGAGCACTATGGGACTTAACATCTGAGGTCATCAGTTTCCTAGAACTTAGAACTACTTAAACCTAACTAACCGAAGGACATCACACAAATTCATGCCCGAGGCAGGATTCGAACCTGCGCGTCTCCGGACTGAAGCGCATAGAACCGCTCGGCCACCGCGGCCGGCGATTCTTTGCATTTCACTGCCAAATGCACTACTGACTTTACCCAGGGAAAACTAACGAATCACCCGTTCTTTGATGATGACTGCTGCCTCCTTGATTTATTGATTCTTCTATGCTTCTGTACCGGTCGATCTGCTGAATTGAGCAAGTACAATTTAAAAGTGAAAAGTGGTCCTGATTCTATGCAAGAGACCAAGTAAAATATATTCACTCAACGACTATTCATTTATATACTTAAAAATAACATTAACTTTTGATTATAGACGAAGATGTACAAGAATAGCGGTCAGCATCTACGCACATTCAATTTGTTCATTAGGATTAGTTAAGGAAAAGGGACTCTCGTCATTAAGCCTTCGGTAAAAGAGTGTAGGTGATGTTATCTCAATATTAATTCGTATGAGTAATGTACACACTAGTATATGAATTATCGAACCGTTTCATGCCCAGTTGTCTAGCGGATGTGCAGAAAAATAACTGATTTTAATTACTACGTCGATAATGTACACATGAAGGACAATCGAGTGTGAGATACAAGTCTACATTTGGCTAGCAACATACATGCAACCTCCAACGTGGTGGGAATCAAAAAGAAATCCCTGTTAAATTGCATCAATTCCGCTTACAACATTATTGAAACTAAGATGAGAAACGAAAATCCACGTGACATCCAGAGGTCTACCTAGGACCACATGTGCCGGTCAACAAAGAAATCTTGATAAAGACTGAGAAATTGCTCGCACAATTTGAGGGAAAGAATGTTGCATCAGTATCTTCTCCAATTGCGTCTTCTTGTCTTCGTTGATAATTCAAAAATCATGGCTCTTCTTTCAATTAGTATTTCACTGCAACAATGCTTCGAGGGTAATTTTCTGGAAATTTCTGCATCTTGCTAATCTCCGCGCGTTCAATCTGTTTCCACAGTCTCCTTCGAACTACAGTTTTCTTCTTCACATTACACGTTCTGACTGTTTCTCTAAAGTATACTGCCTCATTTGTGCAACTCTGTTACTGTTTCCCTCTAATTACAAGATATGTTCATCACATCTGTATTTACATATTAATCTCCCAGCAACCATTACCTTTGATTTGTCCCTTCTTCCTTAACAGAATTTTTCAGACGTTACATTCTTCCTAATGGACCAAAGCGATTACTTTCAGAGGCACGTAGAACACGAAAACATGTGTGCAATATAAACTGCTTTTATTTACATTTAAATAGAAATAAAACAAACTAATGATGTGTAAATTATGTATAATTATCGTGACACACGTCGTTAAGCGTTGAAATAGACAGGGCTTCATTAATAGTGGAGGATATATCCGTTATAATCCATAAAGTCAGAAAAATTTTACCGCATATTGCCTTGGCAGTTCGCCTCTTAGAAACAAGTCAGTAGACTTAACTCATCACTTCGTAAAACGGAAACTATGGAGTTACAGGAAACATCTAGGCCAGCCGAAGTGGCCGTTCGGTTAAAGGCGCTGCAGTCTGAAGCCGCAAGACCGCTACGGTCGCAGGTTCGAATCCTGCCTCGGGCATGGATGTTTGTGATGTCCTTAGGTTAGTTAGGTTTAACTAGTTCTAAGTTCTTGGGGACTAATGACCTCAGCAGTTGAGTCCCATAGTGCTCAGAGCCATTTGAACCATTTGAAACATCTAGGTATGGTACTTTGTTCTAATTTTAGCACTAAAAGTACGATCCTTATACACGTCGACTACATTCGATATACCCTGGGCAATGAGGACATTAATTCTTGAAGCTTCAAATACATACTGCATACTAATAATGATTTAGATTTACTAGGTAGCTCAAGGATAATACTTGCATGGTTTCGTTTATTAGCGTTGCATTCAGATGGTTTTTAACTTCACTCATGAAAACCTCCACCACATTTAAAAGCATTTGGCGTGGTAGAAAATCGAAAATAACTTTCCTATTGTTATAATTGTCAGTGTGTACGCGCTATTAATGTATAAGAGAATGTGGAAAAACTCATTAGGAATCACCAGTTCTCGATAGCGCTGAAGAAATTATCGATTTTGGTATGGCGGAGCAATGCTAATTTGGTCGCCAAACCTCAACTGCCCCACAAATGGAATGACAGACATAAAATCTGACTTGCAAATTCAACGATTCGGAGTATTTCGGCGTACCGGAAAGATGTAAATGCAGACCCCGACTTAGTCACTCGGGGTTACCGAACAGAACAAACTCTACATTCAAATTTCGAGAGATATATGTTATGGGAAGCACTAGCACAAGTTTACAGCTACTACTCTGAGCGTTATGTAATCAAGAAAGGCTCTTATATGAATATCCGGAACTGTCAAAAGACTATATTTTTTTGCTTTCAAGGATAGGGTTTGTAGGTCTTTACGAGGAGAGTATTTTAGATATCCCTCTTTGTAAAATAACGTTTAAATATTTGCATCACACGGGCTGAATGCTTTATCAACTAATTTTTCCTACGTCCGCGTAGGAGACAGTTTTGGGCGACGCTGTATTACTGAACGCAACATTTAAGTTTCCTGTCTGCGTCCCTGTGCTTACTTTCGAAGTTGAATGAGTGAAAATTCGATGGGAATATAAAGGAAGTTTATTCTGCACATCATTCGCAGTAGGCATCTGAGGATGTGGCAATAATTCCCCGTAACTGATGGCTATATCAACCGATCTATTTTATAACGGATACAGTTGAAAATATAGCTTGTATTATAAAGGGCAAAATCAAATGTTAATCAACAAACCAAGCTGTATTGAATGATGTACTGCACTTTAGTTCTTTTTAGCATGCACTATTTAAGTTCGACATGTAAACGTTTTCTGCTCGATTCCTTCTAGAATTCGAGATCGAAAGTATGACTTCTACATCTACATCTACATGGATACTCTGCAAATCACATTTAAGTGCCTGGCAGAGGGTTCATCGAACCACCTTCACAGCTCTCTATTATTTCAATCTCGTTTAGCGCGTGGAAAGAATGAACACTTATATCTTTCTGTACGAGCTCTGATCTCCTAATTTTATCGTGGTGATCGTTCCTCAATATGTAGGTCGGTGTCACCAAAATATTTTCGCATTCGGAGGAGAATGACTTCTTACACATAAATGTGTGAGCATCCAGTAATCCAGGATAGGTTCATCTCCACGATTGCGGGAGACGAAGCATTGAATAGCCAGAAAAAATCCGCATATTTCTACTGTAAAAGGACAGGAATAATCAAATTACCAGCCATTGTCTGCTACCTCCTGCTGCTTCATTATTTCTGCAGTACCTAGGATGGGAGAGGAAGACTTGTCTGTACACCCTCAGATTCCCTTCCTTGAACGCCAAATATTCATTGCACACACATGAATATAGGTTGTTACTGCGGAGAACAGTTTAAGTTTCAGTTTACCTTACCTATGAATCGAAGCCATCTACCTCATTTACTCGGGGCAACATGTACCATTACTCCACATCGTATCTCTTCGTACCTTATTTATAGGCACCGCAGTCAAATGACTGTAGTATAACTGATTAATGGTTCAAAACTTACACTAAATATTTCATGAAGTATTACGTTAATTTGCAATACCACGGTACCTAACAGTAATTTTACTACTGAATTACTCTTCTAAACAGCGTCCCATACGAAGAAACCAGTTGCGTCTTTACCTGTGTTGGTCTCACCGCGGATTTCTAGTGCTGAGCCACATACAACTGATTTTATCAAAGTGTACGGGCCTGAAGATGGCGTTGATGCAACGTCGAAACTAGTGGCCAAATAATATAAGATCTTAAGTACACCTGGAGGAGTTTCATTTTTAACAAAAATTATACCAGCTGTGTCCCTCCTTCATCCAATTTAAATATGGATGTACGAAGGTTACCTGTGGTTAGTCGTACTTTAGGCAGCTAGATTACGCAGGGCTCTCCTTAAAAAGAATAGCTCGATGTAGTCATAGGATCGAGGTTCACATGTCTGCATTCAAGTCCATATCTAATTCGCAGCAAATATAAATTTGTAACTGTGATCCCGCGGTAAAATATAAGTCTACGTGTTACCTAGAATTGGGAATCATTGAAATCACAGAAATACAAAACAAAAGCCACTCAATAATTTAATAAGAAGGGTTCTATTGTAACGTCTGCAATTGATGTAGACGGGGACATTATTTTGAATAATGTTTATTGAAAGACGGACAACTTAAATAAACGGGAAGTGGTCCTAAGATATTCAGTTAAAATACAGACAAAAATATCCCATATCATATGCAGTAAACTTCGTTGAGATGGTACGAGAACGATTGCAAAATTCCCAAACTTAACCGTAATCGGAGATACGCGGGGCCGACCGCGGTGGCTGAGCGGTTGTAGGCGCTTCAGTCCGGAAACACGCGGCTGCTACGGTCGCTGGTTCGAATCCTGCCTCGGGCACGGATGTGTGTGATGTGCTCAGGTTAGTTAGGTTTAAGTAGTTCTAAGTCTAGGGGACTGATGACCTCAGATGTTAAGTCCCATAGCGCTTGGAGCTATTTGAACCATTTGATTTGAAGATACGCGGAACCTAAGTCCATTTCGTGATAAATCAAGAAATAAAATATATACAGGTACATATAAGAGTCGAGGGGCATGAAAGGGAAGCAGTGGTTGGGAAGGGAGTGAGACAGGGTTGTAGCCTCTCCCCGATGTTATTCAATCTGTATATTGAGCAAGCAGTAAAGGAAACAAAAGAAAAATTCGGAGTAGGTATTAAAATTCATGGAGAAGAAGTAAAAACTTTGAGGTTCGCCGATGACATTGTAATTCTGTCAGAGACAGCAAAGGACTTGGAAGAGCAGTTGAACGGAATGGACAGTGTCTTGAAAGGAGGATATAAGATGAACATCAACAAAAGCAAAACGAGGATAATGGAATGTAGTCAAATTAAATCAGGTGATGCTGAGGGGATTAGATTTGGAAATGAGACACTTAAAGTGGTAAAGGAGTTTTGCTATTTAGGGAGTAAAATAACTGATGATGGTCGAAGTAGAGAGGATATAAAATGTAGACTGGCAATGGCAAGGAAATCGTTTCTGAAGAAGAGAAATTTGTTAACATCAAGTATAGATTTAAGTGTCAGGAAGTCGTTTCTGAAAGTATTTGTATGGAGTGTAGCCATGTATGGAAGTGAAACATGGACGATAACCAGTTTGGACAAGAAGAGAATAGAAGCTTTCGAAATGTGGTGCTACAGAAGAATGCTGAAGATAAGGTGGGTAGATCACGTAACTAATGAGGAGGTATTGAACAGGATTGGGGAGAAGAGAAGTTTGTGGCACAACTTGACTAGAAGAAGGGATCGGTTGGTAGGACATGTTTTGAGGCATCAAGGGATCACAAATTTAGCATTGGAGGGCAGTGTGGAGGGTAAAAATCGTAGAGGGAGACCAAGAGATCAGTACACTAAGCAGATTCAGAAGGATGTAGGTTGCAGTAGGTACTGGGAGATGAAGAAGCTTGCACAGGATAGAGTAGCATGGAGAGCTGCATCAAACCAGTCTCAGGACTGAAGACCACAACAACAACAACAACAGGTACATAGGATTCAGAGATGATAGCTTTAGTACAATCCCATCATCTGCGATAATATATGCTGAAATCGCATGAAGCGCTTAAAAGCTGCTTATTTAGACATTCACTGTGGAAACGTTTATTCGCTGTGAAATACTGACTTCGGTAATTTTAAAGATCTTGAAATATTGCTGCATCATTGATGAAGCACCTCCTTCTTGTGGCATCATAGATGTATTCAGATGTGCTTTAATACTTGACTTGGAATTATTATAGATTCTTGGAGAGTTGTAAGAAGCCATCGTTCAGCTTGTCTGACACTTTGCCACTTCTTGGAGCACTAATTGCCCTCTTAAGAGTCAAAATATTTATTTCCAGTCTCACTGTGCATGTCACTCACCTGAGCTCACCTGGAGTGGCCACTTGACGTCCTCGTCACAACGAATCGTACCCAGCAAAGCAAGCCACTTTATCGTGTGTGGTGGAGGGTACTTTTTGTACCGCTAACTAAACCCAACAACTCTGTTGTACTCGCGAATAGCACCTGGGAAGAATGATTGCCGGTAAGCCTCTGTATTGGCTCTAATTTCTCCAATTTTCTCCTCATGGTCATTACGTGAGACGTGTGTGGCAGGAAGTAATATGTTGTCCGACTGCCGGCCGGAGTGGCCGTGCGGTTCTAGGCGCTACAGTCTGGAACCGAGCGACCGCTACGGTCACAGGTTCGAATCCTGTCTCGGACATGGATGTGTGTGATGTCCTTAGGTTAGTTAGGTTTAATTAGTTCTAAGTTCTAGGCGACTGATGACCTCAGAAGTTAAGTTCCATAGTGCTCAGAGCCATTTGAACCACTTTATAGTCCGACTCTTACCAGAAGGCACCTGATCGAACTTTCAATAGTAATGCAAAATGCCTCTCTTGTAATGTCTGTCAATGGAGTTTGTTGAGCATCTCCTTAACGGTCTCGAGTCGACTAAACGATCCCATGACGAACCGTGGCGCTGTAGGTTGAATCTTCTCTCTCTCTCTGCTATCAGTCCTACCTGGTAGGGATCCCAGATAGGAGAACAATAAGATAAACAAGCGCCTTATAAGTCACTTCCTTCGTGGGTGAGTTGCTTTCCTTTAAGATTCTTCCTATGAATCTGATTCTGGGATTCGCTTTTCCCACTACCTGTTTTATATGGTCATTCCACTTAAGATCGCTGCAGCCCAAGGGGATGAATAACTCTCCTACCTACTCGTAACATGACCCATTTCCACTTAATGTGGCCCAATGGGTCCCTTGATACATTAACCAAATTTGATACACTTACATGATAAGTAAGTACACAACATACTCGTACTTAAGCAGAATACCTAACATATAAGTCAAAACAATAGTGCAAGTGTCTTTGTAGTGATGTATGAAACAGCATGTACTTCCGAGGTTCATCATAGTACCATATCATCACACATTTACTATATTTAACACAAATCTTACAAATTACTTCATATTAATTTATCTGGTGAAACGTAAAACTTTTATATAATGTACAAGTCTGCCCGATCCTTTCAAAAGTTCTTTGGAGCTTTTGCTCTCATTTGACAGCACATTTTTGCTCTGACCACATCGTAGCATTTCACCACTATTAACGCAGCATACGATCGGTTTTCTGGGATCGAAATATAGATGTTCGCAGTTCAATCGAAATTCATAACACCTTTGCCCACATACTGCGCTGAAACATGCGTCACCGTTACTGCTGGAGGAAAATAGCTGTCGGAATACGATTGTGGTGTAGTTGCCAGTAGTTATATGACTTTCCGAACGAATCCCCATAGATCAGGCACTCGATGCCGCCTCCCCCCCCCCCCCCCCCCACTCCCCTCAGTGGAATCGAAACATTCGCAAACAGGAAAGTGAACAAAAGCAGATTTATAGCGTAGGCAAAACGCATTTGATTCAGACCGACATTTCGAACACTCTGTCCATGTTCACACTAAAAATCACATCTTTCTTGCCATGAAATTTGCTCGCCACGATAAAACAACTTACATTTTATCATTTCTCCACAATTTTACAGTTTCTAACTAGAAATACTGAAACTAATACTACCTTGTGCAGAAATCGGCGAATTATTCTCTTAAACAATTTACGAAGTTGTCTCGAAAACTTTTACATACAAATCTATACAAAAATCTTCCAAACATAATAAACTACAAAAAAATTAGCTTATACTTTGCACATAATTCCTTGTTAAAATTTTAATGAGGTCAGATGATCTCCATGCACCAAAGTTTCTGCGAAAAAGAGTTACTAATGAATTACACATATTACACTAGAAACCTACCAAAAGACAAGTAACACACTCAAATAGCCCCTTGATGTTCCCCACCTCCCTCCAAGTCTGACATACAGTACGATTTATATTTAACTCTTTTGTATAATTAGGGAATTACTTACTTTCTGCGAACCACACTGCACCAAGAGCTGCGGGAATAATTTACACTCACTTCTTGCGTTAAATTTTGCCTTCTTACTTCATCACAAACATATTAAGTTCACCAAGTTTGCCCTTTGCACCAAACAAGTAACAACACAAGCTTCTTACAAACAACATGTGAAATTACATTTATACACTTTCTTAGGTTTATACACACCCGATTCTCAAGGAATTCCGCCATTGCCTGTTGCACTGTTTTCCTCGCCAGTGTGCGTACCTTTTGAACTCATCTTTCTGCGTTTTTTGAACTACTCAAACTCGAGGCCTCGTTTCTTGTTCATCATCGGACTCTTACGTTTACAGGAAAAATGTGTTACAACCGCTGGAACATCATGTTTAATTTCGAGAGATTCACACTTCCTTTCTTCATAGACACAGTTTGTTTCGCTTACAGGCGGCACATTTTTGATTTCACTCCTCTCTAAACGTTTCGCCCTCAAATAATCAGTACCAACATCCCTTCCCTCTTCCTCCGTATTTATGGTACACTCTTCAACAGCAGACATACTCCCAATCTCATTATCATCATCAAACAATTCATGAAACACTTCTTTTGTCCCTTTCTTCAAGACTTCTTGCTGCTTTATATTTGTCCTGTGACCACCAGTGTAGTAGTAATGACTTCTATATTTTTCTATGCCATCTCTAATTAGTAACTGAGTAGTCAGTCACTTCCTTGCCATATTGTTCTGTACAAACATCTCCGAAACAAAATTTTCCACATTACCCGTTTATGTATTCTTTCGATCTACCTCTACATTAGCTGTAAGACTTAAATCACTGGAAAAATCCGTAATTCCATGTCCTCTTCGGAATCAAATACACTGGCTCGTTACTCCGAATGAACGACATCAGCAGCTGAAAGTTCTCACAACTAACCACACAACTTAAAGCTTCGTCTCTCTTAAACAAATCCTCATTTATTTTCTCAAATCACTACGAACTTTATCATAACCAACTCATTTGACATCCACCGAAAACTGATAAGCTTCTCTATTTAAAACATCCAATATATACGTTAGTACATTCTGGAAATCATCACCAACAATTCCATTAACCCCTACCTATACACCACACAAATTGCCCTTGCTGTATCATTTCGTATTCGAATCTCCAGTACACTCGAACTGAACAAAACTCGGATCTATCTTATTATCCGTTCCATTTTTATTACTCTCAGATTGACCCAACACTCTGCACCCTCATATGCTACCTAACAGCTTACTTTACCATTCAGCCTTCCTCAGTCTTTCATAATTTATGGTTTCTTCCGGAGGCATCGGTTCATTTCCACGAGTAGAAATAAATGTAAAAAATTGCTTCCTCCGAGATATCATGTGGGAGGGTCAATGTGGAGGCTGGCCGTGTGGCATCGCCCGCTCTGCCTGTGAGTGGACATGTGGTCGCTCCTTCAGCAAGGTCCGAGCGGGCACACAGGAGGAGGGATTATTAGTGATTGGGAGCTCCAACGTTAGGCTGGTGATGGAGCCCCTTAGGGAAATAGTGGAAAGGTCGGGGAAGAAGGCCAGTGTTCACTCTTGCCGGGGGGTCTCATCCCAGAAGTGGAGGAGGCCCTGCCGGCGGCGATAGAGAGCACTGGTTGCATCCGACTGCAAATTGTTGCTCATGTCGGCACCAATGACTCCTGCCGTCTGGGCTCAGAGGTCATCCTCAGTTTATACAGGCGGTTGGCGGAGTTGGTGAAGGCAAAACGCCTCGCTCGCGGGGTGGAATCTGAGCGAACTATTTGTAGTATCGTTCCCAGAACCGATCGCGGTCCTCTGGTTTGGAGCCGAGTGGAAGGCTTAAACCAGAGGCTCAGACGATTCTGCGGAGATCTGGGGTGCAAATTTCTCGACCTCCGCTATCAAGTGGAGAAATGTAGGGTCCCCCTGAATAGGTCAGGCGTGCACTACACGCAGGAAGCGGCCACAAGGGTAGCGGAGTACGTGTGGAGTGCACATGAGGGTTTTTAGGTTAGAGAATTCCCTCCCTAGGCCCGACAAGACGCCTCCTGAGATGCGGCAAGGTAGGAGTAGGCAAAATGCAACAGGGAATAACAATAATAATCTGCTAATAGTAAACTGCAGGATCGTTTATAGAAAGGTCCCAGGACTGCTCTCATTAATAAACGGTCACAATGCCCACATTGTACTAGGGACAGAAAGTTGGCTGAAACGAGATGTAAACAGTAATGAAATTCTAAACTCAGATTGGAATGTATACCGCAGAGACAAGCTGGACAGTGAAGGGGGAGGCGTGTTTATAGCGATAAGAAGTGCAATAGTATCGAAGGAAATTGACGGAGATCCGAAATGTGAAATAATTTGGGTGAAGGTCACGGTTAAAGCAGGCTCAGACATGGTAACTGGATGTCTCTATAGGCCCCCTGGCTCAGCAGCTGTTGTGGCTGAGCACCTGAAGGATGATTTGGAAAATATTTCGAGTAGATTTCCCCACCATGTTATAGTTCTGGGTGGAGATTTTAATATGCCGGATAATGACTGGGAGACTCAAACGTTGATAACGGGTGGCAGGGACAAAGAATCCAACGAAATTTTTTTAAGTGCTTTACCTGAAAACTACCTTGAGTAGTTAAACAGAGAACCGACCCATGGCGATAACATATTAGACCTTCTGGTGACAAACAGACCCGAACTATTTGAAACAGTTAACGCAGAACAGGGAATCAGCGATCATAAAGCGGTTACTGCATCGATGATTTCAGCCGTAAATAGAGGTCGGAAGATTTTTCTGTTTAGCAAAAGTGACAAAAAGCAGATTTCAGGGTACTTAAGTACAGATAGTGTTGAGGATCAGTGGACAAAGTTCAAAACCATCGTACAATATGCGTTAGATGAGTATATGCCAAGCAAGATCGTAAGAGATGGAAAAGAGCCACCGTGGTACAACAACCGGTTTAGAAAGCTACTGCGGAAGCAAAGAGAACTTCACAGCAAACATAAACATAGCCAAAGCGTTGCAGACAAACAAAAATTACGCGAAGCGAAATGTAGTGTGAGAAGGGCTATGCGAGAGGTGTTAAAAGAATTCGAAAGTAAAGTTCTATGTACTGACTTGGCAGAAAATCCTAAGAAATTACCGAGCGAGGTAGCGCAGTGGTAGCACACTGGACTCGCATTCGGGAGGACGACGGTTCAATCCCGCGTCCGGCCATCCTGATTTAGGTTTTCCGTGATTTCCCTAAATCGGTCCAGGCAAATGCTGGGATGGTTCCTTTGAAAGGGCACGGCCGACTTCCGTCCCCATCCTTCCCTTATCCGATGAGACCGATGACCTCGCTGTTTGGTCTCTTCCACCGAACAACCCCAACCCCTCCTAAGAAACTTTGGTCTTATGTCAAAGCGGTGGGGGGATCAAAACAAAATGTCCAGACACTCTGTGACCAAAATGGTACTGAAACAGAGGATGACAGACTAAAGGCCGAAATACTATATGTCTTTTTCCAAAGCTGTTTCACAGAGGAAGACCACACTGTAGTGCCTTCTCTAGATTGCCGCACAGATGACAAAATGGTAGATATCGAAATAGACGACAGAGAGATAGAGGAACAATTAAAATCGCTCAGAAGAGGAAAGACCACTTGACCTGATGGGATACCAGTTCGATTTTACACAGAGCACGCGAAGGAACTTGCCCCCCTTCTTGCAGCGGTGTACCGTAGGTCTCTAGAAGAGCGTAGCGTTCCAAAGGATTGGAAAAGGGTACAGGTCATCCCCGTTTTCAAGAAGGGAACAGATATGCAGAACTATAGACCTATATCTCTAACGTCTGTTGTAGGATTTTGGAACACGTATTATGTTCGAGTATAATGACTTTTCCGGAGACTAGAAATCTACTCTATAGGAATAAGCATGGGTTTCGAAAAAGACGATCGTGTGAAACCCAGCTCGCGCTATTCGTCCACGAGACTCAGAGGGCCATAGACACGGGTTCACAGGTAGATGCCGTGTTTCTTGACTTCCGCAAGGCGTTCGATACAGTTCCCCACAGTCGTTTAACGAACAAAGTAAGAGCATATGGACTATCAGACCAATTGTGTGATTGGATTGAAGAGTTCCTAGATAACAGAACGCAGCATGTCATTCTCAATGGAGAGAAGATTCCCAAAGTAAGAGTGATTTCAGGTGTGCCGCAGGGGAGTGTCGTAGGACGGTTGCTATTCACAATATACATATATGATACATATATGACCTTGTGGATAACATCGGAAGTTCACTGAGGCTTTTTGCGGATGATGCTGTGGTATATCGAGAGGTTGTAGCAATGGAAAATTGTACTGAAATGTAGGAGTATCTGCAGCGAATTGACGCATGGTGCAGGGAATGGCAATTAAATCTCAATGTAGACAAGTGTAATGTGCTGCGAATTCATAGAAAGAAAGATCCCTTATCATTTAGCTACAATATAGCAGGTTAGCAACTGGAAGAAGTTAATTCCATAAATTACCTGGGAGTAGGCATTAGGAGTGATTTAAAATGGAATGATCATTTAAGTTGATCGTCGGTAAAGCAGGTGCCAGGCTGAGATTCATTGGAAGAATCCTAAGGAAATGCAATCCGAAAACAAAGGAAGTAGGTTACAGTACGCTTGTTCGTCCACTGCTTGAATACTGCTCAGCAGTATGGGATCCGTACCAGATAGGGTTGATAGACTAGATAGAGAAGATCAAACGGAGAGCAGCGCGCTTCGTTACCGGATCATTTAGTAATCGCGAAAGCGTTACGGAGGTGATTGATAAAGTCTAGTAGAAGACTCTGCAGGAGAGACGCTCAGTAGCTCGGTACGGGCTTTTGTTGGAGTTTCGAGAACATACCTTCACCGAGGAGTCAAGCAGTATATTGCTCCCTCCTACGTATATCTCGCGAAGAGACCATGAGGATAAAATCAGAGAGATCAGAGCCCACACAGAGGCATACCGACAATCCTTCTTTCCACGAACAATACGAGACTGTAATAGAAGGGAGAACCGATAGAGGTACTCAAGGTACCCTCCGCCACACACCGTCAGGCGGCTTGCGGAGTATGGATGTAGATGTAGATATCTAAATCAGTAACACGAACCTTCGCAACTTCAGCACCTAAATTGCCACCTTGACATCCATTTAACAAGAAATCTCAAACATCCGCCGACACATAATAAAATTAATCAACTGACGAGACTATAGCTACGTCGTCCTTAGAAATAGCTCCGAAATTTCCGTTGATGCAGCACAAAAACCGTCTCCTGCTTATATGACTACAGCTTCGCCGCCTTCACAGATAGCTTTACCTACTTCCTCCGATACAATATTACTTTCACGTGTGTTACTATAATTGCTGCTATAGATTAGTGTTTCATCAGAATTCCTCATACGTTCTATCACCACCAAATTCAGACCCACCTCAGCTTCTCTACTGATCAAAGACTCTTTCAACAAACATACATTCACTCTATCATTCGCTTCCCTTTCACAAAATAAATTTTTCAGCCCCAAATCCTTATTACTTCTCTACACATTTTACAACATTTCTTGCACCCTCTTTACGGTTTCGTTGCTTAAAATTACTCCCCATTTTATTCTCGTTTGCTGTAACTTCCATCCGCAACATCTGTTTCGTCTTTGCCGTATTTTATACACCCATAAAGTTTTTAAATTATGACCGTTTCGAGGTCAGTTTATTTTTCCACCTCCGGACCTGAGATCTATACTTTTCTGGCCTCGTAATCTAGCGTTGCATTTCGTGAGACTCCTACTTCTCAGATCTTTGATCCCGGTTTTGATATCCGTTATGAGAATTGCCCTTCCCATTTCCCCTTTGAAAATTATTCTTCCGGCTTTAATTATTTCTATTGTGATAATTAAAATTATTCTGAGTGTTGTAACCTCCTCACAAAATTTTAAAGACAATATTTAATAGAAATGGAGCCAAGTGTAACCTCCCCACTATTAAATTTATTGACAATGATAATTAAATGAAAATTAGCAATCTGACCCAGGTATAAGCTGCCCACAAAAATGTGAAAGTCAATTCAGTGATAATAGAATCTCTGTGACAATGAAAACACAAATAGACCGAAATGTCGATCTTAGGCCCTGTTCACTAATTAAACTGTAATTCTTACCTTAGTAAAACTGCATCTGCTCTTATTTTTCGTCATAGCTTGGAGGAAATTCATTGCAAAAATTTTGAATTTGAGGGAAACTTTTCTTTAAGGAATAGCAAGAGAAATATTTCTTTCATTAAAGGATTCTTTGTTAAAAAATTGCTTTGAAAACAAAATTATTATTGGGGCGATTCTTGGACAAATTAGTTGCAGTTAATTTACATCATTAGCTGAGCGCAATGCTGCTTCATTACCTTATTTAAAAATAATATATCTCGTCCTGAATCTTGACCAGACTGCCATGTCGACGCCCGCCTCTGGTCAAAGATTGTATCATGCTTCACCATCGCTGCTACATAACATACGTGTTTCATATCCCTCCACTGGGGGGGGCAAAAATTTGGCAGCGATGGTGAGTCATTTGGACTTGCCATCGCAAGAAATTTTTTCTTTAATTAATCAATTTTTACAATTTACAGAATATTCAAATGTAGTACATAAATTAAATGTGGTGAACATGCACCGAGTACAAAACATTTCAGACAAAGACAAAATGTAAGTACAAAACATATCAGGAAAATGTATATACAAATCATATTGAAAAATGAGAAAAGTGCACACGCATTGAAGTTCAGTAGAAAACATTTTAATACATAACATAAGTGCACATGCACTGTAGTTTAGAACATATCATCAAATTAAAAAAAAGAAAATGTATAGGTCATGAATACAAATCATGTTAGCAAAAAATGTTTTTATTTTACTATGTTTCAAGAATTACGATTGGAAAGGGAAGGATTGCATCATGGTTGTAGCACTTAGGTTGCACGCAGCTGCACTGAAAGTCCATATCTTTCCACAGAAGTACAACACCAAGTGAAACAATTTGCAGTTCTTTTCCCATAAGTGTTTATCAGCGTAGCCAAGACACTGAAATGTCGTAGTAATATTCCATGTTATCATTTTGGCAGTACATCAGGTACACCAAACAGTGGGACCATAATAACGTCTTCATCGCTCACGGTGGTGGACAGCATGTAGTGTCAACACCACGCTCTTACAAGGCACACCAGCGTAGAATTAGTGCAAAAACCAAATATAGTGCTCCATGATCATGAGGATGGACAGGACAAATGGATAATACAGTAATTCCAGGTAGTTAGGTCAGAAGGTGAAGGACATTAAGACACAGACTAGTCTTGATTAGTAATTACATTAGTAGTTTGCGGCATTCATATCCCAGTTATTGAACATTTCTGTACCATGTATTTAGTATTACAGAATAATGTTCATAAAATTAAATTATTGGCATCATGGGTAATCGTATTACAATAAACAGTGGCAGTCCTTGGCCAGTTACAAAGCATATTTAGTATGACAGAATAATGTTCATCAGAAATCATCATTGAAAAGGAGAGTCAATTATTGGCCTAGCATTAACATACTTCATTGAGTTATACAAATAACTGGCACTCAGTGGCCAGTTACCAAAACATGAAAAGTCTTCATTGAAAACAGGAGCTACTTCATTTACATCTACATCTACATCTACATCGATACTCCGCAAGCCACCCAACGGTGTGTGGCGTAGGGCACTTTACGTGCCACTGTCATTACCTCCCTTTCCTGTTCCAGTCGCGTATGGTTCGCGGGAAGAACGACTGTCTGAAAGCCTCCGTGCGCGCTCTAATCTCTCTAATTTTACATTCGTGATCTCCTCGGGAAGTATAAGTAGGGGGAAGCAATATATTCGATACCTCATCCAGAAACGCACCCTCTCGAAACCTGGCGAGCAAGCTACACCGCGATGCAGAGCGCCTCTCTTGCAGAGTCTGCCACTTGAGTTTATTAAACATCTCCGTAACGCTATCACGGTTACCAAATAACCCAGTGACGAAACGCGCCGCTCTTCTTTGGATCTTCTCTATCTCCTCCGTCAACCCGACCTGGTACGGATCCCACACTGATGAGCAATACTCAAGTATAGGTCGAACGAGTGTTTTGTAAGCCACCTCCTTTGTTGATGGACTACATTTTCTAAGCACTCTCCCAATGAATCTCAACCTGGTACCCGCCTTACCAACAATTAGTTTTATATGATCATTCCACTTCAAATCGTTCCGTACGCATACTCCCAGATATTTTACAGAAGTAACTGCTACCAGTGTTTGTTCCGCTATCATATAATCATACAATAAGGGATCCTTCTTTCTATGTATTCGCAATACATTACATTTGTCTATGTTAAGGGTCAGTTGCCACTCCCTGCACCAAGTGCCTATCCGCTGCAGATCTTCCTGTATTTTGCTACAATTTTCTAATGCAGCAACTTCTCTGTATACTACAGCATCATCCGCGAAAAGCCGCATGGAACTTCCGACACTATCTACTAAGTCATTTATATATATTGTGAAAAGCAATGGTCCCATAACGCTCCCCTGTGGCACGCCAGAGGTTACTTTAACGTCTGTAGACGTCTCTCCATTGATAACAACATGCTGTGTTCTGTTTGCTAAAAACTCTTCAATCCAGCCACACAGCTGCTCTGATATTCCGTAGGCTCTTACTTTGTTTATCAGGCGACAGTGCGGAACTGTATCGAACGCCTTCCGGAAGTCAAGAAAAATAGCATCTACCTGGGAGCCTTTATCTAATATTTTCTGGGTCTCATGAACAAATAAGGCGAGTTGGGTCTCACACGATCGCTGTTTCCGGAATCCATGTTGATTCCTACATAGTAGATTCTGGGTTTCCAGAAATGACATGATACGCGAGCATTACTTACCGGCACTCAGTGGCCAGTTACCAAAACATGAAAAGTCATAATTGAAAACAGGAGCTAATTAATGGCATAATTAGTAACATAATTAATAAATAACATAATTCATTTAGTTACATTAATTATTGGCACTCAGTGGCCAGTTACCAATACATGAAAAGTCATAATGATTTAGTTATATTAATTATTGGCACTCAGTGGCCAGTTATACAACATGAAAAGTCATCATTGAAAACAAGAGCTAATTAATGGCATAATTAATAACATGATTCATGTAGTGACATTAATTATTGGCACTCAGTGTCCAGCAAGTATTAAATAGTATAAAACATTGTTCATCATTCAGTATTATTCAGATCATTAAGAAGTCATTATTAAAAATCAGGTAATTACAATCATAGCATTAATAATCATGGGCATTATAAGTAGTCTCATTACAATAAACAGTGGCAGTTATTTGCCAGTTACAAAGCATTATTTTATATATTTTTTGTATCATTAAGAAGTTATTACTGAAGTGACATATTATTCAGAGCTGATCAGTATTATTCAGAATTCTCTTAAACTAGTAGCATTATTTGGGACTGGTAATACATTTTTTTGTTTTTTTTTGTTTTTGTGCTAGCAATGCATTGCGTTGGGATCAATAATTAATTGCTGAGGCATAACAATATTTGCTTTTGACCTATTGCTGCAAATGGGGATAGGTAACGTCATTCGTCATGAGTCAGCTGTAGCAAGGCTATGTAACAAGGCAGAAAATGTGATCACATTTATAAATTATAAACACAAATGGGTAAAAAATAAAAACGCAAGTACTAGAACAGGTATAATAAGTAACAAGTTTAGTAAGTATCATGAAAAGCTTCTCCTGAAAAGAAAAAAAAATACAAAATGGATTATTGAGCTGAAAGAAGAAACGCAGACTATGCCGAAAAGTAGTGAACTTCGAATTAACAGGTAGTGAAATGTGTATAAAAATGTGTTCCATAGGTGTCCTTTCCAAAACCTTCAGTCATCATACCATACGATATAAAACATACTGTCAAAACAAACTGCAACAAATACTTAAATAACTACATAGCATAAATACATAAACTTCAACATCATCCTCATCTGTAAAGAAAAACTTCATTATCCATATTATCATAACTTAATTATTATCATCACCTGTAAAGAAAAACTTCATTATTCATAGTAGCATATTCTTCATCAGCATTAATTATCATCTGCAAAAAATCACTTCATTATTCCTTATCTCTAGCATATTTCATCACTAAAACTAAGATGTGTAGTTCTGTCTGACAGCTTGCATCAATCTCCTTGTATTCTGAAAGAAAAAATTAGTTAAGACTGCTATTCTACGATGAGTATAGTATATTCTTGTTAATGCTTGTTAATCCTGATCCGTTTACTCTTCCTCATAAAGTTATTGCATCTTCTTTCGTTTATTCCGTAGGTGAAATTCCCATTTCTGTTTAATTTATTTCCTTTACGTATCATTTCTCTCTGAAATTAATGAACAAAGATTAATGCCTTGCATTTAAATCATATACCCACTAAATAATGACTGGTTAATGGTGACACAATTAAGCATACAACATATCATGACAGAAAACGTAATATGTCAAAAGCATAGACAGTGTTCAAAGGCAAAAATGTACAGAGAATATCACAATGCGGCAGCAAAAAAAAAAAAAAAAAATGTAAAACAGTCACGATGTTGAGATATCACAGGGCAAAAAATGTCGAAGTCAACTGGTGTGTTGTACCTAAACTATTTCACAGTGCATACAAACAAAACATGAAAACAATCGTACATACATTTAAAAAAAACGGAAAATGTGCACAGTCTGATGTGTAACGACAAGAAAAGCGACCTGCTAACCTTACCTTGCCGGGCACTTAGCAAGAAAAAATACGATAATCATCAATAATTAGTCATGTGAATATAATTGCATAAATGTTCATAAAAATTAGCAAATAGCATTACAGCGTGATAAATCGTAAAGTATGTTCACTCAATAAAGGGTTTTATGTTGGATAAGTGGTGGTTTCCTTTCGATTTTCTGGTTCTCAGAGTTTCGACGTGTACTACATTGGGGTGAGGAATACTGCGAATCCGATATGGACCTGCGTATAGAAGTTCAAATTTACTGCACTTACCTTTTATTCTGCTGGATAAATAGTGTGTACGTACTAATATCTTCTGTCCCATGCGAAAGTCTCGGCGTGTACAAACCTGTCTTTTCCGGCGCTCTGCGGCACGTTTGATGTTGTTCAGCGCAATGTCAATTATTTCGTGGTGTCTTAGTCGACGACAGGTAGGGAAGTTTACTAATTCTTTAATTTTGTTTGGTGGTTCACCGTTTTTCAGTATAGCAGACGGAGATAGCATAGTGGATTCATTTGGAATGGAATTAATTACATCTTGGAATGAGAATATGTGTGTGACCCAATAAATATGTCTTTTGTGGCAGGATATTCTGCACAGTTTACCAATTTCTTTCATTAATCGTTCACAGGGGTTCGAAGAAGCATGGTACCTGGATATATAGATTGGAGAAATGTTTCTAGCTCGTAACATGCGTGTCCATATAGCAGATCGAAATTGTGATCCATTATCGGAATTTACTCTCATCACATGCCATACAAGAAATGCTTTACAAATGCTTTCGAAACAGTTTTAGCAGTAGCTCTGCGTAACGGAATGAAAGTAACAAATTTTGAAGTGAGCTCAACAGCGACAAAGATGTAGCAAAAACCTCTATTAGTTATCGGAATCGGACCTAAAATGTCTACTGCGGCCGTGTGTCTTAATTTAACAGGTACAATTGGATGTAATGGAGGAATATGTGAAGTGGTGTCTGACTTAGCTTTCTGGCAAATTTTACATGACGCTAGAACTCGTCGTATACGTTTTTCCATGTTGGTAAAATAACAGTTCTGTCTCAGTATAAGAAAACATTTTCTGGCTCTGTAATGTGCGTAACTTAAATGAGTATACCATATTAATTTGTTAACCAGTTCGTCAGGAATGCATAATAACCAATTGTTGCTGTCTGGATGAGAGCGGCGAAACAGAATGTCATTGCGTACAGTGTAGTGGTTCCTAATCGTAACATTATTCTTATCTTGCCAGAGGTGTTTAATTTCTTTCCACACATTGTCTTTACTTTGCTCTTTTGCTATGTCCTGTAATGACGATGAAATAAAATTTTCAAATGCAACTTGCTTAATGTACATGACACTGAAATTTGCTTTGCAGAAGTTGGTTGCTACGTCTTGCTGATTGTTGCTGAGAGAACGCGATAGTGCGTCTGCTATAACATTTTGTGTGCCGGGGATGTGAACAATCGTAAAATTAAATTCCTGTAAATAAAGTTTCCATCTACTTAATCTGTCATGAGTAAATTTAGCCGAAAGTAAAAATTGTATCGATCTGTGATCTGTGTAAACGGTGGCATGTCTGCCATAAAGAAAGTGCCGAAATCTCGTAAAAGCCCATACAACACATAATGTTTCCAATTCTGTAACGGAGTAATTTCGTTCAGCAGGCGACAGAATGCGACTTGCAAATGCGATGTTTTTAATTACTGTTGAGCCGTAGTCTTCAATTTCCTGAAAAATGTGTACGCCTAAAGCGGTGTTGGAACTGTCGGTGGCAATGGAAAAATTTCTGGTAAGATCCGGGTGCGATATAAGTGGAGCATTCAACAAAGCATGTTTCAGGTTCACAAATTCAGAATGTGCTTGCTTATCCCATGACCAAATAGTGTTTTTACCTGTTAATTGGCATAATCTAGGTGTGTATAAAGCAGAGTGATGAATAAATTTGCGAAAAAAGTTAATTAAGCCCAAAAAACTGCGTAGTTGTTTCTTCGTCGTAGGAACAGTAATGTCACGTAGAGCTTGAAGTTTTTCCGGATCAGGCGCAATGCCTTCTGCTGAAATTACGTGTCCAAGAAATTTTATAGCAGTTTTGCCAAAATGCGATTTACTGAGATTAACTGTGAGTCCTTGTGCATGAAAAGTTTGCAACAGTTGTTCTAGAATCAGACTGTGTTCAGACCAGTTAGCTTCTGCAATAAGAATGTCATCTACGTACGTCGTAATTCTGTCCTTAAGTTCTGTCGGAAGTATTGTGTTCAAACCGCGAATAAAAGCTGCAGAAGAAATAGTTAATCCGAACGGTAATTTACAAAATTGATAACAGTCGCCAAAACAGAGAAATGCTGTATACTTTCTGCAGTTCGGATGGAGCTGAATTTGCCAAAATCCCGATTTCAAATCTAGTGTAGAATAAATAGCAGTACCATGAAATTTTTGTAGAAGTTCTTCTAGTGTCTGTGGTCGATCGGTTTCATTAATAATAATGTCATTAATGTGACGTGAATCAAGTACAAGGCGAAGTGAGCCATCTTTTTTCATAACAATATGTAGCGGGTTTATGTACGGACTAACTGCTGGTTCTATAATTCCTTGGTCGAGCATATCCTGCAATTCTTTTTTAACTTGTTCTCTGTGAATATACGGAATAGGATAATGCTTAGCTTTAAATGTGTCGTGCTGTTTCACTCGAAATTCATACATAAATCCGGACATAGTACCAGGAATATTGTCGAAAACTGGAGCTTGCTGTAAAAGAATTTTGTGTAATTGCGTTCGTTCATCGTTTGTATTTGCACTGCTTTGTTTAACTTTATCGGAAATCATCTGCATTACGTTGTAGTCGGCTTCGTCTGGAGTATTATAGTTATGTACGTACGTGTCTGTGAACAATGCGGAATTACAGCCTATGTTACGTGATACGGAAATGACCTCTGTGCGATTAATTGTTTGTTCTTCCGCAGATAGTGAGTGCTGAAATTCTATAGCAAATTGTATATTTTCATCTTTCAACATTAAATAGGAATTCTGAAAATCGACAACTGCGTCGTGTTGTACCAGAAAATTCGTACCTAGGATAACGTCTGCTGTCAATAAAGGAACAATCCAAAAATTAGAGTGAAAAGTATGACCTGCAATACAAAATGATAAATGTGTCTGTAATTTAACGTCTACTCCTTTACTCGATACTGCTCCTTTTACTTTCGTTTTGCCTAATGGTAATGTAGGATAGGTATTCTCTTTGTTACATTCGTTAAAAGTTTCTTCATTTATAACTGGCATAGGTGATCCGGAATCGATTACTGCAGAAAATTTCGATGAACCAATTTTAATTTCGATCACAGGATGTGAAATAGTTTTCTGAATAACTGGTCTTTCCTGCAAAAGAGTGTCTCTGATGTCGTCAAAAGTAATTACATTTTCGTGAACAACATTCTGCGTGTCTAAAGTAGTGCTCGTGTTACTGGAAGATGCGACCTGTACAGTATCTAGTCAGATTCTATCTGACGTGTTATTGTTATCAGGAGGATGCTGTGGCATTTCTACTATTTGAACAGTTCTATTACTTCTTCCAGACGTGTTACGCTCTGGATGATACCTACTGTCGGGTTCATTCATGAGAATATGTTCTTGCGGATGATTTTGCTGTTGGGTAGATCGACTGTTATTATATGTACGCTGATAATTGTGCTCATCATTTTTACGTCTGTCGTGATAGTCATTCCTATACGGTGCATTGCGATAGGAATTGAAATACTGCGTTTTCTGTACGTAGTTGTTCCTTTGCTGCCGTGCGTTACTATTTGTTGGATCTGGGACTATACGTGCATGCGGCGAAACATTAAAGTTAGGTTGACCTTGTGCATTACATTGTTGGTTACGTATTCCAACCGGCTGACTTTCATGCTGTTGTGGTGGAAAACGTCTATTGTTACCAAAGTGTGATTCCTGTTGCTCAAAATTTTGACGATACTGATAATTAGAATTTTGTCTGTTATTAAAGTTTTGGTGGTTGTCATTCCTAAAGCGTCTGTTACCTTTCCTATTAAAATTACGTGTCTGATCATAATTGCTGTACGTCTGTTGGCCTTGGTTGTTATATGAAAAATTTTTGTTTACGAAAGATTAATCTGATTGCTGCACTTCTAAAAGCTGCAGCAGATCCCTGAATGCCGAAATATTTTCTTTTTGCTGACCTGTTAAAAGTGACACTCTTAATGATCGTGGTAATTTAGAGATACATAATTGAATGAGTGCAGATTCACTATAGGGTTCACTTAAATACTGGTTTTGTTGCACCATGTGCTCAAAAAATTGCGTAACACTGGGAAAATTTGAGTTCTCATAATTTGGTAAACTAATTAACTGATCTTTAATTCCGCGCTGTGTCGTCTTCGACCAATACGCTGATAGAAAGGCATTCTGAAACTCTTCTACTGAATAACATTGTCTCGCGATCGGGCTCATACGAGTTGCCGGTTCGCCTTCCAAAAAACTGCAAATAAATTCAAGTTTATGTGTTACGGGCCAAGTCGGTGGAAAAGCAAAGCTAAATTGTTGTATCCAATCCAGTGGGTGAATCTGTGTTCTGTCATTTTTAAACACTTTAAACTTTCTCACTGACAGAAAATGTTTGTAATCAAAATTATCGTCTCTATATGACGGAACAGGTTCTGTATTGTAAGAGAATCTATTTGTTTGTGTCTGTTCTGAATCTAAGTCCCGTACTCTCTGTAGATTACCCATATTATATGCGCTGCGTGAGTCTGACAAATGTTCGAAAGGTGGCGTCTGCTGTGATGTGTTATTAACTGAAATATTTTTCATCTCTGTTACTTCTTGCTGTAAACTTGACAGTTTTCTACGCAACGTGTTATTAGACGAATCGATCTCATTAATTGTCTGCTGGAGATTTTGAAATTCAGGTGTTTGATTAAATGAAACCGGTGAAGTATCGTCTGATTTGTTGTCATTATTACTTTCAATAACGTCAATACGACTGGCCAATTCATCACATTTTTCAGTCAGTATTTTAACCTGATCATCGGTTTTAGAATCAGACGCATGAATCTGTTTTTGCAACTTACGTGTAGTTTCGTTCAGTTTTTTAACGTCAGCTTTGACGACATCGGAATCCTGTGTTAGTTCTAATTGTTCGAGTCTGTCGGTCACTGTTTGAAAACCTGTTATGCATGTGTCTGTTTTCGATTTAAGGTCAGAAATCTCATCACGTAATTCAGTGTTCAACTGTTCGATGGTATTAATTTTGTCCGATACTGTAGCAATATTGTTGTCTACATATGTTTTTGCCTTCGCAAACATTTTACGTTTGTCTTCCTGTCTCTGTGCAGTGATTGTTTCCATTACCTGACGTTTTACTTTATTTTGATCCTGAATAAATTTACGGAAACGCGTATCACTGTTTTGTATGTGAACACTAAGACGTTCGTTAATTTGAGAGTTCTGTTGTTCGAATTTCGCGTCAATCTTTTCATCCATTGTGCGCGAAAGTTCTGCTGTCATTGCTTTAAACTCGTCGCGTAATTGTGTAGCTTTTTCAGAGCATTGTTTAGCGACTCCGCTAATTTCGTCTCTGAGTGTTTCTGTTGCAGCTGTTGGCAATTCCCTTAATTCCTGAGTAACAGACTTAATTTCTTCCCTACTTTTTCTTGAACAAGCCTCTATTTCCTCGCGTAACTGTTCCTTAGTATCATGATACTGCACGGCAACGGCTGTAATCTGCCCGCTAAGCTGTCTAGAATTGTTGTCTAATTTTTCATTAAGGCTGTCATGTTTTTCATTAAGCTGTTTGATCTGTTCACTAACCTGTCTAGAATTGTTGTCTAATTTTTCATTTAGCTTGTCTTGTTATTCGTTATTATTGTCTAATTTATCATTAAACTGCCTGGAATTGTTGTCTAATTTTTTATTTAACTGTTCGTTCTGTTCGCTAAGTTGTTTGAAATTTTGTAGCAAAAATGCCATAATTGGATCCGATACAAAATTAGCGTTTCTATTCTCTGTGCTAATTAATGCTGGATCTGGAATTGTCTCGTTTTGTGTGACCATTTGGTCATTCTGTAATTTACAAAAAGGTTTATCACTCGGATGTACACTGTCAGACACTATTTCGGAATTAAATAAATCTGTCCTATTTCGTGTATCCTGTTCATCTTCATTAGACAAATTTGTCTGTTCGTCACCTGAATTTTCCAAACCTGGTGTGTTAAGCTGGGCGGCGCTCATTACAATAGAGCGTCCTGCGTCATCGATTGTCGTCAAATCAACAGACGACATAACCGAGTTCGTTTGTACATCATTAAGACAAAAATCATCATGAGTCGTTGGAACGCACTGATTGTCAGTGAACGCAGGATTGTCATCATTACATTGCGCGTCACAATTACTATTGGTCACGTTGTTTAAATCGGTAATTTCGTTCATAATACCTCGTGATACACTATTCACAGTCTTTCGCGGCATTTTCACAATAGTCACAATTGTTCACAAAAGAAATAAGCACAGATGCAAAAAGCAACAAACACAAATACAACAGAGCAAAGAATTGCCGATGATCTGAGGAAAGAAAGTCACAAAATTAGTAAAAGCGTTGCGCCAAATGCTAATTATATTTAAGCAAATAAGAGCAGATATCTGACTGTTTTTCAAAAGATTCTTAACGAAATACGATCCTGGACTGGGTGTCGCCAAGTGTAACCTCCCCACAAAATTTTAATAACAATATTTAATAGAAATGGAGTCAAGTGTAACCTCCCCACTATTAAATTTATTGACAATGACAATTAAATGAAAATTAGCAATCTGACCCAGGTATAAGCTGCCCACAAAAATGTGAAAGTCAATTCAGTGATAATAAAATCTCTGTGACAATGAAAACACAAATAGACCGAAATGTCGATCTTAGGCCCTGTTCACTAATTAAGCTGTAATTCTTACCTTAGTAAAACTGCATCTGCTCTTATTTTTCGCCATAGCTTGGAGGAAATTCATTGCAAAAATTTTGAATTTGAGGGAAACTTTTCTTTAAGGAATAGCAAGGGAAATATTTCTTTCATTAAAGGATTCTTTGTCAAAAAATTGCTTTGAAAACAAAATTATTATTGGGGCGATTCTTGGACAAATTAGTTACAGTTAATTTACATCATTAGCTGAGCGCAATGCTGCTTCATTACCTTATTTAAAAATAATATACCCCGTCCTGAATCTTGACCAGAGTGCCATGTCGACGCCCGCCTACTGCTCACACACAACTGCTAACCCGCAAACCCGCAAAAAAAAAAAAAAAATTAATGAATTAACTATCTGCATAGATGAATTAGAGTCTTCAAACCCAGCTGACATAATCTGCCTCTCTGAACATCATGTGACCACTGGTATAGAACTTTTAAGTGTTACAGGGTTTAGGTTAGCATCTCACTATTGTAGATCAGAAATGGAGAAAGGAGGAGTTGCCACATTCATCAGGAACTGTCATAAATTTAAGAACATAGACATTCATAAATTTTGCCTAGAACAGCATATGGAAGCATGTGCAACAGAATTAGAATTTCACAAAAAATCTTTCATAATATTAAGTGTATATCGAGCACCTGCAGGTAACTTTAATCTGTTTGTAAACCACCTTGAAGCTGTACTGGCCCATTTAACAACCAAAAACAAAGAAATAGTGGTTGCTGGTGATTTCAATGTAGATTTCCTTAAAGACTCTCCCAATAAGAACCTATTTGAGTTAGTAACACTATCATTCAACTTAATTCCCACAGTAAAGTTCCCCACTAGGATAACCACTTGCTCACAAACAGCCATTGATAATATCTTTATAGAAAAGTCAAATGAACAAAATTATATTACAAAACCAATAGTCAATGGCCTCTCAGACCATGACATGCAGTTCCTTCTGTTAAATGTTAATACTGAACAAGATATAAAATCTGTTAAATCTGAGCTCAAGAGGGTAATCAGTAAGCCAAAAATTGATTATTTTAGGACACTCCTCAGAGACATTCACTGGACTGATGTTTACAGTGCTCATGGCATGAATGAAAAATATAACATTTTTGCTAATAAAGTGCTTACCTTATTTGAACACTGCTTTCCCCCAAAACTTACCAAGGTTAGAGCAAAGTCTACAAAGAAGCCATGGATTACTCGAGGAATAGGGGTCTCTTGTAAAACAAAAAGAAAACTGTATCTGTCAATCCGAAACATTTCCAATGTTGATGCTATAGCACATTATAAGAAATACTGCAAAATATTAAAGACTGTAATACGGATGTCAAAGCAAATATATTACAAGGAAAAGATAGTCATATCAGATAACAAAATAAAGACAATATGGGATATAGTGAAGGAGGAGACCGGTAGAACCAGACATGAAGAGGAACAAATAGCATTAAGAGTAAATGATGCATTGGTGACAGATGTGTATAGTGTTGCAGAACTTTTTAACAAACATTTTATAACTGTTACTGAAAAGATGGGGTTGTCAGGTTCGGTAGATGCTGCTATGGATTACCTTAGACCAGACATTTCAAGTAACTTCCATAATATGAATTTGACCCTCACTACCCCAACAGAAATAATGTCCATCATAAAATCTTTAAAATCAAAAACATCTAGTGGGTATGATGAAATATCAACAAAGTTAATTAAAGAATGTGATTCTGAGCTAAGTAACATATTAAGCTATCTGTGTAACCAGTCGTTTATCAGTGGAATATTTCCCGAATGGCTGAAATATGCTGAAGTTAAGCCACTGTTTAAGAAGGGAGATAAAGAAATAGCATCAAATTTCCGTCCAATTTCACTGTTGCCAGCATTCTCAAAAATTTTCGAAAAAGTAATGTACAGTCGTCTTTATAACCATCTTATCTCAAATAACATACTGTCAAAGTCACAGTTTGGATTTCTAAAAGGTTCTGATATTGAGAAGGCTATCTACACTTACAGTGAAAATGTACTTAATTCATTAGACAAAAAATTGCAGGCAACTGGTATATTTTGTGATCTGTCAAAGGCATTTGACTGTGTAAATCACAATATCCTTTTAAGTAAACTAGAATATTATAGTGTAACAGGAAATGCTGCAAAATGGTTCAAATCTTATATCTCTGGCAGGAAACAAAGGGTGTTATTAGGAAAGAGACATGTATCAAGCTATCAGGCATCATCCAACTGGGAACTAATTACATGTGGGGTCCCACAAGGTTCCATTTTGGGGCCCTTACTTTTTCTTGTGTATATCAATGACCTTTCATCAGTAACATTACCAGATGCCAAGTTTGTTTTGTTTGCTGATGATACAAACATTGCAATAAATAGCAAATCAAGTGTAGTCTTAGAAAGATCAGCCAATAAAATATTTGTAGACATTAATCACTGGTTCCTAGCCAATTCTTTGTCACTAAACTTTGACAAAACACACTACATGCAGTTCAGAACTTGTAAGGGGTGTCCCAAGAGTATATGTCTAACATATGATGACAAGAAGATAGAAGAAGTGGACGGTGTTAAATTCTTGGGATTACAGCTTGATAATAAATTCAACTGGGAGGAGCACACCACAGAACTGCTGAAGCGTCTTAACAAATCTCTGTTTGCAATGCGAATTTTGTCAGACATAGGGGATATAAAAATGAAAAAGCTGGCATACTATGCTTACTTTCATTCCATAATGTCATATGGGATTATTTTCTGGAGTAATTCATCAAGCCAAGCTAAAGTTTTCCGGGCACAAAAACGTGCAGTAAGAATTATATGTGGTGTGAACTCAAGAACATCCTGCAGAAGCCTGTTTAGGGAACTAGGGATACTAACTACACCTTCCCAATATATTTATTCCTTAATGAAATTTGTCATTAAAAATATATCACTTTTTCAAACCAATAGCTCAATTCATGGAATCAATACTAGAAATAAGAATAATCTTCACAAGGATTTAAAGTCACTTAGTCTTGTACAAAAAGGTGTGCATTATTCAGGAACACACATTTTCAATAACTTGCCAGCAGCCATAAAAAGCTTAACAACCAATGAAATTCAGTTTAAGAGAAGCCTAAAGGATTTATTGGTGGCCAACTCCTTCTACTCTATTGATGAATTTCTGAGGAAAACCAACTGATTTGTATATAAGTACAACATATCTTCTGCACAATTTCAGTGCAGTAATGTGTTCACTGAAAATTTGTGTGTGTGTGTGTGTGTGTGTGTGTGTGTGTGTGTGTGTGTGTGCGTGTGTGTGTAAGTATAATCTAACTTCTGCATCATTTCAGTGCAGTAATGTGTTCATTGTAAATAAGTATTACAGTAGTTGTATTACATGTTTCTTACCTTATAAATAAATAAAAAACTTTTTTATTTTAAATTCAGTGCAATAGTATTTGTAAAATGACTCTTAGTGTTCATTAAAAAATGACGATCATTCCACTTGGGACCTGTGGAATGGTACATTAGCTTATTTGTTTTAGTTTAAATATTTGTCATGTATTGTTGTTCTTCTGACATGTTCCACATCCTGGAGGACCTCCTCACTACGGATCAATTGGAATGAAAGTAAATCTAATCTAAAACATAAACTGTCTCGTAACTCGACTGCCACAGAACTGAACTCTCGCGCGGTCAAGTGCAGACTAGGCTCTCTGGTCAAAGATTGTATCATGCTTCACCATCGCTGCTACATAACATACGTGTTTCAGTGTTACTGTCATTTCCCTTCTGCTACCCATTTCCTTCTCTGCTGTTCCATTTCTGGTGCCTTGAATTTTAACGCCTGTTCAAGTTTCTCAATAGACTCTAAAAACTCGTCGATGGAATTTGTTGGATTGTCGACAAGATTCCATTGCAAAAATTTTGACTGGGTCATGGAAAAAAGCATAATATTTGTGGAATGTAGGTGATCCTAACAGTGCACCTATAAACAATCGGTAATTGTCCAACTCTGATCGACGAGGCAGCCACTTTTCACCATATTCAGCACTCAGTAATGTGGCCAGATGCGAGCACCAATACCTGTTGCAAATGGCTACACATCAGCTGCCAGCTGCTGGAACAGCCCTTCTCTGCACCTGCAGACGGTGAACCCTCCCATGTCGCGAAAACAACTGTCCTGTTCTGTGTCTCCAGCCGCAGTGTATTCTTCACGAACCCCAAACGAAGTGATTAGAACTATATATTAATGCCTTCAGCTGCTGACGGGAGTCGATATATATCAACGGTGAAAATGTGTGCCCCGACAGGGACTCGAATCCGGAATCTCCCGCATACATGGCAGACGCTCTATGTATCTGAACCGCTGAGGGCATAGAGGAGAGTGCGGCTGCAGGGACTATCACGCACACGCCTCCCGCGCGACCCGCATTCTCTCCTTATATGTCCACACACTACATTCGTAGTGTCCCTACCCAACACACTCATTATTCATGGAAGACAAGTCCCGTCAGAGTTCGAGTAATATGTGTGCATCCGCACAGAAGAAAGAACTCATGGCCGGTATTGCCAGAACTATATATTTATATGGAGATGGTGTCTGTTCTTTCGGACATGTCCGAAAGAACAGACACCATTCATGACCTGCAGCCGGCCTGAACTCTTACGGGACTTAGTAAGAATGTCTTCGACTTGTAATGAGTGTGTTGGGTAGGTAAACCACGAATGTAGTGTGTGGACATAAAAGGTGAGAACGTGGGTCTCGCAGGAGGCGTGCGCGAGACAGTCCTTGCAGTCGCACAATCCTCTGTGCCCTCGGTGGCTCTGCTATGTAAGATCCCAGCTTCGAGTCCCGATCGGGGTACACATTTTCACCTGTCCCCATCGATATATGTAAACGCCCGTCAGCAGCTGAAGGCATTAATATATAATTCTTATTTCGTTCTAGACGGCTGCAGGTCATCAATGGCGTCTGTTCTTCCGGACATGTCCGAAAGAGCAGACACCATATCCATATAAGTATATACCAGACGAAGTGGGTTCTCTACGAGCACCGCCTCCTTTCTTCTCTCTACAAACCCATGAAAATTCATATGACCAATAAAAAATGCCGTGCAAAATGCTGGAAATGTTTGTTAACAGGGTAACTATCTCCACTCTATGCAAAAGTGTACGGCATTAACCAGTCTCTTTACTCCTACATACACAGTTCTTGAACGAATCTGAATTAGTCTCTCAGTTTTCAACAACGTTTCCCACCTCAGACAGTATACTCATCTCAAAGTCCGTCTTTCTCGGAAACTGGCGTCCTGACATTCCATTCTCTGCAATTTTTGTAAGATTAGCCAATGAGCAGCCCTCTTACAATTTATTTTGTATATCCTTGTATAGCTTTTTTCGCAGTATTTACACGTGAGACAAATACTCCCATTTCAAAATTCGTCCATTTTCGCGTTCTCTAATTTTACATAAGATGGGATGGAACCTGCAGTAATTTTTTGTTCATCTGTAACTTAGTACGGAACATTCTAATAAAAAGTTGTCTGTGTGGACCACTTTTTTCTTACCTTTTATGAGATGCAACGCCAGTGTCTTGTGTTTCCTAGGGTCACCCCTGTCTCGTAAGTTATCCGTTGCGTGGCAACGTTAGTTAAATGGACTTGAGTCCACGCGGAGCGATCTGAATGTCGGTCAATCCACGCAATGTAGATCATTCTTACCCATGTGGGATTGTAGAAAAAAAAATGGTTCAAATGGCTCTGAGCACTATGGGACTTAACATCTGTGGTCATCAGTCCCCTAGAACTTAGAACTACTCAAACCTAACTAACCTAAGGACATCACACACATCCATGCCCGAGGCAGGATTCGAACCTGCGACCGTAGCAGTCGCGCGGTTCCGGACTGAGTGCCTTGAACCGCTAGACCACCGCGGCCGGCATTGGGATTGTAGAAAGCTCATCTGCACCCGCATGTCTGTGGCCTCGCTGCTGTGTGTGAGATTTACATGGATGATTGGGTATCAGGATACGAAGTCAGAACGGATTAGTAATAAACATGATCCACGAAGTAACAAGATTTCCATTGATCCACATTCCAAGCTCAGTGAACTCGTGGCCACTGCAGTCGTAGCGGACGATGTGATGGGTCAACATGGAAAATGAAGGAGACGTTTGCTGCGGAGCCGTATGTTCAACGACGCGCACCAGATCGTGTGCTTCAGAACACTTTTACGCGCAGGAGCACTGTACACCACCAACGGCCCTGCTGCAGTGGTTACTTTCCATAAGCTCACCGAAGATAAGAGCCGTCGGCCTTGGCTAGCACTTGCATGGGCCTGCCGAAAGCAGTTGGTAAGCGAGGTGCATTCAGCTCTTACAAGGCCGGTTGAGGAACTACTTGACTCAAAAGTAGCGGCTCCAGTCACGAAAACTGGTAACGGCTGGGAGAGAGGTGTGCTGGCCACATGCCACACCAAGTCCGCATCCAGTGACACGGCAGACGGTAGGTACCGCCTGGAATTCCGAGGTCTTTTGGACGGAGTTAGGCAGCACCGCAGACTGTCGTCACGTCTACCTCAGATAGCCACCGAACCTACTTTATAGAACTGGTAAACACAATCTCTAACGTGGCGTGTTCGTCCAACAGATTGTAGCCCACTCTTTGTTTTCCATCCTTTAACCGCTTTCCGCAGATACATACGACAGTACAAAGGGAATAACTGACAAGCTTCGCTGCTCCCAAGATACTCGTTCCCAGGCTGTGAACCATTATAATCTACCCTTTGTCAAAGTTTCTTGCGAGAGTGGATTTTCTTGTTACTAGCCCATATAATCTCCAGACATGGACTGTGGAAAAGCCAGAACAGAAGGAAATCGAAGAATTGAGATCTGGTGATACAGAAGCATGTTCAAAATTGGATGATAAGTTAAGAAATCAAGAGATCCCCCACAGAATCGGTGAGGAAACACTGACAAGAGGAAGGGACATTTGTTAAGACAGTCAGGGGTTAACTTCCATGGCACTAGAGGGAGCTGTAGAGGGTAAAAACTGTACAGCAAGGCAGAGATTGGAGTATATCCAGAGGATACAATTACTGTTCTGAAATGAGAAGGCTGGCAGCCTGGCAGCATCAAACTTGTCAGAAGACTGATGACTCAAAAAAAAATCGTCTCCAGAATGAAGAACAATTCCCCATTTGCTTCTGACACACATATGTATCTTCCTTACAACGTCACGTGCATGTAATGCCAAGAGCCAGTACTGAATGTCGCAGTGAGGGGGAGGTAATCCTGTTTTGGCTCGTCAGTGTAGGTATATGATTGTACAGCT
This sequence comes from Schistocerca serialis cubense, assembly GCF_023864345.2. Taxonomy (NCBI): domain Eukaryota; kingdom Metazoa; phylum Arthropoda; class Insecta; order Orthoptera; family Acrididae; genus Schistocerca; species Schistocerca serialis. The sequence goes on along the minus strand of NC_064638.1, from coordinate 1,218,038,446 downwards.
ATAGTCATCCATAGTTCTTTTAATTTCTAGGTGCATTGTCGGTTTTGGAGCCCCTTTTATCTTTAAACTATTAATATAAAACATGATGAAGCTATCAACAGCGATGCTGTTACAGGCAGTGTGGAAAACCAGTTATATTTTTTTGCCACTGATGCATCTAATACATGGATGGTGCTAATTCCTCAGCGTCAGCTAATGCCTGAAGATGACGCCAATGAAGCACCGAAACTGGTAGCCATACAACAAATTGCCTAATAAGGACGGCTGGATGTCTTCCATTTTATTACACAAGCCAACGGCCGAGGCGCCTCAGACCTGCAATCACAAGAGCGGTCATACAAAAGATTAAATCTGGAATTAGATTAGATTAGATTAGATTATTTTCATTCCTATTGATCCGTAGTGAGGGGGTCTTCCAGGATGTGGAACATGTCAGAAAAACAATAATACACGACAAATATTTACAGCTGAAACAAATAAGCTAATGTACGTTCCACAGGTCCCAAGTGGAATGATCGTCTTTTTTTAATTAACACGATATGAAAGAATCATTTTACAAACACTAATGCACTGAATTTAAAATAAGAAAGGTTCTTTAATTATGAGGTAATAAACATGTAATAGAGCTATTAGAATGATTATTTAGAATGAACACATAACTGCACTGAAATGGTGCAGAAGTTATATTATTCTTATATATATAAATCAATTGGTCCTACTGAGAAATTCATCAATGGAATAGAAGGAGTTGGCCACCAATAAATCCTTTAGGCTTCTCTTAAACTGAATTTCATTGATTGTTAAGCTTTTTATGGCTGCTGGCAAGTTATTGAAAATGGGTGTTCCTCAATAATGCAAACCTTTTTGTACAACAGTGTGGCTTCAAATCCTTATGAAGATTATTCTTATTTCTAGTATTGATTCCATGAATTGAGCTGTTTGTTTCAAAAGGTGATATATTTTTGATGACAAAATTCATTAAGGAATAAATATATTGGGAAGCAGTAGTTAGTATCCCTAGTTCCCTAAACAGGCTTCTGCAGAATGTTCTTGAGTTCACACCACATACCGGGTGATCAAAAAGTCAGTATAAATTAGAAAACTGAATAAATCACGGAATAATGTAGATAGAGAGGTACAAATTGACACACATACTTGGAATGAGTAGAGGTTTTATTAGAACCAAAAAAATACAAAAGTTCAAAAAATGTCCAACAGATGGCGCTTCATCTGATCAGAATAGCAATAATTAGCATAACAAAGTAAGACATAGCAAAGATCATGTTCTTTACAGGAAATGCTCAATATGCCCACCATCATTCCTAAACAATAACTGTAGTCGAGGAATAATGTTGTGAACAGCACTGTAAAGCATATCCGGAGTTATGGTGAGGCATTGGCGTCGGATGTTGTCTTTCAGCATCCCTAGAGATGTCAGTCGATCACGATACTCTTGCGACTTCAGGTAACCCCAAAGCCAATAATCGCACTGACTGAAGTCTGGGGACCTGGGAGGCCAAGCATGATGAAAGTGGCGGCTGGGCACACGATCATCACCAAACGTCGCGCGCAAGAGATCTTTCACGTATCTGGCAATATGGGGTGGAGCGCCATCCTGCATAAACATCGTACGTTCCAGCAGGTGTTTATCAGCCACGCTGGGGATGATGCGATTCTGTATCATATTGGCGAACCTCTCACCCGTCACGGTAGCAGTTTTGCTGTCCAACGCCATCCGTCGGACATTTTGTGAACTTTTTTTTTGTTATAACAAAACCCGATGTCATTCCAAGCATGCGTGTCAATTTTTACCTCTCTATCTGCATTATTTCGTGGCTTATTACGTTTTCAAATTTATAGTGACTTTTTGATCACCCAGTATAACTCTTACTGCACGTTTTTGTTCCCGGAAAACTTTAGCTTGGCTTGATGAATTGGTTCAAATGGTTCAAATGGCTCTAAGCACTATGGGACTTAACATCTGAGGTCATCAGTCCCCTAGAACTTAGAATTACTTAAACCTAACTGACCTAAGGACATCACACACATCCATGCCCCAGGGAGGATTCGAACCAGCCACCGTAGCGGTCAGGTGGTTCCAAACTACAGCGCCCAGAACCGCACGGCCACACCGACCGGCTTGATGAATTACCCCAAAAAATAATCCCACATGACATTATGGAGTGAAATTAAGTATAGTATGCCAGCTTTTTCATTTTTATATTCCCTATGTCTGACACAATTCGCGTTGCAAATAGAGTTTCGTTAAGACGCTTCAGCATTTCTGTGGTGTGCCCCTCCCAGTTGAATTTATTATCAAGCCGCAATCCAAAGAATTTAACACTGTCCACTTCTTTTATCTGCTTGTCACAGTGTCCGATGGCAAGAAAAACAGTAGAGAAGTTACCGTACTATATCCTGGGAATGTATTCTCAGCCAGGTGTACTTGTCGGCAACTGATCAGTGCGACTTGAGGGTACAGCGATTTGGGAAAGGAAAAAATGACCACAAAAATCGCAAGAAACAGCCCCGGACGACGTCGGACAAAAGGCGCAAATGAACCGTCGATAATGCGGGCTTCTGCTCCGTTTGCTTCGGGGGCGCCACCAGCCGAGCGAGAAATGGTCCGGCGGCGGTGGTGGTGGTGGAGGGTGCGCGGCAGTGGCGCGCTGCCCGGCTGCTTGCCACTTTGGCGGCTGGCAGGCGCCTTTGCTGGTGCAGAGCTGCACAGTGGCGGGCTAATGGGCGCCGGCTGACAGCGGCGTTGTTTGCAGCCGTAATCTGCGGATTACCGCCAAGTATCAGCCGCCGACAAACGGCCAAGGTGCGCCGGCCGGGCCGGGCCGTGCCGGGCTGAGGTGAGGCAACAATCTCATGGCCCAGCGAGCTGGCAAATTAACACGCGGGAGCCCTCAAAGGCGGCGGCGCCCACGCGTGCACTGGATGTGGGAGAAACGGGTGGGGGGGGGGGGTGGAGAAGAGGGGAGTGATAGTGAGGCGGGCAGCCACGGTCGGCTGGCGGTGCGTCAGGGGGCGCCTGTCAAAAACGGGGTGTGCACCTGGACTGCTGCCTCCGCCTTGTTACCTAAACGGCCCGACCGATATTGACATTTAGGAGCTTCCAGCTAGTGATTTGCGGTGAAGTAGGCATATCCTATACCGGTTCCCGCTTCAGTACACTCTGACACCATCACTCCGTGTAATATTGTCGACAAGCACTGCACAGTTGAAAATCAATGATAGGATTTGCAGATGACATTGCTGTGCTCATTGAAAGTGAAGCAGAACTGCAGGATCTGAAGATCGAAATGAACAGTCTAATAAGCACAGAATATGTATTGAGAGTAAATCGAAAAAATACGAAAGTAATGAGAAGTAGCAGAAATGCTACTGCCTAGGCAGCAAAACAACGAAGTGACAGACAGACCAAAGAGAACACAGAAAGCAAACTGTCTCTGGCATAAACGGTAACTCTGCCCAAGAAGCGCGGCCCGTTTCGTCACAGGGTTATTTGGTAACCGAGATAGAGTTACGGAGATGTTTAGCAAACTCAAGTGGCGGATTCTGCAAGAGAGGCGCTCTGCATCGCGGTGTAGCTTGCTCGCCAGGTTTCGAGAGGGTGCGTTTCTGGATGAGCTATCGAATGTATTGCTTCCCCCTACTTATACCGCCCGAGGAGATCACGAATGTAAAATTAGAGAGATTCGAGCGCGCACGGAGGCTTTCAGACAGTCGTTCTTCTCGCGAACCATACGCGACTGGAGTGACTTGCGGAGTATAAATGTAGATGTAGATGTAGATGTAGAAGTTTGCTAGTATCATACATAAGTCTTGAGGACGAAATTTCTGGTAATGTACACTACTGGCCATTAAAATAGCTACACCATGAAGATGACGTGCTACAGACGCGAAATTTAACCGACAGGAAGAAGATGCTGTGATATGCAAATGATTAGCTTTTCAGAGCATTCACACAAGGTTGGCGCCGGTGGCGACAACTACAACGTGTTAACACGAGGAAAGTTTCCAACCGATTTCTCATACACAAACAGCAGTTGACCGGCGTTGCCTGGTGAAACGTTGGTGTGATGCCTCGTGTAAGGAGGAGAAATGCGTACCATCACGTTTCCGACTTTGATAAAGGTCGGATTGTAGCCTATCGCGATTTCGGATAATCGTATCGCGACATTGCTGCTCGCGTTGGTCCAGATCCCATGACTGGTAGCAGAAAATGAAATCGGTGGGTTCAGGAGGATAATACGGACCGGCGTCCTGGAACCCAATGGCCTCGTATCACTAGCAGTCGAGATGACAGTCATCTTATCCGATGGCTGTAACGGATCGTGCAGTCACGTCTCGATCCCTGAGTCAAGAGAAGGGGACGTTTGCAAGACAACAACCATCTGCACGATCAGTTCGACGACGTTTGCAGCAGCATGGACTATCAGCTCGGAGACCACGGCTGCAGTTACCCTTGACGCTGCATCACAGACACGAGCGCCAGCGATGGTGTACTCGATGACGAACCTGGGTGCACGAATGGCAAAACGTCAGTTTTTCGGATGAATCCAGGTTCTGTTTCCAGCGTCATGAAGGTCGCATCCGTGTTTTGCGACATCGCGGTGAACGCACATTGGAAGCGTGTGTATTCGTCATCGCCATACTGGCGTATCACCCGCCATGGTGGTATGGGGTGTCATTGGTTACACCTCTTGGTCACCTCTTGTTCGCATTGACAGCACTTTGAACAGTGGACGTTACATTTCAGATGTGTTACAACCCGTGGTTCTAGCCTTCATTCGATCCCTACGAAACCCTACATTTCAGCAGGATAATGCACGAGCGCATGTTGCAGGTCCTGTACGGGCCTTTCTGTATACGGAAATTGTTCGTCTGCTGCCCTGGCCACCACATTCTCCAGATCTCGCACCAACTGAAAACGTCTGGTCAATGGTGGCCGAGCAACTGGCTCGTCACAATACGCCAGTGACTACTCTTGATGAACTGTGGTATCGTGTCGAAGCTGCATGGGCAGCTGTACCTGTACACGCCATCCAAGCTCTGTTTGACTCAATGTCCAGGTACATCAAGGCCGTAATTACGGCCAAAGGTGGTTGTTCTGGGTACTGATTTCTCAGGATCTATGCACCCGAAATGCGTGAAAATGTAGTCACATGTCAGTTCTAGTGTAATATATTTGTCCAATGAATACCCGCTTATCATCTGCATTTTTTCTTGGTTTAGCAATTTTAATGACCAGTAGTGTACATGTGGAGCACAGAGTTGTGTACTGGTGGAACATGGACTGTGGGAAAACCTTAAGAGAAGAGACTCGAAGCCCTTCAGATGTGATGTTGAATGTTGAAAGGTAGGTGGAGTGGTAAGATAAGGCATGGCGAGGTTCTTCGTAGAACCGGCGTAGAAAGAAATATAAGGAGAACACTGACAAGAAGAAGGATGATAGGACGTGTGCTAAGACATCAGGGAATACCTCCCGTGATACTAGACCGAGCTGAAGAGAATAAAAATTTTAGAAGAAGGCAGATATTGGAATACATCCGGGAAATAAATGAGAACGTAGGTTGAAATTTGCTACTCTGACATGACAAGGTTGTTACTGGAGAGGAATTCGTGGCGGGTCGCATCGAACCTGTCAGAAGACTGACGATTTACAAAAAAGCGGAGTTAAGGGAGTAGACCTCTTGGAACACATGAAAAATAGATGATAATCATGATTCATTTTTCAAGCAAAATAGAAAGTAATGCTAAATTAGATAATGTATCTTTCTTTCTCACACTTTTGTCTTTGGTAAATGGTTAATGCGGAAAAAGTACATAGAGGTTTTATACAAGGGCGATGTACTGGGGACAATATTATGGAAATGGAAGAGGCCGTAGATGAAGATGAAATGGGAGACACGATACCGCGTGACGAGTTTGACAGAGTACTGAAAAACCTGACTCGAAACAAGGCCTCGGGAGTAGACAACATTCCATTAGAACTACTGCGAGACTTGGGAAAGCCAGACCTGACAAAACTCCATTTTCTGGTGAGCAAGATGTATGAGACAGGCGAAATACCCACAGACTTCAAGAGGAATATAATAATACCAATCCCAAACAAAGCAGGTGTTGACAGGTGTGAAAATTACCGAACTATCAGTGTAATAAGTCACGGCTGCAAACTACTAACACGAATTACCTACAGACCAATGGAAAAACTAGAAGAAGCCGACGTTGGGCAAGATCAGTTTGGATTCCTTAGAAATGGTGGAAAACGTGAGGCGATACTGACCCTGCGACTTATCTTAGATTAAAGAAAGTCATACCTACGTGTCTAACATTTGTAGACTTAGAGAAAACTTTTCACAATGTCGGGTATCGGTCAGGGCTTCGTGCAAATGTTTGTCAGGTATTGGTCGTGTAGTTGGTGTTATTTACACTGATGACTATTTTAGATGTTGTCGACATTCTGAAGGGGAGTCGGTCGGTTGCTGCGGACCAGAGAAGTTCTCTCCGCGCGGTTAAGTCGGCTGGGTCCTTGTACAGTGCCGGAGCGTGTGTGGAGCTGTCCAATCGCTACGAGCTTCGTGGTTCACCAATCCAGGACGTCAAAGTTGAGTAGTGGTTTCAGCTACCCAAGCCACGTCCATTCATATTGTGTGGTTCGTTTCGGTGATTCACTGGTGGGGAGTTTTTCCTGTGAGCAACACTGAATGTTTCTATTGATGAAATTTAGGTGCCATGCGGTGCACTTAGCTATATTGGTTGACTACAATTAAAGTGCACCAGCGAAATTTTCTACCCTGTGGCGCTCATTGTTTTGGTTACCTGTCATGGCCCCTAACGTAATTTCACCTGTTGTTCTGTCCAACATGGTGTGTAGTTTTGACAGCTTAATACATAGTTCATTGTGGATAATCACGTTCGTAACTTTGGTGTTTGAGTTCTCATGTACTGATTGGTGGCAAGCAAACCGTTGTGTCGGTCGGTCTGTGGCTGCCCCCTGGTTGGGATCCGACGGATCAAGTGTAGTTGGGCTCACCACCTGTCTCGCCTAAGTGAACGAGGGCAGACCGACCTCCCTGGAGGCAACTGAGTGCCGTTTTCTTTATTGTCCTTCACAACGGTGTTTAATTGTCTGTTTATAATTTATCATAGCCAATTATTTAAAAAATTCTTGCTTTTACTGTGCAACCTCCCTCTTACTAATCGGACTATCCTGCTTGCGATATAAAATATGACCGCGTGAATGCCTAATGGATGTTTTTCTAATTGTATAAGGCTATCTTTTCCGAAGAAGGGATACCGAAAAGTAGGAGGAAAGTGTACAACCGACCCTTCTGATGGAAAGACTACTAAAAATAAAAGTAATTAAACCAAACAGGGCTATAATTTGGACGAACAACACTGGACAGAAACGGGTACCACTGATCATGAATCCAAAAGTTGCACTAGTAAACGAAAAGGAAGTGATTAACGGTCGCCAGGCCACTAGGGCAATTTGCATCCAAAGATGATGGAAAGAAAAACATGTATTATTAATAATTTTTTTTACACTGATTTTACGTGAGTGTGTGATGATAAAGGAGACTTAGAAGTCACTCTTACGTTATGTTTGGTATCAAATTTTGAAAAAGGCAATCGAGTAAGGATTTGAAAAAATGGAATTAAAATATATGTTAGTACTGAACTTCGTTACGTGAACAATGACTTTCAATGACCTCAGCATAACGTCATCAAAGAAATTTAGAAAAAAGCAAGCACTTTTTACTTTGCCGTTACTTATTTTGCAAATTGGATTACATGTTATTGTCTGAACAACTGAGCCTTTTTTTGTACTGACTTCTCAAACTTAAAAAATGAAATTGCATTACTTTAGTCATATACTAAAGCCTCTGTTGTACAACAGTTAATTGAAAGTAGACTGAGGATAAAATTCTTAAAAGAGAAATTATTCATTAATAAACTGGCTGTAACTATTCAATTGTTTCTTCTGACACTGAGTTAGCATAATAGGAAAAAATGGAACAAGGATCCTGATTGGTAGCAATGTCTGGGGGCAATGAGGACACAGTCGCCCTGAGTTTAATTGATTATTATTTAAATAAATCTTATCAATCAAATCACATTTAGTTGTGCTGATGAGTTAGCTGTTAATACTTTCTACCAATGAACAGTCTTACTTCAGTGCTGCGCATACGACGAAACTCGGAGCCGACGACGAAATTCTGTTATTGTTGAAGACGGTAGCATATTGTGGAGCCACGGCTAATTATGCGAACGGGCAATCGTAATTAATACAGCCTCTTCCTCCCATCCACTGTCCGTACTTCTGCTCTAGACATCTGGCTGGCGCGTGTAGATGATGCCGCCAAAAATGGTACTCTTTACTGCGGGAGCGTTAACACCACACTTCCGCACACTACAAGTGCTGGAATCCGTCTCTCGCTCTCTTCACGCACTCTGCCCAACAACTCCCTACCCAAAGATATTGCAACACACAAGCACTGCTATTATCGTTGATATTCGATGCAAATAACAATTCCCTTTGCTTTCTCCGAGAGCTTATACGTTTCACAGTAAAACACAGGTAAATACAATGAAACGTCAACAGACTTCTACCTAAATCTACACATACAGTGAAGCGATGTCCTTACTTGTTAAAAGAAAGCATTACAAATATTTACATACAATAAAAAAATGTATATATATCTGTAGCAGGTGCCATGCATCCTGATTTTCGGTGTGGCAACTGGATTTTATGTATTTTTGAATTTTGGAAAATCAATTGTGAGCCTTCAGCCACTTAAATCCTTATTCAAAAAAAAAAAAGAAATATATAAAATGCTCTATCTGGGTTTGAACTTATGGTAATTTATTTTAAAATCTTGAAAATTTTACTGTGGGCCTTCAGCCGTTTGCATTTCATCTTGTTTAGTTTGTCTGTTCACCCTTGCTTTGAGGCTTTCAGCCTCGCTGTGTATGTATATGTTAATTGTTTTATTTGCAATTTTAACTGCTTGTTTCTACCACTTGAGATTTATCTTGTTGGTTTCATGTTTGGAGGCCTTCAGCCATGAAATAATTACCATTTTGAAACTCATAGTTCTAAAGGTACGGCTATGTGCCGTTTTGGTTTAAAGGTTTTATTAAATTACCATAAATTACAATTTTGAATGAACCTGACCGACACCTTATTTCGCCCTTTCCACAATCCTGATTACCTGTTCCGCCCAGGGGGTTTAGCGGCCGTATCACTGTCGTTAAATAATTTCTGAGAGATAATTTATATTTTAATGTGAGTGTATTTTTCATTCACTATTATTTTAAATACGTATCCCTTTCCATGCACTTGATTTCCTGCACGAACACAGTTTGACGTTCTGCTGCACCCACAATCAAAATGATACAATAAGACATATTCAAATCTACACATGTCACGTGTAATGTATGAGTTCAACAAAGGAAAAAAATTGGAAATTGTGGTAAGGACTATGGGAGCAAACTGCTGAGGTCATCGGCTATTAGGCTTACATACTAATTAATGTAACGTAACCTAACTTACGATAAGGACAACACACACACCGACGCCCGCGGGAGGACTCGAACCTCCGACGGGGGCAGCCTCGCGAACCATGGCAAGACGCCAAAGACCACGCGGCTACCCCGCGCGGCTAGTTCAACAAAGCAGGTTAAGGACGCCAACCGAAGTGGACATGCCTTATGGCAGCCACTAGGATCTGCACTAGATGTTGCTGCTGAGAGACAGATTGCTCTCCTTGAACTCACATGTGGCAAACAGAAACGTCACGCTACGGAATAGAGGGACGACAAGGGTGGAACTGAAAATCAGTGCGGGCATTTGTTCTTTCTGAAAGCATTGATAAACTCTTTTAACGGGGTGCTCATGTATGTACTGAAGTAAATATTTATCCAATTTGACCCGGACTTACTGCATATCTTGTTACCAACTACACAACAAGAATTATTAGACGAAACAGAAAGCCGGCCGCTGTGGCCTAGCGGTTCTAGGCGCTTCAGTCCGGAACCGCGCAGCTGCTGCGGTCGTAGGTTCGAATCCTCGGGCATGGATGTGTGTGATGTCCTTAGGTTAGTTAGGTTTAATTAGTCTAAGTCCAGGGGACTGATGACCTCAGATGTTAAGTCCCATAGTGCTCAGAACAGAAGTGATATCGAAAGGAACTATAAACGCTCTAAGACCACGAATATCGTAGATGTGACATAGATGTACAAACAAACAATCACAGTTAAAAAAAAATGGATTATTTATTCAAGAGAGAGACCTTTACAAACTGAGCTCGTCAATAACGCTCTGGTCCACCTCAGGTCCGTACGCAAACAGTTGTTGGGCTTGGCACTGATTGACAGAGTTCTAGGATTTCCTCCTGAGTGATATCGGGTCACATTCTGTAGAATTAGCACCTTAGATCGTCAAAATCCCGGGCTGGTTTAAGGGCCCTGGACATAATGTTGTAAACGTTCTCAACTGACGAGAGATCCGGTGACAATGCTGCCTAAGTCAGGGTTTGGCAAGCACGGAGACACGCTGTAGAAACTCTCGCCGTGTGCAGGCGGGCGTTACCTTACTGAAATTTAAGCTCAAGATGGCTTCCCTTGAAGGGCAGAGAGCAGAAAATCGTCGATATACCGCTCTGCTGTAAGACTGCCGCTAATGACAACCAAAGTAGTCAAGCTATGAAAAGAAGTGGAACGCCAGAGCATCAGTCGTGGTCGTCGGGATATATGATGGGTGACAGTCAGGTTAGTATCCCCCAAGGAAGCCCAGCCAACACCATAGAGATTCCGAAATTTCACTCGAAAGCGCATGCCTAGCGGACGATTGATAACTCTCATTTTTGGCCTCCTGTGCCGCACATTGGGTCCAACTGCAAGCCGATATCATGTGGACCCTTGTCGACAGATTGGCTGCTGGCACCGCTGGCAGCGCTGTCGAACCAGAGTCCACTGTTAGGGCTGTCCTCATCGCTCCGAACCCTGAATCAGAGTGAGTCAACATAACTCTGTCAGCTCTTGCTGTCGCTGAAGTTCTCATGAACCTACGTTCATTAGTGCAAAGACTCGCTCTGATTCTGATGTACAGATATGTTTCTAGGAAAAGTGTAACGAACAGTTTTTCCCTCGCAGGAAAAATGTTTATCCTCCATTCAACAGCCTCTGACTCCGGGAGAACAGTTCCTAGAAAGACAAATTTCCAATCATCATAAATGCAAAATTACGGCCAGTCTCGGATTCTCGATATTAGTTCTTGGAAAGCGGCCTGTTATTTCCAACTCTCTTGTATTTTTTTTTTTTTTTTAACCCAGCCACTGGAAATTCATACCGCACTTTCTACAACTCGGAGGGCATTCGCACCGCAAGGACATTACATCCGGTGCGATACCTAAAACAAGTACCGCTATTTTTTCCCCACGAATAAGCCAGTGATTTTTATATGCGGGTGGCATCTTATTCTCTCGCTTTCCGCGAAGGCCCCCCGCCCACAGCAGACAAATACAGTAGTACAGAACGGTGTACTGACCGCGTAACTTTGCTTTGTAAAAATGGACAGTTTTCGCCACAGGTCCAAGTCTTTCGACATGGATCATTATACTGTCCATCTAACACCTGCTTGGTGTCTGAAGTCTTCCTAGACACCAAGGCCCTTTACCCTACAAAGAAACAGTTGTAACGAGGGCTAGACTTCGTAACCTCCATGTATATTTTTAATGGACTTTTTGTTATATCTGGACAAAATATTTATGCTTATAGCACAGTTCGAAGTGTAATAATTTTGAAATTTTTACAGTGGAGTCAGAAAATTTCCAGTATATAAAATGTATTTTCACTATTATATTTCACTTCATTACGAAAATAAAACTTGGCAACTTCTACACCGACATACGTCAAATTTTGTAACCGTTAGTAGAAAATATATACATGCAGTTTGGTGTAACAAATTGAAATTTGGGAATTGCGTTTTGTGGAAGTAGGGCGTGTTATGTTATTTTATTCACAATAGATGATGACGTACACTATGGAAGGGGCTGCGGTCTCGAGAAAGCGCAAGAGCGATAGTGATAATGAATCAGAATTTGGAAATGAGGGCGAGAGTGATATAGATGTCACTGAACAGGATCTACAGGTGGCATATGAAGTGGATATATATGAATCTGAAGAAGATGATAACAGTATTCAGGAAACTAGTGAACCTACAGCTGTAGCTGTAAGTGGACAGATAACACGTGTCTCAGTACCATCTGATGTGAACAAGTTTGTTTGCAGGAATATAATACGTGAAACAGTATGTATTCCTCGTCACCTTAGAACACAGTTACAGACAAGGGCAGATTGTCTCAGACTTTATACGACGAACTACATTCATAGTGTGACAGTAATGCATGCAAATTATTGTGGAGAAGACAGCAAATTTCTGCACTCATATGTTGAACGTACGACTGAAATTGACTCTACTGAATTACACACATTCTTTGGGTTGCTTTAATAGCTGGTTTACACAAGGCACGTAGGTAACCGTTGGGTGAATTTTGGTGGGATGCGTATGGTTTACCTAATTTTAGCAATTTTAGCAACAATAAAGAGTTCAAGATTTCATTATGTTGACAATGGAAGACAGAAATGGTGTTCCTGGATCAAATGCTGAAGCTATAAGGCCTGCGTTTGAAATGTTGGCTGATGCATGTATGTTGTCTGATATCCCTGGGCCTTATGTTGTAGATGGTGACCACCTGTGGACCTTCAGGGGACGTTGTCCACTGAAGGTGTACGTTCTTTGAAAACCTGTGAAGCATGGCAAAAGTGTGAGCTACTGTAAATTTTGAGACTAATTATCTCATAAACGCACAACTGCATACAGCGAAACTGCTGAATCAAAGAAAGTAAATGAAAGGAGGTGAGGGGAAGTGGTTACAACATTACCACGTATTGCCGTCAAAACAAAGGGCTCCTTTATCGACCAGTTTCGGGTGCAAACAGAATACTGGTTTAGCTTCTTGTGTGCCTACAAAAAACAAATCTGCCATTTTGTTGCCTACTCTACATCAAACGTTTGAAGTAAATGAGCATGAACACAGAAAGACCTAAAACAATACGTTCTACAACCCAACGAAGACACGAGTTGGTACCGTTGATAAGTTGACTAGACTTTATTCACAGGAACGTGGCCACTTGCTGTGTTTCTTTCATATTCTTCATTTAGCCTGTCTCAATATTTAAAGAGTTCTTCTTATGGGGCACCCTGTAACACTCCGGTTTGATCTTACTGACTTATCCCGCTCGATCGGGATTTGATAGCAGCCCAAATAGATAATAATTAATGTGACCGTGTACCTAATGGGGCTGGCAATCGGATTGGACTGCTACGGAGATGTTACATTCCATTTTGTCCTTCTCAAATGCTGTAATAAAGAAATGTCTGGTGCCAAGAAGAACGACAACACAGCTTCATTAATCAATGACCTATATTCATCACAAAAACACAAAGTAAAGAGACAGCCACTGCCTTCGTCGTACAGAATTAATAACGGCTAATCTCAGCACAGGCCCTTTAGTTATTCATTATCGTCACACGCAATTTCAATCATTGTAATCCAACACTACAATCCAACACTGCAATCCAAATAATGCCGGCGCGGTAGACGCTAAAATACAAATATCGGCACTGAAATATCACTGAATCACACTAGTAATTGTACTTGTTCACTTTCCCGTATATTTCTAACACAAAAGGGGTTAAACCGCGGCGATGGTTACCCCCTTTGTCGGTACGGCCTTGCGTTACGGCCACCGGCCGCCCAACGGCCCGGCCCGCAGCCTGGGTCCCACTCTACTACTATCTCAACACTCGCTCTCGCTCTCGCCACCCGATGCACACTATCGATTGTTTGTCCTGTCGACCTGTGCTGTCGCAAAACTTATAGTAAGGGCCTACGGACCCCTTACAACCCGCATCTGAATAAGTCCATTTCGTAAAATGAAGAAACCACAAAACAGTTCTTTAATCGAGATTTGAAACATCTACATCGCCCTTATCATGTTGCTTGCCCTTTAGAAAATCTGAGAAATCTGAATAAACTATAGCTTAATGAATGACTTCTGTTCTCCACTGACGGTAAAGAATTCTTATTTCAGTGTGAAGTTTGACTAGTTGCGACAGGATCTCTCCTCTTGCGTTTTAACCTCTCACAACATGTAAAAATTTACATTACAGAAAGTAAGCAATGAGAAATGATGAAATCACATAGCACTTCCTTAATACACAATATTTTATTGTGTAGGCGACGGGTTTCGGAACACTTAAGGTTCCATTATCTGCTGTAAATTGTAATAATAAAAATATTGTATTTCACAGGAACTGGAGGGGATGCTAAATTTTGAAATATCTGTTAAGGACCTATGAGGATAAAATTTTTAAATTAAAATAAATTAACACAGAAAACTGGAAGTTACTTTCAAATGAAGTCACCTAACCATTGAACGTCATTCTCACCCCAGTGATGTCATGGAACCAACGATTCATCGTCAAAAAGGATAAAAGGGACCTAAAAAAACCGAAAAAACGGACATCATAACCGTACACTAAAAGTCATCAGAATCTTGAAACATGTAAAATGAAATATAAAGGAGGCGGGTGTGGAGGGTGAGAAATCGCATACTGCGTGGAATTACTTACAAAAATTCAATAAAAACCATTTCCCCATGTTGCGCGACCGGGAACACGCACAGAAAAACTATATAATAGTAAATATTAGCTGTGAGTACAGAGGAAGAGATTGGTGAATTGTTTGGACCGGAAAAGCAGGAAGCAACAGCAGAAAGCCGACGGAACCATCACAACATTAAGAAGGAAGAGAACTTGCACGTTAAAAAAAATAAAGAAAATAAAAAAGAAAAGTAATGTATTATGTTTTATGGACACCTCAACCAGACAGGACAGTACTTAACTAAAGTCTTTTTACATGAATGGGTGACGTATGTTCTTTTGGACATGGGCGAAAGAACAGACATCTCGCATTGATATTACTGATTCGCCTACATGGCCAATGAATCCAACACCTTCGATGCGGATCCACAATTACGTTAGACTTCCTGCAGGAATCTCAAAGTAACGAGCATGGAGGAGATTGATGAGGACTGCGAATGAGCGGCACTAGGCAGGAATGTGCGTCGGCCAGGTGGCGTGCGGAGATCTTTCGAGCAACTGATGAGAAGGTTCTCCCTGTTGCCGTGTCTATCATGGCGCTATGGGATTTTGCTTTTTTGTCCTCCGTGTCGTCTGATTGATTGTGTGGGGCTCATTGTTGTTTGTCTCTCAGCATATCGCCCGCCCCCAAATTCTGTAAGTCTCTCCAGATCCTCGAGCGCCATTCACTCTGCCTCGCCTTCCATATACGCCTCCCGTCCCCCACGCAGATCCTCTACGATCTGATTCCTTTCCCCCATCTCCTCCTATTCCTCGAACATATCCGCATACTCTACACGTCTCGCCGCCATGATCCCCCTCATCCCCTGGTTGGTCCTCTCCAACCCCCTCCCTCTGCTGCACCTTCACTGTTGTGTCCCCCAGACACTACATCTCTACACCCTTCATTTCCTTTCCCAAGGTGGCTTCCGTTAACTCCCCCTCCCGGATGATGCCATCTCTCCCTCCATTTACACCTCCTATCAAATCTGATCATCAACTCCCCATCCTTTCCTCTGTCCTTTCCCCCGGCTCCCTCTCCCCCCCCCCCTTCTACTATCCTGTTTTTTCCCCACCTACCATCTCTCTGCCTCTCTTCTCACCCTACCCCCCTCCTAGTCGTTTAGCATTCCCCTCCTGTGCCTTTCCCCACTCCCTCTCACATCTGCCCAGCCACCCCTCCCCCTTTTATGAGTCCTAATCCTCCGTCAACTCCTCCCCCCCCCCCGCCCCCACTTCGTTTTACCTCTCCTTCCCCCTTTTACTTCCCATCATTTGTCCAGGTTCCCCCCATCTGCCCTCAGCTGCGGTGTGTCTTATTTGTGCCAACTTTTTAGAGTAGTGTTTTAAGTGAGTGTTCAGTGTTGTGCGTCTCTTCCAAAGTGTAGTGCACAGAAATCATGCAGTCAAATGGCTCTGAGCACTGTAGGACTTAACATCTTAGGTCAGCAGTCCCCTAGAACTTAGAACTACTTAAACCTAACTAACCTAAGGACATCACACACATCCATGCCCGAGGCAGGATTCGAACCTGCGACCGTAGCAGTCCCGCGGTTCCGGACTGCAGCGCTAGAACCGCACGACCACCGCGGCCGGCTGAAATCATGCAGTCACTGGGTGTGATTTTTATACCTCTTGCGAACAGAAACCAGACTGTCGCCGTGTTTTTTAATTGTCTGTCTATTATTTTACCTATCTGCTTCCTGTGTATTTTATTGCCATCACCAACCATTTGTCTTACATTTTAAGTTCCACAATTTTCCGCCATTTTACCATTTAAGTCACCGATTTTATCACCTCCTTTCATTATTTATTATCTTCATTAAAAAAAAAATCTGTAGGCTGGGGAGCGGCGTACTAATCTGCTGGCAGCCCGCCCTCTTCAGGGGGAATCGAATCTCAATAATGGAAAAAAGAAGAAAAACAAACTCGGCGTCTCGTGTTTGTGATTCGATTTTGAAGCGGCGTTGTGTTGCGCCGTGATGTCGTCCTTGGTTCCATGAACATTCCACACACAGGTGCTGAAAGTCTTAGTTTTTTGCAGTCCATGCATCATGTGCAGTCTAGTTCGTTAGGAGTTCTTGATTGTCTTGTTGATACGATCAAGGTCACTTTAGGACAGGTTCACAGGTTATCTCATATTCTGAAAAGTATATATTTTATGGCAAGTTTCTTGACCCGCATCAGGCTGACAGGCCCAATTTGCGGTATGCGCATCAAGTCTCTAATAACATGGTTATTCTGGCGAAAGGAGTGGTAGAATGCACAAATTTTAGGTTTTCTAACCTTCAGTCCGTAGTTGATGACAGTTTCCTCAAGACCATACTGTTTCCGGTTGAGGATATACGGAATATACGGCGGGAACACTGGTCTGCACAACATCGTTTAAAAGATTATAATGGGATTCAATCCATGGACGTGGTGGTGAAACAGAATTGCATGTGTGTGGATTATATTAAAAACCACTTGTGAACAACTTAAGAGACTAACTGTAGCGGATCTTGTTACCCAACTGAAAGCCATTGTGCCCGCCAAGTTTCTAACGGCAAGGCGAGCCGTTACGTGAAGGTCCTAGCGCATTTCCGCTGATAACCTCGCCTAGGGACTTCGCTACTATAGCATCCGTGCCGTCACCACCTCCACTACAAAACAATCGTAGACGGTCGCAGTATGGTCAGGAGTCATACGATTCCTCTTCGCTTCTGCGCTGTACCGAAAAGATTTCGATGGAGGTGCTCTCTCCCCTTCCTGAGTATACACCGGCTGCTAACACGTCAGCTGCTGTTCAAGATTCGAAACCTTCCAGCACTACCTCCGACCAGACTCCCGAGACTGAAACCGCCTCTTCGGAT
This sequence comes from Schistocerca serialis cubense, assembly GCF_023864345.2. Taxonomy (NCBI): domain Eukaryota; kingdom Metazoa; phylum Arthropoda; class Insecta; order Orthoptera; family Acrididae; genus Schistocerca; species Schistocerca serialis. Next base: position 1,218,020,872 of record NC_064638.1, on the reverse strand, counting down.
CCACATGAGGATAGACCTGTTCCGGAGCTCCGTACTATATCTGAGGACTTGCCAGACATCCCTGAGTCTCTAATGTATTCCTACATCTACATCTACATACATACTCCGCAATCCCCCATACGGTGCGTGGTGGGGGTACCTCGTACCACAACTAGCTTCTTCTCTCCCTGTTCCTCTCCCAAACAGAACAAGGGAAAAATGACTGCCTATATGCCTCTGTACGAGCCCTAATATCTCTTATCTTATCTTTGTGGTCTTTTCGCGAAATGTAAGTTGGCCGCAGTAAAATTGTACTGCAGTCAGCCTCAAATGCTGGTTCTCTAAATATCCTCAGTAGCGATTCACGAAAAGAACGCCTCCTTTCCTCCAAAGACTCCCACCCCAGTTCCTGAAGCATTTCCGTAACACTCGCGTGATGATCAAACCTACCAGTAACAAATCTAGCGCCGGCCGGTGTGGCCGTGCGGTTCTAAGCGCGTCAGTTTGGAACCGCGTGACCGCTACGGTCGCAGGTTCGAATCCTGCCTCGGGCATGGATGTGTGTGATGTCCTTAGGTTAGTTAGGTTTAAGTAGTTCTAAGTTATAGGGGACTGATGACCTCAGTAGTTAAGTCCCATAGTGCTCAGAGCCATTTGAACCATTTTGAACAAATCTAGCATCTCGCCTCTGCATTGCTTCTATGTCCCGCCTCAATCTGACTTGATAGGGATCCCAAACGCTCGAGCAGTACTCAAGAATAGGTCGCATTAGTGTTTTATAAGCGGTCTCCTTTACAGATCAACCACATCTTCCCAAAATCCAACCAATGAACCGAAGACGACTATCCGCCTTCCCCACAACTGCGATTACATGCTTGTCCCACTTCATATCGCTCTGCAATGTTACGGCCAAATATTTCATCGATGTGACTGTGCCAAGCGCTACACTACTAATGGAAATGTTAAAAAATATATCGGCTCAACCAATCGTTTGTAGCGTATAACCCTAAGATTGACGCGTTTCGGAAGTCAAGCTTCCATCATCACAATAATAAAAAGTAAAAGAACCTGTCAAAACTCACTAAAATGGAACATGCACCAGGCACAATAAAACTGATAATAAAATAAAAACATCGTGGCTACCTCCCTTGTTGCAGCCGTGTCTTCCCAGGTGCAACTCTGCACAGTCGTAAAAATATAAAAAATTCTAAAATGGTGCCGCCTATGATGTTCAACATCTAACCACATGGCTCTCTCCTCTATCGTCGTAAACCGCCCGTGCGTCTTCGTTGGTACCACACAACATGCAGCCAAACACGACACTGAAACGCGAGTGCGCTCACGCGCAAGTAAACAAGGGAGTCGCAGAGATGTCCATACAAACAGTTGACGTATACATGTTCCAAGGACCTCATGAAATGATGGTATCCAGCCAATTGCTAAAAATGTAGTTACTAAAAGAAACCAGTGAAATGTTTGAAAAAGTTATTTGTATCAACAGTTAGCTGTTAGCTGTTAGCTATTCATTCAGTGTGTTCTGATTATCCACGCTATGTATCGTAATTTCCAGCTGTTCTAGTAGATCCAACTTTTTGCCTTTCTCCTGCCTATGTAAAATAACGAGATCCTGATCTATTCCCAACATGGGGTGTCCCGTTTCCCAAATATGCGTGGCTACAGCTGACGTTTCGAAATTATTAAGCCGGAAAGCATCGCTATGTTCTTTGTAACGTACTTTAAAGGACCTACCAGTTTGGCCTACATAGCTTGCCTTGCACGTGTTACACTGAATTTTATAGACCCCAGCTCCCTCATATTTATCGTTTTCCTGCTGTATATTATTTCTTAGTTTAAATCGTAGCGTATTATTGGTCTGAAAAGGGGTATCAATTTAAAAACGTTTGAAAATGTTAGCCACTTTTTGCGAAATATCACCGAAGTATGGTAATGTGACTCTCGTAATATTATTTGCAGTATTCTTCCTTGCATTAGCGCGCTGTTTCTGTCGTATTAATTTATTGACAACGTTTTGGTGATATCCGTTAGCTCTGGCTATTTGTTTCACGAAGTTCACCTCAGTCATTCTGTCTTGTTCATTCATAGGGACTCTAAAGGTTCTATCTATCAAAGATCTAAAAGGAGAAAGTTTCTGGCTATTAGCATCGCATGAAATATTTTGTATCAACACATCAGCTGTGGTTGGTTTCCTAAATATTTGAAAAACATGCCTACCATTTTGTTTCCTAATACTTAGCACGAGAAATTGCGGTTCACCATTTTTCTCTTCTTCCACAGTGAATTTAATTTTACCGTGTAACTCGTTAAATTTTTTTACTATTTCTGCAACTACTTTTTCTTGTTCATGAATAAGAAGCAGTGTATCATCTACATAGCGTTTGTAATACACAAATTTATCCTCGGGATTTTTCGGGTTAACGAGGAGTCTTTTTTCCTAATGATTTATAAAGTTGTCTGCTATGGTTCCAGATATACTGGAACCCATAGCCAGTCCATCATTTTGTATATAAAATTTATTGTTAAAAGAAAAATAATTATATTTCAGAACGAATTCTAATAGTTCGATGAATTCGACTATTTCGTGCTGAGACAGTGTTTTGTACTTCAGCGAATTTTCTTTGATGACCTTAACGGCCTCATTTACCGACATGTTCGCATAAATGTTTTTAATGTCCAAAGATACTAGGCGGGCCGTGTCCTCGATAGGCTTATCCTTAATTTTATTTATCAAAGCTGTATTATTAGTGACTGAAAACTTATCCTCGAACACGAAAGATTCTTTTAAAATTTTATCGAGCATTTTAGTGATTTTGCATAAAGGACTGTTTCTAGAATTCACAATTACTCTATCAGGAAAATTTTCCTTATATAGCTTAAACTGGGATCTAAGTCGTAGAGCTTTCGGATTCATGACGGAGCAGCGTATTTTTTCTTTTTCTGTGAAGGGCAGTACATTAATAAAACATTGCAGTTGTTTTCGGAAAACGATATTACAGAAATCGGCATGGATTTAACAAAAACGGTACAAGCTGAGTTAAAAAAGATATTGAAGAGGACTTTCTTCCTCTTCACAGAAAAAGAAAAAATACGCTGCTCCGTCATGAATCCGAAAGCTCCACGACTTAGATCCCAGTTTAAGGTATATAAGGAAAATTGTCCTGATAGAGTAATTGCGAATTCTAGAAACAGTCCTTTATGCAAAATCACTAAAATGCTCGATAAAATTTTAAAAGAATCTTTCGTGTTCGAGGATAAGTTTTCAGTCACTAATAATACAGCTTTGATAAATAAAATTAAGGATAAGCCTATCGAGGACACGGCCCGCCTAGTATCTTTGGACATTAAAAACATTTATGCGAACATGTCGGTAAATGAGGCCGTTAAGGTCATCAAAGAAAATTCGCTGAAGTACAAAACACTGTCTCAGCACGAAATAGTCGAATTCATCGAACTGTTAGAATTCGTTCTGAAATATAATTATTTTTCTCTTAACAATAAATTTTATATGCAAAATGATGGACTGGCTATGGGTTCCAGTACATCTGGAACCATAGCAGACAACTTTATAAATCATTTGGAAGAAAGACTCCTCGTTAACCCGAAACATCCCGAGGATAAAATTGTATATTACAAACGCTATGTAGATGATACGCTGCTTCTTATTCGTGGACAAGAAAAAGAAGTTGCAGAAATAGTAAAAAAATTTAACGAGTTACACGGTAAAATTAAATTCACTGTGGAAGAAGAGAAAAATGGTGAACTGCAATTTCTCGAGCTAAGTATTAGGAAACAATATGGTAGGCATGTTTTTAAAATATTTAGGAAACCAACCACAGCTGATGTGTTGCTACAAAATACTTCCTGCCGTGCTAATAGCCAGAAACTTTCTCCTTTTAGATCTTTGATAGATAGAGCCTTTAGAGTCCCTATGAATGAGGAAGACAGAATGACTGAGCTGAACATCGTGAAACAAATAGCCAGAGCTAACGGATATCACCAAAACGTTGTCAATAAATTAATACGACAGAAACAGCGCGCGAATGCAAGGAAGAATACTGCAAATAATATTACGAGATTCACATTACCATACTTCGGTGATATTTCGCAAAAAGTGGCTAACATTTTCAGACGTTTTTAAATTGATACCGCTTTTCAGACCAATAATACGCTGCGATTTAAACTAAGAAATAATTTACAGCAGTAAAGCAATAAAAATGAGAGAGCTGTTGTCTATAAAATTCAGTGTAACACGTGCAAGGCAAGCTATGTAGGCCTAACTGGTAGGTCCTTCAAAGTACGTTACAAAGAACATAGCGATGCTTTCCGGCTTAATAATTTTGAAAAGTCAGCTGTAGCCACGTATATTTGGGAAACGGAACACCCCATTTTAGGAATAGATCAGGATCTCGTTATTTTACATAGACAGGAGAAAGGCAAAAAGCTGGATCTACCAGAACGTCTGGAAATTACGATACATAGCGTGGATAATCAGAACACACTGAATGAACAGCTAACTGTTGATACAAATAACTTTTTCGAACATTTCACTGGTTTCTTTTAGTAACTACATTTTTAGCAGTTGGCAGGATTCTATCATTTCATGAGGTCCTTGGAACATGCATACGTCAACTGTTTGTATGGACATCTCTGCGACTCCCTTGTTTACTTGCGCGTGAGCTCCCTCGCGTTTCAGTGTCGTGTTTGGCTGCGTGGTGTGTGGTATCAACGAAGACGCACGGGCTGTTTACGACGATAGAGGAGAGAGCCACGTGGTTAGATGTTGAACACCATAGGCGACACCATTTTAGAATTTTTTATATTTTTACGACTGTGCAGAGATGCACCTTGGAAGACACGGCTGCAACATGGGAAGTAACCACTATGTTTTAATTTTATTATCAGTTTTATTGTGCCTGGTGCATGTTCCATTTTAGCGAGTTTTAACAGGTTCTTTTACTTTTTATTATTGTGATGATGGTAGTTTGACTTCCGTAACGCGTCAATCTTAGTGTTTTAAGCTATAAACAAGTGGTTAAGCCGATATGTTTTTTAACATTGAAATTGGCAACAACGGTCTCTGATCCAGTATGGATAAAATCAAACTAATAATGGAGTATTCAAACATTACAGGATTTTTTTATCCTATTCATCTGCATTAATTTACATTTATCTATATTTAGGGTTAGCTACCGTTCCTTACACCAATCACAAATCCTGTCCAATCATCTTGTATCCTCCTACAGTCACTCTACGACGACACATTCCCGTACACCACATCATCATCAGCAAACAGCCGCACATTGCTATTCACCCTATCCAAAAGATCATTTATGTAGACAGAAAACAGCGGACCTGCCACACTTCCCTTGGGCACTCCAGATGATACCCTCACCTCCGATGAACACTCACCATCGAGGACAACGTACTGGGTTCTATTACTTAAGAAGTCTTCGAACCAATCACATACTTGGGAACCAATCCCATAAACTCGTACCTTCGTTACGAGTCTGCAGTGGGCACCGAGCCAAACGCTTTCCGGAAGTGAAGGAATATGGCACCCGTCTGATACCCTTCATCCATGGTTCGCAAGATATCACGTGAAAAAAGGGCGAGTTGCGTTTCGCAGGGGCGATGCTTTCTAAAGCCGTGCTGATGCATGGACAGCAACTTCTCTGTCTCACGGAAATTCATTATATTCGAACTGAGAATATGTTCGAGAATCCTGCAACAAACCAGTGTTAAGGATAGTGGTCTGTAATTTTGAGGATTCGTCCTTCTACCCTTCTTATATACAGGCGTCACCTGCGCTTTTTTCCAGTCGCTCGGGACTTTACGTTGGACAAGAGATTCGCGATAAATGCAAGTTAAGTAAGGAGCCAATGCAGTAGAGTACTCTAAAACCGAAATGGAATCCCATCAGGACCTGGCGACTTATTTATTTTCAACCCATTCAGCTGCTTCACAACCCCAGGGATGTCTATCACTATGACCTCCATACGGGAATCTGTACGAGACTCAAACGGTGGTATGTTTGTACGATCCTCCTCCGTGAAAGATTTCTCAAATGTTAAATTTAAAATTTCAGCTTTCGCTTTGCTGTCTTCCGTTGCCAGGCCAGACTGATCAGTGAGTGACTGGTTGAAAGCTTTCGACCCGATTACCGATTTTACGTAAGACTAGAATTTCCTTGGGTTTTCAGCAAGATCTTTTCCTAAGGTATGACGGTGGTAGTGGTTGAATGCTTCGCGCATCGCTCTTTTAAAGCAGAACGAATTTCTACTAACTTTTGCCTGTCCTCATTCTCCCGATCTTTCTTGTACCGCGAGTGCAACTGCTTTTGCTTCCTGAGCATTCTCCGAATTGCGCTGTTAAACCACGGTGGGTCTTTTCCGTCCGTAATCCACTTTTTCGGCACATACTTGTCCAATGCGTGATTTACAATGTGTTTAAAATTTGCCCATAATTCTCCCACGTCCATCGTACCGGAAGTAAATGAAGTCGATTCATTTACTAAGTGGGATGCTAACAACTGTTATCTGCTCTTTCTAGCAAGAATACTCTCCTAGCCTTCTTGACCGACCTTTTAACTTTCGTAACCATAGTCGTAATGACAACATCATGATCACTAATCACTGTCTCAACACTGACACCGTCGATGAGGTCTGGTCTGTTCGCGGCTATCAGATCTAAAATATTTCCATTACGCGTTGGCTGTCGATTTAGCTGCTCAAGACAGTTTTCGGATAATGTGTTCAAATGTGATTCACACGACCGCTTGTCTGTACCACCTGTAATGGATCCATAGAGATCCTAGTATCTACTAGGTAGGTTGAAGTCGCTTCCGACTAATATAGCATGATCCGGGTACTTCTGCGATACAGAATGTGGACTCCCTTTGAATGATTCTAGAGCTTTTTACGGTGGAACCTGGTAGCCGATAATAACACCCAACAATTAACTTTATTTCCCCTTGCTCAGTTAAACGTGTCTAGATAACTTCAAATCAGACTCTACTTCGACCTCAGTAGACACAATATTTTTGTCAACTGCAATGAAGACACCACCTCCTACGGTGTCTAATCTGTCTTTCCGATACACGTTCCAACCCTCACTAAATATTAGAGAACTTCCTATCTAAGGTTCAGCCAGGTCTCAGTCCCCAGAATAATTTGCGCGCCACACGCCTCCTGGAGGGCAGTAAAATCAGGAACTTTATTCCGAACAGTCTGAAAATTTACTGTTAATATCTTGACAGCTGAAGTGTCTTTATGCTGAGAGCGTCCTGATTTCCCTGCCTGCAGGTCGACTGGTGAGTGTTCATCAGGACACCTCGCACTACTGCCTAGCCTAAAAAAAAACCATGTGCAAGCCACAAGTACTCTGCTACCCGAGTAGCCGCTTCCTTTGTGTAGTGCACCCCTGACCTTTCAAGGGGCGTCCTACAATTCCCCACCCAATAGCGCAAGTCTAGAAATCTGCAGCCAAGACCGTCACAGAGTCGACGAAGCCTCTGGGTGAGACCCTCGACTCGGCTCCAAACCAAAGGACCCCGATCCACTCTGGGAACGATGCTGCAAATAGAGAGGCCAGCGGTCTTCACCAAATCCGCTAGCCGCTGAGGATCGCCTCAGAACCCAAGCGACAGTCATCATTGGTGCCGACGTGAGCAACTACTTGCAGACGACTGCACCCCGTACGGTCGATAGCCGCAGGCAAGGCCGCCTCCACCCTTCTTCAACGTCTCCGGATAGAGAACTGATGCCACAAACCACTGCTGATCAGAACCAGAGCGGCCAAAGTGTGCCAGTGAAACATATGGTGACGTTAGAAGACCCATTGTTAATTTGTCGTTTCCGTTGATTCCGAGAAGCCGCGCCCCCCATCTATGGAAGAGTTAAATCTCGCAATTCCCACCCACGTTGCCCCATACAGCCGCAACATTGATCACTATGCCATAACAGCAAATTTAGATCATGTGCCGCAAACAGTAAAATTCTATTGCTTCACTGGATGCTGAACACATCCCTGTTAAAGTATCCATCTGTCGAGATTATCGTTCGAGAGATTTGGGCTCGTAGCTTGCGTTCGCAGGACCGTTACCCTTCTCTGATCGAATATTGGCCAGGGCCCGCCAAACCTTTGCTCCGGCCAGCGTTAATGCCTTACGGCGCTGAGAGGGCGAGGGATCCCCGTCGGACCCAGGAATTTTATTATTCCGCCTTGAGTCAACTTTATGACGATGCCAGACAAATTCCCGTGTCGACTATGGATGTCCGCCACGTTAAGGCAAAGCTTCTTCAGTTAAAGAGGCAACAAGCGAAAGAAATCATGGTGCGTTCAAAATACCGCTTCTTCCTATGAGCTGAACTGAACTTCTTGTATCACCCTCTCGAAAATGAGCATGAAACACGTCCCTTAGTCACACTGATCGTCACATACTGACATCCCAACTTGACATTTTCAGAGCGATCTGTAACTACTTTACCGACCTTTATGATGTTCGTGCTACTGATGCGGTTGTCCCTGATGGATTTACTCCTCTACTGGATTGCCTGGTCACTCCCGCATTAAGTGACGACTATCTAAGTGACGTGGTAGGGAAACTAGAAAATCTGAAAAGGGAAATGCAAAGGCTAAATCTAGATATCGTAGGGGTCAGTGAAGTGAAGTGGAAGGAAGACAAGGATTTCTGGTGAGATGAGTATCGGGTAATATCAACAGCAGCAGAAAATGGTATAACAGGTGTAGGATTCGTTATGAATAGGAAGGTAGGGCAGAGGGTGTGTTACTGTGAACAGTTCAATGACCGGGTTGTTCTAATCAGAATTGACAGCAGACCAACACCGACAACGATAGTTCAGGTATACATGCCGACGTCGCAAGCTGAAGATGAACAGATAGAGAAAGTGTATGAGGATACTGAAAGGGTAATGCAGTATGTAAAGGGGGACGAAAATCTAATAGTCATGGGCGATTGGAATGCAGTTGTAGGGGAAGGAGTAGAAGAAAAGGTTACAGGAGAATATGGGCTTGGGACAAGGAATGAAAGAGGAGAAAGACTAATTGAGTTCTGTAACAAGTTTCAGCTAGTAATAGCGAATACCCTGTTCAAGAATCACAAGAGGAGGAGGTATACTTGGAAAAGGCCGGGAGATACGGGAAGATTTCATTTAGATTACATCATGGTCAGACAGAGATTCCGAAATCAGATACTGGATTGTAAGGCGTACCCAGGAGCAGATATAGACTCAGATCACAATATAGTAGTGATGAAGAGTAGGCTGAAGTTCAAGATATTAGTCAGGAAGAATCAATACGCAAAGAAGTGGGATACGGAAGTACTAAGGAATGACGAGATACGTTTGAGGTCCTCTAACGCTATAGATACAGCAATAGGGGAAAGCGCAGTAGGCAGTACAGTTAAAGAGGAATGGACATCTCTAAAAAGGGCCATCACAGAAGTTGGGAAGGAAAACATAGGTACAAAGAAGGTAGCTGCGAAGAAACCATGGGTAACAGAAGAAATATTTCAGTTGATTGATGAAAGGAGGAAGTACAAACATGTTCCAGGAAAATCAGGAATACAGAAATACAAGTCGCTGAGGAATGAAATAAATAGGAAGTGCAGGGAAGCTAAGACGAAATGGCTGCAGGAAAAATGTGAAGACATCGAAGAAGATATGATTGTCGGAAGGACAGACTCAGCATACAGGAAAGTGAAAACAACCTTTGGTGACATTAAAAGCAACGGTGGTAACATTAAGAGTGCAACGGGAATTCCACTGTTAAATGCAGAGGAGAGAGCAGATAGGTGGAAAGAATACATTGAAAGCCTCTGTGAGGGTGAAGATTTGTCTGATGTGATAGAAGAAGAAACAGGAGTCGATTTAGAAGAGATAGGGGATCCAGTATTAGAATTGGAATTTAAAAGAGCTTTGGAGGACTTACGGTCAAATAAGGCAGAGGGGATAGATAACATTGCATCAAAATTTCTAAAATCATTGGGGGAAGTGGCAACAAAACGACTATTCACGTTGGTGTGTAGAATATATGAGTCTGGCGACATACCATATGACTTTCGGAAAAGCATCATCCGCACAATTCCGAAGACAACAAGAACTGACATGTGCGAGAATTATCACACAATCAGCTTAACAGCTCATGCATCGAAGCTGCTTACAAGAATAATATACAGAAGAATGGAAAAGAAAATTGAGAATGCGCTAGGTGACGATCAGTTTGGCTTTAGGAAAAGTAAAGGGACGAGAGAGGCAATTCTGACGTTACGGCTAATAATGGAAGCAAGGCTAAAGAAAAATCAAGACACTTTCATAGGATTTGTCGACCTGGAAAAAGCGTTCGACAATATAAAATGGTGCAAGCTGTTCGAGATTGTGAAAAAAGTAGGGGTAAGCTATAGGGAGAGACTGGTCATATACAATATGTACAACAACCAAGAGGGAATAATAAGAGTGGACGATCAAGAACGAAGTGCTCGTATTAAGAAGGGAGAAAGACAAGGCTGTAGCATTTCGCCCCTACTCTCCAATCTGTACATCGAGGAAGCAATGATGGAAATAAAAGAAAGTTTCAGGAGTGGAATTAAAATACGGGGTGAAAGGATATCAATGATACGATTCACTGACGACATTGCTATCCTGAGTGAAAGTGAAGAAGAATTAAATGATCTGCTGAACGGAATGACAGTCTAATGAGTACACAGTATGGTTTGAGAGTAAATCGGAGAAAGACGAAGGTAATGAGAAGTAGTAGAAATGAGAACAGCGAGAAACTTAACATCAGGATTGATGGTCACGAAGTCAATGAAGTTAAGGAGTTCTGCTACCTAGGCAGTAAAATAACCAATGACGGACGGAGCAAGGAGGACATCAAAAGCAGACTCGCTATGGCAAAAAAGGCATTTCTGGCCAAGAGAAGTCTACTAATATCAAATACCGGCCTTAATTTGAGGAAGAAATTTCTGAGGATGTACATCTGGAGTACAGCATTGTATGGTAGTGAAACATGGACTGTGGGAAAACCGGAACAGAAGAGAATCGAAGCATTTGAGATGTGGTGTTATAGACGAATGTTGAAAATTAGGTGGACTGATAAGTCTACGCAGAATCGGAGAGGAAAGGAATATGTGGAAAACACTGATAAGGAGAAGGTATAGGATGATAGGACATCTGCTAAGACATGAGAGAATGACTTCCATGGTACTAGAGGGAGCTGTAGAGGGCAAAAACTGTAGAGGAAGACAGAGATTGGAATACGTCAAGGAAATAATTGAGGACGTAGGTTGCTACTCTGAGATGAAGAGGTTAGCACAAGAAAGGAATTCGTGGCGGGCCGCATCAAACCAATCAGTAGACTGATGACCAAAAAAAAAAAAAAAATCTAAGTGACTTTACTTCCGATAACATATATCGCCTTATTGTTTATTCACCGTCGCAAAAATCACCGGGGCTCGATGGTACTCGTAAGGAATTTTTTGTACAGTTTTGGCGTCTTGCGGTTGTTACCATTACGTCACTGGTGAATGAAGTGATCCAGGTTGGAGGGGGAAGGGGTTGGTTCCTTACTCCTTCAACGTTGGTAACATCGTTTTAATTCCGAAGACAGCCGGACGTTCAGATATTAATAAATACCGGCCGGTCACACTACTTAATTACGATTACGAAACTGTGGCCCGGGCAGTTAATAGCTGTTTCTCGATACTACTAGAGAAAATTCTTGCTGTCCACTAAAGTTGTTTGCCTGGTCGCACTATACTGACTTCTGTAGCCCAATGACGCGACGTTGTCTCCGTGGCCGCAGTGAATTCTATCTCTGCAGCCTTGCCTTTTATTGATTTTAATAAGCCTTTTGAGCGGATCGGTCACTGTTTCTTGATGCAGGTCTTCTAGGCGACCCGTCTCAGTCATACTGCATGTCAGGTATTATCTACATCTACATCTACATCTACGTGATTATTCTGCTAGTCACAATAAAGTGCCTGTCAGAGGCTTCAAAGAACCACCTTCAAGCTTTCTCTCTACCGTTCCACTCATGAACGGCGCGCTGGAAAAACGAGCACTTAAACATTCGTGTGCGAGCCGTTATTTCTCTTATTTCCTCGTGATGATCATTTCTCCCTATGTAGGTGGGTGCGAACAGAATGTTTTCGCAATCGGAGGAGAAAACTGGTGATCGAAATTTCATGAGAAGATCCCGTCGCAACGAAAAACGCCTTTGTTTTAATGACTGCCACTACAGTTCACGTATCACGTCTGCGGCACTATCTCCCCCACTTCTCGATAATATAAAACGAGCTGTGCTTTGTACGTTTTCGATGTCATCCGTCAGTCCCATCTGAAACGGATCCCATAGCAATACTCGAAAATAGGGCGGACAAGCGTGGTGTAAGCAGTCTCTTTAGTAGAGCTGCTGCACTTTCTAAGTGTTTTGCCGATGAATAGCAGTCTTTGGTTTGCTTTACCCATAACATTATACATGTGATCGTTCCTATTTAAGGTATTTATAATTGTAATACCTAAGTATTTAGTTGACCCTACATCGTTCTGATTTGTGTGACATTTACAGCCTCCTGGTTTGTGTGACTTATCGCATAATTGAAATTTAGCGGATTTATTTAGTACTCATGTGAATAATTTCACACTTTTCTTTATTCAGGGTCAACCTTTTTACTGGTGTTCACGCATCTGTCGTACTCCTCATATCCCCATATGATGGGGCTTACTGCAGGCTAGAACTCTCTCGATGTTGCTTTTTGTTTTGTCCTTAGAACACTGCTTCGCCTTATTGCTGATCTATTATGTGGCTGGTTGGTTGGTAGATATTAGGAGAAACCTCGCGGTAAGGGTGTATGTGGATGATGTTATGGTTTTGCTACGTCATATCGGTGACAAATCCGCCGCGCGGGATTAGCCTAGCGGTCTGAAGCGCTGCAGTCATGGTCTGTGCGGCTGGTCCCGGCGGAGGTTCGAGTCCTCCCTCGGGCATGGGTGTGTGTGTTTGTCCTTAGGATAATTTTGGTTAAGTAGTGTGTAAGCTTAGGGACTGATGACCTTAGCAGTTAAGTCCCATAAGATTTCACACACATTTCAACATTTTTGATGACATATCCTTGCTCAACGACACACTCGATTACTTTTGTTCTGTCTCTGGTGTCCGGATTACTGAACGTAAATGTACCCTGTTGTCAGTGCAGGATCTTCTACACAGTCTCATTCCGTGGGCATCGGTGGTGGCTCACCACAAACCTTTGGTCTTCGTATATTCATAATTGAAGCGGGCGACTTGTAACAACAAACTATCTGCCAATAAAACCAACACCTTAATACAGCTGGGGGAATTTCGTCATTTTTCAACATACAAACCTTTGGGGATTACGGTGGATGGCTGCGCGATGGAAGTGGCTCCACTCAGTTGGCAGGAAGTGACGAATCGAATTCAAGTGTCAGTTCGTGAGCAAAGTGCAGAGCAAAGTGTACTATGTTGCACAAATATTGCCGCTATCCGGGATGATGGCAGGTAAATTGACGCAACTGTCCGATCCTTTACTTTGGATAAATCATATTTTTCTATTTCTGTATGACGTGGTTAAAAGGCTGCGTCCTCTTGGTGGGGTTGGACTTCCCACTATCAAAATGATGCCTTCATTATTGTTTTAGAGCACAAGGCATCCTTCCAGCAATAATTTCTTCAGGTTTGTAGGATTTCCTGAAGGGCAAGCAACGAGATAACCATGAAGCATAAGTTCCAAATCTGAAATAAAAACGGGGAGATTCCTGTCCAAGTGAATAAACAATGTCATGAGTATCGCAAGTATGTCTGTAAAGAATTTTCCAGAGTAAGAGTGTTGTGTAATGTGTGTGTAATATATCAGGTGGAGTTCCAGTAGATGTTTATTTCTACCTTAATTCTTTGTAAGTGATAATACAGTGCGGCTCTCGCAGCCGAGCGAAGCAGACGTGCGGTGTGTGCTCTCCGCTGTCAGAGAGAGGCCGCGCGCCTTGTTTACCTTCTTCGGCCGACACTAACGTGACGCCGTAGCGCTACAAGACCATGGCAAACCAATACAGAAGATCCACCTTGAAATTCACATTTCGGAACGACTTTACCCGACCAAAGGCGCTCGAAGTCGAACGCTTTTTAAAAGAGGAAGCCAAGATCCCGGCTGCCGACATTGTCGGCATTCACTTTTCGATCGTCAGTAGCACGGTCTATGTAAAGCTCATAAACGAAACTACATGCGACAAGGTGCTTCGTGAGATGAAACAAGAACTCCGCTTCTGCCACGCAGATGGCAATGTTGGCAACGTCGAGGTCGGCCATGCTGCAATGGGACTGCGGACTATCCGCATATTCGAACTTCCATTTGAACTCCCGGCGGCAGAAGTTGTCGCGGCGCTCCGCCCCTACGGCACGGTACACGAACACGTGGCTGAAAAATGGACCCAGTTTAAGACGTATCCAGTACTCAATGGAGTACGCCAAGTGCGCATAGATCTCCAACGACACGTGCCATCCTATCTACAGATAGGAGGATGCCGGGCCATAGTTATTTATGACGGCCAGCCGAAGACGTGTTCCGGATGCGGCAAAGAAGGACACCTTCGTTCCGAGTGCCTCCAGCGTCGGATCACACAACTACCACCGAAGGACGTTGCACCACCAGCGGCGAAGACTGTTCTACCCGTGACTTACGCGGCGGCGCTCACGACGTTCTCCACACAACAGACACGGCCGACCGCTTCAGCGGTACAAGAATCACTTTCCACGGACAAAAACCTGGATGATCCGCCGACCTGGCCAGTGGTGGAAAATAGTACTACGACTCTGGAGCTACCGAACGCGACAGACATTGACGCCGGCAAGATGGCAATTGACTCCCTTATTGTACCGACCGTAGCGTTTGTTCCGGCGGAGCGTGAGTCAGTGCCGTCTTCTGACAACGAAGGCCATGTACGGAAACAGCGATCACCGAAACGCCGAAAGCGCCGTCGTCGGACCGTGTCGGAACACAGCGGTTCGCATTCGGCCGGGGAAGAACAACTGACCCCTCAAGAAGCCAGCCGCGAAGCTGAGGCTGTTTCCACTGACTCCAACCTTGCAGAACAGACAGAAAAACATGCAGCTTTCGAACATCAGACCATTGACAGAAACAGTGAGCAGCGGGAAGGTACCAGTGCAGGCAGCGAAGTCGCCCGGTCCCTTACTACCAACCATTCCGAGGCTATGGAACATGAACAGACATCCGCGCCCGCTTCGTGGGCCGAGGACGTCGAGACACAAGATCCCGACCCGCGGCCAGCTGAGGCGCCGCCGGATCATGCAGCATAAGCAGCGCAAGGAGGACCGCGTTTGGCGGGGGGTGACGTCACTTCCGATGTTCGCTTCTCTCCAACTTCAACATGGATAACCTCGCCCAAACAACGCGTTGCCAGGCTTACCGCCTGGCGACAATGAATATCAACATGATCTGTTCTCCTGTCAAGATCCAACTTTTGAAAGAAACCATACGAGCCATGGGAGTTGACTTTGCTTTCCTACAAGAAGTGAAAACGACTGCACTCCCGCACTTTTACGGTTACGCCACACATGTGACGCCCGGTAGCCCTGCAGACACAGGAGTGGCAATATTAGTGCGTGAAGGTATTGAAGTTACCGACGTCACGTTTCTTCCCTCCGCGCGAGGAATAGCATTTACGGCACTCAACACCCGATTCATTAATGTTTACGCGCCGTCGGGGACCACAAGACGTCACGACCGCGCCAGATTCTACTCCACAGATGTCGCTCCCCTTTTCCTTGGACGATACGACCACAGCGTCTTCGCCGGCGATTTTAATTGCGTACTTCACCCCAAGGACCAAATCCCACATTACATGCCTTGTCCGGAACTGGGTGCGATGACCCAAGAACTTCACTTGTGCGACACGTGGGAAAAAGTCCACGGTAACCGCTCTGGCCACACTCATCTTACCAGTCATTCGGCCAGCCGACTTGACCGCATATATGTGTCACAAGATCTCACACAAGGTGTGGTGGACGCCGAATTATGGCCTCAAGCCTATTCCGATCACAGTGCCTATATCTGCACTATACACCTACGCCCCCAACAAGTCTGGCGCAGCAATGGATTTTGGAAGCTCAACATAACTCATCTCCAGGACCTGGATTGCCGTCGGCAAGTTGCAGCAACGTGGACTGACTGTGAACGCCGCCACCCACGATACACCTCGACCCTGGTGTGGTGGCTCCTCTGTGCCAAACCAGCAATCCGTAGGACACTTATGCGATATGGCAAGGACGTGACTGCGTGGCATCGACAGACCCTCGATTTTTACTACGCGGCACTCAGGGACCTCGACGCCTTACCCCCTTCCCCGGAGAGACAACATGACCAAAGCAGAATCAAGGCTCACATACTATCATTGACGAAGCGTCGACTAGAAGGTGCAGTAGTCCGCTCGCGACGGCACGACCGAACGGTTGCAGAGGAACCCACTATGCACCACGTTGTGGCGGATAAGCGCCGACAACGTCAACATTTAATCACACAACTCAGGACACACGACGGTCGCTTATGTACGACCCAAGCAACCATAGTAAAGGCGGTGGAGGATCATTTTCGTCATCTTTACAAGGAAAGAACCGTCATTGACGAGGCCACTACTGAAGTGTTACAGCAGATAACACGTACGATCGACGAGGCTACCGTGAATGCACTAACAGAGGAAATCTCACTCGAAGAAGTCGAAGACGCCGTGGACAAAGGTGCGGCCAATAAATCTCCTGGACCTGATGGATTGCCCATCGAATTCTACCGGACTTTCCGTGACATCATGATGCCTCGCTGGGTTATAATGTTTCGCGAACTTATGTCTCCAGACTGTGTTGTGCCGCCAGCGTTTGTAGAAGGTCTCCTCATACCAATACACAAGCCAGGTGGAGGGCTATCGATTAACGACTATCGGCCGCTTACAATGTTGAACGCCGATTACAAGATTTTCACCAGGATTATGGCGAGACGTATTAAGACGACTTTGCCGATGATCCTCGCTCCAGAACAGACGTCGCAGGGGGGAGAAGCCAACATATACATGGCCACCGGTGACTGCAGGGACTTAATAGCGATCGCTTCTGCGTGCCGTCTGAGAGCGGCGATCGTCTCCGTCGATTTCAACCGCGCCTTTGATAGAGTGCACCAAAACTTCCTCCTACGAGTGATGGACTGTATGGGATTCCCCCCGGGCCTCATCGACACCCTACGGCGTCTTTGGACCGCAGCCAGCTCACACGTCCAGGTCAATGGAAGGACGGTAGGACCAGTACCCATTAAGAGGTCTCTACGACAGGGTTGTCCCCTTTCTACCTACCTTTATGCAATCGCACTCGAGCCACTCCTAGGGGGCCTTAACCACCGCCTATCTGGTATCACGCTGCGGGACGTCACCTTTCGCTATAGGACATACGCTGACGACCTGCTATTGCTGGTTCGTTCCAATGACGAAGTTCAAAGTGTACTAACCTGGATTGAGCGATACGGACAGGCCGCAGGCAGTCTTCTGAACATCAACAAGTCGGCGGCGTTGGACATTGGGCGTGGTCTCGGACCGGAAGCCCTCGCTCCCCTCCCACCAGTTTCTGATCTGCGATATTTGGGCATCACGTTCAAGAAAGATGTACGTAAAACAGCTGCAGCAAACTACCGACGGTTATTACAGATCATACGCGCAATGGTGCGACAGAACCTGCTCCGGGACTTGAATCAGCTACAACGTGTTGAATACTTGAACCTCCACGTAGCCTCCAAACTCAACCACGTGGCACAGGTCCTCCCACTACCGCTGCAGATAGGTCGCCGGCTTCAGGCGGCCTTCAGTTACTACGTTTCCGCAGGTCATATCTTTAAAGTACGATACGACACTCTTACCCTCCCAGTGCACAAAGGAGGTCTGGGACTGGTCAACGTCAGGGCGAGAGCAGCTGCCCTTTACATGAGCAACATGAGGAAACGATGGAAAAGTCAATATGCCTCTCTCACGGGTCGTTTACTACAGGTTCTGATGCCAGCCTCCAACGTCCCGCCGGTGTCGGTTGCGCACGTCGCACCACAGCTCTCCCATGTGTCGACCTTCATTCTTGATTACAGCTATGTCAGCTTGAACCTCTCCGCCACACGTCCACCGAAGGCGAAAGATTTTTATACCAACCTTCTGCGGGCTGTTCACCATAACGTGGTGGAAAACAAGTACCCTACGGTTCACTGGCCAAGAGTGTGGAAAACGATACACCACCACTTTCTGTCATCCACGGTGCGTTCGAAGTGGTATCAGATCGCCAACAAAAAATATGCCACACGCCAGCGACTTCACACTATTGGACTGGCAGACTCCCCTTATTGCCCAGATTGTCACCTTTTGGATACCGATGAACATCGTTTTACTTGCGCATCATCGTCCGGAGTTTGGCGACTAACACAGAAGATACTGGCTTGTTACCTCCGGGTCACACCTGATATGATTGACCCGCAGACCCTACTCTGTCCCGATGAAACTTACTTTCCGGCTGCAAAATATCATGCGCTTACATGGTTCAAAGGACTTACCGTCGCCTACATCTTTAGCGACGGAGAGAAAGAGCAGCTTGATTACTGGTGGTTCCTACAAAATGCTCACAATGCCCTCGAACGCACACCGAAATACCGTACGCTCTTCGCAAATTATTTACGCAGCGTTTTCGTTAACCCCCCACTCAGCTGGGGAGTGCCAGGCTGTGGTTAATGTGCTGTGCCGCATCACACTAACGGCTCAACGTTCTGTCTTGTCAGCCATGACCAAAGGAAGAGACAAGCTGCTGCAAGGATACTGTTTTCCTTGCGGCACTAGCGAAGCAGAATGCCTCCGTTGCAGATGCCCTTCAAAGGCGCTATTGGCGATTTCAGATAACGATGGCAAGGCTCCAAGAGGAACCAGTTACATTATTGAAGAACCTTTTAGTTAGAATTCCATCGGTGGTTTATATTTTTATTTTTTTGATTACTCTTTTATGCCACCTTTGTTGTTGTAACACTTACTTGTAACACTTAGTTACTAGAATTCTCATTTGTACATGCTCCCTAAATGTAATCATATATAAAAAAAAAGAAAAAGTGGCAACGAATAGCCCTAACCTTGATTCCCATACTTCCCCTGGTCTATAGGCAGCTCTCTGGGGTGGGTTTACTCAGGAGCCAACGCCTGAAGTGGATCAGATTTTTTTTGTTATAGGATGACAAGTGGCGGTGGCACTTAGTTTTTTTTATTTTTTAAATATTTATTTTTTAGTTCCATTTTTCTAAGGGGCTTTTTAAGGGAAAAAAGTGGTCCAAAAAGGGGGTAGCGTCTAAAAAAAAAAAAAAAAAAAAAAAAAAAAAAAAAAAAAAAAAAAAGCGGTAGCGAAAAAAAAAATAAATAAAAAAAAAAAAAAGCGGTCTGAAGCGCTGCAGTCATGGTCTGTGCGGCTGGTCCCGGCGGAGGTTCGAGTCCTCCCTCCGGCATGGGTGTGTGTGTTTGTCCTTAGGATAATTTTGGTTAAGTAGTGTGTAAGCTTAGGGACTGATGACCTTAGCAGTTAAGTCCCATAAGATTTCACACACATTTCAACATTTTTGATGACATATCCTTGCTCAACGACACACTCGATTACTTTTGTTCTGTCTCTGGTGTCCGGATTACTGAACGTAAATGTACCCTGTTGTCAGTGCAGGATCTTCTACACAGTCTCATTCCGTGGGCATCGGTGGTGGCTCACCACAAACCTTTGGTCTTCGTATATTCATAATTGAAGCGGGCGACTTGTAACAACAAACTATCTGCCAATAAAACCAACACCTTAATACAGCTGGGGGAATTTCGTCATTTTTCAACATACAAACCTTTGGGGATTACGGTGGATGGCTGCGCGATGGAAGTGGCTCCACTCAGTTGGCAGGAAGTGACGAATCGAATTCAAGTGTCAGTTCGTGAGCAAAGTGCAGAGCAAAGTGTACTATGTTGCACAAATATTGCCGCTATCCGGGATGATGGCAGGTAAATTGACGCAACTGTCCGATCCTTTACTTTGGATAAATCATATTTTTCTATTTCTGTATGACGTGGTTAAAAGGCTGCGTCCTCTTGGTGGGGTTGGACTTCCCACTATCAAAATGATGCCTTCATTATTGTTTTAGAGCACAAGGCATCCTTCCAGCAATAATTTCTTCAGGTTTGTAGGATTTCCTGAAGGGCAAGCAACGAGATAACCATGAAGCATAAGTTCCAAATCTGAAATAAAAACGGGGAGATTCCTGTCCAAGTGAATAAACAATGTCATGAGTATCGCAAGTATGTCTGTAAAGAATTTTCCAGAGTAAGAGTGTTGTGTAATGTGTGTGTAATATATCAGGTGGAGTTCCAGTAGATGTTTATTTCTACCTTAATTCTTTGTAAGTGATAATAGCCATTATGTGTATTATATTACGTAATTACACTATTGTTACCTAGGGTGTGGTAAACGAATATTATGCGTTAAAATAATTTTTGGAGGTAAACAATCTAAGACAGTATATATGTTTTCATGTTTCAAACATAGCTAGTAATAAATTACAACTTATGCATACCTTAATTACGGCATGCACCATTTGAGTTATAGTTTCAACAATGTGCTCGGGTCTCACAATAATCATTATTTCGTTTGTGGAAGTATTTTACGTTTAATTTTCTAAGCATTTCTAGAATCACTTCGGGATCAGAAAGAACATAGATGAATAGAATGTAGCAAAAGTTAAGTTCTGTTACTGTTTTTGAAAGAGAAGATGGTACACTAGGTGAAACAAGCAAACGCTTTAAGACTGCACACCCGTTTCTGGTTCAACGATGGTAAGGATGCCGGTGGAGGAGGATTGACGCATGCGCATGATGTCGTAGAAGAGAGGGTAGCAGCAGATAGGCGTGCCTGAGGTTATTAAATTACACGATGGTAAACGGGCTTGTGCTGACAATGTGACCGCCAATGGAAGTTCGTGGTATTATGCGGTAATAATGTGCACATGGGACTATTGCATCCGTCAGCCATAAACTCCTACAGACATGTTCCTCCATGTTCACAAATGATAACAAAAATGCTAGAGTACATTACAAGGTGTTAGCGGACAAGCCCATAACAGTGTCAGGTGTGGCGTCCACACTGCATATTGGCCGTGCTCTGGCCCATGATGGTTCAAATGACTCTGAGCACTATGGGACTTAACATCTATGGTCATCAGTCCCCTAGAACTTAGAACTACTTAAACGTAACTAACCTAAGGACGTCACAAGCATCCATGCCCGAGGCAGGATTCGAACCTGCGACCGTAGCGGTCACGCCGTTCCAGACTGAAGCGCCTAGAAACACACGGCCACACCGGCCGGCCTCTGACCCATGACATGCACCGTGATGCGCACTTGAAGGCGTGTCGAGGGTGGGTGCTGAGAAACGTGACAACGAATCACTAGAGTGCAAGAGCAGAAATCAGCCTCGATCATTTGATGCGGTATGTGCGAGGGAGCAATATCTTCCTGTTCAGAGTCATCACAGGTACTGACACAAAGGTGCCTTACTTTACCCCAAATACAAGGCCGCTTCAATGACGTGGAAGCATCCCTCTTCGACAGTGAGGAAATAATTCGAGGCGTCACCTTCCGTAAGGAAGGCTAAGGGCACAGAGGTATGGAACACGAAAGGTGTGATTCTCCTTGATATCCTCTAGCAAGAGAGTATTGCGACGTCTTCACCTAACTTACAATTCGACGAAACAGACCACGTTGCCGAGTGAAGGCATTGAGAAGTCGGGCGGCTGCTGGAGGCCACGCACAGTGAGGCCGAAGCATGACGTGTTTGGTTAGGCGGACCTCACAGTGTGGGTCTGGAGCAGCTGACCAAGTGGATATCCCAACCATCAGGCCTTGCCTTACCCAGCAATATCCTTCGCGACACGCGCTCGAAACAGACCACGTTGCCGAGTGGGGGCATTGAGGGGTCTGGCGGCGGCGGGGGGCCGCGCACAGTGGGGCCGAAGCATGACGTTTGGTTAAGCGGATTTCGCAGTGTGGGTATGGAGCGGCTGACCAAGTCGATATCCCCATCAGGCCTTCCCTTACCCAGCAATATCCTTCGACACACGCTGCCTTAAAGTGGAACTCAATTTAACGACTTCCTAAAGTTAATATATATTGCGAGATGATGTATTTCGCCTGCGAGAGCGAAACATTTATTCTTTGACATCGAGGTGCTCCAAGGCGAGCGAAGAGAAATAAGAAATTCGGAATGTGACTGGACTTTGTTACGAAACAAGATAACGAGACGACTTGTGGAAATTGTGTACAATGAAACAGTTATTGTAAGACACCGTATTATATAATTTGTGGTTTTGATATTCACAAGCAGTAAGAATGTTAATGTGGAGTTCAGTAACGGTCAGAATACAGTTTTTTGCATTTTAAACATAATGACGTGAATTTAATATTTATCAAAGGATTCTGTGTGGAACTATTATGCACCACAAGCTTGTATAGGAGAGGGGGTTGGGGGGTTGGGTTGTTTGGGGAAGGAGACCAGACAACGAGGTCATCGGTCTCATCGGATTAGGGAAGAATGGGGTAGGAAGTCGGCCGTGCCCTTTCAAAGGAACCATCCCGGCATTTGCCTGGAGCGATTTAGGGAAATCACGGAAAACCTAAAAAAGAATGGCCGGACGCGGGATTGAACCGTCGTCCTCCCGAGTGCGAGTCCAGTGTGCTAACCACTGCGCCACCTCGCTCGGTGCTTGTATAGGACTTCGAACATTTAGTGGTCCATGTTTGCAGCAGAACCTGTTTCTATGACACGGTCAACACATAAAGAAAATTTTCTCTGATTAAAAGAACTCATTTCACTCGCAGACAATCATCAAATGACCAAATGTGAATGGCAGCGTTCCAATTCGACAAGATCCTTTAGAAGTTTTCTTTCTCTTTCATTCCAAGAATATTACAGGCAAACGACGGAATCGCAGCTGCTTCTCCACCACACGAGTAACTTGTCTACGCGTACAAAATTACGTACACTGTGGGGATCGTCGATGCCGATAAAGATAGTGTTCTTCACCGACATACAAACAGAGACACTACACACACTAGTTCAGTAACAACGAGATTAATGTAACCAGTTTGAAAACATCAACTCTTCTTTTGAGCAGTAATATGCTATAGTCCTATCGGTCTTTCAGCTGTCCCAACACTGAAAATCGCTCTCTCAGGATGTCACTTACAGACAAACACTGACGTAGAGCAGGTCGTATGGATTACCTTGGAGTCAACGATACCCATCTGCCATTTCTTTAGCTCAATGTGCCTCCCAGACACATACACCTAAAGAAATTTTCCATGTGCGTGAGCTGTCCAGAAAGGAGATAAAATAATAACGGAAAAAATGTTCAAATGTGTGTGTACTCCTAAGGAATCAAACTGCTGCGGTCGTCGGTCCCTAGACTTACACAGTACTTAAACTAACCTAAACTAACTTATGCTAACAACACACACACCCATGCCCGAAGGAAGACTCGAACCTCCGGCGGGAGGAATCGCGCAAATCGTGACATGGCGCCTCAAACTACGCGGTAATAACGGGAAATAACGACTTAATCGTCGCTATCATTGAGGTACTACGTAATCGGCACTGAATTATTTAATTTAAACTAATAACAAAAGATTAAATTCATCTGCTTGAACATGATAATCTCCAAAGCTACTAAACGAATTTTCTCGAGGTTTTCACAGGTAACTTGAACGTAGCTTGGGCAACGTATAGGCTTTACCACATCAAAATCGAATCACGGAAGAAAAGTATCATAATATCATGTTTTAGGAATCTGCTTAGCTTGAAAGTTCGGATGTTTATCTTAGTGACGACGCAGTACACCAAAGGACCCATAGATGGGACTATTGTTTTTTTATCTCTGTGACGGAAGTATTTTCGACTTTTGCGTTAGTGGCGGAACTAGGCGACGTAATCGTATGTTTATGAATAAAAAATTACACTGAATTTACTTGGCTAGGATATACGGATTTACTGATATGGCTTTGCGTATTAAAAACATAAAAAAACCTCTTTGCTTCTATCTATAGTTTTCATTTACTTCTGTGGATAGCTTTCTTTCACATTTAACGACCTTTCTAGGAAAACCGAATTAATTCTCTAAGTCTTCACTAGTCCAGGCGTTGAACCCCAGAAAGTTACGGCATGCTGATGCTCACCAGCAACTACCAGTATTGAAGTATAGGCATGTAGCCAGTTGGCACGTAAACATCTCAAATCCATTTGTGGAATAAAGAAAACTGTGAGAAACTGAAACGAGGAACTTTAGAACAAATCGCCGCATTCCACAGTGCACTGCTGTGATTATTATTGTTGCCTGCCAACATTCATTAGTATAATATTGCGCGTTCACAAATCAGAGGAATGTAGGATACATGAAATGATTATCCACTACAGTAAATGTATTTAGTTGTCTAGTATGGAGAAATTAGAAATTCAGGTTTTGTGAGAACTATATTTTGTGTGCAAGCGAAATGTATGTCAAAATGTACGTAACTTTCGGCTGTGAGACGGAAGGAATCCAGCTTTTAGGAATCAGCTTTTTACTAACGTTGTACCTACAATCGACTGTTTATATTTGAAAGTCGGCAGATAGTTGGAATTATATCGCAAAACGACGCCTCGCCAAATGTACTTCTGTGTGCAAAACGAGAACCATGGAAATAACACAAGAGGAGAGATATGTATTAATGAGTGCAGTTTCATAATTCAAACGGCGTTTAACGATGCAGGAATGTTCATTTTTTATCTATGATATTCTTTAACAAGTGTCAAATACAACATTCAATTTCACGCTCACTTTTCAGCTGCCATTTCAGTACGGAATACAGCATCGAGTTACATAATGTACCGATCTGCATGTTTTAGCTGTACGTCCGCCCTTGACAGTTAATCAGTAACAGGGGAAAAGCCACCTCTGCAGCCGTATATCCTTCCATTCGATGGCATATTGCGTCAAATACAGTGGCGGGAAGGGAATCCTCTGAGAATGGAGCAGACACTTTCTCTTATCCCTCAGGCAGGTACTGATTTATGAGGCGTTGTTTCTCTTGCAGAGACCACCGTTCTTCCGTGTTAGCCCTTCTGACGTATTGCAAAACTTTCCGTTCTCCTACAAATCATAAAACAAAATCGCCGGGAAAGTAAAAAAACCCAGGAAGCTGGCTCTCGTCCACATTTTTCTCTCACTCTTATATTTCCTTATCTCAGCTTGAGAAACCGAGGAGGAACTCGTGACAGCTATCGACTGTACATTTCGAGCTTTGTTTATGGAGCTCCCATACAGAAGACGTATCGCTCGCGACTTTTAGGGGTTGCAAAAGCAGTTGTGACTTCTAACTTTAAATGGCCGTTTCAGCTATTGTTACGTCGGAGTATGCATCAGAAAGTGATCTTTGCAGCTCGCACTTCAATCTGCACGTAATGCTCTCGACTATGCTCTTATCTTTTATCTTACAGTGAATTTAAGTGAATTTTTGTAACTAGTACGATACGAAAGGGAAATTGTGAAAAAGAAATTGACAACTGCAGTTAACTGATTTCTCTAGTAATAAAAGCAATACGTCGTTGTAAATCTCTTAAATATGTGTAATTTACAAATCGTCACCTACTCTTTTTTTTAAGATAATATGTGAACCCATTTCACTGTTTGGTTGAAAGGAGATGTCAGATAGTCCACTGTGACGTAACTGAAAGCCATTGTAGCCTAATCCTTAGTGGAAATGATTATGATGATGATGATCATGATCATGATCATGATAATGGTGATGATGTTCTTTATCATTCGTCCCACCCTTCCACTCAAGTGTTCTTAATTTTCATAAACTCTATTCTGTGTGTAAGCGTCCCAGCCAGTTTCGTCTTCACACGTGTTCTGCGCAACTCTTCTTAGATCTCGCTACGTATGAAGGCTTATAAACTGATGATAATTCGGGAAAGTTGTTTATTTACCTTTTCTGTGCTGACGCATGGGTTTCTATGGTCAGTGAGTTGTTGTATTATTGACACAATTACGTATACTGTGTCTTCTCCCTTAACTTAATCTTCTCTTTATCTTAGTGATCTGAATTTGGCAGTTTGTATTCTGCCTAAAGGTCTTCCTACGTAGCTGCTGCTTCAGCGTGTAACATTTCATATCTTCACGGACGTTTGTCCAATACACGGAATTTGGCAGACGACACCAAAATAGGCAGTTGACTATCTGGCTCACGTGCTTTAGAATAGTTATGTTTGAGCCATCGTGGAGGCGAGCGAAAGTCTTATCTTCATAGCAACAGCTTTGCAATCCAGTGGAGCAACGGCGGCGCTGCAGCAGCAGAAGCAGGATGACGTCATCTTCATCCTCTTCTATAAGACTTGCGCTTTTCTGGGAAATAGACAATTTGGAGAGCTTCTAAGCCAGCACACAGGTATTTACACTTCCGAAGCACAGCCCAGTATTTTACTGTCCAATCACATTTCTGTACTTCTACAGCCACACGCTTTTCCTGAAAATACGCGAATTAGAGAGCTTCTCAGCCAACTCACAGGTATTTTCCTCTCCCAGTCACTACCCAGCATTTTACCAGCCATTTAGACGAAACAGCCACTCACAGCCCAGTATTTCAGAGGCTATTAAAACGAAACAGCCAATCATTTTTTCTCAGAATCTGTTTCTCTGAATCCCACTTGATGACGATTAAAGTTCACATTGGAGCGTAGCCATGTGTGGAAGTGAAACATGGACGATACCTAGTTTGGACAAGAAGAGAATAGAAGCTTTCGAAATGTGGCGCTACAGAAGAATGCTGAAAATTAGATGGGTAGATCATATAACTAATGAGGAGGTATTGAATAGGATTGGGGAGAAGAGAAGTTTGTGGTACAACTTGACTAGAAGAAGGGATCGGTTGGTAGGACATGTTCTGAGGCATCAAGGGATCACAAATGTAGTATTAGAGGGCAGCGTGGAGGGTAAAAATCGTAGAGGGAGACCAAGAGGTGAATTCACTAAGCAGACTCAGAAGGATGTAGGTTGCAGTAGGTACTGGGAGATGAAGAAGCTTGCACAGGATAGAATAACATGGAGAGCTGCATCAAACCAGTCTCAGGACTGAAGACCACAACAACAACAACATTTCTACCTAACTCGTTGCACAGCACGAAGTACCCTCAAATTTAATATCTTAATGTCATTTCCGTGTCTAAATTGTCTGTATTATTCATCAAAATAGGTAAAGATATTGACAATTCTAGCGTAGCTTGTGGGTTACAATGGACTTGGCACTTAGAACACGATTGTGGACTCGTAACCTAACCTTTTTTCCCTTGTAGCTAATAAGGCGGAAGAGATATTTAAATTTTATAAAAAGTGTCCAGTGAGTTGGTAAAGGTTTGTCTTGGGAAAGGCACATCACAAATGTGCTCTCACAATGTATGTAATGCTGTAACACATCAAAAAGCACTCAGATTTTTGTTATCCTGAATGACCTTCATTATACCTTTAGGCCATCATAAAGTATGATCCTTTGGTGTATCAAGGCCTGGTTGAAACTGTACATCATAATGTTTGAAAGCTTGCTGACAGTAAAAATGCTGTACCTATTCCGCTGTACAATGTGGTAATGAGTATTAGATTGGACATCTTGCAAACAGATCTGGAGGTTTGGTTTGTTAATAATACAATATATAAATGACATAAGTGACATGACGCAGTAAGCAGTCATCCGTTCTGCTTTCAAACAATATGTGCATAATTCCTACCACATTCATCTGGAAAATTAGAGCGCATCAAATAAAATTAACATAATAGTGATTACCGGCTTCTATATAAAATGCTGACACTATTAACTGCTAGTATGATAGTTATTATTCGACAAAGAGTTACTTTACAGAGCTTAGAAGATGTATTTATACAGGTTTGAAGACAAGATCATAATTAGCTAACCAGAAGAGGAAGTCCTCACTTCTGTATATTTTGCATGTGAGTACAGAGTTTACTTGACATTTCTTGCGCACATTGTCTGTGAGCTATAATTGATATTCATTTTATAATCTTTGGTGTTATATATAATTGTTACCGCTAAAGCCTGAAATCTTAAATCAGCCTAAGGGGGATCTGGTCGGCCAAGTTGCAAAGAAGTAACCAATGTCGCTTTAAATTGGCCTTCCAATGTCCGATCTTTCCCTGATTTCTGTATTCGGCTGGCCAGTTCGCTAGTAGGTTGGGACCGATCGACCAAACTTCGAAGAAAGCAGCTAAGCAGATTTGATTGAACAATTTCAAATTGTATAAGTCAGGAAATGACCTAACATCGCTGTAAATTGTCCGACCAGTGTCCGAATTTTCGTGAGGTGCCGGTCTGACTGGCCAATTTGCGATGTGGCGTAGAGAGATGGACAAGAATCGGAATATGAATAATGAGCGACTGAATATGCATAATTTCAAGCTCTATGCAGTTTGTTTGTTTTATCAATCTCATTTATAAAAATATATAAACTTTATAAAATCTATTCACCTTCATATAATTTTTTTTGTGAAAACTGTATTCACTTATTTCAACAAGTTACGCTTTTATCACATTTGGAATTATCCTATATTTTTTCGTTTCAGCATTTGCAGTAATTTATTGTGTATTTAGTGGAGCAATTGCATCGATTGTATCCTTGCCCACTGATCAGTGACTGTAAAGACGGTGTGATTTGTAATGATTTTTCTTCTTTGACCACAGATTCCAACGTGAGCAGTTTCTCGTGCTGGGTAGAGAAATCGTTTCTAGGATATAGTTGCTTGAGAATACTACGTTCTGTTCCCAGGTTGTAAAAAGTGCCTTCGACGTTCATGACAACCGCAAGAACGCTCCTGGGATCTCCGAGACCTCTTTCGTCGTCTGGTATACGGATGCGAAGGTTGTCTCCAACTTTGGCACATGAAAATTATGCATCTGAATTTTTAAGCATCTTTGCGCCTTGTGATTGCGTACTCTCATGAGCTCGTGCCATCATCTTCCTCATTTCTTGTTCGTTGTAACATAATTTTCAAATAATTTTCCCTCCATATCCTTCTCTGCTTCATTACTTCTTCCAAAAATTGTATGTTCATTTTTGCCGGATGATATACAACAATGAGCTGCACTAGGCTCTTATTCATGAACAGCATAAAATACTTTCACCTTGTTATTGTCAGGTAACTGGCTTCGACTTTCCGGTGGTTCGACATCCATGGCAGTAGTTTTTGTTACGGAATAGTCCCTACTTTTATAGCACCCTCCATTTCTCATTCGTTTTTCTCGAGGCCTTTCTCTGTAACTACGTTATCAATAATTTCTTTAGACAGATTTGAAGTACTCAGCCTCACTTTTGCTTTACAGCTAAACATTGCTTCTTATGGCAACTGCTGCTGAATTCCTTGATGAAAAGAACGTTTTTTTCATGATCTGTATGAATCGAAGACTGTTATCCCAATGTGTTGAGTTATTTGTCTGCGTCCATGTCGTTATATTTACACCTTGGTTGACCCATTAGATGGAACCTTGGCTTTGGCTATGTATGAGTTTTCCTAGTACCAATTTCAGTTCAGGCTACATTGTATTTAGCTCATTTATAACTTGGTTCGTAATCTCTCTACCATCGTCTGACTGGAGCACTCTTGGAGCACGTTTAGTGGTAAAGATGTAAAGCAGATGGTGAGCAACCTCTTTCGCTATTTTGCTTTCCAAGGTTCGCAATAATTTAATGTTGGTTAAGTGATCTGTATGTCAGAGCTACTTTGCAGGTCTATCACATCTAATTGGCATCTTGAATTAACTTTTTACAACCTGGGAACAGAACGTAGTGTTCTCAAGCAACTATATCCTAGAAACAAGTTCTCTATCCAGCACGAGAAACTGCTCACGTTGGAATCTGTGGCCAAAGAAGAAAAATGATTACAAATCACACCGTCTTTACAGTCACTGATCAGTGGGCCAGGATACAATCGATGCAATTGCTCTACTAAATACACAATAAATTACTGCAAATGCTGAAACGAAAAAATATAGGATAATTCCAAATGTGATAAATTGGCATCTTGATTAAAGGTTGGAAACTAACCCTTTCTTTGGATTAGACAATTTAGTCTGACAGGGTCTGCACAAGCGAAGATTCAAAGTCATGACCTCATCTACATCTACATCTACATGGATACCCTGCAAATCACATTTAAGTGCCTGGCAGAGGGTTCATCGAACCACCTTCACAATTCTCTATTATTCAAATCTCGTATAGCGCCCGGAGAGGATGAACGCCTATATCTTTCCGTACGAACTCTGATTTCCCTTATTTTATCGTGGTGATCGTTCCTCCCTATGAAGGACGGTGTTAACGAAATATTTTCGCATTCGCAGGAGAAAGTTTATGATTGGAATTTCGTGAGAAGATTCCGTCGCAATGAAAAACGCCTTTCTTTTAATGATTTCTGTGCTGTCACCGCCAGACACCACACTTGCTAGGTGGTAGCTTTTGAATCGGCCGCGGTCCGTTAGTATACGTCGGACCCGCGTGTCGCCACTATCAGTGATTGCAGACCGAGCGCCGCCACGCGGGAGGTCTAGAGAGACTTCCTAGCACTCGACCCAGTTGTACAACCGACTTTGCTAGCGATGGTTCACTGACAAAATATGCTCTCATTTGCCGAGACGATAGTTAGCATAGCCTTCAGCTACGTCATTTGCTACGACCTAACAAGGCGCCAGTACCAGTTACTATTGATACTGTAATAATGTACCGTCAAGACCGACGTTCACCATTTATGGATTAAAGTTAAGTATTCCACCAGCTACGTCCGTTTTTTCTAAATTCTAATTTCCTTGTCCTGTTCCAGACCTCACGCCAGCCTGCGTGAGCTAAAACGCGTGCCTTTCGGCTTCCTTTAGTACACGGTGTTGGCTCTCCTGCCAACCCACAACAATTCCCAAACCACACCCTGTATCATTTCAGTGACACTCTGTCCCATATTTCGTGATAATGCAAAACATGCTGCCTTTCTTTGAACTTTTTCGATGTACTTCGTCGGTCCTATCTGGTAAGGATCCCACTCCCACACCGCGCAGCAGTATTCTAAAAGAGGACGGACAAGCGCAATGTAGGCAGTCTCCTTAGTAGGCCTGTTACATTTTCTAAGTGCCTTGCTAATAAAACGCAGTCTTTGGTTAGCCTTCCCCACAACATTTTCTATGTGTTCCTTCCAGTTTCAGTTGTTCGTAATTGTAATTCTTAGGTATTTAGTTGAGTTTACGGCTTTTAGATTAGACTGATTTACCGTGTAGCCGAAGTTTAACGAGTTCCTTTTAGCACTCATGTGGATGACGTCTATGGTGACATTTTTGTACTTAAACTGCAGTTCCTTTTCCGTCAGTGCGCGACCTATACGCCCTATTTTCAAATCAGTATCGTGTAATATTTCGAACAGTTCTTCTGTATGGACATAGTACAAAGTAGCGCTGTTGTCTCCTATTACTGGTGCAATAAGTTTTCTTTTCCGTCAGCTTCAATAACGTCGACGATAGTCAACACTCTCTTTTTCTCTGTTATTCTTTGGCTAGTTCAACGTCCTCTATAAAATAACAGTATCCATCTCTTGTGATTATTCCAGTATTACTTGCATCAGCGTATTCAGTATGTCCAAGAACCTACTTTTCATAACAAATGTTATTTCCGTATTTGCATCTATCCCACATTCATCGTGAATATCGTTCCCGTATGAAGTAGCCATACGTCAGCCTAAAGAAGAATGATACGAACAACTGAAATTAGATACCATTACATGTGATCAGCCTACGTCCTACAACAAAACAATGAGTGCCGGAATGTTCGAGTGCTGGCTTGGGGCATGTTAAATTAATTACGTGAGCTCAGAAGGTAGGAAATTAGTCCGACGAAACATCAGCAGTTATCATTTAAAAGGGAATGTCAATTAAAATCTGAAAGGTGGCTACACTGAGCCACTGCGCCAGAGATTGCGCCAAAGAGTATTATTCAGCCGCCTCCACGGAGTGCCTGTCGAGGACTCGTAGTAGTCAGTGCTTGTTAAGAACTCGTAGCAGAGAGTGCTTGGGGAGAACTCGTGGGAGTCAGTGCTTTCTGAGATGTGATACTGAAAAGTTCTTGTTGAGATGTGATAGTAGCGAGTCGGTGTGGAGAGATTGTAATGTTTAGAGTGCTTTTCATCAATATAAACGAAGGATACGGTTGTATAAAATATTTAACAACTTCAGGTAAATTATGTGTGTCTCCGACGTTAAGAGGACTTGCTATCGAGAAAATTTCAGAAAGAATGTAATTTTCAAGAAGAAACTAATAAACTAAAAAGGTAACTATTAACTGAGTTCATTTTTCAGGTAACATATTTCCACTTAGGCACGTACTTTAGACGTAATTTGCTGCTCGCAATTACGTGATTCATACTTTGTGCTAATTTTATGTTCTATGAATTTACTTGTGAAGCGACGTGCTTGCGTACATTTGCTGATTTTTGTCAATGTTTTATTAATGAACAGGGTTGTTATTTGTATATATTATGCATCGCTTGGCTGCACTGCTTTTTCACTGATGTCATATTTTTTATTATGTGCCTGCTGTGCTTATTTATTTAAATTATAATTGTCACCTGATTAATTGTGCTGTTGTGGTTAGGTATGTAAGTTATACTTTGTGATTTATCTGCTTGCGTCTTCATGTTTACTTATTAAGATGACATATGAACATTTATTTGCTTATGCTGATATGATGCTAATGACCTGTTTGTTACGTAAGATATATGTTTACTGCTATCCGTATGGATTGCATATTTATACATTTCTGTTTGTTGTCACAACTACTCTTTAATTTGGTATATAGCAATGCTGATGTACAGTGTACGAACATAGAGTTTAGGTTACACTATGGTATTAGTTACAGATTGTTCGCTTGGCAGAGCCTCGTTGTAAGAGTTGTGCTGCATCCACTTGTTGACATTCTGTTCTCTACTGGTATATTTATTCGCTATTGCATGTTTTGCTTACGCTCAGTGCCTTATATTTTTAAGATAAGAAAATGAACTGCTATAATTCGACGAACGACATTAGTACAAGAAACTTCATAGAAGTCACATGAGTTTAGGTTTTATGAAAGCTGTATATTTTATGCTAATAGGAAGGAAGCTAACGACATGACATACCAAAACTAGGTTTAGACCATTGACAGTTATTACACTGCATTTTTCTTGAGCAATTGAAATAGGAAGTGACACTTGACACAAGAAATTCTCCACATGTTTGCTTCTGTTTCCCATAATTCTTGAAGTGGTGTACACACTGTAAAATATTATGATCATTCACACTCCGTAATCGTACTTAATTACTGAGAGTTATTCGAACTAAGTCTGTTAGAGGTCATGTATGCATTTCTTTTGTTTATAATTCATAATGAGTAGAAGATTTGGGTTACATGGATTACACAGAGGTTGTGTGTTGACAGTGTGTCTTCGGATTGTATGGGATGATGAGGTTTGCATTAGGATTTTATCTGTACTTGTTCGAGGAGACTGACTAGAGGAAAGAGTTGTTATGGAAGTGAAATGATGTTGGTAATAAGGTTTATATGTATCGACGTATTGAAGAGATATTATTGAGGTATTGAGATTATATGAAGTTGATGATTATTGGAGTTTTGGTGGACAAGAAGTAAGTTAAATGATATTGATGATAAGATTTATATGTATTGACGTAAGAGGTATTATTGAAGTATTGAGATTATGTGATGCTGATGATTATTGGAATTTTGGTGGGTAAGAGGTAAAGTAAGTGAGGTGCAGATTTTGTTTGTTGGTCTATATGGAACTAGGAGGATGAAGATAGCAGACTAGAACACTCAAGTAGAAGGAAGATAGTCTATACACACACTTTGTTAAATCACTAAGCAGTATATACTTTTTTTTGGAGAGAGGAAGTAATTGCATATCTTGGCTCACTGACAGTTGTTCAGCAACCGTACATTTTGATCTGGCTTGGCAAACATTGGTTTGACATGATGACTATGACGTTGACTTAACTATTATTGACTGTTATACATTGCTGCCACTACTACTTGATACACATGATGAACATCAAATTTTGACAGAATTGCATTTACACAGTTAACACTATTCAATTACACAGTAATACTTAATGTGGATGAAAGATGAGTGAGTGTGTTTTGTGTGTTTTCCTTTCCTAATCCTACCCACCTATCTCCTAAATATTATTTTATTTGTTTGTAGTGGCTTGCACTGACACCCATAAATATTATTGGTTTACTGATATTTGAGTATTTGTAATAGTTAATATGACAATTATCTGATATCATTTGTGTGTTTATTAGAATTTGTATGTTTAGTGTAAGAGCATCTGTATGTGGATTCAAACTATTGTTCATGCCTGAACTGTCTGATTGGTGATAGTGAATATTATGGACTGTTACCTGCACTTTTTCGACATAATGGGTGCCACTTAGAAATGTTTAATTTCTGCTGATGAACTGTGTGATTAGTGATAGTGAGTATTATGGACTGTTACTTGCACTTTTTCAACATCATGGGTGCCACTTAGAAATGTTTAATTTCTGCTTATAAACTCTGATGAGCAGTGTGATCAGTGATAGTGAATATCATGGACTGCTCTCTGGACCTGCTCATCATTGCTAGGTGCAACTGATGGACTACTTCTACTGAAATGAAGTCACTTGTTGGTGTCTGCACCTGTTCAACATTGCTGGGTGCCAATGATGAACTGCTTCTACTGAAATAATGTCACTTGTTGCTGTCTGCACCTGTTCAACATTGCTGGGTGCAACTGATGGAACTGCTTCTACTGAAATGAAGTCACTTGTTGGTGTCTGCGCCTGTTCAACAATGCTGGGTGCCACTGACGGACTGCTTCTACTGAAATAATGTCACTTGTTGGTGTCTGCACCTGTTCAACATTACTGGGTGCCACTGATGGACTGCTTCTACTGAAATAATGTCACTTGTTGGTGTCTGCACCTGCTCAACATTACTGGGTGCCACTGATGAACTGCTTCTACTGAAATGATGTCACTTGTTGGTGTCTGCACCTGTTCAACATTGCTGGGTGCCACTGATGGAACTGCTTCTATTGAAATGATGTCACTTGTTGGTGTCTGCACCTGCTCAACATTACTGGGTGCCACTGATGAACTGCTTCTACTGAAATGATGTCACTTGTTGGTGTTTGCACCTCTTCAACATTGCTGGGTGCCACAGATGGAACTGCTTCTACTGAAATGAAGTCACTTGTTGCTGTCTGCACCTGTTCAACATTGCTGGGTGCCACTGATGGAACTGCTTCTTTTGAAATGATGTCACTTGTTGGTGTCTGCACCTGTTCAACATTACTGGGTGCCACTGATGAACTGCTTCTACTGAAATGATGTCACTTGTTGGTGTTTGCACCTCTTCAACATTGCTGGGTGCCACAGATGGAACTGCTTCTACTGAAATAATGTCACTTATAGCTGTCTGCACCTGCTCAACATTGCTGGGTGCCACTAATGGACTGATTCTACTGGAATAACGTCACTTGTTGGTGTCTGCAGTTGTTCAACACTACTGCGTGCCACTGTTAGAACTGTTTCTGCTGAAATGATGTTACTTCTTGCTGTCTGCACCTACTCAACATTGCTGGGTGCCACTGATGGATTGCTTCTACTGAAAAGATGTCACCTGTTGTCTTTTTTGTATAAACTGATTTTTTGTGTATTGTGTGAGCTCTTATGTAAAGTCACATGTATGAAAGAATTTGTATTGCCTACTGTATTTTATATATTAGGTTATTGAAAGGTCAGTGCAAAGCCAAAATTTTATCTAATTATGTGATATTTACGTATTAATATTATCTTTTATTTTTGTCTGTATTTTGTGGATGAATTTGGTGGTATTTTCACCACCAATGCTGGCAAAAATACCATCAAATTCTGGCCCGTGGAGGAGGGGCATATGAAAGGTAGCTACACTGAGCCATTGCGCCAGAGATTGCGCCAAAGAGTATTATTCAGCAGCCTCCACGGAGTGCCTGTCGAGGACTCGTAGTAGTCAGTGCTTGTTAAGAACTCGTAGCAGAGAGTGCTTGTGGAGAACTCGTGAGAGTCAGTGCTTGTTGAGATGTGATACTGAAAAGTTCTTGTTGAGATGTGATAGTAGCGAGTCGGTGTGGAGAGATTGTAATGTTTAGAGTGCTTTTCATCAATATAAACGAACGTAAAAAAAAAAAAAATTCTTTTCTCTCTCATTATTTTAGTGTCCTAAATAATGCGTCATTACAGGTTCAGTCAACAAAGCATCTGGCGTGTGTTCTGGTATTAGAGTGTAATTCTGGGTTTCTTGCGCAATTATAGTAATTCTAATTTTTTTTATCACGTCGGTATAAATGGTATTTGAAATTTCTTGTCTTGTTGAAGAAGAACCGTGCCAGATGTGTACGTTGAGTCACACTCCCACACACAGAACAATTACATTTGTGCTTGGTTTCGTAGGTTTATAGTTGCTGGGGACTTAATTAATTTATTGTGTTAACGAAAATTTTCATGTCATTCTTTGTTGTTGTTCTATGCAGTCAGATTGCGTAATAATACTAGTCAGGGCCAACCGTTTACGAGACACAGCGTAATCGGACATACAGTCACCAAAAATAAAAATTATTTTCATGTTTAATGATAATTAAGCCCACATGCAAATCTTACGTTAACTTTTTGATTCAGAAAACCACCATTACTTTAAAGTATACCGTTTTGTTTTATAAAATCAGTTCCAAGCATAAAAATGGAAATGAGTGTTTGGCGTCATTGGCAGGGAGGCCCCTTACGGGGCAGGTCCGGCCGCCTTGGTGCAGGTCTTATTACACTCGACGCCACACTGGGTGACCTGCGCGCCGGATGGGGATGAAATGATGATGAAGACAACACAACACCCAATCCACGAGCGGAGAAAATCCCGACCCAGCCGGGAATCGAACCGGGCCCCTTAGGACGGCAGTCCGTCACACTGACCATTTTTTTTTTCTTTTTTTCGCATTTTGTTCGTTGTTGATCGTTGTATTTGGTCGTTGGGGACGTCACATAACATCCGTTCAAGTTCGTTTTTGATCCTTTCACTCAGTTTTTTTTTTTATTACAGAGACCAATCAGCTCTCTGACCGAACACGCTAAGCTACTGTGCCGGCACCATTCAGCTATCGGGGCGGACAGACCCAAGCATAGATCTTATTAAAGTATGCACCAGTCTTTAAGTAGACTGTGATTTGAACTGAATGCATTATACGTCCACATGCCGGGTATTCCCAGATCTGAAAGGCGTGCCGCTCAAGTGCCAGATTTAATTTCGGAAGTTTCATCGCAGAGCGGCCGAATTCACGGACGTTGATTGAGAAAGAGTCGTGATAAGTCTGCGACCCACAAATGTATTTTATTGGGTTTAAAATGAATTTCTACCAGAACTTTTATAATGTGCGTGTCAAATGGCCCGCTGAGAAGTAGAAACAAAGGTCCCAGAGAGAGGTTAGTCT
This sequence comes from Schistocerca serialis cubense, assembly GCF_023864345.2. NCBI lineage: Eukaryota > Metazoa > Arthropoda > Insecta > Orthoptera > Acrididae > Schistocerca > Schistocerca serialis. Next base: position 1,217,983,181 of record NC_064638.1, on the reverse strand, counting down.
TTTGTGAAAGTAAGCTAAGGTCAATTAACTGACATGACTCAGATTTAGGAATCGAGAAGATACGTAACGATAAGGCTCGGAAGACGGTACTAACAATATTGTCTTTCATAGAATGGTAAGGTTCAGTGCCATTAGTGTATATCATAAAGGTAAGCATTTTCAGGAATCTTTTTGTCGGTATGCCCGACGGTCATAAACATGAGTATTAGGGCCTACTCCGGATTGGTGTGTTTTAAGCAACGTGTTTTCACGTTTTAAAAAAGTGTTTAAAACAATTTCTCTACAAAAACACGTTTTTATTAAAGCATTTCTTTATCAGTGTTTCAAAAGAAGTAAAAAGATTTTGAGTTTACGTGTATGGTCTAATGTTTGTTAATTATTTTATACAGATTACGGTAGAAGAAGCACATGAATTCCGATACACTGAGTGAGGAATTAAGGAAGGTGGTAAGGCCATCTAATTTGTATTTACTTATTTGCAGGAATTATTTTCATAGATCGTAGGGAGCAATTTGGCAACTGCCAAAACAATCAGTTTAATTAAACTCGTTATAATTAACCCTAACATAAAGTGGTTATCATTTTATTGTCAACTTCCATAGAAAAAAAATGTGATACATGAAAGATAAGATTTAAGTATGTTTAGTAAATATATTTTCTATTTAAAATGGTCAGCGTATACTTGAGCTGAACGATAGAGGGGGGGCGGTACATCCCATTTCACGAAACTTCACAAAAGGGCGAAGTGGGAGCAAATAAATAAAAAACAGAGAAATAAAAATTCACCTCACGTAATTAACCGACTTTTCCTTACCACATCTAAAAGGTGCACAAACACCACAAACTAAAATACCAGAAAACGTAAGAGTACTTACAGTTAACCCATTTTGTCAGGAAGAAAAACAAGGAGCAGTGGCAGAACCTTCTCCGAAAATCAGCGCTACCACGTGCACGGCACAGTTAACACTGAAGTTGAGAGAAGTGCTGCCTAACGCACGTTGTTGCCTCATCGCAGTACGCAGTGCGATATAAACAGTGATCTCCCGACGTATGTGCAATCTCCGACCAATTCGCGAAATGGCTGGCCGAAGTCCGATATAAGTCGATTCTTTCAAGTAATCGGACTTTGGCCAACCCTGTCGGCGAAAGTGCGAAATGGACGGCCAATTCACGACCTGGCCGGTCTTTGGGCTTGGACCGTAACAATTAAAAGATACTGTCTTCACAAGAAACGCTTCAGCCTGTCAAATTAAAATGCAACCATCTTATTTGCATGCCTAAATATTCTGTATGATGTGTCAAAATACGAAAAAATATTGCCTCTACTTGCGTAACTTAAAGGGTAAGATGCACTTGGCTCCTTAAATATGACTGTGGGCTCTCCATTAAGTACGACAATGTTATTTCCAAGTTACAATTTTCTGTATTCGTTTTCCGCATAGTCCCCTCCCACCTGAGTACAACGCACAGAACTTCCATACAGTCAAGTGAAACTGTCAGAAAAGTCATACTTTGGGATATTGCTCAACTCGCACGTCACATTTGCTTGAATGTCATAATGTCATCAAGGCGTTGATCCTTGATGAAAAGTCTGCACTTTGTAATTTTATGGTAGGTTCATACCGATAGCACCGAGTCTGATTACCAACAATTATTTTTTCCAGCAAAGAATCGTCCGTGTTTTGCATTTCAGTCAAATTGTGCCAGGAACTTTTCTCTTCTTCGAATGGCTCTAGAGAATTTCTTGAACACCTGATTTAGAGATGCGACTCCAGGCCGATATATGACATGACAACGTTGACGCTCAGCCCCCGAACGTCCACAACTTAAGATAGCCTTCTCACCCCTCTCTAGTCGAATGCACATCTGCTGTATGCAGTTGCTGGTTCATGCTGCCACCGTAGTTCCTGCTCTGACGTCGCTTATGCGCCAGGAGTAAAAGTAGTGTTGGAACATTTTGTATGGACGGTGTAAGTAAGGGACGAAATTAATGTGAAGTGCAGGAGAGCCAGTCAGATTGCTGCAAAAATGTGCGAAAAAAACGAAGAAGAAATGGTCATCGGAAAGACTGATTCGGCATGTAGTAAACTCAAAACAACCTTCGGTCGCAATAGGACCAAACGCGGAAACTTTACGATACGAAAAGGAATCATATTTTCAATCGTACAAGAGTTAACGGGTAAGTGTTAAGAGTTCGAGGAGGTATAGGCGGTTGGGTGGCTGATACGTGAAGAAACCAGAAACACAACGTGGGAGACATAGGGGAGAAGGTACTGCAGTCAGCGTATGATTTGAAAGACTTGAGATTAAATGAGGCAGAAGACTTTGAGTCCTTCAAGTAAGGTGGGAGGCGTAGGTAACAGTCCTTCGGAATTTCTAAAGTAATTGGCAAATGCGAATAAGCTAGTTGGTTTGCAGCATCTGTGAGTCTGAAGAGAATCCAATTTTCGATAACATATCGTCTACACCATTCCGAAGGAAGCAAAGACAAATAAATGCGAGAACTGTAGAACTACCAGCTAACAGCTTATACATCAAAATTGGTAACTAGAGTAACGTACAGAATTGAAGAGACGTTCATAGGAACTGTCGATCTGTAAAAGCGTTCGACAATGTAAAATAGGGCAAGCTCTTCAAATTAACAAAAAAAAATTGGTGTAAACAGTAGTGATAGACGAGAACTATACAGCATGTATAAAAACAAATACTGTAAGGAAGAATAAGAAAGGAAGACCAAGAACGAAGTGCTCACATTAAAAAGGGTATGTGACAGCTGTGTAGTCTGTATTCCTGCTGTTCAGTTTGTACAGCGAAGAAGAAAAGATTAAAGTAACAGAAAGTTTAATGATTGACATTAAAATTCAGAGTGCGGAGAGACCAAAGATAAGATTCACTGGTGACACAGCTAAAGTTAACGAAAGCGAGGAAGAATTGTTGCACATACTGAACAGAATAAACAGTCCCTAGAGCCGAGTATGGATTACGAGAAGAAATGATTAGTGACTAGTAGAAATGAGATTAATCTGAAACTCAGCATCAGATTTAGGGATCACAAAGTAGACGATGAGAAGCAATTATGCTACCTTGGAAGCCTGATAACATTTGACGGAAGAAGCAAGTACTAGGTAAAAAGCGATTAGAATAAGCAAAAAAGACATTACTGACCTAAAGAATCTTACATTTGTGAGACATTGGCCACAACAGTGGTAAAGCGCCTGACTGGATGTGGGGGAATGGAATCGTGGTTGGATCTAAGATTCTGGGATCTGCGTTTTAACAAGACCTTCACCTTCAACGATATGAGGAATCTCCTGAAACGAAATTTGATACGGATTCAACGTTAAAATATAGATCCCCTTTATCGGCTGGATACCGGGGGTAAGTGACAGATAAGGAAGTCGCCGAAGTGGAGCCCAGTAGAAAGACTTGTATCAAGTCCAGTGAGCCACAGGAAATTATTATCAGTCTGAGGAAATACGTTCGGAGCGAAGTATTGAATGAAAGTGAATTATTGACGGTGGAAAAACCGGAAAAGAAGATAAATGAAGGATTTAGATGTGTTGCTATAGAGGAATGCTGAAAATAAGGTGATTTTATAAGATAATAAATAAATAGATTCTCCACTTCTCCGCAGGATCGACGAAGAGAGAAACTTATGAAGAACGTTGTCAAGAGCAAAGGATCGCATGTTAAGACACGTGTTAGAACCTGGTACTAGGAGGGAGCTACATGAGCCACAAACTGTAGAGGAAAAGAGAGACTGGACTACATGTGAGAAATAATTGAGGACGTTGAGTGCAAGCGCAAGTCTGAGACCAAGAGGTCGATAGAGGTGAAGAATTCGTGGTGAGCTGCATAAAAGCAGTCAGAAAACTGATGACTTATACACTCCTGGAAATGGAAAAAAGAACACATTGACACCGGTGTGTCAGACCCACCATACTTGCTCCGGACACTGCGAGAGGGCTGTACAAGCAATGATCACACGCACGGCACAGCGGACACACCAGGAACCGCGGTGTTGGCCGTCGAATGGCGCTAGCTGCGCAGCATTTGTGCACCGCCGCCGTCAGTGTCAGCCAGTTTGCCGTGGAATACGGAGCTACATCGCAGTCTTTAACACTGGTAGCATGCCGCGACAGCGTGGACGTGAGCCGTATGTGCAGTTGACGGACTTTGAGCGAGGGCGTATAGTGGGCATGCGGGAGGCCGGGTGGACGTACCGCCGAATTGCTCAACACGTGGGGCGTGAGGTCTCCACAGTACATCGATGTTGTCGCCAGTGGTCGGCGGAAGGTGCACGTGCCCGTCGACCTGGGACCGGACCGCAGCGACGCACGGATGCACGCCAAGACCGTAGGATCCTACGCAGTGCCATAGGGGACCGCACCGCCACTTCCCAGCAAATTAGGGACACTGTTGCTCCTGGGGTATCGGCGAGGACCATTCGCAACCGTCTCCTTGAAGCTGGGCTACGGTCCCGCACACCGTTAGGCCGTCTTCCCCTCACGCCCCAACATCGTGCAGCCCGCCTCCAGTGGTGTCGCGACAGGCGTGAATGGAGGGACGAATGGAGACGTGTCGTCTTCAGCGATGAGAGTCGCTTCTGCCTTGGTGCCAATGATGGTCGTATGCGTGTTTGGCGCCGTGCAGGTGAGCGCCACAATCAGGACTGCATACGACCGAGGCACACAGGGCCAACACCCTGCATCATGGTGTGGGGAGCGATCTCCTACACTGGCCGTACACCACTGGTGATCGTCGAGGGGACACTGAATAGTGCACGGTACATCCAAACCGTCATCGAACCCATCGTTCTACCATTCCTAGACCGGCAAGGGAACCTGCTGTTCCAACAGGACAATGCACGTCCGCATGTATCCCGTGCCACCCAACGTGCTCTAGAAGGTGTAAGTCAACTACCCTGTCCAGCAAGATCTCCGGATCTGTCCCCCATTGAGCATGTTTGGGACTGGATGAAGCGTCGTCTCACGCGGTCTGCACGTCCAGCACGAACGCTGGTCCAACTGAGGCGCAGGTGGAAATGGCATGGCAAGCCGTTCCACAGGACTACATCCAGCATCTCTACGATCGTCTCCATGGGAGAATAGCAGCTTGCATTGCTGCGAAAGGAGGATATACACTGTACTAGTGCCGACATTGTGCATGCTCTGTTGCCTGTGTCTAAGTGCCTGTGGTTCTGTCAGTGTGATCATGTGATGTATCTGACCCCAGGAATGTGTCAATAAAGTTTCCCCTTCCTGGGACAATGAATTCACGGTGTTCTTATTTCAATTTCCAGGAGTGTGGTTATCGTGTGGAATTGGAATTGACCAGCAAGATATATGGAATGAAATGTGTGAAGGTACACGTTATTGTTAGTTCATGCTATCGGCGATAATTTAGTGAAATCGGCCACAAACGTCAGGTACCTAGGAGTATCTGTCTAGAACGATTTATGATTAGACTACTATATAATTCTAACCACAAGGAACGTCGATACTAGGATCAGATTACTCGGAAGAATCGTATTGTAGGGTAACTCATATCCGAAAGTATCTGGATACGGAACATTCATACGATCGGTTCCAGAATAGATTTTGGTACTCTCAGTCTCTTGCTATGTTGTGAGAGGAGAGATGATTCAAAGTACATTATGCGTCGTTAACTGTTAATTTAGTCAGTGTAGTAGGTTGTACATCCCTGAGAGACTTCCTCACAACAATCTGAACGTCAGGTATTGTTGTTGAATTAAAAAAATAATGTGATTGCTTTTTCATAGGAGGAAAATATCGACCAGGCAAGTGCATGCAGGACAAGTATTTGTGGAGAGAAATACTGCTAGGTAGTGGTTGGGTGGGGGGACAGCAATGGGTGCGTCACAATACTGCTCCTCGAGTGGGATTTAAGAGTCCTGTTGACCTATCGCGCCTTAACGCCAGAATTTGCGAAAATCTGAGTCAATGAACCACAAGTCTGAATTTAACGTGTTCCTAAATTCGCATCGAATGGGCAATGTGAGCAGGTCTCCTACGATGACGTCTGGAAAGGTTCATCGTGTTTTCAACTCTGCGATATTGTAAGGTACTTCAACAACAAAAGTAGTGACGAGGAGGGGAAGGGTTCCTGACTGACTAACACAAACCTTCTTTGTGCTGGCTATTCAGGAAATAAATCTCTCTACCAATCATGGCTCAAAAGATGCAGCTTGCCTGTCAGCAGTTCAGTTCGGACTCAGAATAGATTCGACTCGGATACATCACAAACTTGGTAAAATGTGTACAAATTATCTCGTACCATTGAATTGGTTTTCTCAAGTAAGGAACAGTTCATGGCCTGGAAACTTTTGGGTGCGTTGTAGTAGATGAGGGAGAGAAAAGTGTCTGAGCAAAATTAAATAGGGACATGCACTGATTAGCTAAGGCGTTATGATCACTACTGGGTACTGCGAGACTGACCGTTAACTGATTTCATTACAGGCACCATAAGTAAAGTATATAAGTGAAACAGAGATTAACGGAGATTCAGTTAAGCGACGATACTGGTTGAAAGTTGGGAAACCGACAGACATTAGCTACCACGACAAAGGGCAGATTCCCATGGATAGACGGCTAGAAACGAGCATCTCGGAAACGGCAAAGCTTGTAGGCAGTTCTGTTGCAACAGTGGTGAGGATCTTTTGAAATTGGTTGATAAATGCTGAGGAGTAGGTTACTAGGTTTTGGACATCTATTTATGGAAGGATAGGAACAGAGCAATCAGTCGCCATTCCACTGGTAGGTTTTTGATTTGGGAAAGGGAACCAAACAGCTAGGCCATAGGTCTCATCGAATTAGAGGAGGATGGGGAAGGAAGTCGCCGGTGCCCTTTCAAAGCAACCATCCCAGCGTTTGCCTGAAGCAAATTAGGGAAATCATGGAAAATGTAAATCAGGTTGGCCGGAAGCGGGTTTCGACCCCCGTCCTCCCGAATGCGAGTCTAGTGTGCTAACCACTGCACCACCTCACTCGATCCAGTGATTTTCTATTACACTTTTATTTCCAGATTTCATCTACAAATACTCATCCTCTCAGTTTCCGTCTGCCTATAAAGCAGTAAAGGCAGGTGGTGACATGTACTGTTGCGAATTGTTGGATGGTAATTTACTCAAATGCTCTGAAGATGACTATTTATAGCTGAATCTGGATATGTAATTATCATCAGCATCATTTAAGACTGATTATGCCTTTCAGCGTTCAATCTGGAGCATAGTCCCCCTTATAAAATTCCTCCATGATCCGCTATTCAGTGCTAACATTGGTTCCTCTTCTGATGTTAGGCCTATTACTTCAAAATCATTCTTAACCCAATCCAGGTACCTTCTCCTTGGTCTACCCCGACTCCTCCTACCCTCTACTGCTGAACCCATGAGTCTCAGAGGTAACCTTGCTTCTACCACGCGTGTAACATGACCCCACCATCTAAGCCTGTTCGCCCTGACTGCTACATCTATAGAGTTCATTCACAGTTTTTCTTTGATTTCCTCATTGTGGACACCCTCCTGCCATTGTTACCATCCACTAGTACCTGCAATCATCCTAGCTACTTTCATATCCGTAACCTCAACCTTATTGATAAGGTAACCTGAATCCACCCAGCTTTCGCTCCCATACAACAAAGTTGGCCGAAAGATTGAACGGTGCACAGATAACTTAGTCTTGGTACTGACTTCCTTCTTGCAGAAGAGAGTAGATCGTAGCTGAGCGCTCACTGAATTAGCTCTGCTACACCTCGCTTCTAGTTCATTCACTATGTTGCCATCCTGTGAGAATATGCATCCTAAGTACTTGAAACCGTCCACCTGTTCTTTGTTCCTCCTATTTGGCACTCAATCCGTTTAAATCTCTTTCCCACTGACATTACTTTCGTTTTGGAGATGCTAATCTTCATACCATAGCCCTTACATTTCTGATCTAGCTCTGAAATATTTCTTTGCAAACTCTCAATCGAATATTCCATCACAACTAAGTCATCCGCATATGCGAGACTGCTTATTTTGTGTTCACATATCTTAATCTCACCCACCAACAGTGGAGACAGGTTGCAGCCTTGTCTTGCCCCTGAAACTACTCTGAACCATGAACTCAAATTACTGTTAACTCTAACTGCTGTCTGAGTATCTATGTGAAGACCTTTAATTTCTTACAAAAGTTTGCCTTCTATTCCATAATCTCGTAGAACAGACAATAATTCCTCCTAGGAACCCGGTCATATGCCTTTTCTAGATATATAAACCACAGACACAATTCCCTGTTCCACTCGTAATACTTTTCCATTATTTGCCGTAAGCTAAAGATCTGGTCCTGACAACCTCTAAGAGGCCTAAAACCACACTGATTTTCATCCAGTTTGTGCTCAACTAATACTCGCACTTTCATTTCAACACTACCTGAGAAGATTTTACCCACAACGCTGATTAAAAAGATACCTCTGTAGTAGTTACAATCTTTTCTGTTTCCATGTTTATAGATTGGTGTGAATACTGCTTTCGTCCAGTCTGATGGAACCTGTCCCGACTCCCACGACATTTCAATTATCCTGTGTAGGCATTTAAGACCTGACATTCCACTGTATTTGATGAGTTCCGACTTAATTTCATCCACCCCAGCCGCTTTATTGCACTGCAATCTATTGACCATTTTCTCCACTTCCTGAAATGTGATCCTATTTCCATCATCATTCCTGTCCCATTGTACATCGAAATCTGAAACATTACTGATCGTATTTTACCTACATTGAGCAACTCTTCAAAGTATTCCCTCCATCTGCCCAAGGCATCAACAGGATTCACCAGCAGTTTTCCTGACCTGTCCAAAATACTTGTCATTTCCTTCTTACCTTCCTTTCGAAGACTGCTAATTACACTCCAGAATGGTTTTCCAGCAGCTTGACCCATAGTCTCGAACCTGTTTCCAAAGCCTTCCCAAGATTTCTTCTTGGATGCTGCAATTATCTGTTTGGCTTTGTTTCTTTCTTCAACATAATTTTCTCCGTCTACCTGAGTTCTAGTATGTAGCACATTTTGATACTCCTTCTTTTTCCTTTTGCAGGCTGCCTTGACTGTAACATTCCACCAAGCTGTTTGCTTCATCCTACCTTCACACACTACTGTTCCAAGACATTCTTTTGCCACTTCTAGCACTGTGTTCCTGTACCTTGTCCATTCCTTTTCCAATGACTGTAATTGACTACATTCAACTAACTAGTACCTTTCTGAGATCACTGTTATGTACTTGTGCCTGATTTCCCTATCCTGAAGTTTCTCCACTCTTATCCTCCTACATATGGACCTGACCTCCTGCACTTTCGGCCTCACAATACCATATGTAAGAATTTAAAAAAAAAGCGGAAGAGTTGTGACTTAGTGCTGTGTTCCTGTCCTTCCTTAATCAATCTATGATCACTGTGCGCAACAGTTCCTTATAAAACCTGTTGTGCCCAAGTGAAAATACACAATCGTGGGTTCTTGATTGGTCTGGGAGAAGGTGCATCAAACTACAACACATGAAATATTAATTCACGTTATTGCATAAATGAACAAAAGACTCTCTCTGATGCAGATCTTTGCCGTCTGAGTGCTGGATAATTTACAATCGTCGCTGACTGTAAAAAGGTCACTTGATTTATACAATCACAAACTGTTTACTTGAAGTACACTGTTCACATTAACACAAGTACATGTTCGACTGAGACATCGACTAACAGTGCCCTACTTGATGATGGTGAGTGCTGAAGCAAAGGCTGTGAACTGGGCTGAGCTCTTGCATGCTCTATACTGACCTCAGTATGAGGACGCTGCTATGCTGAGAGGGAGACGTGGTTTTTTGGAGCAGCTCCAATACGTCATTGCAGACTGCGACTGCAGTGATCTCTTGCTAACGTGTGTGGCATCGATTCATGTTGCTGACCGCACTGCGACCTCTGAATGGTACCAAAACAAAACATTCAGGTCTGACCCTTGCTCGGTCTGAACAGCAGGATAGGTGGCGACCTATAGCACATCTGACAATTTATTGCAGTGCTGGTCCACTCACTTTTGGAGCACACTGTTCGTTGTGCATTATTGAACGTGGGGCTTCACACCTGATGAGCCGCATGAGAGCACAATTTAATCAAACGACTTTATCAATTAAGATAGCAGCGGATACGAGGTAAACGAGGTTCGAACGTGCACCAATGGTAGGAAGAATTACTTTTCTTATTACGCTACGTCGGTGGTCATGTCTGGATGTACTGTCATCCAGATGAACGGCTGCTTGGAACATCACTGCGCCACGGACTCAGACCTGTCGAGGTAATATTAACATTTTGGTAGATATTCTCAGTTCTTGCTGTCCAGCGTACTTGTTCCATTAAATGAGACTCATTCAAGTGTTACATGGACGATCACGAGCCGAAGTCAGCAGCATGAATCTATGCCATGAATTACTACCACAGGTCTCTTGGCAGAGCTATCATGGAACCTGTGCTAGTTGAAATGGTTCAAATGGCTCTGAGCACTATAAGACTTAACATCTGAGGTCATCAGTCCCCTAAACGTAGAACTACCTAAACGTAACTAACATAAGGACATCACACACATCCATGCCCGTGGCAGGATTTGAAACTGCGACCGTAGAAGCAGCGCGTTCCGGAATGAAGCGCCTAGAACCTCTCGGTCACATCGGCCTGCCATGTCGTAGTAATACATAACTTCGTGACAGCTGTAAACTACGTGGAAACTACTGCGGACCACCTTACTGATTTCATGTGTTTCCCGACGGGGATGACTTCTCTCGATGTCACAAGGCCAGAATTGTGGAACAGTGTTTTGAAGAGCGTGTTAGCGACTGTATGTTGATGTCTTGTCGCAGATCTGAAGTGAGTCACATATAGGACCCATTCAGGAGTCTGGTCCACGTCGACAATCCGCTAGCCCGTAATTTAGAGGAATTTCACGACCAGTGCGAAGATATCTCGTACATACCTTTGGCAAACTGCTGAGGACTTACCTGATCCATACGACGCATAGTCGTTGATGTATTGCTTTTTGTATGTAGACCAACAAGCTAATAGGCTGGAGGCACTATGTTTTGGCTCATTAGCTTGATATTGACTATCGTTAGTGATTTGTCTTACCTTTATTTATTCTGGGTTGGAAACCTGTTGGCAGCCTTGGCAATTTGTTAGTTCCGGCTGATGTTATCTGAGATGCTATATTTGGTGTCTTAAGTGCCTCTGTTGTGGGACAGCTCACAGAGGCGAATGTATAATTGAGTTTCAATTGTCTTTCAAAAATACACAGCAAATCCTGGTCGACTGGCATCCGTTGGTCGCGGAATCCACATACGCCAGCGCAACACGTTCATACTACTGATTTACACGTTTGCAAATGTCTCCCAAAATGACCACTACGATGGAGCTAGAGAAATTGTGCTAGATTTAGTGTATACAGTGTTTCAAGCAAGCGGCAACCGGCGAAGGAGGAGGAGATTAGTGTTTAACGTCCCGTCGACAGCGAGGTCATTAGAGACGGAGCACAAGCTAGGATTAGGGAAGGATGGGGAAGGAAATCGGCCGTGCCCTTTCGAAGGAACCATCCCGGCATTTGCCTGAAGTGACGTAGGTAAATCACGGAAAACCTAAATCAGGATGGCCGGAAGCGGGATTGAACCGTCGTCCTCCCGAATGCGAGTCCAGTGTGCTAACCACTGCGCCACTTAGCTCGGTAAAAAAATGCGAAGGGTGAACATGATTGTAGCATACTCTCCGTATTCCATACAGTGGTTTGTGGAATACAGATGTAGATGAGTCACCTCAAGATTTCTTCGCTCACGGATTTTGTTAAAAACTCGTTGCTGTTATTAACGATACAGGTAAGCAGGTCTGGGTAGCGCGTGCAGTCTGTTTGCCGCATTAGCGCATGTACCCCAGGTGACATAGCTCCCCATATCGGTCCTCACAGATGGTCAGCTCCTGGCAAGTAAATCAGTGTTTATAAGGAACGTGCCTTATCGTCCAACGTCACACTTCCGGAAGGGGCCAGTATCCACGTGCTATTGGGCCGTGCGATTCGCGAGTGTATTATAGCGACGCATTATTTCGTAGACTTCCTCCGAAATGTATGTAGACGGATGCAAGTTATTTCACTGCAGTACTGCAGATATATTAGCTGTATGAGGGTCGACAGCCTCAGTTTTGCACTCGAGAAAGAAAATAGTCATGTTTTCTGTTCCATTAGTCAGTGCCCGTAGCCACCCAGCTACTTTAAGAAGTCTCTCAGATCCGACCACTGAATTGGAAAACGAGCACCGAAGACTACCACTACACCGTATCTATCCGGTATATAATATCTTCTCCACGAAGAGAACTGGATAACATCCTAAACCAGAAAGAGAGAAAGACAATTACGAAGGTACCAAAAATTTCCACTGGAGAAAATAGAGTTAATCGTCTTCTATAAAACATCACCGAATCTGTGTCATTGTTATGACATGCTAAATCCAGCAAGCTGATGTTTCCACGTTCTAATACAAGTCATGTGTCCACCTAGCTAATGCCCACTCATTCAGTTGCTCCCTTTTCCACAAAGCGGAAGATAATTATATTGGTTGCGTGGGATCATTCACGCCTACTTTGCTCCCGCAACATCCACTTCGGCACCATAGGGTCCACAATTCCCAACTAAACTTCGCGAAGGTTGCTGGCTGAGGTATAAAACTACACGAAATCACTTTCACCTGCAGATATTTTAGTGAATCAGCCTCCGTGGAAGAATGTAATCCCTTCAATTGTCCATTTCCTGTAACAATATTAGCACTTGATGTAAGGTGCTCCTTGCATCTTCCAACTATTCCATAATATGCAGTTGTAATGGTTGTGAATGCAGAAATTTGGTGGCTGAGGACAGTGCGGTGCACTGTACAAAATTACATCAATATTTACGTCATGTGTATACTAACAAATGTTACACGTCGTATGATTTTAGGTAGCTCAGGATATCCAACTACAAGTGGCAAGAGCAAGCCAGTAATGCTTGTTTTCCCTGTCAGGTGCTGATAAGTGCACGTGTGGACTTAAATCGATTAGTCTACTTACTGGTGCAGCCATGGCCATGCTAGAAGCCAGAAAAAACCAACACGCATATATATATATATATATATATATATATATATATATATATATATATATATATATATATATATATTTTTTTTTATTTTATTTATTTTTTTTTTTTTTTTTTTTGTCATCAGCCTACTGACTGGTTTGATGCGGCCGGCCACATATCCCTTTCCTGTGCTAACCTCTTCATCTCAGAGTAGCACTTCCAACATACGTCCTCAATTATTTGCTTGACATATTCCACTCTCTGTCTTCCTCTACAGTTTTTGCCCTCTACAGCTCCCTCTAGTACCATGGAAGTCATTCCCTCATGTCTTAGCGGATGTCCTATCATCCTGTCCCTTCTCCTTATCAGTGTTTTCCACATATTCCTTTCCTCTCCGATTCTGCGTAGAGCCTCCTCATTCCTTACCTTATCAGTCCACCTAATTTTCAACATTCGTCTATAGCACCACATCTCAAATGCTTCGATACTCTTCTGTTCCGGTTTTCCCACAGTCCATGTTTCACTACCATACAATGCTGTACTCCAGACGTACATCCTTAGAAATTTCTTCCTCAAATCAAGGCCGGTATTTGATATTAGTAGACTTCTCTTGGCCAGAAATGCCTTTTTTGCCACAGCGAGTCTGCTTTTGATGTCCTCCTTTCTCCGTCCGTCATTGGTTATTTTACTGCCTAGGTAGCAGAATTCCTTAACTTCATTGACTTCGTGACCATCAATCCTGATGTTAAGTTTCTCGCTGTTCTCATTTCTACTACTTCTCATTACCTTCGTCTTTCTCCGATTTACTCTCAAGCCATACTGTGTACTCATTAGACTGTCATTCCGTTCAGCAGATCATTTAATTCTTCTTCACTTTCACTCAGGATAGCAATGTCATCAGCGAATCGTATCATTGATATCCTTTCACCTTGTATTTTAATTCCACTCCTGAACCTTTCTTTTATTTCCATCATTGCTTCCTCGATGTACAGATTGAAGAGTAGGGGCGAAAGGCTACAGCCTTGTCTTACACCCTTCTTAATACGAGCACTTCGTTCTTGATCGTCCACTCTTATTATTCCCTGTTGGTTGTTGTACATATTGTATATGACCCATCTCTCCCTATAGCTTACCCCTACTTTTTTCAGAATCTCGAACAGCTTACACCATTTTATATTGTCGAACGCTTTTTCCAGGTCGACAAATCCTATGAAAGTGTCTTGATTTTTCTTTAGCCTTGCTTCCATTATTAGCCGTAACGTCAGAATTGCCTCTCTCGTCCCTTTACTTTTCCTAAAGCCAAACTGATCGTCACCTAGCGCATTCTCAATTTTCTTTTCCATTCTTCTGTATATTATTCTTGTAAGCAGCTTCGATGCATGAGCTGTTAAGCTGATTGTGCGATAATTCTCGCACTTATCAGCTCTTTCCGTCGTCGGAATTCTGTGGATGATGCTTTTCCGAAAGTCAGATGGTATGTCACCAGACTCATATATTCTACACACCGACGTGAAAAGTCGTTTTGTTGCCACTTCCGCCAATGATTTTAGATTTTATGATGGAATGTTATCTATCCCTTCTGCCTTATTTGACCGTAAGTCCTCCAAAGCTCTTTTAAATTCCGGTTCTAATACTGGATCCCCTATCTCTTCTAAATCGACTCCTGTTTCTTCTTCTATCACATCAGACAAATCTTCAACCTCATAGAGGCTTTCAATGTATTCCAAAGGTTGTTTTGACTTTCCTGTATGCTGAGTCTGTCCTTCCGACAGTCATAACATTTTCGATGTCTTCACATGGTTTCTTCGCAGCTACCTTCTTTGTACCTATGTTTTCATTCCCACTCCTTCCCAACTTCTGTGACGGCCCTTTATAGAGATGTCCATTCTTCTTCAACTGTACTGCCTACTGCGCTATTCCTTATTGCTGTATCTATAGCGTTAGAGAACTTCAAACGTATCTCGTCATTCCTTAGTACTCCCGTATATATATATCACGATCAGAGTTCTCAAGCAAACTTCGTCCCAAGGTTCCCATGTACATTGGTACCTTTAACATTCAGACACTAATTCAACCTGGAAAACTACACAACTTGGTAACAGAGCTAGACCAACAAAAAATTAAGATCTTAGCGCTACAAGAAACTAGATTCACGGATGAAAATGCAATAGACTATGGAAACTATCGCATCTTCAAGAGCATGACTGACAAACGAATTGCCAATGGTACGCCACTCCTGGGCATGGCATTTGCGGTGCACAGAAATATATTAGGCTCAATTAGAGAGGTCTCTTCCATAAATAATCGCCTCATGACCATGTGTATCCAGTGCGCCAACAAGAAATACACATTGATAAATGTTCATGCACCCACAAACATAGACAACAAAAAACGCCAAAACAAACTGAAAAATTCTGGACTTAACTTGAAGATGTCATGGCCAAAATTCCCCGGGATGATATCAAAATCTTAATGGGAGATTTCAATGCACAAATTGGCAGAGAGAAAGAACACCAAAAAAACTGTAGGAAAATATCCAGCACACAGATTCACCAACAGAAACGGACTGAGATTTATTGAACTATGCCAACAAAATAATCTAAAAATAACGTCTACATCTTTGAGAACAAAACCTAGAAAACAAAAGACCTGGAGGTCCCCCATACAAGAGATCGGCGAATATCAGATTGACCACATTGCCATCTCCTATTTCGTACAGAAAGAGATCCATGATGTCCAAGTCCGCAGAGGGGCGAACATTGACACAGACCACTACTTAACACGCATTAAAGTGAAATTCACCCCAAAAAAATTCATTCCGAAGAAAACACACATGATGAAATTTGACACACGAACAATCAAAGAAATCAATCTGAAGGAGGAGTGGGAAAAGCAACCAGCTGACTCTTGGGAAAAATTTCGAACAAAAATTACAAAGAAGGCAAAAGAACTCATCCCATTGAAAAAGAACACAAAACACCCCTGGTGGGACTCTGGATGTGAAAAAGCGCTGGAAGAAAGAAAAAAAGCCTTTCTGAAGTATAACAGTAAAAAATCCCCAGAAAATCTAGATCACTTCCACAACACCAGAAGACAAGTGGCAAAAACAATCAGACAAGTCAAGAGGAAGTACCTCAAGGAACAGTGTGAGTCTATTGAAGTAAATTTCCGTAACTATAATGTACGAGACTTCTATAAGACCTTTGCTGGGAGAATCAATGGATACGGCTCACGAAATCTATGTTTCAGAAAACCAGATGGAAAACTAGCGCTCACAAATCGGGAAAATTGTGAGGAGCTGGCAAGATACTTTTCCGGACTCCTCAATTGCCCTGAACCTTCTTCAAGATTCCCTCAAGAAACTGCTATCTACACAAACCCAGAATCCCCACCACCTACACTAGAGGAGATCCAAAGACATATTCATAGACTGAAAAACAACAAATTCCCTCAAAGAGCTCACTCAAATCATCACAGACATTTGGCAGACAGAAAAACTACCAGCAGATTGGAAATGCGCCCTAATTCATCCACTGCATAAAAAGGGGGACATGGCAGATATAAACAACTATCGAGGAATCTCCCTTCTCCAAGTCACTTATAAAATCCTCTCAGCATGTCTTCTTCAACGAACACAAGAACAACTCGAACACAGTATTGGTGAATACCAAGCTGGCTTTCGCCCTCACCGATCCTGTGCAGAACAAATTTTCAATTTGAAGACAACACTAAAATACAAAGCAGTCAGAAACAGTCCGATCATTTGTTCCTTTGTTGATTTCGCAAAGGCTTATGATTCAATCGATAGGCAATCTCTCTTTATTATCCTTGAGGAGCTAAGACTCGATCCGAAAACCCTAAACCTTATCAAAGGAACGCTCACAAACACAACTTCTAAGATAAAATTCCTGGGTGAAATATCAGAGCCCTTCCTGACCAAAACCGGCGTCAGACAAGGTGACGGCTTGTCTCCACTCCTCTTCAACCTTGTCTTAGACAAAGTCATCCGAGAATGGGAAAAAGAACTGAAGAATCAAAGTTACTGGAAGCCTATACAACTAGGAAGATCTAAAGATGGTATTAAAATTTCATGCTTGGCATTTGCAGATGACGTGGCCATTCTAGCAGAAAACGAGACCACAGCAATTAAACAGATAGACATTCTCAAAGAATGCGCCGAAAAATTTGGGCTACAAATTTCCTTCCAAAAAACCAAATTCATCTGCTCAAAATTTGAAACTCAAAAACTGACTACAAAATATGGACAAATTGAGAGAGTTCCATTCTTTAAATAGGCGAGGTCCTAGAACCCACCGGGGGAGAGAAAACTGCACAAAAAGTTCGACTGCAAAAACTGAAAAGAGCATACTGGAAAACCCACAACATCTACAATAAAAAGTGTCTCTCCATTCACTCAAAAATACGACGCTACAATACAGTAATCAAGCCCGAAGCACTATATGCCAGCGAAACACTCACACTCCATAGAAAAGGCGACCTGGAAGGCATCCTGAAAGAGGAACGCAAAATTATCAGAAAGATTCTTGGCCCAAAAAGAACGGAAGATGGATATAGGTTACAGTCTCGGAAAACTACAGAAAAATTATCTAACCTCGCCGCAGACATCCGGAAAAGAAGACTAAAATTTTTCGGTCATATCCACAGACTCCCAACACCCAGACTCTCCCACAAAATTTTAATATACATTGAAAAATTGAAAACCATACCCTGGATGCAAGAAACCAAAACAGATCTAGCAAATGCACAAATAAATTCTTCAAAAGTTATAAACAGAAATGTATACAGGCAAAAAATCAATAGTTGGAAAGTACAACCCGAGAATGAAGTTTGCAAGAGACAGGGGACAAAATGGACAGAGGAAAGAAAGAGAATTCATGGGGAAAGAATGAGAGAAGTTTGGAGAATTAAAAAATTGAATCGGAAAAGCTTTGCGTGATCCGTATGGGTCCAGTCGCACATAATAATAATAATAATAATAATATATATATATATATATATATATATATATATATATATATATATATATATATATATATGTGTGTGTGTGTGTGTGTGTTTGTGTGTGTGTGTATCCACGCCTGTATGTAGATACCGGTAGGACAAAAAGTTCAAATATTTACTTTTAAATCGTAAATGAAATTGAAACGTCCCCTTTGAACAAATATACATGACTGTGCCCAAACTGACACACAATATTTTTAGCGCAACGGAATCTGATTTTCAATAATCCCTACAAAAGAATGGCCCTGACTAACATTAAACTATACCTTTCAAAAATCACTTACCTCACAAAAATCTTCGTTACTCGAACTACTGCAGTACAGCGGGCGCCACTACTGCAAGCTAAATAAAAGATTCAAACTACTGAAGGCACTAACTACTGATAGGCATAGTTAGCAAATGAAAGATTCTGATAGAGAACAATCGATGTATTTACCTTAATAGTGTTCAAAAGTCATAATATATATAGCAGTTCATGACATCCAGTCTTACAAATGTATTGTCTCTGATGGACACACGTCCAGATCATCGGCTCTCAAATTTCTGCCATCTCTCTCCCCACATCCACCACTGCTGGCAGACAATAATGCAAACTAGCCACAGACTGCACACAGCACAGCCAGTGATTTTCATACAGTGCGCTACGTGGCGTTACCAATATAAAAACGTAAACAGCCCACTTACATAGCCCCCATGCTCCCCACAAAAATTTTTTCAAATTGTTTTGGACACTGGCCAATACAGATTTGAAACAATTTTTCATAATCATAATTACAATAACAAAGAAATCAAATGCACACACTTATTGATACAATGTTGGTCAAAAGCTAAAATTTTCTCACAGTCCATTAAGACAGTCCTGATCATTCATCCTAATAGTAATTACAGTGTTTTTCACAAAGTCTCATTAGTAAAAGAAATTGCACACAGAAGTAGTGGATTTCCATGCAGTCTTGAAGAAGTAGTGTTGTCCTTCCAATGGAAAGACAGTGCTGACTCTTGACATGCAGACAGGTAATGGGCCACAACAGAGCAAACCCACAGCAGAGTCATTCGAAGTTTTGAAGAATTTTGGTAGGTAGGTCATCACAGAGCAGACCCACTGTAGTTGTAGTAGAGATTATGGTATTGGTTTACCACCAGAGGTGCAGGCCTACTGCAGTCATTGTAGAAATAATGGTATTGGTGAGTCATCAAAGGTGTAGACCCACTTCAGTCCTTGTAGAGATTATGGTATTGGTTGGCCACCAGAGGTGTAGACCCACTGCAGTCCTTGCAGAGACGGCCACCAGCCATCTGTTGCGACTGTGCAGATGCAGAATCACCATCGAAGAGTCTTGCGGGCAATATAGCAATTCCATAAACCACCACTTGTGCACTCATGAAGTTTTTTTTCTAATTGCCCTTAGAACCAGCAATGCTGTTAACCAGTCCCTCGCTGAATTATTAACACACGTCCAAACACTAACAGTCCCAACTGCTCACATACTGTGCCTATATTATGACCAACAGAAACGTGTGCAGTGAAATGACACTTAATTTGAAGAACTGGTGTCGATACAATTATAAATTTACAACATAAGAATACAATTACAAAGGTACAAAATACATTATTAAAGAACATAACAATACAGATAACATTTGTATTTATAGGGGCCTTACAAAGAATAGAAATAAACATATGCATCAGTGTTACAGGAATTATGACATAAGTAAATACATAAAAGGCGCGAATAACTTTCAAAACTTCAACTTCACACATGAGCATTAAAACAAAACAGAACAAATAATGTCTAAACATCTTTACAAAGTAAATAACGTATTATCAGAAAAATTCTACAACGTAACTCTCATCAGAAAACACATAAAGACAGGAATAACACAAATACCCAAGGGTACACATACACATAGTGGGATAACACAAGGAAACGACACAGTTTGTTTTACTGCAGTATTTTGCAAACAAAACTTTCTTTACTTCTCGGAGATCTCCCTTCGTTCTTCATTATTTCCAAAAAGTCCTATCTATACATGCTTTCTGTACTTTTTTCGTATAACTTCTCAATGCATTTCTTCCAATTCATCGCAGCTCATTCTCCTATATAGTCTACCCCCTTTTAAGCTAACTTAAATCTACTGAGCTCAGATGCATAAACTAAGGGACGAGGCAATGCAGCAGTGCAAAACAATTAATACAAACAGCAATGACAAAAAATGCAAATTGGCAAAGCAAGCAGCAGTATATATAAATTATCAAAGCAATTGCAATATTTCAACTAATATAAGGCAATGAGCAGCAAACAAGAAATATAAATCAGTAGTAAAACTGCCTTAACAGAGTAATACAAAGTCAAATTCATTAACACTATGCCTGACAAACAGCAGCAGCAAATGCTATAACTTATAAATAAACATGACAAAGCTCGAGCAGAAAAAATATTACAGTAAAATGGCCATGTTTAATACCTATGTCACATCTTAACACTAGAGTAATGCATCATGATATCTTACTCTACCAAAAGAATTACCAAGTAGTTGAAAAGAAAATTATGTTGCAGTTACTGTTACTAATCCCTTCTTATTGTTTTTTCCATTCCAAGTGCTCCTTTTTCGAAGAATATGGATCATAAAATTATTATTTAATAGATCTGTTGGCAGAAAGTGTTCACATTAGCAAATGCACTTAATTTTATTTTATAAAACCAATGCTGCAACACAGCTGGAGACCAGATATTAAACAAAATGAGCAATCTCTCAACTAGAAAGACAATAGATGTAAAATGTTTCTCATAATTTCATTAGGCATTTTAGTAAATATCATAAATTAAGAGCTCCACAGTGTAATCATACGTTTTCAAGTTTGAGCGTGTCGTATTTGCGATGATTTTGACAAAGAAATGTCAATAGCGAGGATAATGGCTTCCTTTTTTCTCCACCTGTGCCTCTGAAAGGCACACACTAATGGCTTTTTTCCAGGCGACTGTCGTGCAGCTGGGTGCCCACGACGCATTACGTGAAGGTGGTCACTTAACTTTCTTACCAAAATATTTACGACACCAGTTTTCACTACAGTGACAGTCTCATATAAAAATTTCACAGGTCGAGAATTTGTGTTGCAAATCTGTAGAAACAAAATCCTGTAAATATAACAGTGTCCAAAAAATTTTCGCCAGCGTAGTGATACATTCACACATATACACACATTTCATAACTCTTAAAGTACGATTCTCGGTTTCCAACATCCTTTTTCACAGACCAGAGTCCCTAACCACTACTCATTATTCCTTGCTTTGTTACACGTATACATATTTGTAGACACTTCTTCAATATTTCATCATAATAAGTACATAGCGTAATCAAATTCGTCATATAGCATCAGCCTATTGATCATACACATACCGCAACAGCGTAATACACATTGTCATCATAACATCATAAAACCTCAGCCAAATCTTTAAATCGTCGTAGCTTCCTCCAATAATTTCAAAACCCAAAAAGAATTCTCAGCTCATTTCAGTAGTGTCATCTACCTCAAACATACTTTAAAAACCATGATCCCATACCAAATACATCATTCAAAGCTCTCATAGTATCACAATGGTTCCGGAAAAATATGAACATTTCACAAAGTACAGACAAAATACAATTTCATAAATGTGAAGTTATCCAACTGTGTAATTACGTAAACATCTGTCACTGATGTAGTAAAATAAATATTTGTCTCTCTTAGTTAAATGATCACATAGCTGTGTAATTCTGAGTTAGAGAAATATGGTACTGATATGTAAAGTTGTATAAGCAAATACCAAATTAGCTAGGGCTCCTTGTGCTTGCCACACACATGGTACACAAAATAAGCATGTACACCCCGAGAATTAATGTAATTATACCCTCAGGTGTTACAGATTACAGCAATGGAATGAAATATATCACGGAAATTCTTTGTATCATTGTACTTTAAACATCTTTAAAAATAAATCTTTTAAGTATAAAATTAATCACTCAAATACGTGTACTGTAGCGCTAAACTGTGCATCTTGTTGTAAGATAATCTCTGTGGAAGTGTTGTAGTTATTGTCCTCCGAAAGCTGAGTTCTGCATGATAAACAAAAGTGAAATGCTTTGCGTATAGATATCTTACTTATTACGCTTATTGCCGTGATGAAGAAAGTACTGTGCTGTAACGTATTGTTGTGCTACGGAGAAGGCTGTCTGATTGTAGCTATACCACAAAAGTTACTACTAAAACATGTTTTCCTTTCCAGAAGAGTTCAGAAAAACTGTTCAGATATAAAGCAGATACAGCACAAAAGCAACATAAATTGTGTCACACATTAGTAGCGTCGTGATATAATCGTGTAGCTGTCAAGGAAACCAAATACTAAGTCATCGGTAATCTCACATAAAGTACTTCAAATAAAGAATGTCTTTTCAAGTAAACCAAAATATTGCATTAAAATCTCATTAGCAGTACCTGTATATGTTCTAAGTATGTAAGCCTTACAGTCGTTACATAATCGTGCAACTAACAAGCAAGAATGTACACACACAATAACACTGTGTCATCTGTTCACTATAACAATGCACTCGTAAATACTGTCTAAATATGTTCCCTAGGTTCTAGACTGGATAGTTAACTTCAAAACATTGTTGCATGTTAACAGTTTCTAAGTGTGACAAAGAGTACCAGTAACGTAAAGTGAAAAATTTTATAGCAAAGACTAAGTTAAAAAGCAGATTATCACTCAATAATCGGTTTTACATGTGAAATATGGTGTAGACCTCTACTCTTCCTACTACGCAGAATTTCAGTTTCAAGGCAATTATCATGTGGTATACGTCAGTAAGGAATGCTAAAATTTTTCTCAAAGTTATCGTCTATGTTATTTTTCGCTGATCCAGCCGGCGCACGTGGCTGCCTGCGGTGCGAGTCATTGTCTGTCTCTTTGTTGGCATGCGTCGTTATTAGGATTAGGAGACCTAACTTCTACAAATTCACCTTGACGAGAAGGCCCTGCCCTGTTTGATCGCGCCAGTTCTTGTGAAATTCAGGTCTGTCGTAATGATTATATCGTCTGTCGTCATGTCAGTAGATTCCATACTTTCTTTCTTGTCGGTCACGTGCTGGAGAATTTCTTCCTGAATCGTAACTGCGCGCTGAACTGTTGCGTCTGAAGTTATTCTGTCTCCTTTGTTAATAATTGTTTTGGTTCCCATATTGTCTGTTTCTATAATTACCTCTGTCATATTCATTACTACGGAAATGCGATCTTTCTCTGTAACTATTATTCTGCCAACAGTTGTCATACGGGTGGTGTCTGTTTTGTTCACGATTTGCGCTGTAAGAATAGCCTTGTTGTGTCCAGTTATTATTTCTTTCATCGCGGAATTGCGACGAATGTGACCCGTAATTGTTATGTTCCTCTTTTCACGTTCTGCGATTGTCAGTTTCAATTTATAATTCTTGTAAGAGTCTCTGAAAAGCTTCAATGTCGTCTTTGCAACGTCCTGCCAAAATAATATGTCGTAAATGTTCAGGTAATTTGATTAAGCAAATGTGGATGAGTTCTGAGGGGCTGTATGGGTTTGACAGGTACTGATTCTTGAGCAACATGTCTTCAAAATATTTCACAAGACTGGAGAATTCAGATTGCTCGAAATGTTTCATCATTATGATAATATGTTTTACTCGGGCTTGTGTAGCTTGAGACCAATACGCTGAGAGGAAGGCATGATAAAATTCTCCTTCACTGTGACAATCGTGAATGACCGATCGCATTCTATCACCTGGTTCATTCTTTAAGTAGCCACACATAAATTCTAATCTGTGCTCTAATGACCAGTTGGGAGGAAAACAATGAGAGAATTGATGGAGACACGCTTGTGGATGATTGTCGTTGCCAGAATTCTTAACTGTTTTGAATTTATGTGTAGTAAAAGTCGGTCATTGTTACGTCGTTTCGGCGGTTCCATCTCAAAATTCGGTGTACCTTGCCAATTTCTTTCATAATTTCCGAAGTGCCCTTTGTTTATATTTTGTGGTTGTTCCGTATTTCTATGTCCCTCTTCCCATATTGGAGCGTGAGTGTCCTCTGAAATACGTAATTCTTGTATTACCTGTGTCAGCTGATCTTGTACTTCCTGGATTTCTCTTTTGTGTAGCGTATTAATTTGATTCTAATTTTGTTTGCACCTCCTAATTTGTTCGCACTCTTCTGTGTCATTAAAGACTACCGGTTTTGTGTCATTCATATTATCATTTACCTTCGTAGATAAATTGTTTAGCTGATCTGAAAGTTGAACTACTTTCTGTGATAATGAACTAATTTCCTCCGTGTGTCTTTCTGAACCAATTTTCAGAGTATCTACTGTGCCCTTTAAGTTTTCCTGAGTTTTTGAAAGTTGCGTAACCGAATCGGTAGATGCAACTGAGTCAATTATAGCTTGCACGGTCTCATGATTTTCATGAACAATAGTTTGCAGTTCTTTTATGTCTGCTTCGTGATTCTGTAATGCATTTTCATGCCGCGAAAAAATAGGTTTAAAATGCTCACAAATTTGTGGTTTTACGACATTACAGACTTTTTGACATTTCGATTCAATGTTATGTAACTCAGTAGTTAAATCTTCACGTGTTTGTTCAAGCATGGTGTCTAACTTCCGAAGATTTTGTTCCATTGTGTCTAACTTTTGAAGCTGTAACTGTGTTTGTCTCTGATTTTGTTCCATTTGTTGCATTAATCGCAATAATAATGTATTAGTGTCTGGAATCTGTTCCTCTATGCTTTTTGGCAGTGCATTTTCACCGGCAACATTCACATTCTGACAAGCAGAAAATGTGTGTTGACTCATCTGAGGAAACGGTGAGAACCCAAAACCTGAGTCTACAGTATTTGCAATATTGTGTTCTGTCATTCCCGATTCCTGAGGCGAGCTGTTGCCGACCGATCGATCGATAATGCTTCCCTGTTCACTACCTGTTTCACTGTCTACACCGTTATTTGACGCCCGCTCCATTTCCCTATGCACAATTACCAAATTACTACTTTGAATGACTGTTAATTCATTACACAGTGGTGCTGGTAAGTCACGCTCGTCGCCACTATTATTTCTCAGTTTACTTTGGAGCCTAGTGTTACGTTTTTCACACGCCATTATTGTCACAATATTTCACACGATAACACAGAAAAGCACAGTTTGAAGAGAAAAAATAAGAGAACACATTAGCATAGCACTGAAAACAATATCTAGTTAATCGCAAGCGCAGCTGCGAAATACTTGGTGCAAATCTACATGCATGCCACAACTGTTTTACTGTACAACAATGGAAGACTACAACTACAAAGGAGATTCTCTCTACAATTACGCGCTAGCAATAAACAAAAGCTACACTAATCACACAAACTACAAGAAAAAATCAGAAGATTCCAGTGAGGTATCCTCGGCTAAGGGTCGACATATGAAACGTCCCCTTTGAACAATTATACATGACTGTGCTTAAACTGACACACAATATTTTTAGCGCAACGGAATCTGACTTTCATTAATCCCTGCAAAAGAATGGCCCTGACTAACATTAAACTATACCTTTCACAAATCACTTACCTCACAAAAATCTTCGTTACTCGAACTACTGCAATACAGCGAGCGCCCCTAACGCCAGCTAAATAAAAGATTCAAACTACTGAAGGCACTAACTACTGATAGGCACAGTTAGCAAATAAAAGATTTTGATAGAGAACAATCAATGTATTTACCTTAATAGTGTTCAAAAGTGATAATATATATAGCAGTTCATGACATCCAGTCTTACAAATGTATTGTCTCTGATGGACACACGTCCAGATCATCGGCTCTCAAATTTCCGCCATCTCTCTCCCCACATCCACCACTGCTGGTGGCTCACCTCTAACTGCAAAACGCTACGCGCTGTTAACATCCAGCTGCCCAACACTACAATGGCAGACAACAATGCATACTAGCCACAGACTGCACACAGCACAGCCAGTGATTGTCATACAGTGCGCTACGTGGCGTTACCAATATAAAAACCTAAACAGCCTACTTACAAAATGTACGCTACTGGTCGTGCAAATTGCTACACCACGAAGATGATGTGCTACAGACGCGAAATTTAACCGACAGGAAGAATATGCTGTGATATGCAAATGATTAGCGTTTCAGTCCATTCACACAAGGTTGGCGCCGGTGGCGACACCCACAACCTGCTGACATGAGGAAAGTTTCAACCGATTTCTCATACACAAACAGCAGTTGACCGGCGTTGCCTGGTGAAACGTTGTTATGATGCCTCATGTAAGGAGGAGAAATGCGTACCATCACGTTTACGACTTTGATAAAGGTCGGATTGTAGCCCATCGCGATTTCGGATAATCGTGTCGCGACATTGCTGCTCGCGTTGGTCGAGATCCAATAACTCTTAGCAGATCATAGAATCGATGAGTTCAGGAGCGTAATACGGAACGCGGTGCTGGATCCCAACGTCCTCGTATCAGTAGCAGTCGAGATGACAGGCATCCTATCTGCATGGCTGTAACGGATCGTGCAGCTACGTCTCGATCCCTGAGTCAACAGACGGGGACGTTTGCAAGACAATAACTATCTGCACCAACAGTTCGACGACGTTTGCAGCAGCATGGACTATCAGCTCGGAGACCATGGCTGCGGTTACCCTTGACGCTGCATCACAGACAGGAGCGCCTGCGATGGTGTAGTCAACGACGAACCTGTATGCACGAATGGTAAAACGTAATTTTTTCGGATGAATCCAGGTTCTGTTTACAGCATCATGATGGTCGCATTCTTGTTTGGCGACATCGCAGTGAATCCACATTGGAAGCGTGTACTCGTCATCGCCATACTGGCGTATCACCTGGCGTGATGGTATGGCGTGCCATTGTTTACACGTCTCGGTCACCTCTTTTTCGCATTAAGGCACTTTGAAGAGTGGACGTTACATTTCAGATGTGTTACGACCCATGGTTCTACCCTTCATTCGATCCCTGCGAAACCCCACATTTCAGCAGGATAATGCACGACCGCATGTTGCAGGTCCTGTACTGACCTTTCTGGATACAGAAAATGTTCGACTGCTGCCCTGGCCAGCACATTCTCCAGATCTCTCACCAATTGATAACGTCTGGTCAATGGTGGCCGAGCAACTGGCTCGTCACAATACGCCAGTCACTACTCTTGATGAACTGTGGTATCGTGTTGAAGTTGCGTGGGCAGCTGTACCTGAACACACCATCCATGCTCTGTTTTACTCAATGCTCAGTCGTATCAAGGCCGTTATTACGGATAGCGGTGGTTATTCTGGGTACTGATTTCTCAGGATCTATGCACCCAAATTGCGTGAAAATGTAATCACATGTCAGTTCTAGTATAATACATTTGTCCAATGAATACCCTTTTATCATCTGCAGTTCTTCTTGGTGTAGCAATTATAATGTCCAGTAGTGTAGAATCAAACGTGTTGATTATTATTTACAAAAACAGGCACAACTGATAGTTATTGATTACAATGCCATTTACCAATAATGGGGAACATTGTTCTGAGTAAACTGTATGTATTTTTTTTGTCTTTTTTTTTTTTTGTCTTGGGCTTTTCATTTGAAAGTACGAAGTTGACCGCCGACTGCGTGGGAGGGAAGTTTAGGAGGTATCCAGTTGGAGCACAGGCAGATGCTCCCACTACTAATATCATCTTCCAACACAGAACGTATTTCTTTTCCCTAACGATGCATCATTTTCAATATACAGGGTGTTTTAAAAGTGATGGTCAATATCAGGGATATGCCAGAGATGATCATTCGAAACGAAAGTCAAGTAAACATGGGTTCTAAAACACATACCTTAAGGGCTGTGGGCAATTCTTGATCTTCGATTCTGTGAAAAAAATCTCTTCTTCTGCAACCTGTTTGCTTTCCATATTTTGGGAAGTGGTTGTATGGACCAAAACTAGAAAGAAATGTCCGGTAAACATGTACGCTAAAATGCATACCTTAAAATATAAGAGGTCTTGTTCATTGGAAGAGTGGTGTATCAAATTAGCGAAGATGAACAAGTGCTCATAGCTCTTAAAGTATGCATTTTTGAGTGCATGTTTACTGGACATTTTTTTCTTGTTTTGGTCCGTACTACCACATCCGAAAACATGGTAAGCAAAGAGCTTGCAGTAGAAGAGATTTGCTTCAAAGTATCTAAGGTCAAGCATTGCTCATGGCTCTTAAGGTACGCATTTTAGAACCCATATTTAGTTTGGTTTTCTGTTACGAATGATGGTTCCGGTCATATCCCTGAATATTGACCATCACTTCCGAAACACCATGTATTTAGTTGTCTCCAGATGAAACAAACTCCCTCTATTAATTAACGTTTTACACCTGGGATTCACAGTCATGTAGAATTTTCTGAAAGAGATCATATTTACGCCAGTGACCGTAACACTTTATTTTACGATTGCAATTTCGGCCTTAAGCCGTTGTCAAGTGCAGCGTCACGGATGTATTTAATAGTAATGACAACGACATATAAATGTGTCAGCTCATTGTAAGTTGACATAGCTTAAAGCCACAAAAATCTACACTTGATAATGGCCTAAGGCCGAAATTGAAATCGTGAAATAAGGAAATTGTTACAGTCAATGGCGTAGATATGATATCTTTTATAAAACTCCCACCATGTGTAGATAGGAAGATAGAAGAGGAAGATAGAGAATAGATAGAAGAAAATAGATATCTTGTGATAGTCCATTTATCACTGAAAATAATGTCGCACTTTATGAAGCATGTACGCTGGAACTGCAAGAACTGAGAATACCTACCAGAACGGGAGGATGCCATTACTCTCTAAGAAGCAAGACCTCCGGCAGGTGGGTAGCCAGAGCGGGCTCTCCCTAAATCACTGCTGTGCGGGCCTGCCGCAGTATCGACGGCGAGAGGGGCAACTAGTTCCGCTGGCGGCGGTGGCGGCGGCGTGGGCGGACTTCCGGCCCCAACTGCAGAGCGCGGGCGTCGCGACCCGGAGATTAATTGGCGGCGCGGCGTGCAGGCGCCGACAAGGGACGCAGTCCATCACGCGAACGGCACGGTGGGGGACTCCGGGCGGCAGCCGAGCACTCGGTCGCAGCGCTCCTTCAGGCAGCTGCACAGTGCCTGCAAAGAGAATGCGGGGTGTTGGTCTGTCTTTGTGTGACAGAAAGGGAGAAGGGTACGTGGTGGGAGGTTGAGTGAGATAAACAGTGAGTGGCATAAAGGGGTAAGTGATTGGAAGCAGGAAGCGGGGAGGGAGACACAAAGAGCAAGGAATAACAAGCTCATTCGAATCACTCTGTGACATTCAGGTGACACCACATCAATATTAGGCGTACGCTACTTGAACTTTATATGCGTGCGGAAAACCAACAAGTACACAGATAATGCTAACGGAAAGTGACAAATGTTATTATGAAAACTGAAGAAGGCGGGGGCAAAACATGAAGGAACTAATGAGATCAGCTGCATTGTGATTTCATGGGGAAACAGCTGCGACGAGTGAACTTGTGTGCTAGACCGAGACCACAACTCGCGACATCCGACTTACTAGGTTTGCTTTAACCACTGCACCTCCGGAGCACAGTGTTTTTCAGAAATGCGTGGACGATCTCGGCACATTCCCTGGGCGATCCACATTGCCAAGTTGCACCACCGATTCGCAGTCCTATTTCGTATTCTCCTTGCTCGCTTATTTCAGATTCTCGTTGGACGTCGAAAGTTAGTGTACATCGACACTGAAGGTTGTGAATTCATTGCCCATGTAGGCGAATCAATTATATGAATGCGTGGTGTCTGTTCTTTTGAACGTGTCCGAAAGAACCGACACCACACATTCATATAACTGATTTGCCTTGATCGGCAATGAATCCACATGTCTGAAAGGACAGACATCACACGTGTGTGTGATTGATTTGCCTCGACGGGCTATGAATCCATAACCGGCAGTGAGGGTGCACATTTATGTTCGACCTCCAGCTGGAATCTAAATTTTGTGAGCGAGGACTGCAGATAGGTGACGCTAGTTCTGATTGTCAATACGCATGTGAGAGTGCCGAGACGGTCCAAGCATTTACGATAAACATTGTGCCCAGGTGGCTCATTAGTTAACGAAACTGCCTAGTAGGTAGGATGGTCTGGGTTACAGTCCTAGTCCACTTCACATTTTCACTCGTCGGAGCTGGTGACATTAGTTCCTTTCCTTTACTTTCCTGGTTTTGCGCACTCGGTCCAGGTATATGCCTCGATGATTCCTTTTAAACAAAACGGCCGGTTTCGTTCCAACTCCTTGAAACACTCCATGCTTGTGCTCAGCCTCTAATGGCCTCGCTGTTGACGGGACTTTCCCTAATCTTCTTATTACCATTTTCTATACAGTGAAGAAGGGACGGCAGCGTTCTGTTATTTGAGACTGCACACAATCTTCGGGCACCAAGACATATTCCTTTTTTTTCCGCCAGCAGCATTCTTAGTACACTATATCTCCCAGTACAGTGTTACTCTAAACGTTTCATTCTTCATTTCTGTTTTCATGAACTTCTTTACAGCGATATATAGTTATATCGCAGTTCAGCTTTTAGTAATAATAATAATAACTGCAACAGCAAGCATAGTAATTATGAATTGAACAGGTACAAGAGAGAATACCAGATTATTTTTATTTTATCAGTTCAAAATGGTTCAAACGACTCTGAGCACTATGGGACTTGACCGCTGAGGTCATCAGTCCTCTATAACTTAGAACTACTTAAACCTAATGGCTCAGAGCCATTTGAAACATTTTTTTAAGTACGAAAGGGATACTCCCTCTCATTTGTCTCCGAAAGAACGGCTGAGAGAAAACGGTTTAGTTTGAAAAAAGAAACAGATTTACTTGCAGCACACCCTAGTTATATCATCTGATAACTGATTTAATTATTGACTGATTGTTTAATAACAATTCATAGCAATGAGACATGTATTTCCAACACTGCAAAAAAAAAAAAAAGAAGGCTCTGACCACTATGCGAATTAACGTCTGAGGTCATCAGTCCCCTAGAACTTAGAACTACGTAAACCTAACTAACCTAAGGACATCACACACAAGCATGCCCGAGGTAGGATTCGAACCTGAGACCGTAGCGGTAACGCGGTTCCAGAATGAATCGCCTACTACCGCTCGGCCACACTGGCCGGCTCCACCACTGCAATAGTGATTATAAGTATTTTGGAAACAACTGGGGTATACATTCTCCAATAGTGTGCTCACAAGTATTGTGTACAGGTATAGTATTGCAGTGTTAACAAAGCTATCCTGGAGAACACAAAATATTAATCACAATAGCAGAACACTAACTAAATAATGTTGGAACGATATCAGCGTTATGATTTCATGCGGCATCTTCACCTGCACGAAGCGCGTTGGTCGAAAAATACACAAATATTTTCAGCTGTTAACCGCGTCAAAATCGATTCTACAGTGTTGGATAAAAGGCATCTACACACATGTTAGAGCACATTAATATGAGGCGTGCTGAGCAGCCGCCTTTATGACGGCCTTTGTACTTGAGACTTTCAATAAGGTGTCTGTATGTTTGTGGAGAGCCGAAACCACAGAGGGTTGTGATGTCAGATGGTGAAGTCTCGAACGACGTCGACGTTTTAACTCATCCCAAAGGTGTTGCATTGTGTTCTGGGTGAGATTATGGGCGGACCGGCCCATTTCA
The DNA here is from genome assembly GCF_023864345.2 of Schistocerca serialis cubense. Lineage (NCBI taxonomy): Eukaryota > Metazoa > Arthropoda > Insecta > Orthoptera > Acrididae > Schistocerca > Schistocerca serialis. Next base: position 1,217,951,274 of record NC_064638.1, on the reverse strand, counting down.
GGAGTATTACTACAGATGAACGTTTGCCACACAGATACAGGTTTATGACAGTGTGCCTTGTCATGCTAACGCAACCATCGTCTCCAAATTATTCCTTTACCGTGGTAAGTAAGTAATGCTGAACGAGTAAAATGCGTTTATATCCTCCCACATTATTCTTAAGCTCAACGAGCAAACCATACAGCCACCATGGAAAACACCACAAAGTTGTAACACAATCTCCTCAGTACTTCACTGTTGCAGTAGTAGACGTAGTAGTAGATTTATTCGTCCGTAGACGTCTTTTTACAAAGATATATGACATATCAAAGTATTTACAAATTTAGACTAATTTAAAATAAGCTAATTCGTATACACATACATTTACAGACTTCTAGTTAGAGACAATCAATACACCTCCTCCTGGTACAAATAACTTATTAAATAATGTAATGCCACACTGTTCACTCATATCTCATTATCAGCCACTGCACACGCTATACACACATTCTTTCATAACACTTCACTCACTACACACACAAACATTCATACACTCACACACACACACACACACACACACACACACACATACACACTGGTGATACCTGAGCCATTTTCTGTACCGCAACTTTCCATTCGCTATTCTGAAAAACTGAGTCAGCAGCCCACTATAACGAGTGAGATGTTGAGCTCAGAAAGAGGAAGAGGTTTATAAGAAACTATCAACCTCGATTGCGGCAATGAAACCAACCTTTACCTAGGTTTCAGACCCAGTAATTGAGACTTCTTCAGAAAATAAACCTGATTCTATGATATGGCTAAGAGGGCATGGTCTATAAATAAAACTAAAACAGCCTGAACAGGCGTAGTCACATTTTAAAAATGCGGTACATAGGTACTAAAATGTGACGACGCCTATTGAGGCTGTTTCAGTTTTATTTCTAGACCATGCCCTCGTAGACGTATTATAGAATCAGGTTTATCTTCTGAAGAAGGCTCAATTACTGGGGCTGAAACCTAGGTAAAGGTTGGTTTCATTACCGCAATCGAGGCTGATAGTTTCTTTTATCTTAGATTATCATGATTGCTGACTGGGCTGCAATGTTGAAAGTTCTAAAGAGGAAGAGGTGTTAGTATTGCGCCATGCATAACTTTGGGGTAAGTTTTTCTAGAAAAGGAAAAAAAGAAGGAAGAAACATTATGTGAAGGTATTATGTGTATTTTGGTTGTTTTATAGTCATTATTATTATTTATTTGTGTAACTTTTTTTACCAAACGCCTACTCTGTTTTATCTTCAATAAGTAGTCCTTCAATGTATAAAATGGATTCCGTAACAGGTACTTTTTAGCTGCTTTTTGAAATAAGTGTATTTTTTAAATTTCTTTAATCTCTTCTGGTAATTTATTATACAGTTTTATTCCTTGGTAGAAAATGCTGTTTTGAGTTTTATACTTATTTTTTCCTTAGTAAAAATAAGCTGAGCCTGTCTCTAGTTCCATACTCATGGACAGAGCTCTTTGTGCAGTAATTACCAGTGTTATTTTTAAGTGTACAGCTGACTGGTAAATCTATTCACACAGAGCAGTTAAAATACCCAGTGTTCTGAACAGACCGTTACAATGAGCTCGACTGCTATTTTTGGTTATCATTCTTATGGGTCCTTTCTGGAGATTTAAAACTGTGTGGCTTTACAGTTGACAATATACTATGTGATCGAAAGTATCCGGACACCCCCACAGACATACGTTTTCCATATTAGATGCATTGTGCTGCCAGGTAGTCCATACCAGCGACTTCAGTAGTCGTTAGACATCGTGAAAGGGCAGACTGGGGCGCTCCGCGGAACTCACGGACTTCCAACGTGGTCTAGAGATTCGATGTCACTTATCTCATACGTCTGTACGCGAGATTTCCACTCCCTAGGTCCACTGTTTCCGATGTGACAGTGAAGTGGAAACGTGAAGGGACACGTGCAGCACAAAAGCATACAGTCCGACTACGTCTGTTGGCTGACAGAGCCCGGCGACAGTTCCAAACTGCATCAGGACCCACTACGACTGCTAGGGGGCAGGTGAGAAATCTTGGATTTCATAGTCGAGCGGCTGTTCATAAACCATACATCACGCCGGTAAATGCCAAACGATGCCTCGCTTGGTGTAAGGAACGTAAACATTGGACGATTGAACAGTGGAAAAACGTTGTGTGGAGCGACGAATCAATGTACACAATGTGACGATCCGATGGCAGGGTACGGGTATGGTGAATGCCTGATGAACATTATCTGCCAGCGTGTGTAGTGCCAACACTAAAATTGTTAGTCGGTCGTGTTATGGTGTGGTCGTGTTTTTCATGGAAGGGTTTGCACGCCTTGTTGGTTTGGGTGGCACTATCACAGCACAAACCTACATTGATGTTTTAAGCACCTTCTTGCTTCCCGCTGTTGAAGAAAATTTCAGGGATGGCGATTGCATCTTTCAACACGATCCAGCACCTGTTCATAATGCGAGGTCTGTGGAGCAGTGGTTACACGACAATAACATCCCTGTAATGGACTGGCCTGCACAAAGTCCTGACATGTGGAGCAGTGGTTACACGACTGTAACATCCCTGTAATGGACTGGCCTGCACTGAGTCCTGACCTGAATCCTATAGAACCCCTATGGGATGTTTTGGAACGCCGACTTCGTGCCAGGCCTCACCGACCGCCATCGATACCTCTCCTCAGTGCAGCACTCCATGAAGAATGGGCTGCTATTCCAGGAAACCTTCCAGCACCTGATTGAATGTAACCCTGCGAGAGAGGAAGTTGTCATCAACGGTAAGGTTGGGCCAACACCATATTGAATTCCAGCAAAACGGACGTAGGGCGCCACAAACTTGTAAATCATTTTTTGCCAGGTGTCCGGATACTTTTGATCACATATTGTATGTAACGTCCTCAAGGAATTGGCCAAATCCTAACCTCTCTATCAGCTTTGCCTCATGACACGACATCTTTCACCACTGCATATCGCTCGTTTCGAGTCATCCACTGTCCAATGTCGTCGCTCTTCAAGAACCTCAAGTGTCACTTAGCACTGACTTTAGAAATGTATTGTTTATTAGGAGTTGCTCCACCGATATACCCGATTACTCTTAGCTCCCTGCGCACTTTCAACGTGCTATCTGGGCTACTGGTAATATTTTTAGTACTCACGAGTGTTTCCTTCCTTTGATTTCATGCGATACTTCACAACCACCGTCCCCACTGCTCGACAGTCTCTGCCCTTCTGTGCTTGAGGTCTGCCTAGTTTTGGTTTAGTTGTGAATGTTCGGGTTTCTGTTCGACGCTCACACGACCAACCGTCAATTTGGCAACCTGTAGGTGAGTTGAAATGTCCTTGATGGATATGATACTCAGATATATTCTAATGATTAGTGCACTTTCGAAGTCACAGAGCTTTCCTGAACAAGCCATTATACTATTCATGCTTCTCAAATGACAAAACAATACTCCCCATCTCTCTTTACACTAGCGAGTGCGCCTTTAGTGACGTCTTGAGGTCAATTCAGCTATAGAGCTGAATGTGGGTGGTGTCAGAAAGGATGGCTGACATAGTATTTAGTGTATCTGGGATTGTAAAAGAGTTACGATTCTTATACGCCAGAAAGGCATCTGACCCAGACGTATCCCCGTAAGATTTTATGTTGACTATGCTACAAATATAGCACCATTCTTATCCGTCATCTATCAGATCACTGGAACAGCGGAAAGTTCCACGGGACTGGAAGAAGGCCCAGGTCATAGAAATCTATAAAAAGGGTAGAAAATCGGATGCACATAATTACCGGCCAATTTCACTGACATCAATATGTTGTAAGTGCGCGCTTACGGTGCATCCAATGACATAGGCGGTTAGATAGAAAGTTTTCTAACAGACAGGGAGCAGTATGTCGTCCTGAACGGGGTAACTTCAACAGAAACCAGAGTAACTGCAGGTGTGCCCCAGGGCAGCGTATTAGGTCCTCTGCTTTTTACGACTTCCACAATTGATCTGGTTGATGGTATTGAAAGCGGCCTTAGACTGTTTGCCGATGATGCTGTATTCTACAGGAAAGCAGTATCACACGAAAGTTGTGAATAAATCAATGAGGATTTGCAGAAAATAAGTGCATGATATAATGACTGGCAGTTATCTCTCAATATTAGTAAGTGTAACCTACTGCGTATAACAAGGCGAAAATCCCCATTAATGTATGAGTAGAAAATAAATGATCAGTCTTTGGAAGCGGTAACATTAGCCAAGTATCAGGGTGTGGCTATTCGAAATGATCTCAAATGGAATGATCAGATTACACAAGTAACGGCTAAGACGAACTCTAGATTGCGGTTTATTGGTAGAATCCTGAAGCGATGCAGTCCTTCAACAAAGGAAATAGCTTATAATACGTTAGCTCGTCTAGCCTTAGGGTATTGTTCGTCTTTGTCGGACCCTTACCAGTTGGGTTTGATTCAAGAGATTGAGAAGATCCAAAGAAGAGCAACAAGATTCGTGACTGGTACATTTAGCCATCGCGAGAGCGTTACAAATCTCATAGAAAACTTGAAGTGGGATGCACTTGCAGATGGACGACGCGCTAAACAGAAGGGACTGCTCACTAAATTCCGAAATCCAATCTTCACCGAGAACGTAGAGCATATATTATGACCACCGACTTTCAAATCGCGTAATGATCATCATTCAAAGATAAGGGAAATAAGAGCTCGTACTGAGGCGTTCAGACAGTCGTTTTTCCCACGCGCGATCCGCGAGTGGAACAGGGAGGGGAGGGGGGGGGGGGGGAGGAAATATGACTTTGGCTCGAATTGTGCCCTCCGCCACACACCGCTTGGTGGCTAGCGGAGTATATATGTTTATGTAATACTTGTGATCAAATAGTGTACTTCCGCTAGAGTGTCGATTACCGAATATCGACTCTACAAACAAAAAATTTGACTTCAATAATTGAATAGACAGTTGTTCAAGTACAAAGTGGTATGTGGAATGTCCACCTGAAACTTACCGGTTTTTTCTGAAGGGCACATTTTCACAGGCATCAAAATAATCCCAAATAATGTGTTCCTGCTACGCTAACACAATCTTTAAGAAATGGTAGAGAAGGGCTAATATTTGAATATAAACAAACGTTGCATCAACAACCCAAACGTTAAAAACTAAGCAATGGAATACAAGAAACCACGAATTGTAGTTTTTAGAACGCAGTATGGTGCTTTATTTTGTCTGTGGTTGTTAATATTGTAGGGGGGATGAAATCGTCTCTTAGGGGTACATCTTCGTATACTGGTATGTTTACGACATGGTGGAGCCAAATCTTATGAACACCTGCACTGTACGTTCCGTGATGGGAATGGCTGGTTCTGATTCATCGCCAGAGAGATAATCAGTCAGTTATTCACTATAATTAGTTTGTTAGTTAGTTATTTGCCTATTCATGGACTATCACCTTCACTTTGGTGGAGAGGTTTGTGTGTCTCAGTGCACCACTGAGCTACGCTGGCAGCAACAATAAACATGGCAGGGTCACCTATGCGAGACTGGTCAGTTGGTGAGATTCCACACAAGTGTAGTCCACCTAGGGGGTTCCCTTCATGGGAACAAAGCAAATTCTGAAATTACTTACACTTTCTTCTATCTGGATTCTTTTGTTCTTCTCTTTTGTGTCGGCGTCATTATCAAGCTCTTCTTTTGTTTTTCGACCCCAACGGAATTGTGTTACGAGGCCTGAGGGTATCCCTCATTTTCATTTTCCTTTTACTTTTCTGTCTCTAACGCTCATAAATTGGCAAAGGATCGAATTATCTGTTCAGGCTGCTTATTCACCGTCAGAACCAAAACTCTGAGAAACATTCACTGGAACTTGATGAATTAATCAGACCTTGAAGAATTCAAGGCAGCTCTGCCAACAAGCCCTACAGCCACGCCCAACAAGACCTGAGATGTTTGATGCCTGCTCATTTCATAGTGTACAGGGCCGGTATGTCAAGTAGTAAACGGGAAAGAATGAAAGGCGAGTTTTTAAGGCGCCTTTAAATAACGAGAAGATATCGGCTAAGGGAGATAACCCCGAAGGAAAGCCTTGGTGGTCGTAGAAAGGGGGTTTAGCAGGTGCCTGGTAACACACACTCGGTAAACACATAGTACTCGTAATATTCCAAGGAGCCTTCGAAATAGGATGGTCTCAAAGGTAAACGACAATGCTACGAAAAAGGACAAACGAAAATGGGTCAACAGATATATCTAAGCAGCAACCTGTAACGTCGAGGAATTTCTCAGAAAGAGACTGAACTAGCAAAACTATTAAAAGAAATAACTATTGACGCCTTAGAAATCGCAGAAACGAAAATAAAAATGAGAGGGACGAAATAAATATGTAATCAACTACATTATGTTCCGTAGTGGAGTCGAGCGAATCGAAAGACCAAGCAAAGATGTGGCATTACTACTGCTGAAGAGACGGGAAAAAGAGATCAAAGATTGCACATATTTAACCGGAGGAATAGTCACAGACTAAAGCTGAGAAGAGGCAACGCCACTATTAAAAGTTCATAGTTACCAGAAGAAAAAAAACAGATGTCTGGGATATTCGGTTAAGAACTAATAAACACAGTGCTGCTGATTAGTTATTGTGATGAGTAGTTTCATTGCCAGTATAGGAAATATTATAAGCTCTTCTGGAGAACCGGTATGCAAAGAAATTGGAAAAGTGCTATGGCAATCTGCCACTTATAATAACCTAAAAATGACAAATCCTCTTTTTAATAAAAACGATATACATAAGTATACTTGAGCTAATATAGGTCTTCGATCAGTAACTGACAATATTTTAGTAAATGATAATCTTGTGGGTCAAGTAAGGGGTATAAGAGTTTATAGACTACGAGAGACAGGATCAAATCCTTATTATTAACCTCAGAGTAGATCTTTTTTATGAAATGGAAGAAAATCACAAAACACGTAAGTAAGCAAAGCGTTCATAAAAAGTATACTTGCTTGAAGAGGACAGCATCGAGCATATTTACCAAAGGGGGTTAAACAAAAAGCTAGCTAACTTGCAATCTAAAGGCAGAATATAGAACAGCAGAAGAAGCTGTCGATAAAAAAATAAGAAATACAATTTCCTAAAAATTAGGAATGAAGATGTAAGTAAAACCATTGAAGAAAAGCAATAAGCATATTTAAAATACTTAAGGAACCCCAAAGCTGAAAAGATGTAGTCCTATAAAAATCGAATGAACATTGCTGAATGTGTAAAAGCAAAACCACACCAAGAACACTGGGACAGATTTATTTCTATACATCGAGGATGATGTTCACAGGAAACAAGAAAGAGCCCATAAGGTTTCAAAAACTTTAAACACAATAGAAAAAAAGATGATACGAGTAAGCAATAACGAAGAAGTACAACAGATAAATAATTACAAGGAATTATCGTATGATGATGCAGAACAGGAAACTGGAATTAAAACAGTAGATTAGAAGGGATTAGATGAAATACAGTCTGATCAAATAACATATGCCCTAACGTCACTAAAGAACAGGAAACCGGTTGAACTGCTAAAATAAGGGGGAATCATGATACATCTACGAATGCTACATCCTTTAGACGGATGTTGGAGGAGCAAGAATATCCTCAAAGATTGAAACACTGCTGTGCAGTAATCCTAGCAGATAAAGACGAGAACCTTCGGAATGGAATTTACTTACTGAAAAAAAAGTGCGAAATGGGCGTAGAGATATCAAGAGAAATAACAAAGTCAGTGGCCTTCATGAGAACAGAGCGTATTACAACGAAAATAGTCGTAGACTAGAAGATCTTAGACCAAGTAGACCACTTCACTTAACCCGGGTGTGACATACTGTCGCAGAAGAAACCGAGTAGCACAGTCATCGTGGTGTAGTGGTAATTATACTAGACTGTTACCTGGACAGTCGTGAGTTCAAAATTCACCTAGACTGCAGAAATTTAATTTCTATATTCGGTTCTAGTATATTCTAGAAGTATCCACAAATGTCAAGAATCATTGTACTGGAATGTCCTGTCACTGTGTATATATATACCGTATGTCTTCTGCCCGGAGGCACTTCGCTTCGCGCACTTGTATGTGTAAGTGCTGAAGAAACCTTCTTTAAGTGAAGTTAGTATTCGCAATTCATCTAATTACACCTTCTTCCACGTGACGATATGGCTACAGTACAGGTATAGAAAATAGGTGTTGCTGTTGTGGTCTTCAGTCCAAAGTCTAGTTTGACTCAGCTCTCCATGCTACTCTATCCTGTGGATCCCTCTTCATCTCCGAGTAATTTCTGCAACCAACAAGCTTCTGATTCTGCTTTCTGTATTCATCTGTTAGTCTCCGTCTATGATTCTTACCCCACCGTATTTCCCTCCAGTAGCAAACTGGGGATCCCTTGGTGTCTCATAATGTTTTCTACCAACCGATCCCTTGTTCTAGTTAATTTCTTTACTATCCAGTTCCTACCTCCTCAGTAGTTGTATGATCTACCGGTCTAATATTCACCATTATTTTGTAACACCTCATTTCAAAGGCTTGTGTTCTCTTTTTGTCTGAACAGTTTATTGCCCGTTTCACTTTCACACATAACCACACTTCATCCAATTACTTGCAGAAAGTACTTTTTGACACACAAACCTATAGTCGATGTTAACAAATTTCTCTTCTTCAGAAACGCTTTTCTTGCCGTGGCCAGCCTGCATTTTATTTCCCCGCTACCTCGGCCATCATCAGTTATTTTGATTCCCAAATAGCAAAAGTAATTATTAATTTAAGTATCTCGTTTCTTAATTTAATTTCCTCAGCGTCACCCGATTTTATTCGACTACATTACAATACCCTTGTTTTGCTTTATGTCCTCCCTTCAAGCCACTGTCCATTCCGCTCAACTTCTTTTCTAAGTCCTCTGCTGTCTCTGGAAAAATCACAATGTCATCGACAAACCTCAAAGGTTTTAATTCTTCTCCCTGAACTTTAATTTCTGCTCCAAATTTTTATTGTGTTTCCTTTATTGCCTGCTTAGTGTACAGATTGAGTAACACCAGGAATAGTCTACAACCCTGTCTCACTCCTTTCTCAACTACTACATTCCTTTCATGCATGCCCTTGGTCTCTTATAACTACCGTCCGGTTTCCGTACAAGTTGTTAATAGCCTTTCGCTTCTTGCATTTTACCCCCACTACGATTAGAATTTCGAAGAGAGTATTCCCGTCGACAATGTCGAAAACTTACCAAATGCTATAGACGTAGGTTTGCCTTTCCTTAACCTGTCAGCAAAGAGAAGTCGTAGGGTAGGTAAAGCATCGCGAATTTTTACATTTCCCCAGAATCCAAACCAGCTTTCCCCAAGGTCGGCCCCTACCACTTTCTCCATTCTCCTGTAAGGAACTCGTGATAGTATTTTGCAACCATGACTTGTTAAACTGGAAGTTCGACAGTATTTACACCTGTCGTCTCCTGTTTTCCTTGGAATTATGATATTCTTCTTGAAATCTCAGGCTATTTCTAATGTCTCAAACATCTTGCTCACCTGATGGAAAAGATTTGTCATGGCTGGCTCTCCCTAGGCTATCAGTAGATGTAACCGAATGTTGTCTAGTCCTGGGGTCTTGTTTCGACTTAGGTCTCTCAGCACTCTGTCAGTTCTTCCAGCATTATCGTATCATCCACCTCATCTTCATCTACGTCCTCTTCCATTTCTATAATATGGCCTCAAGCACATCACCGTTGTGTACACCTACTGTACACTCCTACCACATTTCAGCTTTCCCTTCTTTGCTGGTTTTCCACCTGAGGTCTTGATATTCATACAGATGCTTATCTTTTCTCCCAAGGCCTATTTACTTTTCCTGTAGGCAGTATTTATCCTTCTCCAAATGATACATGCTTCTAAATCCATATGTTTGTCTTCTAGCCACTCCTGCTTAGACTTTTTGCAGTTCCTGTCAGTCTCATTTTTCTGAGACTTTTGTATTCTCTTTCGCCTATTTCATTTACTGCGATTTATATTTTGTCCTTTCATAACTTAAATTCAACAGGTTTGTTTTAGCCGAAGATATCTATTAGACTCTGTCTTCTTACCTAGTTTTTTTAATCTTATTTTGTGCGTTTTATTTTCTTTTAGTTCGTTGCATCTGCTCCGGGCGGACGTCGCAAGACACCCGTTTCAGTTCGTCGTTTATCAATTAACTCAGTTTTTTTTATTACAGAGGGCTGCTAACCCTCTGACCGAACATGCTGAGCTACCGTGCCGGCTACTTATTAGATCCTCTGCTGCCTTCACTATTTAATCTCTCAAAGCTACGCGTCCTTCTTCTACTGTATTGCTTTCCCCCGTTCTTGTCAGTCGTTCTCGAATGCTTCTTCTGAAACTCTCAACGGTTCTCTCAGTCTGTCCTGGTCCCATATTTTAAATTTCCTATCTTTTTGCAATTTCTTCAATTTTAATCTACAGTTCGTAACCAACAATTTGTTGCCAGAGTCAGCATCTGCCCCTGGAAATACATTACAATTTAAAATCTGGTTCTGAAATCTGTATCTCACTATTATGTAATCATTGTGAAGCCTTCCGGCGTCTTCAGGGCTCTTTCACGTATACACCCTTCTATCATGAGTCCTAAGCTAGGTATCAGCGATGATTAAATTATGCTCTGTGCTTTCTTTCTCTTCCTTTTCCTATTATATAATTCCAGTACCTCATGAAATTATCTATCTAAATAGTTTGTTTTATCTCACCATATAATTATTCAATCTCTTCATCATCTGCGGAGCTAGTTGGCATATAAACTTGAGCTTCAGTGGTGGATGTGGGCTTTGTGTCTACTCGATTCTTGGCTACAACAATGCTTTCACAATGCTGTTCATAGCAGCTTACCAGTGTTCCTATTCCCTTGTTCATTATTAAACCAGCTTCTGCATTATCCCTGCTTGATTTTGTATTTATAACCCAAGATTCACCCGACCAGAAGAGCTGTTCTTCCTGCCACCCAGCTTCACTAATTCCCACTATACTAACTCAAACCATTTTAAATTTTCTAACCTACCTGCCCGATTAAGGGATCTGTCATTGCACGCTCCATTCCGCAGAATACCAGTTTTGTTTCTCCTGATAACGATATCCTCCTGAACAGTCCTGTCCCAGAGATCCGGAATATATCACTTCCTGAATATATTACCGAAGAGGACGCCATTATCATTTAACCATACGGTAGGGCTGCATATCCTCGTCTTTATATTCGCCTTGCTTTCGGCCGTTCCCAGCACAGCTAATCCGTTTTGGTTGATATTACAATGCCATATTTGTCAATTATCTAGAACGTTGTATCTGTAACAACTGAAAATGCTGCTGCCCCTCTTCAGGAGCCACACGTTTGTCTGGCCTCTCAGCGGATACCCCGCCACTGTGGTTGTACCTACGGTACGGCTCTCTGTGGGGCTGAGGCACGCCAGTCTCACCACCAACGGCAAGGTCCATGGTTCATGAGGAGAAGATACAGAAACATAGCATAGTAAATTCAGCCGAATATGCGGAACAATTAACAGAAACCTTAAAAACGAAACTAAGAAAGATCCTCAAATTAAATTGTACCAAACAGTTGCAGTCCTACAGAGCCCTATGGAAGCAAGACCTGTGTGATTAGCAAACAGCAGGAAGGCCGTATCAAGGCTCAATAAATGGAATTCCTCAGACGAGTTAAAGATTACACAATAGAAGAGAAACTAAGGAATCAAGATATTAGAGAAGAATGAAAAACTCTTATCTAAATGGTAAATTCTAGATTGTAGGAGAAAATGGAAAGAATACCTAAGAGGGCTGGAGAGCGATAGACTCCCCTTAAAGATAGACATTATAAGCACCAAGGAAGAAGAGATACAGGAAGACCTCGGCAACAATGGGTATAGTAACAGGCAATTTCGCGTAGTACCCGAAGAGAAGTAGAAGTAAGTTATTTGCATGATCTCTACTCTATAGTTACGAACTCTTGCTTGGATGCGGAACTTCTCAGCAAATTTAAAAATTTTAATATATTTTTCCAGTGATAAATAAGACAACTGGCTCACCTATGTGATTGCTTACTATGGGGTAACCTAAAACGTTTGTGTACTACATACCTATTGAGTTGTAAGTGGAGTCTCCCTACTTGTGACATCGTTCGGAAAACAGCGGGGTTGTTTAAATGGGTAAGAAATATTTTTTAGTAATATGTCACACCTAAGCTACGCATATTTGCAAACTGTAATAGTAAATAAAAATATTTCTAAAATGTGTACTGATAATTTCATTAGTTTCGGCGCATTATGTCTTACGTGGTGAATTCCCATGTATAAACTGATAAATTTATCCGTTTCCACCTTCATTTAATGCATATCCGTACGACATCATCATGTAATAACTTTGTATATAATAAATGTGACGTAAAAGCATTCCTCGCCTGATGTTTCACTTTAACCATTACGACCCAGTCAACGTGAACACGAAACTACCGATTACTACAATTCGTATAGGTTTCTATTAAATGGATGACTTGGTAATTGCGTGATAAAACTACTCACGTTTCGGGTTCATAAGGATGGCAGTATGTGATTTGGATGGGTGAATGGTTGGTTTTGGTGCCAAACAGCGAGGTCTTGAGCACCCGGTCGAAAACAGTAGGAGACGAGTGGCAGCACAATGTACTTAACAAGAGCAGAAACCAGCAACGGAAATTATAAGTAACAAAGCTGCGGCAGATCATGCATACACGTACTATGCAGCAGGAAAAGAAGAAATCACGTCAAGATTAAAACTTTGACTGAAACAGGTTGGACTGATAGACGGAGTTAAAACAACATATCAGATGGCTGTGGCTGACCGATCGTAGGAGGAAAAGAGATGAGCATGCCATTCTGCAACAGAATGAAACCTGCGGCCTAAAAGCTGTGGCTGGAAACCAGACAAATCACAAAACATTAGAACTTAGACCACACTCCCCTCATCATCAGCTGAAACGAAGGGCAGTTCCCCATCGATAATGCCTTCCGCCCTCTCATCACGATAGAGAATTCACTCAGTTAACATAAGGCACGGTTTTCACGCTACAGGCATCACAGAATTTTGGTGGGGTCCTCCCGGAAGACAAGAAACCATGTGTAAGGGCCAGTGCCCAATTTGGAAACGTATTACGATCACGTCACTCGCCTCAGTGACTGGCAGAAGGAATGTCAAAGTCGGAAACTTGATTTCAACAACAGTAACTCATTGAAACTTCCTGGCAGATTAAAACTGTGTGTCGGACAGAGACTCTAACTGGGGCCCTTGCCTTTCGCGGGCAACTGCTCTCAGCGCACACTCCGCTGCAGAATGAAAATCTCATTCTGGAATCAGTAGCTTATTGTTTGTCACTGCCATCCATTCCTGCTTCCACAACTGCATAGACCTTTCAAGTAACATGCAAATGACAGTCAGATCAATCGCCTTCTCCATTTCCCTGAATCACCACAGACTTCGTCCGCAGTTGTTGGTCTTGCGGTAGCGTTCTCGCTTCCCGCGCACGGGGTTCCGGGTTCGATTCCCGGTGGGATCAGGGATTTTCTTTGCATCAAGATGACTGGGTGTTGTGTGTCTTTCATTACCATTTTCCAAGACCAATGAAAGTTCGTCAGGTCAGGAAAAATTTCAAAGCCATACTGATAGTTTTCTTTAACTTTGATGAATTCTTCTCGGGTTATCAGCCGAGTGTTGGCGTCGTCTTGTCGCAACGTTTCAATGAGTTTCGTACCCATCATCTTCTGGTTTTGACTTTGAAGCATTAGTTCATCATGAATTCGTGCCGCAGAAACAAACCGTTAATCGGTGCTACTATCGGGACGTGTTGCGACGCCGAGAGGAATATGTGGGAGGGAAACGGCCTGAAACGTCGCGAGAGAATTCATAGCTCTTTAATGGCGATAACGTACCCGCACATCCATCCCTGTTGGTACGTGACTACTGCACAAAACGAAACCATTGCGCTCTGTCGTCCTCTGAACTCTCCAGACATTGTTCCTGCGGACTTTTCTTTATTTCCAGAGTTGAAAACCACGTTGAAAGGGAAAGATATGAAACGATAGACGAGATAAAAGAAAATTCGCAGGCGGTGCTTGCCGCAACCCAGCAATAGTCGTACCAAGACTGCTTCCGAAGTGGAAATGGCGTTGGGAGCGGTGTATCAATTATGGGCGAGAGTATTTCGAAGGACCATGCACAGTAAGTAAAAAATAAGCGTAGCAAAATTTTGTGGACAAGTACAGGCTTCAATTGGTTACGCCCCCGATATGAAAGACGCTTGTTATGCATTGTAAAATAGGACACCCTTGACTGGTGTATTACCAGTAACATTAATCTGACACACAGAGGTTAGCTTACAACATTGTTACACGAAATACAGTGTCTTTTGTGTTTTTGTGACAGTTGTACTAAGACACATTGCAACAAGCGGACGCTTATCAATGCAAAATTCACTTCAGACCGGAAAATGCAACATAATTAAAGAAGGAAGGAAAACATGATATGTGGAAGTTATCCATTGTGCTTTTTTTACCTATGTAAGAAATAAATGACAGAATTTTGTTCATCCGCAGTTACAAAAACTTTTGGAACATGAACATCTTAATAAATGACGCATAAGTGAAGTAAAAATAGACAGAAATTGGTGGAGTGCCAACAAACGTTCTTCGAAGCAGAATGGAAAATATGCGAATCTGGTGGGCAATTTTCAACGGTCCTCTTAGAGACTGGGTTATTATATGGCTTTACAGCTACAGCTCTTACGTTCTTAGTTGGTCTGCCATTCCAAAAAATGTATTCCTTGAGACGTGTCGTTTGTTGATCTGAATGGACCCCATAGATACCACTTGACGTCACTGATTATCCACAACCCAAACTTGCTGAGCTTCTTTGCGTTTGAAACCGATATCTGAATCGTTACAGGTCATGATCAGGTCTCCAGCATAAGGAGACAAAGCATTAGGCACAACTCTCTTGTGACAAAAATGTAAAGGAAATGGGAAGTTATAAAATTGAAAAAGGAAAATGAAAAAGCTGAGTCTGTGTATTCTATAGGCCAGTGAAATGAAAGGAAACAAGACAAAGATATGTGGTCAAATGAACACCATCATAAAATGGTAAAACAATGGTTTTTAACGAAACAAAAGTAGTCACTTTTATGTTTACCACCACAACTCCTAAAATGCTACAGAGAGCTGAAATTCATTAAATCAATGAAATGCAACTAAATAATTAAATGAAAGAAAGTGAGGTGGCTCTCAGTGGATCCTTGTAGTTATTATCATTAATTGTTACAGCATCATACAGATATCTCATGAATAGTTTAATAGACGATAAATATGGAACGCATCAGCCCAACATTTCGCTGATACGTTTCAGGAGGCACAAAGCTAAAGATATAATACACTTGCAATGTAATATAAAAAAGTCTTTTATAAAATCTGAAGATTTTATTAACAACAGTAGTCTTCATTATGAATAAGACAATGGCGAACTGCCGCAGTTGAAGACGTTATTAACAATCTCTGTTGATACATCGTGGATTATTAAGAAAATTATTCTCATTGGAAACAAAAATAATTCAAGGTGAATAAGTATGATCACCTTCACAGGCAAAAAGATTACTTGGGTGAGAAATGATCGATGCTGCGGCCAAATGAAACGCAAGTATACTGGAAAAAATTGAAGGAAAAATTACGTGAGAATATACGCTTGGCATTAAGGGTTAGAAAAGAAAAGGTCTGCAGGAGTATTGCAATATATTTGTGGTAGTAATAGCAAATACACCGTTCAGTCGCAAGACGAGATATTGTCCGGAAAGAACAGGAGACACACAGAGATAGAATACAGAGTACATAATTGTCAGGCAAAGGTCCAGAAATCAAATATTCCATTGTTCAACGTTTCTAACAGGAAAAAATGGTTCATCTCACAATTTAGTGATAATGATGAGTGCTCTCAGGTTTTAGAGATACGTCATGTAGGATGAACGTACTAGGAAATGGCATACGAAATAGTGGCAAATGATGCGCTTTTGGGTTCTGTGACACTGTACATGCTTTGAAATTATTTAAGGAGGCTATATTCCTGAAAACTGATTCTAGGCTATTTCAGAATAATACACTCCTGGAAATTGAAATAAGAACACCGTGAATTCATTGTCCCAGGAAGGGGAAACTTTATTGACACATTCCTGGGGTCAGATACATCACATGATCACACTGACAGAACCACAGGCACATAGACACAGGCAACAGAGCATGCACAATCTCGGCACTAGTACAGTGTATATCCACCTTTTGCAGCAATGCAGGCTGCTATTCTCCCATGGAGACGATCGTAGAGATGCTGGATGTAGTCCTGTGGAACGGCTTGCCATGCCATTTCCACCTGGCGCCTCAGTTGGACCAGCGTTCGTGCTGGACGTGCAGACCGCGTGAGACGACGCTTCATCCAGTCCCAAACATGCTCAATGGGGGACAGATCCGGAGATCTTGCTGGCCAGGGTAGTTGACTTACACCTTCTAGAGCACGTTGGGTGGCACGGGATACTTGCGGACGTGCATTGTCCTGTTGGAACAGCAAGTTCCCTTGCCGGTCTAGGAATGGTAGAACGATGGGTTCGATGACGGTTTGGATGTACCGTGCACTATTCAGTGTCCCCTCGACGATCACCAGTGGCGTACGGCCAGTGTAGGAGATCGCTCCCCACACCATGATGCTGGGTGTTGGCCCTGTGTGCCTCGGTCGTATGCAGTCCTGATTGTGGCGCTCACCTGCACGGCGCCAAACACGCATACGACCATCATTGGCACCAAGGCAGAAGCGACTCTCATCGCTGAAGACGACACGTCTCCATTCGTCCCTCCATTCACGCCTGTCGCGACACCACTGGAGGCGGGCTGCACGATGTTGGGGCGTGAGCGGAAGACGGCCTAACGGTGTGCGGGACCGTAGCCCAGCTTCATGGAGACGGTTGCGAATGGTCCTCGCCGATACCCCAGGAGCAACAGTGTCCCTAATTTGCTGGGAAGTGGCGGTGCGGTCCCCTACGGCACTGCGTAGGATCCTACGGTCTTGGCGTGCATCCGTGCGTCGCTGTGGTCCGGTCCCAGGTCGACGGGCACGTGCACCTTCCGCCGACCACTGGCGACAACATCGATGTACTGTGGAGACCTCACGCCCCACGTGTTGAGCAATTCGGCGGTACGTCCACCCGGCCTCCCGCATGCCCACTATACGC
The DNA here is from genome assembly GCF_023864345.2 of Schistocerca serialis cubense. Lineage (NCBI taxonomy): Eukaryota > Metazoa > Arthropoda > Insecta > Orthoptera > Acrididae > Schistocerca > Schistocerca serialis. Next base: position 1,217,933,971 of record NC_064638.1, on the reverse strand, counting down.
CCTCGCTCAAAGTCCGTCAACTGCACATACGGTTCACGTCCACGCTGTCGCGGCATGCTACCAGTGTTAAAGACTGCGATGGAGCTCCGTATGCCACGGCAAACTGGCTGACACTGACGGCGGCGGTGCACAAATGCTGCGCAGCTAGCGCCATTCGACGGCCAACACCGCGGTTCCTGGTGTGTCCGCTGTGCCGTGCGTGTGATCATTGCTTGTACAGCCCTCTCGCAGTGTCCGGAGCAAGTATGGTGGGTCTGACACACCGGTGTCAATGTGTTCTTTTTTCCATTTCCAGGAGTGTACATTACAAAATACGTTGCAGTTCACAGCAACAGTAATATATGCTTGTATACCTACTGCCCAGTAAATAAATAATTAATATTATAATAAGTAGTACCCTTGAACATTTACTCTCAGCGTATATTCATAATAGTACACGAATTTGTACGTAATGGAGTTCGTAGACCTGTTCATACTGAATAACACTTCCGTTTTACAATGCACGCCGTGGAAGAGTCACACGGTTTCCTGTTGGTAAAGGAAACTGGAAAGTGAACTTTACAAGTCTACCAATGAAATCAAACGTGGTCACCACCTATGTATTGTATAAGTTGCACCTGAAGTCTGATAGCTGCGACCAGTTCTACCCTTGATCAGCGTTCCAGTTAATTTACTCACGATTCATTTGAGAGTGTGCCTTTCATATAAAAATTCAGCCTCCACCTGTGAAAATTTAATTTTTGTCCTTTATTTGCCATGTGGCTTATTGGTTGCCCTTACCATAATTTACGACGACGTTTCGCTGCTAAGCGTCTTCTTCTTCTTATGCCTTACAAGGTGGATTTTAGTAGTCAATGAAAATGTTGATGGATTCCTGCGTGAACATAAACTGCGAGGGAGAAGCATCTTCAGTGCTGTACCATTCAGCAATGCCTTGGAAACCACAAAACGCGATAAAACGTTGTTACCAAAAAAAGTAAGAACATGTTACTTAGAAATTGGCGATTTAGTTCATAAAAATCATTAGAACTGATTATGGCCGAAATAGAGAGGAAGGTAGATGCATAATAGGTGTAGCACGAAACTGTTTATCAAAAAGAAGAAGTTGTTAACATCAAATACAAATTAAAAGTTCTGATAACTATTCTCAAGATATTGGTCACGGCTAAGATCGTAAGTCCCTAAGCTTACACACTACTTAACATAAATTTCCTAAGAAGAAACACACACAACTATGCCCGAGGGAGGACTCGAACCTCCGCCGGGACCAGCCGCACAGTCCATGACTGCCGCGCCTGAGACCCCTCGGCTAATCCCTCGCGGCTTTCTTCTGTAACAACACATTTCAAAAGCTGTGCTAGTTTGAACTGCTTATTGGCCACATTTCACCTCATTATCGAGGCTTAGGGACTTATGATCTTAGCCGTTAAGTCCCATAAGATTTCACACACATTCACATTCACAAAAAAAGCTGAAGAGTAGATGGTGAGCTCGAGTCATTAATGTGCAAGTACTAAAACAAACTGGAGAAGAAAGAAAATTTATGGCACAACTTCACTCAAATAAGGAATCTATTGGAAGAATACATTCTGAAGCTCGAATGGAAGGAATTGTGAGGAGTAAAAATTGTAAAATAGGACAAGGGTACGAATAATGTAAGCAGGTTAAGTAGATGCAGTGTGCATTGTTAATTTGGATACAGAGACAGTTGTACAGGATTGAGTATCGTGGAAGGGATCATAAAACCAGACTTTAGACTGAAGACTACGGTAACAAGGACCACCGAAGTTAATCACGACAACTGTGAAATGTTTGCGAGGTATTTTCCGGGTGAAATAGATACGCTGAGAAGAAATCGAATCGTCTCATTTTCAAAGTGGACAAGAAACGAAATAACCGATCCATCTTTGAGGACGGATGGTCACTAACGCAAACAGTATAATGCTTGTGAAGGAACAGGGCGAAAACGAGATCGTCTCACGTTGTAAGCGACGCCTGACAAAAAGTGCGCTCAGCCGCTTCACCAGTGTGTCAGCTCTTTTTTTCTCTCTCTCTCTCGGAGACGCCGTGTCATGGCACATAAATCCGGGTCAGGACGGCAGTGGACGAGGGCGGAATGGCACTACTGTACAAGGCACGAAGCGCCCCCGGGCGACGTAGCGGCGGGGTCGCTATCAGGAGATGCGGCTGCCGAGGCGGGGGAGGTGTGGCACGGGTTGTGGGTGGCAGGGGGTGGGAGGGATGTGGACGGAGTTGCAGGAAGCAGCCGAGTGCAGGAAGTCCGGAGGCGGCGGCGGACAGGTGGCGGCGCCGAAGTGCGCAGAACTCGCGCCGAGCTGACATGCCAACTTGGCCAGGGGTCCCCCGGCAAAGTTTGTCGTCGCAAGTTGAGACACACTGACATCCCCAGGCCTGCGTTATTTTCTTTTCTAGCTCTCAGCCACCTCGCGCTCGCCGTAGCACCAAATACACCGGCAGCGCCAGGAGTGGCTTTTCTGACCAGATTCTGTGTTGCTGCAACGGACCGCCGGAATCGTAGACCTGCGGCCTCCAACTGAGCAACTCAGTCCGATGGATGCAGTAGACCCGCACAGTAGACGGAAGGTGTTCCTTCTAAGTACAAGTGTACCATTCCCATTATAAACACGCTACTGGCCATTAAATTTGCTACACCACAAAGACGACGTGCTACAGACGGGAATTTTTACCAACAGGGAAAAGACGCTGTGATATGTAAATGAATAGCTTTTCACAGCATTCACACAAGGTTGGCGCCGGTGGCGACACCTACAACGTGCTAACATGAGGAGGGTTTCCAACCGATTTCTCACACACAAACAGCAGTTGACCGCCGTTGCCTGGTGAACCGTTGTTGTGACCCCTCGTGTAAGGAGGAGAAATGCGTACCATCACGTTTCCGACTTTGATAACGTCGGATTGTAGCCTATCGCGTTTGCGGTTCATCGTACAGCGACATTGCTGCTCGCGTTAGTCGAGATACAATGACTGTTAGCAGAATATGGAATCGGTGGGTTCAGGAGGGTAATACGGAACGCCATGCTGGATCCCAACGGCCTCGTATCACTAGCAGTCGAGATGACAGGCATCTTAGCCGCATGGCTGTAAAGGATCGTGCACCCACGTCTCGATCCCTGAGTCAACAGATGGGGACGTTTGCAAGACAACAACCATCTGCACAAACAGTTCGACGACGTTTGCAGCAGCGTGGAATATCAGCTCGGAGACCATAGCTGCGGTTACCGTTGACGCTGCATCACAGGCATGTGCGCCTGCGATGGTGTACTCAACGACGAACCTGGGTGCGCGAATTACAAAACGTCATTTTTTCGGATGAACCGAGGTTCTGTTTACAGCATCATGATGGTCGCATCCGTGTTTGGTGACATCGCGGTGAACGCATATTGGAAGCGTGTATTCGTCATCGCCATACTGGCGTATCACCGGGCGTTATGGTATGGGGTGTCATTGGTTACACGTCTATGTCGCCTCTAGTTCACACTGACGGCACTTTGAACAGTGGATGTTACATTTCAGATGTGTTACGACCCGTGGCTCTACCCTTCATTCGATCCCTGCGAAACCCTACATTTCAGCAGGATAATGCACGACCGCATGTTACAGGTCCTGTTCGGGCCTTTCTGGACACACAAAATGTTCGACTGCTGCCCTGGCCAGCACATTCCCCAGATCTCTCACCAACTGAAAATATCCGGTCAATGGTGGCCGAGCAACTGGCTAGTCACAATACGCTAGTCACTACTCTTGATGAACTGTGGTATCGTGTTGAAGCTGTACCTCTACACGCCATCCAAGCTCTGTTTGACTCAATGCCCAATCGTATCAAGGCCGTTATTACGGCCAGATGTGGTTGTTCTGAGTACTGATTTCTCAGGATCTATGCACCCAAAGTGCGTGAATATATTAACACGTGTCAGTTCTAGTATAATATGTTTGTCCAATGAATACCCATTTATCATCTCCATTTCTTCGTAGTGTAGCAATTTTAATGGCCAGTAGTGTAAGTCACCCCACGGTGGAAAGACCTGTGGCAGTAACAGTATGTCGTGATATTGCTGATACGAATAGGAACTCAGTGTCTAGGTACCCGTTGTAACAGCAACGATAGAAAGGATTCAAAAAGTTTGTCGTATTTTAAAACTATCTGAAATCTCGATACAGAAGTTTCGAATATAGAGACTATATCTACTCAAAAACACACACATACACTTATATATGCATAGTTTTGTTTCTTCTCCTTGTTCTTTAATTCTCTTTCCAAAATAGTAAATATTTATCTTTGCTGAGAACACCGTGTAAACAGCGCTTTGATATTCTTTGGGATATCATACGGAAATTTCCAAGTTTCTCGCTTTTTCGAATCTTCTCATTCTCTGCTATTTTCTCGAAGAGGAATAGCCTTTAATTGCCCATTGAGTTTTATGAGTAAAATGTTGTTGTTGTTGTGGTCTTCAGTCCAGAGACTGGTTTGATGCAGCTCTCCATGCTACTCTATCCTGTGCAAGCTTCTTCATCTCCCAGTACCTACTGCAACCTACATCCTTCAGAATCTGCTTAGTGTATTGATCTCTTGGTCTCCCTCTACGATTTTTACCCTCCACGCTGCCCTCCAATGCTAAATTTGTGATCCCTTGATGCCTCAAAACGTGTCCTACCAACCGATCCCTTCTTCTAGTCAAGTTGTGCCACAAACTTCTTTTCTCCCCAGTCCTATTCAATACCTCCTCATTAGTTACGTGATCTACCCACCTTATCTTCAGCAATCTTCTGTGGCACCACATTTCGAAAGCTTCTATTCTCTTCTTGTCCAAACTGGTTATCGTCCACGTTTCACTTCCACACATGGCTACACTCCATACAAATACTTTCAGAAACGACTTCCTGACACTTAAATCTATACTCGAAGTTAACAAATTTCTCTTCTTCAGAAACGATTTCCTTGCCATTGCCAGTCTACATTTTATATCCTCTCTACTTCGACCATCATCAGTTATTTTACTCCCTAAATAGCAAAACTCCTTTACTACTTTAAGTGTCTCATTTCCTAATCTAATCCCCTCAGCATCACCCGATTTAATTTGACTACATTCCATTATCCTCGTTTTGCTTTTGTTGATGTTCATCTTATAACCTCCTTTCAAGACACTGTCCATTCTGTTCAACTGCTCTTCCAAGTCCTTTGCTGTCTCTGACAATTACAATGTCATCGGCGAACCTCAAAGTTTTTATTTCTTCTCCATGAATTTTAATACCTACTCCGAATTTTTCATTTGTTTCCTTTACTGCTTGCTCAATATACAGATTGAATAACATCGGGGAGAGGCTACAACCCTGTCTTACTCCCTTCTCAACCACTGCTTCCCTTTCATGTCCCTCGACTTTTATAACTGCCATCTGGTTTCTGTACAAATTGTAAATAGCCTTTCGCTCCCTGTATTTTACTCCTGCCACCTTTAGAATTTGAGAGAGAGTATTCCAGTCAACATTGTCAAAAGCTTTCTCTAAGTCTACAAATGCTAGAAACGTAGGTTTGCCTTTTCTTAATCTTTCTTCTAAGATAAGTCGTAAGGTTAGTATTGCCTCACGTGTTCCAACATTTCTACGGAATCCAAACTGATCTTCCCCGAGGTCCGCTTCTACCAGTTTTTCCATTCGTCTGTAAAGAATTCGCGTTAGTATTTTGCAGCTGTGACTTATTAAACTGATAGTTCGGTAATTTTCACATCTGTCAACACCTGCTTTCTTTGGGATTGGAATTATTATATTCTTCTTGAAGTCTGTGGGTATTTCGCCTGTCTCATACATCTTGCTCACCAGATGGCTCTCCCAAGGCCATCAGTAGTTCTAATGGAATGTTGTCTACTCCCGGGGCCTTGTTTCGACTCAGGTCTTTCAGTGCTCCGTCAAACTCTTCACGCAGTATCTTATCTCCCATTTCATCTTCATCTACATCCTCTTCCATTTCCATAATATTGTCCTCAAGTACATCGCCCTTGTATAAACCCTCTATATACTCCTTCCACCTTTCTGCCTTCCCTTCTTTGCTTAGAACTGGGTTGCCATCTGAGCTCTTGATATTCATACAAGTGGTTCTCTTCTCTCCAAAGGTCTCTTTGGTAAATAATGGTAGTCAATTACAAATTTATCTACTTCACAAGATTTTTCAAGTTAAAATATTTCTAATCGTGTTTGTCAGAAATCTTCACCTCTAATGTGTCATCTTACAAAACCCTGAAAAAATGTTGGAGGTCAAGTGTCCTTCGTTGGAGCCATTTGAGAGCATAAAAAATGGTAATTACAGTTTTGACGTATCGTTAGGTGTTTTCTAACACTAGATTTATACATGATATTTCGTACTGAAATCTAAATTTAATCGATAACTTGGTAATATTGGAGCCTAAGTAGTAGAGTCAAGCGGTGAGTAATCAGCTATCGTGTCTCCATCATTCGGTTTATTATACAGTGAACTCGAGGATTATACCAAGCCTGGTACAATTAATGTTACTATTGGTAACGCACTATGCTAGTGAAACCGGATTGGCATACTACTTTTTCTACTGGCCTAGAGATTAGCGTTAAGATCAGCCCACTCCTGTGGGCAAGGTGGCTCATATGCTGTGAGCTGTCTGCGTTGTACTTATGATGTTAGTAAGAATCCAATATAAATGTTACACTTATCTGCTGCATTGTTACACTCATTCACTCACGCGTGAATACCGATTATTGTCTGGGTAACTAAAGGGATAAGTCCTTGCTGTCGCGCTAATCATGTGTGTCCTCAGTGGCTCATATGCATAGAGCGTCTGCCATGTTAGCAGGAGATCCCAGGTTCGAGTTCCCGGTCGGGGCACATATTTTCAACTGTCCACATCGAGGTATATCAACAACACCTGTCGGCAGCTGAGGGTTTCAGTTAGTCATCGTTTCAATGGGTTTTCTATTTAATTTTTTCTTTCTTTTTTAGCTTTCAACAATGCTGCTATTCAAAAATGGTGAATGCAAATGAATGATCTGAGAATATCAGGCAGTCAGTAGCAGGTATGTAGATTTATGAACAATTATTGAACATGGTTTCAACAAGTACAAAATTATCTTCTTGAGAAGTACATGGATCTGTTGATGAAATTTTTTGTGTCACAGTTGAAAAAAATTGTTAAGGTGTAACAGATGTACAAAACCACTGGATAAAAATGTAATAAACCAACACTACTTACAAGTAAAATCACACATGATACAAACATTGAAACCAAAAAAATCCACGTTTTTTTCACAAGAGCTTCTTCTCCCTGAAATTTATCTTCACGATTATGTTATTTTATATGCTAGTAATTTTTGTTTATTATATTTTTTCTAGTGGTTTTTATACCTGCAAATGGTAGGCAGATTTTCTCGAATCATTGATTTTCTATGTGACAGACTTACGGACGGAGAATCTAACTTCAATATGTCGCTACGTAACTTACTAATTTCTAATAATCCTTCTGTCCCAACCACAGGTGAATTGTAACATAGAGCACGATGAAACCTTTTTTTGTTGACCAGCTTACCTGTTATTTGATGCGTGCCACCAAAAATTCTTTGATTTCTTCTCTTGTGCCGATATGCAACTCCATTATTTATAGGAACCATTATTTATAGGAACCCTCTACAGTGTTTTGCCCTTATATTCTCTCCAGTATCATAGAATTTATTCCTTCCTGTATGAGCCGCGCGGGATTAGCCGAGTGGTCTGAGGCGCTACAGTCATGGCCTGTGCGGCTGGTTCCGGCGAAGGTTCGAGTCCTCCCTCGGGCATGGTTGTGTGTGTTTGTCCTTTGGATAATTTAGGTTAAGTGGTGTGTAAGCTTAGGGGCTGTTGACCTTAGCAGGTAAGTCCCATAAGGTTTCACACACATTGGAACTTTTTTTTTAAGTCCCCTTCCTGTATGAATATATGCTTTAGCTTTCTACCGCTTTTTTGAGTCTTTCGCCCACCGATTCTACAGAGCACCTCCTTATATCTCATCTCATCAGCGCCGTAATTTTCAGAATCTCTCTGCAACATCCTCATTTCAAGCGTTTCGTTCTTTGTTTTTCAGTTTTCTCACAAACCATACAGCGCTGTGAGCCACATGCGGATTCTTACAAATTTCGTCCACAGATTTAGGACCATGCCCAATCCAGTAGACTTCTCTTCGTGATTGATGGCATTATCCACGCATTTTAATTTCGTCTCGTTATTGTTCTCAAACAGGATAACGTAGCACCGAATTTTCCCATCATTGGCTGACAATAAATTCGAAATTGCACGTGGTTAATGAACTCATTCGCAACATTTTCAGTTGCGATGTAGTCTTTCATAGTAACTATAGTGACTACACTTGTGTACTCCAAAATAATGAGCAAATAATGTGATAAAACACTCCCTGCGCTGCCTTTTCAACAGTGTTTTCTCTTCGCCACTTCTGGAGCACCCCTCAAAATCATGATGAGGTTGTGACTCTAGCTGTACACTGAGAAAGAAAAAAAAAACCCTGTTGTAGAGGCTAACTTCTCCAGCCGAGACTTCGATAACCGCCGTATTACTTTTGAACGAACCGGACGTTTTACAGTGGTTGACCGCGATGTGGGTGACCGCGACAGGGGCCCCGTTTCATTTCCGAGTATCACCCCTCCTGCCACCTGAGAGGCTTCCAGGACTGCGGAACCGGCAGCCAGAGGCCCGGCTGGCATCGGGATGCCCTGCACAGCAGTGGCCCGCTATCGGGTTACTGATCCACTACCCGGCGCAGCGGTGCGGCCGTGCCCGCAGGTGACTCCTTTTGTGCTGCCGGAAATGAAACCTCATTGTCCTCGAAGACCAACAAATGAAGCTGTCCTTCTGCCTGCTCGGCGTACGTCCGGTCTCACTCGTCAACCGAATACGGTGCAGGTGCTTCGCAGTCGTCACCGGCCCTTTCTTTCGCCGTTGCGCTTCTCCAAAACGACAACCGGGATTCATTCTGTACACAGTTTGTGGGTCTGACACGCGTCAGAGTTACAGCTTAGTATAGAACATGCATCACCGCACGGGGTGCACAGTATTAGAATCTACCTTTTCAGAAATACTTACCAGTTTTCGGCAGTTCATATGCATCAGTAGGTATCTGTGGATACTGCTTGAAAAACTGAATAAAATCGGGATTGACAGAAGAGACATAACGACTCTCAATAGGTATAAAAATCAAATTAAAAAACGGGACAGTCGAGGAGATGTGACAGACAAGACTGTCCTCTCTGACATTATTTTTTTAAACTTATTTGTAGAAAGTGTAATATAAACAAATGAAAGAACCGCCAAAGGAACTAAAAATGGTTCAAATGGCTCTAAGCACTATGGGACTTAACATCTGAGGTCATCAGTCCCCTAGACTTAGAACTACTTAAACCTAAGGACATCACACACATCCATACCCGAGGCAGGATTCGAACCTGCGACCATAGCAGCTGGGCGGTTCCGGACTGAAGCGCCTAGAACTTCTCGGCCATAGCGGCCGGCAAGGAATTAAAGTTAGAGGCAAACAAAATCACTGTATTCCATTCCTGACGATCCAGTAGTCTCAAGAGATTCTGACTAGGACATGGTCTTTATCTTAAAACTGCTTTTTGACACCGTGGGTCACCACAAACCGAAAATGAGCTCCAACAAGACTAAACTAATGACGATGAATAAGCCGCACTGTCCAATAAGAGCAAACAGTGAGGTTGGAAATAAAAGGCTAATGCAAGTAAACGCGCTTACCTAAAGGGGAAGTTCGGTAACAGATGACTATAGAAGAGCCATGCACGTTAACAGAATGGCAAAGATTAAACGAGAAATGGGACTAATTTACTGACAAACATCCTCTTCAACAGAGAAACAAGACATAAATTCATCAAAACCCTTATTCGGAACATTTTAAGCTGTGTTTGTGAAGGACGGGCTCAGGGGAAACAAGAAAAATAAAATAGAACACTATGGATCTGAATGTGGAAAAGAGCCACAAAAGGTATCCTGAACTTGACGGAAATCTAGTCACAAGCACTACAAGAAATTAATGAGCAGAGGACATTGATCAATATTGTACAGAGAAGAGAAAAGAAATTAATTGGACAACCAATTAGATATAACAACTTGACAAAAAATCTTGGAAGGAAAAATCCTCGCTAAAAAACATGAACAAGGAGGCCCAAAATGTCCATGTTAAGAAATATTATCAGTGAAATGAACTAGAGCAACCACAGTCAGAAGGTGCAGAAGACGACGGACAGAGAAAAGGGCTGCATCAAAATGGCGTTGCGTTTAGTGTATGATGATGATGAATCTGTGAAGACTGGGATTAAAATGCGAATGCAATTACTATCAAAGATATGTCTCACCGATAGCATTGGTATGCACTGTTAGAATGAGGATTAATTACAGGAGCAGCTGAATGGAATGTTGACGATCATCATAAATTACTTCACCTGTCGACAGCAAAATCGGAGACCACCTAGTAGTCGAAATAGCTCTGCTAACTTGAAGCAAAATAACGCATGATGGACGAACCAAGGAAAACATGGGAAGAAAAGTAGCACTTGCAAAGCAATCAGTCTTCGCGAGATTCGTCAACAAAAATGGACTTCAATTTGCCAGGATGTCAACAAGGCGTGCGTTAAGACATCAGGAGTAACTTCCACTGTAGTACATGTAGCCGTACGTAGCAAAAGTCGTAGCGAGAGAGCCGTATCAAACCTGTACGATAGTTCAGTACTCAGAATGTAACGCACCAGTCGTTGTAAGTGTGTGATAAACTTACCATAATAGGTTTCGGAATTTCATTACCCCAGTAATAAGTTCTTTAAGTTAATGGGATAATATTAATTGAATTAACTGTGAATTCTTGGTGAAACATTGTAAATTAAGCAAACAAACACTGGTTTTCGGCATGTTTCACAATTTACTATTAATGTTGCTGCACAGCCTAGGTTTCGGATTATAAGCCCACTTTCAAGTACGCTAGTAATAAATTGTGAAACAAGACCAAAAACAGTGTTTATTTAGTTAATGGGACATTGTTGTGAGAAATAAATCACACTTTTACGACCACATTCACACTACCGATTTGTGATACAATTCTATAATGGCTTCACAACAGGTAATAAATGATATCTGATGAAAAAAATTAAAACGGCACTCTCATTGTTTCTTATGTGTTACTTACACATTTTTACCACGTATTTATAAAAACGTAGGAAACGTGCGTTCCAGTTTGAATATGCAAGAGGAAACACACATGTTTAAGAGATATTTTGAAAATGAAAGTCAGCTAGAGAATGAAGGTAGGCGGTACCGTTAAGTATGCTTTCGAAATAAATAGGACTAGGAATTTGAGCTAAATGATATAGTTTTAAATTTAGATAAAGGAAAAGAAGTTTGTATGACCTTCCGTCTCTTTCTATCCCTCTCTCTCGCTCTTGTATTTTATGTTTGTTTGTGTGCGCGAGTAAATGTGTGTGTGTGTGTGTGTGTGTGTGTGTGTGTGTGTGTGTGCGAGTTTAGTTCATCGACATCTTGAAGGTTTTGTAAGATGTTGACACTACTTAATTTTTGTATGTTCAGCTATTAGCGTAAACTTTTATTTATTCACGGTACACATTTTACATTTCATGTTAATGAGCTCTATACCTACCGTAAGTACGATGTTTGATCACATGACTGCAAACATCCCACTTCAGCTGTAGTAAAATTTAAGGTACAGGTAGTAGCTGGATCCTGTATATTCAGCCAATAGTTGTTTAAGCCCATCTGCATCACTAGACAGACAGTGCAATGAAGTCACCTAGATGAAAAAGGTTCCAAAATATTTTCCCCCACATTAAGGATCTGAAAGCTTCCTCCTGGTATGTTGATGTCAGTACTGATACTGAATATTTGTGACTGATTCAACTTTTGCCTCTAAATTTTTCAATATGCTAATGAAATAAAATAAAAGCGGTACGACTGATATTCTCCAACAGGGTGACATACTTTGAGTCTATAGAGTGCTTGTCAAGAGCTGTCAGTACACAGCACTTCAAAACTGAGTAAAATATCTTTTAAAACTACATTCATATACTCCCTATTTCATATTTCGGTATGTGCCGAAAGTTACTTCTGATAGCACTGCATTTTCCGCTCTACCTTCTACGAAAGAGCTTAGGAAGAGTGATTGTCACAAACTTCCTTATGAACTCTGATTATTGCAAAATAGTCACTTCATAAGACATTAGTGGGATGAATTAGTCTGTTGTCCGAATCTTAAAGCAACGTACGCTCCCGGCATTTGGACATTAAGCTTCTCCGTCATGCACAACGCTTGTCTTACAGAATCTGTCAATGGAGTTCGTTGAGCTACTTTGCAATACTCTCGCATCGAGTAAACGACCCCGTGACGAAATTTGCAGTTCTTCGTAAGATCTTTTGTACCTCTTCTAGTAATCTACCCTGGTAAACGATCTGACGGACTTGGTACGCAGCAGTCTGTGAGTGCTGATGACGGTGCAGTGTATTAGAAAGTGTTATTGTTGAGTGACTATAGGAGTGGCAGCCTGCTTCTAATGTTGACAAAAATAAACTAATGCAGCTGAAAATAATTCTGTAATGTTCGAATACAGAAGTAGTAATGTGTTGCTTGACACAATCACTTCGTTTAAGTATCTGGATGTAATGTTCGAAGGCGACATGAAATGAAGGGAACACGTAAGGTTTGTTGTAGGAAAATCGAATGGTCTGTTTCGATTTACTAGGAGAACTGTCTATCATGTATAAAGGAGTCCGCATGTAGAACACCTGTGCGACTAATCTTGACTTCTACTGGAGTACCTGAGATCCCCACCATAGCGGATTAAAAGAAGACACCGAAGATATTCAAAGATGGCTGCTGGATTTCGTTATTGAAATGTTCGATCGACCCGCAAGTATTACGGAAATGCTCCGTGAACTCAAACGCGAATACGTGGAAGGAAGACCTCTTTTAGCGACACGCTATTGAGAAAGTTTAGAGAATTGGCATTTGCGACCCCATTACAGAATGATTCTGCTGCCACCTACGTACATCTCACTTTAAGAACCGTGAAGATATGAGAATTCTGGGCTGGTACCGAGGCATATGCACACTCCTTTTTCCCTCACTCGCTTTACGAGTTGAGCTGTAAAGGGAACGTTTAGCTGCGACGCAAAGTATCCTCCGACATGCACCAATGGCGGATTGCTGAGTACTTAAATGTTGTTGTAGATGTAAGGATGCCAGACTAGCGAGTAATACCAAATAATCAGCTAAAAAACGTGTCATGGCTTTCGTGGACAGTCTTTTTAAGAAACTTCCGCCAGTTGACTGTTAATTGTTCGTTTATTTTACACAGTCATAATATCGGGTTTATTGGCATTCTCAAGTGTATGTTCAAATGTTAAATATGTCTGATCTGTCTGTCACAAGTCATCGTCGAAAACAAACAAGTTTCTGGCCTTGTAGACAACTGGTCTGGGGTTTCTGTTCCCCAGGTGGCGTATAGGGGATTTTTCTGCAGATATGCGGGGTAGGTGGAAAATAAAATACCAGCGGCAGACCAACACAGAAATCAAAATCCAAAGGCGGCTCTCCCAGGACTGGACGACCTTTGGTTAGTGTCAGTTCCCCAGGTTAGCGGGTGTGGGGGCGGTGAAAACCTCCGAGGCTAAGTACTATGGTCGTAAACCAGTGACTCTAACAATAGCAGCGAATCCATACATAATGCTAACAATCATGGAAGAGGGTGATGGAGGCAAATTACGCCAGGTGAACAATCCACGACACGAAAGTGCGCAAGCAGACAGTCGGATTCCGGGGACTCTTCAGCACTACACAAAGACGAGTCGGAACGTCTGAGAGCCTCATTCAAGATTACGCATAGAAAAAAAGTTACAAAACTGCATTCAATGTAAATTCTCTTCAAAAAATTGGAAAAGTGAAACATCTTACAGACACCCTCAAGAGCCACCTAAGTCTCACAACGGTCCTACAAGAAAGCAATTTTGATTCTGGTGGATTTAGAATATACAAAGGAAAGGTAGGCAAAAAGTTATGAAAAACACAGAGAACCTTGGAACTGGCTTCATAATAGGTAAAAATATTTTGTGCTCCGTTATCAGCTTTGAATCACAATCAGAAAAACTCTCTACACTTACCTTTAAATTTGGTAACGAAGTATACACCATCGTGAACGCACATTCACCATAAATAAAGACAATAAAAAGGATAAAGAAAAGGTGGAACGTTTTTGGGACCAACTCGATGATGTTGTGCAAAAGATCCCAGAGAAGAAAGATGTCCAAATAGAGAAGGAGAAGATGTACAAAAAAAAAGAAAATGTTGGAAACTACCCAGCACATAACAGAACTAAGAAAAATGATATTAGATCCGTAGAACTGTGTCAAGCAAACAACATGATGCTCAAATCCACAGCCTTTAAAAACCTACCTCGAAAACATAAAATATAGGTCTCATGAAACCGACACCTACGTGAATTCGAACTTGTTCACGTGGCTGTAAACCTGAAGTCCCATAGCGAAATAAACAATGTTAACGATCAAGAGGAACCAACGTCCATTCCGATCACCACATTTCTAAAAAAAACTCAAAATCATCCAAAAAAGTAAAAGAAGAAAATGTGAATCAGAAAATATAATAAACTCCAAGGAAACTTCCTGGCAGATTAAAACTGTGTGCCCAACCGAGACTCGAACTCGAGTTCGAGTCTCGGTCGGACACACAGTTTTAATCTGCCAGGAAGTTTCATATCAGCGCACACTCCGCTGCAGAGTGAAAATCTCATTCTGGAAACTCGAAGGAGTTTCCTCTTGCACTAAAGATATTCAAAACAATGAAGGGATCAAATAAAAGGAAGCCAAATATGTAAAGCCGAACAATTAGGTCCCATAAACAAGCCTGGAGGACAGAAAAATATGGCACACTCCTTGAGCTAAGAAGAATAGCATGGGGACAGAAGCAATCACAGACAAATGGACACAGCAGACAAAACTTCTTAAACATAAGAAAATCAGTGAGCAAAATTACTAGCAGAATAAGAAAAGCCCAAGCGGATCAGCTCCTCTTTCAGACTAATGAATACTACAGCAAAAACGACACCAGAAACTTTTATAAGACCTTTCAACAAAAAATAATCAAATACAGGTCACCGACCCTACGGCTCCAAGACAAAAACGGATATACTGACCACAACAACATGTATAACTGCAATATATAAGCAGAATATTTAAGAAAACTTCTCAATTGTGAAGAACCCATAGAAAAATCGAGTTTACGATCTCAGCAGTTACCAACCATAATTATCTAACATTCTCCACTGAGGAACTACAGACGGCCGTTTCAAATCTTAAAAAATAAGAAGTCTAGAGAGAAAACCAAATCACCGCTGAACTGCGGGAAAAATTGTCAACAAAAATGCCTTAGATTCTGGGAAAAATCTTCGAAGAAATTTGGACAAATGAAAGAATCCTATACGAATGGAAGACGGCTCTGAACCACCCACTCCATACAGATCCCCAAAGGCTACAGAGAGGTCTCATTCGTAGACGTAACATACAAAATACAAGGCAGAACCCCAATTAGAGCATCAACTTGCAGGTAATCAAGAAGTTTTCAGTTAAGGGAGATCCTGATCAGGACAAATCGTTATCCTCAAAAACTTCATGGCCTACCAAAAATCAAGAGCAAAATCATATATTATCCCTTTCATTCACTTTCAGAAACCATGGGACTCAATAGACCGGGAATCGATCATCTCTATGCTAACAGAATCATAACATAGACAACAAAACCACAAACTTAATCAGATAAACCCTATTAACATGTACTCCAAAGTAAAATTCATCAGAGAATTTGAGATGAAAATTGGTGTAAGGTTACGAGATAGACTCTCTCTACTGCTATTTCACTGCGTCCTAGAAAAAGTAGTCAGAGACTGGAACACGAAGGTCCATACTGGAATCCGACTAGGAACAAAAAACAAAGGCATCAAAGTCGATTGTTTAGCTTTTGCAGATGATAATCCCTTATTAGCCGAGACATGTGTAGCATCCTCAGAACAGACTTCCGAACTACAAACACAGCCCAACAAAATATATTAAAGTGATATTAAAGCGGGAGAATAAAAAATTTATATCGTCAATGAATTCCATTATCTTGGAGAATGGATCAGCTGGAGAAAAAGGATATGTGATCTAGAAGAAGTAGAGGGAACTGAGATGAACTCGCTTTCCACCTCACCAAAAATACATATAAAGAAATACCCCTCTCATGGAATTCAGAAATAACATTTTACGGTACAGTAATCAAACCGGAAGCCCTGTATGCAACCGAAACATTGTCCATTACCAAACATGGTGCGTTTGAAGGGCTGGATACCAAAGAAATGAAGATATTAAGAAAAATTCTTCCGTCCAGGTTACACAAGAACAAAGGTTCCACAACAACAAAACTAACTAAGTCACATCAAGTTACCGTAAAACTCTCAGACACAATGAGGAAAAGAAAAACTGAGTTTTATGAATACATCCTCAGAATGTACAAACAGATTAACAAACAAAATTGTGACTAACTCCGCGCAAAAAGAATTGGTTTAAGGAAACCGACAAGGACTTTAAAAAATTTAAATCACAGAAAATATGCTCAAGGATAAAATTATAAAAAATAAAAATAAAAATAATAAGTCACCTTAAAAGAGCGGTTCTGTCAAATTAAAAAGAAAATGTAACAAACAGCCCAAGTCTTTGGACAGGAAAGGAAAGCAAGATCAAAGAGAATGATTCAAAATTGGGGTAATAAAAAGGCACAGAAAATTAGAAATTGATTATTTAACGTACCCCAAAGTAGGACGAAACGAAAAAGAAGCAGCACACAACTGATCTTTCAAAAGATTCTATAGACTGTGGTCCTCCACAAAGGAAAATCATTAACTACTTTGTGTGGTTTAGATAATTACTCATAAGTATTTTACATTAATTACTGTACCAAGCGAGTTGTTGGCTGTAATGGTATTGAGCAGCGTTTCATGTGAATACACTATTTGAGTTAATGATGACTCAGATTACTGATATGTAGTTTAATGAAAACGGCAATATTAATGCCGTTCATAAAATATTGTGAAATTCATAGTAGTGGTAGTGGTAAGGTCTTATGGGACCAAACTGCTGAGGTCATCGGTCCCTAAGCTTACGCACTACTTAATCTAACTAAAACTAACTTATGATAAGGACTACACACACAGCCATGCCCGAGGAAAGACTCGAACCTCCCATGGGGGAAGCCGCGCGGACTGTGACAAGACGCCCAAGACCGAGCGGCTACCCCGCGCGGCGAAATATGGAGTAACGGCTCTGCCACACTCTCTTGTGGTCTCCTGAAATTTCACTAACATTTTGTTCCGTTGAGAATGACATGTTGAGTTAAGCCTCCAAGGATGTCCTGAACCCAATCAGAAATTTTATCCGACACTCGGTAACTTCATATTTTATTCAGTAGTCGACAGAGCTGAACCGCATTATATGCCTTCCTGAAGGCAAAGAACTCGGCATGTAAGTGAATATAAGTTTCTCAGACGAAGCGGTAGTTCCTTCAAGGTTCCATCGCAAGGCTATTAAGTATTCGAATCTTGTTAAATATGACGTAGTTTTTAATGCTGGATATTAATTTTACTACGCCCAACAGACGAAGTATTAACCCAAAATGTATACTGTCGTTGCACAACAGTTATTCTAGACCCTACATACATTATAATTAATATCGTTATTGTTATCGATATCACCATAATAAGCTTTGAGCGTCCACTCTTGGATGAAGGCCTCTTTTGACCTATAGATTAAACTGTGGGGCTTCAGTTGTATACATCGATGTTGCACTCTTATGATTCATCCATCCACTTTCCAATACGTCAACAACAACTCGATTTTTTATCTCTTGGAATCCACCAAGGACCTTCCTTGGTCTATTTGCCATCAATTCACGTGGCTACTTCAATGTAATATATATATATATATATATATATATATATATATATATATATATGGTTTTATACTACCTCTGATACAAATATTTTTTCCCTTTTTCTAATGTCCTTGTGTAGGTGAATGTACGAAATCTCTCAATTCTTATCTGTGATGGCTCTTTCTAAATTTATTTTTAAATACGTAGTTTATACGCAACTGATGTTTAAGCGTTGGTTATTCGGGTAACTGTATGTCATTCAAAGATAGTTTCAACACTTACAACATCCACAAACCATGTGTACTTGATAATACCAATGCAATAAAAAAATTGTTTCTCTACACATTGATATAACATTTTTGAAAGACCTAATTCACATCCTTCTGAAAAACTCTTGTGTAATGTTTCAAAAGTTTTTCTTATTCATATTTTTAGTGCCTAGAATGTTCGAATCTATAAATGCTACTCTTACCAAAAATCATTGTCATCGTAGTGTAGCCTCTACGTTTCCGAATCCGAATAAAAATAAATTCACTAAAACAACATCTCAATTAAAGAAATATTCAAACTAGAAATTCCACATTGCGACTGAAATGTTGGAGAGGTTCGATGGTCAATTTCCACAGTCACAATTACGCGTCCTAAGAGTGTAGTATTAATTTCTGTCATTTTGGGATTATGCAGTTTTCAGTTGAACGGAATCTGTGTTTTAGCTAGTTTCTACGTCTTCTAGATAGTCAGTGAATGTATAAGGAAGTTGTAATTTCAATTATCGTAAGTCTGTTTGATATAAAATAAATTTAAACGACATAAAATTTAGAATCAGATATATTACTTCAAGTTACTTGATATATATTCTGTAAAGAAAACTTACGTTGAAGTGACACGTTGCACATCATTACGAAGTATCATATTCATGATTTGTGTAACAAGGATTAATGTATGTATGTATGTTTGTACAATTCAAAGCATTTATTTGGTACTCTGCGTGTCGAGAAGACGGTATGGAATGTTTATGAGACACCGAAATAAACAGGTCAGTAAACCTAGACGTTCCACAACCACTAAACTTTCATTATACTGATAACTGCCTCTTTGATTTTAGACTGTGACACATTTATTTGTCTTCTTTCCCGTAATAATTCGCACAATGTACCTCTTCTTTGTCTGCTGATCAACAGTCAGTTTTTACATTACTTTCACATTAAAAACTCTTGTTTCTCTGCTGAAAGTCAGCATAAAATACTCGCAGATTGCAAAACATTCATCTGAAGACACACTGGAAGTTTCAAAGCCTATACGTAGTTTGCATTTATCGTGAGTCATTCGCCCAAAGGAAGGTCCCCAGCAACTGGAAAAGGGCGCTGTTTACTCTCATATATAAGAAGTGTAGAAAAGGTACCGTAGAATTACAGATCAACATACTTCATGTCTCTTGTTCGAGAACTCTTAAGAAAATTTTAAGTTCGGAAGTTACAAATATCCGGAAGAGGTAAAATTTTGTCCCGATAAATCAACACGTATTGTGGAAAGTACCGCTCATGTGAAACTCAGTTTGGCCTATTCTTGCAGGCACATGCGATATTCCTATGCTTACGGAAACTATTTGACACAGCTCCACACTCCAGACTGTTAATAATAAATGGAATATCTTCTTTGACCTATTTGCTAGTCGTACATCTGAAACTATGACTAATAAAGGCACATGGTACACTCCGCCATGCACCATGTGGTGGCTAACTGAGTAGGTATGTCAAGATATATGTATAAAAGCGCATTTAATCTACCAGAATCACTCCAAGGCATTATTATTCTTCTATTTTTTTGTTATGGTATCCATTAAGTCATAAACTTCATCTACCTAGTTATGAAATCTCATCAACTGCTTCTAAGGCATCATTGTTAATTTCTAAGATTATCTCTCCGAGCAGCTGAGTATGTATTATTTTTGTCATATTGTAAACAATTTTAAGTCCTGCTGTACTCAGTTGCACATGTATTTCAGAAACACGTATTTCCCTTGAACTTTCCTAGTTTAAGCATATGGAAACTTTCTTTACTACTGACGAAAATGGTGTGGAAATTATGCAATCTAAGAGGAATTCAGAACTAAGAACGCAGTGGACTCTAATTCCAGTTTAAAAAATCTCTCTCCTCGGTGGAAATCATGAAGTTTATCTTAGGCATGCCTATTCTTCATTATATTGACAGACCGTTAATCATACCCTTGGCACTCAAGGGACATGTCCACAGATTTTGTTTGAAGTGATTTAAAAGCTACAAATGAATGGTAGAAAAAGTTGATGCCTACACTGACTTTTCTATTTAGGAGCCACTGAGCAACAGCCGGTTGTATAAAGAAAAAACCCTCATACAATTTTTTCTTTAAGATGCTGCTGAGCGATTATTCAGATCTCTAGCATGTTGCAGCCACGCAATTAAGAACTGAGGGTTCTCGCTTCCAATGTGTGAAACAATTCAGTAAATAAGATAATACGCTATCTGTAAATTAAATACAAAAAATTTAATTTGGCGTAAAAAAGCATTGACTTCAATCTTACTAGTGGTTACTGGTTTCGGTCATATAAAATCTACCATCTGGCCAATTTACAGCTCACGTGAGGAGCCAGCTCCCAAAGTCGTTTTGCTATTAGTAAGTGGTTTTCGCCACCGACGTAGTATTAAGTAGAAACGTCACGAGGCAACACATAGTTAAATCAGTCTTGCCACCTTTAGCTTATAGTTTTTTTTATGTGGATCGTGATATTTTTATGCGTATTTTGTAGCATACTAATTCGTCTCTACAAAATAAGTAGTACATGCACTGACTCATTTCTAGTCCATGGAATAAGATAAATTTCGTTTTATAGTGTTAACTAACATCTCCGAGAGCAGATGAGAAAGCTGCATCATTCACCTGCCCCAGGGTAGGGTTCTGCAACGAAGGAACACGGCTCAACCGGCTGCAGGCTCTGCTTAGGCAGGGAGGGCCTTGGGGCATTGTCTGGCCCCACCCTGGGCGTCCATTGTTCTCGACAACACGGGCCTCATTCCCTTGATGTACAAGAAAAGACATCCAGCACTGACTTGGAGTTCGTCGAAATGTTCGCTTGTCACGGAAGGACAGCCAGCCGCGCAAAATAGCGAAGCCATTCACGCAAGTCTACTGCCAATGCGACCGGGCTGGTCTCCCAGTATACACCGGCAACACGGTGACTTCGAGTGGAACGTTTCCCCAACTATTTAGAAAATAGGCTACCACCATTAATATTCCCTCTTCTATTTATTTCTTGCGCCAAACACATCACAGTATTAAAATGACACAAATGCGAATTTTAAAAACTTACTGCGTTATGTACCTAATGTGGTAATTACTACCAACTACACAAAACACTCATAAAATATTGGATGATACGATGATTAAAAACTTACAATGTGTTGTGTGCCAAATGTTATAGACACTACCAGAAACAACAAAATTTCTTAAAATCTAGGATACCTACGCTTATTAAGACCAAAAATTTACTAATTCAGGAGCGAAAGGTGTGGAGTTCGTTAGACGAGACACAAAGGCTGCAGTTGTATAACGAAAGTTTATTGGGGGAGCGGCGGGGGGGGGGGGGGGGGGGGGGAAGGGGGGGGGGAGGCTCCAGAGGTCCTGACCCTCCTATCACCGAAATGAAATTAGACACGATCTAGTAGCCGTGTAGCGAAATTTAAAGATTTTCAATCATACGTCGAAAAAGGTATGCGTGTTGTCGATAGTCAACGAGGCAATTGATAGATTTAAATCGATATATCGATAGCACTATCAGCTATCGCTCATACTTACATTAGTCAAGAGCTACTCCATCACATTGTTGGCCTTACTTGAGCTCAGTTGTTGTTTTGGTAATCGGTTCAGATCTTGAATTCACTACCACTTTGCTCGCGAAAGGCAAAGGTCCCGAGTTCGAGTCTCGGTCCGGCACACAGTTTTAATCTGCCAGGAAGTTTCGGTTCAGATCTTACTTGCAGTTGAATTTAACATACGTGCTGCCGTTTCTGGCTTTTTTTCTGTGTGTCTATGTGATGTTGTGATAGTTCGTAAATACAGGTAAGTTTCAAACAAGAAAGAAAAGGAAAACCCATTCTGATTCATGCACTTGCATTATGATAATTAAAAATATGTACACAATACTACAACAGTCTAATTGGCTATCAATAACAACAGTTCAGTGGAAACACTGGAGTTGTTACTTGGAGATCAGTAGAACTTCGGTGTTGCTATACTTCAGTAATTCACAAGGAGCGATAAATATACTAGAAACAAAATTAACCTCGAACATAAAAACACACTTCTATTTGAGCTATTGGTCAATAAAAATATCGCCGAAATGGCGGTAGTTGCATTTCTTTAAAAAATTTGCTCAAAATTCTGTCGTTAGTGGCCCAAATGGGAAAATACCCATTCTGGTCGTCTGGGAGCAACTTGATTATGCAATTCCGATACGGAATGGGGAAGGGGTTTGTGGAGAGTAGAAGGGGTATGCAATGGCAGCATTTTCTATAGTTTATTCGTTTTTAATATATTTCCAGCGGGTTGTTTCAATTCGTCAGAGATGATTGCGCCATGCATCCCCAGCCACGAGCCCTCCCCCTCCACCCCTTTCAGTCACAATTTACTCTCTAGTGATACTGTAACAACTGAAGCCTTTTCAGACAGTCTATGATTAGCTGCAAATATTAATGCGCTTAAGTTGTAGAAACAATTAGACAAAAATTTTTTTCTTCACTTTCGTAGCAGTACTTACCTTGACGTGGGGAATAGTTATTTATTTCTCAGGGACGCAGTGTTTAATTTTAATGTTAGTTTGCATAAGTTCATATGGTTCAAATGGCTCTGAGCACTATGGGACTTAACATCTATGGTCATCAGTCCCCTAGAACTTAGAACTACTTAAACCTAACTAACCTAAGGACATCACACAACACCCAGCTATCACGAGGCAGAGAAAATCCCTGACCCCGCCGGGAATCGAACCCGGGAACCCTGGCGCGGGAAGCGAGAACGCTACCGCACGACCACGAGCTGCAGACTCAGATGTATATACATTGGAAAGAAACTAGCGACTGTAGCTACGTATTATGTATCTGTGCATAAAGGAGGCTCACGAAATATCATGTCTTCGGGTTGTACTGAGAGAAAAGTGTTCTACTGTGGAATGCTTTATTCATAATGTACTTGGAACTGTGAGTCCAACCTGCAAATCACTATCTTATTGTCTGCAATCCCTGTCTATCTAGAAAAGAGGCATTTGAAAACGAGAAGAATAATGGGACATTCTTCGCACTGGAAAATTCGTCTCCGCTTAATGAGACCGGTGTGTTATTCCATCCCAGTTGATATTGGTATTTTGGATAAAGGCTGCGACATGGGTTAATAGCTACATGCAACAAAACTTAAAAGCAGCAGTGTAGCACATATTCAGCCTGTTACCAATGAACTTGCTTTATAGCTGCCTCGTAATGGTTACTGTGCATTAATCAGACTACCATTCGTGTAACCTATAAGCCGCCCCTTTACTATTTACTGGTTCATACTTCAATGCAGTTTACCAAAGTCTGGCTGGTTGGAAAATTAGGCATCGATCGGTTATTACTTGCCAGTTTTGGAGGACGGACTTGCTCCCCAAAGTACATGTGCCGATAACGAAAGTTCTGACCGTCAGCCTACAGCGCATGCTGTATCTTTACAGATTAGCACAGTTCTCGTAGGCAGCGCGCAACAAGAGAGTGGCAACGTATAATACCCTCTAGCAGAAAGCAAAGAACATTGAAAAGACTACGCCTCTCCAGACAGAACAGGGCAAACGACAATTATGTTGTTTGTATTGTTGTTGTTGTTACTGTCGTGGTCTTCAGTCCGAAGACTGGTTTGATGCAACTCTCCATGCTAGTTATCGCATGCAAGCCTCTTCGTCGCCGAGCAACTACTACTACCTACAGCCTTCTGCATCCGCTTACGATATTCATCTCTTGGTCCCCCTCTATGATTTTTATCTCCCACTCTTCCGCCCAGCATTAAATTTCTGATCCCTTGATATCTCAGAACGTGTTCTACCAAGTGATCTCTTCTTCTAGTCAATTTGAGCCATAAATTTCTTTGCTGCTCACAAGGGAACCTCCCCATCGCACCCCCCTCAGATTTAGTTATAAGTTGGCACAGTGGATAGGCCTTGAAAAACTGAACACAGATCAATAGAGAAACCAGAAAGAAGTTGTGTGGAACTATGAAAAAAATAAGCAAAATATACAAACTTGGTAGTCCATGCGCAAGATAAGCAACTTCATGGACAGTGTGAGCTCAGGATCGCCGTGGTCCTGTGGTTAGCGTGAGCAGCTGTGGCACGACAGGTCCTTGGTTCAGGTCTTCCCACGAGTGACAAATTTACTTCTTTTTTCGCAAAGTTATGATCTGTCCGTTCGTTCATTGACGTCTCTGTTCACTGCAATAAGTTTAATGTCTGTTTTGCGACCGCACCGCAAAACCGTGCGATTTGTTGACGAAAGGACGTACCTCTCCAATGGGAACCGATAACATTTGATCGCAAGGTCATAGATAAACCGATTCCTCCACAGGAAAACACGTCTGATATATTCTATACGACACTGGTGACGGCATGTGCGTCACATAATTGTCTGAAAATAAGAAATTAAAATTTTCACTCGAGGGAAGATTTGAACCAAGGACCTTTCCTTACGCAGCTGCTCACGCTAACCACGAGACCATGGCACTCCTGAGATCAGCCTGTCCTTGATGTTGCCTATCTTGCACATGGACTACTCAGTTTGTATATTTTGCTTATTTTTTTCATAGTTCCACACAACTTCTTCCTGTTTTCTCGATTGATCTGTGTTCAGTTTTTCAAGGGCTATCCACTGTGCCAACTTATAACTAAATCTGAGAGGGGTACGATGGGGAGGTTCCCTTGTCAGTTCTGTTCAGTACCTTTCTCTTTAGTTACATGATACACCCATGTAATCGTCAGCTCTCTTCTGTGCTACCATATTTCAGAATCTTCTATTCTCTTTCTGTTGTTGTTTTTTGGGAAGGAGTCCAGACAGCGAGGTCATCCGTCTCATCGGATTAGGGAAGGACGGGGAAGGAAGTCGGCCGTGCCCTTTGAAAGGAACCATCCCGGCATTTGCCTGGAGCGATTTAGGGAAATCACGGAAAACCTAAATCAGGATGGGCGGACGCGGGATTGAACCGTCGTCCTCCGAATGCGAGTCCAGTGTTTAACCACTGCGCCACCTCGTTCGGTATTCTCTTTCTATCTAAACTGTTTATCGTCTATGTTTCCCTTCCATACTTGGCTATACTTCGTACGCATTTCACAATGCACACACCCATGCCCACGCACGCAGTTTCGAACCATTGTCCTCTTAGGTGCGAAACCAGTGTGAAAACCACCGCGCGACCTCGCTCGATCTGACCACTTAAAGGGCGCTGATGACCTCGATGTTGAGCGCCCATAAACCCCAACACACACACACACACACATACCATTTAAAGACAAATGCATACTTTAAAAACAAATCTTTTTCATACTTTGATTCGTTACACACAAATAACATTATCCAACATGAAACTCAAACTTTCGGAACATCATCCGAACAAAAGCCCGTTTGAAAATCTATAGGAACAATATTCCTGTTTTATAAATAACCAAACTCCTCTCTTACAGGTAGAAATTATTATTTTTCTTTTGTGCGGAATCCCTTCGAAATGTTTGGATTATAGTGGTTAGTCCGTTTTGTAACTCAATAAACAGAAATGCTTATTATTTGATCTATAGGCTTTCCCTCTTTTGAGAAGTAACTATTGATTTTTGTTGATTTACACTCCCTTTCACTTCCGCATTTCTTCATTTTCAGCTTCAAAAGCTTACTTTGCATTTGCAGTGCAATTTCCAGTCCTAATGGTGTAAAGTTCTGAAAGATTGTGAGACCTTATTTATCAGTATCTAGATTATAATTTTATGATTGTGCTATGACACATACTGAATAAAAGGAATTCACTGTCATTTAGTTTCAGGGTCAAAGCATTGTGGTAGTCGGAAAATGAGGTTTAGTGCATTCTGATCTTTCTCTAAGTAATGCAGGACTTGCAGACTGGTTTGCGGTGAGGATATAAATATTTGCTGGGGTACTCTCCTCTTATTACCCTCCGTCCCCCTTTACGTCATCATTAAATACTCTGCCCTATTATAGAGTCTATTTATAGCCTCCCAACAATATGCGTCCTATTTTTGACAGCACTCAAAGTTTTACTTTTTCATGCCACTCTGCAAAAGCTTCAACACGACTTCGTAAATACAAACATTTTAAGATGCGTCTCTCTCAAGCGCAATTCATATTTATTACAAGTGCCATTACTGTGTCTTTCTTGCAACTGCTGTCTAAAATTCATGACGTTACTCTTCAAAACTTAATGCGATGCATAGCTGCACGAGACCCAAACATTCACCGTATACATTCCGTACAAAACCCTGACGTAACAAACTGGAAGACTTCTGCTGCAGTGTCACATTTGACGAACGGTGGCATCATTTTCTCCCCAGTATTCGCAAAGCATTTCACGTTCACCTCTTTAGACACCTACATCAGTTTCAACGATAGCAACTAGGTCTTTACCTTAATACATAAACGTGTTACTTGTATTGCAGCAGTCAAAATGACATTTAACACTTTGATGTTTCATACGAAGTCCTTATTTTATGCTTATAACTAGCACAATATTGCTAACACCGGGTATCTCACGGTCATTTTTCCAGTCCATAACATGTCCTCTTGGAAGAAGCAAACAAGTTGGCTATATCATATCTTAGTCACATGCTCTTAGATTTATCACAAAAATGCAAATGAAGTTTTCACTGCCCTCTTCTCTGTTTACGTGACGAATGAAAGAAGTGTTTTCGATGTCTCTACAAACATTTAGTTACGTGTTCTATTGATGAATCTCACTGTAATAGTTATGATGTGGAACTTGTCAAGCGCCTAGAAAATGCACACATGAATCAATGTCCTTATTTTTTTAAGCTTAAAATTTTTATTAACTACCCCATTCCCTTAAATGGAACAAAATCCATAAATTGTACCTACATTTATTTATCCCTATTCAAGAATTCATCTATAGTATGGAAGGAGTTGCCAAGGAGAGATGATTTCAGTTTATTTTTGAAACTATTACTGCCGTCTGTCAGACATTTTATTTCATCTGTCAATTTATTGAAAAGTCTTACTGTAGCATAATTAAGCCCTTTCTATGTCAAAGATATGTTTAGTAGAGGATAGTGTAAGTCTTTCTTTCTTCTGGTATTATAATCATGAATGACTCTGTTAATTTTAAACTGGTCCATGTTGTTGATAACAAATTTCATAACCTTTCAAACAGATACCTACAGGATGTGCGACTGTTAGCCCCAGACGCTGTTATAGCCACTTTCTTCTGAACAGTGAATACTTTTTACCTAATGTTGAGTTACCCTAAAATATTATTCCGTGTAAGATCAGAGAGTGAAAATATGCAAAGTATGTTAGCTTAGCCCGCCCGGTTAGCCGTGTGGTCTAAAGCACCGCTTTCGGGGGAAAAGGCGTGCCGGTCCCCGGCACGAATCCGCCCGGCAGATTAGTCTCGAGGTCCGGTGTGCCGGCTACCTGCCTTCGCGAATGCGGGCTGGTTCCCCTTATTCCGCCTCAGTTACAATATGTCGGCGGTTGCTGCGCAAACACTATCTCCACATAAGCGTACACCACAATTACTCTACCACACCAGCACTGGGGTTACACTGGTCTGGTGTGAGACGTTCCCGGGTTGGACCACTGGCGGCCAAACCGCACCATAACCCTGGGTTCGTTGTGGGGTGGCGGTAGGGTGAGTGGACAGCTGTATCCTGTTGTGGGGTTGTGTACCACTGAGTGCAACGGCGGGGACGAAGCCTCTCCATCGTTTCTAGGTCCCCAGTTCCATACAATACAATACAATGTTCACTTACTAATTTTTATATCCTCAAATTGGCAATTATTCTGATTGCAAAAGTTGCTGAACCTTGTCGCTTTAGTAGCTCCAAAACATGAATTTTCCAATTCGGATTTATATCTACATTGACACAAAAACTTAGTTTGCGCTACTCTCTCTACTGACTTCTGTTGATGTGTTACATTTACTGAAGGAACTGTACTGCTTGCTGCAGAAAATTGGAAGTACAGTGTTTCTTTTTAAGTTCAGAGCAAGCCAATTCGCAAAAAAACTAATTAATAACTTTCCCAAAGTCATTATTTCTATCTTTTTCTACTGTAGTTCTTTTACTGGATTAATAATGATGCTGGTATCATCAGCAAACAGTGTCAGTGTAGTTTCTTGTTTCAGATACGAATGGAGGTCATTCACATATATCAAGAACAGAAAGGGCTCCATGATCGAACGCTATAGAACACCTAATGTTAATTCACACCTGTTAGATGAATTTCCTGTTCTGTAGATATGACTTAAACTACTATTATGCTGTCCGTTTATACCACAGAATTGTAATTTCTGTAACATAACGTCGTGGTTCACACAATCAAATACTTCGGAAAAGCCACAGAAAATTCCTATTGGCGACATTTTAGTATTTAAAAATTCTATTACGTGGGCAGCGAAATTCTATATTGCTGTATCAGTGGAGCAGCAGTTTTGAAATCCGAAATATGATTTACTAAGTATCCCATTATTGCTGAGACGGCTAACCACTCTCGAGGACAGTACCTTCACGACTGTTTATGAAAATTCTGTAAGCACGAATACTGGCAAGTAATTATTGACATCTGTTGTGTCCCCTTTTTTGTAGAGAGGCTTGACCATGGCATATTATAACCTGTCTGCGAAAATGCCTTGAGTTAATGATGCATTAGATTTGTGACACAGAACGTCAGCTGTAACTGCTCCACATTGTTTTAATATCTTGTTAGAAATGTCATCTACTCCAACAGAACATTTCGAGTACAGCACACATCCGGAAACTCATTGGGAGTTTTATGTGTGAGTGTTCATGCTGGGTTACAGTTACTGCACTACGTGACAAAAAACACAAATTAGTTACAAACTATGGCGTACCCACACTTCATTCAACTTGTAAACGGCACTACACATATTCGGATTCAGATGATGTGGTGCAGACGAATGGCGAAATTCTGCGTGACACGCTGAAGTGTCGGAGCATCGGTGATGTCGATGTCTTCCTGAATGATTGTTTTCTGCTCAGCAATGAGTCTGAGGTTCTTGCTGAACACCTTGTCTTTAATACAGTCCAATGAAAAGGAGTCGCATGCTTTCAGATCCGGAGAATATGGCGGCCAATCGAGGCACATGCCAGTGGCCTCTGCGTACCCCAATACCAGAATGCGGTCGCCAAAGTGCTCCTGCAGGACATAAAACACTCTCCTGCTTTAATCAGTTCGAGCTTCACCTTACATGGTGAGCCGTGCGCAGCTCGGGTTCATGCCGTTTATTGCTTGACGGATTGTCTTTGCGGTGCTACCGTCTCGTTTTTTATTCGGTTTACTTGCGCACTAGCCGGCCGGGGTGACAGAGCGGTTCTAGGCGCTACAGTATGGAACTGCGCGACCACTACGGTCGCAGGTTCGAATCCTGCCTCTGGCATGGATGTGTGTGTTGTCCTTAGGTTCGTTAGGTTTAAGTAGTTCTAAGTTCTAGGGGACTGATGACCTCAGATGTTGAGTCCCATAGTCCTCAGAGCCATTTGAATATAATTGTTTTGAATCCTTTTAAGGGCGTGTGTGATTAAGTGTTTTTAGGAAAACAAAGTTTGTGTGTTTTGTGCAACTGACAGTAACTAATTTTGACCCCTTTCCACAAGCATAACTTGATCCGCCCTGTCCTGCGAACCCAGATTTCACATGAACCATATCGTTTTCGAAATAAGGGTCACCTTGGATAATGGGGGTTCGGTAGTCATCGTGCTGTCAGGCAAGATCGCTCCGACTTTTCCATGACTGGACATGGACACAACGCAGTCATCCCTGAAGGTGAAGAGATTTCTCAATCGCGAAATGTGGGTTCTCACTCCCCTAAATGAGCCAATTTTGCTTATTGACGAACCCATTCAAATGAAAGTGGGTTTCGTAACTAAACCAAACCATGCATGCACATACTAATTTCCATCATATCCCGCGATGAACTGCACAGTTTCAACGTCCGAACGCAAACCGTTCAGAAGTTAAGACGATTTCATTTCACGTAGTTCAACCGTGGTGTAGTGCTAGCGTCTTTGACAACTAATCAAAACGTTCATGGTCCCGGGTTAGAAACCCGCCACCCCTTAAACTTTGTTGATTAATTAGCATTGGCGGCCGAAGACTTCCGGCGTAAGAAGTCATCCTAATTCTGAAACCGGCCTTGTCAAAGAGGGTGGAGGAGCGGACAGAGATTGAGGGCACTCTCTCGTTCTTGGGATGGGAAACTGCCTGTAAAGGCGGAAGAACCAGCAACGATCAACTGCATGAGCATGCAGAAGGCAACGGAAACCACTGCATTAAACACACTTAAAGTGTATCCGAAGGACATTTGGCCTGTAATTGAAAAAGCGCCATGGTGATCTCTCCATTGGCAAAACATTCTGGAACAGTCCTTCATTCGGATCTGCGGGAGGGGAATGCCAAGGGGAATGTGACCATGAGCAAAAGATTCGATGACCAAAGGAAGGATAATGTTTCACGAGTCGGGACGTGAAATGTCAGAAGCTTTAACGTGGTAGGGAAAATAGAAAATCGGAAATGGTATATGCAAAGGCTCAATCTAGATATAGCAGGGGTCAATGAGACGAAATGGAAAGAAGACAAGGATTTCTGGTCAGATGAGTACAGGATAATAGCAACGGCAGCAGAAAATGTTATGACGGAAGTAGGAATTGTTATGAATGGGAAGGTAGTGCAGAGAATGTGTTACTGTGAACAATTAAGTGATAGGCTTGTTCGTATCGGAAACGACAGCAAACCAACATCTTCAACGATAGTTCAGGCATAAATGCCGACGTCGCAAGCTGAAGATCTAGTGAAAAAAACGTTCAAATGTGTGTGAATTGGCTTGGCTCAGACAACTATCGGTCTCAACATTTGAGGTCATCAGTCCCCTAGAACATAGAAATACTTAAACCTAACTAACCTAATAACATTACACATCCATGCCAGAGGCAGGATTAGAACCTGCGACCGTAGTGGTCATTCGGGTCCAGACTGAAGCGCCTAGAACCGCACGGCCGCACCGGCCGGCTGTGTGTGAATTCGTAAGGGACCAAACTGCTTATGTCATCAGTCCCTAACCTTACACACTACTGAAACTAACGTAAACTAACTTATGCTAAGAAAAACACATGCACCTATGCCCTAGGAAGGACTCGAACCTCCTGGGGGAGGGGCCGCGCAGTCCGTGACGTGATGCCTCAAACCGCATGGCCACTCGCGCGGCAAAGTAAGTGACGATATTGAAATAGTAATGCAGTACGCAAAGGGAGATGAAAATGTAATTGTCTTGGAGGACTGGAATGCAGTTGTAGAGGCAGGAGTAGCAGAATGGGTTACAGAAAATATGGGCTTGGGACAAGGAATGAGAGAGGAGAAAGATTAATCGAGTTCTTTATTAAATGTCAGCGAGTAATAGCGAATACTCTGTTCAAGAATCACAAGAGGATGAGGTATAATTGGAAAAAGCCGCATGATAGGCTAAGATTTCAAGTAGATTATATAATGGGCAGACAGAGATTCAGAAAAAAGACAATGGGATGTAAGACGCACACAGGAGCACATACACACTCAGATCACAAAGTATTAGTGATGAAAAGTAGGCTGAAATTTAAGAGATTAGGCAGGCAAGATCAAAACACAGAGAAGTGGGTCCGTATGCACTAAGGTATGACGAATTAAGCCGGGAGTTCTCTAAGGCTACAGATACCGTGGTAAGGAGCTGCTAATTAGGCAGTACAGTTGAAGAAGAATGGACATCTCCAAAAAGGACCGCCACAGAAGCTGGAAAGAGAAACATAGGTACAAAGAAGGTGATTGCGAGGATACCATGGGCAACAGAAGGTTCAAAATGGTTCAAATGGCTCTGAGTACTATGGGACTTAACTGCTGTGGTCATGAGTCCCCTAGAACTTAGAACTACTTAAACCTAACTAACCTAAGGACATCACACACATCCATGCCCGAGGCAGGATTCGAACCTGCGACCGTAGCGGTCGCGCGGCTCCAGACTGTAGCGCCTATAACCGCTCGGCCACTCTGGCCGGCTCGGCAACAGACGGAATACTTCAGTTGATCGATGAAAGAGAGACATACAAATACGTTCAAGGAAAATCAGGACTATAGAAATACAAGTCACTGAGGAATTAAATAAATAGGAAGGACAGGGAAGCTAAGATGAAATAGCTGGATGAAACACGTGAAGAAATCGAAAAATAAATGATTGTTGGAAGCACTGACTTGGCATATAGAAAAGTCAAAACAACCTTCCGTGACGTTAAAGGCAAGGCTGGTAATATTAAGACTGTAGAGGAGAGAGCGGATAGGTGGAAAGAGTACACTGAAGGCCTCTATGAGGGGGAAGATTTGTCTAATGTCAGAGAAGAAGAACAGGATTCGATTTAGGGGAGATAGGGGCTCCAGTATTAGAATCAGAGTTTAAGAGAGATTTGGAGGACTTAAGAACAAATAAGGCAGAAGGTATAGATAACATTCCATCAGAATTTCTAAAGTCATTGTGCAACGTAACCTTCCAGTACTGGTGGTTGTATAAGTCCACCTAAGTAGGTAGATTTCCGTCGGTTTGACATGTCCTACCGCTCCTACAAGCTACCGTCTGTAGTAAATGGTTTCTTAAATTCGTGTGGTCCACGAAATTACTGGCCCCTGCGAGTTATTGCTGGGTATTAATAATTTATAGCGGAAGGTTTTAACGAACCGGTAGAAATTTGAACGCAACGGATAACGCATTTTTTTAAGCACTACAGAGGGCACTTATACAGGGCTTAATAGGCATTATATAGCTTTTATTTGCTTTCATGACCCAGAATTCGACTGTGGTACGGACTGCCACTTATTCTTTATGATGGAAGGAGTAAATAATCAGACGAGGTTAGAGATTAATTGATATCTATTCAGTACCGATGGTATTTCAACAACTAGTCGTGTTTCTCTTGCAATGTACATCATCATAACCAGTCTCTAGCTAACATGGTTCAGTTTCGCCACGTAATTATGGAATGGGACAGAGGAGCGCAGACCTGGCTTCAATGTAATTCTATACAACCACACAATTATACCTAAACCCTCGGTTATTACCTTCAGTTACTATAGATTACTCAGAACAAGTTCCGCAAAGACAATACAAGCAAAACTAGGTCAGGGTGGAAGAGTATTTCTCAAATCTTTATCAAATCAGTGGGCATTAAAATCCGATACTTTTCCTAGTGGCACGTGTATTTTACTTAACGCACAACATCGCCAACAAATCAACTCGTTGTGGGGGTGCACAAGAAACATCACTTCAATGCTGTTCAACCCACATGGCCAAGTTTCAGTAGCCAACAGAAACCCAGAAAATTATGGACCCACACGATTATTCCTTCCCTATTTTACAATCGCTCACTATCGTATGATTATTCATCGTGTACAAAATATTTTCAGACCGAAACTACAATTTATCAATGCGGCGGTTGCTCCAACCGACCACGTGGCGCGAAAGCAA
Organism: Schistocerca serialis cubense; assembly: GCF_023864345.2. Lineage (NCBI taxonomy): Eukaryota > Metazoa > Arthropoda > Insecta > Orthoptera > Acrididae > Schistocerca > Schistocerca serialis. Next base: position 1,217,900,146 of record NC_064638.1, on the reverse strand, counting down.
GTTCACAAAGAAAACATACGGAAAATAAATAAAAATCCCCGAAGTATTACTGTAAATGGGAGAGCAGATTAAAATACATTGAATGAGTGAATTTCCGTTAAGCACAGAGAAAAAACGTGACCATGAGCTTAAGGCACATGGTGCGATGCCTGAACAAAAAAAATGGTTCAAATGGCTCTGAGCACTATGGGACTCAACTGCTGTGGTCATAAGTCCCCTAGAACGTAGAACTACTTAAACCTAACTAACCTAAGGACAGCACACAACACCCAGCCATCACGAGGCAGAGAAAATCCCTGACCCCGGATGCCTGAACAAGGCACTAACGCAAGGTCTACTGAAATTCGAGTAAATTACGAAAATCAATTCCCTTATGGGGTTCAGTGGTAATTTCGTGCCTGATTTCAACATCTGGACTTCATTACAGAGTAGATTTCAGACAGTCTAATACCTATGTTAACATTACCAAAACGAGAGCTGCGTCTCCATGTCTGTCCAGCACCACGACCCAGGAAAAGTACTCTTCCAACCGAATTCGCCTGACCGTTCCGCTTACAAACGTGGCGGGGGTGGTGCACCAACCTGACAGAGCCAATACGCGCGCGTTCGTGTCATCTTTGCCCTGACCTGCAAACTTGGTCTCTGCTAAACTTGTTCACGCTTGGGGGGTTGGTACTACCCTACCACAGAACGACAATTCATGCAGTGTTACAATCTGTGCCTAAAGCTTTCTGCTAGTTCACCCACTCTCTCGTTTATACCGTCCAGGCCGCACAAAGGAAAGGAAAATGGGAAACGTGGTACACAACAGAAAAAGATTCAATAAATAACCCTGTTTAGTCAATTCTCTCCTTTTGGACACCAGCTGAGGTATTACCTGCAAGAGAAGAAACTCTTGCTAAATAATTTCTGCGTGCTAGCAATTTATTAAAACATTGGAACGGTACAACAAGTTCCGTTCTAATTGGGGGAATTGACACCAAAACGACTATTCATGTTGGTTTGTAGAATGTATGAGTTTGGCGACATAACATCTCATTTTCGGAAAAATTGCATCCACACATTTCCGAAGATTGCAAGGACTGACAGGTGCGAGAACTATCGCACAATGAGCTTAACACCTCATGCATCCAAGTTGCTGACAAGAATAATATACGGATATTGAGGATGTGTTGGATGGCGATCAGTTTGGCCTTAGGAAAGATAAAGGCACCAGAGAGGCAATTCTAATTTTGCGGTTGATAATGGAAGCAAGATTAAGAAAAATCACGACATGTTCATAGGATTTCTCGCCATAGAATAAGCGTTCGACAACGTAAAAAGGTTCACGGCGTTCGAAATTCTGAGAAAAATACGGGTGAGCTATACGGATAGACGTGTGAGTTGGAAACAAGACGGAATAATCAAAACACAAAGATTGAAAAGGGTGAAGACAAGGATGTAGACTTTCGCCCCTACTGTTCAATCTGTTCATCGAAGAAGCAACGACGGAAATAGAAGAAAAGTTTAGGAGTGGCATTAAAATTCGAGGCGAAAAAGTATCTATGACGCGATTCGCTGATGAAATTGCTATCCTAAGTGGAAGGGAAGAAGATTATATGATACGCTGAATGTCATGAACAATCTGATGAGTACAGGTTGGGGACTGAGAGTAAATCGAAGAAAGACGGAAGTAATGAGAAGTAGCAAAATGAGTACAGTGAGAAACTTAACATCAAGTTAGATGGTCACTTAGCAGATGAAGTTAAGAAATTCTGCTATTTGGGCAACACAATAACCAATGTCGGACGGAGCTAGGAGGACATCAAAATCAGTCTAGCCCTGGCGAAAAGGGCATTCCTAATCAAGAGAAGTCGACTAGTATCAAACATAGGCTTTAATGTGAGGAAGAAATTTCTATGAATATTCGTTTGGAGCTCAGCATTGTATGGTAGTGAAAGATGGACTTTCGGGAAAACAGGAACAGAACAGAATCTAAGAACGGAGACGAAAGTTGAAAATTAAGTAGACTAGTAGGATGAGGAAAGAGGAGGTTCTGCGCAGAATCGGAGAGGAAAGGAATATGTGGGAAACACTGACAAGAACAGGGGACATGATGATAGGACATCAGGGAATGACTTCCATGGTACTCCTGAACAGGAGAAAAATTTGAGAAGCAATAGAAATATACAAGCGACCCGCCAACATAAACAGAGAAGACTGGTACCGACTTCCGACGTCTTGGCTACCAGAAACAACAGTGTTACGGGACGACAGCTCCTGTGAAGCAACACACACGGGCGCGCAGGAGACCGTAGCGGCCGCAGGTACATAGATTACTGTCGCGCCTCATCCGGAGCTAGAAAGGAGGAAAACAACGCCACGTCACAACTGGCGCTTGGTTTTCCATTCGCCGATATCCACCAATCATAACCAGTATTTCAAACACTAATAAAAACGTCGAGTTTCCACCGATGAAAAGAAATAATAAAAACACCAATAAAGAACTTCTAACATCCCTCCCCATCATCATTAACAGCCTATCAGAATTAGATAACAGCCACGTGTGCAGGTATATAAGAAACAAAGTTTTTTCATTCATCAGTAAACAAAATCTCTCTGAAGTGGGGCACTTGCAATAGTTGAAACGGTACAGTACTTACCGCTTCATAAGCAGCAGGTTTCGTTGCTCGTTCGCACCGAGAATACAAAATGAGGCGGCTCCGCCGCCAATTTATTGCACGACGATGCCGGCCGCGGGTGGAGCGGAACTCCTTTTGGACGGATGGAGAGTGTGTTAGGTTTCATTATACATATTTATATATATCACGTATCATGTTTTACTTGTACTTAAATGCAAATTACGCACGCGAACTTTCCTAATCCTCCTCACACCCTTCCATAAAGCGTGGCCAAATACAAGTTGGGAAATTATAGAAGTAGTTCTGTAGTATAGTAGTGCCAACCTCACTGCTGGATAAGGGAACAGAGATACAGCACAGACAGGTCGAAGTCAAAGATGTTCCAGTATCATAAGGTTTGAGGAGGAGACGTTGGTCAAGGCCAAGTGGTTTGACCATCCCCTCCACCGGGGCCCAGGAAGACGCCCGGGTGCCCGCCATACTCTGGGAGTTCTACAGAAGACGGGTAAATGAGCAGATGTGCTCTCAGTGCGTCTGTCTCGATGTTCACAGGAAGAAAGGTATTTGAATATTTGAACTGGTTCTTTTTATTTCCAGCTTCAGATTATATAGGGAAAAGAATGTACGTAATGATTGCTTTCTCGTTTATCTCGGAAATTTCGTGTGGAAACAGAGTTAGCTCCCATTCTTTGTACAAAGGCACGTGGTGTCTCATCAGTACTTCCAATGTATAAATCGAGTGCAACAAAGTATATTCAAACGCGAGTGAATTATTTTGGTCGAAAAACTGAACTGTAAAAATTTTTCTTTCTGTGAAGGAGGTCTTAGAACACGTGGTCTGCCCCATGCTAGTAATAGTGAACGTGGCTGAGCAATGGGGAGCCAAATTATAACGGTCACATCGTAATGCGACGGCATAGTTAAATTAGTTGCAGTTTGCACTCCCTTTGTAACTGGATGTACTGTGATTTCACGTGATCGATCATTCGTTGCCGCAGGGTACGAGTTTCAAATAGCGACAAAACAGACTTCGGTTCGCTAAACTCCTTCGAGCCCCTGTGTCAATGTGTCTGGTCCCCAGCCTGTCCGTTATCCACCTCACCTTTAGTGGATGTTCTGTGTAAAGTAGTGGTAGAATTTGGTGGTACACGTTTGGACAACGCAGTTCCGTCTTGCCAGTAAAACAGTAACGTGAGTACAGGTTAGCAAACAAGACAGCCAAGCTATAAGTTGTAAAAATGTAATCTCTGTAAAGTGGAATAACTTCTGTAATTGCTGTAAAGTCGAATGATTATGTTTAAAATAAATAGGTTATGAATGATCATCAATCTTTAACACACCCTGAAACCACAATGAAGTCAATTTCAGAGAATTCATTTATAGAAGGAAAAGACTTTCAAAAATAATAAAAAGATATAGAACGCAGTGACCCACCCATCAGCGTGTGAGCCCTTCAGCCACTTGCTTAGTAACGTGCAAAATAGGACACGCTCTGTTCTCTAGGTAACGCTATCATGTACCCCTCCCTCAATTATCCGTTGCGCCATTTCCATTCAGGGCTAGTTGCAATGACTAACTCTTTTATTAATGCCGAAGTCAGGTGTCGGTTTCCGTCTGGTTGTGGACCGGTATAGAAACAAGAAAATCCACAAAAATCACGAGGGCTCCGTAAAGCAGAAATACGAGCGTTGCCAGAGGTTTTTAAGAAAGCACATGCAAAAGCATAGTTTTCTCTCCTCCCCAATAATTCCCCCAGGCTGGTAATCTTTCACCGTGACCACAGTTTTACATGTTGACAATGCGGTCCCAAAACCCAAAAAAGCTTTGTTGCTTTTAACATAGAGAAATCTTATTTCATTGAACGAACACAGGAAATATCTAATAAGGTTTGTAGCGCATCTAGTGTCTTCTATTGAGAACCTTAGACTACTCATGTGCTCTGCAAAACTTACGGACTAGGTAACACAAAGTACCAACGATGCATTGGAAATGAATGAAAGTGCGGAAGCATGTTTCCGGGGATCTGCCACTCGCGTACAGAAAAATGGACGTCACACAGCGTGTGGTCAGCCACGCCGTAGTGCCAGATGGGGGTTGAAACCGCAACACGACGCAATTGAAGTAATGGGAAAAAGTGTTAGACAGTCAGAGAACAGTTACGGAGCACGTTGCTGGTGTTCTTCATTACAACATGGCCCGGAGACAAGACCTGGGTGACTTCACACAGGGAAGAATCGTCGGGAAACTAGAACAAGGATGAACAGTGTCGAGTGTGCGCGTCTCACAGCATTGCCTCTCACGAGTACGGGAAACATTCCGAACCAAAGGCATTGCTGCCCGTAGGAGACGAGGTGGCCCGTTACGGTCAACTACAGCAGCAGATGACCGATACATTCTGCAATCATCCTAAAGGGCCGACGTCAAACAGTGGTTTCAGTGGCAACTGCATGTAACGGGACTGCAAAGAACTCAATCTCATGCTCGACAGTGGCACGATGACAGCTTGCGAATTGTCCCTTTTTGCCGACGTCTAGTACCACAAACAGGCGGAAATGTTTGTGATAATGTCAAGAGCATAAGGACTGGACCAACGAATTCTCTTCTCGGTTGGGGCTGGATTCAGTTTGACCGCTGATTCTGGACTCATACGGCAGACATGGAGTCAAGTAAGCCTCCTGAAACACTTTCGACCATGATTTTCTTGGTCCCTGTGTTGCGTTGTGGGTCCATGGTCCATAATGTTGCATGGGCACATTTACCTCCAAATCTCCGAACACAGTACACTCAGCCCTAAATGTCGTTGTGATACTGTACTCCTTCGCCATGTTCGTCTTTTCGGGCACATATTCGGCCCTGACTTTAGTTTCGTGAATGAAACCTGTACGTCGTGGCCTGTAGTTATTACTAGTTCTTTGGAACGAAATAACGCAAAAGCTTTACGAGGCCTTGATATGAAAATATAAACAAACAATTAGTGTACTTTGACTCCTCTGCGAAAAAATTTAAAAACTGTGGAATACATAGTGAAGCGTATATTTATCTTTGTTTCACATTCTGCATTAAGAGTAATTTTTATTTTAGGTACACTATACTTCGGCACTATTAAAATTATAGGTCAAAATAAATTTTATTCTTTTAATTATTTACTTGTTCCAACAGTAACCCAGAAACATTTACAAACTTGCTTTTATGCATATTTAAAAAATAGTTTCCAGGTGTCAATATTTGTTCTAGTAATTTAAAAACATACGATATGCTCCAGCTTAAAATATTTAATAAATTGTTAAATAAAGGAGAAAATACAAAAATACAGTAAATGAAGCAGGCAAAAAGGAATACAAACGTCTCAAAAATGAGATCGACAGGAAGTGCAAAATGGCTAAGCAGGCATGGCTAGAGGACAAATGTAAGGATATAGAGACTTATCTCACTAAGGGTAAGATAGATACTGCCTACAGGAATATTAAAGAGACCTTTGGAGAAAAGAGAACGACTTGTATGAATATCAAGAGCTCAGATGGAAACGCAGTTCTAAGCAAAGAGGGGAAAGCAGAAAGGTGGAAAGAGTATATAGAGGGTATATACAAGGGCGATGTACTTCAGGACAATATTATGGAAATGGAAGAGGATGTAGATGAAGATGAAATGGGAGTTACGATACTGCGTGCAGAGTTTGACAGAGCACTGAAAGATCTGAGTCGAAACAAGGCCCCGGGAGTAGACAACATTCCATTAGAACTACTGACAGCCTTGGGAGAGCCAGTCCTGACAAAACTCTTACCATCTGGTGATCAAAATGTATGAGAAAGGCGAAATACCCACAGACTTCAAGAAGAATATAATAATTCCAATCCCAAAGAAAGCAGGGGATGACAGATGTGAAAATTACAGAACAATCAGTTTAATAAGTCACGGATGCAAAATACTAACACGAACTCTTTACAGATGAATGGAAAAACTGGTAGAAGCCGACCTCGTGGAAAATCAGTTTGGATTCTGTAGAAATGTTGGAACACGTAAGGCAATACCGACCATACGACTTATCTTAGAAAATAGATTAAGGAAAGGCAAACCTACGTTTCTAGCATTTGTAGACTTAGAGAAAACTTTTGACTATGTTGGCTGGAATACCTCCCTACAAATTCTAAAGGTGCAAGGGGTAAAATACAGGGAACGAAAGGCTATTTACAATTTGTACAGAAACCAGATGGCAGTTATAAGAGTCGAGGGGCATGAAAGGGAATCAGTGCTCAGGAAGGGAGTGAGACAGGGTTGTAGCCTCTCTCCGATGTTATTCAATCTGTATATTGAGCAAGGAGTAAAGGAAACAAAAGAAATATTCGGAGTAGGAATTAAAATCCTTGGGGAGGAAATAAAAACTTTGAGGTTCACCGATGACACTGTCAGAGACAGCAAAGGACCTGGAAAAGCAGCTGAACGGAATGGACATGGTCTTGAAAGGAGGATATAAGATGAACATCAACAAAAGCAAAACGAGGATAATGGAATGTAGTCGGATTAAATGGGGTGATGCTGCGGGAATTGGATTAGGAAATGAGGCGCTTAAAGCAGTAAATGAGTTTTGCTATTTGGGGAGCAAAATAACTGATGATGGTCGAAGTAGAGAGGATATAAAATGTAGACTGGCAATGGCAAGGAAAGCGTTTCTGAAAAAGTGAGATTTGTTAATATCGTCCGTCCGAGGTGGCCGAGCGGTTCTAGGCGCTACAGTCTGGAACCGCGCGACTACTACGGTCGCAGGTTCGTATCCTGCCTCGGGCATGGATGTGTGTGATGTCCTTAGGTTGGTTAGGTTTAAGTAGTTCTAAGTTCTAGGGGACTGATGACCTCATATGTTAAGTCCCATAGTGCTCAGAGCCATTTGAACCATTTTTATTTTGGTTAATATCGAGTATAGATTTAAGTGTCAATTTGCCGTTTCTGAAAGTATTTGTACGGAGTGTAGCCATGTATCGAAGTGAAACGTGGACGATAATTAGTTTACAGAAGAAGAGAAGAGAGGCTTTCGAAATGTGGTGCTACAGAAGAATGCTGAAGATTCGATTGGTAGATCACATAACTACTGGGGAGATACTGAATAGAATTGGAGAGAAGAGAAATTTGTGGCACAACGTGACTAGGAGAAATGTCGATTGGTAGGACATGTTCTAAGGCATGAAGGGATCACCAATTTAATATTGGAGAGCAGCGTGGATGGTAAAAACCGTAGAGGGAGACCATGAGATCAAGACTCTAAACAGATTCAGAATGATGTAGGTTGCAGAAGGTGGAGAAGCTGGCAGAGGATAGAGTAGCATGGAGAGCTGGATCAAAGCAGTCTCTGGACTGAAGACCACAACAATAACAACAACAAATAATGTCGTTCACCCCCTAGACGAGCACTATATTGTTATTAATAAAAAAAGTTTGTTTTTATAGCTTTCATGCTGGATGAGAAGATGGTACCCAAGTATACAAAAACGTTGATTACAGGAGACTGAAAATAAAGATCTGCATGTCTTTCATTCTCAGTGATAACATGTCAAAACATTCCGGCTCCAAAATCTTATTTATCCTTCGTGTTCTATTCAGCTACTTCCATTTTCTTCATTTCCTTTGTGATTCTGGCCTCCTTTTTCATGCTTTCAGCAACTTTCTCTGCTTCAGTGACTCGTTGGCTGTCCACTCCTAGCAGCCCATTTTTCATGTTGCCCACACTTTTGATGCCTAGCCTGCTAATGATTTGCAACCTGCTTCCTATTCAATCATTAAAACATATTATGGCGTCCATCACACCAATATAAAATGCTGACATTCCGACAGAAATAGCTTTTAGCAAATATTCCCGAATGTAATTATTGAAGGTTTCACTCTGATTCTGTTTTTCCCCATGTTAACATTTTTCCAGAACTGAGTAATCTGAAACGTTTCTATAGATTCACTTTACTTTTATCATAACAATTTCAGGCATGTGGTGTGCATGTGTATGTTTTTTGTGAGTTTGCTTCACTCCTATTATTGTGGTTCAAATGGCTCTGAGCACTATGGGACTCAACTGCTGCGGTCATAAGTCCCCTAGAACTTAGAACTACGTAAACCTAACTAACCTAAGGACATCACACACATCCATGCCCGAGGCAGGATTCGAACTTGCGATCGTAGCGGTCGTGCGGTTCCAGACTGTAGCGCCTTTAACCGCTCGGCCACTCTGGCCGGCCCTATTATTGTGTTGTATTGTCTTAAACCGGGGACCTAGAAATGACGTAGAGGACTCTTCGAGCCGTAGCCCTCAGTGGTTCACAGCAGGCCACAGCAGTCCATCCACCCTACCGCCGTCCCACACGGAACCCAGTGTTATTGTGCAGTTCGGCTCCCGGTGGACGCCCCCCCCCCCCCCTCTCCCCCACGGGAACGTCTTTTACCAGACGAACGTAACCCCAAATGTTTGCCGTAGTAATTACGGTGTACGCGTATGTGGAAACGGTGTTTGCGGTTTGCGCAGCAATAGCCGACACAGTGTAGCTGAGGCGGAATAAGGGGAACCAGTGCGCGTTCGCCGAGGTAGATGGAAAACCGCCTAAAAAATCTTCCACAGGGTGGCCGGCACTCCGGACCTCGATATTAATCCGCCGGGCGGATTCGTGTCGGGGACTGGCACGCCCTCCCGCTCGGGCATTCCTATTATACTTGCACCAAGAACATTTTCTTTTTGGGCAGAGACCATGTTTTAGATGCCTTCTGATTTGGCGAGTCTGCTTTGCCTACCAATTTATTTGCCACCAGAGAGGTTTTTCCTGTCATGTCTTTGCAGAGTTTTGTGAGTCTTGCCCGCATTCTCTTCTGCACGTATCCTACATATCGGCTACAACATGAACAAAGCCACAGGGGCCGTGTTCCTAGACATCGAAAAGGCTTTCGATCGTCTCTGGCACAACGGACTCATACGCGAACTAAGCGAAGCTGGTTTCCCAGACGGACTCGTACGTCTCATACACTCATATCTCACGAACAGATGTTTCAACACTAACGTGCAGGATAAACAATCAACACAACACGGTATCCAAGCTGGAGTACCCCAAGGAAGCATTCTGGGGCCCATCTTGTTTAACCTGTACATTAATGACTACCCAGCGACACGAAACACGACGTTAGCCGTCTACGCGGATGACACAGCCATCCTCGCGCAAGACTGGAAACCGTCGAACATCAACTCACGAATACAGACAGCACTCAGAACAGCTGAGCCTTGGCTGGAGCGATGGCGTATTAAAGTAAACGTCGACAAGTGCGAAGAAGTTCTGTTCACTCGCAGACCGAAACTACTGCGCAAACACCAACACTGTAGACCTATAACACTACATACACGCCCAATACGTTTCCGAGAGAAAGTCAGATACCTTGGTGTCTGGCTGGACCGGAAACTTACATGGGGGGACCACATCGAATACGTTGCCAACCGAGCGCACGCGAGGCTCAAACAGCTCTACCCAATGCTCAACAGGGAAAGCACACTGAATAGGAGGGTGTCGAGGCCCTTATACACTACACTGATTAGACCTCTGATGACGTACGCAGCTCCCGTCTGGGGATATGCAGCTCCCACACGACTGCGCCGCCTGCAGATCATACAGAACAAAGTGCTACGAATCATTAGCAATGCTCCACGCTACACACGCACCGTGGATTTTCACCATGAATACCGCCTTGATACCCTCAAGGAAGTATTCAAGAAACACGCTACACGACTATACAGGAACTCGAGACACTCGAACAATCCTTTCATCCTCACTCTGGGAAACTACGATCACAACCACAGGTGGAAACACAAGCGACCAAAGACACTGCTAGCTAGGGCATAACCACCTATGGTAAACTAACATACGCAAACAGCGACAAACGTCGGTAAGCCCCTGCATATCAGCAATACTGACTGGCAACTACCAGCTGCTATTAGAGCCGACCAACAGGCCACAGCAGGGACACCGACGAGCTCGCCCACAGACGCACGAACAATCTCCCAACACTCCCTCACACTGTGCCTCCGGTATATGACCTATCGGACACAAGACCGATAACAAACATAACTGTTGCAGGTTGCAGGACGCTGAACGATGACTCTGTACCAGCACCCAGCGCCAGCCGCCGAGCAGCACAAACGCACAACGTCAAGGTTGCAGGACGCTGAACGAGGACTCTGTACCAGCACCCAGCGCCAGCCGCCGAGCAGCACAAACGCACAACGTCAAGGTTGCAGGACGCTGAACGAGGACTCTGTACCAGCACCCAGCGCCAGCCGCCGAGCAGCACAAACGCACAACGTCAAGGTATCGACATGCATGATACCCACTACTAACAAAGCCTATCCTTGCACAACCTATCGCAGGCAGCAAGACAACCGCTACTGCTCTTGCCGCCCGACCTAACTTTCGCAGAGGTTTTTTTCCCTTGGCTCTTGCCTTGGCACTTTTTTTCCTCTGCCCTTCAAACCGCTACCCTTCGTCAGATTTCGACCAATCTATCTCCAGATGAGCGCGTATTAATGGTTAATCCTAACCAGACGTACGCAAACATCGCAGTACCCACATCCTGCGACACCTCACTTTAGTGAATACTAACCCTTATGCAGAGATGGCAGTAGACCTTTTGTGTTGGCCATCATGCCGGTGTGGGCGTGGAGGGGCTCCACCTCTTTCTAAAAATCCTACATATCCCATTTTTTAAAATTTCAATGTCCCTATATGGTTTAGCAACCACAGGGCTACTGATGCCTACAGAGCCATTATCACCAAGGTAGTGAGTATATCACAATTTACGTCTAGCACTGACGTACTAAAAGTAGAGACATCCCCCTTGCTTTGCATTTCGCCACAGAACCCTTCAAAGGTTTTGTTACATTTGTATTCATTTACCTTATTAGCTGAATCTTGGCAGCACTTTGTCAGACGTTCATTGCCCAGCACCTTGCCTGTATTCAGTGACGTTGGCCTCTCTTCTACAAGGAAGCGCCGAAACCTGCAGCAATATCAGTAGGTTAACAAGTATCTACAGTCTCTTTCGTTGCCCTCTCTATAGATGCTTCACTGACATGTGTTAGGACATTATGCAAACATTTATAATAACTCTAAATTTTGATAGGTGGCAGTGGAGCGTCCATCACAGCACAGAACATCTGGGCTGCTGCACTTACTTTCCCAATCCACCTCATGGCATAAGCAAGGCGAATATTCACTTTTTCGTGCACGCTGCATGAGGTGTCATTTTACATATTGTTACTGTGGTGTCACCGCCAGACACCACACTTGCTAGGTGGTAGTTTTAAATCGGCCACGGTCCATTAGTACATGTCGAACCCGCGTGTCGCCACTGTGTGATCGCAGACCGAGCGCCACCACAAGGCAGGTCTCGAGAGACGGACTAGCACTCGCCCCAGTTGTACGGACGACGTAGCTAGCGACTACATGGACGAAGCATTGCTCATTAGCAGAGCCAATAGTTAGAATAGCCTTCAGCTAAGTCAATGGCTATGACCTAGCAAGGCGCCATTAGTAACATTGCATGTATCTATGGAGTCTCACTTATATCGTCAATAGCGATGTACCAAGGATGGATTAAAGTTAAGTATTCCAGAAGCTACGTACATTTCTTTATAGCATTCATTATGTGTCCTGTTACAGACCTATCTCTTGCCTGCGTTAACTAAACGCGTGCCTTTCGGCTACTTCCGTGGCGTGGCTGTCTTGCTACTCCACAACAGTTGGCGACGACGATTAAAACGATTTTCTTCTTTATCCTTACTTGATTTACTTGTGTCATGGCTTCGCCACACTCTCCAGATGAACTGTCCGAATTTTATCGCTTGCAGAATCAGCAGACGCAGGCGTTATTGGATGCGCTTGGACAGCTCGTCCAGGGTCAACGTGCACTGCAAAACGATGCGGCCGCCGCCGCTTCACCGCTACCGCAGCCACAACATGCTGTTGCACCCACGTTCCGGCAGTATGAACCAGCTAAGGAAACATGGACGGAGTGGTCACGCTAGTTTGGATTTCATCTCGCCGCCTACTGAATTCAAGGTAACGAGCGGCAGCCTCACTTATTGTCTTGTGTCGGCGTGCAAACGTACCGTGTGATAGTGAAATTATTTCCCCGGCGCGACGTAGCAATTCTGTCCTACGAAGAAATTTTGTCTGCTTTAGATGCCTATTTCACGGAAAACAGTTAATGTAGTTGCAAAAAGGTATACTTTCTTTCGTAAAAAACGTATGGCCAGTCAAACTAATAGGGAGTGGGTTGCAACATTGCAAGGCCTTACAAGGGATTGTGCTTTTGAGTGTGAATGTGGACTCCCTTATTCAGATACTATGGTACATGATGCAATAGCACAGAACGATTCTGATGTTCGCATACGGGAACAGATTTTGAAACTCGTCAATCCCTCCCTTCAACAAGTGATAGACATATTGGATAGACAAGACACGCTTGACTTTGCTGAGGAATCATTTGCAACTTTGCCAGCCGTGTGTAACATTAACCGGCCCGCCGGGCGTGCTGCTCGGACCGGTAAACTGCCCTCGCGCACGTCCACGCAGCTGCCGCCACGCTCTAAACCAGGTGTGCCGCGCCAGCATACAAATGCAGTGAAATCATGCCCGCGGTGTGCTACTAGACATTCGCGTGGAAATTGCCCGTCACGCCAGGCTATTTGCTTTTCTGTAATAAGAAAGGACATGTTCAAAGTGTTTGCCAGAAAAAGCTCAGATCAGACAATCACAACCATTCCAGGCCCTTTGCTTCGCGCCAGAATCGAACCAAGAATACTCAGGCTCGTGAACCTTCCTCCATGGACATTCATGTAGTTAATTCCACTTCGTCCAGTGCCACTGTCTCTAACAGTGACTGTGTTCGTCCCACAAATACTGTGCGTCGACGTCGCCGGAAATCGCGTCAAGTCGCGAGTGCTTCTGTACCAGTGTCAGTTCAAATTGCACGAGACAGTCGCTCTTGTCGTCGGCAGGACAATAAACTTTTTGTAGATTTGGACATTCATGGCCATGTCATACCATTCCAGCTCGATACCGGAGCTGCAGTTTCGTTGATCAATCACGACACGTACAAACAACTGGGCAAACCTCCGTTGCGTGCCGCAAATGTTAAGTTAAATAGTTATTCAGGTCAGAATATCCCTGTGTTAGGACAGTGCAGCCTTCTTGCGACATATAAGGGACTAACAAAACTTGTGTCATTTTACGTTCTTCGTTCTTCTTCTGCAGTGAACTTGTTTGGCTTGGATTTATTTCAGTTGTTTAACATGTCTATAGTAAATCAGGTCCTATCAGTAAATCAGATTGTGCCTTCAGACAGTGTTTCTCGTCTGTGTAAAGAATTTGCAGACATTTTTGCACTGGGCTTAGGTTGCGCTCAGAACTATGAAGCACATTTGGAACTGAAAGTCAACGCGCAACCGAAATTTTTCAGAGCGCGCAATGTTCCTCACGCATTGCGTGATGAGGTCGCAAGAACATTACACGATTTAGAATCACAAGGTGTGAGTGACTGTGCGCAATGCCTCTTCCATTTCAGCTCCGCTTCATCGCTTTCGCCGTACAGGTGTTCCGTTCGTCTGGACGACGGAATGCGAACGCGCCTTTCGCCAGTTGAAATCGGCGTTGCTTTCAAATACTTGCCTCCCGCCATTCGATCCCCAGAAACCCCTTTTGTTGATGGTAGATGCATCGGATTTCGGGATCGGTGCTGTGCTTGCGCACAAAGATGGATCGCATGATCGCCCTATTGCCTTTGCGTCAAAATTGCTCTCGTCTGCGCAAAGAAATTTTTCACAGATAGAGAAAGAAGCTTTGGCTCTCGTATTTGGTGTTACTAAGTTCCATGATTTCTTGTATGGTCGTCACTTTACCATCATCACAGACCACAAACCTTTGACATCGCTTTTTCATCCGAACAAGCCTGTACCTCCACGTACAGCACAGAAATTCATTCGCTGGTCTGTTTTCCTCTCGCAGTACCGCTACGATATCTTGTATCGGTCCACTGCTAAGCACGGAAACGCCGATGCGTTGTCCCGTTTGCCTGTTGCTGAGGATAGAGCATTCGATTCATCCGAACTTGCTTGCATGTTCATTGATTCGGAAACCGATGACGTGGTCGAATCGTTTCCGATTGATTTTCGTCGTGTAGCTACAGCCACAGCTGCTGCCCCTGTCCTTGCTACCGTTTTGCGTTTTGTTGCTACGTAATGGCCTTTGTCAAAGTCTCGGATCGAGGATCCGTTGGTTCGCCGATTTTTTGCTCACAAGGAGAGAGATTTTGTTCGACGGTGTTTTGTTGTTGCGTTCTGATAATGATCAGTCCAGAGTCGTGGTCCCACGTTCGTTACAGTCCTCTGTTTTACGGCTTCTTCACCAAGGACATTGGGGTATCGTGCGAACGAAACAACTTGCTCGTCAGCACTGTCCTTGGTTCGGAATCGATGCTGAGATTACGAATATGTGTTCTTCTTGCATGGCGTGTGCCGAACAACAATCCGCACCGCCGCGGAAAGTCTTAGCATGGCCAAAAGCCACTTCCCCTTGGCAACGCTTGCACATCGATTTTGCTGGTCCATTCTGGAATGCTCGATGGTTGGTTCTGGTAGATGCCTTAAGTAATTTTCCTTTTGTTGTCCGGATGTCTTCCACGACGTCATCTGCCACCATCCAAGCGTTGTCTGCTATCTTTTGCATTGAAGGTCTTCCGCAGACTATTGTTTCCGACAATGGCCCACAATTCATGTCCGCAGAATTTCAGTCATTCTGCCAGGCCAATGGTATTCAACTTCTGACATCCGCGCCGTTTTCGCCTCAGTCAAACGGTGCCGCTGAACGATTGGTCCGCACTTTCAAGTCACAGATGTTGAAGTTGAAAGAGTCGCATTCTCGGGAGGACGCGTTGTTGCTCTTTTTGTCATCGTATCGCTCTCAGCCTCCAGATGGTCGCTCGCCGGTTGAGTTGCTCCACGGTCGTCCTCATCGAACCTTGATGTCTTTGCTGCACCCGCCGCATCAGGTTCCTGTACAGCGGCAGACTTCTGCTTTTCCTCCAGGCGACGTTGTATTCAATCGCAACTATCGAGGTTCACGGCGTTGGCTCGCAGGGCGCATTCTTCGCTACTTCGGCCGCGCGATGTATTTGGTTTTGGGGGCCTCTGATGAGGTGCGTCGGCATCTCGATCAGCTGCGCCTCTGTCGTCGCACGGGTTCTGCCGCTCCCTGCCTGCTTTCAGCGACGGTGCCGTCCGGTCAGCGCCCTGGGGACCCATCTACTGGCTCGCCTCATCCCCAGGTGTTACCGACGATGCCTTCCATTTTGCCCCATGGCGACGCGCCGCTGCCGCCTCCGCCGCCGCCGCCTGTTCTCCAGCCGGCGCCGCCCGCAGTGGACGCTTCGCTGCTGCCGCCAAGCGCCTCCCTGGGTCACGCGCCGCCGATCGCTTCCCGTGACCAGCTGTCCTCCGCCATGGAACTCTTGCCCGCTCCGGACCACATGACGTCATCGCGCGTCGGCTACCCCGACGCAATGGAGGTCGACCCTTCGGCCCCTCCTGTCTCTTTACGGGCGCATACACCGCATGTTGACGTGCACCCTGGACTAGGTTTTCAGGCGTTTCCTAGCTCCCCTCGGACCGAATGGCCGGGTGCGGGTGGCACAGCCTCGCCTGTTGTTAGGCTCCCCACCTCATCGCATACGTCAACATGGGGTCCTCCCCACGGCGGGCGGAAGCCTTATAACACGACCGTTCGCCGATTTGCGGGGGAGGAATGTGGTGTCACCGCCAGACACCACACTTGCTGGGTGGTAGTTTTAAATCGGCCGCGGTCCATTAGTTCATGTCGGACCCGCGTGTCGCCACTGTGTGATCGCAGACCGAGCGCCACCACAAGGCAGGTCTCGAGAGACGGACTAGCACTCGCCCCAGTTGTACGGACGACGTAGCTAGCGACTACATGGACGAAGCATTGCTCATTAGCAGAGCCAATAGTTAGAATAGCCTTCAGCTAAGTCAATGGCTACGACCTAGCAAGGCGCCATTAGTAACATTGCATGTATCTATGGAGTCTCACTTATGTCGTCAATAGCGATGTACCAAGGATGGATTAAAGTTAAGTATTCCAGAAGCTACGTACTTTTCTTTATAGCATTCATTACGTATCCTGTTACAGACCTATCTCTTGCCTGCGTTAACTAAACGCGTGCCTTTCGGCTACTTCCGTGGCGTGGCTGTCTTGCTACGCCACAACAGTTACTTTACACACTTGACATGCCACTACAATTTTCGCTGTTACAATATTTACATTCAGCAACGTACAAAAGCAGCTCTGGAGCATTTGACTTACTAATTAAAGTGTAACAGTTATTTTCACTGCTTACTACACAATATCTTCGGATTGAAGCACCACCCGTCGAACTTTTAAGTATAAACTCACTTCATTTTCCGATGTACGACGATACACAAAATTTACGACTGCAATTAAATTTCTTCGTTTATGGCATTTTAAATCGTAAAATGATTGAAATACACAGTCATAACAACACGTTTTCAAAACGAATACACGCAAAAATCGTATGTAAACTCAAGGAATCTACTTGCATCGATAGAGAAATCGACTGGAAAAAACCCCTGCTCATATTACAGTCGATGTGTTCGAGAAGGCCGCTGCAACCGTGGCCGAAACGTTGGTTTCTCTCCAGCAGCAATGATTTTACACATTATGACGCGGTACCACACCCATAAAACTTTGATGTCTGGCCGCGGAAGCCTATGCAATTATAAACTTCATTATGTAAACAGACAGTTCATCCGCTCCGTCAAGTGACTATAGGTCTTAGTATCAGACTTAAATTTCAAAGGGACATTTCTACCCGTTCCTTAGAAAAAGGAGACTTAACAGATGGGCTGACAGAAAGACAGACTCACAGCAAAAAAGTTTTAAAATTTTGTTTAGTCTGATGTAATAACAAATTCACGCTACTCGGATTTTTCCTGCACTTATACAGTAAGAGCCTACTTCTTGCCCAACTCCTGGATTCTAGACCAACGGGAAATACTCCATAGATTTTGACGAGGGACTTTGAGTGTATCAAAATGTGTGACATAAATGGCCGTATCTCTTCATTTTATTTACTTCGAAGCTTACATTTATTACTCTGCTATGTTAGTATCTGGCATAAATTTTAAGTTGACACATCTACCAGTTCCTGAGAAAAAGGCGTCTTAACAGACGGACCGACAGAAAGACGCGCTGATAACAAATGACTAAAAATTTTGTTTCCTGTGATATATTTTAAAATTAACAAATTTAGGATTTTTTTCCTTTGCTTATAGTGAGAGATCTTGCTTCTTACCAAATTTCATTTAGCTAAACCGGAAGTACGCTGTACGTTTTGATGAGTGAGTGTAGGAGTTTCAAAATATATGACAGAGATGGCCGTACCTTTTCGATTTATTTACTCAGAAGCTAACGTTATCTTATCACCAACGGACCATAGGTCTTAGTATGTGTCATAAATTTCAGCTTATTGCCTCTACCCATTACTCAGGAAAAGGTAGACTAATTTTCGTTTCGAGCGATCACTCACTCCAGATACCGTTCGAATAGTAAAAATGGTAGCATTAAGTCTTTGAACAAGATCCTTACCTTGGGCTTTCCATGACGGTTTACTATCTATCTGAATACATAGAAATCTGAACTGTTCAGTTTCACTAATCATATACCAATTCTGTGAAATTAAAACGTCATATTTTGTTGAATTGTGTGTTAGAAACTGTAAAGGCTGAGTCTTACTGTGATTTAGCGTTAGTCTATGTTCTACAAGCAATGAACTTACGTCATGAACTGCACTATTTGAAACTGAGTCAATGTTGCATACAACATCCTTTACTACCAAGCTGGTGTCGTTAAAAACAGAAGTATTTTAGAATCAGACGGATGGAAAGAAAGACAGTGTGATAGCAAATGACAATATTTGTTCGTATGATATAATTACAGATTAACAATTTTCGGATTTTTCTCTTTGCTTGTGGCGTGAAACATTGCTTCTCTGCAAATTTCATGACTCTAGGTAAAAGGAAAGCACCCTGCAGGTTTTGATGACTGAATTTGCGAGTATCAACATATGTGACATAAAAGGCTGCATAATTTGACTGCATTGACTGAGAAGCTTCGTTTTCCTTACGTTGCAAAGAGACCGTAGACCTTAAGATGTGAAAGGAGCTTCAACCTGATACGCCTTTCCGTCTGTAAGAAAAAATGTTTTGAGCAATCGGAGAGACAGACGGACAAGAAAGTGATCACATGAGGATTCCGTTCATACCGACTGAGGTACAGAACCCGAAAGAGTAAATAAACTATTTATGATTTGAAAAATAATCGCTGTAACAGTTAACACATTTATTTCATTGTGTGACAACACGGCCAATGTCCTCACCGAAAGGCTCCAAAATTATGGATATCGCATGGGAAGAGGTCGGTAATGTACGGAGGATGTGTTAGGGCTGCCCAGTGAAACTTCTGCAGCGCACGAGAAACAGCCGTGGCAACATATGGGGCCGCAGCTGATTTAGCAAAGGAAACTGGGGCACAGTCTGGTGGTTAGAAATAATATGCACTCACCTGTCTTGAAACCAAATTCTGAAATGGGAATTTCCCTCAGGTATTCTAGTGTATTAGCGTAACTACAAATGGGACCTTTGGTCAGTAGAGTGCCGTAATCGTAATTGAACTCAGACGAGCTGATGATGTAAAACGAGTGATGTGGATGTGCTTACTACATACAGTAGATAAAGTAGTGATGAAAACCGTGGATCAAGCAACACAATTGGACTACAATATTATTCCTGTAACCATGAAACTGTAATTTATACACTGTCAAGTGCACACATAAGCAACACTATTCTTAGCTTTTGGGTTCTTTGGTTTCAAGAAATTAATCAGAACAATCCGTAACAGTGCCTCTAAATTTTATCTGCAGTTATCCTATTTCTACGGACCAAATTCAGAAATCGTCGCAAAAGGAAGTCTTGCATATAAACCAGTGCTTCTGCTTTTGTATATGTACATTTACATCTACATAGATACTCCGCAAGGCGTGAGAGGGAGTACCCTGTACCACTACTTGTTAACAATGACGATCAAATCATAAAACTATTTTGTGACTAAATACTTTACTTGAAATTGTGAAAGCTTCACTGAATTTGACTTGTCCGCTGAAGCTAGACAATTTGGGTGGCCTAACAAGCATGGGGAGGGATGCTATCGCCCAAAAAGAGATCAGCCAAATCAGTATAATTCATTACATTATAAAATACGACGTTCAGATGTTATTTGAAAGGACGAAAGTTATAGAGATACATTTTCAGTAAGGACCAGGTTTTAGGGATTGCTAATGTAGCGAAATATATTGGCCAGAGGTTTAGAAAGTATGAATGAGGTCATGGCTGAAGTGAAACTGCGATAGTCGATTGTTAAGCAGCTGGTGGGTAACTCGGTTGGTAATTGATCGGCAGAGTTCCAGATCCGGATACCTGATTGGAATACTGTTTAACTCTATTAGGAAGTTTCGTGTTAATA
The DNA here is from genome assembly GCF_023864345.2 of Schistocerca serialis cubense. NCBI lineage: Eukaryota > Metazoa > Arthropoda > Insecta > Orthoptera > Acrididae > Schistocerca > Schistocerca serialis. Next base: position 1,217,879,901 of record NC_064638.1, on the reverse strand, counting down.
ATGTTGAGATAGATTTTTACCAATTGGGACTTGGAGGCATTTAACATTGCGTTTGAAGTGGTCGTAGGATATTGTGTAGAAAAACGGTTCAGAGACGAAACATGAGTACGATCGCAGCAGTTCTGATTTGTGCTAGGAGAAGGAATAACAGATCTTTTCTCTGCGCTACGCCATCACGCGGAAAAACATCGAGAGAAGTATTAGGAATTACATACCTTTACACATCCAGAGAAAGAGTATGATAGAGTGCAACGGCAAGAAATATGGAGAGCTGAGAGGAAGAAAATAATGCCGTTGAAGTAAAAGTTATGCCGTTGAAGTAAAAGTTATGTACGAAAATGCAAGAACGAGGCTGCGCATCAGGGAACGGCACTTACTCCCAACATGTTGACAGTTGTTGTGGACGACCTGTCAGAAGGAATTCGAGACAAAGCCCCAGCGTGTACGTTGTTTGCAGATGGCATTGCTCGGCGCAGCGTCTGCAAATATGGTGTGGAGTGTAACCTGAAAGACTGGATGTGGGCACGGGAGAACAGAGCACTTAAAACGATCGAAAGGAAAACTGAGGAAAGTGGCACATACAGTGTGTGGAGAGAGTAGATCGCTTCCAGCAGCTCAGATCAGTTGTGGTGAGTAATGGGAATCAGCATTCTGGGATGGATAACGCAGTGGACTGTCCATGGAGAAATTGGAAAAGATTGTCTGAATTTCCTGTGACAAGAGCCCGTAGCTCGTGGTCTAGTGGCTAGCGTTGCTGCCTCTGGATCACGGGGTCCCGGGTTCGAATCCCAGCCGGGTTGGGGACTTTCTCTGCCCGCGGACTGTAAATATAGATAAATGTAAATTAATGCAGATGAATAGGAAAAAGAATCCTGTAATGTTTGAATATTCCATTAGTAGTGTAGCGCTTGACACAGTCACGTCGATTAAATATTTGGGCGTAACATTGCAGAGCGATATGAAGTGGGACAAGCATATAATGGCAGTTGTGGGGAAGGCGGATTGTCGTCTTCGGTTCATTGGTAGAATTTTGGGAAGATGTTGTTCATCTGCAAAGGAGACCCCTTATAAAACACTAACATGACCTATTCTTGAGTACTGCTCGAGCGTTTGGGATCCCTATCAGGTCGGATTGAGGGAGGACATAGAAGCAATTCAAAGGCGGGCTGCTAGGTTTGTTACTGGTAGGTTTGATCATCACGCGAGTGTTACGGAAATGCTTCAGGAACTCGGGTGGGATTCTCTAGAGGAAAGGAGGAGTTCTTTTCGTGAATCGCTACAGAGGAAATGTAGAGAACCAGCATTTGAGGCTGACTGCTGTACAATTTTACTGCCGCCAACTTACATTTCGCGGAAAGACCACAAAGATAAGAGAGATTAGGGCTCGTACAGAAACATAAGCAGTCATTTCTCCCTCGTTCTGTTTGGGAGTGGAACAGGGAGAGAAGATGCTAGTTGTGTTACGAGGTACCCTCCGCCACGCATCGTATGGTGCCTTGCGGAGTATGTATGTAGATGTAGATGTAGAAGTATCCGTGTTGTCCTCCTCCTCATCACCATCATTCCTGAGAGTTTCCAGACTGGACTGTGTAGGAAAATTGGACTGTGTAATAAGTGGGGCTCTGTACGGGCGCTATTGACCGCGCAAGTGAACGCCCCACAAACCAGACATCATCATCATCATCATCAACCTCAAATTCAAAGAATACCACACAAGGCGTCCTTAGGGCTAGCGTCATTGTATGGAACAGAGACATGGGCAACAACTAACAAGCAGTGGAACAGACTGGATGTAGCTGAGATGGTATCGTTGAGAGGATTGAATTGGATTGGATTGTTTGGGGGAAGAGGCCAAACAGGGAGGCCATCGGTCTCATCGGACTAAGGAAGGACGGTGAAGGAAGTCGGCCGTGCCCTTTCTAAGGAACCATCCCGGAATTTGCCTGGAGCGATTTAGGGAAATCACGGAAAACCTAAATCCCGAATACGAGTCCAGTGTCGTTGAGAGGAATGTGTTGAGTCACTATAATGGAGCTGATTCAACGTGAGGAAATTTTAGATATCATGACGTTTGTTGAGCTGTCCAGCAAAGTTTAGGAGAGAAGTCTCCAGTGGTTTCACATATCATGAGAAGAGACTAAACTCATGTTTGAAGGAGAGTGAAGGAAATGGCATTGGAAGGCTCCAGGGAAAGAGGAAGGCCTATAAATGGATGATTGGGCTGCATTCGAGAGGACCAGAGGGAACACACAACTGGTAGATGATGACTCATGAAACTGAAAAAAGTAGAAGAAACTCTCCAGAAACGTCGACCATGTGTAAGACAAATAACCGCCTTCAAGAGGAAGAAAATATGATGAAAAGTAGGAACACATGTGCCCTTTGATCTGATTGAAATAACTGCCCAGTTCACTAGGATCTACATACGTTTTCCCTGAGGTCTGTGGAAAGGCGGTGAACTGGCAATGTCGTAAAAGCTTCTTGTAGATGACATACGTCAGAGCAAAAGGCGTGGTGTAAACAAAATTCCAAGCGCTGGAGGATATGACGATCGTCTAGTAACAAATAATGCCAATGGAATTTCAGGAGGATGCAGCAGTTATTGTAATAAACAGCTTTTTTTTCAGATGTAACTTAGAAAACTTCTTTAGCTTGACGATAAAAACCATCAGAATATACATTAGTCTTCAGCTTTTGACACAACAATGTGTTGATATTTTCACCCTAAAATTATTTTCCAAGGTCTACTCTTCCTTATTCTGCCTCGGGAAAGACACGATACGCGGAAGCACTGAAGTGTAATTCTATAGTCTCGTCCATAGAGTGTAATCTGAGAATAAGGAATCAGGATTTGCGAATCTCTTCATCCAGAAAAAAAGTGTGAAACAGGCCCCGTAGCTGCATTTTCTTAAACCAGGCTCGTAACCACGATAACGGATTGCGGACTTATTCCGCGAGAGTGCGGAGCCGTGTTCCAGACAGCGCTTCGGGGCATCCGATATTGCTGGCGCAACTTTATTTACTGTTGTTAATTTCGCTGAACGTTTATTATGAGCGCCAGCGTCCGCATTTATAAGGCCCGGTGCTGCGGGTAGGCAACTTAATATACGCTGGAGCCACCGTTATGCAAAGTGTTGGTGCGCCCGCGTGAAATGTAGGCCGTCGGAGGGTATCTAGAACCACCACCAGAGGCTTCATCCCCGAGCTATACTCTCCCCTCAAAGGTGTGCGTATTGCCTAATAATATTTACCCGCTGTAGTGCTGCACCTTCAGTTCATAGCAGCTTGACAACTCCTTGTAGTTCACAGCTAAATTTCTTAACAGCTACCAATAACCAATTCACTGTGACCTCATAAAGACCTTTTGGTTTTATGAGTTTCATTGATTATGGGTCTACAGTTATTAAGAGTCTTGCAAGTGATTCAACACTGCCTGGAAAGTTATTTTTACTTCATTTTCGTACCACTGCACAATTTCAGCTTTATTTCATCTTCAGGCACCCGAAAGTGTAAAATAGTTTGAAAATACAAATTAACAGTTTCTGAAAGCGTGGTATAATTTTTAAACAAATCATAGCAGCTGTGTACACAGGCTAAAAAAGTCATCGAATCATTTTTCCAATCAGGAACTGTATTATCTGAGCAGCGAAGTCAAGCTATTGAAGACGAGGAAGACATCAAGTTTAATAAACGATCTTTGAGTAACACAATCACGATTAAACACTTATATCCTGTTTAGTCACTGCTTTTAACTTTGAATGAAAAAAGTGTTTGCTAAATATGTAACAGTTTTCATAAAAAACTTTTAGCATGGTACTAGAATCTCGGCTAAGGCCGAAATTGTGAAATAGAAAGAAAACAAACGAAAACTTATGGGTCCGAGGAAGCACGGATTCCATCGAGGAAACTTTTTGATCGTTAAAGATATTTGCGATATTATCTAACCTAGGTTAAATAGCAAAACACTGATCAATATCTCTGCGTCATCTTATTGACTAACGAAACAGAAACGAGAGCTCAGTGCTTCATTTTAAAGTAAATGGTTTTTGATGGCTCAGAATAGCAATCCCTGTGACAAAAATTAGGTGACTTTTTTTCATTAGTATGGTAAGATGTTACGCATAAAAGCTGATTTTGACATCTTTCACAACTGATAATAATGTTCACTGAATAGAAAATCTGCTGAAGTGGTAAATCATGTATCGTTTTCCTGCACGACTAGTTTCGAAACCTTGTTGCTCCACCATCAGGTGCATACACTGCAGGCAGGAAGGGTGGGAAAAGTGCGAAAAGAAGTGTGGGTTAAAGCTCTAAAAGCGAGGTAAAGACATGATTAATGGCACTGATACTGTAATTTATTATTTCATTGATGCGTGGAGTTTGGGTCGGTCAATCATAAAAGATCAAACACCTGCTTGTACGACACATGGTAGTGTAACAGTATATTAGGGCGAGATACAAGGATAAAGCGAATAAGGCAATTAATTCAATAAGCATGCGCTATTAGCTTCGGTACAGTGAACAGACGCTTGCTTCGTCAGCCAATAAAGAATCGAATGTGGCGGCTCGCATGAGTTCTAAGTTGTTACACAGACTTTTATTTTTCAATTGTGTATCTCAGGGACGCTGCATTTCCGTTGTATGCACAGGAGAGCAATACAATTATGTACAATTTTCGATAACATCATCTTTCTTTAATGTTGTAAGGAGGGAACACATAACTCCGTTGTCTTCGTGACTTTTTTTGATATTGAATTTAAGCAAAAACAGTTCTACGGTAGGAAGCTGTACAACGTATAAAACGCTAAAATTTTCATCCTTTATATGGAAACGCAGCTGATTTGAATTAAATATCTGTTGACTGCTGGTCCAGTACAAAATTTCTAAGCCTTCAATTAAAATTTATTTATGTGAAGCCCAGTAGCGCTCCAGAATGATATCTAGAGACATATGTTATTGTGAGTAGAAGCAATTAACCCCAACTAAATTTTGAAATCACTTTCACTTAATTGGTCACTTTAAGGTATCTCGTGAACTGCTTTAAAGAAAATAGTTTTATCTTCACGCCAGTAAATTTTTCCCTCGTAGCGCATACATCAGACTGAATTCAAAGGCATTTCAGAAGAAAGAACAGCAGTTACTGTAATAGTAGCAGCATCAGTAACAGTAAACGAAACCATATCATACATTAATATATACAGGGTGGTCCATTGATAGTGACCGGGACAAATATCTCACGAAATAAGCATCAAACGAAAAAACTACAAAGAACGAAACTCGTCTAGCTTGAAAGGGGAAACCAGATGGCGCTATGGTTGGCCCGCTAGATGGCGCTGCCATAGGTCAAACGGATATGAACTTCATTTTATTAAAATAGGAACCCCCATTTTTTATTACATATTCGTCTAGTACGTAAAGAAATATGAATTTTTTTAGTTGGACCACTTTTTTCGCTTTGTGATAGGTGGCGCTGTAATAGTAACAAACATGTAAGTACGTGGTATCACGTACATTCCGTCAGTGCGGACGGTATTTGGTTCGTGATACATTACCCATGTTAAAATGGACCGTTTACCAATTGCGGAAAAGGTCGATATCGTGTTGATGTATGGCTATTGTGATCAAAATGCCCAACGGGCGTTTGCTTTGTATGCTGTTCGGTATCCTGGACGACATCATCCAAGTGTCCAGACCGTTTGCCTGATAGTTACGTTATTTAAGGAAACAGGAAGTGTTCAGCCACATGTGAAACGTCAACCACGACTTGCAACAAATGATGATGCCCAAGTAGGTGTTTTAGCTGCTGTCGCGGCTAATCCGCACATCAGTAGCACACAAATTGCGCGAGAATCGGGAATCTCAAAAACGTCGGTGTTGAGAATGCTGCACCCGTACCATATTTCTATGCACCAGGAATTGCATAGTGACGACATTGAACCACGTGTACAGTTCTGCCATTGGGCACAAATGAATTTACAGGGCGGTGACAGATTTTTTGCACGCGTTCTATTTAGTGACGAAGCGTCATTCACCAACAGCGGTAACGTAAACCGGCATGATATGCACTACTGGGCAAGGGAAAATCCACGATGGCTACGACAAGTGGAACATCAGCAACCTTGGCGGATTAATGTATGGTGCGGCATTATGGGAGGAAGGATAATTGGACCCTATTTTATCGATGGCAATCTAATGGTGTAATGTATGCTGATTTCCTACCTAATGTTCTACCGATGTTACTACAAGATGTTTCGCTGCATGACAGAATGGTGATATACTTCCAACATGATGGATGTCCGGCACATAGCTCCGGTGCTTTCGAAGCGGTATCGAATAACATATTTCAGGACGGGTGGATTGGTCGTCGAAGCACCACAGCATGGCCCGCACGTCACCGCGTCTGACGTCACCGTATCTGTTTGTGTTCGAAAAGTTGAAGGACGTTTGCTATCGTGATCCACCGACAACGCCTGACAAAATACGTCAGCGCATTTTCAATGCATGTGCGAACATTGCGGAAGGCGAACTACTCGCTGTTGAAAGGAATGTCGTTACACGTATTGCCAAATGCATTGAGCTTGATGGACATCATTTTGAGAATATATTGCATTAATCTGGTATTTACAGGTAACCACGCTGTAGCAGCATTCGTTCTCAGAAATAGTAAGTTCACAAAGGTACATGTGTCACATTGGAACACCCGAAATAAAATGTTCAAACGTACCTACGTTCTGTACTTTAATTTAAAAAACCTACCTGTTACCAACTGTTCGTCTAAAATTGTGAGCCATTTATGACTATTGAACCGCCATCTAAGACAAAGCGAAAAAAGTAGTCCAACTAAAACATTCACATATCTTTACGTATGTAATGAAAATGGGGGTACCTATTTAAAAAAAATGCAGTTGATATCCGTTTGACCCATGGCAGCGCCATCTAGTGGGCAAACTATAGCGCCATCTGGTTTCCCCCTTCAAGCTAGCAGTTTCGTTCTTTGTAGTTTTATCGTTTGTCACTTATTTCGTGAGATATTTGGCCCAGTCATGATCAATGGACCACCCTGTATACGGAAAGAGAACAGTGTACTCGTTACAGCTACATATTCCTTGTACCTACAGGCTCTTAGTGATTCTAATGATCTTTAATATTAATCTTGGTCTCATGCACAATCAAATTAATTTTTCTGTGTGTAATAAATAGATTTATAATTTACAATTTCTTATCGACAAAATGAGTGGTTGCAAAGCCCTCCAGGCTGTGGGCAGCATATATAATACTTTACTAATCACTGTCCATAAGTTAACCAACGTTTTGCTTAAGTGTTTAAACGTAAGTGATATTCAAGCTCTCGATAAATTTTTGATAGGTTGTAGTCATTATTTATTGAAGGTAGTCTTATACATCTCATTCTTATTACTAAATGGTTGTAGACACGTTGTTCTTAAACGTTCTCAAATTATCATTTTTTGAGCATATAGAGATATGCACTTAATTATTTTCAAGTTGTTCGTAGGTGTATGGTAACTAGAGTACTCGCACGTATTCCATTATTAAACTAATAATTCATTTATTAAGTATTTCAAAACTAAACCAGAGTGAGCTAAAACATCTTGATCTTCAAATATTTCAATGGTATGTTAAGTATTACAGTACTAATCTAGTTTGAACATAAGCATTTTAATCTTTAAGTATTTCATAGGTACGTTAAGTACTTCAGTAATAAGCTTCATTATTCCGTAGATGTATTACAGTACATATTAAATATAAAAACAAATCTCAGGACGATGTTTCACAAACACCAAGAACTTGAGACATGGTTACCGAAGAGTCCGATAACCGAGAACATCACGAGGAGGTATCTGCTCCAAAGACGCAGCAGTCGACTTAGTCAACATGCCAATGATATCATACAGCATAGTATATTATAATTTCTTTTTTGCTTTCATAATTTTATTTTTTATTTTTTATCTCCTTATCCGCGCTTCTAGTTGCAGCTTGAATGCGCAAGTGTGCTGACCCGCCAGGTCTGTGGCTAACGGTTACAGAAATCGAGACTGGACGGAACTGTGTCTCATATGGGGAATCGAATTCTTGTCCTCAGCCAGGCTGAAAACTGCTCGGATGGTGATATAGCAGTCAGTGTAGAACAGTTCCAGGTACTCCAGCGAAGTGAACAGGGATCATTCGTACACCGTATTTAAAATTACGTCCTAACAGTTACTCATCGACGACATGCAATTAAATACGAAGTTTGTTTGATAATGTTCTGTTATCGCCGATGGGCACTTCCCAACTTGTCACTTATTTATAGCAATCATTTGCTTTAGGACAATTAAGTCTGTCAATTCTTTAACAGAGTCATTGTAAATGATAATAATAACTTATTTTGGTTTCTGAACTACCTATTATTTTGCTTCACTATTTTGTTTTCGGGTATTTTTGTGATTGCTTTAGACTCAGTCTAACACAGTCTAATCTCATTTCGTTTGCACGTTTCTCGCGCATTTTTACCAATCTCTTACTCGCGCATTCCTGTACAGACAGTCTGTTTCGCAAGTAACGCCACTTAGCCGATCATCCTGTACATATCAAAAATGTTTCCCATCACGTCGATTCCAAGCGGTTCGGAACCTGTATAGAAAATTGGAATAGAGATCAGCATAAACATCATTCCTGCTCTTTTTATTGCTCATGAAAACCACATATTGCATGTTTTACCACTATACAGAGAGAGGTGATGGTCCAGATTGCTGTACACACCGGTACCTCTAATACCCTCTAGCATGAACTCTTGCATTGATGCGTGCCTGTATTCGTCGTGGCACACTTTTCACATGTTCATCAAGGCACTGTTGGTCCAGATTCTTTCACTCCTCAACGGCGATTCGACATAGGTCCCTTACAGTGGTTAGTAGATCACGTCGTCCATAAACAGCCCTTTTCAGTCTATCCCAGGCATAGAATGAAATTTTCACTCTACAGCGGAGTGTGCGCTGATATGAAACTTCCTGGCAGATTAAAACTGTGTGCTGGAATGAGACTCGAACTCGGGACTTTTGCCTTCCGGGCAAGTGCTCTACCAACTGAGCTACCCAAGCACGACTCACGCCCCGTCCTCACAGCTTTAATTCCGCCAGTACCTCGTCTTCTACCTTCCCAGGCATGTCCGGTAGGGTTCATGTCTGGAGAACATGCTGGTCACTCTAGTCGAGTGATGTTGTCATCCAGAAGGAAGTCATTCACAAGATATGCACGATGGGGGCGCGAATTGTCGTCCATGAAGACGAATGCCTTGCCGGTATGCTGCCGGTACGGTTGCACTATCGGTCGGAGGATGTCATTCATGTATCGTGCAGCCATTACGGCGCCTTGCATGACAAGCAACGGCGTACGCCGGCCCCTCATAATGCCACACCGAAACAGCAGGGAACCTCCACCTTACTGCACTCTTTGGACAGTGTGTCTAAGGCGTTCAGCCTGACCGGGGTGCCTCTAAACACGTCTACGACGATTGTCTGGTTGGTGAAGAGAACGTGATGCCAACCCCGAGCGGTCAATTCTGTATGTTGTTGGGCCCATCTGCACCGCGCTGTATAGTGTGATGGTTGCAAGGATGGACCTCGCCATGGACGTCGGGAGTGAAGTTGCGCATCATGCAGCCTATTGCGCACAGTTTGAGTCGTAACATGACGTCCTGTGCCTGCACAAAAAGCATTATTCTACATGGTGGCGTCACTGTCAGAGTTCCTCTCAGCCATAATCCGTAGGTAGCGGTCATCCACTGCAGTAGTAGCCCTTGGGCGGCCTGAGCGAGGCATGTAATCGACAGTTCCTGTCTCTCTGTATCTCCTCCATGGCCGAACAACATCGCTTTGGTTCACTTCGAGACGCCTGGACACTTTCCTTGTTGAGAGTCCTTCCTGGCACAAAGTAACAATGCGGACGAGATCGAACCGCGGTATTGACCATCTAGGCATGGTTGAACTATAGACAACACGAGCCGTGTACCTCCTTCCTGGTGGTATGACAGGAACTGATCGGCTGTCGGACCGCTTCCATCTAATAAGCGCATCTCATGCGACGGTGGTTTACATTTTTGGGTGCGTTTAGTGACATCTGTGAACAGTCAGGGCCTGTGTCTGTGATAAAATGTCCAGAGTCAACGTCTACCTTCAGGAGTTCTCGGAACCGGGGTGATGCAAAACTTTTCTTGAAGTGTGTATTTTAACTGAAGTTGCTCATTTCACAACATCGGATACAAGTTATTAACGTCTGTATCTTGACATTCCGATAGGAACATGACATATATCTTGGTTACAAATTATTTAGTGCGCATCAGTAATTGTTGAATTTACTTTTATTTATCGGTAGCTAGTGGACGTTGGTTTTTACAGTTAACCTTTTTCAGTCCCCGTAGATAAGCCACAAGCTCCCAATTTTAAATCACGGAAAAATCCTTAAGTAAAATTGCATTAGAAAGGAAACATATTTTGACTTATAACTCGTGCTTTGACTATGATAAGCCATTGTGCATTCCAGAATAAAAAATATTTATGTATTCTCAGGCACGCACAAAATTTTCTGCTTCATAGTAATCAGTAATTTTCAAATCAACTCAACTTAGATGTTTTACAGAATTGCTCTCAGATCATGAGCTCCTCTAATTAATAGATTCAACTCTCTAATTGTTCGTAGGAGAGTTAGTATGATTATTAATATTGTCCATCAGTCTTGACATTCTTCATTAATCTACTTAAATATATTATGTTATACATTTACTAACTACTTGACATAAACAGTAAATGCTAATTTTGTATGTACTTTGAGTTCCTCAAGACGTCAAAAGAAATGAAAATTATAGGAACATGCTTACTCGGAATACTACATAATTTTTTATGAGGCTATATTCCCTTTGTACTTCTAGTTTCTGCATATACTACTAAATAGTTTCGTTCATGAGGCATATGCAATATTGTGTTGGGACCGACATACATCATTTGCCATTTTTTATTTTGATTCTTTACAAACGTTGCTCTTGAGTGGGTTTTGAACAAATTCTTTTCCCGAGACTAATAATAGCGTTGTTTATTGTAACGATGCTTTCGCTTTTGTGCACTATACTGAAGTTCCAGTAAGATCTGCTCCAACTGCTTTTCCTTGTCAGGTGCTTTCGGTACCGAGTTAATCCATTCATTTGACTCTGTTTCATTTAACATTACCTCACTGCTATATGCTTTCTTGAGGAATGAGGAAGATGGTTAAAAATTCCTCATAAACTGACACGTACTCTACTAATCTAGTTTGTTGTTTATGAGCATACGATCCAATAAATCTGTTGAAAAATTGTCTCAATTGGACTCCATTCGGGGCGGACTTTAGCTATTAACATTATCTAATACATTGCTCTCTAAAGAATTCATTTTATTTATAAACTGTGAAATAAAATGCGTTATAGCACATAATTCCGTTCGGTTTTCGTATCTGTAGGACGTACTCAAGACGTGTGCACACGGATACTTTGATTTTATTTACAATCCACACATCCAGAACCAATCAACTTACGCCTGGCTTGGCTACAGCTAATAGAGGACTGATATACAATGAATTAGGATGCTCTATGATTTTATAATCAAACATCTAATTAACGTCTTCAGTTACAGCTTCTTTTTTAGTTCAAGGTACGGAATAATAGGCGCGGAAAAGGTTTTGTGCGGATAAACATCCATGTGATACACACTGACGGCCAAAATACACTACTGGCCATTAAAATTGCTACATCAAGAAGAAATGCAGATGGTAAACGGGTATTCGTTGGACAAATATTTTATACTATAACTGACATGTGATTACATTTTCACGCAATTTGGGTGCATAGATCCTGAGAAATCAGTACCCAGAACAACCACCTCTGGCCGTAATAACGGCCTTGATACGCCTGGGCATTGAGTCAAAGAGAGCTTGGATGGCGTGTTCAGGTACAGCTGCCCATGCAGCTTCAACACGATACCACAGTTCATCAAGAGTAGTCACTGGCGTATTGTGACGAGCCAGTTGGTCGGCCACCATTGACCACACATTTTCAGTTGGTGAGAGATCTGGAGAATGTGCTGTCCAGGGCAGCAGTCGAACATTTGCAGTCGAAAATTTTCTGTATCCAGAAAGGCCGGCACATGACCTGCAACATGTGGTCGTGCATTATCCTGCTGAAATGTAGGGTTTCGCAGGGATCGAATGAAGGGTAGAGCAACGGGTTGTAACACATCTGAAATGTAACGTCCACCGTTCAAAGTGCCGTCAACGCTAACAAGAGATGACCGAGACGTGTAACCAATGGCACACCATACCATCACGCCGGGTGATACGCCAGTATAGCGATGACGAATATACGCTTCAAATGTGCGTTCACCGCGATGTCGCCAAACACGGATGCGACCATCATGATGCTGTAAACAGAACCTGGATTCATCCAAAAAATGACGTTTTGCCATTCGTGCAGACAGGTTCGTCGTTGAGTACACTGTCCCAGGCGCTCCTGTCTGTGATACAGCCGCAATCGCGATAGGCTACAATCCGACCTTTAACAAAGTCGGAAACGAGGTGGTACGCATTTCTCCTCCTTACACGAGGCACCACAACTACGTTTCACCAGGCAACGCCGGTCAACTGCTGTTTGTGTATGAGAAATCGGTTGGGAACTTTCCTCTTGTCAGTACGTTGTAGATGTCGCCACCGGCACCAACCTTGTGTGAATGCTCTGAAAAGCTTATCATTTGCATATCACAGCATCTTCTTCCTGTCGGTTAAATTTCGCGTCTGTAGCACGTCATCTTCGTGATGTAGCAATTTTAATGGCCAGTAGTGTATTATGATCATCTGCTTAATAACTTGTCGGTCGACCTCTGGAAGGCAATACGTTCCCGATTCTGCATTTGTCAGTTTGTTGTTTGTTTTGTGGAGGTATGTCGCACCAGATGTCCACTCGCAGATTATGTAATTTCCTTAAACAGCGGGCCGCTGATTTGTGTACGTGATGATGGCGCCTAATACCGACCGAAATGGGTTCCATTGGATTCACAGTAAGCAGATTTCGTGGTCAAAACATCAACGGAAGTACCATGAGGCGGCGCGTTTCCATTGGTCCAATCTCGATAACCCCGTGTCCACTGCAGTCGCGACTGACTATATCTTTGGGTCAACGTGTAAACACGTAGGGATCGTCTGCAGCGGAGCCCCATGTCCAAGAACGTACGATGAGCGATGTGCTCTGAAATACCTATGAGAGCGCCAGCATTGTGCTCTTTTGGCAGAGATGCCAATCGTGCTTTACTGAGCGGGAAGCCTCCAAATCCAGCTTATCACCCAGTGGTAGTTTCACTGTCGTTCTACGACTTTCCACGGATGCTCATTACAGCAGCAAGTGGACATTCAACCAGCTCCGTCGTTTTAAAGATATCTTTGTCAAACTCTCTTATGTCAGCAGATTTCCCCATTTGAAGACTGTGTTCTCACTAGAATGATTCCCCATCGATCTTTGATCCACTTTTGTACTTTCCTCACCCGCTACGCCACCAACTGACATCCAGCCTCGCGGTGAGTAATGGTCTTAACGTTTTCGCATATCAGTCTTATATTATCCCCTGTTTTTGAGCAAGCACTTGAATATATCTGCTTAATAAGTGGTATAGCTCTGTAGACCTTGAGTTAAGTATTCAGATTCGGCTTCTTTGCTACCAATGAGATTATCCTTATTCTATACGTTCTGCCCTTGAGCTGAATTTTCTGAACAAATACCAGTCACGATGTATAGCAAGTTAGATCCTAACGCTGTACATTAATATGCTGACATTATTTACGATGCACCTCCGGGTTTTTCACCAAATCCAGTCTTAATCGATTACATTCCCCCTCTGTATAACGAAGTCCTGTCTTGAGGAATATTATTCCTTTCCCCTCGCAGAGAGAAATCCATTTTCAGATGCAATCAAAGGATAATTTTCTTACGACCAAGAAGTTGCATTTTACTTCTTCCTCTTTGACAAATACGCCCGCTTGTATTTGAAATCTGATAGTCTGTACTCCAAAAGCTCCAGTAATGCTACAGCTCTCAACTGGTGAAACCTCGATCTTGTTACGGCTAACTTGTATAAAAAAGTTGTGAGTCATAGGCTCGTGGCAGCTGCAGTATCCCAAATTACACTACTGGATATTAAAATTGCTACACCACGAAGATGACGTGCTACAGACGCGAAATATAACCGACAGGAAGAAGATGCTGGGATATGCAAATGATTAGCTTTTCAGAGCATTCACACAAGGTTGGCGCCGGCGGCGACACCTACAACTTGCTGACATGAGGAAAGTTTCAAACCGATTTCTCATACACAAACAGCAGTTGACCAGCTTTGCTTGATGAAACGTTGTTGTAATGCCTCGTGTAAGGAGGAGAAATCCGTACCATCACGTTTCCGACTTTGATAAAGGTCGGCTTGTAGCCTATCGTGATTGCGGTTTATCGTAGCGCGACATTGCTGCTCGCGTTGGTCGAGATCCAATGACTGTTAGCAGAATATGGAATCGGTGGGCTCAGGAGGGTAATACGGAAAGCCGTGCTGGATTCCAACGGCCTTGTATCACTAGCAGTCGAGATGACAGGCATCTTATCCGCATGGCTGTAACGGATCGTGCAGCCACGTCTCGATCCTTAAGTCAACAGATGGGGACGTCTGCAAGACAACAACCATCTGCACGAACAGTTCGACGACGTTTGCAGCAGCGTGGACTATCAGCTCGGAGACCATGACTACGGCTACCCTTGACGCTGCATCACAGACAGGAGCACCTGCGATGGTGTACTCAACGACGAAAGTGGGCGCACGAATGGCAAAACGCCATTTTTTCGGATGAATCCAGGTTCTGTTTACAGCATCATGCTGGTCGCATCCGTGTTTGGGGTCATCGCGGTGAACGCACGACCGCAAGTTGCAGGTCCTGTACGGGCCTTACTGGATACAGAAAATGTTCAACTGCTGCCCTAGCCAGCACATTCTCCAGATCTCTCACCAATTGAAAATGTCTGGGCAATGGTGGCCGACCAACTGGCTCGTCACAATACGCCAGTCACTACTCCTGATGAACTGTGGTATCGTAATGAAGATGCATGGGCAGCTGTACTTGTACACGCCATCCAAGCTGTCTTTGACTCAATGCCCAGGCGTATCAAAGCCGTTATTACGGCCAGAGGTGGTTGTTCTGGGTACTGATTTCTCAGGATCTATGCACCCAAATTGCGTGAAAATGTAATCACATGTCAGTTCTAATATAATATAGTTGTCCAAAGAATACCCGTTTAGCATCTGCATTTCTTGTTGGTGTAGCTAATTTAATGGCCAGTAGTGTATCTCATTAGGTACCTATTCAATAGTTGCTTTAGTTAGAGCTTACGTTAACTTACCTTTGCCTAATTTGCACTGTCTTGGTTCGGTACTTAATTCTTTCTAACATCTAAGTCATCGTTATTGAAACGGTACAGTAGTTACCGCTCCATAAGCAGCAGGGTTCCCTGGAATACAAACTGAAGCGGCTCCACCGCCAATTTATTCCAGGACGTGGCCGGCCGCGGGTGCAGCGGAACCGCATATGGACTGAAGGATAATGTGTTAGGTTTCATTATACATATTTATATATGTCATGTATCATGTATTACTTGTACTTGTTTGTGAATCATGCACGTGAACATTCCTAATCCTCCTCCCACCTTTCCAAAAAGCGTGGCCAAATACTAGTTGGTAAACAGCAAAAGTAGTTCTGTGGTGTAGTAGTGCCCACCTTGGTGCTGGGTAGGGATCAGAATGCAGCTCAGGCAGGTCGAAGTCAAAGACGTTCCAGTATCATAAGGTTTGGGGTGGAGAGGTTGGTCACGGCCAAGTGGTTCGGCCATCCCCTCCACTGGGGCCCAGGAAGACCTCCGGGTGACCGCCATATTCTAGGGGTTCTACAGAAGACGGGTAAGTGAGCAGACGTGTCCTCAGTGCATCTGTCTCGGTGTTCACAGGAAGAAAGGTATTTGAATATTTGTACTGATTGAATTTTATTTCCGGCTACAGATTATGTAGGGAAACGAATCTACCCACTGAGTGCTTTCTCGTTTATTTCGGGAATTTTGTATGGAAACAGAGTAGGCTCCCGTCCTTTGTACAAAGGCAAGTGGTGTCGTAAGCTACAAAGTCTCATCAATAGTTCCAATGTATAAATTTAATCGCGCAAATCGAGTGCAAAGAAGTATATTCAAAAGTGAGAGATTTATTTTGGTCGAAAATCGAACAGTAAAAATGTTTCTTTGTGCGAAGGGGGTCTTAGAACACATAGTTTTTCCTCATGCTAGTAATAGTGAACGTGGTTCATCATTTGGTAGCCAAATTATAACATCGAACGGTCACATCGTAATTCGCTGCCTCACGGCTTAGTTAAATTAATTGCCGTTTCCACTTCCTTTGTAGTTGGATGAACTGTAATTCCACGTGGTCTCTCGTTCTTTGCCGGAGGGCACGAGTTCAAATAGCGAAAAAACAGAGATCGCTCCGCTGACCTCCTTCGACCCCTTGTGTTAATGTGTCAGGTCCCCAACTTATCCGTTATCTTCCTCTCACATAGTGGATGTTCTGAATCTACATCTCCATCTACCTTTATACACCGCAAGCCACCGAACGGTGTGTGGCGGAGGGCACTTTACGTGCCACTGTCATTACCTCCCTTTCCTGTTCCAGTCGCGTATGGTTCGCGGGAAGAACGACTGCCGGAAAGCCTTCGTGCGCGCTCGAATGTCTCTAATCTTACATTCGTGATCTCCTCGGGAGGTATAAGTAGGGGGAAGCAATATATTCGATACCTCATACAGAAACGCACCCTCTCGAAACCTGGACAGCAAGCTACACCACGATGCAGAGCACCTCACTTGCAGAGTCTGCCACTTGAGTTTGCTATCACGCTTACCAAATGACCCTGTGACGAAACGCGCCGCTCTTCTTTGGATCTTCTCTATCTCCTCCGTCAACCCGACCTGGTACGGATACCACACTGATGAGCTAGACTCAAGTATAGGTCGAACGAGTGTTTTGTAAGCCACCTCCTTTGTTGATGGACTACATTTTCTAAGGAGTCTCCCAATGAATCTCAATCTGGCACCTGCTTTACCAATAATTAATTTTATATGATCATTCCACTTCAAATCGCTCCGTACGCATACTCCCAAATATTTTACGGAAGTAAGTGCTACCAGTGTTTGTTCCGCTATCATATAATCATTCAATAAAGTATCCTTCTTTCTATGTATTCGCAATACATTACATTTGTCTATGTTAAGGGTCAGTTGCCACCCCCTGCACCAAGTGCCTATCCGCTGCAGATCTTCCTGCATTTCGCAACAATTTTCTAATGCTGCAACTTCTCTGTATACTGCAGCATCATCCGCGAAAAGCCGCATCGAACTTCCAACACTATCTACTAGGTCATTTATATATATTGTGAAAAGCATTGGTCCCATAACACTCCTCTCTGGCGCGCCAATAACACTCCCCTGTAAAGTAATGGTAGAATTTGGTGGCACACATTCTGGCCAAACGCAGCTCCGTCTTGTCCGTAAAACAATAATGTGCGTGCAGATTAGCTTACAAGGTAGCCAAGCCATGCGGTGTAAAACTGTAATCTCTGTAAAGTGGAATAACTACTGTAATTGCTGTAAAGTGGAATAATTATGTTTAAAATAAATAGGTTATTAATGAATATCAGCTTTTAACATCACAGTGAAGTCAATTTAAAGAGAATTTATTTATAGAAGGAAAAGAGTTATAAAAAAATGTACAACAAAGGGACCCACACATCAGCGTTTGACCCCTTCAACCCCTTGCTTAGTAACGTGCAAAATAGGACACGCTCTGTTCTCTAGGTAGCGCTCACAAGTTCCCCTCCCCCAATTATCCGCTGCGCCATTTTCATTCCGAGCTAATTGCAATGATTACCCCTTTTATTAATGCCGATGTCAGGTGCCGGTTCCCGCCTGGTTGTGGACCAGTATAGAAAGTAGAAAATCCACAAAAAATCACGAGGGCTGCGTGAAGCAGAAGTACGAGCGTTGCCAGAGGGTTTTAAGGAAGTACAGCTAAAACCATAGTTTTCTCTCCTCCCCAATAATACGGTTAACTTTCATCTGGCGTCTTCTGCCAGGTTTATTGTAAGAAAGTTTGTTTAATTTCCACAGTACGCTTAACTTTCATCTGGCGTATCCTTTCCCAATATTCTTTCAAATACGGGTAGACTCTGAGAAACTAGCCAGGAATTAATATTCAAATAGATTATGGTATGTTAAAGATTAGGCGATTTTATTTGGACAGTTAGGCGTGTAAATTACAGCGTGGCTACTCATTTAGCGAGTACAGTAAATTAGGAGATGCGTACGAGTCGCTCGCAAGCACGTAGCTTAGCAAACATGGAAGACGGTGTCTTAGGAAACATCAGCTTGGCCGAACCCGGCAGCGTGCTAGAGGTGGGCGCGGGCGAGACACAATGCGTGAACGGACCGGAAACCGTTAACACCGGAAGAACTCCCTCACGCATGGCGACAGTCTCGGACAACAGCGGTAACCCTGAAGCCGCACCCTCGCACGAGCAATGTGGAGCGGGCTGGGCAAACCCTGTGCCAGACGAATATCTGCTGAACAACACAGTCGTAGGAACCACAGAAGCTACACGTGACACATGGAATAACAGCCTAACGATAGACGTACTAACGAAACTGCTCACTGAGCAAAAGAAACGGCTCAATGAACGTTTCACCGCGTAAAAGGAACGCCAAGACAAACGCTTCAATAGGGACGATGAACGTTTCGTCGAATTAAAACAGCAGATAGGGAACAAAATCAAACATGTCTTGGAGGAACAGACAAACCCCCCCTTTCCCCCCCCCCCCCAAGGAGCATTCGATGCTCGGTTTAACGAGCACGAGACAAAACTGATCGAACAGTCACGAAAGCTCCAAGAACCTGAAAGTCAAGTGGGAGCGCTGGTACTGGATAATCAAATGAGCAATGAAGTTGTACGAACTGAGCTCACGGAAGTGCGAAAAGTCGTGAACGAGGCCGCAGAAAGAATAAAGACACTAATGGCTACGATTGTATGATTTGTATTGTATGTTAACCGGGGACCTAGAAACGACGGAGAGGCTCCGACCCCGCCGCAGCCGCAGTGGTCCACGACGACTACCGCAGTCCTCTTCACCCCTCCGCCGCCACACACCGAGCCCAGGGTTATTGTGCGGTTCGGCCCCCGGTGGACCCCCTAGGGAACATCTCACACCACATGAGTGTAACCCCTATGTTTGAGTGGTAATGGTGGTGTACGTGTACGTGGAGAACTTGCTTGCGCAGCAATCGCCGACATAGTGTAACTGAGGCGGAATAAAGGGAACCAGCCTGCATTCGCCGAGACAGATGGAAAACCGCCTAAAAACCATCCACAGACTGGCCGGCTCATCGGACCTCGACACTACTTTCATTCCATAATGTCATATGGTATAATATTTAGGGGTAACTCTTCAAGTCAAACAAAAGTTTTCAGAGTCCAAAAGCGTGTAATACGTATTATTTGTGGAGTAAATTCACGGACGTCCTGTAGGAACCTCTTCAAAGAACTGGGTGTACTAACTACTGCCTCTCAGTATATTTACTCATTAATGAAATTCGTCCTAGATAATATATCTCTTTTACCAACAAACAGCTCAGTTCATACATACAATACCAGGACCAAAAATGATCTGCACAAGGACTTAAAAGCACTTACTTTAGTTCAAAATGGGGTCCACTACTCAGGAACACACATCTTAAATAATTTGCCAGTAAACATAAAAAATTTAGTTACAAATAAAGATCAGTTTAAAAGTAGCCTGAAAGACTTACTAGTGGCCAACTCCTTCTACTCCATTGACGAATTTTTTAATAGAAGCAAATGATGTATTGTATATATTCATACTATTAGTATTGTTATTTCAGCTTAAAAAAAATAAATTGACATGTTCCACATCCACGAGGATCTCCTCAGCACGGATCTATGGAACGAAAAACTAATCTAATCTAATCTAAAAGACACGAATCCGACGGGCAGATTCGTGCCGGGGACCAGGCGCTCCTTCCCGCCCGGAAAGCCGTGGGTTAGACCACACGGCCAACAGGGCAGCCTATGGCCATGTTAGAACATGATCTCGCACAAAGGCAAGAAGTTGTAGTTATCCAGAGATCATAAAAAATACAGTAAATATTATTTGCGAAGAGCAACAACAAGCTCTCGAAGAGATGCGGCAGCAAGTCACACATTGTGAGACAGCACTGCAGAATCAGTTGGGCGATGTGCGAAAAAGAATAGGGGTGCTCGCCTCAGCAGTCGAAAAATGCAATTCACGCGTGGAAGAGAGTTCGGATCGCGCGGCAAGAGCGACGAAGTGCAATCTTTGTTGCGTTTCGAAGAAACGCAAACTACAATAAATGAGTGGATCCTCAAGGAGATGAGGCTCCGATGTCAGAGCGAGACGGCAGGACGCTTAGGAAACGTGCAAAACAACCGGAACCGAGCACGATCTCAACAGACGGAGACGATGAATTACGGGAACTACAGGAGCGTTTATGCACTCTGCGGAGAGCAGTCGGAGACTCCGCTCCCACGCGCATTACCGAAAGCACGTCAGAGGATGACGAAGAGTGCAAGAAGCACTTTGTCTCGGTGCTGAAATACTCCACGTTCCTCGACCCCTTAAATCCGCAACATGTCAAGGCGTGGGTTTCGCAATTCGACCACACACTACCGGATTCATGGGGAGAGGCGCTCCGAATTCGTTTTATGTACAATCATCTCAGAGATGAAGCAGCGATAAGGATGCAACCAACGTTAAACTTATGTAAGACGTATGCGGAGTTCCGTGCTGCATTCATTAGAGAGTTCTGGTCTGCCACAGAACAAGAGGGAACGAAGTTCGCGATATAAATGCAACCGGATTACAACGATTGTACGCACCTTGATCCTACCATCTTCTTTAGAGACTTGGTGCGAAGGAACCAGTATCTTGACGCGCCATATCCAGCGCCGGAATTAATAAGGATCTGCATGACAAAGTTACCTCCGAAACTTCGGCGGGAGATAACGATTGAAGGCAGAGGGTTACACGACAATACCTTCTTCCTCCACTTCTTGCAAGAGCTAGGTAAGCCTAGAATGCAAGAAAATAACAATCAAAGTAGAAGAGACGAACCCCGGCCTCCACTGGCAGAGGCACAACAATCATGGCAAGGCCAAAACGGATTACGTGGAGTCACGGATCACACCGCGAAATTCGGAACGCGCGGCGCCTGCAGAAAACCACGAATCGCGAGAAGTAGTCGAAGTACGCTCTCCCGATCCTCGGTGCAATGAGGAAACGCAAGAGGAGAAGGCAAACGCGCAGCAATGACTGATAAAAAGCACGGATGGAATAGAAAGCGAAAGAACGGAGGTAGGAAACAGGACGAGATAGTATCCGTAAAGTGCCCAGGAATGATCATTAACATAAATAACGTCACCGTACCCTCTGTGCTACACTCAGGCAGTCAGGGCTCAGTCATCCGAGAAGATATTTTACGAAGATTCACAGAACGCGAGTGGCCGTCACTGCCGTTGCAACGCACGAAAGTACGTGGTGCAGTGCAAAGTAGATGTGTATGAAATGAAATGTCGTGTGACGAGGGCCTCCCGTCGGATAGACCGCTCGCCTAGTGCAAGTCTTTCGACTTGACGCCACTTCGGCGACTTTCGCGTCGATAGGGATGAAATGATAATGATTAGGGCAACACAACACCCAGTCCCTGAGCGGAGAAAATCTCCGACCCAGCCGGGAATCGAACCCGGGCCTTTAGGATTGACAGTCTGTCGCGCTGACCACTCAGCTACCGGGGGCGGACAGTAGATGTGTAGATGTAAAGCGACAGGTACAGGTCGACTTTACCTGCCAGTCACGGTCATTCACAGTAGTTTTTTTGGTGGTTCCGTCGCTTGCTGTGGAAGTAATCCTCTGTATCGACTTTCTGTGTGCACACCAGGCGTGCATAGATTTCCGCCTAAACTGCGTAACATTAACTCTCGAAGGAGAGAATGTCAGGGTAGATTTCGAACAAGGTCACCGATCTGTTTCACCTTGACACAGAGGCGGGCCAATAACCGCAAAATCTAGGATTCACTTCAAAAGTACGTCCCGACACAGAGAGCACAAAAAAGGACATAGATGTGCTAATAGTAGAAAGAACAGGTCACATAGAATCGGAGCCAGGATTGCATAGGATTCTACGACAGAACAAGGCAGTGTTTTCGGACAGAACGGGCACCAATCGCGATTTCAAATAGAAGTTCCGTGTAAAACCGCAGCGAACGTTCGTCGAACGACCTTATGGTGTACCAGCATTATACAGAAAAAGGGTGGATGCGGATATCGAAGACATGTTGGCTCATAATACATACATGTTGGCACATAATACATACATACAATAGCCCCCGTGTATGTGTGGCCAAAAATAACGGATCGATTCGTCTCTGTCTAGACTCAAGACAAATAAATACAATAATTGAGCCGAAGACAGACGGACCCGAATGTTTAGACGAACTCCTACGCAAATTCCATGGGGTGAGAATGTTGTCCTCAGTCGACTTGCGAGGAAGCTTCTGGCAGGTGGAACTGGACACCTCCTGCCGAAAGGACACAGTCCTGTTGTGCTTCGGGAGGTGCTTGGAATTTCGAAAGTTACCGTTTGGACTTTCCATCGCCCCATCTGCATTTGTACTGGCACTGAACACGGTGATACGCGACTCACCCCGCAAAAGAATAACCCTGTACGTCAACGACGTAATAATTGCCGAAAGGACCTGGCAAGAACACAACACAATTCCTGACGTCCTCCTGAAGGCATTCATCGAAAAAGAGATTACTGTTAATTTAAATAAATCCGATTTCGGAAGAACGGAATTACATCTTCTAGGACGCATTGTATCAGCAGACGGAATTCGGCCAGACCCGGAAAAAAATCACAGCAATTCAAGACTTCCCCACGCCCAGGATGTAACGTCAGTCACGTGGTTCTCTAGGTCTCTGTAATTTCTGTAAAATGTCCATAAAATACTATGCATTACCACTCCACGGCTGTGCACTCTCACAGGAAAGAAAACTGTCTGGAACTGGGACGAAGTCGCCCAGTCAGAATCCGGACAATCAAAGTCGTTACTGTTCACCGTCCTACTTCTTGCGCATCTTGCTTAAGCAGAGAATTCTGTCTGTGTGCAAATAGCTCGCGGGCTGGATTGGGCGTAATCTTGTTCCAAGAATACGAACAGGACGGAACAATTATTCCGAGACCCATTGCTTTCGCCAGTCGCGTTTTAATAACGCTGAGAGAAATTACACCGTCATGGAGTTGGCGGCTTTGGCGGTCGTGTGGCCTTTCACAAAGTTCGAATATTACATATTCGGGCGATTGACGAACGTCTACACCGATCACAAGGCTCTCCAGTTCCTGACAGCCAAGTTGACGCACGGCAGGCTACTGCGGTGGGCCCTCTACATGCAGCAGTACCGTTTTAAGGTCATTTACATTCACGGCCCGGAGGACGTCGTAGCAGACGCGTTATCCCGGAATCCCGTTGGTTTAGTGAATGGCGCAGATGATTAAATGAACGAGCACCGGTTTAACTTCCTGTACATTAGGCGCGCACCATATGAATTCACGGCCAGCAATGAAGTCTTTAACATTGCCAGGGGGCAAGACAGCGACGAAATTTGGGGACCAATTAAAAACCAGTTTCGGATGAAGGCCTTCGCCGTTGCACAAATACTATACGCTAAAGTAAGACGTACTCTTCTTTAGGCAGAAGGAATCAGGAACCGATTGGTTTTTATGTGTGCCGGATGAGTTAATTAACAGGCTCATTTGGTATTACCAGCTTAGCCACGGACACTTCGGTGCACCTGAATGTTGCGACAAGCTAAAGGAATCCGTGCACATACCAAATATGAGTAGACGCATAAAACGCGTCCTCAGCAGACTGGGGACTTCCCAGAGGCCCAGGCCACCCACATACTCATTTAATGGGCAACTGAACCCTACAATACCTGAAAGGTCAAAGAAGAAGGATAGGTAACGTCATTCGTCATGAGTCAGCTGTAGCAAGATTATGTAACAAGGCAGTACATGTGATCACATTTATAAATGATAAACACAAATGGGTAAAAAATATAAAAATGCAAGTACTAGAACAGGTATAATAAGTAACAGGTTTAGTAAGTGTCATGAAAAACTTCTCCTGGAAAAAATACAAAAACGGATTATTGACCTGAAAGAAGAAACGCACACTATGCTGAAAAGTAGTGAACTTCGAATTAACAAGTAGTGAAATGTGTATAAAATGTGTTCCATAGCTGTCCTTTCCAAAACTTTCCGTCATCCTACTATGCAATGTAACACCTGCTGTCAAAGCAAACTGCAACAAATACTTAAATAACTACGTAGCATAAATACATTACTTCAACATTATCCTCATCTGTAAAGAAAAAAACTTCATTATCCATATCATCATAACTTCATTATCATCATCACCTGTAAAGAAAAACTTCATTATTCATAATACCATTTCCTTCATCATTATTCATCAGTATTCACTATCATCTGCAAAAAATCACTTCATTACTCATTACATAACTATTCCTTATCTCTAGCATATTTCATCACTAAAACTAAGATGTGTAGTTCTCTCTGACAGCCTGCATCAATCACCTTGTATTCTGAAAGAAAAAATTAGTTAAGACTGCTATTCTGTGATGAGTATAGTATAGTCTTGTTAATGCTTGTTAATCCTGATCCCTTTACTCTTCCTCATAAAGTTATTGCATCTCCTTTCGTTTATTCCGTAGGTGAAATTCCCATTTATGTTAAATTTATTTCTTAGAATCATCATTCCTTTCTGAAATTGATGAACAAAGATTAATGTCTTGCATTTAAATCCTATACCCACTAAATAATGACTGGTTTATGGTGACACAATTAACCATACAGCATAACATGACAGAAAACGTAATATGTCCAAGACATTGACAGTGTTCGGATGCGAAAAAATGTACACAGAATAATACAATGCAGTAGCAAAAAAAAATGTGAAACAGTCACGATGTTGAGATGTCATAAGGCAAAAAAAAAAAAAAAAAAAAAAATGTCAACGTCGACTGGTGTGTGTTATATCTTAACTATTTCATAGTGCATACAAACAAAATTGGAGTACAGTCATATACACAAAAAAATGGAAAATGTGCACGGTCTGATGTGTAACGACAAGAAAAGCGACCTGCTAACCTTACCTTGCCGGGCACTTGCCAAGAAAAAAAAATACGATAATCATCAATAATTAGTCAGGTGAATTAATTGCATTAGTAAATGGCATCATAGTGTGTTGAATCATACAGTGGTTTCACTCAATAAACGGTTTAATGTTTGAGATATGGTGATTGCCTTTCGATTTTCTGGTTCTCAAAGTTTCGACGTGTACAACATTGGGGTGAGGGATACTGCGAATCCGATACGGACCTGCGTATAGAAGTTCAAATTTACTGCACTTACCTTTTAATTTGCTGGATAAATAGTGTGTACGTACTAATATCTTCTGTCCAACGTGAAAGTCGCGGCGTGTACAAACCTGTTTTTGCTGTCTTCTCCGGCGCTCTGCGGCACGTTTGATGTTGTTCAGCGCAATGTCAATTATTTCGTGGTGTCGTAGGCGACGATTTTTGGGGAATTCTATTAATTCTTTAATTTTGTTCGGTGGTTCAACGTTTTTCAGTATAATAGTCGGAGATAGCATAGTGGATTCATTTGGAATGGAATTAATTACATCTTGGAATGAGAGTATGTGTGTATCCCAATCAATATGTCTTTTGTGGCAGTATATTCTGCACAGCTTACCAATTTCCTTCATTAATCTTTCACAAGGGTTCGAAGAAGCGTGGTACTTGGATATATAGATCGGAGAAATGTTTCTAGCTCGTAACATGCGTGTCCATACACTACTACGAAATTGAGATCCATTATCAGAAATTACTTTCATTACATGCCCTACATGAAATAGAAAATGTTTTACAAATGCTTTCGAAACAGTTTTAGCAGTAGCTTTGCGTAACGGAGTGAAAGTAACAAATTTTGAAGTGAGCTCAACAGCGACAAAGATGTAGCAAAAACCTCTGTTAGTTCTCGGAATCGGACCAAAAATATCTACTGCGGCCATATGTCTTAATTTAACAGGTATAATGGGATATAATGGAGGAATATGTAAAGTGGTGTCTGATTTAGCTTTCTGGCAAATTTTACAAGACGCTAAAACTCGTCGTATACGTTTGTCCATGTTGGTAAAATAACAGTTCTGTCTCAGTATAAGAAAACATTTTCGTGCTCCGTAATGTGCGTAACTTAAATGAGTGTACCAAATTAGTTTGTTAACCAGTTCGTCAGGAATGCATAATAACCAAATGTTGCTGTCAGGATGAGAGCGGCGAAACAGAATGTCATTGCGTACAGTGTAGTGGTTCCTAATCGTAACATTTTTCCTATCTTGCCAAAGGTGTTTAATTTCTTTCCACACATTGTCCTTATTTTGTTCTTGTGCTATGTCCTGTAATGACGATGAAATAAAATTTTCAAATGCAACCTGCTGAATGTACATGACACTGAAATTTGCTTTGCAGAAGTTGGTTGCTACGTCTTGCTGATTGTTACTGAGAGAACGCGATAGTGCGTCTGCTATAACATTTTGCGTACCGGGAATGTGAACTATTGTAAAATTAAATTCCTGTAAATATAGTTTCCATCTGCTTAACCTGTCGTGAGTGAATTTAGCTGAAAGTAAAAATTGTATCGCTCTATGGTCTGTATAGACGGTGGTATGTCTGCCATAAAGAAAGTGCCTAAATCTCGTGAAAGCCCATACAACACATAATGTTTCAAGTTCTGTAACGGAATAATTTCGTTCAGCAGGTGACAAAATGCGACTTGCAAATGCGATGTTTTTAATTACTGTAGAACCATCTTCTTCTATTTCCTGGAAAATATGTACACCTAAAGCGGTGTTGGAACTGTCGGTGGCAATGGAAAAATTTCTAGTAAGATCTGGGTGCGATAAAAGTGGTGCATTCAACAGAGCATATTTCAGGTTCATAAATTCAGAATGTGCTTGCTTATCCCAAGACCAAATAGTGTTTTTACCCGTTAATTGGCATAGTCTAGGCGTGTCTAAAGCAGAATGGTGAATAAATTTACGAAAAAAGTTAATTAAGCCCAAAAAACTGCGTAATTGTTTCTTCGTCGTAGGAACACTAATGTCACGTAGAGCCTGAAGTTTTTCTGGATCAGGCGTAATGCCTTCTGCTGAAATCACGTGTCCGAGAAATTTTATAGAAGTTTTGCCAAAGTGCGATTTACTAAGATTAACTGTAAGTCCTTGTGCATAAAAGGTTTGTAACAGTTGTTCAAGAATCAGATTGTGTTCAGACCAGTTAGCTTCTGCAATAAGAATGTCGTCTACATACGTCGTAATTCTGTCTTTAAGTTCTGTCGGAAGTATTGTGTTCAAACCGCGAATAAAAGCTGCAGAAGAAATAGTTAAGCCGAACGGTAGTTTGCAAAATTGATAACAGTCGCCGAAACAGAGAAAAGCTGTATATTTTCTACAATTCGGATGAAGTTGAACTTGCCAAAATCCCGATTTCAAATCCAATGTGGAATAAATAGCTGTACCGTGAAATTTCTGTAAAAGTTCCTCTAATGTCTGTGGTCGATCCGTTTCATTAATAATAATGTCATTAATGTGACGTGAATCAAGTACAAGGCGAAGTGAGCCATCTTTTTTCTTAACAATATGTAGTGGGTTTATGTACGGACTAACTGCTGGTTCTATAATTCCTTGGTCGAGCATATCCTGCAATTCTTTTTTAACTTGTTCTCTGTGAATATATGGAATGGGATAATGCTTTGCTTTAAATGTGTCGTGCGGTTTGACTTGAAATTCATACATAAAGCCGGCCATAGTACCAGGAATGTTGTCAAAAACTGGAGCTTGCTGTAAAAGAATTTTGTGTAATTGCGTTCGTTCGTCGTCTGTAGTTGCACTGCTCTCTTTAACCTTATCAGAAATTAACTGCATAACGTCGTAGTCAGCTTCGTCTGGAGTATTATAGTTATGTACGTACGTATCCGTGAACAATGTGGGATTACAGTCTACGTCACGTGTTGCGGAAATGACCTCTGTGCGGTTAATTGTTTGCTCTTCCGCAGATAGTGAGTGCTGAAATTCTAAAGCAAGTTGTACGTTTTCATCCTTTAACATTAAATAAGAATTCTGAAAATCGATAACTGCGTCGTGTTGTACCAGAAAATTCGTGCCTAAAATAATGTCTGTTGTCAATAAAGGAACAATCCAAAAATTAGAGTGGAAAGTATGACCTCCAATACAAAATGATAAATGTGTCTGTAATTTAACGTCTACACCTTTACTCGACACTGCTCCTTTCACTTTTGTTTTGCCTAATGGTAATGTCGGATAAGTATTCTCTTTGTTGCACTCATTAAAAGTCTCCTCATTTATTACTGATATTGGTGATCCGGAATCAATTACTGCTGAGAATTTTGATGAACCAATTTTAATTTCGATAACAGGATGTGAAATGGTTTTCTGAATAACTGGTCTTTCCTGTAAAAGAGTGTCTCTGATGTCGTCAAAAGTAATTACATTTTCGTGAACAACATTTTGCGTGTCTAAGGTAGTGCTTGTATTATTGCAAGATGCGTCCTGTACATTATCTAGTCAGATTCTATCTGACGTGTTATTATTATTAGGAGGATTCTGTGGCATTTCGACTATTTGAACTGTCCTATTACTTCTTCCAGGCGTGTTACGCTCTGGATGGTACCTACTGTCGGGTTCATTCATGAGAATATGTTCTTGCGTATGATTTTGCTGTTGGTATGACCGACTGTTGTTAGATGTTCGCTGAAAATTTTCCTCATTATTTTTACGTCTGTCGTAATAGTCATTCCTATACGGTGCATTACGATAGGAATTGAAATACTGTCTTCTTTGTACGTAGTTGTTTCCTTGCTGACGTACGTTACTATTTGTTGGACCAGGGGCTATACGTCCACGCGGCGAAACATTAAAGCCTGGTTGACCTTGTGTATTCCATTGTTGGTTAGGTATGTTAACCGGCTGGTTTTGATGTTGTTGTTGTGAAACACCTCTATTGTTACTAAAGTGTTGTTCCTGTTGCTGAAAATTTTGACGGTATTGATAATTCGAATTTTGCCTGTTATTAAAGTTTTGGTAATTGTCGTTCCTAAAACGTCTGTTATCTTTCCGATTGGAATTACGTCCCTGATCATAATTGTAGTACTGTTGTTGACCTTGGTTGTTACTCAAAAAGTTTTTGTTTACAAAAGAATAATCAGATTGCTGTACTTCCAAGAGCTGTAAAAGATCTCTGAATGCTGAAATGTTTTCTTTTTGCTGGCCCGTTAGAAGTGACACTCGTAATGACCGTGGTAATTTAGAGATGCATAGTTGTATAAGTGCGGATTCACTGTACGGTTCACTTAGGTACTGGTTTTGTTGTACCATATGCTCAAAAAATTGCGTTACACTGGGAAAATTTGAGTTTTCATAGTTTGGCAAACTAATTAGTTGGTCTTTAATTCCGCGCTGTGTCGTCTTCGACCAGTACGCTGACAGAAAAGCATTCTGAAATTCCTCTACCGAGTAACACTGTCTCGCGATCGGTCTCATACGAGTTGCCGGTTCGCCTTCCAAAAAACTGCAAATAAATTCAAGTTTATGTGTTACAGGCCAAGTCGGTGGAAGAGCAAAACTAAACTGTTGAATCCAATCCAGTGGGTGAATCTGCGTTCTATCGTTTTTAAATATTTTGAACTTTCTTACTGACAGAAAATGTTTATAGTCGAAATTATCATCTCTGTGTGATGAAACAGGTTCAGGATCGTAAGAGAATCTATTGAACTGCGGTTGATCGGAATCTAAGTCCCGTACTCTCTGTAGATTACCCAAATTATACGCGCTGCGTGAGTCTGACACATGTTCATAAAGTGGCGTCTGTTGTGTATTATTAACAGAAGTGTTTTTCATTTCTGTTACTTCTTGTTGTAAATTTGATAATTTCCTACGTAACGTGTTGTTAGATGAATCGATCTCATTAATAGTCTGCTGTAAATTTTGAAATTCAGGCGTTTGGATAAATGAAACCGGTGCAGTATCGTCTGATTTATTGTCATTAGCATTTTCGATAACATCAATACGACTGGCCAATTCATCACATTTTTCAGTCAATATCTTAACCTGATCATCGGTTTTAGAATCAGACGCATTAATCTGTTTTTGCAACTTGCGCGTAGTTTCGCTCAGTTTTTTAACATCAGCTTTGATAACATCACAATCCTGTGTTAGATCTAACTGTTCGAATCTATCTGTCACTGTTTGAATATTTACTGTGTGTGTATCTGTTTTTGATTTAAGGTCAGAAATTTCATCCCGTAATTCCGCGTTCAATTGTTCTATGGTATTAATTTTGTCGGACACTGTAGTAATATTATTGTCTACATACGTCTTCGCTTTCGCGAATATTTTACGTTTGTCCTCTTGTCTCTGTGCAGTGATTGTTTCCATGACTTGTCGTTTTACCTTGTTTTGATCCTGAATAAATCTGCGGAAACGCGTATCACTGTTCTGTATGTGCTGATTAAAGCGCTCGTTAATCTGAGTGTTCTGCTGTTCGAATTTCGTGTCTATCTTTGCGTCCATAGTGCGCGACAGTTCTACCGTCATTGCTCTAAACTCGTCCCGTAATTGTGTAGCTTTTTCAGAGCACTGTTTGGCGACTCCGCTAATTTCGTCTCTGAGTGTATTTGTCGCG
The DNA here is from genome assembly GCF_023864345.2 of Schistocerca serialis cubense. Classification (NCBI taxonomy): domain Eukaryota; kingdom Metazoa; phylum Arthropoda; class Insecta; order Orthoptera; family Acrididae; genus Schistocerca; species Schistocerca serialis. Next base: position 1,217,848,886 of record NC_064638.1, on the reverse strand, counting down.
GCTGTTTGCATTTCCCTTAATTCTTGCGCAACAGACTTTATTTCTTCGCTATTTTTTTGTGAACAAGCCTCAATTTCCACGCGCAACTGTTCCTTAGTGTCATGGCACTGCGCGGCAACGTCTCTAATTTGTTCACTAAGCTGTCTGTTATCTTCCCTAAGTTGTTTGAAATTTTCATCATTTTTATTAAATTTTTTGTCCTGTTCACTAAATTGTTGTTTGATATCTTCACTAAGATGTTTGAAATTTTCGTCATTTTTGTTCTTAGACTGTAGCATTATTGTCATAAATTGTTCCAAAGTAACATTACCTACTTTATTCTCACGACTGTTTGATGGTGTATCTACAATTGTCGCGTTTTGTGTGACCATTTGGTCATTCTGTAATTTACAAAAACGTTTATCAGTCGGATGTACATTGTCCGACACTGTTCCGGAATTAAATAAATCCGTCGTACTTTGTGTATCCTGATCACTTTCTTTAGACAAATTTGCCTGTACGTTACTTGAATTTTCCAAATCGGGTGTGTTAAGCTCTGCAGCGCTCATTACCATAGAGCATTCTGCGTCATCAATTGTCGTCAAGTTAACAGACGAGACAATTGAGTTCGTTTGTTCATCATTAAGGTGAAAGTCATCATTAGTGGTTGGAATGCACTGATTGTTAGTGAACGCAGGATTGTCATCATTACGTTGCGTATCACAATTACTATCGGTCACGTTGTTTAAGTCGGTAATTTCATTCACAATACTTCGCGATACACTATTCACAGTCTTTCGCGGCATTTTTACAATAGTCAAAATTTTTCACAAAGCAAATAAGCACAATGCAAAAGCAACACACAAATACAACAAAGCAGCAAATTGCCGTTGACCTGTAGAAAGAAAGTCACAATATTATTAAAAGCGTTGCGCCAAATCCTAATTATCTAAGCAAATAAGAGCAGATATCTGACTGTCGCTCAAAAGACTCTCAACGAAATACGATCCTGGACTGGGTGTCGCCAAGTGTAACCTCCCCACCGCAATTTTTAAAGAAAGAAAATTGACAATACTTAATACAAATGTGAGCCGAGTGCAACCTCCCCACAAAAATTTGAAAGAAAGAAACACGACAATATTTAATTATGAATGCTAATGGACACTGCTCTAAGCGTAACCTCGCCCACAATGAGAGGTATTGAAAAATGGCAACAAAAATGTGAAATACGCAATCTGACTCAAATATAAGTCCTTCAAAATTAAAGTCGATTCAGTGACAAGAAAATTCAATTAAACCGAAACATCGGTCTTTGGCCCTGTGAAAAACAATCAGAATTAAAGTCTTACCTCAGAATAAATGGATGTCACATATCTGCTCTTGTTGTTGCGCACCGCTTGGAGGAACTGCATTGCAAATAATAATATTCTCTTTTTTTGTGATTTTAGTGGAATTTTTCTTCAAAAGAAGTGGAATGAAATGGGAAGTGCAACGAAATCTTGAGTTCAATAAAAAATTAAATTTTTGAGAAAATACTTTTGAAATAAAAAATTATTATTGGGAGACTTGTTGGAGAATAATTACAATAAATAAAATTTTTCATTATCTAATGATTATATTAATTAACAGTATACCTTATTCCTCATCTTGACCATTGTTGCCGACCGCCTACATCACACAACCGCACTGGGCTGCTACTACTGACCGACCGCTCTGCATGACGACTACAGACTGAGTACTGCTCTCAACTAGACAGAGCTACAGACTCGCAACGACTGAACTGACAGACTCGCAACGACAGACTGACTGCTACTCTGCATAGCGACAACTAACTCGCAAAGACTACTACTGACTGAGAACCGCTCGCAACACTCGCGCGGTCAAGCGCATACACTCTGGTCACAGATGCTACAATGCCTCGCCATCGCTGCTGCGTTACATACGTGTTTCAACATGTGTCCGGAAACGCTTAATTTTCATGTTAGAGCTCATTTTAGTTTCGTCAGTATGTACTGCACTTCCTCGATTCACCGCCAGTTGGCCCAATTGAAGGAAGGATTGAGCAATCACGTCATCAACACAGATTTTCTGTGAAGGTTTGGGCAGGCATTGTTGGTGATAACTTGATTGGGCCCCATGTTCTTCCACCTATGCTCAATGGAGCATGTTATCATGATTTAATACGGGATACTCTACCTGTGCTGCTAGAACATGTGCCTTTACAAGTACGACACAACATGTGGTTCATGCACGATGGAGCTCCTGCACATTTCAGTCGAAGTGTTCGTACGCTTCTCAACAACAGATTCGGCGACCGGTGGATTGATAGAGGCGGACCAATTCCATGGCCTCCACGCTCTCCTGACCTCAACCCTCTTGACTTTCATTTATGGGGGCATTTGAAAGCTCTTGTCTACGCAACCCCGGTACCAAATGAAGAGACTCTTTGTGCTCGTATTGTGGACGGCTGTGATACAATACGCCATTCTCCAGGGGTGCATCAGCGCATCAGGGATTCCATGCGACGGAGGGTGGATGCATGTATCCTCGCTAACGGAGGACGTTTTGAACATTTCCTGTAACAAAGTGTTTGAAGTCACGCTGGTACGTTCTGTTGCTGTGTGTTTCCATTCTATGATTAATGTGATTTGAAGAGAAGTAATAAAATGAGCTCTAACATGGAAAGTAAGCGTTTCCGCACACATGTCCACATAACATATTTTCTTCCTTTGTGTGTGAGGAAGGTTTCCTGAAAGTTTGGCCGTACCTTTTTGTAACACCCTGTTTACGGTATGTTTTTGTACATTATAACTGGGGATAGATGGCGAGTTCATTTATTACCTTGTGCTGGCAATTATCTGAAATTGTTATTTTCAAGTATTTTGCACTGCATTGGACACAAGGTCCCCATCCGGGTGGAGTTGGTTCACATCCTCGTCTGGAGATCGTTACTTACGTTTCTTATTGTATTCCCTAAATCACTTAAGATGATCGGCCGGGGTGGTTGCATGGAAAAGCACGGTGGAGTTCGTTCCCCAGTCTCGAGTCCGTGCTCTCTAATCATTACGATGTTCTGCCTTAATCTTCATTTCTTCAGCGTGGATGAACGTGGAATAGCCTCGACAGCACTAAAGAGGAAACCGCTCTGTAGTCAGTTCTGTTGCTGTACACCTATTTTGGTAACTTTTCTTTAGGCCACTATCCTGTCAACGAGTCTTTATTAACGAATTCGTCATTCAACGATATGATTTACGCTTTTCTAATGACTCAGTTTTCCAAATTATTTTACGAATATATTCTGTAAATGGCTTATGGCACATGACGCAACTAACCTATCTACGTGGACTTCAGTTTCACTACATTCATTTCCCGCGAAATGTAACGTATAACTAATGCGAATCTGTGTGAAGGACTCTACCTTTAGGAGCTGTAGCGTTCTTTACGATTCGAGATTATTAGTACAAACTCCGTAATGAATGAAGATGGAAGAATTAATGGCCACAAATTGGAAATCCCACTGATTGACAAAGAACTGAATGTGACAGTCTGGTGCCTGGGAATGAGTATATCGAAACCATCGAAGCTCTTAGGCTGCGTCAATCGTCGTGATGGTCTGTGGGAAGAATAGAAAGATGGGGAAAATACTATGAGGCGATAAGTTGCTAGACGTCGACTACCCATAGCAGAACGTGATGATCCGGGGCTTTCCCGCCCCTGAAAGTAGTAAAGGCACCAATCTGCTTCATATCTAATGATAAGTTATTATGTTGATGCACGCACAGTTGGTTTGGAGGACACCGTTAGGATCACAATGTTGAACTTGTGGGTCCGCAACATTATCATTTACGACTGCAATGAGCCCGGCTTCATCTACATCCGTATGAATCGCATGGCCGTGTCTGCATAAGCTGTCATCCAGGCTCCGCGGCCACAGGCCAGTGGGCTACTATTACATTACCTGCGAGATTCATCCGGGCTTCAAAGAACCTGTGTTACATTATCATGGATCACCTGCATCTCTTCATGCTTAATGGGTTCCCTTATGACCGATGGCATCGTCCGGCTGAATAACTGTCAGTGTTACAATGCCAGTGGTTTGCGGAGCTTGATAGTAAACGTACTCTGATGCCTTGGCCGCCTACAGGATACAGCATGTATAAAAACGGACATCTATATATAATACATATACACGGTCAACAGTTCGTTGTTCCGCTGGACATAATTCACATAATGCACGAAAGAATCCTAACAGTAACTCCGGAAAACCCACGTAATTGCACATGGAAACGATGAGAGCAAAATTACCTCACAATTTTTGCAAAAAGTAGTAAATTTTTGAGGTTCAATAAAATGTAAGTCCTTCACTAAATTCCTGTTGTAGTCTTCTTTAGGAAAACTTTTTATTTGCCCATTTTGCAAGGAAGGATACATTCTTTACTAGTTTAGACCAGTTCAATGGCATCATCAGACCTCATAAAATAAAGCAGTTCCTATATGGACTACTGAAGCAAGACGCTTTCTCACTACCATGTATACATTTGCGAACTCAAAAACTGCGATTACAATATATGCCTTTGCTAGGTACGCTATGGAGCATTTCATTTATTGTATAACAGCTACATTATAGTGTATGATGAAACATCATGGTATCTGATGAAGCCAGCCACTGTGGCCGAGCGGTTCTAGGCGTTTCAGTCTGGAACCGCGCGATCGCTACGGTCGCAGGTTCGAATTCTGCCTCGGGCATGGATGCGTGTGATGTCCTTAGGTTAGTTAGGTTTAAGTAGTTCTAAGTTCCAGGGGACTGATGACCTCCGATGTTAAGTCCCATGGTGCTCAGAGCCATTTGAACCATTTTTTTTTATCTGATGAAGCTTTGCACCTGACAGCAATAGACTCTACTCTTTTCGCGAGAAAACCAACTATTTACATCCGCCAGACTGGCTGACGGAGAAGACTTTTGTTGCAAAGTCTACAGCTCAAAGTGCGATCCACCTAGCTCGCCAAGAATGTGTCGTCTTCCTACTCTACTTACAAGTCAAGTGGTGATGGTTTTCACAAAAAAATTGGCGAACATTTCCGCTAACTGACGCTGACGTCACATCACCTCGCCCAACAAACGAAGTAATGTATGCATGACCTGGTTCCAAACGTTTCCTGTCTCTGGTTTATCTATGATATGAGGAAGTCTCTGCTTCAACAGAGATTTTCATTGGCTGAAGCAGTAAGGGAACAGTGAAGAAAATTCATTTTTGTATACCGTGTGGTGAGAAACAATCTGAAAATCTTGTAATAGATTTTCGGGATACGTTGTGAGAAATAGCTACTCCGTTTACATGGAAGTTAGGCAATGAAGCCGTTGCGAGCGCAGATTCGAGCAAAAAAATGGTTCAAATGGCTCTGAGCACTATGGGGCTTAACATCTGAGGTCATCAGTCCCCTAGAAGTTAGAACTACTTAAACCTAACCAACCTAACGACATCACACATATCCATGCCCGAGGCAGGATTCGAACCTGCGACCGTAGCAGTCGCACGGTTCCGGACTGAAGCGCCTAAAACCGCTCGGCTACATAGCCCGGCGCTGATTCAAGCAGCCCGCCAGATAAAATTATTGTCCGTTGTTCACATGACGCAGATGATAGCGCATGAGACTGCTCAGCCTTTGGCTCGTGTTCGATCCTTACTCTCGTCCCATGTCCAGTTTCTGTATCGCTCTCTTGTACGGTTCTGTGAAACCAAACGAAGACAACGTTTCGTAACGAAGTCTTTGGCAGCCGCTTGAATTTGAGCTTTCAACGACCTGATTGGCTAACTCCAATACATATAAAATCGGAAATACGCAGCGTATCGAATTTTTTTCTTAACATATATTTCCCAGCGCAATTTACCTTCCAACACCCTTAACAGATTTTCGGACTGTTTCTGACCGCCCTGCTTACAGTCACCATACGAGTAGTTATATTCAGATTACCAATAGACATAAAGGGGAGACGAAGAATCGCAATAAATTCTATAAGATCAGCCGAATAATTGGCTGCAAAGTGATAAAAAGGAGCATGATAATTTTCTATGCATTTTGTAAAAATTCGTTGTCTCTTCAGCTTTGAAAGTCAGAGGACGAAGAATCATAATAACACTTTATAAAATCTTGCAAGTCGTTGGCCACATAATAATCAAAAAGAATATGAGAGATTTTATGCATTTATGGTGATTTTTGGTTTCTGAAATTTATACACTGAAAGCCTGAGATGAACACTGCCTAGTCGAAATTGGTAATTGTCACTGGAAAACGCTCATTTGTTTGTGTGGTATTAGATATAAAAAAATAAAAGAACATAAGCAATGAATCACCTAATCTCCACTGACAGTATGACATCCCAATACATCACTTAAAATACGAGAGTCGTTCACTAAATTATGCAACACGTTTTTTTTCCCTAATAGCAGGTTGGTTTCATTCTAGTATACAAAATTATGTCCCACTCTTTTGGATACAAAAGCTGTTGCTCAACATAACCTCCATTTGGTGGAACAGCCTTACGCCAGCTTACCGGGAGGGAATGTATGGCCGGATTATAACACCCCGTTGATTGACGTCGGAGTCAATGTTCTTGCTGCATTAATAACCTCCGCATCATCCACGTACTGCTTCCCGCGGAGTCCGTCCTTCTTCGGGCCAGACAGATGAAAGCCTGAAGTTGCGATATCGGGCTGTAGGCTGCATGAGGAAGAACAGTCCAGTGAAGTTTTGTGAGCTCCTCTCGGGTGTTAAAATGTGAGCGAAATCTTACGGGAGTTAACTGCTAAGGTCATTAGTTCCCAAGCTTACACACTACTTAACCTAAATTATCCTAAGGACAAACACACACACCCATGCCCGAGGGAGGACTCGAACCTCCGCTGGGACCAGTCGCACAGTCAATGACTGCAGCGCCTTAGACCGCTCGGCTAATCTCGGGCGGCCCCTTTCGGCTGTGCAAACTTGTGCGAGGACTTACACAGTCATGGAGAAGGAGAAGTTCTTTTGTCTTTTTGTGCCGACAAACACTTTGCGGAAGTCACGGCCGTGGGCAGCTGGCCGGCACGCAGCAGATCGGAACGTTTGCGCCACCTTGTTGCGATTATGTCAGCGCTTTACCGTGCTTTCGTTCACTGTCATGCTTCCGTAACATTCTGCAAACGCCTACACATATTTGCGATGCTCTGGTTTTGCGCCTTAAGAAACTGAATGAGAGCTTTCAATTTGGAATTCGCCTCTCTTCCACACACCCTTCTGAAGGCTTTGTAAAGCGCCGCCACCTGTCGGCACCTCGTGAAAACACAGGGTCTAAAGCGGAAATATTCCACTCTGTTCCACAACTAAACATGCTTTTTTCCAAACCGAAACTGACCGATAAATAAGCATTTGTTTCATTGATTAATGTTGGTTCCTTATTTGTAAATAAATTCGTGCGGAACAGTTATTTAACGTGTTAGAGAGAACTGTAACTGGTAACAATTGTAGAGGGAGACCAAGGATTGATTACAGTAAAATGTTCCTGTGAATATAGGCTGCAGCAGTTAATTTGTATAACGTTGTTAATTAAAAAATTTTTGGTTTTGTTTGCCAACGAATATGCAATGAGCAATGCTTGTCTTACGAAAATTTACTGTGTGATGTGTTGTTGAGCAAATGACTTAATCTGCAGTTTTCGTAATTAAATCAATACCTCCGAAATTTACTCAGTCTCGTGAGTACCGAGTTCCATGACCCGTACAAAAAAAAAAAAAGGACAAAGCAACCTGTGCAATTATATTTTCTTTAGCTCGGGAGTAGCAACGGATGTAATCTTGGTATTCTGTTCTTTCCACAGTGGGCATAGAAAATATTCAATCTTGTCACGGTGAAGCGCATTGCCGGCCGTAGAATAGCTTCAAACAAAAAATATAAATATATTGGCTGCTACATGAATAACCTTGTAAATGTTCAGTGAAAATATTAGGTACTGGCTCAGTGCTGTACAATGCCCCCCGCATCAGAACTGTTACAAACGTTAATACTTTTCTGATTCTGGGACATTAATTTTTTTTTACTCTGATTGAAAAATCATTTCTTTTAAAAAATATTCATTGAATTAAGATAAACACGAATGGAAAAGGATGAGGAAGTGGTAAGTTGATATGCTAAGACCGAATGACTCAGTTTGAAAATTTTATTCAGATTAAGGTTTCACCTTCACAAAATCTGATATGAAACATTTAACATTAACTTCAAAATCAGTCAACTTCTCAACTGTATTACAATTCTCACTTTATGACCAACACTCGGATTGTTACATAAGAAAAAGTCTGACTTCGTTTGACAAAATAGATACCAAAATTTCACTGATACAATGAGACTTCAGTACACTGGTTCTCACAAATTTCTTCCAGTTCCTTTCCCTTTGAGTTACAGTATCATTAATCACTTCATTTTATAAAAACTGTCTTATGCTGTGTCCATAGACCAATAACTAATTTCTCACAGCTAGCCACTAGCTTTATGTCTTACACCCTACCTATAACAGAGCTGCAACTGCGCTCCGTGCTCGCCTACATAGAGTACAATCGATTCTGCCACTCAAGCAACATCTTTGGTTTAGTGGTGTCAAAAATACAATGTCTTGTACACATGACAATCAAAAAAATGGCTCTGAGCACTATGGGACTTAACTTCTCAGGTCATCAGTCCCCTAGACCTTAGAACTACTTAAACCTAACTAACCTAAGGACATCACACACATCCATGCCCGAGGCAGGATTCGAACCTGCGACCGTAGCAGTCGCGCGGTTCCAGACTGTAGCGCCCAGAACCGCTCGGCCACTCTAGCCGGCACGCGACAATCGTTTCAGGTCATTTCTCTTGAATTATATTACAACATCGGGCTCCACGTACAAGTGGATCGCTCACACTGGCAAAGTAGAAGCTTGCGCAGGATACATCATCGTGGAGAGCTGCGTCAAATCAAAGAAATTCCCGGAGTTAAACCTGCTGCAATAACATAGCTGACTGTCAGAAATCTTGTGGTGGTCATAGTTCGGTTGAGCTGTCTGAAACTACAGCAGAGAAAATAAAATAAGTGAACAGAAGTCACGGTTGAGTTAAAACCCTATAGTTAAACGTAGTGAACAGCACCGGAGACTAACGAATCTGCGTTTTGGCGGAGGGGGAAGCAGCGTAGCTAATGACTGCGTGCCCTCGCCCCCGCAGACACTTGTTGTCAGCGCGATAAACGCGCCGCCGCTGCGTGTGTTTTCGCCGCTGGGCGGTGTTTACGCGCAGAATTGCCGGCAGCGTCCGCTAAGCCAGTCGGGAGCGGAGAGGGCGCGCGTCGTCTGCCGCCGGACCAGCCGGGGCCGCCCTAATCCTCCGCAATGGATAGCCCGGCAATTAGTTTGCCCTCCCTTCCGCGCGACTTAGCTCCTTTACCTCTAACGCTCCACTAAGGATTATTTTTTCCTTCTTCCACTCCCCTCTTTTTTTTTATCCTCCCGAAAATGCACTCGTCGCCGTTTCGCTAACAGCCGCGTGGGGGCTGTATTAAGCGTTCACTTTTAATGGGCACTGACGGAAGAGAGAGGCCTCGGCGTTGAGTGTAGATATCTGGCTACTTCTCTGGCACGTAAAGCCACACTGCGAACCTTCACACTTAAAAATTACGAGAGACCTCTTAAACGGAGCTGAAAAGTGGTAGACGTACACGTTGGTTGTATTTAAACTTTCGCTACTTGAGAGGGGCCCGTGAGAAAGGAGTGATCGTAGGACAATGAAACTCTGTGGAAACATTCGTAAACACATTTGGAAGAGAAGTAACAAACAAACCATTGAGACAAACAGATTTTAATTTCTACATGAGACGGTAACTTTCGATAATTGGGCAGCGTGTTTACGTTCCAATTTACCAACGATGCTCAGTGTGACGACCATCTTCATTCACAACAGGCTGGAGCCGCACTGGATGCACCAGCAGTTTTCGAACGGTAGACAGTGGAATGTCCAGCTGTCGTGATACAACTTGTGCTCTGCTTAAAGTGCAAACAACAGTGACTTCTCCAACAGTTTTTGACGGACTTCGTTGTCGGCTTCTCAAGGAATAGTTCCCAAACGGCCAGTTAATTCTAACTTCCGAATCACGTTCTTCCACACCGGTGTGGGAAGAGGGCCATATTCCTGTAACGCGTCGATACTCGCCAAGTGCAGCATCAATGTTAACGGTTTTCTATAGTTTTAGAAGTAAGGCCCAGCTTATCGTGACCAGATCCATGTTGACAGTCTGTAACTGGAATGCACACTGAGGCCTGTGTTACAGTCACACGCCGCTATACACATACCGGCGCGTAACGACAAGTCAGGAACCTAACAAAACTTTACAATTTTTTTGTCATCAGTCTTCTGACCTTTATGAACCGGCCCGCCACGGATTGTTCTTCTGTGTCAACGACTTCATCTCAGACTTTTACCTGTAACATTCGTCCTCAGTTATGTAGTGGATGTATCCCAGTCTTTAGAGCTCCTCCTGTAACGTAGAAATCATTCCCTGATGTCTTACCGAGTGTCCTATCTCTGTATCCCTTCTTGTTCTGTTTCCCGTGTTCTCCTTTACTATTAGAATCTGCGTAGAACCTCCTCGTCTCTTACCTTATCAGTCCACCTAATTTTCCACTTTCTTCCATATATATACATATGTCACATAGTTCGACTCTCTTCAGCTCCGGTTTCCCACAGTCCATGTTTCATTGACGTACAATCCTGTGCTCCAAACCTACTTGCTCAGACATTTCTTCCTCAAAGTAAGACCTATATTTGATTGTTGTAGACTTCTCTTGGTCCGTAATGCCCTTTTTGCCTGTCCTAATCTGCTTTTTATGTCCTTACTCCGCAAGTTATCGGTTATTTTGCGGCCTAAGTAGCAGAATTCCTTAATTTCTTCGCCTTCGTTATCACTAATCGTGATTCCTTATGTTCTCGTTTATGCTACTTCTCATTACTTTAGTTTTCCTTCGATTTACTTTCAAGCCATATTCTAACACTACCAACAACGTAAACCCTGCATCGCTTAGTCTGAATATCATTCCTATAAATTTGGGTACTGTGGTGTGCGTACTGTAAGACCTTCGGTACACACACCATCAGATTCTTTGACTTGTCGCTCTAACGAAGTAGGCGAGTGTCAGCAATATGTATCGTGCTCTTATTGTGGCGTGTTTATCTTCTGCCGTTAGGTCAGACGATAGAAATGCCACTTGCACGCTTAGAGTAGCAGATTGACGGTGACCAACTTTAAACGGAACTTGATTAATTTTCACACACATTTATTAAAATAATAAAAAGCATAGAAATTACTTGATTCTGGATGCTATTTACAACTGACACTCTGAAGTTCCTTTGGTCTTGGTACGTTAATCTTATTCTCACATATCTCTATTACTTGACAAAATGTCTAGTCATTTCTCGTCGTGGCTATGTACAGGAATATGATAATCTTACTAGGCGCAGACTGAAACTTGACTATAGACTGATACAGACAAATGCAGACTAATGCAGACTAATGCGGACTACTGCAGGCTGACTAATCGGAGGTCTGTACACTCGTTATAATACCTCGAGCGTTCAGGTATCACTGCGCGAGTGTGATCTGCGAGGAGAAAAGGTTCTACGTTATCAGCAATCTCATTGGCTGCGTTACATATTAATACGCGGATCGGCGGAACCAGAATTTGGTCTGTCTCTAAGACAGCGCCATCTCGTAGTGGGGAGACGGACGAGCGCTGCGCCTGCGCTGTTGTGATTAGCGGGGCGCTCTCTATTGGGAAAGTTGTGTACGCGCTGACTACGCAGAACTATGTACACAATAGGTACCCATACGGTACCCATAATAATTGTACCACAGTGGCCTATAACGACGTTCCCTAAAATCAAAGTACATGTTGGCACACCTTATAGCATTTGGCATAAATACATATTCTCGAGACGCGTCCCTAAACTGACGCACTAAATCATCCAAATTAGGCTTATAATGCCACAATTCTTCCAACACTATAACAGCTGTTGAATAATTAATTAAAATGTAATAGCAAGTTCGTCAATCCTCTGCTGACTATTAGGAACAAGGAAGGAGAGGCGTAGATCGCCCGGGTAATTCCGATATGGTCCCAGTTGGCATAAAAAAACTCCAACGCAGACATTAGCTGTAAAAAAATACCTTTATTTAGAACGTTACATTACCTTTCCTCTTATAAAATGTCATATAAACTCTATTTCTTACAATAAATGTAACATATTTTACTTCACTCTGAACATTATCATTTTTCTCAGGTTCATCACCAGCAATCTGTAGTCCAATATAAAATGGGTTAGTACCTTGAAAAAGTCGATTTGTAAACTTACACTCTTTTTTCTAGATCTGTCCAGGATTTCACTTTCGGTATATCAGCACTCTGTTCCGGCTTAGAATACGTTACAAACTTAAACCTATTGCTTCTAGTACGAGTATATTTACGCCAAGGTACACCAGACGCCCTCTGTGGATTTAAATCAAAAGCACCCATCTTATTGCTGCAGGCTATACGAACTTTCTCCAGTGCAGCCTGATTTTCAAATATCTTCTTGCTAGCTTTATCATCAAGCGTTAGTCTCTCAATACTTACATTCACCCTATACACATAGGTTTCGCGTGCACTGGCTCAAGAGGCGAAAGTGGAATTATAACCATCCTGCATACCTTTCTCGGGACACAGTCAACTGAAACATGGTAGGTCACACTTAAACCATTATGAATAGTGCCTCAATAACGTAATGAGTCCTTGCTTTTTTTCGGTAAACAGTCAAGATATTCCTTGTTGTGAAACAGATTTACAGAATATTTGCATTCTACACAGAGACAAGAGTGATCCAAGACGAGACTGTGACCTGTCACGGGAAATCCATCAAGACATTAACAGGAGAGCGAAGGTAAATGTAATAAAGCAGTGTAATAAATCATGGCGTGATTATGTAACTACAACAGATCATATACCTGATAATTCCAAAATCACTGAACTGTCATTTCATTCTGCGAACTACTGCTGTTTTATGAGAGGACTATCGGAGAAACCATTAAAAAACCACGTTAATGGATTCTTCCGAAGCTTTTTGTGGAAGCAATTTCCTGTTTATTAAAGGAAAATAAACAAACGACTTCATTCTACTAATAGTAGTACACACTTACACAGCAACGTAGAATAGTAATAACTAATGATTCACCAACTTATTAATAAAAGAATTCGAATTATGGTTCCTGTAATATAGAGGATACTTGAGATGCATTTAGTAAGTTGTGTAAATCTTACTTGAACTAAGGCAGTATAGATTATCTGACAATTCGTGAGAGTCCATTGCCCGCTATCAAATATGCGCGACTATTTGGTGATATTAGCAGTTGAAAAATTTGGCTATTGTGATGCGAAATTCTCTATGACAGTAGTACAACGCACACACAGTCTTGTGATTTTCGGGGAGATCTAACCACATTCGATGAGTCTAGCCACCAAAGTAAGGCAAATACTAACCTGGCGTCACCATTAAATTATTCTATTCATACGATCCTAGTGGTCTCATATACAGAGGACGACCCGGCCGAGGATCTGGAACGCCACAACCAATTCATAGTTCTCCAGACAGTAAATTCACGATCGAATCCACAATATTGCACTGATTGAGCCGTGGCGACTGGTTTCGAGTCGGTTTCTGCGAAAAGGATAATCTTCGCGCAACTGTGGAACGAGGAAGCTAGGTGACGCTCGGCCGAAGGGAGGTGGCTGTCGCGGAGAGAAAGGTAGACGGCAATCGGTGGAGTGGAGTAAAGTCCGCACAAGGCAGCCGGGGAAGGCGCGTATTCGTCCGTGCAGTGCGGGTATTGCAGCTGTGTTTTGCTGAGGGCTGCCAGTGGACTGGTGGTCGCGGTCTTTATCTCGCTACAGTGGATTTGTCGCACGTTGCATTGGTCGTTTAGCGCAGACTTGTTAGTGAACATTTCTACTATATGGAAACGGAGGTATTAATTGTCTCTTATTCCATAATTTGCAGTCACAACTGGCGTAAAGATGATTTACTGGTTGTGTAAGAAAGAAGATGACCTATATGTTGCTGTGAGGGGTATGCTCTCCGATATACACTGAAGCGCCAAAGAATCTGGTACAGGCAAGCGTATTCAAATACAGAGATATGTGAACAGGCAGAATACGGCGCTGCGGTCGGCAACGCCTAAATAAGACAACAAGTTCAAAAATGGCTCTGATCTCTATGGGACTTAACTTCTGAGGGCATCAGTCCCCTAGAACTTAGAACTACTTAAACCTAACTAACCTAAGGACATCACACACATCCATGCCACGGGCAGGATTCGAACCTGCGACCGTAGCGGTCACGCGGTTCCAGACTGTAGCACCCAGAACCGCTCGGCCACTCCGGCCGGCAGACAACAAGGGTCTGGTGCAGTTGTTAGATCGGTTACTGCTGCTACAATGGCAGGTTATTGGGATTTAAGTAAGTTTGAACATGGTGTTATAGTTGGCGCACGAGCTATGGGACAGATTCTTCGCGGTAGCGATGAAGTGGGGATCTTCCCGTACTACAATTTCACGAGTGTACCATGAATATCAGGAATTCGCTAAAACAAGAAATCTTCGACATCACTGCCGACGGAAAAAAATACTACAAGAAAGGGACCTACGATGACTGAAGAGAATCGTTCAACGAAACAGAAATGCAACACTTATGCAGGCTGCTGATTTCAATGCTTGGCCACCAGAAATTGCCAGCCGGCGAACCATTCAACGAATCATCATCGATACGGGCTTTCGGAGCCGCAGGCCCACTCGTGTATCCTTGATGACTGCCTGGGACCGTCAACACCGAAATTGGGCTGTTGATGACTGGAAACATGTTGCCTGTTAGGACGAGTATCGTTTCTGATTGTATCGAGCGGATGGAAGTGTACAGGTATGGACACAACCTTATGAATCAACGGATACTGCATGTCAGCAGGGGACTGTTCAAGCTGGTGGAGGTTCTGTAACGGTATGTGGCGTGTGCAGTTGGAGTGATATGGGACCCCTGATACGGCTAGATACGACTGTGACAGCTGACACGTACGTGAGCATCCTGTCTGATCACGTGCATCCACTCATGTCCATTGTTCTTTCCGACGGACTTGGGCAATTACAGCAGGTCAATGTGACAGCCCACACGTCCAGAATTGCTACAGAGTGAATGCAGGGACACTCTTCTGACTTTTAACACTTCCGCTAGCCACCAGCCTCGGCAGACATGAACATTATTGAGCGAAAAAGTTCAAAGAAGGTTAGCACTTATGTATTATCGCGAAATAGGGGAGAGAGTGTTACTGAAATGATACAGAATTTGAAGTGGACATCATTAAACCAAAGGCGTTTATCGTTGCGACGGGACCTCTTTGCGCAGTTCCAATAACCAACTTTCTCCTCCGAATGCGAAAATATTTTGTTGACACCACTACAAAATAAGAGAAATGAGCGCTCGTGCGGAAAGACGTAAGTGTTCGTTCTTTCCGCGCGCTATACTGGATTGGAATAATAGAAAACTGTGAAGGTGTTTCGATGAACCCTCTGCAAGGTACTTAATCGTGATTTGCAGTGTGGCCATGTAGATGTAGATTTAGGTGCGTTGCAACGTGCTGTTCAGAAGAGATCTCCAACCCCTCGTGCCCTTACGGATTTACGGAGAGTCCTGCCGGATTCATGGTGTCAGTCCCCATTAGAAATACTTCAGACATTAATCAAGTCCATGGCAAGCCTTCTTGCGGCATTTCTGCGTGCTTTCGATGGCCGTACACGATATTAGACAGATGTACCAGTTTCTTTAGCTCTTCATTGTATTTATAAATATATGTTTGGTGTGTTATTGCTTGGGTGTAGTGCCTTTTAAAGGATCTTTTGCTGTACATGAGGAACAGTTACTTATACCCGGATGCAAATTGTATGTCCTGCTTCACCTAATGTTTCATTTTAGTTTGCTTTAGAGTTGCTCTTGGAGCTCCAGCAAGACTAAGTGTGCGCTGAGTCAGCATGCAGCTGTGTTGGTTCTGGACGTGTTATTTTGCCTATGTGTACTGGTGGGAGCGGGTCAGACTGTAAGTTAAGGTTTTACGAAGTTGCTTTTAATTCCTAATTATTAACATAGGCACTTATTTGCTGTGCTATTCAGGCGAAAAATGTTTAAGAGATATTGTTATTTTATGTTGATAACTTCAAGATGCAGTTTTGCGCGGGGCGATTTGTTTGGCATCCTTGTTAGGTAGTGTGTAAGCATTATGCACGAAGTATTGTTTCAGTGACACTGTAAATGCACAGTTGCAATGAAATCTATATTTTCGCTTCTTGCGAATTATTTGGTTAATATTTCGTAATCAAAATTTTGAAATCTGTTACTGAATGCCTGAGTTGGGTGCGTGACATTTTACATCTAGTAAGTCTGTCTGTACTTCAGGTGCGCCAGTCATATTTATTTGAAGGTTACTTGTTATTCAAAGGACCTGGTAAATTTTGGTTGGTCGCGTGTTTGGTCTGCACAGGCATTGCACCAACTGAGCAACCACCACTGCCTTCCTCAGCGATCGGTCGGGTACCCCGGCTGCTTCATATCTGGACAGAGAGCGAGAACCCACACGTTGGAAGTGTCTGCCGTTGTGTGTAATGGTGGCAAGGAATCCCCATATTGAAACTGAAGCCTAATGCTTCTAAGTTGTGGTCTCTACAGCAAAGGTTCATTAAATCTGGAATTTTAGCTAACTATTTGATCTGTGTATTCACTTTAATTGTGTTTCCTTTTAGTCTTAAAATAAGTAGGGCCTTTGAAAATCTTGGGAGACCAGCAGTCCAGCAGTGGGGCAAAGTATTGTTGTTGTGATCTTTTACTCCGTATATATGGTAATTTTATGTAACTAATGCCACATTCTCTTATATCTTACAGAGAAAGAAAGGGTAAGTGAATCTCACTGAAGATTTCAGAGCTGTAATGTTTTGCTGTTGAAGAAAAAGAAGTTTTAAAATTCTTAGCTTAATTTTAAATTGTGTAATGGAATCATGCTGCTATATTTAGCCTTACACACTACTGGCCATTAAAATTGCTACTCCAAGAAGAAATACAGGTGATAAACTGGTATTCATTCGAGAAATATATTATATAAGAACTGACATTTTATTACATTTTCCCGCAATTTGGTTGTATAGATCCTGAGAAATCAGTCGCCAGAACAACCACCCCTGGCCGTAATAACGGCCTTGATACGCCTGGGCATTGAGTCAAACAGAGCTTGGATGGCGTGTACATGTACAGCTGCCCATGTAGCCTCAACATGATACCACAGTTCATCAAGAGTAGTGACTGGCGTATTGTTACGAGCCAGAAAGGCCATAAAGCACCTGCAACATGCGATCGTGCATTATCCTGCTGAAATGAAGGCTTTCGCAGGGATCGAATGATGGGTAGAGCCACGGGTAGTAACACATCTGAAATGTAGAGTCCACTGTTCAAAGTGCCGTCAATGCGAACACGAGGTGGCCGAGACGTGTAACCATTGGCACCCCACACCATCACGCCGGGTGATACGCCATTATTGGGATGACGAATACACGCTTCCACTGTGCGTTCACCACGATGTAGTCAGACACGGATGCGACCATCATGATGCTGTAAACAGAACCTGGACTCATCCTAAAAAATTACGTTTTACCATTCGTACACCGAGGTTCGTCGTTGAGTACACCATCGCAGGCGCTCCTCTCCGTGATGCAGTGTCAAGGGTAACCGCAGCCATGGTCTCCGAGCTGATAGTCCATGCTGCTGCAAACGTCGTCGAACTGTTCGTGCAGATTGTTGTTGTCTTGCAAACGTCCCCAACTGTTGACTCAGGAATCGAGACGTGGCTGCACGATCCGTTACAGCCATGCGGATAACATACCTGTCATCTCGACTGCTAGTGATACGAGGCCGTTGGCATCCAGCACGGCTTTCCGTGTTACCCTCCTGAATCCACCGAGTCAATATTCTGCTAACAGTCATTGCATCTTGAGCAGCGCGAGCAGCAATGTTGCGATACGAAAAACCGCAGTCGCGATAGGCTACAATCCGACCT
Source organism: Schistocerca serialis cubense (assembly GCF_023864345.2). NCBI lineage: Eukaryota > Metazoa > Arthropoda > Insecta > Orthoptera > Acrididae > Schistocerca > Schistocerca serialis. The sequence continues at coordinate 1,217,830,735 of NC_064638.1, read as the reverse complement.
TTATCAAAGTCGAAACGCGATGGTGCGCATTTCTCCTCCTTACACGAGGCATCACAACAACGTTTCACCAGGTAACGCCTGTCAACTGCTGTTTGAGTATGAGAAATCGGTTGGAAACGTTCCTCATGTCAGCACGTTGTAGGTGTCGCCACCGGCGTCAACCTTGTGTGAGTGTTCTGAAAAGCTAATCATTTGCATATCACAGCGTCTTCTTCCTGTCGGTGAAATTTCGCGTCTGTAGCACGTCACCTTCATGGTGTAGGAATTTTAATGGCCAGTAGTGAATGTACTCAGAATGTATAGATGTTTTCAAAATTTTCCATATTCCCAGCTAATTATTAAGGCACTTTTAAATTATTTCAATTATTTAATCTGTGGTATTTATTTCCGCAGTTTAAATTTGCTGTTGTAAAGTTGTATTTGTATTTTGTTACAACGGTACATGTTGTCCAAAAGAAAACTCATTGGTTCCATTCCTTCCATTTGGGCCTTTTTCTCGAATTTCTTTGGATGTAGATTTCTGTTGATTGTATTTTCTTTTGTAAACATGTCATCGTTAGTCTGTATTATCAAAAGAGCAGTTTTCATTTTTTTTGTGGGAAATGTGCTGATCGCCAAATATGGTACTGCTGTGGGTGATAGAAATCCACTTGCTATTCCCTTAAGAGTATTAAAACTTTTGGCTGTCACACACACAAAACCCGTAAAACTTGAGGCTTGGTTGAAGCACTATTCTCGCTATTCGAGTTTAACAGTTTCTCTTCATTAATGAATGTACTGACGTAAATTACGCGGACAGCAGACACCACCTACCACAAAAGCCTTTTGTAATATATAGGTGAAATATTATTACAATTAGACTCCGTCCTTGTTGTGTACTCATTCATTGAATCACACAGTACCACACATGGATGTGCATATCTGCCAACTCTGCAGCTGTCAGCCTGTACGGTAATGTTATCGTGTGGTAAGACAGCGCAGTTTTCTTGAGTCGTTTATCATATAAATTTTGTGTGTGTCCAGCAGGTGCATTGTGCGCCTGTAAATGATCAATTTATTAACTAAGTTTTCGCCGCTAAGCAGATTCTGTCACTCAGTTAGGTTAGGTTAGGGATTTAATTTGTTATCTGGCTCATGATAGGTACTTAAGAAAACAACATTCAACACCTTCCAATAGATTTTGCATATACCTATCCCTTACATAAACTATAAGACAAGAAAATTACTGTTTATCTTCAGAGCGACAGCGTTTATAAATATCTTACCTGAGATAGAATATACATCAGGAAAGAAATGGAACCCGGCGTAGTTGCAATAAGGTATGTAAACTAACAGCTGATGTGGATAGATTTGACAGTGTCTAGCAATAAAATTAGGATTGTGTCAGTATATTCACATTGTGAAAGGACAGATCAAGATAAGATGCTTAGTTTTTATAACGCACTCGGTGATGTATTTGTTAGAGTAAAGGACAAGGACAGTGTTCTGCTCATGGGTGATTTTAATGCCAGGATTGGAAATCGAACAGAAGGGTATGAAAAGGTTATGGGTAAATTTGGAGAGGATATGGAGGCCAACAGAAACGGGAAACAACTCTTGGATTTCTGTGCCAGTATGGGCTTAGTAATCACAAACTCCTTTTTTAAACATGAGAACATCCACCGGTATACTTGGGAAGGCAGGGGAACCAGATCTGTCATTGACTATATAATAACAGATCAGGAATTCAGGAAGTCTGTGAGGGACACACGTGTATTCAGGGGATTCTTTGATGACACTGATCACTATTTAATCTGCAGTGAAATTGGTATTGTGAGGCCGAAAATGCAGGAGGTCAGGTCCATATGTGGGAGGATAAGAGTGGAGAAACTTCTGGATAAGGAAATCAGGCACAAGTACATAACAGTGACCTCAGAAGGGTACCAGTTAGTTGAATGTAGTCAATTACATTCATTGGAAAAGGAATGGACAAGGCACAGGGACACAGTACTGGAAGTGGCTAAAGAATGTCTTGGAACAGTAATGTGTAAAGGTAGGATGAAGCAAACAGCTTGGTGGAATGACACAGTCAAGGCAGCCTGTAAAATGAAAAAGAAGGCGTATCAAAAATGGCTACATACTAGAACTCAGATAGACAGAGAAAGTTGTGTTGAAGAAAGAAACAAAGCCAAACAGAAAATTGCAGCATCCAAGAAGAAATCTCGGTAAGACTTTGGAAACAGATTCGAGACTTTGGGTCAAGCTGCTGGAAAACCATTTTGGAGTGTTATTAGCAATCTTCGAAAGGGAGGTAAGAAGGAAATGACAAGTATTTAGGACGGTTCAGGAAAATTGCTGGTGAATCCTGTTGATGCCCTGGGCAGATTGAGGAATTATTTGCAGGAGTTACTCAATGTAGGTGAAAATACGATCAGTATTGTTTCATATTTCGATGTACAATGGGATAGGAATGATGATGGAAACAGGATTACATTTGAGGGAGTGGAGAAAATGGTCAATACATTGCAATGCAATAAAGCAGCTGGGGTGGGTGAAATTAAGTCGGAACTCATCAAATACAGTGGAATGTCAGGTCTTAAATGGCTACACAGGATAATAGAAATGGAGTGGAAGTCAGGACAGGTTCCATCAGACTGGACGAAAGCAGTAACCACACCAATCTTTAAACATGGAAACAGAAAAGTTTGTAACAACTACAGAGGTATCTCTTTAATCAGCGTTGAGGGTAAAATCTAAGGTATTGTTGAAAAGAAAGTGCGAGTGTTAGTTGAAGAAGAGTTGGATGAAAATCTGTGTGGTTTTAGGCCTCTTAGAGGTTGTCAGGACCAGATCCTGAGCTTATGGCAAATAATGGAGAAGCGTTACGAGTGGAACAGGGAATTGTATCTATGCTTTATAGATCTAGAAAAGGCATATGATCGGGTTCCTAGGACGAAGTTGTTGGCTGTTCTACGAGATTATGGTATAGGAGGCAAACTTGTACAAGCAATTAAAGGTCTTTACCTAGATAGTCCGGCAGCAGTTAGAGTTGACGGTAAATTGAGTTCATGGTTCAGAGTAGATTCAGGGGTAAGACAAGGCTGCAACCTGTGTCCACTGTTGTTCATATTATTTATGGATCATATGTTGAAAACAATAGACTGACTGGGTGAGATTAACATATGTGAACACAAAATAAGCAGTCTCGCATGTGCGGATGACTTAGTTGTGATGGCAGATTCGATTGAAAGTTTGCAAAGTAATATTTCAGAGCTAAATCAGAAATGTAAGGACAATGGTATGAAGATTAGAGTCACCAAAACAAAAGTAACGTCAGTGAGAAAGAGATATAAACGAATTGAGTGCCAAATAGGAGGAACAAAGTTGAAACAGGTGGACTGTTTCAAGTACTTAGGATGCATGTTCTGACAGGATGGCAGCATAGAGCGAGGTGTAGCAAAGCTAATGCAGTGAGCGCTCAGCTACGATCTACTCTCTTCTGCAAGAAGGAAGTCAGTACCGAGACTAAGTTATCTGTGCACCGTTCAATCTTTCGACCAACTTTGTTGTATGGGAGCGAAAACTGGTTGGATTCAGGATACCTTATCAATAAGTTTGAGGTTACGGATATGAATGTAGCTAGGATGATTGCAGGTACTAGTAGATGGGAACAATGGCAGGAGGGTGTCCACAATGAGGAAATTAAAGAAAAACTGGGAATGTACTCTATACATGTAGCAGTCAGGGCGAACAGGCTTAGATGGTGGGGTCATGTTACACGCATGAGAAAAGCAAGGTTAGCCAAGATAGTCATGGGTTCAGCAGTAGAGGGTAGGAGGAGTCGGGGTAGACCAAGAAGAAGATACCTGGATTCGGTTAAGAATGATTTTGAAGTAATAGGCTTAACATCAGAAGAGGCACCTATGTTAGCACTGAATAGGGGATCGTGGAGGAATTTTATAAGAGGGACTATTCTCCAGATTGAACGCTGAAAGGCATAATCAGTCTTAAATGATGATTATGATGAGGAGGAGATAGAATGTGCTAGGAATTCTGTAAGAATTTGTCCTGTAATATAAATGAAGAGTTGATATGCAGCACGTACACATCTGCTAACGGTAATTTAAATAGAAAGAAGTAAATGTCTAAACAATTCAGCTTGTTAACTGTTAATGTTAAATAGCCATCTAGGTATGTATGGAACCATGTGTACGGAACGAGTCTGAATATAACTTTTAAGGCTGCTAAATATGTCATAACCCATTACATTCATTATTTCGAAGGATAAAACTCAACGATGTATTATTGGACGTATTTCACATTCCCTCTACAGCCATTACGAAAGCGTTTCTCTTTTTCTATCTCGAGTTTATGAAAATATATGTATGAGTGACCGTACATCTGATATAATCTCAGTTTTCATACAAGCAGTTCTTATAACGTGTAATAGTATCATAATTACTATAATTGCACCGTGAAGTTTTCATTGGCATTTAATCAAATGGTTCAAATGGCTCTGAGCACTATGGAACTTCTAAGGCCATCAGTCCCCTAGAACTTAGAACTACTTAAACCTAACTAACCTAAGGACATCACACACACCCATGCCCGAGGCAGGATTCGAACCTGCGACCGTAGCTATAGTGCTGTTCCAGACTATAGCGCCTAGAACCACTCGGCCACTCCGGCCGCGGCATTTAATCATGACCAGTAATATCATCATCCTCTACCAACCACACAGAGTTGTGTTATTTGGCCACGTGCGCCGTCTCTTTGAAATTTTTGAGTAACATTTTCGAAATTGATTTCACGTATTGTAGTACATCTAATAAACGCAGTTTCGTCTTTAAATGGCTTAAATGCTGAAGGTTAATTAATATCAACATGATACGTATAACAAATGCTAGCAAGAAGTTTACAAGCTCACATCCGTTTCATTTCTTTCATTATCTAAGTCACTTGCCGCTGCGTTTCACACTTCTTCTGTGCACTAACTTCACTTGGGATAAGTTGTTTTACCAACCAGTCGACACATAAGGAACCTAGGCACACGTTGTTTGAGTCATCGGCCTAAAGGAACTGCACATTATATAGTTGCCTATGTACCTATCCTTGTAAGTTTTCCACTCTCTCACGATATTGTTCCAGCTCTACTTTACTTTATATGACTACACAGAGATTACTGAGGGCGAAACTGAATGTTCCAAGTCTGGTGTAAAGTAAACGCTTTGTTATTTACAAAATAACGCCGCTTATTCTCCGTCTAGAAATACTTCAATAGAACACTAAAATTCACATTAAGTTCTCACTATCGTTCCACAAGCTAAACGAGTGAAAATTAATATACCAAATCACTTACAGCAACATTTAAAATGTATGCCTCTGTACCTTTCCATAACTTACGCACGCAAGTGCCATTTCAATTCGCTAACGAGCCTTTACAATGATTCAGCACAGTCACGGAAACGATCTAGTCCCTGTGTTGCGGAATACGTCAGTAGCAAAGGACATAGGTTATACTACAGAGCTATAGTTTTATAGAACACAGTTTTCTGAAATGATTGTCTGCGGCGGGATTCTTAGGTGGCTGCTTATCGCTTCCCGGCCGTCGGCTGCCCGTTACGAATGAACAGCTACTCATTTCACTGATCGATTAGCTCCAGTGTCACTCCAAAACTTAGACGAACCTGTTTTTAACAGTTTACGGCTCCCGTTAATACAAAATTAGCCCCTCCCTGGTTTCAGACAGTAATTGCCTCTTCGCAGAAGCCATTCTAATTTTTCATCCCAACAAGTCGAGTGCTTGTGAACTCTGAGTATTAGAATTGAAGAGGAGCGATTTAGCCGGATCGTCACAGCCGCTTTCTAAAGTCTAAACGGAACTAATGGCCATTATAATAATCACTGTCGAAAGGTAGTTCAATAAATAAAGATAAAAATGGTGTCACATGTTACAAAAATGGTCACATCGTAATATAAAACGAAGTGAGGGAAACGATTCAACAGCAAATCTTCATTAAGAGGACTACTTTGAAGTCTGGAATTAAGTGCCCTCCCAGTGCCCAAGAGCAAACAGCAGAGAAGGCATGTGTGGCTGTTGATGAGTAGGAAAAGGGTTAGGAAAGTGTCTGGGAATTTCATAGTGATTTTCAGAGTTACTGATAACACTCAGTCCTGTGTCAGACTGGCACATCTCATGTGTTGTTCATAACTCGTTTGAAGTCATTTCTATCTGAATTCTACTCCCTTCAATTAATAAAATACACAGAGATGACAGAAGTCGTGGGGTACCTCCCAGTATCGTGTCCAACCTCCTTTCGCCCGTAATGGTGCAAGAACTCGACGTGGAATGGACTCAACAAGTCTTTCGACGTCCCCTGCAGAAATACTGAGCCATGCTGCCTCTACAGACATCCATAATTGCAAAAGCGTTGTCGGTGCAGAATGTTGTGAACGAATTGACCTCTCGATCATTCTCGTGAAAATTCGATGGCATTCACGTTGGGCGATCTGAAGGGTCAGATCATTCGCTGAAGTGATATGGCGCAACGCCCCTCTTCTCCTGGGAACATGATGTCCATAAATGGTAGCAAATGGTCTCCAAAAAGGCGAACATAACCGTTTCATGTCAATTATCGGTTCAGTTTGACCAGTGGACCATGTCCATTACATGTAAACATTGCGCATACCATTATGGGGCCACTACGAGATTCCACAGTGCCTTGCTGGCAACTTGGGTGCATCAGCTCTTACCGACTGAAACCGTCACTCAACTGACCAGGCCGGCCGTGGTGACCGGGCGGTTCTAGGCGCTACAGTCTGGAACCGCGCGACCACTCCGGTCGCAGGTTCGAACCCTGCCTCGGGCGTGGATGTGTGTGATGTCCTTAGGTTGGTTAGGTTTAAGTAGTTCTAAGTTCTAGGGGACTGATGTCCTCAGAAGTTAAGTCCCATAGTGCTCAGAGCCATTTGAACCATTTTGAATCAACTGACCAGACCACGGTTTTCCAGTCGTCTAGGGTCCAACCGATGTGGTCACTCACTCAGGAGAGGCGCTACAGGCGATGTCGTGCTGTTAGCAAAGGTAATCCTGACTGTAGTCTGCTGCCATAGCTCATTAATGTAAAAATTAATTTCTCCAGATGTTTTAAGCATGTTGCTTGTCTGTTAGCACTGACAACTGTACGTGAACGTCGCTGTTCTTGGTCGTTAAGTGAAGGTCGTCGGCCAGTGCGTTGTCCATGGTGGGAGCTGATGCCTGAAATCTGGTACTCTCTGCACACTCTTGACACTGTGGATCTCAGAATAGCGAAGTCCGTAACGGTTTCCGAAAGTAGAATGTCTCACGCGTCTAGCTCCAACTACCATTTAGCGTTCAAAAATTCCTTTCGTGCCATAATCATGTAGGAACCCTTTTCTCGTGAATCATCTGAATATAAATAACAGGTGCGGCAATGCCTTGCCATTTTATGCCTTGTGTACGCTGTACTTCCGCCATTTCTAAATGTGCATACCGCTATCTGATGACTTTTGTAACCGTAGTGTAACTAACACTTGTAATAGGTTATGTAAGTAGTCGGCAAGATTAAGCGATCTTCCTTTATATTAATGACATCTCTTTCTCAGTGGCTGTTTTGCATTTAATATTCTCTGTAGTTATGCTGGGTACATGATGAGCCACTCTGAACGGAATGGGTGAGGCCAATGTGTCCAATACGGTCCCCGAACAAGCTGTGGCTCGCTTTTCAGAGGGGAGAGGTGTGGATGCGTCCAAGTGTCCGTCCACGGCATGTATCGCACGGCGGCTAAGGTTATGTTTAGCAGAAATGACAAGGTGCCGGCCGCTGTGGTCGAGTTGTTCTAGGCGCTGCTGCTGCTGCTGCGGTCGCAGGTTCGAATTCTGTCTCGGGCATGGATGTGTGTGATGTCCTTAGGTTAGTTAGGTTTAAGTAGTTCTAAGTCTAGGGGACTTAGATGTTAAGTCTCATAGTGCTTAGTGGCAGTTGAACAGATGACAGGGAGATGCGTTCCTACTTAAACCTAAATAACCTAAGGACATCACACACATCCAAGCCCGAGGCAGGATTCGAACCTGCGACCGTAGCAGTCGCGCGGTTCCGGACTGAGCACCTAGAACCGCTAGACCACCGCGGCCGGCCGTAGTACCGAAACAAGCAATCTAAAAGACACTGCGTCGTGAAGAACATGTAATTCGTTTTACGTCAACAATGAACTAAGGAAAATGAGACGTTTTCTCTATTACAACATTACCATAACGAAGGTCATGATAGTAAAGAAAAGCTAACATCAAATAAAATATTTCCTTTAGTATAAAATAACCAGTTACCACGTAATTTGTTTTGTGTAGATTACAATCAACTGTTTCCTCTTTTTGCAGGAATACCTTTACGAAAATTAAATTAATATTATTTTCTTTTTCTACAACAGTACCGTAACGAAAATAAAATCCTTATCACTTTGTTTCCTGTTACACCAACACTACAAAAAAATGGTTCAAATGGCTCTGAGCACTATGGGACTCAACTGCAGAGGTTATTAGTCCCCTAGAACTTAGAACTAGTTAAACCTAACTAACCTAAGGACATCACAAACATCCATGCCCGAGGCAGGATTCGAACCTGCGACCGTAGCAGTCTTGCGGTTCCAGACTGCAGCGCCTTTAACCGCACGGCCACTTCGGCCGGCCAACACTACAAAGTATTGAAAATTCCCACCTTTCTATTCGATACATGCTTCATTGTGACGAACCTAGTTTCGTCGCACTCGTTCACACACATTTATATTTGTCTTTATGGTTCTGGCACCATGGAAGATCCTCTGCGTAAGTTCATTCACATTATTTATTTGCTGAGAATACCTTAGTTCCTTCATATGGCCCCAAAAGAAAAAAAGTCTAGTGGCTTTAAATCATGATCGTGTGCTGGTCATGGACATGGACCAAAACGTTCCATCCATCGTCCTGGAAATCGTACTCTTTGACCAAGGTGGGGCGGAGCACCATCGTGGAGGAACCGTATGTTACAACGTACGGTTAACGGAATATTTTCTGATAAAGTTGGTAGCAATGTTTCCTCTAGAAAGGTACCGTAATTGTTACCAGTTAATCGTCCAGGCAAAAACTAAGGCCCATCAATGTAATTACCAATGATACTAGCCCATCCATTTACGGAAAAACGATTCTGAAAATGTGTTGCCACTACTTGGTGCGGGCTGTGTACGCTCCACGTATGCATGTTACTGAAATTGATTGTTCCGTCGCCAGTGAAACACTCTTCATCAGTGACAAGTATTTTATTTACGGAATCATGCTGCGCATTTTGCAACAAACAGCAAAATGGCTCTGAGCACTATGGGACTTACCATCTATGGTCATCAGTCCCCTAGAACTTTACTTAAACCTAACTAACCTAAGGACATCACACAACACCCAGCCATCACGAGGCAGAGAAAATCCCTGACCCCGCCGGGTATCGAACCCGGGAACCCGGGCTTGGGAAACGAGAACGCTACCGCACGACCACGAGATGCGGGCAACAAACAGCACTCAGAAATCTCGTCGTGGAGGGAAATCTTGCTCTTTCAACGCTTGTAAGCGTTGAGTGTGGTAGGGCTCCAGAGGCTTCTCTTTCAAACTCTTTCAAAGTGCGATGAACAACAGTGTGTGATACACCTACTTGGCGGACGATGCTTGTAATAGTGTTAGCAGGATGTTCATGGATATTGTCCAGAATTAATTACTCAGCTTCCAACGTACGCTATTCGCGTTGTGGGCCTCTGCCTTACGCGCAGGGTAGTAAAGAGCCAGTATCCATCGATCTATGCTAACTAAATACGTACTCGCAAGCTGTATTACGTCTCGATTTAGTCAGTAATGAAACGAAAGCATATCAGAACAGACAATACGTGTCGCATATATAATTAAAGATAACTACTGTACGTTGTTACGAATGAATCGCTAAATAATCGAGTAAAAGTAGACAGTTATGACGGCACACACCTTTGGTGAACAGTGACAAATGTTGATCGTGCGCCGGTCGCCGTGGTGGATCGGTTCTAGGCGCTTCAGTCTGGAACCGCGCTACCACTACGGTCGCAGGTTCGAATCCTACCTCGGGCATGGATGTGTCCAACCATTTGTTGATCGTGCAGGAAGTTTTTGTTGTGGGAAGCAGTCCCGATAAACTCGTACAGCTGCCCTCGCCAAATCTTTTGTCTCGCCATAAATGAAATGAAAATGGTTCAAATGGCTCTAAGTACTATGGGACTTAACATCTGAGGTCAACAGTCCCCTAGACTTAGAACTACTTAAACCTAACTAACCTAAGGACTTCACACACATCGATGCCCGATGCCCGAGGCAGGCAGGATTCGAGCCTGCGGCCGTAGCAGCAGCGCGGTTTCGGACTGAATCGCCTAGAACCACTCGGCCACAGCGGTCGGCTAAATTAAGCGAATATTGCGTAGTTCAGTAATGGTAAATCTCCCTTCCTGCAATAATATCTGCACATGTAACTCAACGACTGCCGACGATCGGCGTATTACAGCGACTCAGCCACTCAGGTCGTTGTGGCCTACGTGTTTGAGACTCGCACTCGTGATGTCAATAAGCGCAACGTTAATGTCTACTTTTCACAATATGAACTGTTTTTTTTTCATTGACACCGTAAGAAATGGACCAAATTATTACTAGAAGTTTTAAATCAGTTACTTGCATTCTACTACTGTGACTTTTTTGGCAGCTCATACCATTTACACCCGATACATAAAACGTTGCATTGGTTCCTACAGCACGAAAATGCACCACGTAGAGAACTAGTGAGACATGACGACTCGGCGCGCATCACTAGTTTTGTACGTACCTCACTTACTTTCTGAAAGGTCTGGGGCCACGTTTTTTTTTATTTCATGTCATATGTATAGGCTACATATCTGTCAAGTGGCACACTATACGTTGCTGGATCCAATGTCAATATGTGATATTTTAAAAATGTTGAGATATAGTTTTACAGTAGAGTGTCACTAGTTTTAAATCATGTATTTTAAATGGTGGTTAAATAGATGACATGCTCCTGTACTAGTCGGAGTCAACGACCCATACAATGGATATAGATAATGTGATTCTATGTACATTATTTCTTTTGAAGATAGTTTCAAAGCTGTCGAAAACATGGTCAAAATTTAATAAATATGTATTGTTTTACTGCTTGGCTGTTATTCCCAGTCCACTGAAGCTATCGCATGCACAGTTGCTCAAGTGCAGCTATGCGCAAAATCTTAAATACCGATCTCTGCCCTCCATATGAAGTGTTATGGATAGTTAAGGGGCCCGGTTCAGCAGTTAATAAGGACTGTGGTGATGTCGCTCCGAGAATATCAGAACCCACCTCCAATGTTCACGAGGACAAAATAACGACCAGCATCGTGGGTTGTGAGTCGACTTCCCCTGTACCCGCTGCATTTGATTTGTAGGATTTTATTACTTGTGAGTAAGGAGAATACGGATCAACTAAAAATTGTAAAGAATATGATGATAAAAACAAGAGGAATGAGTACAGAAACAAAGCTTGAGCGCAAGACAACCGAGTCGAGTATAATTCAACAAAGAAAACTGATCAACAAGCACAAGAATTTAATCACAATTTGGGCTCAAAAGACGCGAACGACCACAGGAGAATTAAGAAAAGAAGCCACAGACATACGAACATATTAAGAAACAGGATGAAAATGCAGAACAAATAAAACTCATTAACGACGGACAAGTCACTTGAAATGAATAACTTAGACATCGAATGTTTCTATTAGATAAAGGGGCCACTATATTTCGCTTTGAGACGAGGAAAATTGCACAGCAGGTCGCAGTGCTAAGAAAAGCATAGAAAAGCATTCGCTATGATTTGATGCACAGTATAATTGAAAAGTTCCAGTCAATACAGGAGAACATGAATGAATAAAGCCCCAGTTTAGTGAAACTCAGGGAAAAATTAATTGATGAAATCACGAGGTGCTACTTCAAATATAGACAGATAAGGGACATAGTAATAGTTAAAGCGTTAATTCAAATTGCGTAGTATAGGGTGTGAGTGAGGCAGAGAAGAGAAGAGGAGGAACTACGCGATATATGTGAACAACTCCGTTTGCATTGGGGGTAAACTGGTTCAATCATCAGTTTATGATGGCATAAATTATGATGATTGCGATATGAGTTCATGTCAGTGCTAAAATATTCTTGTCAGACCCGTCAATCGATCTGCCACCAAAGATATGGATAGACCTGGGCTAGGATACGCTGCCAGTGTCTAGAGTATTTTCAGAAAAGCAACTGAGATGTTACTAGCTTCTATGACTTCCAAAATAATACTAGTTTCGACAACCACTATTGAAGAAAAGTAATGCAAGTGGAGGATGTCGCGTTACAAGTGCTTAAGCAAAAATCTTGTGTAGTGTCTGGATGGTGTATCTGTATTTACAAAAGTTTAATTTATGACTTGTAAGCCTCTTTGGCATTTTAGAGTCTTTAGAAATTCATTATTTTGTGTTAATAGGTTCAGGAGGGCATCACTATTTAACAATTGCTTATGAACTAATTTCCTGAATAATGAAGTTCCTTCTAGAAATGCCTTACAATGTTTTCTACTCTGTGGTGTAGAAAATTATTTGACAGCCATAATCTTTACTGGATCAGGTAGAATACATGTGGGAGAAATAATGCAGCTAAAAGTTTTATTTTTCTCTTCCAATTGTGGACTTTTAGAAGTTAACTGTAGCATCATACTTAAGAAACATTTGCACTACCTCCTCTAACAAATATGTGTTCTCTCCATGAACACATTGCCATCAATATATCTTTGACATATGTGGTGATTCTCTTGTGAGCACTAGTCTCAAAACAGTGCTCCTATAAAGACACACACTCTAACACTGAGTCTGAAAAGTAATTGTGGCTGGATCATACAAAGCATTATATTTCGTAGTATCTGGATGTAATGACACTTGCCAGTGTTAAGAGCACAAATCTAGTGAAGCTAAGGACATAACATTTAGAAACTGAGGATGTGTTAGATGACGAGCAGTTTGGCTTTAGGAAAGGTAAACACGCCAGCAATTCTGACGTTGCAGTTGGTAATGGAAGCAAGACCAAAGAAAAATCAAGACACGTTCATAGGAGTTGTCGACTTGGAAATAGCGTTTGACAATACCAAGTTGTGCAAGATGTTCGAAATTCTGAGAAAAATAGGGGTAAATTACAGGTAGAGGCGGGTAATATACAATATGTACAAGAACCAAGAGGGAATAATAAGAGTGGACAACCAAGAACGAAATGTTAAGATTAAAAAGGGTGTAAGACGTGGATGTAGTCTTTCGCCCCTACAGTTAAATCTCTAAATCGAAGAAGCAATGACGAAAATAAAAGAAAGGTTCAGGAGTGAAACTAAAATTCAAAGTGAAAGGACATCAATGATACGATTTGCTGATGATATTATTATCCTGACTGGAAGTGATGGTGGCCGAGCGATTCTAGGTGCTTCAGTCCGGAACCGCGCGACTGCTACGGTCACAGGTTCGAATCCTGCCTCGGGCATGGATGTGAGTAATGTTGTTAGGTTAATTAGGTTTAAGTAGTTCTAAGTTCTAGGGAACTGATGACCCCCAATGTTAAGTCCCATAGTGCTCAGAGCCAATTTGAAAGTGATGACGAAATACATGATCTGCTGAATGGAATAGTCAGTCGGATGGGTAAAGAGTATGGATGGCAGTAAATCGAAGATAGATGAAAGTAGTGAGAAGTGGCAGAAATGAGAACAGCGAGAAACTTAACATCAGGATTGATGTTTACGACGACGATGAAGTTAAGGAATTATGTTATCTAGCAAAATAACCAATGTCAGATGGAGCAAGAAGGACATCAAAAGCAGACTAGCACTGGCAAAAAGAGCATTCCTGGCCGAGAGAAAACTACTAGTATCAGATATAGGGCTTAATTTGAGGAAGAAATTTCTGAGAATATACGTCTGGAGCACAGCATTGTATGGTAATGGAATATGGACTCTGGGAAAACTGGAACAGAAGAAAATCGAAGCGTTTGAGATGTGATGCTACACACGAACGTTGAAAATTGAAAGGACGGATACAGGAAGGAACGAAGAGGTTATGTGTAGAGTCCGAGAGGAAAGGAAAATGTGGGAAACACTGACAAGAAGAAGGGACAGGATGATAGGACATTTGTTAAAACATCAAGGACCGACTTTCATGGTACTAGAGGAAGATGTGGAGGGCAAAAACTGTAGAGGAAGACAGAAATGGGAAAACTTAAATAGCAAGTGCTTTTCAGAGATGAAGAGGTTGGCACAGGAGACAAAGTCGTGGCGGGCCTCATCAAACCAGCCAGAAGAATAATGACACAAAAAAAAGTTCCTTGCACCACTCCTCCTCGTCCTTCACCCCTCAAGTCGTGTACCTCATCGTGCCTCAAAAAATGTATAGTTGCCGAATGTACCCGCCTACATCCAGGATCTGCCGGGGTAACATTTTCAGGTGGTGGCATCAGAATACTCTCATTACTATTAAACACCTCAACTATTTGAACTGGATGCTCCTGTGGACTGCAATTGCTGTTTCTACTGTTCTGAACAGTCGTTTGCCCTTGTTTAATATTATTACTTGACACTGAGTCCGTGTGAGGATTTGGATTTCCTTGATAGCCAATGCTGTTCCTTAGGTTCCCGTTGGAGGGTCCTCCTTAATGGTTATTTTGTCTGTTCCTTCTACTACGGTTGCCTTCGATGTTGTGGTAACCAGAGTTATCTCTATTCTACGTCATTTTCTGTGTGTCTGCGCCTGTCGGGTGTGTTATCTAATGTTTCTGGCTGCTGCAACCCCTGCTGATGGCGAATCAGTGTTTCTTGATTGCGTATGCCACTCCACAGAAATGAGGTCGACGGCATCAACCACAAGTGGAAACTGCTCTAAATCATTTTCTGGTATAATGACCAGCTTCTCATATATGTCTGCAGGTAGTGACATTGGCTTCATCCAATAACGAGTGTTATTCATAAATTTTTCATAATATTTAATTAGACCACATTGTCTGTTATTAGAAGGCTCGACGTCAAAACTTCGTGTCTTCAGTCGTTTCTTTAGGCCAGGTGGTCAATACTTACCAGTGAAACTTGTTCAAATTGGTCATAGGTTTCGCAATGTTCAGCTTTGTCCGCAGCACACAGAAAAGCGTCCCCTTGGGTATTCGAATCTTTTGCTGTTCATTCCAAATACACGATAGGCTATCTCGAAATGATATCATGAATACTGCCGAGTGTACCTTCTCTGCTTCTATTGAAAATACCTGGAATTGCTTTTACGCTTCAATAGGCTTTCATCCATCAAAATCGTATTATAATGTATATGTAGTACAGTTATCCGTGTCAGATATGGAACTGCCCATATGCCCGATACACTCTTTCGCTCAAATTATGTGTGATACTGGGTGAAACATTATTATTCATATTATGTACTGTTTAATTATTTGTGTTGCTGTTATTAGCATCACGAACGGCGCGGCCCCTCCCGCCGGAGGTTCGAATCCTTCCTCGGGCATGGATGTGTGAGTTGTTCTTAGGATAAGTCAGTTTAAGTAGTGTGTAAGACTAGGGAGCGATGACCTCAGCAGTTTGGTCCCTTAGGAATTCACACACATTTGAACATTTTTTTGATACTAGCAAAAATGGTTCACTTGAACCCAAGATTCTTACGCCTATTTCAAACCGGATTTGTTGAATTGCGTTCATCAAATTGGTATCGAGTTCAACAATTTCGTTCTCCTTTTCAATTACTATCCTTTCTATTTCAGCGAGGTGAGTGTGGTGTTGCCCTACAACCTTTCCTCCAAGTGTAGAATTACTGTCAAATAATCCAAAATCAGAAATATCGCTTTATTGTTGCATGTCATTGCTGTTCTGCTGTAATTTCAGAAATTTCATACCCTCCGATATATTTTGCATTTCATGCGGTAAATCACCGTTGTGTTGTGAAAATTTGACACTCTAGTTAGCATCACAGATACTATTTATGCTAAGGTATCACGTTCTCACTGCAAATTATGTTGTTTTAGGATAAGCTCATCTAATCGATGAGCGGCTTTCATCTGTTCATCTACAAGTTCGGAAATTTTTCATCGAACTTGTAGTCAAACTTTTGCACAAAAATCGAATATTCTGTTTATAAACTATAAAATTTCTTCTCAAAGGTACTTTACAATTGTTTCATCTGCCTGTTTGTCGAAACTTCTTACGCATCTGATAGGGATACTGTAAAACAAGATGGTCACCTGCACATGCCAACAGGCCTAAATTTACATACGAGTATCTTTGACGTCGTTATTTCCATTGGATACTGCCTGTTCCGCTATCTGTGACTAGGAAACATGTGTGACTTACGTAAATCTTTACGATAAAAAATTTTAGTTTACTAACTTTGAGTCACAAGAGGCGATCTGTGATAATGAATTAGAGAAGATAATCTTCGTTGTCAAAGTCGCTAATAATAACCTTTATTCTCTTTAATCGGTTTCGGTAATAGAAGTTATCTTCAGAACTGGAAAGTAGTTATACAGCGTATCTATACACGAAGCACTTGTAATATTTAATATCAAACATAACAAAAAACAGGCGTGTTATTGCATATTTCTTAAAATAGCAGAGGGGATACTCTTTCTTATGCCTTGGCAGGTACGTAGCAGATTAGAAGACTGATTCATCGGCATGTCAGAATCAAAACAATTACACACCCAGTTATCCACCACATGCACCTCTCTTACGCCACTCATAACAGAGCAGATCATTGCAGCCAGTGCGCTGGTAGACTGGCAGGCGTGATCAGTGAAGGATATGCATTGATAATTGGGCCGAGAGGTGTCCCTAGCGTAACATGTATAAATTTATATAATTACATTACAACGTGCCAAAAAAGCGAGGTCGAAATTAAATCTGAACACGTGTTTAACAAATTATTGACAATAATTAATTAAACCAGACTCTAAAGCATTATTCTTATAGCCTTAAATACGCAATATACTTATGTCAAAGCTGAATGGATATTTCGTACATTTACCGAAAACTGATTTGAGCTATTACTTAACACTGGCTTTCATTGTTCACAAAAAAAGCAGATACGTGTACACAGTCACTAAAATATTTAGAAAATATTAAAAATTTTACAAATCGTGTAAAGTAGAGGTACATATGAAAGTCTATGACTACAATATCACTGAAGTAGCAGTGCAAGCCGTAAGAAATGTAATTATGAGCACGACTTACACAAAGTCATTAGGGTCATCTAGGATATTACAACGTCATTTAAGTAACAGTGCACACTATGGTTACGTTCAAAGTAACAAAATTGTATAGTATCAGAGTTTGACAGAGCACTGAAAGACCTGAATCGAAATTAAGACCCCTAGAGTAGACAACATTCAATTAGAACTACTGACAGCCTTGGGAGAGCCAGCCCTGACAAAACTCGACCATCTGGTTAGCAAGATGTATGAGACAGGCGAAATTCTGTCACACTTTAAGAAGAATTTAATAATTCCAATCCCAAAGAAAGCAGGTGTTTGCAGATGTGAAAATTACCGAACTATCAGTTTAATAAGTCACAGATGCAAAATACTAACGCGAATACCTTACAGACGAATGTAAAAACTGGTAGAAGTCGACCTCGGGGAAGATCAGTTTGGATTCCGCAGAAATATTGGAGCACGTGAGGCAATACTGACCTTACGACTAAACTTAGAAGAAAGATTAAGGAAAGGAAAACCTACGTTCCTAGCATTTGTAGACTTAAAGAAAGCTTTTGACAAAGTTGGCTGGAATACTCTCTTTCAAATTCTAAAGGTGGCAGGAGTAAGATACAGGGAACGAAAGGCTATTTACAATTTGTACAGAAAGCAGATGGCAGTTATAAGGGTCAAGGGGCATGAAAGGGAAGCAGTGGTTGGGAAGGGAGTGAGACAGGGTTGTAGCCTCACCCCGATGTTATTCAATCTGTATATTGAGCAAGCAGTAAAGGAAACAAAAGAAATATTCGGAGTAGGTATTGAAATCCATGGAGAAGAAATAAAAACTTTGAGGTTTGCCGATGACATTGTAATTCTGTCAGAGACAGCAAAGGACTTGGAAGAGAAGTTGAATGGAATGGTCAGTGTTTTGAAAGGAGGATTAAGATGAACATCAACAAAACCAAAACGATGATAATGGAATGTAGTCGAATTAAGTCGTGTGATGCTGAGGGAATTAGATTAGGAAACGAGACACTTAAAGTAGTAAAGGTGATTTGCTATTTGGGGAGCAAAATAACTTGTGATCGTCGAAGTGGAGAGGATATAAAATGTACACTGGCAATGGCAAGGAAAGCGTTTCTGAAGAAGAGAAATTTGTTAATATCGAGTATAGATTTAAGTGTAAGGAAGTCGTTTCTGAAAGTATTTGTATGGAGTGTAGCCATGTATGGAAGTGAAACGCGGATAAGAAGAAAATAAAAGCTTTCGAAATGTGGTGCTACAGAAGACTTCTGAAGATTAGATGGGTAGATCGCATAACTAATGAGGAGGTATTGAATAGGATTGGGGAGGAGAGGAGTTTGTGGCACAACTTGACTAGAAGAAGGAATCGGTTGGTAAGACATGTTCTGAGGAATCAAGGGATCATCAATTTAGTACTGGAGGGCACCGTGGAGGGTAAATATCGTAGAGGGAGACCAAGAGATAAATATACTAAACGGATTCTGAAGGATGTACGTTGCAGTAGGTACTGGGAGATGAAGAAGCTTGCACAGGATCGAGTAGCATGGAGAGCTGCATCAAACCAGTCTCGGGACTGAAGACCAGAACGACAACATCAAAGTAAAATTAGAATATAAATAAAAATGAAATAATTCTTCAATTTTTAAAAATCTCCAAGCCGGTAGATCATGTGTTGACGATATTTTCGCATTACGACAGTTGGTGAAACAGAGGGAAAAATCGAAAAATATAGCATTAATTTTCATAGATCTAGAAAAAGTGTATGATACCATTCCAAAAAAATTACTTTGGAGAGCATTACGTATGGAAAACATAAACACTTCATCGATTAAAATTACGCAACAGATGTACAGAAGATAACATTTTCCAAGTGAAAGTTAGTAATAATCTTTCACGGAAATTTAGAACAAGCAAACACCTTTTACAGGACTGTCTCATGTCACTAACATTACTTAAAACCTATATAGATATTAGCCTTGGTACATGGTCTCGTAAATGTAATAGTATGGGATTAGAAATAAGAGATGGAGTTTACATACATCATTTATTGTTTGCTAATGATCATGTAGTCGTAGCACAAGATGGCGAGGATGCTAACTATATGTGCAATCAACTAGCCGTGGCATACAAACCTTGCGATTTGAAGATTAAATACCAAAAATCAGAATACTTGACAAATGATTCAGATGAGCTATACATTGAAAGAAAGAAAAATCAAAAAGATAAACACTTTCTCTTATTTGGGATCTATTTTAGAAATCGAGGGAAAATCAGAGTCAGAAATCAATAAAAAACTTAGTAGCGGACGGAAGGTCATTGGGATGCTTAACTCAGTCTTACGGACGTGGAATGTAATGAGCTGAACTAAAAAATTAATATATAAATCCATATTAGAGAGTGTGGTTCTGTATGGAACGGAGACCTGGACAATTAACCTGGAGCACATTAAAAAATTACAAGCTCTAGGGATGGACTCATGGAGAAGATTGGCAAAAATCTCCAGGAAAGAGAAGATAAAGAACACTGAAATAACAAGGAGAATGAAAATAAAAGAAAGAATATATGTCGTAATGGATAGGAAGAAATTACAGTGGTACTGGCGTGTACGACGAATCGAGGAAGCCAGAATTGCATAATTGATACTGGAGTGGGAACCGGAGGGGAGAAGAAGAAAAGGACGACCTATGACCACCTGGCTCCCAAACGTACAGCACACTATGTGGAGAATGGGGGCAGAGGAAGAGGACACACAGGATCGACCTGGAGGAATATTTTGAAAATATAGTTTAAGAACGTTTATTCTTCGTGTAGTAATTTCCGAGTAAATTATTATGTTGGACATAAGCCTCTGTAATGAGGAAAAGTCAAAATAAAAAAAAATTAAAGAAGCAGGAGACAGTTGCCAGTGGTGCTTTCACATCTCTTCGGGGTAGCTAACCATGTAAGCCAAAAAGGAATGATTACAGCACTAACGGTAACACAATGTTTTCACCGTGGTAGCAGTAGATCCACGATGTGATCACCTACTGCAGAAGCACAGTCCATCCATACGTTGAAATTACATTACAGTGCGAAAGCTAAAATAGTGGAAGAAGTCTAAAGGTATGTTCCGAAAAATTATTTCCAAATAATTATTGTTTGCAGAAGCAATAAAACTGCTCTTTTAGTGCTCATTACTTACGTACTTATATTGAGGCTGGGGTAATACTTGATGCAGTTACCAGAACTGGTATACGAATGATTATTTAATACACGTTTAGTGATTTGTAAAATCAACAGACATAAGTATACATCCATCAAAAACTTATAAAAATCTTCACAGATTTCTTTTACACTCCACAAACTATATAGGAACGCAACAGCCCTAACGTCATTTGAACAGCAGTGAGCACTGCGGTTAGTCTTAGATAATTAGATAATCCTATTTAATAACATTAATTTCATCACAGGTATACACCAATCAAAAACATATAAAAATATTTACAGATTTTTTTACACTCCGAAAACTGTAGAGGAACCTAACAGCTATAACTTCATTTGAACAGCAGTGTGCGCTGCGTTTAGCCTAAGATAATCCTATTAAATAACATTAATTTCATCGGGCTGCTTTATTTCGTTCGGTTGTACGGTAATATTGTTCATTTCCACAATAAAATTCTACCAGTAATTTCTATATTTACGACAGGTACTATTTTTTACTATGGATATGAATATTTTACTGACAGGATGGTTTCGGTCCACACCTGAAATATTAACAACAATATCAACGGCTACGAGATTCGCCACTACATTTAATACACTATTCTATTAAGTTAAATTATCAGTATGATAGAAGGTAAGCCGCGCGGGATTGGCCGAGGGTCTAGGCGTTGCAGTCATGGACTGTGCGGCTGGTCCCGGCGGAGGTTCGAGTCCTCCCTCGGGCATGGGTGTGTGTGTATGTCCTAAGGATAGTTTAGGTCAAGTAGTGTGTAAGCTAAGGGGTTGATGACCTTAGCAGTTAAGTCCCATAAGATTTCACACACATTTGAGCATTTGAAAGAAGGTAAACTACTTTCCTAAAAGTACTGAGAAAGTACTCAAAAGTACTTTTTTGTATAATTTGAATATATTCTGTTTATATATGGAAAAATTTTGTCATTAAATAGGACATTGGCATTAGTACATGTACATTTAATCATTTCAGGAAAATTATATTCACACAATGTTAATACTTCTGTCCTTGCGAAGTTAAAACATCGCGCGTGATTCGAATCAAAAGCAAATAATTAGAATTTTGTACAGGCCCTATCACGCACAGGTGCCATTGTACTGGCTTCTTTCGTGGGTTCAATATAGGCAATGATACAACGGTATGATTGACCAGCTTAGGATCCAAGTATTTCGTTAAATATCTCTATAGTTTCTTTTTATTTCTTGCCAAGTTCTTGAGCAGTAGCTTTACTTTAGCGAATAGGGTCTTCCGACGTCTTTTCGTAGCCACTTTGTTATTCTTCCTTTCATGAACCGTTTCACCAACATTTTGAATAAGAACTTTTCTTCTAAGTACTACTCGGTAAGAAGTACCAAAATTACTTTATATTTTCTTGCTACTGTGTCCTTTATATATGTGCAGCAGCATACATTTTCACATCCGTGATAAATTAACTTCTGTTTATTATTCAGCCACTTCCATAACGCTAATGAGAAGAAACTCAAATAGCATAATACTAAGTTCATAATAGTTCATACAATACCACATCTTCAATGTGCATTAAGCTACAATATACTGTAATTCTAATAATAATTATTACGTTTGCACCCAAAGCCCTTATAATTTTTTTTGAAATTTTAAGTTAATATCTGTTTCCTTTTCTTGCGCACTTATTACTGACTGAGATTTCAGTGTTCTTCAAAAAGAATCGTGTAATTTTAGATGTTAGCCTTTAGCAGGTGTTGTGCGTTTGAACTATGTACTACAGAGTGTCCCGAGAGTACCAAGTTTCAAAAACTACCTCCATCCAGAGACAACAGAGTGGCCGATGGCCTTCTCTTAATGACCGAGAACAGCGGCGACTGCGTAGAGCTGTCAGTGCTGATAAACGAGCAACACTACGTGAAAAAACAGCATAAGTCAATGTGGGGCTGAAGACGGAGGTATCTGTCTGTAAGTGCTGCGAAACTTGGCGATAATTGGCTATGGTAGCAGGCGACCGATGCCAGTCCCTTTGCTAATACCACGACATCGCCTGCAGCGCCTCTCCTAGAGTCCAGATTGCGGTTGATGATAGCTGTTTGTAGGCTTAGAATGTAACGCAAATCCTACGAGCCCATGGACCAAAGTCACAACGAGGTACTGTGCGTGTTGGTGGTGGATGCATAATGATGATCTGAAGACCATTTGCAAGCATTCGTAGTTTTCAGAAGATGGAATTTTTATGGATGACACTACGCCATGTCACTGGGCTACTTCTGTTCGTGACTGATTTGTGAAACATTCTCTGGTTTGGCAACCCAGATCGTCCGACATCGCATAAAATATTTATCTAACATAATGAAGATGTCAGTTCGGGCAAAAAATCCTGCACCGGCAGCGTTCCGCAATTACGGGCGCTGTAGAGGCAGCGTCGTTCAGTGTTTTGCAGGTGACGTCACGTGGAGTTTGCAGGCCTAAGCAGGGCGAAATGGGGTCTAATACGATATTAGGTGGTGTCCTGTGACTTTTGTTATCTGAGTGTATGTAAGAAACTTACAGACTGAATTAATTCTTGGATATAATAAACGATTAGCCAAAAGGAGGAAAAGATAACGCTGTCTCCGCAGGAAGATAAACGAGACAAAGGGTAGCCAACAACTGTGGGTAATTTGAGCTCATGAAGATGCCGTCGTTAGGGCTTCGTAAGTGTTTGGCCAAAGCATGTTATGGAGTAGTGCCCATGTCAAAGACGAGACAGTTTCGATATATCACGGATCGCTTCTAGGTACTTTTACAATTTCCGAACACATAGAGCTGGTGTCTAAATCTACAATAAATTCTCAGTTAAAAAGAAAAACATTTAACTCTGACTGAATTTTCAGTGATAGTACGCTGGACTTGTACCATGCGTACAACATGATTTGAGTCACAGAAAGACAGAGAATTAAACTGTATACTTCCTTTATTACTTCACTCCAGGAGTATAACCCTAAACGTATGACATAATTAGCCATGCCTTGTACTGTTTCTAGATGGCAACAGAACTACTGAGTGGTAAGAGATGGCACAATAAATTTTTTCTCGTGGGCGTAGGCAGCTCGAACCTTCTTTCTGAGGTTGATTGTTGTTGCTGTTGTTATTGAAGTCTTCAGTCCTGAGACTAGTTTTATGCAGCTCTCCATGCTACTCTGTCCTGTGCAAGCTCCTTCATCTCCCAGTACCTACTGCAACCTACATCCTTCTGAATCTGCTTAGTGTATTCATCTATTGTTCTCCTTCTACGAATTTTACCCTCCACGCTGCTCTCCAGTACTAAATTGATGCCTTCAGAAACGCTTTCCTTGCCATTGCCAGTGTACATTTTATATCCTCTCTACTTCGACGATCGCCAGTTATTTTGCTCCCCAAATAGCAAATCACCTTTACTACTTTAAGTGTCTCGTTTCCTAATCTAATTCCCTCAGCATCACACGACTTAATTCGACTACATTCCATTATCATCGTTTTGGTTTTGTTGATGTTCATCTTAATCCTCCTTTCAAGACACTGTCCATTCCATTCAACTGCTCTTCCAAGTCCTTTGCTGTCTCTGACAGAATTACAATGTCATCGGCGAACCTCAAAATTTTTATTTCTTCTCCCTGGATTTTAACACCTACTCCAAATTTTTCTTTTGTTTCCTTTACTGCTTGCTCAATATACAGATTGAGTAACATCGGAGAGAGCCTACAACCCTCTCTCACTCCCTTCCCAACCACTGCTTCCCTTTCATGCCCATCGACTCTTATAACTGCCATCTGATTTCTGTACAAATTGTAAATAGCCTTTCGTTCCCTGTATTTTACCACTGCCACCTTCAGAATTTGAAGGAGAGTATTCCGCTCAACATTGTCAAAAGCTTTCTCTAAGTCTACAAATGCTAGAAACGTAGGTTTGCCTTTCCTTAATCTATCTTCCAAGATGAGTCGTAGGATCAGTATTAACTCAAGTGTTCCAATATTTCTACGGAATCCAAACCGATCTTTCCCGAGGTCCGCTTCTATCAGTTTTTCCATTCGTCTGTAAACAATTGGCGTTAGTATTTTGCAGCCGTGACTTATTAAACTGATAGTTCGGTAATTTTCACATCTGTCAACACCTGCTTTCCTTGGGATTGGAATTATATTCTTCTTGAAGTCTCGGGTATTTCGCCTGTCTCATACGTCTTGCTCACCAGATTGTAGTTTTGTCAGGGCTAGCTCTCCCAAAGCTGTCAGTATAGATGCTATAAAAACTCACAGGGCGGAACAGGAGGCGCACATTTCTGTGGTGCCACTTTTACGGAAACTGGCAGATGAGTCCTACCTACAATCATCCTAATGAGCCCATGGTGCGCTGTAATATTATAAGTTTCGAAAACGTTCTGTATTTAATTGTGTGAAGCATGCGATGTATAAATTTTTTTCCTGGTCTGGTGTGGATGAATTAATTTTGAAGTTTGGTGTAAGAGAATGCAGTAACACTTTTTCAAACAAATTGCAGTTTTAGAGAGTTGTGACAGAGTTCAGGAATTCATTCTCACTGTTTCCTTCCCATATATTTCACCAACCCGGTTATGATGTTGTCTGTACCCACCCTGTCACCTCAATCTAGAAACGAGTATATGATCATTTCAAATCATGATTTCAGCTCTGTACATTTTTTCTGAGACTACTCATTTCAGCGTATGGTCTCCTACAGAGAAATAGACAAGTCGAATTCTGTTGATGTGTAACAGGGAATCACAATAAATATAACAAAACGTGCCTAGCTGAGATATTCTGTATAATGACTAGCAACTGAATCGTATGAAAAGTATAACTGGCCAATCATTGAGTACCATTGGTCATTAGGCTAAAGTGTATAGCGAATAAGTATCCCCGCTTTCATTCAGTCGTTTACTTTTATCAAATAGATTATAAAAGTTCCGGCGATCTATTCCCATCCGGCGGGAACCCACGGACACTTTTCCTCCTTGCGCGAAACGGCAAGCACGGGCCTTTTCGGAGCAGACCCTCCATGCCTCAAGTGCGTACTCCAGAAAGGCGGCGTGTTTTATCTCGTTTGGTTCTGCACAGGAGGATCTGAGGCGCGGGCGGCGTGGGATGCGCGGACGGTGCGTCGGCCCGCTGGAACTCATCGCTGAGAGTACACGCGAGGGCCGGCAGGTGCGCCCTTTCAGCGGTAGATTCCCCTCTGTTGGTGCCTCCCTGGCTATCGGCGTTGCCTCAAGTGTGGCTTATTGGAAGCGGGGCGGCGACCGGCCCTCCGTGTATCTGAGCGAGGTAAGGCTTCAGGCGTGTTAGCTGTCGCGTTTGTGTGTGTGTGTGTGTGTGTGTGTGTGTGTGTGTGTGCCACACACATGGCACGGGTGCTCTCCACCACGTTATGGGTATCCGTGTCCATTCCCGACGCAGCTTTGCTTTTCTCCTGTGTGTTCCTTCCGTTTCCTCAGCGATATTGCCGGATCTGTAAAGGGATCACCATCCGAACGTGACACATCTTCTGAGTGTCTTGCGAGCACCTCGCCCATCGAACAGTATGTGTGCGTGTGTTTCATTCTTTTGGCTATCAACATGTAGAGTAGTGAGTAAGCTTCCTGTGGCCATTGTTCTGGTGTTCCTTGTGCGTTAACCAGCATTTCGCTCTCACTTAAATACATGGCCGAAAGAGTCAGACTTCAGGAATTGTGAAACGAACCCTGTCGTCTAGGACCGTGTGCCACGAAGAGCGCAGATTCAGAACAAAATACGGAAACTCACGGACGTTTATAGTGCTGGATGAGGCCTAAGCGCTGCCGTGTGCGAGTGACACAGTCGAGAACCTACGTCATAGAGAAACACTGTATATGCTGTTTGTGACCAAGGAGGAGTAGCAGTGCAAATATAATGGACCTAAGATCGGTCATAAAGGGAACCATTTATGAAAACTATTTAATTAAATAGTAATTCAGGGAATAAAGCCACAGTAATTTTAATTTACCATCCTTCATGAATCTCCACGGTGATCCCAATAAATATTGAATATTTACCATATCTCTAATAGTTTAGGATTTACTTTCAAAGTGAAATTAGCAAGTTTTGTAACAACGCACTATGGTAGCCGGGAGCCCCAATGCTCTGCTTCCTGGTCTCGGGTAGCAGCGCTAGTGCTGGATAAAATCCTCCCGGCGGGTTACTGACGGGGGCTGGTATGTCGGCGAGCCTGGATGTGGTTTTTAGTTGGTTTTCCACATCCTGCTAGATGAATACCGGGCTGGTTCCCACGTTCCGCCGCCGTTATACGAGTTGCAGACATTTGAAAACGTTCGCACTATTTTATGGCTTACACTAAATGCAGGCAGCTGTGGTACACTAATTCCGTCCTGGGGCGTTCGGGGTATTTACAGGTAATGACGCTGTAACAGCATGCGTTTCCAGAAATCATAAGTTCACAAAGGTACATGTATCACATTGGAACAACCGAAATAAAATGTTCAAACTTACCTACGTTCTGTATTTTAATTTTAAAAACCTATCTGTTACCAACCGTTCGTCTAAAATTGTGAGCCATGTGTTTGTGACTATTACAGCACCATCTATCACAAAGCGAAGAAAGTGGTCCAACTAAAACATTCATATTTCTTTACGTACTACACGAATATGTAATAGAAAATGGGGGTTCCTGTTTAAAAAACTTCAGTTGATATCCGTTTGACCTATGACAACGCCATCTAGCGCACAACCATATAGCCAGCTGGTTTCCCACTTCAAGCTAGACGAGTTTCGTTTTCTGTAGTTTTTTTCGTTTGACGCTTATTTCGTGAGATATTTGGCCAGGTCACTATCAATAGACCACCCTGTATATTACTGTACCTTAGTGTGACTCCACTACGCGCGATTGAAGACTTTAGTATAATAATCTGTCTTCAAATATCAGCTGATGTACGCTGAGTAACTCAAAGTCTAGGTTGGGGTCTAATGTATTAAGTATGTTATCTGTGGTTAAATGATGATGACGTTATCCTGGCTAAATTTTCCGGAGGTAAAATAGTCCCCCATTCGGATCTGCGGGCGAGAACTACTCAGGAGGCCGGCCGCTGTGACCGAATGGTTCTAGGCGCTTCAGTCCGGAACCGCGCTGCTGCTATGGTCGCAGGTTCGAATCCTGCCTCGGGCATGGATGTGTGTGATGTCCTTAGGATAGTTAGGTTTATGTAGTTTTGAGTCTAGGAGACTGATGACCTCAGATGTTAAGTCCCATAGTGCTTAGAGCCATTTGAACCTACTCAGGAGATCGTTGTTATCAGGCGAAACAAAACTGGCGTTCTACGGATCGGAGCGTGGAATCTCAGATCCCCTAATCGGGCAGGTAGGTTAGAAAATTTAAAAAGGGGATAGGTCAATGATAGTTATAGTGGGAACTGGTGAAGTTCCGTGGCAGGAGGAACAAGACTTCTGGCCAGGTGAATACAGGGTTATAAATACAAAGCCAAATAGGGGTAATGGAGGAACAGGTTTAATAGTGAATAAAAAATAGGAGCGCGGGTAAGCTACTGCGGACAACATAGAGGTTGAAGAAATGTATGAGAGGTAAAAGGAATTACTCATATAGTGAAGGGAGACGAAAATTTAATAGTCATGTGGGATTGGTATTTGATAGTAGGAAATGGAAAAGAAGGAACAGTAGTACGTGAATATGCAATGGGGGGTAAGGAATGAAAGAAGAAGCTGCCTTGTAGAAATTTGCACAGAGCACAACTTAATCGTAGCTTACATTTGGTTTAAGAATCATAAAAGAAAGCTGTATACGTGGAAGAGGCCTAGGTAAACTGGAAAGTTTCAGATACATTATATGATGGCAAGACAGAGATTTTTGAACCATGTTTTCAATTGTAAGACATTTCCAGGGGCAGACATGGACTCTGATCACAATCTATTACTTATGAACTGTAGATTAAAACTGAAGAAACTGCAAAAAGGCGGGAATTTAAGGAGATAGGACCTGGTTAAACTGAAGGAACCCGAGGCAGTAGAGAGTTTCAGAGACAGCATTATGGAACGATTGATAAGAACAGGGGAAAGAAATACAGTAGAAGAAGAGTGCATAGCTTTGAGAGATGAAATAGTGAAGGCGGCAGAGGATCAAGTTGGTAAAAACACGAGGCCTGGTTGAAATCCTTGGGTAACAGAAGAGATATTGAATGTAACTGATGAAAGGAGAAAATATAAAAATGCAGTTAATGAAGCAGTCAAAAAGGAATACAATCATCTCAAAAATGAGATCGACAGGAAGTGCAAAATGGCTAAGTAGGGATTGGTAGAAGACAAATGTAAGGATGTCGATATATATATCACTATGGATATGATAAATACTCCCTACAGGAAAATTAAAGAGACCTTTGGAGGAAAGAGAACTGCTTGTATGAATAACAAGAGCTCAGGCGGAGAAACAGTTCTAAGCAAAGAAGGGAAGGCAGAAATGCGGAAGGAGTATATAAAGAGTCTATACAAGGGCTATGAACTTGACGGCAATATTATGGAGATGGAAGAGTTCGTAGATGAAGAGGGAGATATGATACTGCGTGATGAGTTTGACAGATCACTGAAGTACCTATGTCGAAACAAGGTCCCGGTATTAGACAACATTCCGTTAGAGCAACTGATAGCCTTGGGAGAGCCAGCCATGACAAGACTCTACCATCTGGTGAGCAAGATGTATCGGATAGACAGAATACCCTCAGACTTCGAGAAGAATATAACTCCAATCTCAAACAAAGCAGGTGTTGATAGATGTGAAAATTACCGAACTATCAATTTAATAAGACACGGCTGCAAAATTAACACGTATTATTTACAGACGAATGGGAAAACTGGTAGAAGCCGACCTTGGGGAAGACCGTTTGGATTCCGTGGGAATGTTGGAAGACGTGAGGCAATACTGACCCAACGACTTATCTTAGAAGGTGGATTAAGGAAAGGGAAACCTATGTTTGTAGAATTTGTAGACTTGGAGAAATCTTTTGAGAATATTGACTGGAATCCTCTCATTCAAATTCTGAAGGTGACTGGGATAAAAAAAAAAAAAAACAGGAAGTAAAAGACTATTTTTAATTTGTACAGAAACCAGATGGCAGTTATCAGAGTCGAGAGGCATGAAAGGGAAGCGGTGATAGGGAAGGGAGTGAACAGGGTTGTAGCCAATTCCCGACGTTATTCAGTCTATATACTGAGCATGCAGTAACGGAAACAAAAGAAAAATTTCGAGTAGGAATGATAATCCGGAAAGCAGAAATAAAAATTTTGAAGTTTGACGATGTCATTGTGATTCTGTCAGAGACAGCAATGAATCTGGAAGAGAAGTTGAACGGAATGGACAGTGTATTTAAAGGAGGAAATGAGATGAACATCAACAAAATCAAAACGAGGTTAATCGAATGTAGTCGAATTACATCAGGTGATGCCGAGGGAATTAGATTAGGATTAGGAAATGAGACAATTAAAATAGTCGATGAGTTTTGCTATTTGGGGAGCAAAATAACTGATGATGGTTGAAGTAGAGAGGATATAAAAGTAGACTGGCAATGGCAAGGTAAGCGTTTCTGAAGAACAGAAATTTGTTAACATCATGTATAGATTTAAGGGTCAGGACAAACTGCTCAGGGCATCGGTGCCTAAGCTTACACACTACTTAATCTAACTTAAACTAACTTACGATAAGGACGACACACACACCCATGCCCGAGGGAGGACTCGATTCTCCGACGGGGAGGGGGGGGGGGGGAGGGAGAGTCGCGCGGACCGTAACTAACAAGGCGCCCTAGACCGCGCGGCTAACCTGCGCAGCCCGGAGGAGAGACTGAATAGAAATGGGGAGAAGAGGGATTTGTGGCACAAATTGACTAGAAGAAGGGATCGGGAGGTAGGACACGTTCTAAGGCATCAAGGGATCACTACCGTTGGAGGTAAAAATCGTAGAGGGACACCAGGAGATGAATACACTAACCAGATTCGGATGGATGTAGGTTTGCAGTAGGTACTTGGAGATGAAGGAGCTTGCACAGGACATGGTAGCATGGAGAGCTGAAACAAACCAGTGTCTGGACTGAAGACCAAAACAACAACATCTGAGTCATGATATAGGTTACGTTAAGTGTTACATATTAACCCATTATATAAAAGTTTCGAACCAACCTCAGTCTTTAAACTTAAAAGAGAGAGAAAGAGTGCACGGTGAAACCATAAAAATATCATAGTTGTCATGTCATTAAAGTCATTCCACCTATGTTATATAATCCTTCCGCTTTACTCTTTACATTTTATTTAGAAGACATAATCGAATGTTGTGACGGATTGCCGTCATCTGGTGGCGATTCATAGCAGTTCCCTATCGGATGTCAACAAGGACACAACCTGAAATCACTTTAAAAGCGTCTTACTTATTTTATTTATAACCACTGTGAATTGTTCACACAGCTATTCTCTTATTGTATGAGGAGGGATGGTACTGCGGAATTTCGTCTTTATATGGTATGTTTATTTTGAATTTGAGTGTGTTTTATGTTGATTTGACGTCAGAATTTGCCATAAACGTATCTTTACATACATTGTAATTAAGGTAAACATTCGACGAAATCGATTTGCCCTATATAAAGCTTTTCTACACAAATTATCTGAAGATGACGATGGCTATTCAGTTTCACTGAAACTAGTAATCATTGTGTATTTTCATGCGATATGGGCGGAAAAACTTCTTCAATAAGAAGAAAACCGTGATTAGATTCTGAGATTGTCTCCGATACAGTCGAGGCAATGTCAGGTAATCGTCATAATTGAAACAGATTGTAGATGGTGTTCTGGACAAGTGTGTGTCTTGGAAAAGATCCACAGTGGTTTAATAACGAAATTCGGAAAATGCTGAAGAAGCAATGCCGTGCGCTCTCCGGCCAAACTAGAAGGTACGAGCGACTACAGCCAAAGGTTCGTAACACACGTTCGTCTATGCAATGATCTATGCCTGAAGCAAACAGCGACATGTGGCGTGTGTGTTGGCTGACTGGGTGAAGGGCTCGACCTATCGCTGGGGTGTCTGTCATTTTTCATTTTAAGATTCTGAATTAATTGTACCGACTGTCATTGTTCCCTAGTAGAACCTCACCTGCAACAGATCCTCACCTGTAGCAACACCACAGACGCAGCCATCTTAGTTGCAACGAGCTTCGTAATTGCAAACATCAAGAGCAACTCGTGGATGGTTAACATATGGCGGATACGAAGGTAATGGACGTCAACACTTGCCACAAAATGGCTGTTACTGTTGCATGATGAACCTCGCGATGTGGGCAAGTTACCGAGTATAGACTGGAACGCCTACGGGTTCACTGCGTGGGGGTTCAGACAGTCTAGAGAAGACATTTTTAACATGTTTTCTGAAAACAGACTTGAGCAGTTAGTTCAGCAGACCACTCACAATGGAAATATCTTAGAACTTGTAGCTACAGACGACCCGGATCTTATCGGCAGCGTCAGTATAGAGACATGGATTAGTGATTATGATGTCTTTAATGCGACTATGGTTACGAAAGTTAATAAATCAATCAAGTAAGAAAGGAAAGTGTTTCTGCTAGAAACAGAAGATAATCAGTTGTTAGGATATCACTTAGACAATAAAGTGACATCTCGTGATTTCAGTACGATGGACGTAGATGAATTGTGGGCAAAGTTTAAATAGATTGCAGATCGTGATCTGGGCAACTATGTGCCTAGTGGGTGGATTAAGGACAGAAAAACCCAACATTGTTTAACAACGAAATTTGGAAAACGCTGACGAAACATAGGCTGTTTCACTCCCGGTTGAAAAGAGAACACGCAATGGTGAGAAAGTTTAGTTAAGATTCGTACGTCTCTGAAAAGATCTGTGCGTAAAACATACAATACTCATCAGAAGTTCTGGTCGAGAACCCGAAGAAGTTCTGGTCCTATGTAAAATCCGGTAGCGGGGTTAAGGCTTCCATATAGTCACTCGTTGTGGCAGTATAAGACAGCAAAAGAAAAGCAGAAGTTTAAAAATTTCGCATTTGAGATATCGTTGACGCAGGAGAATGGTACGAACATTTCGTTGTTTGACCATCGCTAACAGTCCTGTATGGGCAGTACAGCAGTAAGCATCCCTTGGTAGAGGAGTAGCTGAAAGAGTTCAAAGGAAACACGTCGCCAGGTCCAGAAAGAATCTCAGTTCGGCTTTAGAAAGAGTACTCTATGGTATTGGCAGGCCCCTTACACGTATTTGTCGCGAATCTCTCGCCCTGCGCAAATTCCGAAGCGACCGGAATCCGCACAGGTGACTACTATATTTAGGAAGCGTAAAAAAACGAACCCGCAAAGTTACACGTCAATATCCTTAACATGGTTTTCAGTTGAATTCTAGGGAATACTTCGATTTCCACTGTTATAAAGTTACAGATCAATATCCTTAACATCGGTTTGTTGCTGAATTCTAGGACATAATCCGATTTCCACTGTTATAAATTTTCTAGAGAGCAAAATCTTATGTCCACATATCAACACGGCTTTGGACAGCATGGTTCGTGTGAAACCCAGTTTGCCCTCTTCTCACTTGATATGCTGCGAACAATGGATGAAAAGCAATAGGCAGATTCCATATTTTTGGATTTCGGAAAAGCATTTGACATGGTTTACCCCTGCAATCTATTGACGAACATATTAAGTAAAAGAACCCATGTAATAGAGCCCTCTTACTGAACTACGTGACAGGTCCAGCAGGCGTGATATAATGTATCGCAGGACAGTATTCGCCATCTGTACAATGGTTGGATGCCAGAGTCAGCGGCTGCAATGCTGCCTGTGGGCGTTTCTGTGTAGGTCGGTAACTGGTACCTCAAAACCGCTTGTGCTACTGATATACAATTGAAATCAATTCATGTACTCAATATGCACTTTTGCAACAACAAATCCCGAGTGAATTGGAACCCTCTAAATAGTGACCTAATTTTTTCCCGGCAGTGTATAAACAAAGTTGAAATAAGGACCTCTGGTACAAGTGCTGCATTGAAATGAAGAGGTTGGCCACAACTGGTAAAGGCTAACTTAAAAATAAAAGAAAAAAATGTCGACAGGCTCAAACGATATCCCTGAACGCTCGGAACGATAACACGACTGACGCTACAGACCATGTGCAAACAACGTGTGTGGCGCCGCTGTGCTGTGCAGTGACCGCCAGAGATAAGCGCCGACGGTCGGTTTGCGCGACCGCCGTGTTCTGCCCGGTTGCCCGCCTCACCTCACCTAGCCGCAGCGCAGCGCAGCTCTGGACGTCGCGTGTTCGCCCTTAGTTTGCGTGCCCGGCCCGCCGCCCAGATGCAATCAGTATAATTGATTCCGAGCCACCAAGACGAATAAACGTCGATGTAAGCCGTATTGCTGCTACCGGCTCTGCCCACGAAAGGAGGTCTCCGCGTCGCGTTAATAAATTCATATATTCCCGACAGTTTCACCCTTACGACCTAGTGACCCGTGAGGGAGGCACTGAAAGGACAGGTTGTGATACGGAGCGACGGATAAAGCAGGGTTGAATGCCACGGAATAAAATGTATATCGCAGTTCAGTGTTTCCAAGTGAATCCACTGTGTGGGATGTAAATAAATTCCCGTTATCATTTCAAAAAATTATACTGAAAAGTAGTTAAGTTTTAATTTTAGCTGTATGTGGTGCCCCACTGGGAAAGCTTTAACTATACATGAGTAATCTGGATTCTTTACTGTACTATCTGTCAGACGGCAGCCATCAGTTTTTGGTCTGTTGTGACTTCGATGTAGATTTTATAAATCATATTCATAAGAAAAATAATGTGGAAACCTTATTTGGATCCTATAGTCTGATCTCAGTAATTAACGTTCCAACGTGGGTGGATGAAGATAATAGGATCCTAACTGACAACGTTTCTTTGACGAATGTTACAAATGCTACAAATTCTCTTTTTGATCATGATGCTCAGTTAGTTAGTATAAATAACATAGTGGCTTACAGTATGGACACTCCTCAGTGGAAATCAGTTACAATAATTAACGACTCCAGACCAACAATTTTACGCATGGTTTGCAGGAGATGACCTGGGATGTAATTTATAATGTACCAAACGCTAACATAAAATTTAATATATTCCATGGTAAATTCTTAGCATTATTTGAAAACAACTTTCCACATAAGCTAATCAGACAGAACACTAAAAAGCGCTGGGGGATTGAAGTATCTCGTGAAAGGAAAATGGAAATGTATCTTTTGGCAAGAACAAGTATGGATCCTGCAGTACTTGCACACTACAAGACCTACTGAAAATTATTATAAAATTTTATTTAAAAAATCAATTAAAATGCACATAATGTCATAAATCAGTACTTCCGACAACAGGCTTTTTGGCATGTAGGGAAACAATATTGTGCTGAATGGAAAGACGGCAAATGATGAATCACAGGTAACAGATGCATTTAATAATGATTTCTTAAATATACTAGAAAGCAGAGGGTCAAACACTTCAACAGCATAACCATATCAGTATTGTGAAAATGCAGCTCTCATAAAATTCAGTAAAATGAATGTGTCAGCTACTTCTCCTTATGAAATTAAGAGAATTATACTTTCTTTGAAACTTAAAGTCTTACCTGGTTTTGATGGTGTTTCGAATAGAGTTCCAAAGATTTGTTCACATATCAGAATCTTAATTTACTCGAAATATTCATCACTAAGTCAAGGCATTTTTCCAGAGGGACTAAAATATACCATTGTCAAGTCCCTCTTTATGACAGATGATAAAAGAAATGACGATAACTACCGACCTGTTTCACTGCTGACATCATTCTCCAAATTTTTTGAGATGGTGATGTATTCTAAAACAGAATCTCGCCTTAGCAACAATGTAGCCTTAGCAAGTCACAGTTTGTGTTCCAGAAGGGTTGCTCTACTGAAAAAGCCATTTACATATTCACTCACCAGATTTTACAGGCATTAACTGACAGAATAGCGTTGGTTCCTATTTTCTGTTACACCTCTACGGTATGTGATTGTTTGAATCACAGTATTCTCCTACATAGATTAAATTTTATGGGATTGATGACATAGCCAACAAATGAATAATATCTTATCTAACCAAAAGAATGCAGAATGCTGTACATAGTAATTCAAGAAATATAGTTCAGGGAAATAATTCTCGCTTTGGGGGAATCAAGTATGGAGTTCCTCAAGGTTTAATCTTCAGTCCACTTATGTTCCTCGTATATGTAAACGATCTTCCATCTAATATCCACCCATCAGAATTAGTTCTTTTTTAGATGACACAATTACTATAATCAATCGAAGCATACATGCAGAAACAGAAGAAACGTAAATAGACTTCTCAAAAGTAACATTGATTGGTTTTCTGCAAATG
Source organism: Schistocerca serialis cubense (assembly GCF_023864345.2). Taxonomy (NCBI): domain Eukaryota; kingdom Metazoa; phylum Arthropoda; class Insecta; order Orthoptera; family Acrididae; genus Schistocerca; species Schistocerca serialis. Next base: position 1,217,794,829 of record NC_064638.1, on the reverse strand, counting down.
GTCTCACCCTCAGGTTTAAAAAGACACAACGTATTCATTTCTCCACATCTAGGGATAATACACCAATGATAAGTGTAACATTCGGTGAGCAAACAATATATAGGGTCGAAGCCTCAAACTGTTTAGGGGACCATATTGATGAGAATTTAAAATGGAAAGAAACGCATTTCGGAACTCCTAAAACAAGTCAGTTCCTCAATACCTGCGCTTAGAATCATTGGAAATCTTGAGAATAGACAAATCAGCAAGTTAACATATTTTAGATACTTTCATTCAATATTGCCATATGGAATAATGTTCTGGGGAACTCACATTTAAGTCCTCATTACATAAAAACGTACTGTAAGAATAATATGTGGTGCTCACCCGCGATCATAATGTGGACATCTGTTTAAGGAGTTGGGCATTCTGACAACTGCTTCGCAGTATATTGATTCCCTCATGAAGTCTGTAGAAAATAATCCAATAAAGTTCAAATGGAACAATGAGGTATATAATTACTACACCAGCAGGAAAATGACATTAATTAACCCAGTTTAAGGCTGTCTGTAGCACAAAAGGGGTCCACAGTGCTGCAACAAAAGCATTTTGATCACTTCCGCAGTTAAATAAAATGGCTGACTCATAGTTATGTAAAATTTTAAAACAAACTGAGAAAGTTTCTCCTTGAACACTTCTTCTATTCAATAGAAGAATTTCTGTTACTGTAATGTGTAAAAGATGGTGTGTACGAATTACTGAATCAGACGTGTATACCGTTTTTCTTTTTGTAATAAAAAAAAAGTACTTAGATATTTTCAGAATGTAATCTTATTTACAAATTAATTTGCCATGTGAATTTAAAATGACTCTTATCACATCATTACGATCTATAGTGCAAAATGATCAATGGAACAAATTAACTAACTAACTTGTAAACTGCTGCAGATAGATCATCGTCGTTTGATGTAAAAAGTTTAGCAGCTCCCGAGTTTTTCTGTCATGCCGGATATACATGGTTTGCCCCATTCGTCGCTAACACAACATGAAGATGATGTTGGAGTTCTGCCCATGTAGGGGTCAGTACTGCAGTATCATGGCTTCACTGATTCGTGCACTAAGAGTAGCAATGTCACTGACTGGAGTTGTGCGAACATGATCCTTAAAGTAACCCTACGAAAAGGAGTTTAAGGGCATGACAACGGGAGAGGGCGGGTGCCATGCTATGAGACCCTCACGGCCCATCCACGCCTCAGAAAATGCCTCTGTTACTACAATCTGCATATTCAAACTCCATTGTGGTGCTGCATCATCAATCCAGAAAATGATGGATGGCGGCAACGCTGCTCGTTTTGGGTACAGGAGTGGTTCGAGCAAGACCAGGTGTAAATTTCCTCGTATGGTTTTCTTCGCGACGATAAACTTACCTATTACCGTACAGTGACACCAAATATTCAGTGTCGTGCTACCATGGTTGTGCTCACGTGTGTTGTATGGGTTTTTTGGTGCCCCAAATCCTTATGTTGTGAAGATCCACAAGGCCAGAAATATGGAACCTGAAAATAGGCACTCTTTCAGATAGTTGTGCTTTGTACGCGAAAAGGCGTAATCGCCTGTGTAGCACATTACGAACGGTTCATCCTGTTTCGAATGTTGAATGGGTAACTGAATTCTTGGGGCAGTGTAGAAATGCAAGTCTGCAGTGCGTCTACAGATGCTTGAGACAAAGTGGACGTCCACTTCGAGCAAGATGTTTGACATTAGCTTTCTTGTTAATGATTTAGCCCCACCTTACTATCCTTGTTTTAGCCGGTGGTGCTATCCTATACTGGAGTCGATAATACCCAGTATCTTTGTCACAGGTTTGTATTTTACATATCAAATGACACATAGCGCCTTCTCGTGATGTCTCACCATTTTCATGCACATCCAATGAAAATGGCAACAAATGACGTAGGAAGAAAACTTTCAGAGCAGCTAAACGTTATACAACAAACAACGATTCTCTGTCTTTAACAAGATTTCAAGTTCTAATTTTTTGAAATGATGGAGGGACTTACTGGACACCCAGCACATTATATGAACGTTATGACAGAATGCTGAACTTGGATTCTGATCATAGTTCTGTTAGTGCTGATCGTTGCATCTGACTGACCTTGAATATTTAAAAGCAACTAGCTGAACTACTCATTCAAGTGCGAGTGTTTAATTTGTATATTGAAATGCAATCGTATCACGCTTTACATTACGTCTGACTAAGAGTAAATATATTCCGTCTGACTAAGACTGAAATATGTAAGAGTTACGGAAAATAATTTTATTCACCATTATGTTCATCAGTAAGGAGCTCTAGAATTCACCAATGAAGAAGTCATGTTCACAGTATAATTATTTTACTGTTCTCTAAGAAAACGCATGAGTTGGTAATGACTGCATAGGAACCATTCATACTACCTGTTGTTGCAGTCTGTAGGAAACCATTTCTGGAAGATCGTAACACCACTGTGACGTTAGAGTACAATTTGCCACCTTCATGTGAACTTCATAGTACACTCCTGGAAATTGAAATAAGAACACCGTGAATTCATTGTCCCAGGAAGGGGAAACTTTATTGACACATTCCTGGGGTCAGATACATCACATGATCACACTGACAGAACCACAGGCACATAGACACAGGCAACAGAGAATGCACAATGTCGGCACTAGTACAGTGTATATCCACCTTTCGCAGCAATGCAGGCTGCTATTCTCCCATGGAGACGATCGTAGAGATGCTGGACGTAGTCCTGTGGAACGGCTTCCCATGCCATTTCCACCTGGCGCCTCAGTTGAACCAGCGTTCGTGCTGGACGTGCAGACCACGTGAGACGACGCTTCATCCAGTCCCAAACATGCTCAATGGGGGACAGATCCGGAGATCTTGCTGGCCAGGGTAGTTGACTTACACCTTCTAGAGCACGTTGGGTGGCACGGGATACATGCGGACGTGCATTGTCCTGTTGGAACAGCAAGTTCCCTTGCCGGTCTAGGAATGATAGAACGATCGGTTCGATGACGGTTTGGATGTACCGTGCACTATTCAGTGTCCCCTCGACGATCACCAGTGGTGTACGGCCAGTGTAGGAGATCGCTCCCCACACCATGATGCCGGGTGTTGGCCCTGTGTGCCTGGGTCGTATGCAGTCCTGATTGTGGCGCTCACCTGCACGGCGCCAAACACGCATACGACCATCATTGGCACCAAGGCAGAAGCGACTCTTATCGCTGAAGACGACACGTCTCCATTCGTCCCTCCATTCACGCCTGTCGCGACACCACTGGAGGCGGGCTGCACGATGTTGGGGCGTGAGCGGAAGACGGCCTAACGGTGTGCGGGACCGTAGCCCAGCTTCATGGAGACGGTTGCGAATGGTCCTCGCCGATACCCCAGGAGCAACAGTGTCCCTAATTTGCTGGGAAGTGGCGGTGCGGTCCCCTACGGCACTGCGTAGGATCCTACGGTCTTGGCGTGCATCCGTGCGTCGCTGCGGTCCGGTCCCAGGTCGACGGGCACGTGCACCTTCCGCCGACCACTGGCGACAACATCGATGTACTGTGGAGACCTCACGCCCCACGTGTTGAGCAATTCGGCGGTACGTCCACCCGGCCTCCCGCATGCCCACTATACGCCCTCGCTCAAAGTCCGTCAACTGCACATACGGCTCATGTCCACGCTGTCGCGGCATGCTACCAGTGTTAAAGACTGCGATGGAGCTCCGTATGCCACGGCAAACTGGCTGACACTGACGGCGGCGGTGCACAAATGCTGCGCAGCTAGCGCCATTCGACGGCCAACACCGCGGTTCCTGGTGTGTCCGCTGTGCCGTGCGTGTGATCATTGCTTGTACAGCCCTCTCGCAGTGTCCGGAGCAAGTATGGTGGGTCTGACACACCGGTGTCAATGTGTTCTTTTTTCCATTTCCAGGAGTGTAGAATGCTTACATCAGAATCGAAAACTGATAGAAAGATACGTCAGAGCAGAAAACAGAAAGACAGGTGACGCTGTGCTACATCCTGAACAAGTGACAGGGCAACATAGTAGCTTGGTCCTGACCAAGTGGTTTCGAAGATATTTTTCGTTTCAGTCTGAGTATTCTCCACGTTAAATATCTACATGTAGATTTCAGTAAATATTTCAATTATCGTGCCCAAGAGTAGTGATGCACAACAGTGATGATCTAATTTTGAGAAAGAACCTCAATTTTTACTTAACAATCAAGTAATTCAACTTTCGCTGCTCATATGACACAGAGATAAGCATCAGTGAGAACCTAGAGATATTAAATTCGGCCGAAGAAGGAAAACAAATGAATCTGTCAGAAGGATCGTAAATATAAAGCCACATTCACAGTAAATCTGACTGAAAAATAAATGATCAACTAGAATTAAGAAAGAAAGTGTCTCCAAAATTTCACACAGATCGTACAATTTCAAATGATAGGAATAACAATGAACTGATAGAGAGAATATTCTTCATTAGCCATTACCTGCAGCTTTCAAAAGAAAATAGTTAAATGTGAAGCCTTAAAATGCTATGTACTAAAAAGAAATATCTTCGCAGTAGTTACAGAATTATGAAATATCTGTACACATATCATGTTCTTTGGCATATAAAATCTGCAGACAATATGAACAGATGTATTTTCCACTTTGTAGTTAAACACATGCAGAAACATGGACTGAGAAAGAGAATCAAAGCTCTCTTTTACGAAATATGTAGTACAATGTATAACCTTGTTGTGTGTAATCACAGACCTTTGTTGTGTTTTACGATGAAAATGTAAAACAGTTTTGAACTATGTGATCACAACGTGTTGTTATATTTCAGAACACAAATACAAAAGTGGCCATCAAATCAATCCTAACAGCTGACAGTGGGCTCAGGTCCGGAACAGTACAGATACAATAAAATCATTCCTAAAAACCTTGTGGCTGGCTGCAGTGTTTCCTATAGTGTAAGTTAAGAAAACAGTGGCAATGTTCTCTAACCATAATGGACAAAATAATGTAAATAGGTGTTTTCTTAATCTAAAAACATGTTCCAGGGTAAAACCAGGTCATGAATGTACGAACAAATATTCTAATGATATTTAACGGCGCTGAAATCAAGAAAACTTCATCAAAACTGTATTTAGTCGTCTATCTGTTCCACTGTTACTCAACTACACCCAAATAATAAGTAAATGAAATAAAATGGAGCAAAAGTATTGGTAAGAACTAGTTACAACTGAAATACATTTTTAAGTTGAAGCAATTAGAAGAAAAACACAAATTTCCGTCTTCAAGGCATCGAAAATTGTTAAGACATTAACGAAACAAAATTAATTTGCAAATATCCCATGTTCCATGATACAATGCATTCTTCTGTTGCAAGCTACAAAATTGTGCAGAGCAGATGAAGTGTGGCCTTAGCGTGCTCACATTGACAATTAATTCTATAATATTAATTCTGTAATATATTGTACTTCAATGTGTAGAACTCGAAGTACAAAGAATACAGCCTCGTGTCTCAGAACAAGAAGAATTGTAGAAAATGACAGAAACTGCTTATTACAATGATTCTAAACTCCGTCATTGGACTGAAGTACCAAGCATAAAGCTTCACACGTTCCACACTACCCTCTAGATAAAATGCTCCCGCTACTAAGATCTTTGACTTATAATAATTGATAGCGAAAAGAAACTTTACTAAATAATTTCCTAAGTTGAAACAAGGTCTTGGGAGTAGACGATATTCTGTCAGAACTACTGACACCCTTGGGAGAAACAGCCATGACAAACTTCTTCAACTTCGTGTGAAAAATGTATAAGACAATCGACATACACTCTTGTTTGAAGAAGGAAACGTGTAATAATCCTAATTCCAAATGAACCAGGTGCTGTCAAATATGAGAGTTAACGAGCTGTCAGTTTAATAAGTCATGGTTGAAAAATACTATCACGAATTTGTAACAGAAGAATGGAAAAACTGGCAGAAGCAGACCTCGGGGAAGAATAGTTAGGATTCCACAGAAATTTAGAAGCATGCAAGACCTTAGTGACCCAACGACATCTCTTGAAAATCGGTTAAGGCAAGGCAAACCTATGTTTATAGCATTCGAGATCTTACGCAAAGCTTTTGACAGTGATGACTGGGGTACTTTTTTTCAAATCTTGATGGTAGCAGGCTGAAATTCATTGAGCCAAAGGCTAATTACAGCTTGTATAGAAACCAAATGCCAATTATAAGAGTCGAGAGGCGTGAAAACGAAGCAGTGATTGAGAAGGTGCGGCGACGCGGTTCCTGCCGTCCCTTTTCGACGAACTTGCACCTACCTGTGAACATTGCCTCAGCATATCATCAGTAGGGAAGCCGAGTGAAACCTACTGTACTTCGACGTGAACCAGGCTGCAATTAAAGTCACTAATCTACGTTTCGGGAGAAAGTTTTCACACAAAATGGAAGGTTGGAAATTTTGTCCCCAATTAATATATTCTGAACCTTAGGTGAACAAGTATCACTGCCAAGCCCGTGCTAGCCTTAACACAGTCACACACAATCCCTTTCACTCACGTTAGCAAGTTTATGGTGTTGCATTTCCCGAAAACGTAAGTCTGTCGATACCAAATGCAGTCACAGTTTTTAGCCACCGACCTGCTCAATACGCCACGCGGAAAATATGTGACTTTTCTCATCACAAAATTCACTTAAAAAATCCGAAATTTCTACACACTCATCGGAATTATTATGCCGTCACTTTATAGCACTTTTGATGTATGTAACACTGCTAGATCCGGCAACTTTTCGTTTCCATCGCAACTACTACTACACACGTCCGAACTGTTTCATGGCTAGGCTCCGACTCCTCTCTAGAATACTCTAAGTCTTCTCTACCAGCAGAGAAAGAAGCGCGAAGAATATTGCTTTACCATTGGTCAGTTTACTCAACGGCCAATAGCAAAAAAACATTTTCCCGCGTCAATCCGCGCTTATCATCAATAACCAATCGTAAAATAGTAAACCTAACGACTGCACTTTTTACCGACGTAATTATCTAATATGCTAAAGTTTTGCTTATGCATAAAGTTATTTACTATTGTTATTTATACGTGAATTAACTGTCCCTTTACCGTAAACTTACTTTACAAATGTATTCTACAAAAATCCCCTTTGTCCATATCTATACATCTTCGAAATGTTACCACACTACATCCAACTACACAACTCGTTAAAGAATTATCTTTATGTTAACCTTAAACCACACTCACGCATCATTCATATTGCTAAAACACATTTATAACATTATACATGCACAAAAAGACATAATAACACTTTATGAAAATACTAGAACAGTTTATGAAAAACATTCTATTACTTTAGTGCACTCTAGTGGGCACAATCGAAACTAAAATCAAAGTCCCCCTATCCAATATTGTCCTCTATCGGCTGATACATAAACTACGTGCGCGTCCAGTCTGTCACTACCCAGCTCTGAGACACGTCACCCACTTAACCGCCTCCAAGGCAGGATCGTTATACAGCGCTACACCTCAAAGGGAATGAGACAGGCTTGTAGCTTATCGCTGATGTTGTTCAGTCTGTACGTTGATCAATCGGTAAAGGATACCAAAGAAAAATTAGGAGTAGGAATTAGAGTTCAGAAAGAAGAAATAAAAACTTTGGGGTTTGTCATTGACATTGTAATTCCCTCGGAGGCAAAAAAGGACTTGGGAGACCAGTTGAAGGAAAGGGACACATTCTTGAAAGGAAGAAATGACCAAAACAAGTACAATGAAATGTCGAATTAAATCAGGTGATGCTGAGGGAATCAGATTAGAAAATGAGACATTTAAAGTAGTAGATGAGTCTTACTATTTCGGCAGCAACATCACTGATGATATCGAAGTGTAGAGGATATAAAATATAGAGTAAAATGGCCAGAAAAGGGTTTCTGAAGAAGAATGTTAACATCTAATATAGATTTAAATGTCTGAAAGTTTATTGTGAAAGTATTTGTATGGACTGCAGCAATGAATGGACGTGAAACATGGACGATAACGGTTTGGACCAGATGAAAATGGTATCTTTTGAAATGTGGTGAACGGAAGAATGGTGAAGATTAAATCGGTGCTTCATATAACTAATGAGGAGTTACTAAGTATAACAGCAGAGAAAAGAAATTCGTGTCGGAACCTATCTAGAAGATGGAACTGTTTGACAGGACACATTCTGAGATTTCAGGAGATCACAAATTTAGTACTGTCGGGGTAAAAATCTTAGAGGGAAGCAGAGATATGTATACAATAAGCAGATTGAGAAGGATATAGGTTGCAGTACTTATTTGTGAATGAAGAGTCTTGGATAGGATAGAGTAGCATGGAGAGCTGCGTCAAACCTGTCTTCCGATTGAAGACCACAGCAATAACAACAACATCAACACTGTTCATCACGGTACAAGATGTTACTGTTTCTCACGTCGCTTTCATCTGAAAAGATATACGGATCTCAGCGTTTACTACCTCGTGTTGACAGCACTGGTCGAGTTGGAATTTTCTCCTTGTCCTAATTTTGACGCTGTAGAGTTTGTAGATGACTGTTAGTAGATGATAATGGAGGAAAATCCGAAATGCTAGTTTTTGAAGTGCTTACATTACGCTATTTCATCTTTAATTCCGTATAATTATATTCCGACAACATCTAGTCTTTTCTTCTCCAGCTGGTTAATATAAGGCCCACATTTCACACTCAAACTATATAGTGTGTCCCAGAAGGACTCGTCAGTAATCAGATATTTCACAGGGGCGCTCACTTCATACAAAAAGAAAGCTTTATGTGGACATATGCCCTATTGAGAATTGTTTCCGAAATATAAAATGTTCAAATGTGTGTGAAATTTTATTGGATTGAACTGCTAAGGTCATCAGTCCCTAAGCGTTCACACTACTTAACCTAAATTATCCTAAGGACAAACACACACACCCATGCCCGAGGGAGGACTCGAACCTCCGCCGGAACCAGCGGCACAGTCCATGACTGCAACGCCTTAGACCGCTCGGCTAATCCCACGCGGCTCCTAAATATAGTTTAATGGTGTAGTTTACTTATTCAGGCAACACACTGTGACTTTCTGAACGCATCAGTGTTCAATGAACAAGTGTATGGCGAACATTGCATGCGGAAAACTTTTACCCATTTCCAATCCTCACGATATCGACAATTCCCCACAATTTCTATTTTGTCATTGGGGAAATGACAATCGTCATTTGCCTCCATTAATACTATTCACTGCGGAAACCACGTTTACAAGTAATGACATCAACAACACAGAATAATCATTGATGGTCGCAGGAAGATGAAGACGTTACAGTTGAAACCAACATCAGAGTTCGTTTTTCGACCTATATTTGGTGCGTCATCATCAGTAACATCTTCAAGGGGCCAATCATTTTAGAAGAGCGAATGACAGGACAGAATTATTTGCATTATTTGGAAAATTCGTTTGCTGAATACCTAGAGAACGTCCGCTTGGCCACATGGACTGCAATGTATTTTCAGCTTGACGGGGCCGCTCCACATATAACCATACATGTGAGGGAACATCTCAACTAGACTCCCCTATTCGCCGTACTGGCCGTCGTAGTACAACTCGGAGGTCATCCGGATCGCCAGATCGTACCCCAATTGATTTTTGTTTATGAGGTTGGATGAAATCTGTGGTGTACAAACGAAAGGTAAATACGGGAGATGAGCTGCTTGGTCACATCTTGGTCACACCTGGGCCTATTAGAGAACCTATAGAGGCATGTTCGCAGAAGAATGCGCAAATCATATGCAGCAGAAAGTGGGAAACCGAACTTTTGTTGCGGCCTGTACAACAGCTGTAATGTGACGTGTGCTATGATTAGAGATAAATGTGTCAAATGTACAATATGTGATCAAAAGTAAACGGACACCCCCTAAAACATACGTTTCTAATATTAGGCGCATTGCGCTGCCACCTACTACCAGAACTCCAGGTCAGCGACCTCAGTAGTCATTAGACATCGTGAGAGAGCAGAATGGGGCGCTCCGCGGAACTCACGGACTTCGAACGTGGTCAGGTGATGGAGTGTCACTTGTGTCATACGTCTGTACGCGAGATTTCCACATTCCTTAACATGCCTAGATCCGATGTGATAGTGAAGGTGAAACATGAAGGGACACGTACAGCTCAAAAGCGTACCGGCTGACCTCATCTCTTGACTGACAGAGACCGCCGACAGTTGAAGAGGGTCGTAATGTGTAATAGGCAGACATCTATCCAGATCATCACACAGGAATTCCAAACAGCTTGAAGATCCACTGCAACTACTACGACAGGCGGTGGGTGAGAAAACTAGGATTTCATGGTTGAGAGGCTGCTCAAAGCCACACACACACACACACACACACAGGTAAATGCCAAATGACGCCTCGCTTGCAGTAAGGAGCGTACACATTGGACGAATGAATATCGGAAAAACGTTGTGTGGAGTGACGAATAACGGTACACAATGTGGCGATCCGATGACAGAGTGTGGGTATGGCGAATGCCCGGTTAACGACATCTACCAGCGTGTGTAATGCCAACAGTAAAATTCGGAGGCGGTGGTGTAACAGTGTGGTCGTGTTTTTCATAGAGGGGGCTAGCACCGCTTGCTTTTTTGTGTGGCACTATCAAAGCACAGGCGTACATTGATGTTTTAACCATCTCCTTCCTTCCTACTGTTTAAGAGCAATTCGGGGATGGCGACTGCATCTTTCAACACGAACGAGCACCTGTTCATAATGCACGGCCTGTGGCGGAGTGGCTACACAGTAACATCCCTGTAATTGACTGGCCTGTACAGAGTCCTGACTTGAATACTACAGAACACCTTTAGGATGTTTAGGAACGCCGACTTCGTGCCAGGCTTCACCCACCGAGATCGATACCTTTCCTCAGTGGAGCACTCCGCAAGAATTGGCTGCCATTGCCCAAGAAACCTTCCAGAACGTTCAGCATGTCTGCAAGAGTGGAAGCTGTCATCAAGGCCAAGGATGGGCCAGCGCCATACTGAATTCCACTATTACCGCTGGGGGCCGCCACGAACTTGTAAGTCATTTTCAGCCAGGCGTCTGCATACTTTCCGTCACGTAGTGTATGTATTTTTCAATTGCTGCTTTGTAAAACGCAATTTGTAGTATTTACTAACTGTTGCGCATGCATAAACTTGACAACGTATTGTATAATAAAGAAAATAAGTAACAGTGTACATTCATCTACATTTACATCTACGTGATTACTCTGCTATTCACTATAAAGTGCCTGGCAGAGGGTTCAATGAACCACCTTCAAAATGGCTCTGAACCGTTCCACTCTCGAATGGCGCGCGGGAAAAACGAACTCTTAAATTTTTCTGTGTGAGCCCTGATTTCTCTTACTTTATCGTTATGATCATTTCTCCCTATGTAGGTGGGTGGCAACAGAATTTTTTCGCAATCGGAGGACAAAACTGGTGACTGAAATTTCGTGAGAAGAGCCAGTCTTCTATTTCGCGATATTACAAAACGAGCTGCCCTTATTTGTACTTTTTCAACTCAACTGTCAGTCCCACGTAACGCGGGTCTCACACAGCACAGCAATATTCCAGAATATGGCGGATAAGCGTGGTGTTAGCAGTCTCTTTAGAAGACCTGTTGCACCTTCTGAGTGTTCTGCCAATGAATCGCAGTCTTTGGTTTGCTCTACCCACAATATTATCTATATGGTCGTTCAAATTTCGGTTATTTGTAATTGTAATCCCTAAGTATTTAGCTGAATTTAGAGCCTTCAGATTTCTGTGTCTTATTGTGTAATCGATATTCAGCTGATTTCTTTTAGTACTCATGTGAATAACTTCACGCTTCTCTTTATTCAGGGTCAATTGCCAGTTTTCGTACCACACAGATATCTTATCTAAATCATTTTGCTAGTCGTTGTGATCAACTGATGACAGCATCATCTGCAAACAATCTAACACGGCTACTCAGATTGTCTCCTATGTCGTTAATACAGACCAGGAACAATAGAGGGCCTATAACACTACCTCGGGGAACGCCGGATATCACTTCTGTTTTACTCGATGAACGGCCGTCTACTACTACGAACTGTGACCTTTCTGACAGGAAATCACGAATCCAGTCGCACAACTGAGGCGATAGTCCGTAGGCTCACCGTTTGGTTAGAAGGCGCTTGTGAGGAACGATGTCGAAAGCCTTCTGGGAATCTAAAACTATGGAATCCATCTAACACCCCCTGCCGATAGCACTCATTACTTCGTGAGCATAAAGAGCTTGTTGTGTTTCACAAGAACGATATTTTCTGAATCCGTGCTCACTATGTGTCAATAAATCGTTTTCTTCGTGGTACTTCATAATGTTCGAATACAGTAAATGTTCCAAAACCGTACTGAAAATCGACGTCAGTGATATAGGCCTGTAATTCAGCAGCCGGCCGAAGTGGCCGTGCGGTTAAAGGCGCTGCAGTCTGGAACCGCAAGACCGCTACGGTCGCAGGTTCGAATCCTGCCTTGGGCATGGATGTTTGTGATGTCCTTAGGTTAGTTAGGTTTAACTAGTTCTAAGTTCTAGGGGGCTAACGGCCTCAGCAGTTGAGTCCCATAGTGCTCAGAGCCATTTGAACCATTTTTGTAATTCAGCGGATTACTCCTACTTCCCTTTCTGGCTATTGGTGTGACTTGAGCAATTTTCCAGTATTTAGGTACGGATATTTCTGTGAGCGAGTGGTTGTATATAACTGCTAAATATAGAGCTATTTTATCAGCATACTCTGAGAGGAATGTGACTGGTAAACAATATGGACCGGAGGCCTCGCCTTTATTAAGTGATTTAAGCTGCTTTGTTACACCGAGGGTATCTACTTCTACGTTTCTTGTCTTAGCAGTTGTTCTTGTTTGGAATTCAGGAATACTTACCTCGTCTTCTTTGGTGAAGGAGTTTCGGAATACCGTGTTTAATAACTCTGCTTTAGTGGCACTGTCATCAGTGACATCACTGTTGTTATCGCGCCGTGAGGGTATTGATTGCGTCTTCTCACTGGTGCGCTTCATGTATGACCAGAATCTTTTTGGGTTTTCTGCCAGATTTCGAGACAGAATTTCGTTGTGGAAATAATTAAAAGAATCTCGCATTGAAGTACTTGCTATATTTCGAACTTCTGTAAGACTTTGCCAACCTGGGGAATTTTGCGTTCTATTAAATTTGGCATGCTTTACTCGTTTCTTCTGCAACAACGATCTGATCCGTTTTGTGTACCATGGGGGATCAGTACCATCACTTATTAATTTATGTGATAGACGGGGTGGTCCATTGATCGTGACCGGGCCAAATGTCTCACGAAATAAGAGTCAAACGAAAAAACCTACAAAGAACGAAACTTGACTAGCTTGAAGGGCGAAACCAGATTGCGCTATGGTGTCCCGCTAGATAGCGCTGCCATAGGTCAAACGCATATCAACTGCGTTTTTCTAAATAGGTATAGTACGTAAAGAAATATGAATGTTTTAGTTGGGCCACTTATTTCGCTTTGTGATAGATGGCGCTCTAATAGTCACAAACGTAAAAGTAAGTTGTATCACGTAACATTCTGCAGTGCGGACGGTATTTGCTTCGTGATACATTACCCGTGTTAAAATGGACCGTTCACCAATTGCGGAAAGATCGTTATCGTGTTGACGTATGGCTATTGTGATCAAAATGCCCAACGGGCGTGTGCTGAGTACGCTGCTCGGTATCCTGGACGACGTCATCCAAGTGTCTGGACCGTTCGCCGGATAGTTACGTTATTTAAGGAAACAGGAAGCGTTCGGCCACATGTGAAACGTCAACCACGACCTGCAACAAATGATGATGCCCAAGTAGGTGTTTTAACTGCTGTCGCGGCTAATCCGCACATCAGTATCAGAGAAATTGCGCGAAAATCGGGAATCTGAAAAACATCGGTGTTCAGAATGCTACATCAACATCGATTACACCCGTACCATATTTCTATGCACCAGGAATTGCATGGCTACGACTTTGAAAGGCATGTACACTTCTGCCACTGGGCACAAGAGAAATTACGGGACGTTGACAGATTTTTTGCACGCGTTCTCTTTAGCGACGAAGCGTCATTCTCCAACAGCGGTAACGTAAACCGGCATAATATGCACTACTGGGCAACGGAAAATCCACGATGACTGCGACAAGTGGAACATCAGTGACTTTGGCGGGTTAATGTATGGTGCGGCGTTATGGGAGGAAGGATAATTGACCCCCATTTTATCGGTGGCAATCTAAGTGGTGCAATGTGTGCTGATTTCCTACGTAATGTTCTACCGATGTTACTACAAGATGTTTCACTGCATGACAGGATGGCGATGTACTTCCAACATGATGTATGTCCGGCACATAGCTCGCGTGCCGTTGAAGCGGTATTTAATAGCGTATTTCACGACAGGTGGATTGGTCGTCGAAGCACCATACCGTGGCCCGCATATTCACAGGGTCTGACGGCCCCGGATTTCTTTCTGTGGGGAAATTCGAAGGATATTTGCTATCGTGATCCACCGACAACGTCTGACAACATGCGTCAGTGCATTGTCAATGCGTGTGCGAACATTACGGAAGGCGAACTACCCTCTGTTGAGAGGAATGTCGTTACATGTATTGCCAAATGCATTGAGATTGACGGACATCATTTTGAGCATTCATTGCATTAACGTGGTATTTACAGGTAATCACTCTCTGACAGCATACGTTCTCAGAAATGATAAGTTCACAAAGGTACATGTACCACATTGGAACAACCGAAATAAAATGCTCAAACGTACCTACGGGGTTCTGTATTTTAATTTTAAAAAACCTACCTATTACCAAATGTTCGTCTAAAATTGTGAGCCATATGTTTGTGACTATTACAGCGCCATCTATCACAAAGCGAAAAAATTGGTCCAACTAAAACATTCATATTTGTTTACGTACTACACGAATATGTAATAAAAAATCAGGGCTCCTATTTAAAAAAACACGAAGTTGAAATTCGTTTGACTTATGGCAGCGCCATCTAGCAGGCCAACCACAGCGCCATCTGGTTTCCCCCTTCAAGCTAGACAGGTTTCGTTGTTTGCAGTTTTTTCGTTTGACGCTTATTTCGTGAGATATCTGGCCCGGTCACGATCAATGGACCACCCTGTATATCTCTCAACTGCTGTCGATACTATCTCTTTAAAAACATTCTACATCTTTTCTACACTTACATGATCAGATCGGAAGGAGTGAAGACTGTCTCTTGAAAAGGCTTGAAGAGTATTTTTATCAGGTTTTTAAATTGGTATACTTTGCGTTTCTTTTCGATGGCTGTAGGTGTTACGGTATTCAGCCTAGCAGCAACTGCCTTGTGGTCGCTAATCCCTGTATTCGTCATAATACTCACTATTTGTCCAGGATTATTTGTTGCTAAGAGGTCAAATATGCTTTCGCAACCATTTACGTTTCGAGTGGGCTCATGAACTAATTGTTCAAAATAAATTTCTGTGAAAGCATTCAGTACAATATCGGATGACGTTTTATGCCTGCCGCCGGCTTTAAACATAATTTTTCCATCGTGTCGAGGGTAGATTAAAGTCACAACCTACTATAATTGTATGAGCTGGGTACTTGTTTGAAATGAGACTCAAGTTTTCTTTGAACTGTTCAGCAACTATATCTTCTGAGTCGGGGGTCGGTAAAGTGATCCAATTAGTAGTTTAGTCCGATTATCAGGTATAGCCTCTACACATACTACTACACACGAACTATCTACTTCAATTTCGATATAAGGCAAACTACCTCTGATAGCAATAAATACTCTACCACCAACTGTATTTAATCTATTCTTTCTGAGCACTGTTAGATCATTTGAAAATTTCGGCTGAACTTATTAAATATGCTCTTCAAATTCCTATCATAAGCCCGAATACTGACCATTCCTATGTAACACTCTGAATGTGTTGACTGGGAAATTTGGACATAATATTGACTTGTCGGGGAAGAAAAAACTACATTTAGCTGGAATACAGTGTGCGTTTGAACTATGGCAGCGCTATCTAGCGGGACACCATAGCGCAATCTGATTTCGCCCTTCAAACTAGTCAAGTTTCGTTCTGTGAACTATAGCTGCAAATAGGTCACAGTCACTATCACATAACGCAATATGTGATTATTTCGCAAACTAGTATTCAGTTACTTCCTACTTGCCTTCAGATGAAGCTTCCAGAGGATCACATAGCTATTCTCAAAACAGGATGCTGGTCTTGGAAGCAGTTTCACAGTAAAAACAAATCGCAAAACCCTTAACTGAAGCACTTTATATGTATTTCTCGTGTAAACTGTGTTGAAATTAGAACTTTTGTAGTAAGCGAAGTGCCTCAGGCAAAACTGGTGCATAAACGCATACCTCATCTTCATATGAACGGGAAAGTGCTGGAAAACCAATCAGGGAAAACAAAAACTAAAAACAGCAAACATGTAAAACTTCAATCAAAATTGGAAGATTTACGCGTAGACTGTATCAGAACAGTACTACACAGATCATCTCGTCTTACTGTAGTGACTGTCATGTTGAAGAGTTTATCGTTCACTATATCTTAAAACCAAGATCTGTAAAGTTCTGAGAAGAACTTTCTCCAGCTATGCTAAATGTATACACCACTGGTGGCGGATGAAGACAGAGCCTCTAAAGCGATACTATGCTCATGCGCCTCACAGATTAACTTGCGTGGAACGTCGCGGTTCGTAATTTTCCCTGTTTGCTCTACGCACGCGCTGCAAAGCCTGTGTACTCAACATGTGGATGAACGAAAGCGCTTACAAATCCTCGCTTACAGAGAAAATTATCCAACCTTATAAAACGGTGTGCAAAGTTAACGCCTAGTCCTCCGGCCTTTCATACGCGACCGTAGAGCAAATATGGGCGCTTACAAAGCTACCGCATTTCAGCAAACGCCGTTTGCGTCGCTGTGGGTTTACTAGATACATCGAATGCAGGTAGTGTTGCGATATACGTGGCTCACATTCCATTTTCACTAGATCAAACGGAGGTAGATATGTGAGATATGTGATGTTTCCATGCTCTGATTCGAATAACTGTTGCTACATGGTGGAATTTATTTTTTAGGAAAAAGAGAGTGTGACATAAACTGTGAAATTACTTGAAAAGCAACAGTCAGCACATTCCACATATTTAACTGAAGCACAGCCTGCCGAAAATATGTTTCCTTGCAACTTCACTTAGCCCGGCAACAACATCGTAAAACTGATCCCCAAGCAACAACAGTTCGTTGCAGTCTGACGAGTACAGGGCGTGCATATGAGCTTAGATTTTAACACGACACATAAAGTCAAAATGAGTTCCGCCATGCGCTGTTCCCTTCTGCACACATAAACGCACGAATTATTCACGAAACTCCTTTGTTGGCAATATTAACAAACGAAATAATTAAGTAAATGAATATATGGATAGTGATAATTATAAGAAGAACTTTAATAAAATATCTCGTAGGATAATAATGTGGGCTACAACAGGCTATCCCTCCTTGTAGCTTTATTCAGATAATGGCACACAAGAATGGTAATCTCACACAGATTATTATCTCATCACGATTAAATAAAAATATTGCAGAACGTTAAGTTTGTAACTAAGCGGAGCATTTCGCAGTCAGCAGCAAGCGAGGTCTAATTGTAATGGAAGAGCAACCTAATCACAAAAATGTTTACAGCGATAACCAGAAAGCTGAACATCTGCATACAAGTCTGAAATTTTATAGCAGTCGAAATCTTTCAGTCATAGTTTAAGAGCTAGTCTTAAAAACCAGAGTTTAATTGCAGTAAAATCAATATTTAAAATAGAACTTCAGAGTTATTGAGAAAGCTGACGAGCATATGTCATAATCTTAAAAATATAATATTTAAGAACGATAACTTTCCTCCGATAACGAACTTTGATGGTTTCGGTTTGCGATCCTAGATAGTCTTGCCCAAATCTTGCAGTTATTAAAAGTCTACTTGGTTCTGTTACACATGCTGAGTAGTTACGTTATAATCTTGGTTGAACAACCAATCGTCTTCCCTGTGTACATATTGTACGGAAAAGAATTGAGTGTTCCCATTTTTGAAAGCCGTAGTTTCCCCCATTGCGAGATGGAACTGTGATAATTGGCTCAAATGGCTCAAAGGTGCCCACAAACTTTCTCTGCAATGCTACAAAAGCGTTCTGCCTTGCGACGTCATTCTAGGGTTCGGCAATGCTTCAAACTGGAAAACAACAAAGAAGCAAACGAAAGCAGCCTTAGATGTTCATGTGAATGCACAGTCGGTTAAGGATGTCGCATTGGTACCAAATAATTCTGTACAACACCTCCGTGAACGTGTACGTGTCACGCTATAGGAAAGTCGTCACACCCACCTTATCCTCATTTCATCCCTTCTTTTGACACCTTAGGCAGTGGAGGTCAGAACCGCGTTTCCCAGCATTGAAATCAGGCGGCCATAAGGGGTGACCAAGGGAAACGTTTCTTCACATCGCTGGTCAGAATCGACACGGACCTGGCCTTAGCGGATGTCATAAAGGACGTCGACGAAACTGCTCCTTTCCTTGGGGCGTTCATTTACACACATTTTGCACACTTAAGACGAAAGTTCAAAGTGTGATGTGAAAGAGAATGATCATCTTGACAACCTTTGATGTTCCTGACAACTCCCGGACGAGTCATCCCTTCTCTAAGAACATCTTGATGCTGCAACCTCAGTGAGCGTCGTCTGACAGGTTTGGGTCGTAATGCAAT
Organism: Schistocerca serialis cubense; assembly: GCF_023864345.2. Lineage (NCBI taxonomy): Eukaryota > Metazoa > Arthropoda > Insecta > Orthoptera > Acrididae > Schistocerca > Schistocerca serialis. The sequence continues at coordinate 1,217,775,968 of NC_064638.1, read as the reverse complement.
CGCAACTCTTCCCCTGATCTGTAGGGCGGACTTTTCAAAATTTTTCCGACGAAATCTGAACGTGTTATGAAGCAGCAAAGGGTATTTATGCTTTTTCAGCCCCTTTGTTTCGCCCTTCTCAGCAGTTTGATTTATACCACAGTTAGCGATAACCTAAGAGTTTACCTGAAACTGTTCAATAGTACACTATTGGCCATTAAAATTGCTACACCAAGAAGAAATACAGATGATAAATAGGTATTCATTGGACAAATACATTATACTAGAACTGACTTGTGATTACATTTTCACGCAATTTTGGAGCATAGATCCTGAGAAATCAGTACCCAGAACAACCACCTCTGGTCGTAATAACGGCCTTGATACGCCTGGGCATTGAGTCAAACAGAGCTTGGATGGCGTGTACGGGTACAGCTGCCCGTGCAGCTTCAACACTGACTTCCGGAAGGCGTTTTGATACAGTTCCGCACTGTCGCCTGATAAACAAAGTAAGAGCCTACGGAATATCAGACCAGCTGTGTGGCTGGATTGAAGAGTTGTTAGCAAACGGAACACAGCATGTTGTTCTCAGTGGACAGACGTCTACAGACGTTAAAGTAACATCTGGCGTGCCACAGGGGAGTGTTATGGAACCATTGCTTTTCACAATATATATAAATGACCTAGTAGATAGTGTCGGAAGTCCCATGCGGCTTTTCGCGGATGATGCTGTAGTATACAGAGAAGTTGCAGCATTAGAAAATTGTAGCGAAATGCAGGAAGATCTGCAGCGGATAGGCACTTGGTGCAGGGAGTGGCAACTGACCCTTAATATAGACAAATGTAATGTATTGCGAATACATAGAAAGAAGGATCCTTTATTGTATGATTATATGATAGCGGAACAAACACTGGTAGCAGTTACTTCTGTAAAATATCTGGGAGTATGCGTGCGGAACGATTTCAAGTGGAATGATCATATAAAATTAATTATTGGCAAGGCGGGTACCAGGTTGAGATTCATTGGGAGAGTCCTTAGAAAATGTAGTCCATCAACAAAGGAGGTGGCTTACAAAACACTCGTTCGACCTATACTTGAGTATTGCTCATCAGTGTGGGATCCGTACCAGATCGGGTTGACGGAGGAGATAGAGAAGATCCAAAGAAGAGCGGCGCGTTTCGTCACAGGGTTATTTGGTAACCGTGATAACGTGATGTTTAACAAACTCAAGTGGCAGACTCTGCAAGAGAGGCGCTCTGCATCGCGGTGTAGCTTGCTCGCCAGGTTTCGAGAGGGTGCGTTTCTGGATGGGGTATCGAATATATTGCTTCCCCCTACCTATACCTCCCGAGGAGATCACGAAAGTAAAATTAGAGAGATTCGAGCGCGCACGGGGGCTTTCAGACAGTTGTTCTTCCCGCGAACCATTGGCGACTGGAACAGGAAAGGGAGGTAATGACAGTGGCACGTAAAATGCCCTCCGCCACACACCGTTGGGTGGCTTGCGGAGTATAAATGTAGATGTAGATACCACAGCTCATCAAGAATAGTGACTGGCCACCATTGACCAGACGTTTTCGATTGGTGAGAGATCTGGAGAATGTGCTGGCCAGGGCAGCATTCGAACATTTTCTGTATCCAGAAAGGCCCGTAAAGGACCTGCCACATGCGGTCGTGCTTTATCCTGCTGAAATGTAGGGTTTCCCAGGGATCGAATGAAGGGAAGAGCCATGGGGCGTGACACATCTGAAATGTAACGTCCACTGTTCAAAGCGCCGTCAATGCGAACCAGAGGTGACCCAGACGTGTAGGCAATGGCACCCCATACCATCACCCCCGGTGATACGCCAGTACGGCGCCAGCCATTGTCTCCGAGCTGATAGTCTCTGCTGTTGCAAACGTCGTCGAACTGTTCGTGCAGATGGTTGTTGTCTTGCAAACGTCCCGATCTGCTGACTCAGGGATCGAGACGTGGCTGCACGATCCGTTACAGGCATGCGGATAAGATGCCTGTCATCTCGACTGCTAGTGATACGAGGCCGATGGGATCCAGCACGGCGTTCCGTATTACCATCCTGAACCCACCGATTCCATATTCTGCTAACAGTCATTGGATCTCGACCAACGCGAGCAGCAATGTCGCGATATGATAAACCGCAACCGTGATAGGCTACAATCCGACCCTAATCAACGTCGGAAACCTGATGTTACGCATTTCTCCGCCTTACACGAGGCATCACAACAACGTTTCACCAGGCAACGCCGGTCAACTGTTGTTTGCAATTGAGAAATCGGTTGGAAACTTTCCTAATGTCAGCACGTTGTCGGTGTCGCCACCGTCGCCAACCTTGTCAGAATGTTCTGAAAAGCTACTCATTTGCATATCAGAGCATCTTCTTACTGTCGATTAAATTTCGCGTCTGTACCACATTATCTTTCTGGTGTAGCAATTTTAAAGGCCGGTAGTGTATATGCAACACAGCACAGCATGTTAACAACACCAATGTACCGTAAATGATGCGGCTGTCCGTAACTAAATAGCAATGCCAAAGGATGCTAACGATGACGTCCCGAGAGCTGATGAAGACTGCAGGCTCTAGCAGTTGACCCTGAACGTAAATAGATGTAACATATCGCGCCTACATAGGAAAAGAAATCTAGTGCTGTAAAGTTGCGCCACTGATGACAAACCGTCGGTAAGAGTATCTGCCTTAAACCGCCTAAGAGTAACTATCTAGAGCAACCTTACGTGAAGCGTCCGTATAAAACAAACTTATGAGGCGCTACTTGGACCGGTCATTGAGTATTCTACATCTATCTGGGAACCCTACCGGATAGGATCAATAGAAGAGATGGAGAAGATAGAACGAAGAGCGGCACGTTTCGACAAGGGATCGTACAGTCGGCACGAAAACGTTGCGGGTATGCTCAACAAACTCCATTGGCGGACGTTACAAGAGCGGCGTTGTGCATCACGGAGAGATTTACTACTGAAATTTCGAGAGAGCTCTTCCAGGGAACAGTCGGAGAACATATTACTTCCCCTCCCCGTATGTCTCGCATACTGATCACGACGAGAAAATTCAAGAAGTTACAGCCAATACAGAGGCTGAGTTAGTGGTACATTAAGTATCCACGCATCACACCACTACTTGGCTTGCGGAGTATGATGAAGATGTACCCCTCGTTTGTGTCACTAACAGCTTAAATATATCGATAACCTCTGTTTATGTCTGTTACGTTCATAACAGCATGTACTAATTTGAAGTCAGTATTCACTGGCTACTGTGAACGCATTTTTAAATCATTTTAAACAATAACTGATTCTGAGTGTCTGCACCAAATTACACTACTGACCATTAAAACTGCTACACCAAGAATAAATGCAGATGATAAACGAGCATTCATTGGACAAATATGTTATACTAGAACTGACATTTGATTACAGTTTCACGCAATTTGGGTGCATAGATCCTGAGAAATCGGTACCCAGAACAACCACATCTGGCCGTAATAACGGCCTTGATACGCCTGGGTATTGAGTCAAACAGAGCTTGGATGGCGTGTACAGGCACAGCTGCCCATGCTGCTTCAACACGATACCACAGTTCATCAAGAGTAGTGACTGGCGTATTGCGACGAGCCAGTTGTTCTGCCATAATTGACCAGACGTTTTCAATTGGTGAGAGATCTTGAGAATGTGCTGGCTAGGGCAGCAGTCGAACATTTTATGTATCCAGAAAGGCCCGTACAGGACCTGAAACATGCGGTCGTGCATTATCCTGTTGAAATGACGTGTTTCGCGGGGATCGAATGTAGGGTGGAGGGGTGGAGCTACGGGTCGCAACACATCTGAAATGTAACGTCCACTGTTCAAAGTGCCGTCAATGCGAACCAGAAATGACCGAGACGTGTAATCAATGGCACCCCATACCACCACGCCAGGTGATAAGCCAGTATGGCGATGACGAATACACGCTTCCATGTGCGTTCACCGTGATGTCGCCAAACACGGATGCGACCATTATGATGCTGTAAACAGAACCTGGACTCATCCTAAAAAATGACGTTTTACCGTTAGTACACCCAGGTTCGTCGTTGAGTACACCATCGCAGGCGCTCCTCTCTGTGATGCAGCGTCAAGGGTAACCGCAGCCATGGTCTCTGAGCTGATTGTCCTTGCTGCTGCAAACGTCGTCGAATTGTTCGTGCAGATGGTTGTTGTTTTGCAAACGTCCTCATCTGTTGACTCAGGGATCGAGACTTGGCTGCACGATCCGTTACAGCCATCGGATAAGATGCCTGTCATCTCGACTGCTATTGATACGAGGTCGCTGGGATCCAGCACGACGTTACGTATTACCTTCCCGAACCTATCGATTCCATATTCTGCTAACAGTCATTGGATTTCGACCAATGCGATAAACCGCAATCGTGATAGGCTACAATCCGACCTTTTAGCAAAGTCGGAAACGTGATGGTACGCATTTCTCCTTCTTACACGAGGTATCACAACAACGTTTCACCAGGCAACGCCGGTCAACTGCTGTTTATGTATGAGAAATCGGTTGGAAACTTTCTTCATATCAGCACGTTGTAGGTGTCGCCACCGGCGTCAACCTTGTGTGAATGCTCTGAAAAGCTTATCATTTGCGTATCACAGCATCTTTTTCCTGTCGGTTAAATTTCGGGTCTGTAGCACGTCATCTTCGTGGTGTAGCAATTTTAATTTCCAAAGTGTAACATGCCATGATGACTTTATTCGCTGAAGAATTTAATCTGATTACTTATGGCTAGTTCATTTGAGAAACAAGCTACAAGCATATACTGTGAAATGAAACAGCTCAATGTCTCAGGCTACGTTAGGGCAGAATTAGTAAAAACATCAGTGCCTGATCGAAACACTTACTTGCAAGCCACACAATTACTTACCTTACGCAAAATGTAAGAAACCTCAAACACAACTACACACACAGCACCGATGAACCATACGTTCCAAAACGCCAATTGTGTATTCTTCGTGGCAGGACACTGTAACACCCCCACTGCTGACTTCACTGCGTTGTGCACTCACTATTCACCATGAACTCCGCTCATAGACAATTTCCTCCACTGGCCTCAGTTCGGCTAGATGTCACTCTTTCGCTAGAGGAAGGATACATCTAAGCCTCAGCGACACGGAGATCCACAATAGTGCTAACCCTGTTACGTAAACGAAATTAGTGCCACCAATAGGACATCATTCACATTCGTAGTTATTCTTTACACAGTTCCTGTCCCTAACACTACACAATGCAGGGCCCTGAGACAGAAGGAAGAGTATCTTACACATAGCCCTATATAGTCGACTAGAGACTATGCAGTTTCATACATTCAAAAACCATTTACATATATAAACCAATGCGAAATACTTACATGGCAGGTAAAACTACGTATCAATCTCGTAAGTTCTCTTTTGTTTACATACTCTCATTCTAATGTAAAATAGCAATAGAAACTGCATTCTTCACGATCTGAAGTGGCACTTGTTCCACTGCACAGGCAACGTTCTCATGTACGCCAGAGATCATTATAGTGCGACCCTTAACCATTCTACTTACGCACAGTACGTATAAGAAAGACGAACGAAATGAGCTATAGTAGAAATGAGAACAGCGAGAAACTTTACATAAAAATTGGTGACCACTAACTGGATGAAGTTAAAGAATTGTGCTACCTAGGCACCAAATAACAAATGACGGACGGAACAAGGAGGCCATAAAAAGCAGACTAACACTGAAGAAACGCGTTTCCCAAGTCAAGAGAAGTCTGCTACTGTCAAACATGGACCTTCATTTGAGGAGGATATTTCTAAGCTTGTACGTTTGGAGCACCGGATTGTGTAGCAGTGAAACAATGACTGTGGGAAAACCGGAGCAGATGAAAATCGTAGTATTTAAGATGTTGTGCTGCAAAAGTATGTTGAAAATTACGTTGACGTTTAAGGTAACTAAATGGAGGTTTTCCGTGGAATCGGCGGCGAAAGTAATGTACGGAAGACACCGACAAGAAAAAGGAACCGGATGATACGACGTCTATTAAGACATCAGGGAATAACTCCCATGGAACTGGCGGGAGCTGTAGAGGACAATAACTGTAGAGGCAGACAGAGGTTTGAACACATGAAGCAAATAATTGAGGACGTAAGTTGCAAATGCTGCTCTGAGATGAAAAGCTGCCAGTGGCGAGGAACTCATAGCGGGCTGCATCAACCCAGTCAGAAGGGTGATGATTCAAAAATGAGTTTATTTTGCAATACGAAAAGAATATTTCACTTTCATTCACTACATCTCTTCCACGTGTAACGCTCTAAGAACAGATACTAAATGCTAATGGAATCGTTACAGTCCTCGTTTGCAAAGCTAACCAAAAAGAAACGAAATAATGAAATCCACCTTCATAAAAGAGTATTTTTAGAGTAAATGTTACAAGTTACTGCTATTCTTTATTTTACATCACAAGCGTGTTTCAACAATATTTACTACAGTACCAATAATTCAGTTTTTTACAAATTATTTGCAAGATGAAGCCAGATATCAGACATACAGTTGCTACTGTAGAAACTAATGTTTTAAAGTTGATAATCAACTGCTGGTCCAGTATTGTTCAGTATTACAGATGAAATGAAATGAAACGTCGTGTGACGAGGGCCTCCCGTCAGGTAGACCGCTCGCCTGGTGCAGGTCTTTCGATTTGACGCCACTTCGGCGACTTGCACGTCGATGGGGATGAAATGATGATGATTAGGACAACACAACACCCAGTCCCTGAGCGGAGAAAATATCCGACCCAGCCGGGAATCGGACCCTGGCCCTTTGGATTGACAGTCCGTCACGCTGACCACTCAGCTACCGGGGGCGGACAGTATTACTGACAATCATTTGCTGATATGATATACATCAAGAAAATTTCATCAAATTAAGTTTCTTTTCACGTAAATTTCATTCCACGTGGTGTGTGTTTCAAGACCTTTTACCATCATAAAGTATCTAAAAATTAGATATTATCGTTGCCCTAATTATTTCATCTTATCATCATAACCAAGGCGAGTAAGTGGCTGAAGAGGTGCCAAATAGAAAAATTTGCACAGACGGCCGAACAGACCTACCTGGCAAGACAACAATTCCATATGATCATTTCATCTAAACGGTGCCAGCGTTGAGTTTTACGAGTATTGACGTGTTTTTGTTTCCACATGTCCACAAGTAAAATCACTCAAAGGGGAGGATTGCTGTGCCTCTTTTTAAGAAAACGAATCATTACTAATACATGTTAATCTAAGAATACGAATTGAAAGTAAGGCTCTTTTTCTTGAAAATATAGCTTTAAAAATTAGTCTAACTGCAGATGAAATTATATGGTACAAAGAATCTGAGGACAGATATTTTAATACAACCTCCTTAATGTTATAAGTGCCACTGAAAAGTAAGAAATATAAGAAACACATTTGAGGTACGTTTTGTTACGAGTCTCATCCGATAAAAAGTTTCAGATCAAAAAATAAAGTGATACGTTAGTTATAATAACTTAAGTGAACTATTTAACCTTACTGGAATTTTAACACAACATTTTTGTTAATTAGCGTAATCAGAAAACCAAAAGAAGAAACTACAGTTTTTCCGGATTACACCTACAGACTTAAGTCATATGTTAACATAGGCAGATAAACAGATCAAACCGCATTTTGGGATAAAGTAAAGTTATTCTTGTGACGTGATAATGAGTGCTGTGAAAGTCGCCATGGGAAATTTATTGTGGAACGAAGTAGTGTGAGGAGTTGTGTGAATCCTTCTGTGCATCAGTTAATCATGAGGAAGATTCAAGCGGTGGAAGCGTGTCGTCTTGATGGTGGTAAACCAATTGGTCAAATGAGATACAAGAATTCATTTCAACCGATAAAATTGTAACTGTAGCTAATCAGGGACTTGTACGTGTTTATTATTGTCATAATGAATATATGTGGCGGGGAAAATTAGTTATAATAGAGAAAAATGTGTACATTGCTTGGAAAAGTAGAACATTGAGAACACTGGGACAACAGATGAAGTGGCCCCATCCAGCGATCTAGATTTTCTGACTGCATTACTCAATTGAAACCTGAAAATTTCACAATAAGATTTAAAAGAAAAATTGAAATTGTAATCGGTTCTAGCAGAAACGGCATCATGGCAGGAAATCAATATGAAAAAACAACCTTCAGAAATAATATGTAGTTAACTTTGATTATGTAGGTACTAGAAGTAGGGGAGTTAATAGATACTGTGTAGGTATGACATAGAAATTGCAGCAGCCACTCTTATATGCACAGGAAGAAGGCAACAACTAGTAAACAATTTACTTAATATCATAGAAGAAAACGTATATCGAATGATACAGCCGGTGTATGCTGCAATATGTCTCTAGGAATTCCACACCTTTGACAACGGATGAGAAACTTTTTGAGATAATAAAGATTAACGAAGATCAATAGGAAGGACAAGAAATTCAGTGCTGAAATAATGTAACACGTAAAATTAAAACAAATGCCTCCTGGATGATATTCAGTGGAAGTAAGCAAATCGTTAATACGTTTAATAACACTCAAGAGCTTCTTAAGATGTAAGAATGGGGAAAAATTCAGCTGTTCCGTAGCATGATCTCTGATCCAAAAAAACTTGATGAATTGACGATATCATTCAAAAATTGCCTTCTGAAGAAATTTCTGTTCTGGAAAAATATATCTAGCACAGCATTTCTAAAGTTTTCAAGATAATAGGAAAAACGCTGCCACAAATTCCATGCCCCCCTGCCTCTACCCCTAATTCCCTTTAGAAGTGCAAGTAACTGCAACAGTACAATTAAAAGAAGAGGTGCAAATAATGACATTTTCGAACGAGGACGAACAGTGTGTGAGTACACAATTCTGCATAGTCTGGTCTTCCTCTCATAGAAAAGGTGTAGCGGCATAAATCCTAGCGCAACTACTCAGTATTATGTATGGATCTCTAGAAGAGAAAAACATTAATATCTGGCTCAAATAACGCAAAAGTAGCACAATAATAAATTTCATTTCGCTAAGGCAAAGACGTTGCAAGGCTACCAAGTACAATTCACGGTATCTTGTAAGTTGAGTAGCCTAGACGTAAATGTCGCTAACTGCATGATAAGTGACACTGAGATAATCATTGACAGCGATAACGTTATCGTTGCGTACGAATTTGTTACCTAGCAGCCAACCTAAACCTGAATAAGAAAAATATCCATTCGGATCGTAACTGAATGAAAGCTGGCTTTGAATGTCCAGATTGGTAACTCTGATGTCTGTTCACGTGCTTTGCATCCGGACATAGCAGGGCAACAGTCACGCTTATTGGGCATTTAGCGGGCTTTGCACCCGAAGACAACATGTAGTTAGCTGCTCTTGAAACCGAACACGATTTTTGACAACCATTTTCGACTCTTCATAGCCAGTTTTGCAACCTGAAGCATATTCCATCATCTAAGCGCTGAGAAAAAAAAAATGATACGGCCGTGTGCCCACCTCAAATTAGACATACAATGAATTTAGCGGCATTTTCATTTGGGCTACTCAGACGTGCATTTTTATGAGTTTTTATTTTTGTAATAGCATTTTTATTATGGGTTTTGAGGAATCCCTTACCATCAGAATTAAGTACCCTAAAAATAAGACCCATGATTTGCTTCACTTTACGGCAAGTGTGGCTAAAGTACTGACAAAAATAGATACGCCAACTGCCAGGAAAAGGAAGTGTTAGACTAGTGATAGTCCAATGCCATCTTTAAGTACTAAAACAAGCCAGTGCGGAAGTTCGTCCAGAAGCTGATGTTCGTTTGCACAACGTTGGACATCTTCCAGTGGTCAGTGACAAAAAATCATTTGACAGGTGCAAGAAACCGGGTTACAAAGGCAAAAACAAATTTTATTGGGTAAAATGTAACATTCACTTGTGTCTGGATGGAAAAAAAAATTTTTCTTTGATTATCACTCTTCATGAGAGTAAAACCATAGTTTATGCATATAATCATTAAGTAAGCTTAGCAAAATTTGTGTATTTTGGTGACAAAAAATTAATTAAAGTACTTTGACTTTTCGACTTATACTGCACCCATTTGAACACAATGTCCTAATTTGGGGACGTGTTCTGTCGCACCTTTGGGGGCACCTAGGAATGTTTTATACATCTAAAAAATTTTAATTTAATTCGAAGAACTGACAGCAAAGCTATGATTTTTTTTTTCAGGAAAAAAATAATTCGTGACCAAAAGGGATAAAATTATATCTAATCCTCCTCCATCTTCGATTATTAGATATGTGTTTAAGTTCGTAGCATTTTTGTTTTGTTTGATGAAATTATTTATTTATCGATGTATTTTACTATCGCTCGTCATTTTTTTTGTACTTTAATATTGCTGTTTGAGTCCAAAAACTGTCACTTTGTCATTTTCAGACAGTGAGTTGGTGTGGACGCTAGAAAATGGAGTACCAGGTAGAGTGATCGGAATATTTTCGACATATTCTTCAGTTTTCGTTCAGTTGAGCGCTGACAGAAGGGGAGGCAGCCAGAAATATGGGGATAATGTCACTGGACAGAGCATGGAGAGAAAATGTTATTTCGTTTTAAGGAGGATCGTTTTGACAATAGTTGACACAGATAATTTAAACGCATTAACCCACAATGATCCACGTAATTCATTCCACCATAATGCGTCATTTGTGTGCAATGGGGAAGATTCAAAAATCCGGTATACAGGTGCTGCTTGCTACAAGCGAAAACCACAAAAATCTGTGGGTGGCCGCATGTGCATCCCTCCTTGCTCGTCATCAATTGGCTCCTGAACCACACCGACCGCACCTATCATGTACAGTGACTGGTGAAGAGATATGGTGTCTTTATTCTAACACAAGGAAAAGGAACTAATGGTTCGGCCCAAACGCTGCAGCGACTACCTGTACAACTACCTGGCCACATCTACAAAAGATAATGCTATGCAACTGGCGGAACTGTGAGGTGCTGTGTACTACGAAACGTTTCCCCGTGATGTAACCATCACTGCGGACGTTTACTGTCGACAACTGTAACGTCTATAGACACAATTCAAGAACAACAGCTGCTCGCATTCTGCTACACTGACAAAAACACTGCATGGGATCTGTGTTGGGAAGTCATTTCGCACCCACGTTAGTGACCTTATCTTGCACCCACCGATTTTCACATTTTCCGCTCCCTATCGAATAACCTTCAAGGACCTTCCTTTCCGGATGAAGATGCGCTCCGAACATGGATTGACGAGTTCCTTGCCTGTTATACAGACGCAGAACCTAGAAGTTATCGCAATGTTGGCAAACTGTTGTAAATAGTGAACGAGAATATATTATTGATCACTAAAGTCTCCATTATGTGTATCTGTTGTGTTTATTAAAGTTATAGAAAAATTCTACCATTTCTTGCACCAGCTTAATTGCATTACGCACCTTAAATGCAAATTCCATCTTTGTGGCGCCCGTCCACAATCGGAGCACCTCACTCTGTCACGACACAACATTTACTCTCGTTCTCTACCCGCTCCTAACACTCAATATCACAAACTCTGGTAGCCAAAGAGTACGTCACTCGTGTGTTCAGGCATGGAAAGATGCTCGTAGTTCCGGTTAAACTGCCAGATGGCAGTTATAAGAGTCGAGGGACACGAAAGGGAAGCAGTGGTTGGGAAGGGAGTGACAAAGGGTTGTAGCCTCTCCCCGATGTTATTCAATCTGGATATTGAGCAAGTAGTAAAGGAAACAAATGAAAAATTCGGAGTGGGCATTAAAATCCAGGGAGAAGAAATAAAAATTTTAAGGTTCGCCGGTGACATTGTAATTCTGTCAGAGACAGCAAAGGACTCGCAAGAGCAATTGAACGGAATGGACAGTGTCTTGAAAGGAGGATATAAGATGAGCACCAACATAAGCATAACGAAGATAATGGAATGTAGTCAAGTTAACTCGGGTGATGGTGAGGGAATTAGATTAAGAAATGAGACACTTAAATTAGTAAAGGAGTTTTGCTATTTGGGGAGCAAAATAACTGATGATGGTCGAAGTAGAGAGGATATAAAATGTAGACTGGCAATGGCAAGGAAAGCGTTTGTGAAGAAGAGAAATTTGTTAACATCGAGTATAGATTTAAGTGTCAGGAAGTCGTTTCAGAAAGTATTTGCATGGAAATGAAACATGGATGGCAAATAGTTTGGACAAGATGAGAATAGAAGCTTTTGAAATGTGGTGCTACAGAAGAATGATGAAGATTAGATGGGTAGATTACATAACTAATAAGGAGGTATTGAATAGAACTGGGGAGAAGAGGAGTTTGTGGCACAACTTGACTAGAATAAGGGATCAGTTGGTAGGACATGTTCTGAGGCATCAAGGGATCACTAATTCAGTATTGGAGGGCAGCGTGGAGGTTAAAAATCGTAGAGGGAGACCAAGAGATGAATACGCTAAGGAGATTCAGAAGGATGTAGGGTGCAGTAGATACTGGGAGATGAAGCAGCTTGCACAGGATAGAGTAGCATGCAGAGCTGCATCAAACCAGTCTCAGGACTGAAGACCACAACAAGAACAAAATTTCTCGTAATGTGTACACCTTTCAAAGTAAAGCATACACTGAGGTGTCAAAAGTCGAGGGATACCTTGTACTCGTAATATCTTGTCGTACCTTCTTATGCCCGCCATAGCGCAACAACTAGACATGGCATGGACTCAACAAGTTGTTCGTGGTCACTGCAGAAATACCGAGTCACACCGCCTCTATTGCCGTCCATAAATGCGACTGTTGCCTTTGAAGAGCTTTGTGCGTGTACTAATCTTTCGATTAATTCCTATGAATATTCGATGGCTTTCGTGTCGGGCGATCTGGGTCACCATATCATTCGCTCTCAATTGTTCAAAATGTCCTTTAAACCAACCGCGAACAATTGCGCACCGAGGAAATTGCTCATGGTAATCCATAAAAGGTCCATCGTTGTTTCAGAGCTTGAACTCCATGAATGGCTGCAAAAGCTCTCCAAGTAATCGAACATAACAAAGACCCAGTCCATTCCATGTAAAACAAACCTATACGATCATGGAGCGACCATGAGCTCACACAGTACTTTGTTGACAACTTCGGTCCGTGGCTGTGTGGGGTCTGCACCACACTCGAATCCTACTGTCAGCTTTTATGAACTGAAATCGGGGCTCATCTGACTAGGCCAGGGTTTTTCAATCGTTTGCGGTTGAAACGACGAAATCACTTTCCCAGAAGAGGCGTTGCAGGCAGTGTTCGCAAAGACACTCGTGACTGCCACCAAAGCCCCTGAACGCCAAATTTCGTCACACTTTCCTAACGGATATGTTCATCGTACGTCCCACATTGATTTCTGAGGTGTTGCTTGTCTGTTAGCACTGACAACTCTATGCAAATGTTGCTCTCGGTCGTTAAGTGAAGCTGTCAGTCACTGCGTAGCCCATGGTGAGAAGTAATGGCTGAAATTTGTTTCAGCACACTCTTGACATTGTGGGTATTGATATATAGAATTCGCTAACGATATCCGTAGTTGAATGTGTCATGAAACTGGCTCCATCTAGCATTCCTTGTTCAAAGATTGTGAATTCCCGTCACAAGGCCATACTGACGACGGAACTTTTCACATGAATCATCTGAGTGCAGATGATAATTCCACCAATACACTGACGTTCTATGTCTTGCGTATATGATCTGCCACCATCTGTATATGTGCATATCGCTTTCCAATGGTTTTTGTCACATCAATGTACACTTTTAAGTACAAGTGACGGGAGCAAGATAATTACACTACTTGCCATTAAAATTGCTACACCACAAAGATTACGGGCTACAGACGCGAAATTTAACCGAAAGCAAAAACATGCTGTGATATGAAAATGATTAGCTTTTCATAGCATTCACACAAGGTTGGCGCCGGTGGCGACACCTACAACGTGCTGACAATAGGAAAGTTTCCAACCGATTTCTCATACACAAACAGCAGTTGACCGGCGTTGCCTGGTGAAACGTTGTTGTGATGCCTCGTGTAAGGAGGAGAAATGCGTACCATCACGTTTACGACTTTGATAAAGGTCGGATTGTACCCTATCGCGACTGCGGTTTATCGTATCGCTATATTGCTGCTCTCGTTGTTAGCAGAATATGGATTCGGTGGGTTCAGAAGGGTAATACGGAGCACCGTGCTGGATCCCAACGGCCTCGTATCGCTAGCACTCGAGATGACACGTATCTTATCCGCATGGCTGTAACGGATCGTGCAGCCACGTCTCGATCCCTGAGTCTACAGAGGGGGACGTTTTGAAGGCAATAACCATCTACACGAGCAGTTCGACGACGTTTGCAGCTGTATGGAGTATCAGCTTGGAGACAATGGCTGCGGTTAGCCCTGACGCTGCATCACAGACAGGAGCGCCTGCGATGGTGTGCTCGACGACGAAGCTGGGTCCATGAATGCCAAATCTTCATTTTTTCGGATGAATCCATCTTCTGCTTGCAGCTTCATGATGGTCGTATCCGTGTTTGGTGACATCGCGGTGAACGCACATTGGAAGCGTGTATTGGTCATGGCCACACTGGCGTATCACCCAATGTGATGGTATGGGGTGCCATTGATTAGACGTCTCGGTCACCTCTTGTTCGCATTGACCGCACTTTGAACAGTGGACATTACATTTCAGATGTGCTACGACCTGTGGCTCTACCCTTCATTCGATCCCTGCGAAACCCTAAATTTCAGCAGAATAATGCACGACCGCATGTTGCAGGTCCTGTACGGGCCTTTCAGGATACAGATGATTTTCGAGTGCTGCCCTGGCCAACACATTCTCCAGATCTCTCACCAATTGAAAACGTCTGGTCAATGGTGGCCCAGTAAGTGGCTCGTCACAATACGCCAGTCACTACTCTTGATGAACTGTGGTATCGTGTTGAAGCTGCATGGGCAGATATACCTGTACACGCCATACAAGCTCTGCTTGACTCAATGCCCAGGCGTATCAAGGCCGTTATTACGGCCAGAGGCGGTTGTTCTGGGTACTGATTTCTCAGGATCTATGCACCCAAATTACGTGAAAATGTAATCACATGTCAGTTCTAGTTCAATATATTTGTCCGGTGAATACCCATTTATCATCTGCATTTCTTCTTGGTGTGGCAATTTTAATGGCCAGTAGTGTATAAATATTCGATGGCTTTCGTGTCGGGCTATCTGGGTCACCATATCATTCCCTGTAATTGTTCAAAATGCTCTGTATACCAACCGTGAACCGTTGGGCACCGAGGAAATTGCGCACGGTAATCCATAAAAATTCCATCGTTGTTTGGGGGCTTGAACTCCATGAATGGCTACAAAAGCTCTCCAAGTAATCGAACATGACAAGGACCCAGTCCATTCGATGTAAAACGAACCTATGCCGTTATGGAGTGATCACCAGCTTGCACAGTGCCTTGTTGACAACTTCGGTGCGTGGCTGTGTGGGGTTTGCACCACATTCGAATCCTACTGTCAGCTTTTATGAACTGAAATCGGGGCTCATGTGACTAGGCCAGGGTTTTCCAATCGTTTGCGGTTGAAACCCCAAAATCACGAGCCCAGAAGAGGCGCTGCAGGTGGTGTCGTGCTGTTAACAAAGACACGCGTGTCTGTCATCTGCCACCAAAGCCCATGAACACCAAATTTCGTCACCCTTTCCCAACGGATATATTCGTCGTACGTCCCACATTGATTTCTGGGGTGTTGCTTGTCTGTTAGCACTGACAACTCTATGCATACTCCGTTGCTCTCGCTCGTTATGTGAAGCCGTCTGCCACTGCGTAGCCCATGGTGAGAGGTAATGGCTGAACTTTGTTTTTCTCAGCACACTCTTGACATTGTGGATCTCGAAATATTGAATTCGCTAACGATATCCGTAATGGAATGTGCCATGCGACTGGCTCTATGTAGAATTTATTCTTCAAAGTTTGTAAATTCTCATTATAAGGCCATAGTCACGACGGAATGCTTTTCACATGAATCACCTGAGAGGAGGTGACATTTCCACCAATGTACTGACCTTTTATATCTTGCGTATGTGATACTGCCACCATCTGTATATGTGCATATCGCTGTTGTTGTTATTGTGGTCTTCACTCCTGAGACTAGTTTGATGCAGCTCTCCATGCTACTCTATCCTGTACGAGGTTCTTCATCTCCCAGTACCTACTGCAACCTACATCCTTCTGAATCTGCTTAATGTATTCATCTCTTGGCCTCCCTCTACGATTTTTAACCTCCACGCTGCCCTCCAATACTATGGTGACTCCTTGATGCCTCAGAACACGTCCTACCAACCGATCCCATCTTCTGGTCAAGTTGTGCCACAAACTTCTCTTCTCCCCAATCCTATTCAGTACCCCCTCATTAGTTATGTGATCTACCCATCTAATCTTCAGCATTCTTCTGTAGCACCACATTTCGAAAGCCTCTATTCTCTTCTTGTCCAAAATATTTATCGTCCATGTTTCACTTCCATACATGGCTACACTCCATACAAATACTTTCAGAAAAGACTTCCTGACACTTAAATCAATGCTCGATGTTAACAAATTTCTCTTCTTCAGAAACGCTTTCCTTGCCATGGGAAAGAAATACAGTAGAAGAAGAATGGGTAGCTTTGAGGGATGAAGTAGTGAAGGCAGCAGAGGATCAAGTAGGTAAAAAGACGAGGGCTAGTGGAAATCCTTGGGTAACACAAGTAATACTGAATTTAATTGATGAAAGGAGAAAATATAAAAATGCAGTAAATGAAGCAGGCAGAAAGGAATACAAACGTCTCAAAAATGAGATCGACTGGAAGTGCAAAATGGCTAAGCAGGGATGGCTAGAGGACAAATGTAAGGATGTAGAGGCTTATCTCACTAGCGGTAAGATAGATACTGCCTACAGGAAAATTAAAGACACTTTTGGAGACAAGGGAAAGCAGAAAGGTGGAAGGAGTATATAGAGGATCTATACAAGGGCGATGTTCTTGAGGACAATATTATGGAAATGGATGTAGATGAAGATGAAATGGGAGATACGATACTGCGTGAAGAGTTTGACAGAGCACTGAAAGACCTGAGCCGAAGCAAGGCCCCCGGAGTAGACAACATTCCATTGGAACTACTGACGGCCTTGGGAGCGCCAGTCCTGACAAAACTCTACCATCTGGTGAGCAAGATGTATGAGACAGGCGAAATACCCTCAGACTTTCCATGATTTTTGCCACCTCAGTGTACACTTTTAAACTATAAGTGAAGGGAGTAAGATAATTAGAATACCGAACACGTAACTGACAATTCACTCTGGGTACAACACACACGCAGTGAAATCCTTACATTAAAATAATTAGTAACTAGTGGCTGCAGCATATAAAGATTAATGAAAATTAACTTTATCCAGATAGCCTTGTTGTAAGTAGGCTGTTTAGGTTTCTATGTTGGTAACGCCACGTAGTGCTCTGTATGAAAATCGCTGACTGCGCTGTGTGCAGTGTGTAGCTGGTTGGACTCATTGTTGGAATATTCGCTAGTGTAGTGTTGGGCAGTTGGATGTGAACAGCGCTTAGCGTTGGGTAATTGGAGGTGAGCCGCCAGCAGTGGTGGATATGGGTCTGCCAGAGTTTTGAGAGGTTACTATGAGAGGACGACCTGGAGGAGGAGGAGGATATTAGCGTTTAACGTCCCGTCGACAACGAGGTCATTAGAGACGGAGCGCAAGCTCGGGTGAGGGAAGGATGGGGAAGGAAATCGGCCGTGCCCTTTCAAAGGAACCATCCCGGCATTTGCCTGAAGCGATTTAGGGAAATCACGGAAAACCTAAATCAGGATGGCCGGAGACGGGATTGAACCGTCGTCCTCCCGAATGCGAGTCCAGTGTGCTAACCACTGCGCCACCTCGCTCGGTGGACGATCTGGAGGTGTGTCTGTTAGAAAAAGGAAATTTGTAAGTCTGGATATCATGAACTGAACACTGTTAAGGTAAATACATTGTTTGTTGTCTATCAAAATCTTTCATTTGCTAACTATCTCTATCAGTAGTTATTGCCTTCAGTGGTTAGTATCTTTTATTTAGCTGGCAGTATTGGCGCTCGCTGTATTGCGATATTTCGAATAACGAAGATTTTGTGAGGTCTGTGATTCATGAAAGGTATAGGTTATTGTTCGTCAGGGCCATTCTTTTGTAGGGATTATTGAAAGTCAGACTGCGCTGCTCTACAAATATTGTGTGTCAGTTTAGTGATGATCAGAATAAGTAAAGAGAGAACTGTCTGAGTACGTTCAGTTCTGCTCAGCTGTTTGAAAATCAAATAATGTAAGAGTTTTTCCAGCACTGTCATTCTTTACATACAGAGGGGAAGTTTCAGTGTCTGTATAAAACCATATCAAATTCTCATCTGTCGTTAATTAAATATCGTGGTACATCTCAAATGAAAATTCCTTCTTTATGCGGCACCTCACTTTTTTATGACAGAACAGTCTCTCTCGTTCTCTACAGCTCCACACCCATTGCTAACAACTGTAACTCGAAACTTCCTGGCGGATTAAACCTGTGTGCCGGACTGAGACTCGAACTCGGGACCTTTGACTTTCGCGGGCAAGTACTCTACCAACTGAGCTACCCAACCACAACTCACGCCACGTCCTCACAGCCAGTACCTCGTCTCCTGCCTTCCAAACTTAACATAAACTCTCCTGTGAACCTCGGTCCGGCACACAGTTTTAATCTGCCAGGAAGTATCATATCAGCGCACACTCCGCTGCAGAGTGAAAATCTCATTCTGGAACCGTAACTTGACTGTGCTACATTCAATAATACAACCTCTGGTAGGCAAAGAATATGCGGGTTGGAATCCTGCCTCGGGCAAGGGTGTGTGTGATGTACTTAGTTTTGTTAGGTTTAAGTAGTTCTAAGTTCGAGGGGACTGATGACCTCAGCAGTTAAGTCCCATAGTGCTCAGAGCCATTTCAACAATTTGAACCATGCGAAGATGCTCGTAGTCGCAAACATTCCGAACAAACTGGTATATCTCACGACGTTTACATTTCTTGCTACCATTTCTCATAAAGTGTGGTCCTCTCAAAGTAAAACGTAGCTCACCTTCCCTAACACAAAGACTTGCTGAAAATTTCAAAGATTCCAGCATTGTCCTGCAATAATGGTGTGCGAATAAACACGAGCCTCCCAAACCAGACTACCGAAATCCCTGTTGTACAGGAGGTACGTGAGTGGGAGGAATTAGCAGGCTGGAGAGGATTATAGGCTCGGACCAAGTGCGCAGACCGCAGCGCGCGGCGTCCGGCGTCTGCTGGCAACAATGGCGGCAGCGCACAGTAGTTGGCGTCGCCAGGGAGGGTCCGGCGTGGACAGTGTGGGCGGAGGGAGCCGGCGGCCCCAACTTCCAGCCGGCTAATATACGATTAGGCGGCCACTGCGCGGCGCCCGCAGCTGCCGGCTGCCACAAAGGCGCAGAGGAGAGGCGCGGCCCTTGATTAGCATCGCTGTCAGACGTCGGCGTGTCGCCGCGCGTCCCAAATCCGTGAGGCGACCGCCCCTAGTTAGGACACTTTGTCCCTTTGGGAATTCCATACCAGGCGATTAACTCCCGCACAACAGACGACCGGAAGCTGCTTTCGAGCCACCACCGCCACACGTCCCGCTTGGGTGTGTTCCATTATTCATCCTTGTCCACCGCCCCTGCAAAACGCAGTGACACGTGCTTCATCGTTTGTGAGACCAATTTCCTTTGTCCTTACTATCCTCCTTTTTCCTCTTGGAATACTGCAGACGTTGGTCTAATTTTTCTCAGGCGGCTTCGAGGGTCATTTTCTTTACACTGCTCTGATTTTTACTGTATCTTTTTTCCTAAGATTACTGGAAAAAAAATACATGGTGATAGATTATGTAGTGTGAGATGAAACAAAATACAGGTGATATATTATTCAGTGTGACATGGAGCACAGGATACAAGGTGGGTGGGGGTCGTGTCCTGGAACTTTGCCATTCATCGAAGAATTCTATAGCGACATAGAGTAGTATGGCTACTAGTCTCCTGGCTCACTGTGCATTGAATGAGGTACTGAGGTACGCAATTGCAGTGACATCACAAGCCAAGATGTCGTGCACGTGCTCTTTTCAAAAAAATGGTTCAAATGGTTTTGAGCACTATGGGACTTAACATCTGAGGCCATCAGTCCCCTAGACTTAGAACTAATTAAACCTAACTAACCGAAGGACATCACACACATCCATGCCTGAGGCAGGATTCGAACCTGCGACCGCAGCAGCAGCACTCTTCTAGGTCAAGTGGTATGGCAGTGTACTGCCTATTTCGACCAATAGTCAGCGCTGCAGTCCCAGTGCTGCATTGTGAGAAGCAATTAATTTCAAGAATGCAAGGTGGCAGGAAATGAAAACAAATTTTTAAAGGCCCAAGATGGCTGAACTACTCCAGTTGTACTTTCTACCTTCTTCCTAACTTGACTTTTATCTTCCCAATAACCTGTAAATTTCCCATAATTGCCTTCCTCAATTTTTAATTAGCACACAACTGCAGCGCCAAAACTAACGTTGGCAAATTGAATTATGGCCCAATTTGTACGTTGCAGTACTACTTTACAGCTATTCAGGATTGACTGGAAATGTACTCTTGCAGCTTCACCTTAACCAGTATTTCCTCTTGCACCAACTAAACTTCTGAAAAGTTTTCCTACATCCTTGTGAAGCTAGCACTCTACTGCATAGCACCGGCCTAGGGTATTGTTTCCAGAGAAAGTTTTCACTTTGCACTGGAGTACGTGCTGATACTAAAATTTCTGAAAGGTTAAAACTGTGTGCTAATTGAAAATCTAAACTTCGAACTTTCTCTTTCTGGAGAAATGTTCTACAGATACATATGTGTAAGCATGACTCATGAACGGTCTTCATATATGGTAGAGCACTTGAGCATGAAAGGCCAAGGTACAAGGTTCCAGTCCTGGTGTGCCACATAGTTTTAATCTCGTAGGAAGTTTCCCCTTCCGTGTGGAAGTTGATTCAGTAATACTGAAACATTTGTAAGATTTCATATCAAACTCTTGCACTGTGAAAATTCATTCTGTAATGGCGAAATGGATTTGAGATTTCACAGCAAACAGCTCTGGGTATGGGGACTACTGAGTATCTATGTCATGATCTCTGTTTCTTCAAGCAAGGAAAGGGGAAGGAGGACACTATAAGATCTGAGAAGGAAATGGTAAGACTCACTATGGATATCATGGGAGTTAGTGAACTAAAGGGGAAACAGAAAAAGTTGAATTGAGGGCGATGTCAGGGGAAGTAGAAAACATTGCAAGGTTTCGTTATGAATAGAAATGTAGGTCTGAGAATGACTCACAGCGATCGACATGAAACTGACAGCAACATCAGAAATTTATGTACACATGACAACATCACAAGCAGAAGATGAAAATATGGAGGAAGTATAGGAGGATACTGAACGTGTAGTTCACTTTGTTAAACGGAAATGGAAACCTAATAACCTCTGATAATCGGAATGCTGTAATACGGAATGAGCAGAAGACTGATTTAGGGGAGAATATGGGCTGAGTTGTGGGAATAAGAGAGAAGAAAGGCTTAATCAGATGAGGAATACATTTCAGCTGGTAACAGGGAATATGCTAAAAATCATGAGAGAGGAATTGTATTTGGAAAAGATATTTGGGCTCGAAAAGATTCCAGGTTGATAACAACATCGTTAGAGATTCCGATATCAGATATTATGTCGTAAGGGGTAGCCCTGGAGCAGATGTAGACTCAGGCCACAAATTCCTAATGATACAGACCAGACTGAAGTTAAAGAAATTCATGCAGAAAGTCACTTTGAAAGAAAGTGGGTTGCTGAGGTAGTGAGACATAATGTACTGTGTTCGAAATTCTTTGAGGCTGTAGTCACTGTAACAATGAATAGATGTCGTAATTTGCACTTCAATAAAAGTGTAGTGACGTCTGTGTAGAGATTATACTGATACAGATGAGATAACTCCAAGTAATCTTTGACTT
The DNA here is from genome assembly GCF_023864345.2 of Schistocerca serialis cubense. NCBI lineage: Eukaryota > Metazoa > Arthropoda > Insecta > Orthoptera > Acrididae > Schistocerca > Schistocerca serialis. The sequence goes on along the minus strand of NC_064638.1, from coordinate 1,217,753,842 downwards.
ACAGAATAACTACTGCAATTGATTGATGAAAGAAGAAGATACAAACAGTTTCAGGAAATGGAAGGAAAACTGCAACATAAGTCGCTTAGAAATACGATAAATAACCATCATTGTGATTAAAAACAATTGTAGCACCATTAGGAACAGAAGTGGAACCCAGAAGAGAGAGTGGATAGGTGGAGGAAGTACTTTGAGGGCCTCTGCTATGGGAGGCACTGTCTGATGACGAAATGTGATAACACAGGCCATACAGCGTTACAGGTAGGGTTTAGCACAAGCATTTAATGATTTGCCATCGAAGAAACTCAAGGCAATGATAATATTTCTACCAAGTTTCTGGAATAATTGGTGAGAAATCACAAAAAACACGGTTATTCAAGATGGTTTCTAAAATCTACGAGACTAGAGAAATATCATCAGATATCAAGGGCAAATAAGAGCAAAAACACAAAATGCTCAACATTTCAAGCATTCGAGTTACTCAAAGGAATAATACAATGAGGAATGGAAAATAAAACTGAGGATCTGTTAAATGGGGACAGTTTTACTGACAAAAGGTAAACACACAAAAGAATCCGTTCTTACGTCATGATTGTTAATGAAAGCTGGAGATAAGAAAAATCACGACATTATCATAGGATACTCAGATTCAGAAAAAGCATCCATAACAGATACTCAACAAAATGGGTGTAACACTTATAGAATGACGGATAATATAAAATAAATACAATAACCAAGAGGGGAAGTAAGTACAGTAGATCAGGAACTTGGTAACTGAATCACGAAGGTTATAAGAGAGGGATGTAGCCTTTCTCTCCTACTGTTCGGTCTATGCATCGAAGAGGCAATCACGGAAATATAGGTCCAGGAGCGGTTTTAAAATGGACTGTGGAATGATGATAATGATGAGTTTCATTCATGACATTGCTGTCCTCCGGAAAAGCAAGGAAGAACAGCAATACCTGTGGAATGAAATGAGTAATCTAATGTACAAGCGCTATAGATTGAAAAATGAAGAAAGACGAAAGTAATGAAGAGTAGAATGAACAGTAGATGAGATGAGATTAGCAATAAACATAACATCACAACTGGCGATGAGGTGAAAGCCGAAGTTGGGATGTAGTCATACGTTAGAAACAAAATAGCACATGAAGGACGAAGCACCAGAAAAGCGGGCAATTCGGGCTAGAACAAGTCTAGTAGTACCAAAAATCTGCGCTAATCTATGAAAGAAATTTCTGAGAACGTACACTCCTGGAAATTGAAATAAGAACACCGTGAATTCATTGTCCCAGGAAAGGGAACCTTTATTGACGCATTCCTGGGGTCAGATACATCACATGATCACACTGACAGAACCACAGGCACATAGACACAGGCAACAGAACATGCACAATGTCGGCACTAGTACAGTGTATATCCACCTTTCGCAGCAATGCAGGCTGCTATTCTCCCATGGAGACGATCGTAGAGATGCTGGATGTAGTCCTGTGGAACGGCTTGCCATGCCATTTCCACCTGGCGCCTCAGTTGGACCAGCGTTCGTGCTGGACGTGCAGACCGCGTGAGACGACGCTTCATCCAGTCCCAAACATGCTCAATGGGGGACAGATCCGGAGATCTTGCTGGCCAGGGTAGTTGACTTACACCTTCTAGAGCACGTTGGGTGGCACGGGATACATGCGGACGTGCATTGTCCTGTTGGAACAGCAAGTTCCCTTGCCGGTCTAGGAATGGTAGAACGATGGGTTCGATGACGGTTTGGATGTACCGTGCACTATTCAGTGTCCCCTCGACGATCACCAGTGGTGTACGGCCAGTGTAGGAGATCGCTCCCCACACCATGATGCCGGGTGTTGGCCCTGTGTGCCTCGGTCGTATGCAGTCCTGATTGTGGCGCTCACCTGCACGGCGCCAACCACGCATACGGCCTAACGGTGTGCGGGATCGTAGCCCAGCTTCATGGAGACGGTTGCGAATGGTCCTCGCCGATACCCCAGGAGCAACAGTGTCCCTAATTTGCTGGGAAGTGGCGGTGCGGTCCCCTACGGCACTGCGTAGGATCCTACGGTCTTGGCGTGCATCCGTGCGTCGCTGCGGTCCGGTCCCAGGTCGACGGGCACGTGCACCTTCCGCCGACCACTGGCGACAACATCGATGTACTGTGGAGACCTCACGCCCCACGTGTTGAGCAATTCGGCGGTACGTCCACCCGGCCTCCCGCATGTCCACTATACGCCCTCGCTCAAAGTCCGTCAACTGCACATACGGTTCACGTCCACGCTGTCGCGGCATGCTACCAGTGTTAAAGACTGCGATGGAGCTCCGTATGCCACGGCAAACTGGCTGACACTGACGGCGGCGGTGCACAAATGCTGCGCAGCTAGCGCCATTCGACGGCCAACACCGCGGTTCCTGGTGTGTCCGCTGTACCGTGCGTGTGACCATTGCTTGTACAGCCCTCTCGCAGTGTCCGGAGCAAGTATGGTGGGTCTGACACACCGGTGTCAATGTGTTCTTTTTTCCATTTCCAGGAGTGTATTTTTGGAACACACATTATATGGAAGTGAATCGTGAACTGTAGAACAACCACAAGAGAAGAAAATTGAAGCATTTCAGACGTGAAGCTACAGAAGGGTGTTTAAGATCCGGTGGACTGGTAAGATAAGAAATGAGGACATTCTCTGCAGAATAGGTGCGGAGAAAAACGTGTATAAGACTTGTACAAGGTGAATGGATAGATGAGGATATTAAGGAACAACTAGCATGGTACTTGCTGCAGCTGTTGAGCATTAATACTGCAGGGAAAAAATGAGGCTGAAATGTTGCTAACAAATGTTTGGCATAACTGCTGTTTTGAGATGAAGAATATGGCACAGGTTAAATATTCTTAGTGTGCCGCAGCAAACCAATCAGAGAAGTGATGACCTCTAACAATAAAAATAATAACAGGAATAATTAAAGTACACCTACAACATCAGAATTATATAAATACACAGACAAGATTACGGATACAATAAGGAAAAGAAGAACGCAGTTCTACGAACATATCCACAAGATGAATGAAAACAGAATTTCAAAGCGAATTCTTAAGGTCATCAACTCAGGCAGGGGAAAAACAAAATGGATAAAAGAAGTTGAAGAGGACCTCAGACAAGCACACATAACAGTAAACGATGCAGAAAATAGAACTGAATTCAGGAACATTATCAAAAACCATAAATTTGACACCACAACACAGAAGAGACCAGGATGCAAATGGACAGCGGAGCGAAAGAAACAACAAAGTGAACACATGAAGAAAATATGGGCTCAGAAAAAACACAAACAATCATCATAAAGGAATTCAAGTTCAAACGCTCTCTTAATTGGGAATAATCGAAAATAATAATAATAATAAAGTACACCTACACTCTAAGCTATATTTAATTTATTATTCATTGTATAAACTTCAGACGACACTCGTCCTCTATTTAAAACTATTGCAATAAATTGATGTTAGTGTTGAGGGCTCGGTGCGCCAATATTAACATTTAAATGCGTTTTGTCGTACCTGGTTTTATGACATCAGACGATGAGTCCTGATAACTTTTTTTCGGTATAGCTCTGTTTAATGTATCAATATAATTTGGAGAGTACGGCAGATCTCATGTATGTGACATGTTTGGTGGAGAAAAAACCCTCGCGATACGGTCAGTCCACGTTACATGAAGTCGAATCGAGCGAAGTTTTCCAAAGACTGTTGGTTGGGTATCTACCGTTGAAGAGCAAAGTCCATAGATCTACAGCCAGTCCGCTAAGTAAATAGATGTGAGAGTTACTAGCGGTGTGGTTTTGTACGGTTAAGCCTAGCTACCGTACTAGCTAGAACAATACACAAAAGAAATGAGAAAGGCAGAAGTAGAAGAGGAAGCGAAGTAAACCTTACAGGGTTTTCAACGTCATGTGATGTTATTTTACTCACTGCAATACTGAATGAGATTTACAAAATAAAATAAAAACTTGACATAATTGGCCTGTTATCATTGTGACGATGCACCTTTTCTGTGACCATGAAGAGAGTTGGATATCTTGCTCCCACAGGAGTGTCTAAAAAAAAACACGTCCCCTTTTGTTTACGAGCATTGTTGTGTTGAAAAATAGCGCCACATTAGTATCGCACGAGAGGTAACACATGAGGACGCAAGATGTCTGTGGCGTATCATCATACTGTCACAGTTTCCTCGGTCACTAACAGCCATGAGCTGTAGTCATAACAGATGGCTTCCACTCAAAACAGAAGGAGTAAAATGGCTGTGTCGTTTCAGTACCTTACAGAAATAGCATATCTCCACAGGCCACCGCCATACTCGCCGATAGTAGTCATCGGGGTCAGTGCAGAAACGCCATTCATCGCTGAATACAACGCTACAGCATTAATCAGCGGTCTACACATCCCTGTCATGGAGCCATTCCAGGCGCACTCATTTGCATGGTGGTGTTAACGACGGCCTATGCATGGGATAGTAGCTGCGAAATCCGGCTCCTGCTAGTCTTCGAACAATGGTGTGGGATGACACAATCAGCTGATAGACAGTGACAGTGAAAACTCGAAACAGTGAACTTGGCAATGAAGAAGATGACGAAAAAAGAATCCTTGCAGGTGACAAACTGGAAAGAAAAACAGACACTATAAAAAGGCAATACAACAAGAAAACCACACCATGTGGTAAGAAGCCATAACAATAAAAAAAAAATTGGTGATGGTGCAACTGCAGTGAAACCTGTCTTGACAAGAAACAAAATAGTGTTCTGCTAAAGGCGGACCCCACTCAAAAACATATGTTATGGAATGCTGAATCATAGCTAGTGAACAGAATGCTGAATCATTGGAGACGGTCAACTCCACAGATCATTCACCAGAAAGCGCAGTCGCGAGCGAGTCCTCGGTGCGTCCGCTTAATGGACCTTAATTCAAACTTAACACTCAACTGACCACACGACCCTCGGTCTCGGCTGTCGTCATCGGCATCGCTCAATCGGATGTATAAACCTCCAATGCCACGGACTTGCACTCGCCGTCGTGCACCGGCTCAGCTGTTCACACTCAAAGCGTGGCTCCGATCCAACTCCAACTGCGTTCAAATGGCTCTGAGCACTATGGGACTAAACATCTGTGGTCATCAGTCCCCTAGAACTTAGAACTACTTAAACCTAACTAACCTAAGGACATCACACACATCCATGCCCGAGGCAGGATTCGAGCCTGCGACCGTAGCAGTCGCGCGGTTCCGGACTGAGCGCCTAGAACCGCTAGACCACAGCGGCCGGCAAACATTTTCGTTTCCGCCAACTGTCTTCTCTTCTCGCGGCCGACCATCCGCTACGAATATTCCAACGTGCCGCTATATCGGTGTTAACCTCCAAAGACATCGGTATAGCTGACGCACGGCACAGTTTTGTTGATTTATTGCTCATGTGTTATCCAGTAAACCTTATACGAAGTTCCTGTCCTACGTAACCAGCAATGGACAGAAGCTTTAACTGTTGAGCTGAAACCTTTACCTTCAGCTACTTTAATTGCTAGCTGTCTTTTTTAAAATAGCAAGTAATATATTAGTGAAGTCAGTTTCGATAGCAAAATGTTTATTCACATGACCGGTTTCGGTTCCTCTATAACCATCTTCAGATCTGAAATGACAATGACACTAATTTACTATTTCACAAATGCAAGCCTATTTCGTCCTATCTGATCAACATCAAATGTACCAGAACGTACCTGCAATTTCGGTTATAGGAGTAACTCGTTCACACTCAGCAACCTTCACATGTTGCGTCAAATTTAATTGGTTGGCAGAATGCACGTCATTTATATTAATTATAAATGGCGTCTGGTACATTTGTTACATTACTTGTGCACATACTGTATTAAGCAGATTTTTCTAATTTGCTTTTATCTCTAAAAATACTTACTTAAGATCAGTAGTTGTCAAGGTTAAAATCTGTACTTGTCAAAATTAAAATAAATAATAAAATTATCGCTCTTGTACGATCGAAAACAAAGGGCGATTTCTATATCCATGGCGCTGGTGTAGACTTGTTTTCCTCCATGGTCAGCTTCCATGGTTCCCGCTATTTCGGTGTTGTGTCGCGATCCGTTCGGTACGCATCTTCCAGCTGTTTCCCCGTGCACCGTCTCTCATCCTCCGGCTTGGACTTCTTATACGCAACAGGGATCATTCCAGTAAGTGGTCATAAACACTAAAATAGGCATTATGATTGAGCTCGCTTTGCTCGTTGAGGATTAAATCCGGGTCTTTCTTTTTGTGGGTGTATATTTCAACTTCTTCTAAAATGTTAAGAAACCGTCCCTTATGAACTCTATGTAGGATTTCTAAGTTTTGTTCAATATTCGTGACTGAGTGCTTCAATGCAGCCATATGCTCCCCAAACGCTGTTTTGTTTTGAGAGTAGGTGTGCTCACTGAATCTAGTTTCAAAGTTTCTGCCTGTCTGCCCTATGTATTGTCTACAGCAGTCATCACATTTGATCTTATCAACACATGAATCCTGAAAAATCTACTTAATACAGTATGTGCACATGTAATGTAACAAATATACCAGACTCCACCTGTCCGTAAGATTTATATAATTGATATAAATGACGTGTATTCTGCCAAGCAATTTAATGTGACGCAGCATGTGAAGGTTGCTGAGTGTCGACGGGTTACTCCTGTAACTAAAACTGCAGGTATGTTCTGGTACATTTGATGTTGATCAGATAGGACGAACTAAGCTTGGATTTGTCATTTCACATCTGAAGATTGTTCTAGAGGAACCGAAACCGGTCATGCGAATAAACACTTTGCAATCAAGACGGACTATAATTAACATTGTATAAAAAGTGATTGCGGTATCCCTGCAGACATTATGTCTGTTTTTGCGAGGTCAGTTTCACTGTACATACTTCCGCACGTTGCTACTGATTAGCTATCGTTTTCCGTGCTATGCTTAGTGAAATAATTTTTCCCATTGGACGTTCCCTAACTTGCTTTAATTTTATCAGGATGTCTATCTCCACTTTTATGTGCAGCCACTGTCTGTGCAAAAAATGTTCTGAATTCTGTCTTTGAAATGGTAGCTGCAAGGTCATGCATTCATCATTAATGTTGCTGAAGCTATAGCTTTATGAAGCTCTTTAGCAGCGGGCTCAGAATGTGGCAGGTGAGTGACATTCTAAATGCGGCGAATTAAAAGTACGGGAGCGGTCCAGCGACGTCTTTTGCTCTCCGGCTGTCAGTCCCGGTGACGACGAAGCCTTCCATTGTCGGACGAGGCTCGTGACAGAGCCGGTCGGGTCTCTGCTCCGCTCAGCTTTCTTCCGAGGAAGGCGACGTCGCCTTGACAGGAGGGGCGCCAGGGATCAGTCCTGAAATTAATTAACTGCGGCAGCCACGAGCTTCCCTGTGTTAATGTCAGGCCTCCTCTCTCTCGTCGGGAATTAATGCTAAGCGAGACATAAAAAGCAGATCCAGAGATATTCCGAGAGGCGAAACCTCCGAGCGACGTTCGCTGCGTAATAGGGTCGTTTCACGGTTTTAATTTTTCTTTTAAAGACAGCGGATAGAGAACTATTCGCGAGGAGAGAAATGTTGGACTGGAACATCGCGCACAGTATTTGTACTGTAATTCCTCATAACAAAAAGTCAGCTAGACCTCTAATGAAAGATTCATTCAGCCGGAAAGGAAGATACTTCGTAATTTTTTGTGAATTTCAATTACATGAATGATGAGTACAGTCTGTACTGTCTCTACTGTAATTTTAACCTTCGATGGGCATAATAATAAACTATCAAAGAAAAAAATTTGGTGCTATATTTGTGATACTAAGTGTTCACTATATATTGCAATTATTATTATTATTTGCGTCGAGACCCTTTAGGATTACGCAAAGCATTCTGCCTCATTTGAGCGTTCTTTTTGATCTTCCACTATTCTATGATTTTTTCTCCATGGAGTCTCTTTCTATTCAGTCTACTTTCGCAGAGGTTGAAAATACCGCCTCAGTTGAAAATTACTTTATTTTCACACGACTGGTTTCGGACTGTTATGAGCCCATTCTCGGGTGTGGTAGCTGTGCTGTGGTCCCCGACCTCCGCGTGTACCAGACGCGGTGTGCTGCCTATGAGCGCAGAAATTTGTCCCTGGTTTCTTTGCGACTTCGTTTTCTAACCTCACATTGCACTTGTATATCTTGTCCCTGTACACGTTTCTGCCTTGAATTTCTATTGGATTGATTTTTGCTGCTTCTAGGTACAGTTTGAAGTGTGTGATTCATGTTACTGCTGATCTGACCCCTTGTATGTATGCTAGAATTCTCTTGGTGAGTCGTTTTGGCGATAGCCTGATGATGTGCCCATAGAACATCAGCCTTCATTTTCTGACGTATGCTGCTATGTTTGACATCTTGCCTGTAGTTTTCCTAGAGTGTAATCTGTATCCCTCTTCTGTCAGCTTTGGGCCGAGAATTTTCCTCATGATTTTCCTTTCTTCCTTCAGTATGCTGTCCATGTCACTTTTTGTATGGAGTGTTAACGTCTCACTTGCATACTGTATTCCACGCTTGATTGCTGTGCTGTAGAGTCTGACTTCTGTGTCAATGGACATCCATTTTTTATTACACACGTGCTGTGTCTTGCCGAGCGCTCTCTTCATTTTTTGTAGTCGAGTCTTCTGTGCGATCTATTCTCCTCCTGTAAGTTCAAGGATTTCTCCCAGATACTTGAAGTGTGCCACTCTGCTTTTCGGTATTTTGTTCAAATGGCTCTGAGCACTATGGGACTTAACATCTGAGGTCCTCAGTCCCCTAGAACTTAGAACTACTTAAACCTAACTAACCTAAGGACATCACACACATCCATGCCCGAGGCCGGATTCGAACCTGCGACCGTAGCGGTCGCGCGATTCCAGACTGAATCGCCTAGAACCGCTCGGCCACACCGGCCGGCCGGCATTTTGTGTTTAAATTTGTATTGTTTAATTTTGAGCAGAAAAAGACTTCTCGAAAGAGATTTGCAGCCCAACGTTTTCAGCGCATTCTTTTAGTGCCTCCATTTGTTTGGTTGCTGTTGCTTCGTTGTTTCATAGTACGGCCAGGTCGTCTGCGAAAGCTATGTTTGATATTTTTATTTAGTCCCGGAATCTTGAAGTCGTGTTGATTTCTAGCGCTCTTGAGTGTTCAGTTATCGACTACACCCAAGAATTCGTTACTTTTGTCCAGATTGACGTCCCATCCACTTCTCTTCTCAGGTACAACTCGGCAATATCCAAAATTGTCCAAGTGGTTATCTTGGCTCGTAATGTTACATAAAAAGTCTGTAGGTGAGTGTCTGTTGAGAACTGCTAATGCAGAAACAGTTCAAATTACCGAAGGAGTACAAACACAAAAAAACGGCTCTGAGCACTATGCGACTTAACTTCTGAGGTCATCAGTCGCCTAGAACTTAGAACTAATTAAACCTAACTAACCTAAGGACATCACAAACATCCATGCCCGAGGCAGGATTCGAACCTGCGACCGTAGCGGTCGCTCGGTTCCAGACTGTAGCCCCTAGAACCGCACGGCCACTCCGGCCGGCAGTATAAACACAGAGACAAAAGCTAAACTCTTAGCATTTTCAGAACTGCTTTATTTATCAACGCTGTTTGTTGGCACGTAACCATTATTTACTAATCTCCAAAATTCAGGAAAATATGACGTCAGTAACTATTGTGGTTTACCAACGTATGCAATAAATTGGAGAGACTCGTCAAAGTTTCAATATTAATTTCGTTTATGCTTAACGACTAATTTCAAGCCTCAGCTCAGTCACAAGTCATCGAATAAGCTATGTAAGAACATCGTTATCGTGATGGATGCAATTCTATACTTTCGAGCATAAGTACATTGTCAGATCATGCAGTAAGCTATGCAATAACATCACGGTCCTAATGGATGTTATTGCGTAGCGTACTGGATGTCTTGATGAGTTTAGCCTAGAAATTAGTCATCAAGTAATAAAGGAAATTTATATTGCAAGTTTGACGATGATCTGTAGCCTATCGCATTATTTGGATGATTATCTTTATCAGTATCACTATGGGTCAGTCTGGCAACTATCATCAGACTCTCCATCTCCTTTACCTCCCATAACGAGGGAGACACTCTTCTTCCTTCCTGTTATGGGCTGCACTACGAAGTCAATTCTGGGACAAGCTGTACAGTATGCAGCCCACTAACTGTCAGGATAGTCCAACAGTCACTCACGCTATGAAATGTCAGGATGACGGCAGCACCAAGCAGCATACCAAGTGTGAGATGCACTGGGCCATGGGCTTCGATCTCAGGACTCCTTGGAGATATCTAGGATCCCGTTCAGTCATCAGAAGCATATATTGTACTTTTTTACACTCTCGAATGCGTTTTCCAGACTGTGAAAGCCTACGAATCTGTCTTGATTTTTCTTTAGTCTTGCTTCCATTAGCAACCCCAACGTCAGAACGGACTCTCTGGTGCCTTTTCTTTTCTAGAGCCAACCTGATCGTCTTCTAACATCTTCCATTTTGCTTTGCATTCTTCTGTTCACTCTTCTTGTCAGCAACGTGGACGTATGAGGTCTTAACTTGATTGTGCGACAATTCTCGCTCATATGGCCGTTGCAGTCTTGGGATTTGTGTGCATGATGTTCTGGCGAAATTCTGATGGTATATCGTTAGTATGATGCATTCTCCACACTGACGTGAATAATCGTTTTAGTGCCATTTCCACCGATGATTTCAGAAATTCCGATTTAATGTTGTCAATCCCTTCTGCATAATTTCATTTGAAGTCTTCCAGAGCTCTTCTGAATTTTGATTTTAATACTTGATCTATCTGTTCCCTATCGACTCCTGTTTCTTCTTCTATGATGTAATCAGACAAGTCCTCAACACAGAGGCGCTCAGTGTTCTCTTTCTACCTGTTCGCTCACTCCTCTGTATTTAACAGTAATGTTACCACCCTTGCTTTTAATTTAACGGAAGGTCGTATTGAATTTCCAATGTGCAGAGTCAGTCCTTCCGACAATCATTTATTTTTCGTATTATACCTTTTCTCATGCCACCATTTCGTCTTAGCTTTCCAGCAATTCATATTTAGTCAATTCGTAACTGACTTGTATTTCTGTATCTCTGAATTTCCCTAAGCATTTTTTTCACATCCTTCTTTCGTCGATCAATTGAAGTATTTCTCCTGTTACCCTTTGTTTCTTCATAGTTACCTTCCTTGCACTTATGTTTTCCTCTCCAATTTCTGTGATTTCCCATATGAATATTTCCATTCCTTTTCACCTTATCTACCTACTCAGCTATTAATTATCGCTGTATCTGTAACCTCAGAGATCTTCAAGCGTATCTCTTCGATCCTTAGTGTTTCCGTACCGTACTTCTTTGCTTATTGATTCTTCCAAATTAGGTTCCTAAACCTCATTCTACTCTTAATCATTAGCAAACTGGAATCTACATCTGTCCCTAGGTATGTCTTACGACCTAGAAACTGATTTCGCAGTCTCGTTCTGCATCTCCCTGCCTTTTCCAAGTATACCTCCTCTTCTTGTGATTCTTCAGCAGACTGTTCATTATTAAGAATTAAAATTTATTGCAAAGCTAAATTAGTCTTTCTCCTCTCTCGCTCCTACTACCAAGCTCGGATTCGCTCTCAAGCCTTTCTTCTACTCCTTCCTCTTCAACCACATTCCAGTTCCTCGTGACTACTAGCTGTTCAGCTTCCTTTACAAATTGAATTCCCCGTTTAACATCCTCATATCTGTCTCTATCTCTACATGTTCTGCTTCCGACGTCGGCTTGTGTACTTGAAACATTGTTGTCAGTTCTGGTTTGCTGCCGATTCTGATAAGAACAACGCAATCCCTGAACTTTTTATATTAACTCACTTTCTGTCCTGCCTTCCTGTTCGCAATTAATCATACTCCTTTTATATGATACTCTGTTTCTGTTGATATGTCGCTTTCCTCACCTCACGAGAAATCCTTGTTAAAAACAGTGAACAGCCTAGATCGCATATAATAATAATTCATTTAAAATAACCGGTTTCGACAGACGTTTCTGTCATCGTTAGCTCTTAAAAATCTTTTTGTTGTGAAACGTGTTCATTTTACGTTGAACCTCACACTTAGTTGTCAAGTGGAATAAAAACGGCACATCATAAAAGTTTTATCATAGCTAAAGAAATTAAAAACAGAAAGAATTCTGTAGTATGTAACTTTTGAGAATATTTCTCGTGGAGAGCATAGATTTTTCTTAGTACTTATAATGAGCGTAAACAAACCCGATCGCAAGAAACCTTTATTTTTGCGGTTGCGGGTTTCGGTCAGTTACTGACCACATTCAGACCTCAAACCGTAATGGTAGGCGATGGCGGAGAACTGAGCAGGCATTACCAACTCCACGAATGTGCTTGATTTCCATCCACTTGACAACTTGGCATGAAATTGAAAGTTAAATGAATACGTTTTGCAACAAAAAAATGTTAAGATTGAAGGTAACAGCAACATCTGTCGAAACCTGTTCTCATAAATAAATAAATATTTTATGCGTTCTAGGCTACTGAATGCCTTTTAGCCAGTAAAACAAATCGGGCATTCTGCACACTCACTGAGAATATTCAAAGAACTCCTTATCTTCTTTCCCTTTAATTTCGCTGACGCCCGCTACACTTAGAATGAGCATTTGCATTTCGATTTTCAGGTTTTCTAATTCCTATTCCACATTCGGACTTCTGACATTACACGCCCAGAGTCGTAGAACATTATCCTTTCCTTGATTGTTCTTTTTCTCATAGTCACCTCTCCTTTGGCAGTCTCATCCCGGATATGCGAATGGGGTATTATTCCGGAATCTTTTGCCAAAGAAGAGACAGTTGTGTTACTTTTCAATTACTGTCCACATGTCCTGTAGATACCCATTATGTATCTCTAATGCTTTGGTTTTCATTGCCTTCAGCACCCTTCTAGAGAGTACCCTGGACTTCTATCCGCTCCTCCTGCCTCTTTAACAAGACCGTTAAATACGTGAGGGTGACATCTTATGTCGGAAGTCTTCAGCAACCGTTACTGATGATTTTTATTCAAAATTTAATCAGTAGTGGGTTTCGAACCCAGAACTGGCGATTTGATTACTTAACGAAGATGCTACCCCTAGACCACGAGAGCTGATTCCAACATTTTATGGGAACAAAAAAAGCGCCTCAGACGCTGCATTGGTACTTGAAGAACTATGATACCGCAAGCCTAGCGGCGACGATTTATTAGGAAAACGTATTAACGTATTTCTTTATGCCAAACAGTGTTAGATGTTCCCATAGGTATTACAAGCTAAGTGAAAGCCTTTTTGGTATGTGTATTTCATCCTCAGTAGATGAAAACCACAAAGTCTTTCTCAAACACACAGTCGAATGCTGTCCTAGGAAATGGCATCGTGAGTACGGAGGCCTGCATGTCAGAGTGAAAATTGTAAGCTTCGATTCAAAGTTGCAACGATATAATTAATTGTGTGTGCACATGTGGCAGTGAATGGTGCGAATATTGTTTGAGGAGGACAATGCTTATTTGTACCAAATACTATCGTTTACAGGATGGGGAAACGGTTACATTTGGTTACTGGGACCACCCGTGAAGGTAAGTGGAGGTCTTCGTCAGAAGAAGAGGTAGAACATCGTGCAATTAATGTCTCGCCTTCAAGATGATATGAAAACTTAACTACATCTCACAAAGTCCAAGGTGTCTGTGATTCTCTGTTGCTTGCCTTTCCAGTCTCTCTTCTTGGGAGATGGAGAATTATCCATGTACACTGTGCACCCATAGGTGGCCCTGAAGGTCCTGTTGAGAATCTGGCGATGTAATTCGTATAATAACGTGTTGTCTAAAGCTTGACTAGTCTATACGGCTCGATTTAAATGCATTGAAGATAGCTACTAAACAGCTGAAATCTAGATCTGTAATTAAATGTACATATTGGATATGTATCTAATTGCTGAAACCCTCTTCATTTTTGGAACATACTGTACAGCCGCTGTGCACAACGGATCCAGTAGAGTCAAGTTTGATTTCTTTATCCAGTATAAATACTCAGCGTGGACTGTAAGGCAGTGAATCATACCTCTAAATGGATATACTTGGTTCATAGGCAGCCTCTCCTTGATGTTTGGAAATGTGCCAGCACGTGTGTATGTACCATATCAGAGAGTCTTGCTGTGTGAACGCTGTGGTTCTTGCTGTCTGTGGCCAAGGTAGAGGTGCAGCAGAGTTTGTTGGTGCAGGTGCTCAATCTCGAGTCGGCCTACGAACTGGAAGGAAACACATGGTCAAGTGCCTTGGGTAGGTGTCAGCTAGTGTATGGGAGTTATGGCTACTACCATGAGCGACGAGGGCAGCCCTGCACGCAAGGTGTTTGTTTGTGTGCCACATGTCCATGGCACGCTTGCAGTATGGCGTCCATATGGATGTTGTGGCGTAATGTGGACCGAAGGCAGGCTTCTGTGTGTTACGGCTCCGGTGTCTTGGACCAAACACAACACCTGGACAGACACTGTGGGCCCAGGTGTAAATGGTGTAAGCTGTCGGCTTGCCACTCTCTCGCAGTTGTGTGTGGGGTACAGCGCCCGGGTAAATGCCGCGCTTTTTCGTGTGCATATTGGTGTGAATGAAGTTACGGCATCAGATTAGCATGGTGCTCAGCTGTCGGCGGATTTCAGTTTTTAGCTCGGCTTGTCGTTTGTCTACCTATGTCTGTATCCACGGACAATTGCGTTTCATTGAGAGGTTAAGCTGTGCAGCTTCCTGCCACTCCATTACGGTTAATTGTTTGTTACGATGATGGCGCTGAGTACGTCTATTAGATGTTTCCAAATTTGTGGAACTATTAATCTCAGGCTGCTACTGTGCCAGTATGTAGGGTTCAATGCTCCAGTTACACTAAGGCTATTCGTAGATTCAGGTTCTTTTTTTAAACTAATTGATGTTCACTCGGATTACCGAAGAATAAATGTGCCCTTTGCAAAGGAACCACCCCGGCGTCTGCCTGGAGCTTTTTAGGGAAATCAATGACTGGGTACTTTTGGATGGCCGGCCTAGGAGTTGAACAGCCGATCTCCCCAATGAGATTCCATTGTGCCTAACCACTTCGCTCCCTCGCTCGGTTCGTTAGTACAGTAGGATCTGAATCAAAAGTATTGGATCGTGTGTGACAAGAATCGTGAATGGACTACAGTTGTGTCGTCGTTCCAACTTCAGCTACACGAGACAGAAGCTCTCTGATGCTTGAAGGTCGCGTCTGATTCTAGTGACTGATCGGCGACCACATTTTCGTCTACATTCTCTAAAGTACTACATTTGTTTATGTTCAGTCAGCTCTCAACCTTTGGACGAGGCCCTGATAATCTGCGAATCCCTTTATATTTCATATTAAGTTTTAATGAAGCTATCTCGCCCTGTAGTGATAACTACGTCCCAGCGAACAGCGTCATTAGGCTACAGATGTCACGTAACCAATTTATACACATCGCAAACAGCAGCGAACCCATTACAGTACCGTCAGTTTCACTTCCAATGATGGGTCTGATAAGAGCGAAATATTATCTTCTTTTCATTTGGAAGATTTCAGTTCGTTCGCATGTGTGTTTACAAATTTTGTATGTTCGTCTTTTGTTTATTAGGCAACGATGTGACACCATACCGAGTTTTTGTTTATTGATGTTGTCGGATCTCACACCGAAAGACATACCAAAGGATGCGTCTGAAACAGTATAAATGGAAAAATAACTACCACCAACATGAGTAACTTAATTTAACCTTTCAGTATAAATGAATTTAGTGTAACATTTGGTAATATAATACTATTCTGAATCAGAAATTAAATTTTGTCGTTAAACTATTGCAAGTGTTAACGGAAAATATGTTCAAATTTTCACAACAGCAGGGACGAATGTATTGCCAGATGAGGTACAGACGCTTTCCTTGTGAAGCCTTGAACTTTGCCCTCCACTGACAGCTAGGCGATAAACTAAAACAGGTACACCACCCGAAAGATCGGAGTGGAACAACCGGGCAAAGTAATGACTGAACATACACTCCTGGAAATGGAAAAAAGAACACATTGACACCGGTGTGTCAGACCCACCATACTTGCTCCGGACACTGCGAGAGGGCTGTACAAGCAATGATCACACGCATGGCACAGCGGACACACCAGGAACCGCGGTGTTGGCCGTCGAATGGCGCTAGCTGCGCAGCATTTGTGCACCGCCGCCGTCAGTGTCAGCCAGTTTGCCGTGGCATACGGAGCTCCATCGCAGTCTTTAACACTGGTAGCATGCCGCGACAGCGTGGACGTGAACCGTATGTGCAGTTGACAGACTTTGAGCGAGGGCGTATAGTGGGTATGCGGGAGGCCGGGTGGACGTACCGCCGAATTGCTCAACACGTGGGGCGTGAGGTCTCCACAGTACATCGATGTCGTCGCCAGTGGTCGGCGGAAGGTGCACGTGCCCGTCGACCTGGGACCGGACCGCAGCGACGCACGGATGCACGCCAAGACCGTAGGATCCTACGCAGTGCCGTAGGGGACCGCACCGCCACTTCCCAGCAAATTAGGGACACTGTTGCTCCTGGGGTATCGGCGAGGACCATTCGCAACCGTCTCCATGAAGCTGGGCTACGGTCCCGCACACCGTTAGGCCGTCTTCCGCTCACGCCCCAACATCGTGCAGCCCGCCTCCCGTGGTGTCGCGACAGGCGTGAATGGAGGGACGAATGGAGACGTGTCGTCTTCAGCGATGAGAGTCGCTTCTGCCTTGGTGGCAATGATGGTCGTATGCGTGTTTGGCGCCGTGCGGGTGAGCGCCACAATCAGGACTGCATACGACCGAGACACACAGGGCCAACACCCGGCATCATGGTGTGGGGAGCGATCTCCTACACTGGCCGTACACCACTGGTGATCGTCGAGGGGACACTGAATAGTGCACGATACATCCAAACCGTCATCGAACCCATCGTTCTACCATTCCTAGACCGGCAAGGGAACTTGCTGTTCCAACAGGACAATGCACGTCCGCATGTATCCCGTGCCACCCAACGTGCTCTAGAAGGTGTAAGTCAACTACCCTGGCCAGCAAGATCTCCGGATCTGTCCCCCATTGAGCATGTTTGGGACTGGATGAAGCGTCGTCTCACGCGGTCTGCACGTCCAGCACGAACGCTGGCCCAACTGAGGCGCCAGGTGGAAATGGCATGGCAAGCCGTTCCACAGGACTACATCCAGCATCTCTATGATCGTCTCCATGGGAGAATAGCAGCCTGCATTGCTGCGAAAGGTGGATATACACTGTACTAGTGCCGACATTGTGCATGCTCTGTTGCCTGTGTCTATGTGCCTGTGGTTCTGTCAGTGTGATCATGTGATGTATCTGACCCCAGGAATGTGTCAATAAAGTTTCCCCTTCCTGGGACAATGAATTCACGGTGTTCTTATTTCAATTTCCAGGAGTGTAATTAGTATCAAGATTATTATTACCACATTTCAGGAAAAATAATTTTACCGATTAGGTTGACTGGACCTTGACGTATTAACACAAAACAAGCCTATTGAAGAACAGTTACTGATAATCGCTCAAATGAGATAAAATAGCAAGAAAGTTGTAGTGTTAATTCAAATACCTGCTCTCAGATCTCCAAAAGTCATTCATGGGAACATGAAGAATGATAGTTCAGATTTACTTCAGATGTTACATTCTTTCCAAAAATATACAAATTTTGTGTGGCACATGTTACTATCGTTGAAATACTTACAGCAAATTTCAGTATGAAAAGCAAAATTATATTTCACCGGTTGAAGTAACATTACAATTTCTTCAAAGCTTCTAAGAAAACAGTCTTCAAAGTAGTCCGGCCACAAACATCCTTAGAATGTGTGGCTAAAATACAATAAATAATTCAGGTTTATCTGAGAAGAAGTTCATTTAAAGGAAAGAAATACAATCAAAGATGCTTGATAAGGATCCACGACGAATCACGCAGTGTAGTCTGATCTTTCGTAAGCAACCAGCGAGAACACTCCCCTAGACACAAACGTGCAATGATAGTTTGACAAACAGCGAAGTAACCTTTAAGTAACATTAATAAAAGCCTAAGTCATAAGTCTACATGCTAACAGCGTAGACAAAACAGTTATGAAAAGCTGCCAAAAGATAGTGAGGTAATTGGGCAAGGCAATCATTCTCACTTACATCCGGCAATAAAGAAGTTCAGTGGCCAACCGAGGTTGAGTTTCAAGTTGATTGGCTGATGAACCTCAGCTACGAAGAGACAAGCTTGGCTTGGAGGTATAACCCGCCAAACATGATTCGCCCCGGTACGACGCAAGAACTTGAGGGCTCCAAATAAGAGCCGGCCAGTGTGGCCGTGCGGTTCTAGGCGCTTCAGTCTGGAACCACGTGACTGCTACGATCGCAGGTTCAAATCCTGCCTTGGGCATGGATGTGTGTGATGTCCTTAGGTTAGTCAGGTTTAAGTAGTTCTAAGTTCTAGGGGACTGATGACCACAGATGTTAAGTCCCATAGTGCTCAGAGCCATTTTTTGCTCCAAATAAGAAAAGAAGATGACATAGCGATTAAGTGCACAACGTACCAGGCTAAAAAAGGTGTTTTGGACATTTAAAAAAATAAGTGACACTTTGAACAGAAAGATTTAAAACACACATTCAAAGCACAACTCTGTCACAATACTAAATGGAAGCTATTATGTTTTGGTGGAAGCGACACGCTACTCAAATCGCCTGGCCAGGCACAAGAACAGGGAATAATAACAACAGGACGCTGAACCGATTCCGATATAGGAACAGCAGGGTACAAACACGCGCAGGAAGCGAACTAGTCAAAATTATCACGCTCACAGCGGGTGACAAGGTCAGTATTTACGAACGCCCCGTGGTCTCGGCATAGAAGCAGCGAAGTAAAAGTAGCTGACTGTGCATATACCGCCACTGTGCGATGACAGACAGTGGAAAACTTGGAGCTGCCAGCGGATTGGTGGATGACGACGACTCATCGCTCACCTCCAGTCCTGGTCGGACAAAGGAATAATGCATTAAATGTATTCGAAACTGCGAATAGAGACAACCACCAGTTGTAGAATGGAATAATAACAGTGAAAATTTTTGCCGCCTCGGGACTCGAAGCCATAATTTCTACTTCCATTTTGATTATTCATGCACGACTCACGACCAGACCCAAACTTCCATATGACTTCAGCCGTGCGTCATAAAGGAATAATGTATTCACTTTTGTTTCCGGTGCGTGTCCCTCGTGTACGGAAAATGCTCAGCCAGACCAAGTTCTAAGTCACGCTGGCGGTACGACAAACAGCTAGCCTGTTGCCTCGCAGACCTGCGCTACCCACGCTGTTTTACTGACTGCCTCTAACGGAAAATGGCCGCAATGACACTCGCGGCAAACCTAACTCGTCCTCTTCACGCCAAAGATTGTGTTCCAGGAGACGGGCAAGAACCATCGATCGCGTAACGGTTCAGACGTTCTGCAAATTAAGATGTTCTTAAATTATTAGCTGCCGTCAGGGACAGCCCTCTACAAAATGTCTTTTATTAATGTGCTAGGGTCGCTCTAAAGGCATTGAGCGATCTGATATTGTAAGTCCCACAGCCATGACAGAGACTTTTTTTTTTTTTTGTCATTGGCACAAGTATGACGTCAATAGCGAGCAAAGACGTTCGTTTACCGTTTATTTGTGCTCTTTCAAAATGTGTGTCAATATTAATTATCCATCTCAATGTGAGCTTCGTAATGAGATGCGGTTTCTAAATACAAAAAATTTGTAGACAGATACCTGGTGGTTACTGAAATGTGATGAATGAAGGTTTAGTTTGAACTTAGTGCATCATGTTTCATGACGAATGAACGAATATTCATCATGAAGAAAGCTCTAGCCGATCTTCAATTGTGACTGACGAACTCAAATCAAGGATGGAGAAAACATTCATTAGAATACCTTGAGCTAGTTTTTTTTTTAGTTTCGACAGATGAACGCAATAAACAACGATTGGGAGGTCCATTGACTTGCCTCGTTACAACAAGGATTGCGAAGAACTTTTGAATCGAATTATTAATAGAGATAAGACATGGTTTTCGCAAGAATAAATCCATATATAAATCGTCAATCATTGAAATGACACAATTCACGATCCTCAACAATAAGAAAAACCGGCCAAACAACGTCCAAGCATAAAAAATGTTATGACTTCCGCGTTGTAGAAAGAAATAGTCGTTCTGTTCGTCGACTCTGTACCTAGTGGAAAGACTATAAACGTATTGATCTACTGCCAGACCCTCCCGCAACTGCGTCGCATCGCTCAAAACAAACAGCGTCTAAGGTTGTTTACCCTCACCGTCGTTCTTCACGATAACGCTCGTGGGCATTCTGCTGCGATGATGTAGTTGGTTTGGCAGCTTAAGTGGGAAGGTTTTGAAAGTGTGTGTTTTAGACCTGTAACTGCCTCGAGTGCTTATCATCTTTTTCGAAAATTGATATTTTTTTTTTAACGTGAAGCACTATGGTGATGTCAGTGAGCTTAAAGAGGATGGTAATGGCTTGTCAGCAACTAGGCTGCAACTGCTTAAGTAAAGGCATTGCAAACCTTTGAAAAGTGTCTGCTATAGATATATTTGATACTATGTACACACACGTATATCGATAAAAACCGGCTGATCTCGAAGAACCTGAACTTATATTCCGTCCGCAAGGGTAACTTCACTTTTGGTTAATAACTGTAACGGTACATCTTAGGCAAGTCGTTCAAACTCTGAGATTTTTGCAGCCAGTCGCATTACTTGGCGATGAGAAACAGCAAGGCTCCACAACGATTGTGGACAAAGGTAGACGCTTCGGTTCGGATTGCTGCCGTGAACTCGCTCCTCTCACCAACCTGGACGTGTCGCACTTTTTACACAGACGCTTTGTCTTGTTATACTGAAACGGGGCGGTGAAGCAACGACGTTCAGCATTGTTGTGAAATGGTTGGTTGTTTGCTTGCGCGGCCTTTTGTGTAGTTATACGTTACGTGGTTTCTTAGATTGGCAATTGAATTTTATGTGACCAATACTAGTTCCTTTGTTCGCTTTCACAGTTTCAGAGGAATATATGAAGATCAATATCCATTTTCTGTTCGGTCATCCGAATCTGCAAGTCATTTATCTCATTACTTTTCCACTCGTTTAAATAATGTTATGGGCGCTAATATGAATATAGGAATATCTTTCTGCCTTTTGTAAATGTACCGTGGTGTAAAGTCACGTGGGCCGTTGAAGGACATTTGTTTGTAAGACGGAACTTTCTCTTAATTTTCTGTAGAATATGCTCATGCTAATTTGGTATTTATATGATTGGCGTTTCTCACGAAGCTGTTTTTTCTTCCTCTGATCTTTATTCAAATCGTCACTTGTACTTATTTAAGAACTTCGCTCACGAGAGAGTTAAATTCAGTTTCAGCTTAGAGCCATTTGAACCATATAAATGTTCCATGGTTACATACAGTTAATTACACTGTACTAATTACTCGCTATTGAAAATGTTGTTACACCCTCCGAAAGATACTGTGAGAACCAAGGACTCATTTTCGAGGGGCCATTTTTTGTCATTATTCTATCCGTTGTTCGACAGTTTCATGGGGACCGATCTGGAACCGATAATGAAAATAAGATATTGCACTGCCTGTGTTATTCTGATTACGATGAAAAGCTCCTTTGGATATGCAGCCGATGATTGTCCTTATTCGCAATCGCGAATACATTTAACCTAGATAACTAAAACGACTGAAGGGATTGTTAGCTTGTGTCGGCTTCTCAAAACTTAAAGCTCACATTTAATTTGAAGAGGATGAAACCTTCCCATCTTCTCTATATCTCTTTTGTTACGCAACCTTCCCTTCTACAATAGCCTATGAAACCTTCCCTTGGGATCTCTATCTCTTGCTTAGTAATAACACATGAAATCTTCCCTTTCAAATTAGTTCTCTTCCTCAATCTTCGCATACAAATTTAAATGCTGCTTATTAAAAGTGATTTTCTGATTATTTCGACGAAACATAGAATGTGTCGTCGTCGTGGCCCTAAGTCGTTACCTGCAATAACCCAAAACTTTTCCTTACCTTTTTTACTGTTACTAGATCGCCATCTGACAGCTACATCGAACTTCGACATGAATATACTTACTCTGTTTTTATCTATAGTCTATTACCTGCTGGTGGGCTGTCATAATAAGTGGCTGTATTTTTTACCAAAGCTTCCGTTATTCTTTATTAGAAAAGCTGACGTTTTTCTTCAATTAATTTGACTGAAGTTACGTAACTCATAGTTAAACCTTTTCTTGACAACAATAAAATTTTGCAAAGTTTTACGTTGAGGGTTTTTGTGGTGGATTATAATCAGTAATGCCATATTGCTGGCAAAAATTAATTGTATTCTGAATGAAATGATTTTACAAACGTTCAAATGAGACCTACTTTTTACAATAATCTTACAACTAGCAATGCGCAGAAATACCTTCAATAGTCTAGAGTTTCTCAAAAAAATAATTCAATAATATTAGTTCCTCTTATGATAATAGTTAGCTGATGACTCTGTACATCCGTTTATAATCTCTTGTAAATCATAGCTGGTGGCTGGCAGGCACACCGCTCGTCTCAACCTATCGCTTCAGTCCTGCTACCGACTCGCTTCACTTCTCGCTTACTACCGACTTCCAACGAACGCGCAAGTGCGGTCCCTCCCGCCAACAATGCTTTCTGGTGCAGACAGTCCCTGCTACCATTACAAAATGTATCATTGCGCGGTCTTTCCTGTTCTTTTCTTAAAATGTATCGATACGCGGTCTCTCCCGCCCTTTTTAAAATTATATCAATGTCCGCTCTCTCCTGCCAACAATACTATGGTTCAGACATTTCCTGCTACCACAATTATTTCCAACATGACAAATATTAATTATTCCCACTTAATGCTATTAACAAAATATAAACATCTTTCATAAATTGTGTTTTGACAATAGACAATAGAAATATACACGTCTTACAAGGAATGTTTCAGAGCATTCACATCGGCAACAAGGTATCTTATGATTTCTCAGGTTAAGGCATAATGTACTGAGGTTTACATGACAAAATGTATAAAATGGAGAGATGAGCTTGTGTCGGCTTCTGAAAACTTAAAGCTCACATTTAATTTAAAGACGAATGTTTCAGGGCATTGAAACCGGCAACAAGGGATCGTATGATTTCTCAGGTTAAGGCATAATGTACTGTGTTTTACATGACAAAATGTATAAAATGAGGGGACGATAATGGCTCTAGTACTATAACCGAAAGAACTTAAAGTCAATTTCCTGTACCTAACAAAAGAAATCCGGTTTTAATTATAGTGGCATTCAAAGAGGGAAAAAGCGAAAAGGAGGTGGAAGATGAGCTGTATTTTCTGTACGTCGTTACAATGTTTTGATTTTTTTTTTTCCCCGTTGAATCTAACGAATGCTGCCTGAGGGGTAGGCGCCACACTGTGCCTTCAGCATTTGTAGTCTGGCGCGCACGCCGGTGGCGTGTGGTAATGGGTGATTAGAGGCAGCCCTGGACCCTACAGAAGAGAGTGGCGCAGGGGGTTCGCGGCTAACGACAGGGAACCGCGCGGAACAGCGCCGGGCGCCACCCTACGCCAGCCGTCAGTGGTGGGGGATGACACGCGACGTCAGTCGTTTCCCCACCCCCCAGTCCACCCACTGCCAGATCACGCGACGCAGTGACGCACTCCCGCACGCAACACGTAGCTCCCCCAGCTCTGGGCCCGCAACTCCCCGCGCTGTTATTAGGGGAAGGGTCCGGTGTACTCAGGCGAAATAAGGGTGGCGCACGCAGGTCCATCCGGTAGCGGCCGCTTTCAACTTCATCACCGCACCAGGGTGGATTGACTCCCGGCTAAACAGGCCGGGGAGATAGGCTGTGCGGAAACCCTGCCTATTGACTAATAACTTTAAATAAACAAAGCCCCCTGCAGGCAATGCACATCATTCTCTCTCTCTCTCTCTCTCTCTCTCACACACACACACACACACACACACACACACACACACAAACACATACACACAGCGCACTGACGTGTATGCCTAAACGTAAAACTTCAATTTCACTTAAATGAAGTCATTTTGCTGCATGGAATGTTATATTATTCCGAAATAAATGCTTCACTTGATTATTTAGCAGTCAACTAATTTCACCCGCTTTGGCTTTAGCAAACATATATCACGTTATAGTCCACACATGCTTATGGGTAAAGTGACATGATAGCATCCGTAATAAGGCTTTCGCAGACCGTGACAGTTACCCCCATAACTGAATAAAATCTTCTCTGTTTTCAAGCCGCGTCAACTCGAATAAAATTCTCGAGCTTTCGATGTGTATCACCACCGTCGTCGTCAAGAGTGAAACTACTGACAACGGTGTTCATTCCTGACGACGATGGCGGGTATAGACATTGAATGCTCGAGAATTTTATTCGAATCCACACGGCTTGAAAACCGAGAAGTTTTTGTTCAAGCATGCCGCCGTGAAAGACTCCGACGACACTTCCATAACTATCCCTCGCGTAAAGTCAGTATACATAGTAAAACAAGAATCTATACGCGAACAGGGGGAGAAATGACTTTCTTTAAGAAATGTACTTCTTTTGGGGATGTGTACATACAAAACAATATTTCTACGAGTTTCGCCCTTTCCGAGATGATCGTTACCAGACGTAGGACCTTAGCAATCTGCCCTTTGTCTGCTCTTATGCCAGTGTATTTCCCACTTTGAAGCTACTATCATCGCTTCTGTGACTCTCAGTCTGTCTCTGCCCCTTTTATCCACTTTTCCTTACCACGTCACTTGTTCACAAAGCCACCGTCTTGCACTCTTGTGAAGGGCAATTCTCAAAATGTTTTGGCTCCTCGTTGTAAGTAACTTCGTATAGAATTCTGATTTATTATATGCCTGTGACTGTCTCGTAGGCAGACTGTATTAACATCGTAACCTGTTTCCAGCTTATACGAGGGCTATTGGAAAAGCAAAGGTCGATCGGGTGCGAAATGGAAACCATAGCGAAACTCCGGTGAAGTTTTGCACAGATGTGTTGGGCAGAGCCTATAGTATGCCCGTTGATCACGTCATGTCGCTCTTTTTTGCCGTGAACGTACAGTGAGCACGTAAAAATGCCTAGAACATAGTGTCTTCCGCAAAGTATGAAGGGTCCTGTCAGAAATTTCGGCTGGTCTAATGCTGCGCACATAATATAACTGTCATGCGTTTCCTTTTCCATGATAATTATCCGTGGCACTCTGCATTGTCAGTTAGGATGAGAAGTACTTGATCACACGCTGTATGTCCAGTAATTGTCTTTCCACCCGGAATTTAATCGCTCCTCTTATGAACCGCTGGTTGTGAAGACAACATTTTGACACAGACAACGAGCTACACACCAGCGCAGAGAATTGGCGGAAAGCACAGGCGGAGGCCTTCTATGGACCAAGGTACTGAAAAGTTGGTACAACGATCGACAAAAGTTTAAGTCGCAGCGGCGATTATGTATAGAAGTTGCTGGAATTTGTCGCTAGCTGTTGCAAATAAAATGTTTTTTATTTTTCTAGTGCTTTCCATTTCGCTCCCGATCAAGCCTTACTTTTCAAATAGCCCTCATATGTCCCTTCACTGGTCTAGAACAAAGTGATCATTTGCTATTGCCTGTGTCGTATGAATTACATCAAAGGTGGCATGGTATTACCCACTATTCTCCACTCTCCTTACAACCAAACAGATTTTTTGGGAGGCAGTTGCGGGGATGAAAACATACGGCAGTCTGGTAACGAATCTTTTCGATAACACAACCTGCGTGAATGGGACACGGTTACTCGAAACGCGAGTTTTCACGAGCTGCCGAAGGACGCAGTAAGAAAATAAGTTGACCAAATAAATGGGGTAATATATTCATGAAACTGGAGTAGAATACGTCTAAGGTATGAAAGCTCGACATATGGAAACCTCATACACATTCATATTTTATTTTATTTCATTTATTTTGTATTCATAGGTGTTATCTTTGGCTTTTGGCCCGCCACGTATTTCTCTCCGGTGCCAAACCTTTCGTCTCTGAGTGGCATTATAACTCTACATCCTCAATTATTGGCTGGATATGTTACCATTTCTTTCTTCCTCTGCGGTGTTTACTCTATACAGCTCCCTCTAGTACAATGGAAGTTCTTAGTCTTCCAGTCCTGTTGTTACCTTTTAATTCTTCTACATACTGTATATTACTTTTCTGTCCCTAGAGCTCACTCCTATTCTGCTCAGAATTTCGAACATATTGCATCATTTTACATCGTCCAACGCTTTTTCTTAGTCGACAAATGAGCTTGGTTTTTCATCTGTCTTGCTTCCGTTATAAAACACAATGTCAGATCTGCCTCTCTGGTGCCCTTGCTCTACCTGAAGCCAAACTGACCGTCATGTAACAGCCATTAAAATTTCTTTCCTTTTCTCCTGCTTCTGACTGTTGTCAGCAACTTTAATATGTGAACCGTTAAGCTGATTGGGCGATAGTGCTCGTAAATTATAACCTGCTCCTTTGTTCGGAATTGAATTAATAATTTTTTTTCGAAAGTTTGATGTCATGCCGCCGGTCCCGTAAATCCAACACACATACTTGAACAGTCATTTGGTTGCCACTACCTGCAATGACTTTAGAAATTCCTATGGAACGTAAAGTATCCCCTTTGTCTTATTTCGTTTGATGCTCTGCTTTATTTCCGTAAAGAAAATAATCCGCAGGCTCTAATGTCGGAAACAAACAAGAAATTGAAGCGATATATGTACTCGAATCTGAGTCAGTCTTGCGTTCAGGCAACCAGTGAGTCCAGAGCGTGGTGCAGTTTTTCGGGTCTCACAGGGGTTCATTTTTCGCTCCAGTAGCGAGTGAGACACATCACAGAGCCATAAATTACCTTTTTACGTTCTTGGAGCAATACTGTATGACAATGGTTGATTCCATTCTACATTCTTGGAAAAACGTTGCATTGGTATAGAAGGAGCTGGTGACACACATCCATTATTAAAGTTTAGGACTAATTCAGGCAAATTAATGGCAAGGAACTGATTATTCTGCTTCATTTCAGGTCGTTGATTAAAGGATTCACTTGGAAAAAGACGTAACATAAATGATTGGGAACTATTTTCGATCATGTATAATGATTATCTTCAGATTTAGCAATTACAAGAAAATAGCAGTAATAAGCTGTTTAAAAAGACAAACAAAAAGATGAACCATTTAATTCACTTCCATATTCTAATAAAACCTAAGTTTTTATCGCCGGTGACTCGTCAAAATCTTTTGGAAAGTGTAATCTGCTTCGGATTACACAATAAAAAATTCAAACTCTAGCGCATAAAACCGTGGATAAGAGTTTTTCTCAATTCATAATTATTGCTAGAATCAGTTCCTTTTACTGAAGAGATTACACCTATCACGCTTGACGGATAAGGTAGGAGTTGGCGGTTGAGAATACATAACACGAGGAAGCTATAGGCCACGATCATGTGGTGTAAGTGGATTCATTTAATGTATTTCGGAGGTAACACGTTGCTCCTTGTTTTAATCCGTTTCCGATAGAAAATAAAGCATTGATAGCAAGGTGTTCTTATTCTTGATGTTAATAATTAGCTCTGCGTCAGGGTAGCAAATGTGTAGAGAAAGAAAAAGAGTTGTTGGTCGTGAGGAAGCCGTTCCTGAAAGAAGAAAATAATAATAGTATCGGCAAAGATATTCCTGTCCAATCACCATAACGTCACTTATTACAGTTCATACTGAATGCGTAACCCTCTATCGTTAACCTACATACTGTTTGCGCAAGAGAAGATAGCCATTCTTCAAGTTGGAAGCTTATAACACACATCTATGAAAATCGAGAACTGTGTGTCATTCAGTACCTACTAGTCCGGGACGCTTTTGTGATGAACGGCATATTTGAGTGAAAATCGCGATGTTTTCCTTATATGCTCAACAAAATAAGGATACGTAATTATTATTAAGTTTTATGTGCTTGTACGTACAGGTCTTCAGTCCTGATAGTACACACTGAAACCTCCACTACCTGTTAGCCTAAAACGCCGCTACAGAAGACAAAACAGTGTTGAGCTTTACCATGTTGTTTCAGCTCCTCTAGTGGCCTTCTAAGTGAATGTGGCGCTGATACGAGGGTTGTCCAGAAAGTAAGTTCCGAGCGGTTGCGAAATGGAAACCACAGTGAAAACCAGAAACGTTTTATTCGCAACAGTTAGGTACACCTTCTCTACATAATCGCCGCCCCAACTTCGAGTTCTATCGCAGTGTTGTATCATCTTTCCAATATCCTCGTCATAGAAAGCAGCAGCCTGTGCTTTCGGCTAATTATCTGCATTGGTCTGCAGCTCGTTGTCTGTGGAAAAGTTTTGTCTTCATAGCCAGCGGTTCTTGTAAGCAGAGATGAGACTCAGTGGAGACAATTACGGACAGTATTGTGGATGATCAAACACTTCTCATCGGAAACGCTGCAGGAGCGTCTTCATTGGCCCTGCAGTGTGCGGCCGAAAATTGGCATGAAGAAGGAACTGTTCGACAGTTGTGTTATGTGGGCTGCATCACACAGGCGAAATCTGTAACCAGGCACTGATACTTGGCGGGAGACGCTATTCCCTACTCATTTTTACGTGCTCACTGTTCACTCAAAACTGAGAAGATCGACGCGGCACGATCGACGGGCGTACTAGAGTCACTGCCCAACATATCTGTGCAAAGCTTTACCAGATTTACCAAGTGACTTCCATTTCACGACCGATCTGAACTTACTTTCCGGACAATCCTCGTATTTTTGTGTGCATTATCAAGACTACATACCTAATAATATTTTTTTTAAAAAGTTTTTAATACAACACCCTTTTAAAACAGACTGTAAACTATAATATAATTTGTCCTAGCACCACAAAAATTCCTAGCTGCATGCTGATAGTCCTGAACATTGGCGCATATGAAGTTTTAGTGGCTTTGTCAGTACTTGGAGAATGTAAAACGGGGTGCATGCAACAGATAATGAACTGTTGTATGATTGTTCTCAATGAGATCTATTCTGTAAAGTCCTTACTGCTATCTGTGACATGCACCCTACGTTAATCCCTATCTTCTTTAACTGTTTCGTAACGTATGGCAGCAACCTTCTGATTAACAAACGACCAGTCCTGTTTGTCGCAAGATGACAGATCATTACTTCGTGCTGTCCACTCCAAAAATTCAGCCGAACGGGCAGAACCATGTCCAACCATTTACCAGAAAATACCTCAATCATATTCTCTAACGGCAACAGCACAATGGGCTGGTGCTCCATACTTTTGGAACCCTACACTTTCGAGCAGTCCGAGGTCTTCCTTATGTCGAATGAACGATTCGCAGAACCATGAAAGAAATGTGGATCTACGAAGTGGGTTTGTTAAGTTTCAGCCAAGATCAGGACATTTGGTAGGTTGTGTCAAGTTATCCAAAAAAACGTTGGTTTTCTTTACTACAGGAATAAATATTTGTCACTTTTGCACTGCGCTATACGTTGTATACTCAACAGAGCAAAACACTTCTCCCGATGGAGGGAGAGTTGTAAAGACATCGAGCGTTCACCCATAAGCCTGAAGACGTCTTTGCATCTCATTATCACACTTCGCTTACAAACAAAGGTTCAAATGCATTTAACTTCAAATCGTTCTTCATAAGTTTTGCAAATTGTCGAGTATGAAACTCATAGTTCCTGTGACGGCTTAAGCTTTTGGAAAATGTTTCCATTTGTGATTATGGACGTACTGAGATGGGTTTATCTTTTGTGCAACCAGCCGCAAAGTTTTTTTTCCCACCGCACAATGGCTGGTTCTCTTGGACAAGGTTTATGAAGCTTTATAGTGATTTCACGCTGAAAGTCTCTCCAAGATTTTCCTGTATGGTGCCCTCAGCGAGCCAATGTGCTTATTATAATCCACTCCTCCATGGTGCAAATGGACTCATCAGCCATTACTTTGATGTTTATCAGAAACTGCAACAATAACATACAAAAATACAGTAATATCTGCGTAATACATGGAGTAATGTGACTTTGTGAGAACTGCGTACGTATTTCTGAACTACGATTTCTGGGAAGTCATCCTGCAGTGACGGATTCAGCACTGATGTAGACAAATTACTATTGTATTAAAGCGTTTAGTCCACTTTAACTGTTATCAAAATACTTTGGAACTTTCGCACGGTAACAGTAGGAACGGTAACATATTATATTCAAAGCTGGTGTTTCGTGATGGGGTGGAAAAAAAGCGGTGACCTGTGACCGAACCCTACATCCACACCTGGTTGGCTACCTGCCGATTCCTTTGCAGCGTATCTAGTCCTCCGGTCCTCGCCAACCTACCAATGTTTCCTGAGCTCACAGTATCTTTTTACTTATAAACCTTATCTTTTCTTCTTAATGTGGTGAAGCTGTAGCGTTTCTCGTATTTTTTGTGTTGTCTTTCGTTTTATGATCTAAACATGAGAGGACAAAATTTATACAGTTATCAAATCAATCGAACCTTTTATTCCATGGAAGACTTCCAAAGCGTATTTTCCCCTCCTATGATACTGAAGACATGTTTTATTGTGAAATGTGTATGAAATCTTATGGGACTTAACTCATGTTTTATTGCTCATTCTGTCATTCTATCTGTCCACAAGATATTTAGGACTCTTATCCAAAACCATGGCTCGAAAGCCTTTCAACGTTTTAGTTCTCGCTCCCTCATGCGCTGTTCACGACTCTGAGCCACGCAGAGCAACGTTTTAAACAAAATTGTCAACATACTGTCCCACGATCTTCCAATTAGTACTGTTCTTCATATTACAAGGCGTTGCTTTAGTATGTGCATCTCTGCATTAAATTTCCTTTTAGGTTCTACCACCTTCGAACACTTTCTTATCAATATACTTAAACCCGACAACTGGATTCGCACTTCCTCTGCTATAATTCACGTCTGTTGCAGACGCCTTAATGTAGATGCTTAACGTGGAACACGGTGACGAGTGCGTGTACAGAGCCATAATATAATTCCATTGGTGACAATGTTAGAGGGGGAGACATGTAGCGCACTAGACAGGAATCCGGTCTCCTATGAAGACACTCACATCAGTTTTTTTTAAAACACATTTTATAATAGTCTCAATTGCCATGAGGTGCACTTGATAAATATTTTCGATCGTAGTTGATAATCACCCTCAGATGTGATTAATCACGTGGAGTGTGCAAACAAAGCTCTTTAACAATGAAAATAGTCGTAAACTGTAACACAAAAGGAATATCAGTGCAATACATTTGTGACAACATTCCCTGGCATCAAGTATGAGTAGGCACTACACAGCAGCTCAGTGAACTGGCTCCTCATGTCATCTGGAGCGGCCATTTGGAATTAAAAACAAGAAATTGATGGTTGGCCGCACTGCTTTTTATTATTAAAATTTTTGTCATAATCATAATAGAATAGCTTCCTGAAGAATGAAGGACGCGTAGTGCACGTGATGTTAGTCGTCAGAATGTCTTAAAAAGTTAAAAAGTAGTTACAGCTTTTCACGTCGTCACAGGTGAAGTGGAAGGACATTTTTCGAGTTCTGGATGCGATTTTTGTTCAAGATCTGTGCCTTCCTCTATTGAACCACCCAGGTCCTCGATTACGTGTAGCACCACCACGCCCGTTTTTTCAAGGACGCCATTTAAATTCATAAACATGCCAATAGTCTGAGGAAGAAAATCGAAAGGCTACACATATATTGATCCGACATTCCCACACTGCAGTGAAATACCGTTGCAGGTAACAAGGGGACAATCTTACCACAAGACTATACAGAACTCCAGACATTCGCAGAAACCGTTTATTCTGAATCTGGGGAACTACGACCATAACCATAGATGGAAACATAAAAGACCGAAAGACATACTTGTAAGGACCTAACATCTATGGCCAAGTAGACGTAAACACGACAGTAGAGGTGAGACCCTGTTAATCAGACACCATTACTGGATATCCAGCTGGAACACAGTTGCCGAATAACTGACACCACTTCAGGGAAGCCATACTATACACTGCATGCAGACAACTTCCACACATCCCCCACACAGTGAGATGATCTATGGTCGATCTCCCACTTCTATATATCGATCTTGATTGTTCCAGGAATGCAGCGGTTGCAGCAAACTCGGATACACCGCCATCGCTCGCCACGGTAATGATGCATGATAGCCGTACTAACAAGCCCAACCTTGCATGAACTATCGCAGCTAGTAAGCCACTATAACTCTTATTACCCACCGCGCTGTCGCAGAGGTTTTTTTCCCACGGCACGAGCCTTGGCACTTTTTCCCCATTGCTCTTCAAATTGCTGCCCTTATTTGCATTTCGTCCGCTATCTATCACCTTATGGGCCGTGTTAATGCGTAGTCTTACCCAGACGCACGGACAACATCACAGCCAGGCATCCTGTGATCCACCTATTAGATAACTAACATGTTGACGGAGGTGACAGTAGAACTTTTGGTTTGGTCACCATGTTGGTGCGGGCGTGGAGGGGCCCCATCTTTTTAAAGGACAATCACAGCGGTAATGATCAGGTAAAGGGACTAAGATGGCACTAGAAGTACTATACTATCCTTCTACCAGCTCCACTCCATCACCAGCCATGGGAGGGTGATTCGTTGAGCACGTGACCCACTCGTGCTTGCGAAAAATCATTGAAATAACGTCAGCCAATGGTTTCGAGGCAACAGGCATAATGTTAACAGGTGGTCACGATAGCCGCGACAAGTTTTTTCTATGGTTTACGCCTATATGGCTCCGTTAGGAAGTATTGTAGGACACTACTCTACACCAGCGGCACTAGTATTTAGTATGTAGGTAGATGAAGTTACGAAATCGCAAGCTTATCCGCCGGGTGGTCACCCGGACGTTTCGTGGAACAAGGAACCGCACAATCGCGGTCGCTGCGGCCGTTGTTTGTCGAGCAATTTTCTCTACTTATCGTGGAGGCGGCCGGTCGGAACCGCAATCATCAGAGATTTGGTGCGCCCGTAATTGGACGAGGCGCGTGCCATTAGCTAATCAGCGGAGCGCGGCGTTTAGCTGATCGATTAGAGCGGCGGTGGCGGCGGCTGCGGCCCTTGTCGGCGCCAGAGGGAGCGCAGAGCGAGCGACGCGATGCCCCTGCCTGGCTGTGTGGGCTGCGCTGGGCGCGGCGTAGCGCCGGCACGTTGCCACGGCGACCACCGCCGCCGCCGCAGCCGCCACCTCAATGACCGCCGCTTGCCATCAATCAGCGCAGCGACGGCGGGGCTAATAGGGACGGCCAAACACCGGCTCCGGGCCACGGCGCCGCCTGCTCGACGGTACCACTTGCTGCCCTAAGCGGTGGAGGCCGTCGTAGCTCGGACACGGTCCGAGACCAGATTTCCAGTTTCTTTCATACTTGCAGGCGCGCAGTCAGTCAATAAAAGTCCTTTGAAGCGATATCGGTAAATGGATGACACTTTCTGGATATGGAATCACGGTGAAGACGAAAGATTATAAATGCAGAAGTACGGGTATTAACAAGAGCTTCAGATGTTCTACACTCATGAGCACTACATACTTTATCAATTAAAACTTAAGCCTAGAGACCAAAAATTTCATAAAAATGAAATATTTGTTGATGCAGGTAGGTCAATTAGGGAATTTACTATGGAGGGAGAGAGTAGTGGACAGCTTAATTTTTTTGGATGTTTCAGTAATTGAAAGGGCAGATGGGTTTTTATGTCATAAGGTATATAGGGAAGACACAAACAAATGGTTCAAATGGCTCTGAGCACTATGGGACTTAATATCTGAGGTCAAAAGTCCCCTAGAACTTAGAACTACTTAAACCTAACTAACCTAAGAACATCACACACATCCATGTCCGAGGCAGGATTCGAACCTGCGACCATAGCAGTCACGCGATTCTGGACTGAAGCGCCTAGAACCGCTCGGCCACATCAACCGGCGAAGACACAAACATATAGATCGTTACCTCCATAAGGATTCGAACTATCATCCCAGGCAGAAGAGAGGTGGCATTAAAACATTGGTGGGCAGTGTGTAACGCCGGAAATGCGTATCCTCGTATTTCCATCTACTGTACTATAAACTTTTTCATTATTTTGTTACCTGAAGATATGACGTTTCTATGTCTATATATATTGTAATTTTTTACAATTTGTATATATATATATATATATATATATATATATATATATATATATATGCGTTTATGTCTATGTATAATTAGTTTGTTTTGTAAACATTATTTATATTTTTAGGCTGGGGCTTGCCTAGGGAAAACTATGCTATCGAACTATTACATCGATGGGTCGTGTGGAGAACCAAAGTGTTTAGGATCTTTGGGAGTGTTAGCTCTGCCGCAGTGGAGCGCGGGCAGAGCACAGTGTGGCTTGAAGTAGGGCGGTGGAGCAGGTGTGTTGTGTGACGCTCCTGAGAGCTGCCGCACTTTCGGGGTTTGGCAGCATGTAATTGCACTCGACTTGCTATGATAGTTTCTGAAACGGTGTCGCGGACTGGAAAAATTAGCTGGCACACATCAAGAGTCCGTTTCGCCTGGTGACTGTGTCGAGAAGAAGGCACACCAACATCCAGCTTTTGCAACAGCGACGGCCGACAATAAGTGATTGTCGCCGCTCTTCGATCGACGACTTCAAACCTTCAATCAACCAACAAGGAAGACTGAAAGCACGTAAAGTTTTAGAACTGTATGGCAGACATCAGCTTTTCCAACTATTCCATTTGCATCACTAAAATACAGCAACTTAGCATGTACCTTTGTTGCTCATTGTCCCAATTGCATTACCAAGTAGGGTCCCTCCTTTTTCCGAAATGAACTCGTGTGTCGTTGATATTCAGACGCCAGCATTAAAGTAATTTCCATTTCACTGCTTTAATTTCAAAGTTAAGTTAAAGTATACATAGCTGGCTACAATATTTAGATTACACAAGCACAAATTAAGAGTGCAAGTTTTCTTACCATATTATAGCTTATCTGTGACTGCAGCTTGGCTTGGTATGTACTAAATTTTACTATTGTTAATTGTTCAGAATTATTTAATTCAAGTTGGAAGTTAAATCTCTTACTTCTAAATTGCATAGATTCAAGTAGCTTTTGAAATAATTGTTGAGGTAGCCCAAGACTAACTGTATTTTACTGAATTTCGATATGCTTCAGAAACTAAATTCACTATTAATCTCAGTCACTAAATTAACTCTCAATTTTCCGGTTTTATTAATTCTTTTGCTAAATTAGGTCAGAGTGTAGCGAAATTTATTACTTCTGACAAACATTCAGGTTTCACACAACACGTGTCAACCTTTAGTTGTCACGCTTTTAGTGCTGATTGCATGTGCATTAATCTTTCTTTTTCAGTTATTATAGTAGTTGTCCATAGAAATGGCGAACGTAATTTTCCCCAAATCTCAAATATGTAATTAACGCCAGTTGACTGTTAACGTAACGACCGCACATTTACTTTCTTCATCAACTTTGCCCTTTTTCAAAATTAATTTCCACCAATTTCATTTGAATTTTTCCTTTCATTTAGATGTAACCCTTTCCTCCCTCTTTACCGACAGATTAACTTCGGTGACGATTGCTTTTCCCAAATTTCCATTAGGTACACGTGGTTTAATTTTTCACTGTCATTAAGGTCGATAAAAGAGGGGCAGGTTACAAGTGCTATTAAAATCTGTGAGCCAATTTATTTGAAAGAGGAACTAAATCATTTGCGAACAGCTTTTGAGAAAAATGGATGCGCTGATAATTAAATAGATCGAGCACTCCATCCAAGAAGAAAAGTGCCAGGAGACATGCAACAACAGCAACCGTCGGCTGGGAAAGTTCTTCTTCCATTTATCAACAATATGACGCACCGTATTTGGAAACTTGTGGCTAAATTTCGAGTTGAAACAATCTTTAGACCCACCAAGAAGATTACTGAACGTTTAAGATCAGCGACCGATGCACGACACTCCTTTGCAACCCCTGGGGTGTATAAAATTCCATGTAATTCTGGGAAGGTTTATATTGCAACAACGAAAAGATATGTTGATACCCTCTTAACTAAACACAAAAGGAACCGCCGTCTGGATACACCGACAGATCGGCTGGGGATACACCGTCAGATCGGCTGTATCGGAACATGTTTTTGAAGACGATGATCATGAAATAAAATTTAGTGAAGCGAGAGTGCTAGCCACTAAATCGCATTATTATGTACACATGAACAGCCATAGAGATTTCTAAACACGACAACTATTCTTACGTGAAAGAAGAAGTCTTAGGTAAGACATGGCAGTCGACTTTGTAACAGCGACGTGACACTCGATTACCTTTGATCGAGAGTAATGACGTTGGTCAGAGATATTTTCACTGTCGACAGCATGTGACGAGTGGTGGCGCCCTCTATACGGTCTATATAAACGGGACCTCCGCGGCCTAGCAGCCAGTCGTTGGCTCACCTCGGAAGATGTGCCCCACATTTCGCAACGAAATGTCAGCAAGAAAAGTTTCTACCGTTCGATCACGGTCTCTTAACCCTGAAGATTTAATTAATGATTATTGGGGACTTTGACGCACTTCCTCTTAATCTGGCGAGAGTCGTTGGCTAAACCAATGTTCGATTGTGCCACCAACTGCGAGACGAGGGGTACGGAAACTATGATATCCTTTTTGTAGCCTGATTACCTCAAGCTTCATCTTGGAGACCTGCATTTTGACAGTAAAGAACAATTTGCTTTCAACTTCGCCCACCGGTGTGTCGTACTCCCTCCTCTAGCACTATCTGTTTCCATTAACTGTACGGCAGTCTATAGGCATTCTACGATTTTAAGTAATGTTTTTCGATGGTTATTGGCATTCAGACCCAGCCACTTCCCCAACCCTCTGAGTCAGATATGCCAAGGAATTAATGCCGCCACAGGTTGTCATTTATTTACCTATGATTTTACCGTATTAATATTGACACAGGTTGCCACTTGCTTATAGCCGTTTTTATTGTAATACATCAAAGTCGTTATAGCCCTTGTAAGAATTCAGAATCTTGTGGCGGTAGCACTGAACAATGTTCTCGGGTTTCGACCGCGACAAGTAATTACAGTTACACGAACTTTAGGCCGAGTATTGTCTGCCATTGTTATTTGGTATGACTGCCAGTGGGTCTGTTGGTATGCTCCTGATATACATTAAATGTGTGACATCACTGGTGCCTGCGGAATCGCCATACACGGGGATGTGTTGGCTTGGCGTTCGATGCGACCGCTTCAACGTCGCGATTGCTGAACCTCAAACCAATCTGGGTTGCAAGTCACCGTCTGTATTTAAAGTGTTACTGGTGATTCTAAAATCTCTGGGGGAAGTGGCGACAAAACAACTGTTCACGTTGGCGTGTAGAATGTATGATTCCGGTGAAATACCGTCTGATTTTCGGAAAAATATTACCCACACAATTCCGAAGGCTGCAAGAGCTGACAAGTGCGAGAATTATCGCACAATCAGCTTAACAGCTCATGCATCCAAGCTACTGACAGAGTAATATACAGAAGAATGGAACAAAATAGAGGATGTTCTAGATGACGATCAGTTTGGCTTTAGAAAAAGCAAACGCACGAGAGGGGCATTTCTGAAGTTGCAGTTGATTATGGAAGCAAGACTAAAGAAAAATCAAGACACGTTGATAGGATTTGTCGACATCGAAGAAGTCTTCGTCAATGTAAAGTGGTGTAATATGTTCCAAAATATGAGAAAACAGGGTCAGCTATAGGGAGAGACGGGTAGTATACAATATGTACAAGAGCCTAGGGGAAATAATAAGAGTGGATGACTAAGGAAGAAGTGCCCGGATTGGAAAGGGTGTAAGACAGGGATGTAGTCTTTCACCCCTACTGTTCAATCTTTACATAGGAGAAGCAATGTTGGAAATAAAAGAAAGGTTCAGAATTGGAATGAAAATTCAGAGTGAAAGGATATCAATGCTTCTTTCTTTTTTTGTTCGACTTGACTACAATACTCCTCTCGTCTGTGAAATGGACTAATTCTCTCTCTAATTCAAGTAAAGTCGTAGGTCGTGAACACAGATTAATAGACCGGACATAGAATTACATATTACGTCTTCTGCAGTTTCTCCCCATGCAGATGACGTGATGACTCTATGAATTGCGTGAACAGCCTAATATAAGTTTTAGTTCGATTATTCGTAAAGAAGACATTGATTACCCAGTTGCCGAATCTAGTATTTCACGTAAAATCGCAAATTTCTTTATTAGAAGACCTGACCAGAGCGAGAGCCACCTTCGGAATTCCCCGAGACTGAACCGCCTGGCGGATGACTCAGCAACATGGCGGCCAATCAGGGCGGCTGTCCGGGTATTGTCTGGCTCCTCTGCCGGCATAATGCAATAATCAGCACCGCCTAGTTGTCAGTGGGTGACGACGTCACGAGGGTGGCATTGTCACGGCCTATTACTGTGACGGGCTGTAACGGGAGCGTCGCGACTGGCTGAATTCTGAGGAAGATAGCGAAACCCGAGCACTGTCTTAGGAGACAGGACTTCCAGTTCTCATCAGACAACCGTCTGGAAATAAATGCTCCTCTTATGGCTCTGTGGAGCACTTTTTCCTTCGCACATGCACGATTAACATGTTATATGTAGGGGGACGTGAAATAATTTTGCAAACGGTAGGCAGTTTCCGATGTGTTGAGGATATCCTGTTTACATAAATCAATAAAAAGGGGAAGTTGCCTATATTGAACCAGCTCCTATTATGTAGCACTGCTATAGATCCTTACCTCTTATACTAACCAACACTTAGTGAGATCAGCCGGCAGCGGTAGCCGAGCGGTTCTAGGCGCTTCAGTCCAGGACCGCGCGACTGCTACGATCGCAGGTTCGAATCCTGCCTCGGGCATGGATATGTGTGATGTCCTTAGGTTAGTTACGTTTAAGTAGTTCTAAGTTTTAGGGGACTGATGACCTCAGAAGTTAAGTCCCATTGTGCTCAGAGCCATTTGAACCATTTGAACCATCGGGCATGGATGTATGTGATGTCCTTAGGTTAGTTAGGTTCAAGTAGTTCTAATTTCTAGGGGACTAATGACCTCAGATGTTAAGTCCCATAGTGCTCAGAGCCATTTGAACCATTTACTGAGGTCATCGTGAAGTACGTACTTCTTGGAGCCATTTTGGCAGCTATGAGCTCTGTGTGTTGAGGAACAGATCGTCTTAAGACAGCGCTGATTTTGTTATAGTTTCCATCTAACATTTTGTGTAAGTGGGGACTGAAACTTCCGTTATAAGCTGAATGACAACATTATGCATTATTTACGGCAGAACGTACATGAAATAAACTTTGTTTTCAGACGGTGTGGTACATTTGTAGGTAATTAACTAATAGAAAATGGCGAAGTTCCCTATAGCGTACTACAGTAGTTTTCCGTACAATTGGGCAAAACTTGCTTGTGTAGTGGGCTTTAGAAAATGCGTTTAGCGTTATTAGTGCGACATAATGTTTAGAAAATATGATGAATTTCCTTACGTGCTCGTTTTTGTAAGTTATTAATTAAATAATTATTCTGAAATGTAGCAAGGCAAAAGAAAGGCCTTATGGAAAGTGGAAAACTGATGAATTGCATTTAGCTGTAGCAGAATAACTAAATAATGATCGTGTATTAAGTGAATGTTCCCACACATAAAATTTCCTTAGACAACAATTAAGAGGCATGTTGAAAATAAAAACGAAATTGGAGACTGGGATATAAAAATTTTAGCGATAGTAAAGTATTTTCCACAGAAGTTGATAACGAAATGGAAGTGCGTATTTTTACTTTTGAGGGGTTTAAGCATGTCGGATGTAAGAAAACTTGTATTCGGCAGTGCAGAAAGAAGCAGCCAAGAAACCTGTGAGCTGATGAGAAGTAGCAGTGTAGAAATCCAAAATACGATTTCATGCAAACTGTTCAGGAGTTGGTGGAAGCAGGGAAAAAATGATTTTGCGATGTATGCAAGTAGCGATATAAGATAGACCAGCACATCTCTATAAGCTCAGTTTATAACGGTGGTAAAATTTATGCATTCAGTGAAATAAACTGGTACACCAGATTCCTAATTTGTTCCACTTGTAGGTGTTTGGAAATTAACTACAGGGTCTTTATTTGTCTTAGAATTTCCGTTCTTTAAATTAGAAACCGAAAACAACAACCAGCAGTTGAGTGCGGCAATATTTAAATAATTTTTTACCTTGCTGTTTAGACTATAATAAATAAAATCTCCAAATCAGTACATTTCAGGCCACTCTCCCATGTCAATTGTGACTGAACGGCGAGAAAATTATTTGCGGGGCTATTTTCTTCATGCTACTGTATCATGTGCCAATACGTTATGACGTTCTTTTCGAGGTTTGTTTCCAATGCCATGTAATGAAATACAGTTCCATTTAAAATGACAAAGTCACTGTTCAAATTCAGTAGCTACACACGCAAAAAATTACTTGTGTTCATGAAATAATTCGCTGTAATGTCCACTACGACTTGGCGAAAAGCTCACCTCGGTAAACTCATTCGTTATGGATATGTTCGGGGCAGACTAAAGCAGTTGCTTCACCCTGTTGAGGGGTGTCCACACCCAGTTGCACTAGAGAAGAATTGGACCGCCCCCCCCCCCCCCCAACCCTCTCATTCTATCGCCAATGTTACTACCCTAGGCTAATGTCACGTTACTGTCCGGATCCTCTACTAATACCAACGCCATTACAACTGCATTTCTGTAGCAACGGCTCATCCTCGCATTCCTACCAAATGCTCATGTAGAAACCTGTAGCCTACTGCTAACCAATTCTGATCCAAACAATTTTTCCAAAAGAACCTCGCTAAAAGCTCAGCACCGGTTACTCAACAAGTCCTGCAGTCTGAAGATATCTCCTAGAGCTTCACATAAAAGAAAATTTGGGCTTATGTACCATTGCTTTGCCAAAATTTCATCCAGCATATAAACTTTTTTTTATGGAAAACTGATG
Organism: Schistocerca serialis cubense; assembly: GCF_023864345.2. Lineage (NCBI taxonomy): Eukaryota > Metazoa > Arthropoda > Insecta > Orthoptera > Acrididae > Schistocerca > Schistocerca serialis. The sequence continues at coordinate 1,217,712,573 of NC_064638.1, read as the reverse complement.
CGAAATTAATTGATTCCAATAAACTTTCCTCGAAGTATGGACTTAGCTTGATAACGTATACACATTCCAACTCATACCCTGAAGATATTAATAAAAGTTCCGGCGTTGGACTTGCAACACAGTTGAAAGTGTTAGCATTTTGTTTCTAAGGATTTGAATCTATCATCAGTCAGGCAGTAGCAGCTGACCGAGACAGACGCAGCAACAGGGAAGTAACCGCTTTTATGACATTTACGAGTTCCTAACAACGAGCGAATTTTATTATATCATCTGTGTGCGTTAATAGTTTCTTCAGTTTCTGCGAGTAAATTTATTATCTAATAGCCGCAGTTCTCGCGTTTCGTTAGAGTTGGAAAGAAAACCGATATTGTGACATACTTTAAGTTCCTAATCAGGGGAAAATAATTTAGTTTCAACTGAGTGCTTCGGTAGTTAGGTTTATGAATATCTGCATATTATTAGACACAGTTCCTGCATTTTAGTCATGATCTACAGTAGAGTTGCGAAGCACGTGCCGATAGTCCGTTTATCTGCATAGTTTAGTTTTCCACGGTCTTTAGTGTGGACAGGGACTGTGGTTACTGTGTGCAGATGCGAGCCGAGTTGGTGACACTTCGCTCTCAACTTCAGGCTGTGATGGCTTCGGTTACACAACGAGGCTGCAGTGGATGGGTACCATTGTTGTGGGCCAGCGTGGGAATCCATCGGAAGTCCAGCACGTCCGAGTCCTCCGATCGGTCCTCACCGGTGGCAACCCAGTTACTGCTCGCACTGAGGTTGACCCCTCACCTGTGGTCGAGTGGAAGGTCGCCCTAGGGCGAAGCAGGCGGCGAAAGACATCTCAGGCGGCCGCACGAAAGGCCTCCCCAGTTTGTCTGACAAACAGGTTCCAGGTGCTTCTGTGGCTGACATTGTCTCTGAGCCAGATGCTGTCGCCTGTCTTGTTTCAGAGGAAACCACTCAGCCTCTATGATCCGGGTAATCAGAGTGGGTGGGATTATTGGTAATTGGGAGCTCCAACGTTAGGCGCGGTATGGGGGTCCTTAGGGACTTGGCTGACAAGAAGGGAAAGAAAACCAATGTGTACTCCGAGTGCATACTGGGTGGAGTCATTGCAGATGTGGAAAGGGTCCTCCCGGATGCCATGAAGAGCACAGGTTGCAGCCAACTGCAGGTGCTTTCTCACGTTGGTACCAATGATGTATGTCACTTGGGATCAGAATAGATTCTCACTGGTTTCGAGCGGCTAACAGAAGTGGTAAAAGTTGCCAGTCTTGCTTGAAGATGAAAGCAGAGCTGACCATTTGCAGCATAGTTGGCAGGACCGACTACGGACCTCTGGTGCAGAGCCGAGTGGAGTGTCTGAATCAGAGGCTCAGACGGTTCTGCAACCGTGTAGGCTGCAGATTCCTTGACTTGCCAAAAGGATGGTTGGGTTTCGGGTACCGCTGAATAGGTCACTTGTCCACTATACGCAGGAGGTGACTACACGCGCGGCAGGGGCTGTGTAACGTGGAATGGGCGTTTTCTAAGTTAGAAGGTGTCGGGATAACACAAGAAGGTCTTCAATCACAACGGGTGCAGGCTAAACACAGGAAGAACCTAGATAGGAACCATTGGTGTAACTGTTGTAAATTGTAGTAGCTGTGTTGGGAAACTACAAGAGCTCCAAGCGCTAATAGAAAACACTGATGCTCAAACCGTTATAGGCACTGAAAGCTGGCTAAAGCCGGATATAAGCTCAGCCGAAATTTTTGTGAAGAACCTAACGGGGTTCCGAAAGGATAGGCTAAACACGGTAGGCGGTGGCGTGTTTGCTGCTGTTAGAAGCAGTTTAACTTGTCGCGAAATTGAAGTACATACTTCCTGTCAGTTAATATAGGCAGAGATCATTTTTGGCAACCTGATCAAATTAATAATTGGATCCTTTTACCGACCTCCCAATTCAGATGATACAGTTGCTGAAAGGTTCAAAGAAAACTTGATTTTGATTTCAAACATGTACCTGACTCATACGGTAATAGTTGGTCATGACTTTAATTTACCCTCGATATGCTGGTGAAAATATATTTTCAGTTCCCGAGGTACGCATAAAATATCATCCGAAATTGTGCTAGACGCATTCTCTGAAAATTATTTCGAGCAGTTAGTTCATGAGCTCACGCAAATAGTAAACGGTTGTGAAAACACAATTGACCTCTTAGCAACAAATAAACCTGAGTTAATAATGAGCACCAAAACCGACACAGGAATTAGTGAACACAGGGTTCTCGTAGCGAGGCTGAAAATTGTAATCCCCAAATACGCCAAAAATTAGCGAAAAATATATCTATTCAAAAAAGCAGATAAAAATTCATTTGGCGCCTTCCTGAGAGACAATCTCCACTCATTTCAAATTAATAATATAAGTGTATACCAGGTGTGGCTTGAATTCAAAGAAATAGTATCGGCAGAAATTGAGAGATTTATACCAAATAAATTAACAAAAGATGGAGTTGATCCTCCTTGGTACACAAAATGGGTTAGAACACTGTTGCAGAAACAACGAAACAAACACGCCAAATTTAAACAGAAGCAAAATCCCCAACATTGGCGATCTTTTACAGAAGCTCAAAATTTAGCGGGGACTTCAATGCGAGATGCCTATAACAGTTTCCTCAACGAAACTTTGTCTCGAAACCTGGCACAACATTGAAGAGATTCTGGTTTATGTGAAGTATGTTAGTGGCAAGAAACAATCAATGCCTTCTCTGCGCGATAGGAATGGTGATACTATCGCAGACAGTGCTGCCAAAGCAGATTTATTAAACACAGCGTTCAGAAATGCCTTCACAAAAGAAGACGAAGTAAATATTCCAGAATCTGAATCGAGAACAGCTGCCAACATGAGTAACGTTGAAATAAATATCCTCGGAGTAGTGAAGCAATATAATCACTTAATAATGGCAAGTCTTCTGGTCCAGACTGTATACAAATTAGGTTCGTTTCGGAGTATGCTGATGCAATAGTTCCATACTTAACAATCATATACAACCGTTCGCTCCACGAAAGATCCGTACCCAAAGACTGAAAAGTTGCACAGGTCGCATCAATATTCAAGTATGGTAATAGGAGCAATCTACTAAATTACAGGCCCATATCATTAACATTGATATGCAGCAGGATTTTAGAACATATATTGTCTTCGAATATCATGAATTACCACGAAGAAAACGGTCTATTGACATACTGTCAACATGGCTTGAGAAAACATCGTTCCTGTGAAACACAACTAGCTCTTTATTCACGTGAAGTGCTGAGTGCTATTGACACGAGATTTCAGATCGATTCCGTATTTCTGGATTTCCGAAAGTCTTTTGATACAGTACCACACAAGCAGCTTGTAGTGAAATTGCGTGCTTATGGGTTAACGTCTCAGTTATGTGACTGGATTTGTGATTTCCTGTCAGAGAGGTCACAGTTCGTAGCAATTGATGGAAGGTCATCGAATAAAACAGAAGTGACTTCTGGCGTTCCCCAAGGTAGTGTTATAGGCCCTTTGCTGTTCCTTATCTATATAAAGGATTGGGGAGAGGCAATCTTAGCAGCCGTCTTAGGTTGCTTGCAGATGACGCTGTCGTTTATCGACTAATAAAGTCATCAGAAGATCAAAACAAATTGCAAAACGATTAGAAGAGCAATCTGAATTGTGCGAAAATTGGTAGTTGATTCTAAATAACGAAAAGTGTGAGGTCATCCATATGAGTGCTAAAAGAAATTCGTTAAACTTCGGTTTCACGATCAGTCAGTCTAATCTAAAAGCCGTAAATTCAAATATATACCTAGGTATTACAATTACGAAAAATTAATTGGAAGGAACACACAGAAAATGTTGTGGGGAAGGCTAACCAAAGACTGCGTTTTATTGGCAGGACACTTAGAAAATGTAACAGACCTACTAAGGAGAGTGCCTACACTACGCTTGTCCGTCCTCTTTTAGAATAGTGCAGCCAGGTGTGAGATCCTTACTAGATAGGACTGACGGAGTACATCGAAAAAGTTCAAAGAAGGGCAGCACGTTTTGTATTATCGCGAAATATCGGAGAGAGTGTCACAGAAATTATACAGGATTTGGGCTGGAGATCATTAAAAGAAGGGCGTTTCTCGTTGCGACGGAATCTTCTCACGAAATTCCAGTCACCAACTTTCTCCGCCGAATGCGAAAATGTTTTGTTGACATCGACCTACATAGGGAGAAACTATCACCACGGTAAAGTAAGGGAAATCAGAGCTCGTACGGAAAGATATAGGCGTTCGTTATTTCCGTGGGCTATTCGAGATAGGAATAATAGAGAATTGTTACGGTGGTCTCATGAACCCTCTGCCAAATGTGATTTGCACAGTATCCATGTAGATGCAGACAACATAAAATCCCTTCTTTTATTTTATCGCCGTCCTACTTTTCTGGTTTTAATATTCTACTTCATTAAAATATGCTGTTCGTCTGATGACAAATTACATTCCAGGCCCCTTCCCCGGGACGGTGAAGCAGAGACAGAAAAAAAGTTTAAAACTAGTGAAAAACAGTCTAGGTCGTAAAGGTTATTTTATTTAAAAGGACCAGTTTCGGCCTAGTCTCAGGCCGTCTTCAGAAAAGCACTGTGAATGATAGAAATCTTGCTAGCTACTTAAAGAAGTCAGTGAATTAAAAATAAAGTAATTTATACTTATTAAACTCAAAGAGGCGTTACCAATCAGCTGGCGTTTACGATGCCCAGAACAGGCAGTAGACATCAGTCACTGAAACTTCGATTTAGTAAGTATAAATTATTGTATTCTAAGTCGCTGACTTCTTTACGTAAATAGCATGATTTCTACCCTTGACAGAGTTATTCTGAAGATGACCTAAGACTACGCTAAAACCGGTCATTCTTAATAACCATTGCAATCTAGAATGTTTTCCACTAATTTTAGGTATCTTACAAGATCGTTGTTCTCCGCAAATGTTACCAAAAATTTTGAATAGAGGAAAGAATCTAGTACAATTATACAATGCTCTTTAGAAGATTAATACCAGACGTCACAACAAAATTGCTCTGCTTTTTATCTTCTCTGCACTGCATCGAGACATGGCTGCATAGTCAACATTTTCATAAATTAGACACCGCACGGAAGGTGATATGCATATACTAATTACTACGTAAGCTAAACGGTATCGTACAGTTATTACTTCAGATTACACTTTCAGATTTAAAGCGTGTTTCCGTCTATACGTACCGCACTTCTATGTTCAAGGCCCAGCCTTCGTCTGATGGTGAGGTTCTTTTTAAACTTACTGCTAACTTTCTCATCTGACCGTGTCAAAGGAAAGAAAGAAGTATTAAGCTGAAACGCCCCACACACCGGATGCGATGAAACAAAAGCTTGCTAAATGCGAAGTGGTGGGCTAGCTTCCGTTTACTATCACAAATTCCTGCCCACTTTACAGATTACTCGCGACAACACGTCATTTATCAGAGCGAAAAGCCGGTAAGCGGAGGCCTTTCATATTCCTTCACTTTGGATTACTTGCGCAGCGGAAACTCTGGCGACCGAAAGGAAAGATAAGCCTAGCCAGAACTCTTCACTGCTCGCTACATGTTCGTAAGCAACAGTGGAAGGAAAAAGTGAACCGAAACGAGGAACCTGGAGTAGCGCACAAACGGAAGAAAGAAAGCGCTGAGATGCAAGCTTTGAAAAATTGTAAAGGCGGAAGCGAGCCGGGAGAAAAGACTACATTAACCCGGGCATGCATAAGCATTAAGATTTTTCTCTCCAGAAAATGGTTGTCGTCGCGTGGATGAGACAGGGGAAGGTTTGCGCGGGGAGATGGAGCGTCGTCCTTTGTCAGGGTGCACTCGCGAGAAATGAGTGTTCTGGGTCCCCGCCGTGGACGCCCCAGCGCACAGTGGTACCTCTGTTTTCATTAAGCCGACTGGCAATGACAACGGAACACGGCTGAGCATCGCTCAGGCCCAGCTCCCCCCCCCCCTACGGCCGCCCCCCCCCCCCCACTTCACCAACACGAACTGCGAAATGTTCGCGGTCGGGTACAGCGTGCAGCCCGATACGTCATAGCGTCGACTCCACAGTTAGCTCTGGCGGGCTTCCAAGTGCCCGTCACTCCTTTACATCTCAACCATCTACATCTACATCTACATTTATACTCCGCAAGCCACCCAACGGTGTGTGGCGGAGGGCACTTTACGTGCCACTGTCATTACCTCCCTTTCCTGTTCCAGTCGCGTATGGTTCGCGGGAAGAACGACTGTCTGAAAGCCTCCGTGCGCGCTCTAATCTCTCTAATTTTACATTCGTGATCTCCTCGGGAGGTATAAGTAGGGGGAAGCAATGTATTCGATTCCTCATCCAGAAACGCACCCTCTCGAAACCTGGCGAGCAAGCTACTCCGCGATGCAGAGCGCCTCTCTTGCAGAGTCTGCCACTTGAGTTCGTTAAACATCTCCCTAACGCTATCACGGTTACCAAATAACCCTGTGACGAAACGCGCCGCTCTTCTTTGGATCTTCTCTATCTCCTCCGTCAACCCGATCTGGTACGGATCCCACACTGATGAGCAATACTCAAGTATAGGTCGAACGAGTGTTTTGTAAGCCACTCCTTTGTTGATGGACTACATTTTCTAAGGACTCTCCAATGAATCTCAACCTGGTACCCGCCTTACCAACAATTAATTTTATATGATCATTCCACTTCAAATCGTTCCGCACGCATCCTCCCAGATATTTTACAGAAGTAACTGCTACCAGTGTTTGTTCCGCTATCATATAATCATACAATAAAGGATCATTCTTTCTATGTATTCGCAATACATTACATTTGTCTGTGCTAAGGGTCAGTTGCCACTCCCTGCACCAAGTGCCTATCCGCTACAGATCTTCCTGCATTTCGATGCAATTTTCTAATGCTGCAACTTCTATGTATACTACAGCATCATCCGCGAAAAGCCGCATGGGACTTCCGACACTATCTACTAGGTCATTTATATATATTGTGAAAAGCAGTGGTCCCATAACACTCCCCTGTGGCTTGCCAGAGGTTACTTTAACGTCTGTAGACGTCTCTCCATTGATAACAACATGCTGTGTTCTGTTTGCTAAAAACTCTTCAATCCAGCCACACAGCTGGTCTGATATTCCGTAGGCTCTTACTTTGTTTATCAGGCGACAGTGCGGAACTGTATCGAATGCCTTCCGGAAGTCAAGAAAAATAGCATCTACCTGGGAGCCTGTATCTAATATTTTCTGGGTCTCATGAACAAATAAAGCGAGTTGGGTCTCACACGATCGCTGTTTCCGGAATCCATGTTGATTCCTACAGAGTAGATTCTGGGTTTCCAAAAACGACATGATACTCGAGCAAAAACATGTTCTAAAATTCTACAACAGATAGACGTGACAGACATAGGTCTATAGTTTTGCGCATCTGCTCGACGAGCCTTCTTGAAGACTGGGACTACCTGTGCTCTTTTCCAATCATTTAGAACCTTCCGTTCCTCTAGAGACTTGCGGTACACGGCTGTTAGAAGAGGGGCAAGTTCTTTCGCGTACTCTGTGTAGAATCGAATTGGTATCCCGTCAGGTCCAGTGGACTTTCCTCTGTTGAGTGATTCCAGTTGTGTTTCTGCGGCTGCAGGGTGTGTCATAACTAACGGCGAAAACTGATAATGGTACATTCATCCATACATTCGAGGGTCATTTCAAAACTTCTGCACACTGTTAGAATTATAACAGTTTACTAAATACCTCTATAGGTCTTCAATATAACGTCTATTCTAGCTTATGACAACTCCCCAACAGTTTGGCAACTTCCGTATTCCGGATAAGCCACCTGCGTTACTGATATGACTGATTACTCGGTTCACCTCACTGGAAGGTTTATCATTCGTATCAATCCTGTCTCCACCGAGTAGCTCCTTCAGTTTGGGAGAAAAGTCGATGTCTTCTGGGGTGGTATAAGCACTGTATGGTGGGTGGGGAAATATTTCCCACCTATATATGTCGAGAGTTTGGCTCAAATGGCTCTAAGCACTATGGGACTTAACATCTGAGTTCATCAGTCCCCTAGACTTAAAACTACTTAAACCTAACCAACCTAAGGAGATCCCACGCATTCATGCCCGAGGCAGGGTTTGAACCTGCGACCGTAGCAGCAGCGCGGCTCCGGACTGAAGCGCCTATAACCGTTCGGCCACTGCGGCCGGCTTGTGTCGAAGGTTTTTCTCTTTCTGGTACGGCAATATGTGGTTTTGCATTACCGTACAAAATGAGGACACCAGCTGGAAGACTTTTTTGACGAAGTTTCTGGCCCTCAGCGTTTTGCAGAAACAGTTTGTTGTACGCGCCTCTTACAGACGTTCCACAGGACACTCTGTTTTCATCAGTCCTCTCTCAAAATGGTTCAAATGGCTCTGAGCACTATGGGACTTAACTTCTGAGGTCATCAGTCCCCTAGAACGTAGAACTACTTAAACCTAACGAACCTAAGGACATCATACACATCCACGCCCGAGGCAGGATTCGAACCTGCGACCGTAGCGATTGCGCGGTTCCAGACTATAGCGCCTAGAACCGCTCGGCCACACCGGCCGGCAATCCTCTCTCAGAGTGTCATTAACAATAACCTGAGAGGTGTAGCCTGTAGCAGTTGGTGGGCTTCCACTTCTTGGCTTAACCTCAGTGCTTACCTGGCCCTTGACTGAAACGAGCAGACCACTACACTATTCCCATACACCTCTCTCAAAGCGTTGTAAATTTCTGTTGGGTCTTTCCACCTATGGATTCTATTTGGATGTAGGAAGGCTGGTCGCTACTTGCAATCCGACCTGACTCGGTATCTGCTTCCATTTTAAAACTTACGACACAACTAGGGGAACTGGAAAGTCTGGCTCACTCATAACTGACATGAATATCGACGTGATGTCGCCACCATAACGGTCGCGCATGCGCGGTGTGCACGGCTTTTGAAATGACTTCCGTATTATGAAAATGGATTTGTTTCTTTGTGTATGTGTGCGTGTGTGTGTGTGTGTGTGTGTGTGTGTGTGTGTGTGTGTGTGTGTGTGTGTTCTCTACATCTGCTCAAAAATTACTCAATTCATTTCAGCCAAACTTCGTACAAACGCTCTTACTGTCAGACAACATTCGCTGTAGTGCCAAGAACCAACCGTCATAGCTAAAGACATAAACAATGATACGCAAAAAAATGCCACATTATGCATGAAGTTTTAATACTATTATTCGTTACTACTAAGACGTTCCCACAATAGACTCAACTTAGGGAAATCCCTAACACCTGGCAGCGCTTTCGACAGCTTTTAATTGCGAAGCGGAAATGGCTATAGTCGTAAACGACAGCCATCTATTGAGCAGTGGAAAGGCTTTGCCATAGTGACTTTTATGATATCTCGTTGCAGACACGCAAAGCAGCTGCACCTAGTGTACAGAAGCTGTCCGGGATCATGTGTCTTAATTTGTATACTGTACACATACATTTTTCCGTTAAGCATATTTCTTAGTACGAAAGCTAAATAATTTTCAAATGTATTTTAACAAATACATGGAAATGAAATTTTTGCGATAATTCACTATCAACTCATTTCATTTTTTGTTTTCGTTTTTAGTAAATAATTGGCAAAATGAACATCTGGGCAATGCTGGATTTGCAACTAGTATAAGATGAAAGAAGCCAAAACGCTACACTTAAAATGGTCGGTTACGAAACTAATATACACTACGACTTTGTACAATGGTTGGCTGGTTGATTTGGCGGACGGGTCCAAACAGCAAGGTTATCGGTCCCACTGGATTTGCGAAGGATGGGGGAGGAACTCGGCATTTTCGTGAAGCAGTTTACGGAAATCACGGAAACCCTAAATCAGGATGGCCGGGCGCAGGTTTGAACCGTAGTCCTCCCGAAATAAAGTCCAGTATGCTAATCACTGCGCCACCTCTCTCGGTTATGTACAGTGTTTAGAAGCCACCATGATGTGCATGGTGCAGGTTACTTCGCGCCGGAGCATAGCAAGATAGCATAGTTCCATTGGTGTACAAACCCATTGCTTAAATAATTTTTTTTTTTCTTTTATGTTTTCTATTCCATACATGAAACGTCCACTTACGTTAGATGAAATGTTCAAATTCTTACACGGTAATTTACTTTGTTATTCAATATTTAGTCTTCAGATAATTGATGATAACTGTGTAATTAGTTTTTGAGAAAATATTTTGTATAAAGAAGTAATGACTATTTAAGAGGCATGTAAATAACGAACCCTTCAAAATGCGACTCCGCTAAAAACTGTCTGTTTTGGTAGTGGCGTTCCTTGTTTCAGCGCAACAGTTTCCGTCTTTCTTAAGAAGATCATACCTTTTCTGGAAAACATGTAGCCCAAAACACACCTTTCTTTAAGGCTATTGATCTCTACAATGTTTAAATCTTAAAGTGTAATCCATTCAAAATTTGATTGTTATTGCTTCGTAGTCTTAAGTTTTATGTTTCCAAAAAGGTATCATTTTCCTAGAACAACATTTTAATTTGTGACATATTTCAATTAGAAAATTTAACTTCCCATAAAATTTATTGGTAGGCTTTTCTATGACCTAGTTTCCATCGAAGCTTCCATCCAGTTAAACAGGACCAAATAAGTTTATCAATTTATGAGATCACAGTTAGTAGTTAAGTATACTTACTTCACTTCCTAATGTGTTTTTGTAATTTTTGCTTCTAGTGACGATTATATTAATATCCAGAAGGGAAACAGCTTGATATTATAACATTTTGCAATATCCGTCCTACAAGTATCTTCAGGTAGTGGCCGCAAACGCAGTAGTACGCATTCAGCAGGAAGCATTTACAAAGTGAAGTTACTGTGAGTAAATATTTTTGGCTGTCAGAATGTCTTTTCGCATGTCGAAATGTTAAGTGACAAGGATTATTACAGTATAGCATTTAATCGTTTATTTAATGGCGAACGCCATTTGTTACATTTTGCTAGGCTGCTCAGAGTCTATTTGAACTGCTGTCATGCATTACAGTATAGAACGGCTACGTTTTGAACTGAAAGCTGCAATCGTGTGTTTAAAAAACAATAAAGTGAATGTACTGAAAAGTAAGATCGACAGGGTTGAGAAGAATGACAGTGATTTAAATGAAATTACTATCATCGAAAGGTTTGCACCAGAAGGAGATCGATGAATTGCACGATACAGAAAAACACGTCGGCATACTTACTTACTACTGCTTGTCATTCCTTCCCTGTTACACTCGCAAATGGAGCAAGGGGAAGACGGCTGTCTGGATGCTTCCGTTCGTGTCGTGAATAATCCTGTATCCGTGCTCCTTTTTCTAGATGTACTTTGGTTTCAGTAGAATAGTTCAGCAGTCTGTCGTGGATGTCGGTTCTCTAAACGTTCTCAATAGTGTTTCATGAAAAAGAGTATCTTCTTTCCGCTAGGAAGCCTCATTGGCGCTCGAGGAGCATTTCGGTAATATAAACGTTTTCATCACACGTGCCTGTTGTGAAGTAAGTAATTTATAGCTGCGACAGCGATGTTGGTCTTGTTGCCCTGGTGATGATTACCAAATTTAGGTATATGTCACCTTAGTAAATAAAACTAATGCTGTTGTTCCCAATATATTAATCGGAATTAAATAATGCCAGGTTGAATGAAGATGCTGCGATGAAATAAAGTCCCCCAACTACAAATATAATATTTATTGTTCTTTATCGCACATACGGACGAAGACTAGTGATTAAGCTGCAGTTGAGCGAATTGAAGTTACTTCACGCACCGAAGATAGTGGTTGGCAGACTACATAAATAAAATAACATAAAAGCAAGTGTTCACTGTTTAGAGTGACAAAGTCACATCAGCACAAACACAATAAAACGCAGGACAGATAAACACCTGATGACGAGCCTTAATGTTGGCCAGCGTTGAAATCAACAGAACCTCAGTAGCTAAGTTAAAGTAAGAGTCAGTTACAATAATTCCAAGCCCACTTTGCCTAAAACCGTGATATATACAAGTTGCATTCAGCAACTCGCAAACCACTAAACCACGCATTGTAAGGTGTCAGGCAAATCCAACACTTTCCATGAAAACCCTGACATGATAGCAAATTCGGCAGTATGTCACATAGCTACGAATAAATCCTGACATTAAATTAACCAAAGTAATACAATCAACGAGTGAGCAAATGGAATACCACAGACTAACACAAGAACGCCTAAATGCATGTCATCCCTTCCCACCGTGAAACAGACACAGTTCCGAGGGGAGAAACGAGAACAGAAGCCGAGAGCAGAGTCGTGCAAGCTAGAAGGCCCTACGATAAGGGATGGACACCCACATCGCAAAGAGCAGCCCCCCGCCCATGTTAAAAGCTAGAGCCCTCCAGAAGCACAGTATAGATCTTACGATAACACTAAAAGGGCCACACCAGCTGCAGGTTTTAGCGTGAGACTATACGCGTCTCTGTTACATTGCAAACATTAAAAACATTGCCCCACCACGAAAAGTATAACGTTTCTCATTGGATAGACAGAATTTTTGTAGGCGGAGCTTAAGGTTGACATTGAGACCCTGATTGGTCAGTTGAAAACACAGCTAGATACCTTTTTCTTAAACCCACTTCAGTAAATTGTAGTAAAGAGAAGTTAGGGAGAGTTGCTTCCGAGACGGCGAGGTGTGTGGTGCTGCGCCGCCCGCTGCCCCCTGACGCTGCCTAACCAATGACAAGGTAATGAACGCACGCGATGCTGCATAAGAGCGCATAAGGCTTCACTCAGAACTGCAGAAGTCTCATCTGTTACATCCCCTTTTTGCGTAATACTAGTGTCGATCGTCAATTAAAGCCCATGGTATTCACATTTGCTGCTTAAAGTTAAAATCTGAAACGCGATGATTTTTCTGTTATATAATTATTGAGAAGCCACATCAGCCACTGTAATTTACGACAAGTTAAATGAGTAATTAAAAATAATTGAGGGTCACAGTAGACCATTTTGATAGCTTTCTCTTTTATGGAACTTAATTTAAACCTAGATTATAGATGTGATATGGCATAGGTCATCCTTCGATACATTATAAAACTTGGAAAGCAATTCAGGGAATATTCTTTCACATTTTTGTTGAACTCTGTATTAAAATATTTCCTTTTATCAATAGTGCAATTTATAAACAATGTTTTGTGAGTAGAATAAAAATTCCAACGGTAAACTTAACTGCTTTTTGGACGTTATTTTACCAGATAACTGAAAATAGGAAAGCCTTGACCCCTTCCACTAAATTCAGTTAGTATTAAGATTCTTTTACAGGGAGTGCAGTTGAGCTGACGCTGAAATCACTAAGTATTTGATTATATCATCGCTAGTCTCACTGAACTCTTCTGAACTCTACATGTCATGTGTGGTCTGGCGTCTCCTTACCAGCAATAGGTCCCAGGTTCAAACTAGTCAATTCCCTAAAACACACGCTCAGAGCATCGTTGCGCGAAAGTGGTAGGGAGACACGACTTAGAACGAACAGAAACCACGCAGAGTGTTAGACCGTGACCACTGCAGATTTTTCTATTGCCGAATTACTCCAAGTACCGAGACCGTTGTGCCGGAAAAAACGGTTTAGTCCTAAAAGCGTACGGCTATACTACGAGTACCACCAATGCCGGCAAAGCTCTTGCTCTACAACTCTATCGACAATAGTGCGAAACAAGCAAAATGCTTGCGCCTTATATAAGTTAGGTACCCCATTTACCAGAAATTACAAGCATCTACATCACTTAACGTTTACAGCAATCTCCAGCCTTCTTTTACTGCTCCTTATACAACTTCAAACGCCACTTTATAAGTACGCAACGAAGCTGAAAAAAGTGACCATACTCGACTCTACGCAAAATAGTTCGCTGATATACTAAAAATGTAATTCATATTTTTAATGCAGCGGTCGTGTTCGGTTAATGTCCTCTATATCTGGTGTTATTATTGAAAATACATATAAGGTATCGCTTTCTTATAGGAACTGACCAGTTCCATCCACTGCCGCAAACAGACTTCATGTTCCTCTAAACATTTTCAAATCAAGGCCAAAGTACGCCACATAATAAACAATAACTAAAAGTAATAAATAATCACATAAGTCTCAACAGTGAATGTTGTTGGTGATGTGCATATGTGTGTATGTCGGCAGATACTATCTGGCATAGTGTGTAACTGTCTTGAATTTTAAAAAAAGTGTTGCTTTTAATCAAATATTTAATCAAAACGTCTCTCGAAGGTTAATCGTTCAAATAACAGAATTTTTAACTGGCTCAGTCACTGGGTTTCCACAAACACTGCTTTTTGATAGGTAGATCCCTCTTAGGCAAGGAAATTTTCAATGTTGTAAATTGTTTACTAATTTTATGTTGAAAGAACCTTCTCGGCGCTGTAACTTCTTTCATACGTTATTCCCATTGCATATCCACATACCGAATGATCTATCCTTTTCTCTTTTTTAAAACGGTGTTACGTGCTTTACTATAAGAACCACTGCTCGCGGCTCTCATGCACAAATTTGTACAGGGACATTCATCTTTTTTTGACTACAGCCGGGCGAAAATGTCGTCACGTCCTGGTAGCCCGTAGATAATTTTTTTTTTTTTTAAAGCGTGGCCCGTGCCACAGCGGCCCACGGCCACTATACTCTCCAGCCAGCAGTGGTGACGCTATAGCTTCGGCACCACAGCGCGTGTAAGTCAACAATCATGCGGGACAAAAACAATGACTTCAGCTCTGTTTATACTATACCGTGTCAAATGGCGTCACATCTAGCACCATCTGTGTCAAATGTTCGGACGTCTTCTTTAATTCCACCTGGTGCAGATCCTAAACGCTGCAGAATGCATTGCAAAAGTGTATTGTATGCGGCACACTTTGCAAGAAGTCTCCCAATAAACCGAATTTGTTCATTTGACTTCCTCATAATCGAACTTACGAGTTCGTTCCATTTCACTTCACTTGACAAGTTACATTCAGATATTAAGCGAACGTGATTTTGATACGCTGCTCAACACTAACACTGTATTAGAAATCACATGTTTCTTTATCCCACTCGTCTCTACTAATTTATAGTTCCCTGCCTTTCGAGAAAGCTGCCTTTTATTACACCAACAATTACGCCCAAGCCATCCTGTATTCTCCCACAGTCACTCAACGATGGCCCTCCTCTGTACACCGCAGCAAACAGCTTCTAACCCTGTTCCATCCAGTACTGCACTCGTTACAAGGCTGACTCAAATTAAAGCTTTAAAAGTTCCATAAAATTCCGTAGAGTTGTGTGATGGAGGTGGCAGATGGCAGCAGTGTGCTTTGAGGTTCAGAAAATGACCGACTGGTGGCTGAGTGATGCTGGAACCAGAATGGCCACCACGCTCACAACATGCATCGCTATTGAGCACCCAACTGCGGTGCGTTTTCTGGTGCTTTTTGTGTTTATCATGGCAGCACGTTTACAGCGGGTAGGAAGTTCAAAAACGGTGTAACTACTGTCAGGATTCCCCAAGGCGTCAGTGGAGGAGCTTGTAAACGAGGACAAATGCGTAACCCTCAACGAAAAAGCCACAAGTCTGAAGATTAGTACTGATTCATAGATGAATATTGTTCACAATGTACTGCGGTTCAATAAGGTGTTTGCAAGATGGCTGCCACGTCAGTTGCCTGCTGAACTGAACGACTGTCACGTCAGTTCCTGTGAAGAATGTTAGCAACATTTGTAAACTTAAGGTGATGCATTTCTAGGATAGATTGTTAGAGACGGCGAGACTTCGGCTCATTATCACCAACCAGGAAAGAGAAGGTCAAGCAAAAAATGACGCCATAGCTCATCATCGAAACCAAAAATATTCTGCACTCAACCATCTGATTTGAACGTCATGCTCATTCTCTTCTGGGATGCAAAGGTAGTAATTCTGGAGCATTACATGGGTAGGGTAGGATGGTAACCAGTACTTATTCAGAGATGTTGAAAAATTCGCTCTGCTCTGCAATCAGGAGTAAACGAAAAGGACTTCCACCTTCCGAAGCGTTGCTATAGCTTGACAACGCTCTATTACATACGATCCATACGATATTTGAGACTATTCGTGAAGTTAAATTTGAATGCTTGGTACACCTCCTTATTCAGAAGCCCTCGCTCTCGGTGACTTGCATCTCTTCGATGCTCTCAAAGAAACCGTTGGACATGCGCGCTTGTCAGTGGTGGTGGCCACTCTCATTGCAGCATCACTCTGTCACCTGTCGGTCATTTTCTGAATGTCAAGGCACACTAGGGCCACCTGCCAAACTCCATCGCCCAACTTCTCGAAATTTTATGGAACTTTTTAAGTTTTCATTTGAATCAGCCTTCTGACAGTTGCAGTACTTGATGGAATTGGGTTAGAAGCTGTTTGCTGTGGCGTATAGAGGAGTGCCATCGTTGTGTGACTGTGGGAGAATGCAGGATGCCTTGGACGTAGTTGTTTGTGTGTAATAAAAGGCCGCTTTCTCTAAATGCAGAAAACCATAAATTAGTAGAGACGAGTAGGATAAATAAACACGTGATCTAGAATACACTGTTAGTGGTGTGCAGCATGTCAAAATCACCTTCGCTAAATATCTGAACGTAACTTTCAAGTGAAGTGAAATGGAACGTACACGTAAGTTCGCTTACAAGGAAGTAAAATGAACAAATTCGGCGTATCGGGTGACTTCTTGCAAAGTGTGCCGCATACAGACGTGACGAAGAGGTGAAAACCACAGTGCATCACAGGTTACACAGTCTACCAAAAGAATTGTTTCACCGTGTTATCTACGCACTTCTGAAGCGGAGGAAAGTGTGCATTCACTACTTCACTACTTCACTACTTCGAAAAATTAAGTGTATTATTAACTCCACTCCTAGCTGGCTGCCAGAATAGCTGGAGGGAGTTCTTCTTGTATAACGACGGTGAGTGTGGTAGAAGCATGAGGAGACAGCGTCAAACACTGCATGCCAATATGGCTCGAAATGTACAGATAGAGTGGTGCTTATAAATTCGCCCCCAACTTCAGCTGACCACAGTCATATGTTTTTCTGCCAGAGTTCACACAAAATGAGAAGCATACACTATTCGCATCGGTGAGGCTTTCGATACGGTTTGATGCTTCAATTTTGTACTGTAAATCGGGTAGTGGTACTTGCGTGTGTCCGTTCAGAAGCATCTCCACCTGTTTCTCTGCTGCTCGTGGAATGGTGGCTAGCATCACATCTTTGAACTATGGGGTCCCTGGTTCAAATACCGGCAGTGAGAGAATTTTATTCAGACTGGGACTGGGTGTTTATGTTGTCTAACCCACTTCATCTCATTTGCATCAGAAAAACGGGTAATTCGCTGAAGTTGAGTCAAATGGAAAGACTTGCGCAAGGTGCCTAACAAAACCACACGATCACTTTGTTTCATCACTCGTCTTATAGACCACAAGTCATTGTCGTCTGTGCCACACAGACAAATCGGTCGTAGCAGATCGCGCAATAACTGAGAGTGGAACTAAAGTGTAATTAGTGCTTCCGCAATCTCGTTACAGTTCAGGCAACGAGCAAGAGTGAAACCACCGTTTGGAGGACCTTAATAGGACGAACTGAGAGACGGTCAAAACATTATGCGCAAAATGGCGTCGACAACAAGAGTTGTCTCAAGGTGCTGTATGGACTGCAGATGTTCAGTTTTTATTGACTTGTTTGATAGAAAAATTCTGTACCGAAAACGTCCTTCGGCAGCTCTCAGTTAGGTAAGATCCATGCCTAAAGATTAGTCACAGAGGCCAGATCAGTGCACGAGAAAGGAAATGAAATTAATCCTTCATTTGCATAAACCGGTATCGTGTTGTTGTTGTTGTGGTCTTCAGTCCAGAGACTGGTTTGATGCAGCTCTCCATGCTACTCTATCCTGTGCAAGCTTCTCCATCTCCCAGTATCTACTGCAACTAATGTCTTTCTTAATCTGCTTATTGTATTCATCTCTTGGTCTCCCTCTACGATTTCTACCCTCCACGGTGCCGTCCAGTACCAAATTGGTGATCCCTTGATGCCTCAGATCATGTCCTACCAACCGATACCTTTTTATAGTCAAGTTGCGCCACAAATATCTCTTCTCCCCAATTATATTCAGTACCTCCTCATTAGTTATGTGATCTACCCATCTAATCTTCAGCATTCTTCTGTACCACCACATTTCGAAAGCTTCTATTCTCTTCTTGTCTAAACTATTTATCATCCATGTTTCACATCAATACATGGCGACACTCCATACAAATACTTTTAGAAAACACTTCCTGGCACTTAAACCTATACTCGATGTTAACAAATTTCTTTTCTTCAGAAACGCTTTTCTTGCCATTACCTGTCTACATTTTATATCCTCTCTACTTCGACCATCATCACTTATTTTGCTCCCCAAACAGCAAAATCCATCTACTACTGTAAGTGTCTCATTTCCTAATCTAATTCCCTCAGCATCACCCGATTTAATTCGATTATATTCCATTATTCTCGTCACTGAAGTCGATTTGTAGTAGGAATTTGCTAGACGTGCTCTATTACGAAACACCTCAAAGAAAACAATATTTTGGCCTTTAACCAGTTTGGATTCAGAAACTATAACTCTTTTGAAACACAACTGGCATTTAATTCAAACGAAATAGTGAGATTTATCGAGAGGGCATGTCAAGTTGGTTTTACATTTCTAGCCTTCCAGAGGACGTTTCTCACAAGCGCCTTCTAATCGAATTGCGGGCTTTATGACTGGATTAGTTATATGGCGTCAAAAAGGTCAGAGGTTGCAATAACTGACGTGAAGGCAAGTAATAAAATGTAAGTTATATCTCGCGATGACAAGGAAGTCTTATAGGCCCTCTGATGTACTTAAGCCAAGGGCCTTGCCGTAGTGGTAATACAAGTTCCTGTCAGTTTACCGAAGTTAAGCGCTGTAGGGCTTGGCTAGCACTTGTATGAGGCATCATGTGGGTCTGCCGAGGGCTGTTGGCAAGCGGGGTGCACTCAGCCCTTGTGATGCTAATTGAGGAGCTCCTTGATTTAGAAGTAACGGCAACTGTCACGAAAACTGGCAACGGGTGGAAAAGCTGTGTGCTGACCATATGCCCCTATGTTATCGTATCCATACACGCCTAAGGATTGAGGATGACCCGGTGGCAGGTCGATACCGTTTGGCCTTCAAGCACTGTTCGGAGCCGGTCGGGGTGGCCGAGCGGTTCTAGGCGCTACAGTCTGGAACCGCGCGACCGCTACGCTCGCAGGTTCGAATCCTGCCTCGGGCAAGGATGTGTGTGATGTCCGTAGGTCAGTTAGGTTTAAGTAGTTCTAAGTTCTAGGGGACCGATGACCTCAGAAGTTAAGTCCCATAGTGCTCAGAGCCATTTGAACCATTTTTTTGACTGTTCGGACGGTGTTTTATTCTGATGAACTAACGATTTAGAAAACAATCTGAGCAGACCTCTTAGACTGTTTGAAGTCATGTGCCATCCAATGACGTCATCATAAAATTTAACTAAATTGGGAAATGATTTTAATAAGATATCTATATGCAGGGAAAGTGGAAAATGACCCTTAATATTGAGTTCTAAAAAAAGATTCATAAAATTTCTGAGCCGTGCTGCGGCTCACATTGGTGCTGTTTGTAGGATTCCGCCCTATGTTGAAGGCCAGACGGTATCGTTTGGTTGGCACGGTTACGGTTCTTTGTCTTCTTCTCGTGTTGACTGGCGCCACCCGGTTTCACAAGAGTTGCTTGTCCGCTAGTGGCAGCAGCGGTGGTTATCGATATGGAGTAACTGTTGCCCTTTCTTTGGGTCGACGTCGTTGTTTTTCCGGGTCGTTTGAGTGGGCCAGTTCGGGATGGGACTCAGGAGGAGCCAGATGTGCCCAGTGCCAGAACACGCCAGGACCTCTGGCGGCTTGCATGGACTGCCGGATGGAAGGGCTGTGGTCAAGAGGGTGCACGACCTCGTCCTAAACTGGATGCAGCAAGCTTTAAGATGAATGCATTGCAATCCAGGTAGAGAAACCTCCACCACTGTGATATCTCGCGATTCTCCAGTGACTTGGGTTCATGTTGCTGCCCGTAGTGTCGCCGAGGCGAAGAGCATTCCTTGACTTCTTATTATTCTTCTACTCTGGTGGTAGTGGTTTCTGCCTCGTTCCGGGCACTCTAAGCTCAGTATTCTGGGGACGTAATGTAGACTGCTGGTTCCGGCTTTGGTTTATTGGTTTATTGGACATCAGGTAGCTTCAGCAAGATTATCTTTAGTCATTCGTTAGACTGCCACTAGACCGTTATGATCTTGTGAAGTGAATGCAACTCTTGGCTGCCTATCTCATCGCTCGCGAAAGTACGAGGTGCATTCAAGTTCTAAGGCCTTCGATTTTTTTTCTCCGGACTGGAAAGAAATAGAAACATGCGCACTGTTTTAAAATGAGGATGAGTTCATTGTCAATACATCCCAGAGATGGCAGCACCGTACGGCAGATGGAATTTTACCGCCAATGGCGAGAATGAGAACTGTTTTAAATACTTAAAATGGCGACGTTTTCCTTACTTGAACAGCGTGCAATCCTTTGTTTTCTGAATTTGCGTGGTGTGAAACCAATTGAAATTCATCGACAGTTGAAGGAGACATGGTGATGGAGTTATGGATGTGTCGAAAGTGCGTTCGTGGGTGCGACAGTTTAATGAAGGCAGAACATCGTGTGACAACAAACCGAAACAACCTCGGGCTCGCACAAGCCGGTCTGACGACATGATCGAGAAAGTGGAGAGAATGTTTTGGGGGATCGCCGAATAACTGTTGAACAGATTGCCTCCAGAGTTGGCATTTCTGTGGGTTCTGTGCACACAATCCTGCATGACGACCTGAAAATGCGAAAAGTGTCATCCAGGTAGCTGCCACGAATGCTGACGGACGACCACACGGCTGCCCGTGTGGCATGCTGCCAAGCAATGTTGACGCGCAACGACAGCATGAATGGGACTTTCTTTTCGTCGGTTGTGACAATGGATGAGACGTGGATGCCATTTTTCAATCCAGAAACAAAGCGCCAGTCAGCTCAATGGAAGCACACAGATTCACCGCCACCAAAAAATTTCGGGTAACCGCCAGTGCTGAAAAAATGATGGTGTCCATGTTCTGGGACAGCGAGGGCGTAATCCTTACCCATTGCGTTCCAAAGGGCACTACGGTAACAGGTGCATCCTACGAAAATGTTTTGAAGAACAAATTCCTTCCCGCACTGCAACAAAAACGTCTGGGAAGGGCTGCGTGAGTGCTGTTTCACCAATACAACGCACCCGCACATCGAGCTAACGTTACGCAACAGTTTCTTCGTGATACCAACTTTGAAGTGATTCCTCATGCTCCCTACTCACCTGACCTGGCTCCTAGTGACTTTTGGCTTTTTCCAACAATGAAAGACACTCTCCGTGGCCGCACATTCACCAGCCATGCTGCTATTGTCTCAGCGATTTTCCAGTGGTCAACACAGACTCCTAAAGAAGCTTTCGCCGCTGCCATGGAATCATGGCGTCAGCGTTGTGAAAAATATGTACGTCTGCAGGGCGATTACGTCGAGAAGTAACGCCAGTTTCAACGATTTCGGGTGAGTAGTTAATTAGAAAAAAAATCGGAGGCCTTAGAACTTGAATGCACCTCGTATTTGTTGCCAGACCTTCTCAGTTGCCGATTCCTGGAGCACCGTCTGGACCAGTTGCTTTTCTTTTTTTTTTAATTAACTTTTGCTATTGTATGTGCCCTTTTACAGCAGGTTTCAATTTTTTTAATATTATTGCCATTCCTGGCGTGTAAGGCCTTCAGCCATGATTGTGGTCATTTGCCTTAATATTTTAATTAGGTATTTGCATTTTAGCAGTAAGCCTTAAAACCTTACTGCCATTCCTGGCGTCTGTTGCCTTCTGCTGTGTTTGTGCCGACTTACCTTAATGTTTCAATACCTGTAAGTTGTAAATTGCAGCTAGTTCTTAAACAGTTCTTAATTTATTACCATTCTTGGCGTGCAAGACCTTGAGCCTTGGTTGTGGTCGCTTGCCTTAAAATTGTAATTTGCTATTTGTATATGCGCAGTAAGCCTTTGGAACCTTATTTCCTGGCGTCTGATGCCGTCCGCTTTGTTTGTGGCGACTTGCTTTTAATATGTCAATACCTGTAATTTGTAAGTTGCAGCGAGTTTTAAGCAATTCTTAATTAATTGCTTTTAAGATGTTATCTGTTGTATCTGTATTTAATGGTGATATGCTAAACTGTAACTCACTGAAAGCACTATTATTTACACTCTTGTTTATTCCTTCATTAATAACGTGTGTTATTTTTTTAATTTATTGTTGAGTTTGGATTTACTATTTTAAAAATAAATGTGTGTAACTGTAAATGGCATCCAGTAGTAACTGATTACGGCCCCGTCTACAATCGTAACCGACTCCTGCCTTCCCTTGACTACCAGGTTTCAGTTTCGGCCAGACGAAAAATTACACAAATTTAGGGAAGTTCGTTCCAACTAAACACCAAGGCTGTGAAATTTCGAACAACTTAAGCTCTAACCACCACACTAGAAATATTCTGCGGGAGGCGAACAAATGTCTGCATTTTACTGTCAATATTCTTAAGCAGGTGCAACAAACGTATTGAAGAGATTGTCTACACCACGGTTATCAGTCGTGTTCTAGACTCCTGTTCCGCGGTGTGCGATCGTTACCAGATCACTACGACAGAGGGCACCGAAAAAGCTTAAAGTGAGATGCTCGGTTACTAACATGAGATAAGGGAGAGAGCGCCATGGATAAGATAAACGGGTTGGATTGGCATTCATTTGAAAGGATGCGTTTCTCGTTGCGGCAAGATTTTTTGACGGAATTGTAACCACCAAGTTCCTCCTTCGAATGCCGCAATAATTTCCTAGAAATGGACATCGTGGTAAAATAAGTGGAATCGGAACTTACTTCAAACGATCTAGACTTTCATCTTTTCCTCGAGCTCTTCGAGAGCGGAACCGTACAGAGATCGAATGAAAGGGGTTCTGCGAACACTCTGCCAAACAATACAGTGCGAAATGCAGAGAAGTCAAGTAGATTCAGATGCATCTACACGTATTGACGAGCACAATAAAACATCGTAACACCGACAGGCCCCTATTTTTTTATACGCCGTTCTCAGAGAAACCGAGCACGCTAGCACGTCGGCGGTCTCGTTAATAGCCGATCTCCGGCTTTTAGTACAATATTTGAAGCGCAGTTATCTCTCTGGGGGCCGCTACACGTATAATACGGCTCTCGCGAAAGCTTTTATTGGCTCAGCCACGCCACTTTGATCTTGTATGCATCACTCACACGCGTCAGTGCAGTTGAATTAGTCAGCGCGCGCTCAACGCAGTACAGCAAGGAAGGTCGCGATCCGGCCATTCCTCACACAGCACCGCATGATAAAGCCTCTCATCACCATTTATGTCATTAGCAAGTGAGGCCCGGCATCCGGGCAGATAATTGTGAAATTGCTCTTACCCAATTTGGTACTCTACCAAAGTTACTTATTTATGATCTGTGATCGTCACTGCAGCGCGTAATTCCTGTAAACACCGCACATTTGCAGCGCTAATTACACGTGCCCTCGTGGCTGCAGCTGCTAGGCCTAACGTATGAAAGGTGATTTACATGCTGAACACCTTCGTAATTAATTAACTCAACATCAGTGAGAAGATTATACCTCCTAGGAGGAACTCTGCCTGAAGAAAAAAATGTTCAAATGTGTGTGAAATCCTATGGGACTCAACTGCTAAGGTCATCAGTCCCTAAGCTTACACGCTGTTTAATCTACAATATCCTAAGGAGAAACACGTACACCCATGCCCGAGGGAGGACTCGAACCACCGCCGGGACCAGCCGCACAGACCTGAAAAAAAAAAAACGCGGCATCCCTAGTTCGGAATGAATGAAAGTAAATATAACCTCCAATGTGAGAAATAGGCCCACTTTTGTTAACATTCTGCAAGTAAGTAACACAGAGCTGGCAGTGGAGGTTCTTGGCTGTATAAAAGTTTATAGATGACATTTGTTAACCCTTAATGTTTCTGTAAATGTGACGAAATCCACAATTGAAAATGTAATTCGGGAGTATGTCTAGGCCGTTTATAGTTCATCCAGCGGGTTTCAAAAATACTTTTACAGACTATGGGCAAATTTTCCTTACACCCAAACAAGCAAAAAGGTTTATCTAAATATACCATCATACCTCAGATTAACTTTCTTTTTCGAGTTAATACTGTTATGAATGTTGACCTTCTACAATTTTCCACGTACAGCCAAACAGCATCACTTATAACAGTTAAAACACTCAACATTCAACAACCATTCAAAATACCATAAAAATTGTAACCATTGATAAAGTCAAGAACGATGAGGTATTACCAAAATATGAATTTGCTCTTTTTGCAACTACTGGTTCCACGTCAGTATAGACGCACCTTCAGGTGTGTAATAGTACATTTTCATTATGTAGATGAACAACATTTTCGAACAACATTATGAAAATACAACCATAATAAGACTGAAGACGTGTCTATACTGTCGTGGAAAAGGTAGTTGCGAATAAACTACCTTGATACAATTATGCGGCTTTTGGAATCAAATCGTCGTTCTCAACTTTTTAAATTGTTGGAATACGTATGAAAATCTAAACAGTTATTGAGTGATGAGTGTTTTTTATTGTTGTGTACAGAGTCTCTGAGCTGTGGTTGCACTCCCCAGAAAGTTGTCTGCAACTTCACATACCCCTGCACCTGTTTTACTCATTGTATCCTAGATGGCGTTGTGTTGCCAGAGTAACTTGTTTATATTCGTCATACGTCTGCCATCCGGGTGTCCTTGTGTACCAGCACTACTGGTAGGTCTTTTTTTCTGGGTCATCAGTCTTCTGACAGGTTTGATGCGGCCCGCCACGAATTCCTCTCCTGTGCTAACCTCTTCATCTCAGAGTAGCACTTGCAACCTAAGTCCTCTGTTATTTGCTGGATGTATTCCAAACTCTGTCTTCTTCTACAGTTTTTGCCTTCTGCAGCTCCTTCTAGTGCCATGGAAGTCATTCGGTCACGTCTTAACAGATGCCGGCCGCGGTGGTCTAGTGGTTCTAGGCGCGCAGTCCGGAACCGCGGGACTGCTACGGTCGCAGGTTCGAATCCTGCCTCGGGCATGGATGTGTGTGATGTCCTTAGGTTAGTTAGGTTTAAGTAGTTCTAAGTTCTAGGGGACTGATGACCACAGAAGTTAAGTCCCATAGTGCTCAGAGCCATTTGAACCAATCTTAACAGATGTCCTATCATCCCGTCGCTTCTCCTTATCAGAGTTTTCTACACATTCCTTCCGATTCTTCGTAGAACCTCCTCATCCCTTATCTCATCAGTCCAACTAACTTTCAGCATTCGTCTGTAGCACCACAACTCAAATGCTTCGATTCTCTTTGGTTCCGGTTCTCTCACAATCCATGTTTCACTACCATACCATGCTGTACCATCGACGTATATTCTCAGAAATTTCCTCCTCAAATTAAGGCCGATATTTGATGTTAGTAGACTTCTCTTGGCTAGGAATGCCCTTATTGTCGTTGCTGGTCTGCTATTGATGTCCTCCTTGCTCCGTCTGTCACTCGTTATTTTATTGCCTAGTTAGCAGAATTAGTTATCTTCATCTACCATCTTCCGGATATTAGGTTTCTCGCTGTTCTACTACGTCTCATTACCTTCGTGTTTCTTCGATTTACTCTCAATCCATACTCTGTACTCATTAGACTGTCAAATCAATTCATCAGCTCATGTAATTCTTCCTCACTTTCACTCAGGATAGCAATACTGCTCACCGGTGTGGGATCCGTACCAGATAGGGTTGATAGAAGACATAGATAAGATCCAATGGAGAGCAGCGCGCTTCGTTACAGGATCAGTTAGTAATCACAAAGCGTTACGGAGATGACAGAAGAACTCCAGTGGAAGACGCTGCAAGAGAGACGCTCAGTAGCTCGGTACGGACTTTTGTTGAAGTTTCAAAAACGTTCCTTCACCGAGGAGTCAAGCAGTATATTGCTCCCTCCTACGTATACCTCGCGAAGAGACCATGAGAATAAAATCAGAGGCATACCGACAATCTTTCTTTCCACGAACAAAACGAGAGTGGAATAGAAAGGAGAACCGACAGAGGTACTCAAGGTACCCTCCGCCACACACCGTCAGGTGGCTTGGGGAGTATGGATGTAGGTGTAGAAGAGAATGGCATCAGCGAATCGTATCATTGATATCCTCTCACCTGGAACTTTAATTCCACTCCTAAACCTTTCTTTTATTTCCACCATTGCTTCCTCGATGTACAGATTGAACAGTAGGGGTGAAAGACTACATCGCTGTCTTACACCCTCTTTAATACGAGCACTTCGTTCTTGGTCGCCCACTCTTATTATTCCATCTTTGCTGTTGTACATATTGTATATGACCCGTCTCTTCCTATAGCTTACCCCTTTTTTTCAGAATTTCGAACATCTTGCACCATTTTACACTGTCGAACTCCTTTTCCAGGTCGACAAAGCCTATGAACATGTCTTGATATTTCTTTAGTCTTGCTTTCATTATTAACCGCAACGTCAGAATTGCCTCTCTCGTACCTTTACTTTCCATTAAGCCAAACTGATCATCTAGCTCATCCTCAATTTTCTTTTCCATTGTTCTGTATATTATTGTTGTAAGCAACTTGGATGCGTGAGCTGTTAAGCTGATTGTGCGATAATTCTCCTTCTTGTCAGCTCTTGCCGTCTTCGGAATTGTGTGAATGATGTTTTTCTGAAAGCCAGATTCATCCATTTTACACACCAACATGAACAGTCGTTTTGTTGCCACTTCCCCCAATGATTTTAGAAATTCTGATCGAATGTTATCCATCCCTTTTGCCTTATTTGATCGTAAGTCCGCCTAAATTCTGATTCTAATGCCGGGTCCCCTATCTCTTCTAAATCGACTACTGTTTCTTCTTCTATCACATCAGATGAATTTTCCCCATAATAGTTGCTTTCAATGTATCCTTCCCACCTATCCGCTCTTTCGTCTGCACTTAACACTGTATTCCCCCGTTGCACTCTTAATGTTATAACCCTTGCTTTTAACGTCACTGAAGGTTGTTTTGACTTTCCTGTATGCTGAGTCAGTCCTAAGACAATCATTTCTTTTTCGATTTCTTCACATTTTTCATGGAGCCATTTCGTCTTAGTTTCCCTGCGCTTCCTATTTACTTGATTCCTCAGCGACTTGTATATCTGTATTCCTGAGTCTCCAAGAACATTTTTGTACTTCCTCCTTTCATCGATCAACTGAATTATTTATTCTGTTATCCCTGGTTTCTTCGCAGTTGGTTTCATTGTGCCTATGTTTTCCTTCCAAACTTCTGTGATGGCCCTTTTTAGGGATGTCCATTCCTTCACAACTGGACTGCCTAATGAGCTATTCCTTATGGCTGTATGTATTAGCCTTAGAAAACTTCAAGCGTATTTCGTCATTCATTAGTACTTCTGTATCCCGTATTGATTCTTCCTGACTAATGTCTTAAACTGCAGCCTACTCTTCATCACTGCAGTGTTATGATCTGAGTCTATATCTGCTCCTGGGTACGCTTTATAATCCAGTATCTGATTTCCGAATCTCTGTCTGACCATGATGTAATCTAACTGAATTCTTCCCGTATCACCCGGTCTTTTCCAAGTATACCTCCTCCTCTTGTTATTCCAGAACTGGTAGTAAGTTAACTTGAAAGTTCTCCATTCAAATATGGTAGGAGAATAATTTCGTATGCAGACAGGCATGATTTTAGTGTATAGTCGCGCGAATGGCACTGGATACGAGATAATGGATACGACACACATGTCTGTATCAGACGTCGTTTCCTGACCGAAAACAGCCGAGTCTCCAAAC
This sequence comes from Schistocerca serialis cubense, assembly GCF_023864345.2. NCBI lineage: Eukaryota > Metazoa > Arthropoda > Insecta > Orthoptera > Acrididae > Schistocerca > Schistocerca serialis. The sequence goes on along the minus strand of NC_064638.1, from coordinate 1,217,684,518 downwards.
TTTGGTGCTGTGTACCGTCGCCTCCTCGAGACAGGATAAACAGCAGCAGAGACTATGAATAGATGAAGTACTCGTGTTGCTCGTACGCCGAATCACGTATAGCACGTTGTAAGGACTGTCGATGAACAGCCAGGGGTATGCAGACAGGCATGATTTTAGTGTATAGTCGCGCGAATGGCACTGGATACGAGATAATGGATACGAGACACATGTCTGTATCAGACGTCGTTTCCTGACCGAAGACAGCCGAGTCTCCAAACTTTGGTGCTGTGTATCGTCGCCTCCTCGAGACAGGATAAACAGCAGCAGAGACTATGGATAGAGGAAGTACACGTGTTGCTCGTACGCCGAATCACGTATAGCACGTTGTAAGGACTGTCGATTAACAGCCAGGTGTCAGTGCAAGACAAGTTGCCCTGGCATGTCGTACATCTCAGCATGGAGAATACTTGATGAGCAACTCATGTACCATAACATCCTCATCACGTCCGATGCATTACGCCTTTCGATCACCCACCCCGGGTTGTTGTTTGTTGCATATTGCATAAATTGCCAATACGCTTCTTGTCTCTTCACTTTTCTTACAGACGAGACTAATTTCCGCAATCGACACGTTTGGGCCGATCGCAATAGAGGTTAGACATGAGCTTCAATTTAAGATTAATGTGTAGGCTGGAATAGTAGGTGACTGTCTAGTAGTGCCTTACTTTCTCTAAGGACACGTTACAAGTGCTAACTATATCGCCTTCATTCAAAATACCCTCCAAGACCTACAGGAAGATACACCCCTGAAAACTAGAAGGGGGATGTGGTTTATGCATTTCAGTCTCTATATTCAAGATACACTGACTGGTATCTACTATGGGCGTTGGATAGGTAGGCGAGGGACAGTTCCGTGGTTATAAGAGTTTTTTTCTTTGTTTAGATGTAAAGAACAGGTCCGTAAAGTTTGAAAAAGTATTATGATACACCCTGTAAAAATGTTCAATTGAATGATGTCGGGAGTCCATGAGGCTGTTAGAATGAAGCACCGAAGAAAGCAAAATTGGTGAGTCTAAGCAGGGAGAATAGAGAAGGATGGAGAGAAAAATAGAGGAGAATGACCGCGCAAAACTAACTTTAGTGAAAGTAGATGCCAAGCTGAGATACATTAGAAGAATCTCAAGGAAGTTTAATTCATCCACGTAAGATGTGACTACTGAAATACTTATGTTAACGATTCTGGCATCCTTTCCAAGTTGGATTAATAAAAGAGATGAGGAAAACTCAACTAAGAGCTTCGCGTTTCGTTGCGGAATCGTTTTGTAAGCCCGAGAGAGTTACGGAAGTGATCAACAAATTCTAGCTGAAAATAACACAAGAGAGGTGTGTATCACGAAGATGTCTACTATTGGAATTCCAAGAGCATAAGTTCCAAGAGCAGCGCCACCAAAGATAGAATATTTGTGTTGTCAAATGCACTTTAAAAAGCGTTACAGTTCATCACCAAGAGCTGTATAAAATATTAGTTTATTTACAATAAGTTTCAGTCTTCGGATCACCATCAGACATCATAACTCATTTAAAACAACTTATGGTGATAACCCATGATATCAGATAGCATCAAATACAAGTCACTCTTGTGATGTAGTAAAATGTATTACGCTGTCGATAGTAAAATGTATGAAGTTTGACAACCGTGACTTATGATCGAATTTATGCTATTTGAAGTCATAGGTTTCGTATCACAAAGTAAACTATTTTGAATTTTTTATACATGATGAAGGCCTGAAGACTCAAACTGGTTGTAATAAAAAATTATTGTTTTAGCTTTAAATGCCTACTAACTCGTCGAGTCAGTAACGTTGGTATAGACCATTTGCTTTTTATCTCAGTTTTCTTTGCTTGGATACTATCAGGATTAACTAAGTACAGAATTGGGAACATCTGATACGGACACTACGACAGAAGGTCACTGCAAACATAATGTTCATCGTACAACGTTTATTAGATTGGGAACACGAATGTGACCTATGGTCTAGGGGTAGCGTCTTTGATTCATAATCGAAAACGTCCTCGGTCCCGCGTTCGATCCTCGCCAGTGCCTCAATTTTGATAAATAATCAGCACTGGCGGCCAAAGAGTTCCGGCATAAGAAGTCAGCCTCATTCTGCCAACGGCCTTGTCAAAGAGGGCGCAGGAGCGGATAGAGGTTCAGGGCACTCTCTTGTCCTAGGGGTGGGAAACTGCCCCTAAAGGCGGAAGAATCAGCAATGATCAACGACATGAGGATGCAGAAGGCAATGTAAACCACTGCATTAAAGACACGTAACGTGTATCCACAGGACATGTGGCCTGTAATTGAAGAAGTGTCATGATGATCTCTCCATTGGCAAAAGATTCCGGAATAGTCCACCATTCGGATCTCCGGGAGGGGACTGCCAAAGGGGAAGTTACCATGAGAAAAAGATTGAATAATCAACGAAAGGATTACGTTCTACGAGTCGGGGCGTGGAATGTCAGAAGCTTGAACGTGGTAGGGAAACTAGAAAATCTGAAAAGGGAAATGCAAAGGCTCATCTAGATATAGTAGGGGTCAGTGAAGTGAAGTGGAAGGAAGACAAGGATTTCTGGTCAGATGACTATCGGGTAATATCAACAGCAGCAGAAAATGGTACAACAGGTGTAGGATTCGTTATGAATAGGAAGGTAGGGCAGAGGGTGTGTTACTGTGAACAGTTCAGTGACCGGGTTGTTCTAATGAGAATCGACAGCAGACCAACACCGACAACGATAGTTCAGGTATACATGCCGACGTCGCAAGCTGAAGATGAACAGATAGAGAAAGTGTATGGGTATATTGAAAGGGTAATGCAGTATGTAAAGGGGGGCGGAAATCTAATAGTCATGCGCGACTGGAATGCAGTTGTAGGGGAAGGAGTAGAAGAAAAGGTTACAGGAGAATATGGGCTTGGCACAAGGAATGATAGAGGAGAAAGACTAATTGAGTTCTGTAACAAGTTTTAGTTAGTAATAGCGAATACCCTGTTCAAGAATCACAAGAGGAGGAGGTATACTTGGAAAAGGCCGGGAGATACGGGAAGATTTCAGTTAGATTACATCATGGTCAGAAAGAGATTCCGAAATCAGATATTGGATTGTAAGGCGTACCCAGGAGCAGATATAGACTCAGATCACAATATAGTAGTGATGAAGAGTAGGCTGAAGTTCAAGACATTAGTCAGGAAGAATCAATACGCAAAGAAGTGGGATACGGAAGTACTAAGGAATGACGAGATACGTTTGAAGTTCTCTAAAGCTATAGATACAGCAATAAGGAATAGCGCAGTAGGCAGTACAGTTGAAGAGGAATGGACATCTCTAAAAAGGACCATCACAGAAGTTGGGAAGGAAAACATAAGTACAAAGAAGGTAGCTGCGAAGAAACCAGGGGTAACAGAAGAAATACTTCAGTTGATTGATGCAAGCAGGAAGTACAAACATGTTCCGGGAAAATCAGGAATACAGAAATACAAGTCGCTGAGGAATGAAATAAATAGGAAGTGCAGGGAAGCTAAGACGAAATGGCTGCAGGAAAAATGTGAAGACATCGAAAAAGATATGATTGTCGGAAGGAGAGACTCAGCATACAGGAAAGTCAAAACAACCTTTGGTGACATTAAAAGCAACGGTGGTAACATTAAGAGTGCAACTGGAATCCCACTGTTAAATGCAGAGGAGAGAGCAGATAGGTGGAAAGAATACATTGAAAGCCTCTATGAGGGTGAAGATTCGTCTGATGTGATAGAAGAAGAAACAGGAGTCGATTTAGAAGAGATAGGGTATCCAGTATTAGAATAGGAATTTAAAAGAGCTTTGGAGGACTTACGGTCAAATAAGGCAGAAGGGATAGATAACATTCCATCAGAATTTCTAAAATCATTGGGGGAAGTGGCAACAAAACGACTATTCACGTTGGTGTGTAGAATATATGAGTCTGGCGACATACCATCTGACTTTCGGAAAAGCATCATCCACACAATTCCGAAGACGGCAAGAGCTGGCACGTGCGAATTATCGCACAATCAGCTCAACAGCTCATGCATCGAAGCTGCTTACAAGAATAATATACAGAAGAATGGAAAAGAAAATTGAGAATGCGCTAGGTGACGATCAGTTTGGCTTTAGAAAAAGTAAAGGGACGAGAGAGGCAATTCTGACGTTACGGCTAGTAATGGAAGCAAGGCTAAAGAAAAATCAAGACACTTTCATAGGATTTGTCGACCTGGAAGAAGCGTTCGACAATATAAAATGGTGCAACCTGTTCGAGATTCTGAAAAAATATGTACAACAACCAAGAGGGAATAATAAGAGTGGACGATCAAGGACGAAGTGCTCGTATTAAGAAGGGTGTAAGACAAGGCTGTTGCCTTTCGCCCCTACTCTTCAATCTGTACATCGAGGAAGCAATGATGGAAATAAAAGAAAGGTTCAGGAGTGGAATTAAAATACAAGGTGAAAGGATATCAATGGTTCGATTCGCTGATGATATTGCTATCCTGAGTGAAATTGAAGAAGAATTAAATGATCTGCTGAACGGAATGAACAGTCTAATGAGTACACAGTATGGTTTGAGAGTAAATCGGAGAAAGACGAAGGTAATTAGAAGTAGTAGAAATGAGAACAGCGAGAAACTTAACATCAGAATTGATGCTCACGAAGTCAGTGAAGTTAAGGAATTTTGCTACCTAGGCAGTAAAATAGCCAATGACGGACGGAGCCAGGAGGACATCAAAAGCAGGCTCGCTATGGCAAAAAAGGCATTTATGGCCGAGAGAAATCTACTAATATCAAATACCGGCCTTAATTTGAGGAAGAAATTTCTGAGGATGTACGTCTGGAGTACAGCATTGTATGGTAGTGAAACATGGACTGTGGGAAAACCGGAACAGAAGAGAATCGAAGCATTTGAGATGTGGTGCTATAGACGAATGTTGAAAATTAGGTGGACTGATAAGGTAAGGAATGAAGACGTTCTACGCAGAATTGGAGAGGAAAGGAATATGTGGAAAACACTGATAAGGAGAAGGGACAGGATGATAGGACATCTGCTAAGACATGAGGGAATGACTTCCATGATACTAGAGGGAGCTGTAGAGGGCAAAAACTGTAGAGGAAGACAGAGATTGGAATACGTCAAGGAAATAATTGAGGACGTAGGTTGCAAGTGCTACTCTGAGATGAAGAGGTTAGCACAGGAAAGGAATTCGGGGCGGGCCGCATCAAACCAGTCGGTAGACTGACGACAAAAAAAAAAAAAAAAAAAAAAATGTGGTGTCACCTCCTACAGTGCGATTTGTATAGTATACCATAGATTTGTTACATTAATTATTTTTTTCTTTTATTAAAGACATTCTGAAACTGATTTTTTGTCATATCCATTACGTTTCATTTATTTAAAATATCGAAACTGGTATAGTTTTAGCCTGATTTCCACGTATAACTGTAAGCGTCAATTACTTGTCAATTTTGCAGGTATTCCTGTGTCTGATACATGTGATATTGGTCTAATTTCACCTTGTTTTACAGCACCACATATTCCTTAAGGTGAAAAACGAGGAATTGTAGCACAACTAATGTTTGATTACCCTCACTGATATATAATTTATGCTAGATATTTTGAAATTACCCTAACACACTCAAAATGCACACGCGTTTTGTATCGCAATAAAAGTCGAATATGAGGTATGACGGAAACGTACTAAAATCATTTCCCGGCAATTACGAATTTATTCACAATACTTTTTAGAACACAAACACCAAGCTGTAAACACTGGATTCTTTCACTCTTGTTGTATTACAAGTGAAGCATTCCTTGCATCGCATGAAAGTACTCGTAAAAACATAATGGGGATGGAAAGTTACTCGATTTGGATATGCTATGCAATCGGTATCTGAACGCGAATAGACGTCGTCATATTTCTCACTAGAAAGCCTCTTGAACATCTGAAGAGGAGTAAATAAGATTACGGCGACAACTAATTGTACATAGCCCGAACTTACGAATTCAGAGTCTTTCTTCAAGTGAAACGTAACAAGATGAGTGAAGTATAATTGTCGACCAGGGACCAATTCAGCAGCCATTTCTCCACTTGTTGACGTGGCGACTAGCGAAGTGGTACACATATTCCAGGATGTAGCTCCAGGAGGGACGCCTTCGGAAGTGCTTCGCTACACTGCAAAGACCATGGGTTTCAGAGTGCTGTGTGTCTAGAGCACTCCATGTGAATGAGGCAGTATTTACGCACGACAAAGTAAACAGACTGCTGCCTAGCGCTGTGCAGAATACATACTATAAATGAAAGGCTGTTAGAGAAATCGGACATGGGGGACCAATGCCGAGAAAATTTGACCTAATTGTAATGAATGTCGAGAATATTACCATATACGACAACATACTGGGAAACAGCCAAAGTTCGGAAATAAAACACTATTCTCAGTGGATATCAGAGTTAAACATTGATGAGACTGGGGGTCGGTAACAAGGAAGGTAGGAACAGAGTTTGTGTAGTGTTCAAGAAAGCCCCGGACCATTTTACGTAGCTCGATGTCGCGATGCAGAGGATTTGATGCACTTCTTAAGCCGAATGTGCCAAGCACGAGCAAAATCAGGCATCCTATAGAAAAATTTACTACCTCGTCAGTGTAAGAAGAACATAGTCTAAACCCATAAACGCAGACGTTTCACTTCTCAATACGACGGTGGTGACAACTATGAGCAACCGAAAAACATTATTTTATTTTACTCACGGTGAGTACTGAGAACGTTTTGTTGAATTACAACGTTATTAAGTTGCATAGTAGCTAAGGGAACATAGGTTAGCAAATAATGAAATCAAACTACTTCTTGTTCTAACTCCTACGTCCACCTTGTAAGTCCTGTTCCACACAGGCGTCCCACCTCCTTTTCCATATAACATCCACATCAGTAATCTACCACATCGCAATTGCTACCCACAGTTACCAAGAGCATCAATACCATCGTCCTTGTAATAGCGTATGAGGGGCGTTGACTAAGGAATGCAACACATTTTATTCTGAAAGTAGATTGGTCAATTCCAGCACGCCATATTATTTTCCACTCTTTTGATTACACTGCCCTATTTTTTTAAGATAATTTCCGGTCAATGCGACGGCCTTACGCCGCTTTACTTGGAGGTCCTGAACGCCCGATTGGTACCGCTCTACGAGTACTGGTCGACGTCGGAGGCAACGTCTTGCTGCGTCAATAACCACCCCATCATCTACGTACCACTTCTCGCAATGTGCATCCTTCATTGGGGCGAACAGATGGAAGTCGGAAGGTGCGAGATCTCAGCTATATGGGAATGAGGAAGATCAGTCCAGTGAATTTTTGTGAGCTTCTCTCGGGAGCACAGACTTGTGTGCAGACTTGCGTTGTCATGGAGAAGGAGAAGTTGGTTTGCATTTTTGTGGCGACGAACACGACGAACTAGTGTCTTCCATTTCCTGCAGGTAGCACAAAACAATTCAGAGCTTATCGTTGCACCATGAGGGTGGACATCAAATACAGTAACACCTTGAGAGTCCCAGAAGATCGTCGCCATGACTTTACTGGCTGAGGGTGCAGCTTCGAACTTTTCCTTCAGGGGAGGGGATACTCCATGGAATGCCATTTCGTTTCCGATTCGAAGTGTTAAACCGTGTTTCATAGCCTGTGACGATGGTCCCAAAAAATTGTCACAGTAAGCCTCGTAATGTGGAAGCAATTTCTCCTTATAGTCTTCTGTTAGGCAGCAAGGAAACACGAAAGCACACACCTTTTGTGTATCTCAACTGGTGCGTGAGTGTGTCAGCACTGCCAACAGAGAAGTCGAATTGTGAAGCGAGATGTTCGACTGTTGATCACCTCGAAAGAGAATGTCCTCACACTCCAACATTGCAGGAGTCACAGCTGTGTGTGGCCGGCCGGCCAGTGGAAGGTCGCAGGTTTGTGCGCCTTTGTTGCGATGATGACAAATGCCTCCGCCAACGACTCTTCATGCTTTTGTATACCGCTAGGTCTCCGTAGAAATTCTGCAAGCGTCTATGAATATATGCGATGCTCAGTTTTTCTGCCGTAAGAAACTCAGTGACAGCTCTCTGCTTCTATCCGTTACAGATACCATTTTGGAGGTTATGGTCAGTGCCGCCACCAATCGCAAATTCATGAAATTTTAGAGGTTGAAGCGGGAAGACTGCACGATCTCTCACAACAAATTTGGCATTAATTCAACCAAAACTGGGCGAGAAAGAAAGGTGTTAAATTACTTAATGAACGCACATTACATCACCAGCATCTAATCATGAACACCATCATTGTTTGACTACTTGTAAGTAGGCTGTTTAGGTTTTTATGTTGGTAACGTCACGTAGCGCTCTGTATGAAAATCGTTGACTGCGCTGTGAGCAGTCTGTGGTTTGTTGGACTCATTGTTGGAATATTCGCTAGTGTAGCGTTGGGTAGTTGGATGTGAACAGCGTGTGGCGCCGGGCAGTTGGAGGTGAGTACCAGGGGGTGGTGGATGTGGAGAGAGAGATGCCAGAGTTTTGAGAGGTTACCATGAGCGGACGATCTGGACGTGTCAGTCAGAAAAAGGAAATTTGTAAGACTGGATATCATGAACTGATATATATATATATATATATATATATATATATATATATATATATATATATATATATATATATATATATATATATAACTTTTGAACACTCTTAAGGTAAATACATTGTTTGTTCTCTATCACAATCTCTCATTTGCTAACTACGCCTATCAGTAGTTTGTGCCTTCAGTAGTTACAATCTAATATAGAGCTGGCAGTATTGGCGCTCGCTGTATTGTAGTAGTTCGAGTAACGAAGATTTTTGCGAGGAAACTGATTCATGATAGGTATAGGTTATTGTTAGTCAGGTCATTCATTTGTAGGGATTATTGAAAGTCAGATTGCCGCGCAGGATTAGCCGAGCGGTCTAAAGCGCTGCAGTCATGGACTGTGCGGCTTGTCCCGGCGGAGGTTCGAGTCCTCACCCGGGCGTGGGTGTTTGTGTTTGTTCTTAGGATAATTTAGGTTAAGTAGTGTGTAAGCTTAGGGACTGATGACCTTAGCAGTTAAGTCCCATAAGATTTCACACACATGAACATGAAAGTCAGATTGCGTTGCGCTAAAGATATTGTTTGTCAGTTTAGTGATGATGAGGATAAGTAAAAAGAGAACTGTCTGAGTACTTTCAGTTTGGCTCAGCTGTTTGAAAATCAAATAACGTAAGAGTTTTTCCTGCACTGTTATTCTTTACATACAAAGGGGAAGTTTCACACTAAATTATTTTATATTAGATTTAAAAGTTATGTAAGCAAATGACTGAAAGAGGAATTTCGGCTACTGCTAACCTGCTCGCAGGAAATAAATATAACGTTGCGCCACAAATATTTAGCTCTTGTTGTTGAATAGAGGAGATACGCAGCGACATTTGGTGCAAGAGCAGGTCAGACTGGGGCTGACGAGGCGACGTTACATCAGTAGCGGCCTGTCGATGCAACAAGTACTGTCACCATGGTGGTGGGCAGTTTCGACAAAGCTGGCGCAGCAGGCACACCGGAGTCATTATGTGAACGCAAAAAAATGACATGGCCGCTGTGGCGTTGGTTAGCTAATTGTTACATGGTCTAGCTGTTGCTCTGTTGTGACTTCTGGGATGGGAATCGCGGTCTTGGCAAAACAAGGACGACCCAAGCCTGTATAACCACACCTCATTTCTAGATACGAGGTGCGGCTAGAAAAAAACCGGACTGATGCTGGAAAAAACATTTATTTACAATTATTTACAATTTCATGTTATCTCCTTCAATGTACTCTCCTCCTTGGTCTCTACACCGCTCCATACGAATTTTCCACTGTTCATAGCAATGCTGCAGATCATTTTCGGTAAGTCCATACATTACTTCCGTCGCTTTTTCTTTTACTGCTTCAACAGTCTCAAATCTAGTTCCTTTCAAAGCTGACTTGACTTTAGGGAAAAGAAAAAAGTCACAGGGGGCCAAATCAGGTGAGTAGGGTGGATGATCTAAGATGGGAATGTTGTGTTTTGCCAAAAACGTCTTCACTGACAACGCACTGTGAGCTGGGGCATTGTCTTGGTGAAGGATCCATGACTTTTTTCTCCACAAATCGTTCCGTTTTCTCCGTACTCGCTCACGTAGGGTAGCCAGGACGCAAATGTAGTAATGCTGATTCACTGTTTGTCCCTCTGGTACCCAATCAATGTGCACAATCCCTTTGATGTCAAAAAAAACAATCATCATTGCCTTGAATTTCGATTTTGACATTCGTGCTTTTTTTTGTCGTGGAGAACCAGGAGTTTTCCAATGCATCGATTGGCGTTTAGTTTCGGTATCGTAAGTAAAAAACCACGATTCATCGCAAGTAATAACATTTTGTAAGAAGGTGAGATCACTTTCAATGTTTTCCAGGATGTCAGAACAAATCATTCTTCGGCGTTCATTCTGTTCAATTGTGAGACACTTTGGAACCATTTTTGAACACACTTTGTTCATGTTGAAATTTTCATGAAGAATCTGCCTAACACTTTCCTTGTCAACTCCTGTTAACTCAGACACTGCTCTGATTGTTAAAAGGCGATCTTGTCGAACAAGTTTACCGATTTTTTCAATGTTTGCATCAGTTTTTGCTGACAATGGTCTGCCAGTGCGAGTGTCATCACTGGTGTCTTCGCGGCCATCTTTAAATCGTTTAAACCACTCAAACACTTGTGTTCGCGATAAACAATCATCGCTGTACACTTGTTGTAACATTACAAACGTTTCACTTGCAGATTTTCCTAGTTTGAAACAAAATTTGATGTTAACACGCTGTTCTTTCTGTACACTCAACATTTTCCGACGCACAGACAAAACGTCAACTACTTAAAACAGACGCCACGGGCAGACTGAGTGCAGGAGGCAGATGAAACTCGAGCAGTAGGCGGAGCGAGAGTCTCGTGACAGGCCACGCGACTTTCAGCCTTATTGCATTCGTTTTATTGCTTCACCAGTACTAGTCCGGTTTTTTTCTAGCCACACCTCGTACATGTATGTAGCCTTATACCTGCCAGCTTCAAAGGGATGTCTGCACCAGTCTTGGAGTCAACAAACTGCCACCACTGGACATGATCTCCAATAGCTACAGACCTAGCATCCACACTACGTCTGATGTGCTGACAGCGCCTTCAGCTGGTGTAGCACCTCTGAGCCTCCTTCCAGTCGCTGCGTGCCTCCTACCCCTGTGGGATACAGTTCCCGCCAGTTGCCGTGCAACCTAGCCTGTCATCTGTTGTGTTGCAGGCAAACCTCTGCTGTTGTCTGACTCCCCATGCTTGGACAGGTGCCGTCCTCTCCACTGGGGTGTCCACAGCGTGACTTTTTATGACCCGCCCCGTGCTGTATGGCTGCCTCTAGTCTGTATGACTGCCGTCTCAGGCAGCCATCCGCTGGAGTCAGCAGCCTTGCTGAGTCTCAGACGTAATGATATCACTAACCGAAGGACGTCGCAAGTTGCCACTGTCAACAGTGCACTTGCAGATGGCGCTGCCTCCGTGCACTGCTTACGCCTTGGAGGCATCAGCGACCCTGTGTTCACGACACTTTATCAGTCAACAGACAGAGAGCCACCCTCCTTTCCCAGCCTACAAACTACTGGCTACTTGACCTCTGACAACCAGAGTCCACCACCTGCTCCACACGTCAGCCGCTACAGTGAGTAACTATCAAACAAATTAAAAAGATCTTTAGCAAAAGAGCACCAGTCGCCCTTGACTGCATCGTCTGCTGTCGGTAACAACAAACGCACAATGCCCTTCAGAGGGCACGACCAAAAGCATTAACACAAAAAAGGTAAGAAGTCAAGGGGGAGACTCTAACCAAAAGAATGAACGAATTAGTGGGATGTCGTCAACAGCATCCAGACAAAGTGGTTATATATAGTCATATTTGATAGCGGACTTCCTAAAACTTCAGACCAACGAGCATACCAAAAGCATCGTTGAACGAATGTTTATAGGGAAACAAATGCTCAACATAACCTTCCTCATCTCCCTTTCAATAGTATCTGAGCTCCCTTTTGAGCTTTACATGTATCATAGGAGTCCAGACCCAGTCTCCAACAGTAGTCAGGAAAGAGCCATGTGGGATGCAGTGGTGAGCACCAAGTTACGCTCGAGAGCACCAGGGAAACATCATTGACACTAACGCATTTATCGGGCATTTCCAAAGCCACGCGCCACAGCCCGGCCGGCAGGGCAGCGCTCTGTCAGCAGTGGGAGGCCCGCGTGTGCTCGTCTCGCAGTACCGCCAGGCCAGCAAAGTGTCCGTCATGGCGTGGCCGTCGACCCATGGTATCCGGCTCTATGAATCGATCTCCAAAGTGCACTCGCTGACGTCGAAACTTTGCACTCAGGAGATACGACCCGGGTTCACTTGAAGTACTTGTTGGCTTGCAGGGATCGACTCTCAGCCTCCGTTTAGGAGGCGGGAGCGAGCAGCATCGGCATCTGCGACGGGAATGGGAAGAGCAGCTGCAGTGCCGCCTCTTCTCGAAGGTGGATGACGGACGGAGTCCTGGTCCCTAAGGCTGCAGCAGGCCTGCAGATTGGTGGCGGCCTCCGTACCCCATCAGCGTTACCTTGGAAGTTGGCAGTGCCGCTGGCAGCAGCAGTATCCTTCCAGCTGGTCTCATGGTTCCATAGACGATCAATGGTCAACGTCCATAACCAACCTTGTCCCAGGATAGCTGCAACTTACACAAGGGCTTAGACTACTCTCTCTGTGCGGTCAGCATCAGCAAATAAAACCCATAAAATGCAGACTTACATAAAATGTACAACATGCTCTCATTACACATATACCACCTCGCAAGATGATGGGCAAGATAAAAACATATTTCAAGAATTCGGCCTTCAAGCAATAAATTCGTTAACACCGAATCCGACAAACATGACAGAGGCAGCTATTAACGTATGGCAGATTGACAGGGGAAGGAGGGGGGGGGGGAGAGGGTTACTAAACAACCCGAATGGCAGACTGCTCTAAACCTCCCCAATTCCACAAGGGAAAAACGGACCTTCCCGCTGGTAGGCAAACGGAGAAGAATGGTGGGACAACCACAAAACAAAGCGGCTGGTGACCTCACCAAGATAACAAGTAGAATTTAACAAGTAAATGAAACAACATATCTCCAATCACTTAACATCTAATAAACTGCGATTTCTGGTGAAGACTGGCGCAGCACCCCCAACGCTCTCCCGAACCGTTCGCTGCCAGCCACTTCAATGGACGAAGGAAGGCGCGCCGATCTCCCGTCTCACGGCGTCGCAGCTGTCCCCGGCCAGCCCGATGTCGAGTTTCGCTCCTGTTGCTTTCGTGTGAGCCGCGAAGTCACTACCCCTTTCTATACGGCGCTGCCCACCGGACTCACGTGGGGACCACACATGCGCCGACGCTCAAGGCGGACAAGTCATCTCGTGTGTCAGTGCGCGACCGACAAACCGACCGATTCAACCGCCAATGACCGTTGCCCGAGCAACTCGCGCACACTGGCGGTCTAACGCGCAGACTCAGATGCAGGAACTCAGCCCCGACCGGGCGACCACTAGCTGAGTTCTGTTACTGGCGGAGTGGCAAAACTCTCATTTTCTGGCTTTAAAGTTTGATCCAAACGACAGACATATTCGCACTCCGACAACAGACAGACACTAACTGCCGCACAAATGCAAACGAGAGACAGACCAACAACTGGTGACGCGAAACTGAGCTAGCCTCACTCCGACTGACCACCTGCCGAGCTGATAGCGCCCCTTAAATGCACGTGAACAAGCAACCTTTACGCTTTCCCACCAGAGGGAGACACCAAAGTTGCGATTACCACAGCGGCGCCACCGCCAGAAACGGAGGGCGACTGCTTCACACAACGCGCTGCGGCGCGCTCTTCAAAACAGCAATATTTTACGACGGCTCAGGCAGCAAGAGTGAGGGATGCCACCGACAATTCCTGTCTACCTATACCTCCTCCATGTGCGAACAACACCGCTTTGGTTCACTTCGAGTTGGGTGGACAGTTCCCTTTAAAGAGCCCTTCGTGGCACAACTAACAATGCGGACGTGATCGAACCGCGGTATTGACCCTCTAGGCGTGATTGAACTACAGACAACATGAGTCGTGTTGTAAGTAGGCTGTTTAGGTTTTTTTATTGGTAACGCCACCTCTGTATGAAAATCACTGGCTGTGCTGTGTGCAGTCTGTGGCTGCTTTGCATTGTTGTAATACTCGCCATTGTAGTGTTAGGCAGCTGGATGTGAACAGGCTGTTTAGGCTTTTTTATTGGTGACGCCACCTCTGTATGAAAATCACTGGCTGTGCTGTGTGCAGTCTGTGGCTGCTTTGCATTGTTGTAACACTCGCCATTGTAGTGTTAGGCAGCTGGATGTGAACAGCGCGTAGCGTTACGCAGTTGGAGGTGAGCCGCCAGCAGTGGTGGATGTGGGGAGAGAAATGGCGGAGTTCTGAAATTTGTCATGAACTTCTACATTTATATATGATGATATCAAGGTAAATACATTGTTTGTTCTCTATTAATATCTTTCATTTGCTAACTATCCCTGTCAGTAGTTAGTACCTTCCATAGTGAATCTTTTATTTAGCTGGCAGTAGTGGCGCTCGCTGTATTGCAGTAGCTTCAGCAGCGAAGATTTTTGTGAGGTAAGTGATTTGTGAAAGGTATAGTTTAATATTAGTCAGGGCCATTCTTTTGTAGGGAATTTTGAAAGTCAGATTGCGTTGCGCTAAAAACATTGTGTGTCAGTTTAAGCACAGTCATGTATAAATTGTTCAAAGGGGAAGTTTCAGTGTACCTTCTTGCTGGTGGACTGACTGCAACTGATCGGCTGTCGGCTCCTCTCTGTCTAATAGGCGCTGCTTGTGCATGGTTGTTCACATCTTTGGGCGGGTTTAGTGACATCTCTGAACAGTCAAAAGACGGCGTCTGTGATACAATATCCACTGTCAACGTCCATCTTCAGGATTTCTGGGAACCGGGGTGACGCAGAACTCTTTTTGATTTGTGTATATATCATTATTAATTAATAACCGGTCTACATCTTAACTCAGTTCTTCCTCTCAAAACTGTCTTTCGCTTTTATTGTACCCGATAACCATCTTTACGTACTGATAACCATTTCTTGCTCCCGTCATCCAATTACTGGCACGCCCGTTCGTTACGCAAGTGCGACCCGACAATCATTCCGCCGTCCCGCCGAGAAAAGACGCTTAACCTGCCGCAAATTACTAGCATGATAATCAAAGAGTTCGAGTGTGGCAGACCCTTACAACTATTCTTCCCTTTTTTCACATAAGGTTTAGTGAGAAACTAAATCCATATTTTTTCCTATCCTTTCTTGTTTCTCTTGAAAAAGAACCGACGCATCACGAAAGAATTACCCGAAAAGAGCGGAAATCGATAGACGTAATTTACATACACAGAAAAACAAAATTCTTACATTTTCAGAAAAAATTGATGATTTATTCAAGAGAAAGTTCTTCACAAAGTGGGCAGGTCAATAATGTGGTAATCTACCTCTGGTCTTCATGCAAGTAGTTATTCGGTTTGGCATTTATTGAAACAGTTGCTGGATGCGCTCTTGAGAGACATCGTGCTGAAGTCTGCCAATTGGCATCTTACTTAGATCGTCAAAATCCGAATATGGTTGGAGGGCCGTGCCCATAATACACCAACCGTTCTCAATTGGGAAAAGGTTCAGCGACCTTGATGGCCACGGTAGGATTTGGCAAGCAAGAGGAAAACCTCTAGAAACTCTTGTCGTGTGCGGCAGAATGGGCATTGTCTTCCTGAAACGTAGTTCCTAGGATGCCTTGCCATGAGCTGGCCGATGTGGCCGAGCGGTTCTAGATGCTACAGTCCGGAACCGCTGAGCTGCTATGGTCGCAGGTTCGAATCCTGCCTCGGGCATGGATGTGTGTGATGTCCTTAGGTCAGTTAGGTTCCAGTAGATCTAAGTTCTAGGGGACTGATGACCTCAGAAGTTAAGTCCCATAGAGCTCAGAGCCATTTGAACCTTGCCATGAGGGACAGCAAAATAGGGTGGAGAAAATCGTCGACGTACCGCTGGGCTGTAAGGACGCCGTGGATGACACCTCAGACTATCAGTCCTGCTTGTCGGGCAATATGGCAAGCGACAGTCAAGTTGGTAGCCCACCACGCGCGTGGTGTCTTCACACATGTCTTTGCTGACAGTTTGGCCTGAGTTCGAAGCGGAACGCGTCAGTGCAGACAATTATACTCCAGTCAATGAGAGGAGAGACCGAAGACATGTTTGGAGACGCCCCAGCAACGTTGAGATACCGACCTGATTGTCGCTCGCCATACGGCCAGACAAGCAGGAGTGATGATCTGAGGTGCCACTTCATTTAATAGCAGGACGCCTTTAGTTATCCGTGGCAACCTTTCAGCATAGCACAGCGGTACGTCGACGATATCCGAAGACCCGTTTTGTTGCCCTTCATAACAAACCATCCTGAGCTTACATTTCAGAATGATAACGGCCGGCCGCATACAAATCACAAAAACGACGCTCCACGAGAAAGTTATGCCATTGGTTCACAAACTGATATTCATACAGTTATCGACGAAAAATACAAAACTTTATACTTTGGCGGACGATGGTTGATTGTGTGACGCAGCAGAGCAATAACTCCAATACTGGGGCATAAAGTCGTTGGGAATATCATTCCATGTACTCACCTGGACAGTAACTATACCTCACAGACAGGAGCATGTACAACGTCATCATTTGAGAGAGGACGTTTAGTTGGGCTCAAGGAAGCCGGTTGGAGTAATCGCTCGACATTTGTGTAGGAGAGACTCCGCTATTCGACAGTGATGGCAGGAGTAGGTGAACCTTGCCGAACACAGCCTCAAGAAGGATGCCGTCGACTTACAGTGTCGAGAGAAGGAGAAGACGGAGCAGTCATCAGAGAGGCACTCAAAGAACCGGATTCATCTTTATCATTGATCCGACGTGCAACTGGTGCTTCATTGACCACAAGGATCATTCTTAGGCGATTCACATGAAAGGAGCTAAGCTGAGCTCAAGGCGCCGCTTATGCTAACTACCATTGACATCTGTACACCAATAATCTTCTTTACAGTGATGTCAGGCACATTTGGCCTAGAATATTATCGACAGGAGTAAATGTAAATGTCGTGTGACTAGTGTCTCCCGTCGAGGAGACCGTTTGCTGCGTGCAAGTCTTTCGATTTGACGACACTTCGGCGACTTGCGCGTCGATGGGGATGAGATGATGATGATTGGGACAACACAGCACCCAGTCCCTGAGCGGAGAAAATCTCGGGAATCGAACGCGGGCCCTTAGGATTGACATTCTGTCGCGCTGACCACTCACCTACCGGGGCCGGACCATCGCCACGAGTAGAAGCGTCTTCAGTGATGATGATGAGCGAAGGCGGGTCTGGAGACAGACAGCGGTGCGACACCAGTCTGATCACCGCTTGTCATACGTCCAACAACCAGGAGTGGTGGTCTGAGTTGTCATTTCGTTTCAGTGCAAGACCCCTGGGTTGTCTTTTGCATGTCCATTCTTTTAGCAGGACGTTTCTGGGATGACGTCGGTTTACTATCTTGACAATAAATAAAACACCTACATCCGTCCTTTATTACGTCTCTACCAGTTTGGATGCTTCATTGCGTCATCTTCAGGATGTTTAGATGCGGTACAGGTGGATACGATCCCCGTGCATAACCCATCAGTTGCCAATCTTACTGGATACGCAGATAATCTGAAACTCACGCGTCAGCACTCCAACCATCAACTGTCAAACCTTGGTTGTCATCTGCGATGCCCTCACAGCACAGAGCCACGTCTAGAGTATTCTATGCTCCCCTCTGTTGCCTTCGTGGCAAGCACTCCCGTAGTTACATTTAAGCAAAATGACAGCTGCCCGCACACGGCGAGAGTTTCCACGGCTAGCCTTCGTACTTAAACCCTATATTGGCCAACACGGTTGCCGGGTCTCTTCCCATTTGACAACTTTTGGTGTATTATGGGTAGTGACCTCCGACCTGTTCGGGATACTGACGATCTAACTCGCCATTTGGACTGACTTTGGCTCGAATCCATCAGGAGGACATCCATCAGCTCTGTCAATCAGTTCCAAGTGGAATAATTAATTACATAACGGTCAGGGTCATAGGTGCGCCCAAGTGTTTCTGATTTGCTCCGTTTGTGAAGCTCTTTCTCTTGCATAAATCATCCAATTTTTCCGAAATTGTAATCAGTTGTTTGTCTGTACATGTACATCAGATTTACCAATTTCCGTCAAATTCGCATAATTCTTTCTTGGTGTGCCACTTCTTTTTTCTTACACTTTACTTTTTGCTGTTTCCGATGTTGGCAGGGATTATACATTACAAAAATTTTCCACTGCTTATGTAACAATAACTTTTCAACTTTCTATAATATGCATGTTACTTAAGTTCAGTTAGCGACAGTATACTATGTAAGAACAGCTGCCAATACCTGTGCTCCATATTTTAATCTGGATGGACGATTAGGGTTTAGCATCATGTCGGCAACGAGGTCATTAGAAACGGAGCCAACATTTGGGATCAGGAAGAACTTGATTTGAATTCGACAGTGTTCTTTCATGGGAATCTTTCCACGTTTCTCCTTTATCGATGAGGTAGCGCGAAAAGCAGAAAATAGCTGGGGATTAGAACAGAAGACGTCCAAAATGTGAGTCCCTTTCCCATCGACATATTTTGCTAATGGAAAATACGAGCTGCCGTTCTACTTAGATGCAGATGATACTTTCTTGAGCAATAATACATACTTTCTGGTCATACATTAAAGTATAAAACGTCTAGATTCTTAAATCTCAAAACTGAGAAGTACTTATGTGGTGCTGGGAGGGAAACTACGTGTTTTACACTGCCAAATGATCTGTATGGGCGCTAACTCTCTAAACAAAGAAACAGAGAAGGTGAGGGTCGTATATTTTACGATTACTGCAGATGAAAAAAACCCTGCGCCGACCCATGAAAGCCGCTGTTTATGGACCTCGTCTCGGATCTCTAAAATTATGTTTCCTCTGTTGGTTTTACGACTGCGCTTCTTCTTCTTTTCGCCTTGTGAATGTTAACGAGCGCCGTAGCAACAATAAACTCGCAGGATTTTCTTTCCGCAGGGCGGCGACTGTTGTGCATATTAGATATGAGAAGACAAGTAATTCCTGTCCGTAAACACTGCATTATACCAAGCCGCCATTTCTGGTTGACGAACATCTTTAGTTGTGTTTTTTAAAAGTATGACAGACTTCAAGTATCGAACTGATGCATTCTCCACACAAATCAACTGAAAACCTGTAAATCAAATCATCAAAACAGCGTAATAAAACAGGCTGTACGATTCATACTAGTACACAGTCACTTTAATTATTAATCGTCAATCCGAGGTGAATGCAAGTGTAAATGATACGTTTCTTGAAGGAGACTTAAACTCCCATACTTCATAACGTCCTTCAATCGGAAAACAAGTATGAGCAAGAGAAATGATTATTTCGCTCCTGGTACTATATGAATCAATAAATATAGGCGGCCAAAATTCTGCGCTACTGAATACAGGGAGTTAAGCGTGCAATTACCGGAACAACAATAGAACACAAAGGTATCTTAGAACTTATTTCACGACAAGATGAGTCGCAGAATACGTTACTCCTGTGACTAGCATCACAGATGCGAGTCTTTCAAACAAAGCTAGACTTTTCTGTACGATGGCTGTACAAAGTCTTGGCTTAAGTTATAAGCAAATACCAGACATTAGACAGAGACCACTTTGATTACCTTTTCTTTATTAATTTGCAATGCATTTCGAATCCACTGGTTTCATCTTCACACTTTGACAACAGAACGAATACAAGCAACATTCAGGGAGCAGCCGTCAGCCGAGAGGAGCAGCAACAGGGAAGCAACCGATTTTGTGACGTTTTACGAGTTTCTAACCAGGAGTGATTATATACTTTCATCTGTGTGTGTTTTGTATTTGGCTGTCCAATGTGTGCGTGGTGATTTAATATTTATTAGACTCAGTTCTGGCGTTTTCTTTTGTGTCGGAAAGCAACCGACTTTGTGACATTTTAAAAGTTTCTAATGCAGAACAAATAATTTAGTCTCATCTGTGTGCTTTGGTAGTTAAGTTTTTGAATTCATGTCACTCTAATTTGCTAGACTAAGTTCTGGCGTTTTCGTCAGTGTCTACAGTAAGAGTTTCGCTCCTCACGTCGATAGTCGTCTGTGTAGTGTAATTTCCCACCGTCTTTGCCGGCCGCGGTGGTCTAGCGGTTTTGGCGCTGCAGTCCGGAACCGCGGGACTGCTACGGTCGCAGGTTCGAATCCTGCCTCGGGCATGGGTGTGTGTGATGTCTTTAGGTTAGTTAGGTTTAAGTAGTTCTAAGTTCTAAGGGACTTATGACCTAAGATGTTGAGTCCCATAGTGCTCAGAGCCATTTGAACCATTTGAACCCACCGTCTTTAGTAAAAATAGGGACTGTGATTGCTGTGTACCGATGTGAGCTGATTTGGTGACACTTCGCTATCAGGATCAGTATGTGTTGGTTTCGATTACACAGCTTGAGGCTGCATTCAGTGAGTGTCACTGTTTTGGACTGGCCGAGGTGATCCAATGGACGTCCAGCAAGACCCACGAGTCCGCTGATAGGTCTGCACCGGCGCCCAGCCCGCTTGCTTCTCGCATTGAGGTTGACGTCTCAGCCGTGGCCGAGCGGGAGATCGCCTCAGGGAGCGTCAGGCTGCAAATGCCTTCCCGGGCGCCTGAACGTAAAGCCTATCCTGTAAACAGGTTGCAGGTGCCGTCTGTGGCTGACAGTGTCGCTCAGCCACATGCAGTCGCCTATCCTGTTTCAGAGAAAACCTGTCAGCCTGCAAGATCTGGGCAGTCACAGAGGGGTGAGATTACTGGTCGTTGGGAGCACCAATATCAGGCGTGTTACTGGGCTCCTTAGGGACATGACTGATGTGCAAGGGAGCAAAGCCCGTGTGCACTCAGTGTGTATACTGGATGGAGTCATTCCAGACGTGGAAGAAGGGCTCCCAGATGTCATGAAGAGCATAGGCTGCAGTCAGCTGCAGGTGGTGTCTCACATAGGTACCAATTACGTGTGTCGTTTTGGATTGGAAGAAACTCCAGATTGTTTCGAACGGCTATCCAAAGCGGTAAAGGCTGTCAGTCAATAACGACTTCAGCCTTAAAGAGTGCAGGGTGAACACAGGACGAACGTATATCTATAAACCATCTGTATAGCAGCTGCACATTGTCTTAGCTTCGGAACGTCCCAGAGTTCCAAGCGCTAATAGAAAGTACTGATACTCAAATCGTTATAGGCACTGAAAGCTGGCTAAAGCTAGACATAGTCTGAGCTGAAATTTTTGCGAAGGACCTAAGGTGTTCAAAGGGATAGTCTAAATACAGTTGCCGGCGGCGTGATTGTTGGTGTTAGTAGTAGTTTAACTTGTAGCTAAATTGATGTAGATAGTTCCTGTGAATTAGTATGGGTAGAGGTCATTCATCGTAACCAGAGTACAGTAATAATTAGAGCCTTTTACCGACCTCCCGACTCAAATAATACAAATGCTGACAGTTTCAAATAAAACTTAAGTCTAACCTGACTCAAATTATAGTAGGTGGTGACTTCAATTTACCCACGACATGTTGGCGAAAATGCAGATTTCAATCAGGAGGTACGCATAAAATGTCATTGGAAATTGTGCTAAACACATTCTCAGAAAATTAATGCGAGCAGTTACTTCATGAGCCCACTCCAGTAGTAAGCGGTTGTGGAATCACACTTCACCTCTTTGCAACAAACAGTCCTGGGCTAATAACGAGCATCAAAACGGATACAGGGATTAGTGAACACATTGTTCCCTTTACGAGACTAAATACAGAAACTTCCAAAATTCCTGCTTTAAAGAAGATGAAGTAAAGATTCCAGAATTCTAATCGAGAACAACTGTCAACAAGAGTAACTTAGAAGTAGATATTCTCAGAATAGCGAAGCAACTTAACTCACTTAATAAAGCAAGTCTTCCGCTCCAGACTGTATACCAGTAAAGTTCCTTTTAGAGTATGCTGATACAATTGCTCCACAGTTAACAATGATATACAACCGCACGCTCGACGAAAGATTCGTACTCAGAGACTGGAAAGTTACATAGCTCACACCATTATTCAAGAGAGGCAATAAGAGTGCTCCAGAAAATTGCAGACCCATATCTATAACATCGACATACAGCAGAATTTTGTAACATACAGGGTGATTCAAAAAGAACACCACAACTTTAAAAATGTGTATTTAATGAAAGAAACATAATATAACCTTCTGTTATACACCATTACAAAGAGTATTTAAAAAGGTTTTTTTCACTCAAAAACAAGTTCAGAGATGTTCAATATGGCCCCCTCCAGACACTCGAGCAATATCAACCCGATACTCCAACTCGTTCCACATTCTCTGTAGCATATCAGGCGTAACAGTTTCGATAGCTGATGTTATTTCTCGTTTCAAATCATCAATGGTGTCTGGGAGAGGTGGCCGAAACACCATATCCTTAACATACCCCCATAAGAAAAAATCGCAGGGGGTAAGATCAGGGCTTCTTGGAGGCCAGTGATGAAGTGCTCTATCACGGGCTGTCTGCCTTGAACCAATTTCAGACGATAAGGTTTCATAACTAACCTTTTTCGTAGGACTCTCCATACAGTTGATTGTGGAATTTGCAGCTCTCTGCTAGCTCTGCGAGTCGATTTTCCTGGGCTGCGAACAAATGCTGGCTGGATGCGTGCTACATTTTCATCACTCGTTCTCGGCCGTCCAGAACTTTTCCCTTTGCACAAAAACCCATTCTCTGTAAATTGTTTATATCAACGTTTAATACACCACCTATCAGGAGGTTTAACACCATACTTCGTTCGAAATGCACGCTGAACAACTGTCGTCGATTCACGTCTGCCGTACTCAATAACACAAAAATCTTTCTGTTGAGCGGTCGCCATCTTAGCATCAACTGACGC
This sequence comes from Schistocerca serialis cubense, assembly GCF_023864345.2. Taxonomy (NCBI): domain Eukaryota; kingdom Metazoa; phylum Arthropoda; class Insecta; order Orthoptera; family Acrididae; genus Schistocerca; species Schistocerca serialis. The sequence continues at coordinate 1,217,661,305 of NC_064638.1, read as the reverse complement.
TGACGCCTAGTCAACAGCGCCTCAAGCGAACAAATGTACAACTAAATGAAACTTTATAGCTCCCTTAATTAGCCGACTGATAGTGCTTAGCTCTGCCTTTTGTCGTTGCAGAGTTTTAAATTCCTGAAGTTGTGGTATTCTTTTTGAATCACCCTGTATATTTTCGTCGAACGTTGTGAATTAGTTCGAAGAGAACGCTCTGTTGACACGCAGTCATCACGGATTTAGGCAACATCGTTCTTGTGAAACAAAACTAACTCTTTACTCACTCGAAATGTTCTGTGCTACCGACGAGGGATTTCATGTCGACTCCGTTTTCTAGACTTCCAGACAAGTTTTGACACTGTACCTCAAAAGAGGCCTGTAATCAAATTGCACGCCTGTGCAATAGCGTTTCACCTTCGTGGCCACATTCATCATTTCCTGTCAGAGAGGTCACAGTTCATGGTAACTGACGGGAAGTTACCGAGTAAAACGGAAGTGTATTCTGGCGTTCCCCAATGTAGTGTTATAGAACCTCTGCTGTTCCTTATCTACATATAAGACTTAGGAGACAACGTGACCAGCCCCCGTAGGTTGTTTGAGACGATGTAGTCATTTACCTCCTAATAAAGTCAACAGAAGATCAAATAAAATTGCAAAACGATTTTGACTCATCGACATGAGTGCTAAAAGGAATCCATTAAGCTACGGTTACACGATAAACCAGTCAAATCTAAAGGCTGTAAATTCAAGTAAATACCCAGGAATTACGATTAAAAACAACTTAAATTGGAAGGAACATATAAAAAATGTCGTGGGGAAGGCAAACCAAGGACTGAATTTTGTTGACAGAACACTTAGCAAATGCAATAGAGTCTAAAGAGATTGCCTACACTACGCTTGTCCGTCCTTTTTTGGAGTACGCTGCGCGATGTGGTATCCCTACAGGATAGGGACAGAGTACATCGAAAAATTCCTGATGGTATTTTCGTTCGGTCCTTACAGCTACAAGAAAATGTATTTCGCCTTGTTGATGTGAAGCATCATCTGTGACCAGTACTTATGGTGATTTCTGCTTGGTTTCTTGCTTATCGTCAGGAAACGCCGTGTGCTAGCAGGTCTTTGGTGTCTCTCTTCATTAGTCACTTATGCTTGTAACCTAATCTTTCGCTGCATTTATTACGTTTCACACAGCAAACTTTATCGTATACCACTGTTTAGTGTTTACTTTTGTACTTCAGTCTGTGTATTATGTTCTGTAGTGTTGCCAACATTGCCACTAGTTTGTCTTTGAATTTACTTTTTTTTAGTTAACTGTATGTATGTTATTCAATTTCATTATTGTTCTGTGTATTTATATACTGTGTAAGAGTAATGAAGGAATAGTGATGGAGTGTTTTTCTTCGCTTTCTTCTTTTTTTATAGATTGGTGGTGGGGGGGGGGGAGGGGGGAGAAGGACGAAGTCTCCTCCATTCCCAAGAATATTTCCACAGATACAAATCATTGACACAGAATATACAGTTCCTCGATAATCAAATGAATATTGGAATCCAGACACTGTAAGAAGTAATGGAAACAAATCAAATGAAAAAGGAAAGAACCATTTCCTACCTTCACTCACTCCCACCCAAGCACCCCACACCCTCAATTTCATATCACTTCTTGCTCGTCACCTTTTCATCCAACTCACGCACTATCGCACTACTATACACTTACGTGCACTCAACTTTGCTTCTCCCTCCCACAACTACCCAACTATTAAAAAACAACACTCAAACACTATTCCTTCATTACTCTTACACAGTATATAAATACGCAGCAACATAATGAAATAGAATATCAAAAGAGAAACTAAAGGGAATCTTATATTGGTAACCCTAACAAACATGATACTCCCTTAGAAGAATAAAAATAAACAATAAACATTGGCATAAGCAAAACTAAGTTGTATGAACGGAAGCATTGCGTAGTTTTGCAGAGCAACGGAAAATTAGATTACTAGTGTCAGTCTATTGAAGAAAGACACTAAAGACGATTTAGCACACAGCATTTCCTGATGTAGGCGAGAACCCAAGCAGAAATGAAAACCAAAAAATTGATAACAATCTGCTTTTCGATCTTAAAAAGAAATAAGATAGTAAATATCTTTAATTACATACGATGATTATGCTTTACCTCAATAAAGCGAAACGCGTCCGGTGAGAAAAACACGCATTTTCTCGTACTTGTAAGGATGGAACGAAAATACCCCCAAGAACTGTAAAGGAACTATGGCAATATGGCCACACGCGTGAAGAATTTAATTACATCGAAAAAGTTCAAAGAAGGGTAGTACGTTTTGTGTTATCGAGAAACAGAGGAGGACTTGTCACGGACATAATACAGAATTTGTGGTGGATATCAATAAAACGAAGGCGTTTCTCGATGTAGCGGGAACTTCTCAAGAAATTTCAGTCGTCAACTTTCACCTCCGAATGCAGAAATATTTTGTTGATTTGCAGAGTAGATGTGTACATACGGATGTAGACTCTTTAACAACGAATGTAGTTTTAAAACAGTTATTGTCTGTTTCTGTTGCATCTGCTTTTCCGACGTCCTTTCACATAATCGTTAAGAAAATATGATCCGAAGAGTGAGCGTGCCTTTCCTTACACCAGGAGAAATCAAATTACACCTGCTGGTCTGACGTAGTCTTGTGCCCGGTGAGGTATAGATACCGCTCCTTTGCTACGGCCATCTTTCTGGTCCAGTGTCCTTCAGCTTGTGGTCGCCTCCCACTGCCGTGTGCTGAGCTGGGCAAGCTCGGCCGCTCAGGAATCATCACTTGCCACTGGGACACTGTCTGTCTTATGTAAGTCTGCAGGCTTTCGTGGCCGTTGTCACTGAAGTTAAAATCTTCTGGGTTATTAGGCCGCGCCATGTTTCTTCTTAAAAGATTTTAGAAGAAACATGACGCGCCCTAATAACCCAGAAGATTTTAACTTTATTGTCTGTTTTGCCTGTATGAATTCTTGAGCTGAACAGACACAATGGCTGAAAAAGAATTGGAGCATCAGAAGACAAGATTGGATGTGAACGTAACTTTGTACATGTACACACGGTCGGCAGATAGGTAAATAATTACACTTTTAATTTTCTGCAAAAGGTGGAACATACACCAAAGTGCATTAGTTTTGTTCATCTTTAGCGTTGTTGCTAGACCTCATAAAAAAAATAAGGAGAGTTAACAGCATCAGGTGTTCAGTGATTAGTGTGTAGGACACACACATGTGTTATTGATACCTGACAGTGTTTCAAATCTGCCTCACTGCAGGTTCCCATTTAGGTGGCTGATGGTACCGCGAAATTTCGAGGTCTTTCGAATGTAATATTGGGCCAGTGGGGAATGTGAAGACCAGCAACCTCCTCCTCAGCGTTCCAGTCAAATGTCTCTGAGCACTATGGGACTTAACATCTGAGGTCATCAGTCCCCTAGAACTTGGAACTACTTAAACCTAACTAACCTAAGGACACCACACACATCCATGCCCGAGGCCGGACTGGTTCGCCTAGAACCGATCGGTCGCAACTGCCGGCCAGCGTTCCAGTCGACCACATCAAACCACCACAGGGGAGCGTCACAGTACTGCGGTACTGACCATCTGGGCACGGTTGAACTACAGACAACACGAGCCGCGTACCTCATTCCTGGTGGAATTATTGGAACTGTTCGGCTGTCTGACGCCCTCTATCACGCGCTGGTCATGCATGATTGTTCACATCTTTGGTCGGGTTTACTGACATCTCTGAACAGTCGAAGGGACTGTATCTGTGATACAATATTCACAGTCAACGTCTATCTTTTGGAGTTATGGGAACCGGGTGTGTAGCTGTAGCGTTGACTTATTCCGAAACTTGGGACATACTTTTGAATAAATCCACCTGAGAATCTATGAGCCTCACAACCAGGTCGCATTATATTTGTTCGAAAAAACAATATACATTAATGGACTGTATATCAGTTGGTCCGTGATTATCACACCATTGGAGGAATCAATAAATGAAGAACTAGAAAAGGAAACGATACGGAGGTGCTTTTAACTTATGTGTTTGGAACATCTCTTTAGGCCTGGGAGGCAGAATTTCTTACACCGTGGGATATGGATGTGTTAGAGCGGCGTTTCGATGCTTAAAAAATTATATTTTCCGGCAACGGCAAGGGTTCTGAGAGATTTACTGCTGTATCTCAATAGGGGGCGTCGGCAGATAGGCAGGCAGCCAGACCTGCTTTACATAACGGCCACATAGCCTGCCGGCGACTGGCAGAGCCGACTGCTCAAAGTGGATAACGGCCGCTGGTGAATCAATGCTGCCGAGCCCGCGAGCAGTGCGAAAGGCGATCGTCTGGCGGCTAGGCCCAGGTCTCCAGTGGCCAGTTGCTCCGTCTCACAAGGAGACCATAAGATCTGTTAAACTCAGGTTTAAAGAGTCTTAGGTACGTTGCAGAGATACCCGTCCTCAGTACCTGGCCAGCGACTTGCCATGCGACAGCCCCTAGTTTCCGAGAAAATCGAGGGTGAATATTTGTGAGTACAACCTATAAAGGCAACGGCCTTGTCGCTGTGGATACACCGGTTCCCGTGAGATCACCGAAGTTAAGCGCTGTTGGGCGTGGCCAGCACTTGGATGGGTGACCATCCAGCCGCCATGCACTGTTGCCATTTTTCTGGGTACACTCAGCGTTGTGATGCCAATTGAGGAGCTACTCGACCGAATAATAGCAGCTTCGGTCAAGAATACCATCATAACGATCGAGAGAGCGGTGTGCTGACTCCGCGCGCTTCCGATCCGCATCCTCCTCTGAGGATGACACGGCGGTCGGATGGTCCCGGAAGGCCACTCGTGGCCTGAAGACGGAGTGTGAGTGACAACCTATAAATGTAGCATTAGTCACATTCCATAAGTGAGCGTAGCGCAGTCCAAGGTTCACAATTACTACGCTGGCCGTACGGAATAGCAGACCCTATTATGTTTACTTTCACAGGAAGGTTAAAATTTTCACGGAAAACATACGAAATGCCCCCGATTTGTTATAATCTAATACGGAAATCGCTTCAAAGGAAGATTCCATAAAGATACATACATTAAATCGGCATCAATGTAGTACACTTGCTTTCACAAAGATGATCAAATTGCGTGAATCTCATCGAAGTTGATCGATGAAAGAAGAGGCGCTTTGAATTCAAACCAACTGTATTTTGCGGAATGGCTACCGAAAAATCCGTGTGCCGGCAAGGCAGTAGCTTTTGTTAAATGTGCTTGGTGGTCTACGTATTTGTGTTTCGGTTGCCATTATCGCTTTCTGCAAGAAAAGTTCGGTTCCAGAGCAGCAAGCGATGTAAACGATAGCGAGTAACACGATTTTGTAATCTGTATAAACGGTATACACTTTTCAAGAAAATTTGCTGTTATAATTGATTTTTAAATGAAATTATTACGGTGAAAATGATTAATTTTGCATGACTTACACTATTTAATAATATTCTGCACGATGAACTCGAAAAGAATTGGAGAAGAGTGTTTCACCCATCATCATCAGCTTGTTAGTCATGTTTCTTAACCACTAAGCCACGCTCGTGGTTTCGATACTTGGCGAACATTACAGTATAGAAGGTACCCATAAAACTCTGACAACGATTTTCTCGGCAATTAGCGGCAATGTCATGAGACGCCTTTAGTAAGGGACCCAGGACAGGTCCCTCAACAATACGCCCAAGACTTAATCCGTGAATAACTTTTCTGGTAGTCCCCTTGTCAGCAACAAGGCTTGGGGAAGGAAGAACCTGTAAAGCTGCTTGGTGGGTTGCCAAGCGCACGGCGTTTACCTGAGGATACAGTGAAATATCATAGTTGAGACTAGGATTTCCTTGGCTACTTTCAATACGTTTAGCTAGCACCATTACGTTTCCCTAGAGTGAAAATGAGCATGTGTATTCATGAAAACGTTTAGCAAAACAGTACCGACCATAGAAGGGCAAGCACTTACAAATAGTCAGGCAGATACGCAAGAATGGGTAGCTGAAATGTCCTCATTTACTTTTCATTTCCTTTTCTCAGGAATGTCTTCATCTTAAACTAGCATTCAAAGCCAACGAACTGATTTGTTTGGAACAAAACTCCCTGTCTCTTACTTCCACTTCTTTACTTGGCCCTTGTGGTATGTTCTCGTATTAAAGAAATTTTTCAGCGACTTCTTATGTCGTATCAGTCAGCTCGTTCTTCAACTTGGAGTTCTGATAAATTCATTTAGTTGCCGAATCTAGACATTTTTGTTATCATTACTCTCAAAGCTGAGTAACCGTTTCCAACACTTCGAGTTTCTCCTATTCCGATTTTATCACTGTCAGTAATTCAAAATTCTCAGAAAATGAAATTGACCTGTGTGTCATAATATAAGGTTTTCTCTTTGAGAAGGGATTTTGTCATTGGTTCTGGTGGTCTGCTTCTTACACCCTCTATTCTTCTACAGTCTTACACTATTCTTATTCTAACGTAGGGGAGTTCCTTAATTTTGTTCACCAATGCTCCTCAGTTTTGATGCTAAGTTTTTCATTAATCTCATTCCTGCCACACTTCAATTTTTTCTTCTTTCCTTGGTTTACACCAAATTCATATTACTGCGATGCATATCCTGTACGTTCCGCTCAGCATGTTCAATGTTTTTGCTTTATTTTCACAGGAAACACTAGATTGAAATTGAATTCTTGTACTATCTAACATGAGAAGCTGATTAATATTAATCAGATTGATTAGGCCTAATTAACAAATTCGTTACTAATCTTGTTACTTTGAGCGGTTCAGTAATCGGTAACCCTCTCATCTTTTCCATGCAGTCAGCTAGCAAATTGACTGCGTAAGTGGCTATTCTGGAAGTTAGCTACTGCCAGTTTATTTGGTAATTTGGACTAATTGTCTTTTAATTTCTTCCCATCTGATTTTCATTGCGTTACGGCTTTAGGTAAAACTTCGCTCGAGATTATTAAAAACAAGTGTGTGAAATCTTATGGAAGTTAACTTCTAAGGTCATCAGTCCCTAAGCTTACACACTACTGAACCTACATTATCCTAAGGTCAAACACACACACCGATGCCCGAGGGAGGACTCGAACCTCCGCCGGGATCAGCGGCACAGTCCATGACTGCAGAGCCTTAGACCGCGTGGCTATTCCCGCCCTCGAGATTATTAAATCAGCTAATTCCGTCGATACTGTTTGTAAGAACGTTGAAAATCTTCACCCATTCGTTGTTGGATGCCAGTACTAATTTGAATCTATTTTCGAACTGCTTGTTCATTTGCAAAACGTTCAAAATATTCGTCCGACTTCGCTGTTTGTAGACGGAATTGCGTTCATATGAGCTGTATGTCCCTTTGCAAGGTGGACAAAATTTTCATTCACATGAAGTGTCTGTTCCTGCGCGTGGTGACTAGAATTTTGTCTTACAGAGATTAAACTTTTACACAGTTCAGCAAATGCACCTGATAACTGAGATGGTAATTCGACTTTTCCTTCGAATTCGGCCGGTAATTGTGCACTACTCGCGGCAGACCTCGGCCTTTCAGTGGCTTGATCCGGAATTTGCTGCTCTTTGGCATTTAATTCCCTATCGCATGTTTATACTTCTTCCTATTAATGAGCATTTTATTCACCTTTTGCATTTTCATTAATTTGGAGTAAGTAATTCATTTTAAAATCTCAGCTTATCCCAAATACAAAATCTATCACAAGAGGAATAATACTTTACTTCATTAAAACTAAATAAAGAAAGAAGAACCGACGAGCTGCCTTAGCGTGAACATAACTCCGGCATCTTGCAGCACTTCACACTAATTGACGGTTCTTGATAATTAGAATTTGAAAGCTTCCTCAAAATTTAGAAAAATTAAAAAAAGGCCAAGTTCATCTACTATTAATTCCCTAATTTCTTTGCCCAAAATATTTGTCTTGGTCAGTAGCTTTCTCACCTGAAGGACTGCGATCTATAATTAACGTATTTTTCTTGATATTATATACCACTATAATTTTCTTTCTTCTCTTTTATTATCCATATTTATTCATTCTGTGATATATCTCATTTGTGTGGAGATATATGAGAAGGAAACGCATAAATAAAATTGTAGAACATTCAATTTCACAGTCTATATACATTCCATGTTCTCATAAAAATATACTTTACTCACAGACTACGTCAGAGGTCGCCAATTGTATCATTGTCTCCTACAATTGTAGCAAAATCGAACTTAAATTCAGAACATGGTTATGAAAAGCATTTGCTAACACGTAAAATTATTTATTGAAACTCTTTCTTTCGTGGTAACATAACAAGATAACTGGGGTCATATGATATCTCTGATTAATTATTCATTGTATTCGAAAAGAAGGATGATTAATAATACGCTTAACTTCCCTGTAAAACTGCAAAATTAGCTACGCCCCACCGTTAGTTTGTAAATAATTCGTTTGATATTTTGGTTGACGATGAAAAGAAATGAAGTTTCTTTTCGGCAGAATTATACCCAAATATGTATCCGATCTCGAGAAAATAAATGACTGCAGATTCTAATGAATGTAATAAATAAATGATAATTCCGCATAAAATAGCGCATGAAATGAAAATGAATCAAATATAAAGTTTACTATTTAATTATTTCATTTTTACAGCAAATAGTTAACATCTATTCCCATCGGCAGAGGAAAGGTCTTTTATGTCGACTAGTCATAAGACCTTAATCATAGCTAACACTTGGTTCAAGAATCATGAAAGAAGGTTGTATACATGGAAGAAGCCTGGAGATACTGACAGGTTTCAGATAGATTATATAATGGTAAGACAGAGATTTAGGAACCCGGTTTTAAATTGTAAGACATTTCCAGGGGCACATGTGGACTCTGACCACAATCTGTTGGTTATGAACTGTAGATTTAAACTGAAGAAACTGCAAAAAGGTGGGAATTTAAGGAGATGGGACCTGGATAAACTGACTAAACCAGAGGTTGTACAGAGTTTCAGAGAGAGCACAAGGGAACAATTGAAAAGATTGGGGGAAAGAAATACAGTAGAAGATGAATGAATAGCTTTGAGGGATGAAGTAGTGAAGGCAGCAGAGGATCAAGTAGATAAAAAGACGAGGGCTAGTAAAAATCCTTGGGTAACAGAAGAAATATTGAATTTCATTGATGAAAGGAGAAAATATAAAAATGCAGTAAATGAAGCAGGCAAAAAGGAATACAAACGTTTCAAAAATGAGTTCGATAGGAAGTGCAAAATGGCTAAGCAGGGATGGCTAGAGGACAAATGTAAGGATGTTGAGGCTTATCTCACTAGGGGTAAGATAGATACTGCCTACGGGAAAATTAAAGAGACTTTTGTAGAAAAGAGAACCACTTGTATGAATATCAAGAGCTCAGGTGGAAAACCAGTTCTAAGCAAAGAAGGGAAAGCAGAAAGGTGGAAGGAGTATATAGAGGGTCTATACAAGGGCGATGTACTTGAGGACAATATTATGCAAATGGAAGAGGATGTAGATGAAGATGAAATGGGAAATATGATACTGCGTGAAGAGTTTGACAGAGCACTGAAAGACCTGAGTCGAAACAAGGCCCCAGGAGTAGACAACATTCTATTAGAACTACTGATAGCCTTGGGAGAGCCAGTCCTGACAAAACTCTACCATCTGGTGAGCAAGATGAATGAGGCAGGCGAAATACCATCAGACTTCAAGAAGAATATAATAATTCCAGTCCCAAAGAAAGCAGGTATTGACAGATGTGAAAATTACCGAACTATCAGTTTAATAAGTCACGGCTGCAAAATAGTAACGCGAATTCTTTAGAGACGAATGGAAAAACCAGTAGAAGCCGACCTCGGGGAAGATCAGTTTGGATTCCGTAGAAACATCGGAACACGTGAGGCAATACTGACCCTACGACTTATCTTAGAAGCTAGATTAAGGAAAGGCAAACCTACGTTTCTAGCATTTGTAGACTTAGAGAAAGCTTTTGACAATGTTAACTGGAATACTCTCTTTCAAATTCTGAAGGTGGCAGGGGTAAAATACAGGAAGCGAAAAGCTATTTACAATTTGTACAGAAACCAGATGGCAGTTATAAGAGTCGAGGGACATCAAAGGGAAGCAGTGGTTGGGAGGGGAGTGAGACAGGGTTGTGGCCTCTCCCCGATGTTATTCAATCTATATATTGAGCAATCAGTGAAGGAAGCAAATGAAAAATTCGGAGTAGGTATTAAAATCCATGGAGAAAAAATAAAAACTTTGAGGTTCGCCGATGACATTGTAATTCTGTCAGAGACAGCAAAGGACTTGGAAGAGCAGCTGAACGGAATGGACAGTGTCTTGAAAATACGGTATAAAATGAACATCAACAAAAGCAAAACGAGGATCATGGAATGTAGTCGAATTAAGTCGGGTGATGCTGAGGGAATTAGATTACGAAACGAGTCACTTAAAGTAGAAAAGGAGTTTTGCTATTTGGGGACCAAAATAAGTGACGATGGTCGAAGTAGAGAGGATATAAAATGTAGACTGGCAATGGCAAGGAAAGCGTTTCTGAAGAAGAAAAATTTGTTAACATCGAGTATAGATTTAAGTGTCAGGAAGTCGTTTCTGAAAGTATTTGTATGGAGTGTAGCCATGTATGGAAGTGAAACATGGACGATAAATAGTTTGGACAAGAAGAGAGAATAGAAGAATTCGAAATGTGGTGCTACAGAAGAATGCTGAAGATTAGATGGGTAGATCACATAACTAATGAGGAAGTACTGAATAGGATTGGGGAGAAGAGAAGTTTGTGGCACAACTTGACTAGAAGAACAGATTGGTTGGTAGGACCTGTTCTGAGGCATCAAGGGATCACCAATGTGGTATTGGAGGTCAGTGTGGAGGGTAAAAATTGTAGAGGGAGACCAAGAGATGAATACACCAAACAGATACAGGAGGATGTAGGTTTCAGTAGGTATTGGGAGATGAAGAAGCTTGCACAGGATAGAGTAGCATGGAGAGCTGCATCAAACCAGTCTCAGGACTGAAGACCACAACAACAACAACAACAGTCATAAGGCAAGAAGTATTTTAGAATTTCCTAAAAAAGTATTTGATCTGCACTCGAAAATAAGTCTCTCACTAAATAACACAGCTCAGCGATAATAGGCATTGATAAAGCTATACCGACGAAGTGTCTCTTTTTGCATCTATGCATCGTACATATAATTAATTAATTAATACAAATGTCTTTGTTTTTTACAAACGATAATGGTAATGATCACAAAGTGCTCTTATCGCTGTATTTCACAGTCGACGAATTACCAATAAATTAAATATCATTTCAATTATGGGTGCGTGACGCTGTCGTTACACAGATATTCATTTGGATTAAGAGGTATAACTTTTTGGATACCGTTGTAATGTCACACCAGGAGAGCGGTTTGTTGACCACATGCCCTTCCATATTCGCATGCAGGTACCGTTCGGACTTCCGAGGCCTGTTCGGACGGAATTAAGTTTTAGATTTAAGTATAAAATAATGTGAAATCTTAACATGGATAACAGCAGGAAGAAACAATAAACATACACTCCTGGAAATGGAAAAAAGAACACATTGACACCGGTGTGTCAGACCCACCACACTTGCTCCGGACACTGCGAGAGGGCTGTACAAGCAATGATCACACGCACGGCACAGCAGACACACCAGGAACCGCGGTGTTGGCCGTCGAATGGCGCTAGCTGCGCAGCATTTGTGCACCGCCGCCGTCAGTGTCAGCCAGTTTGCCGTGGCATACGGAGCTCCATCGCAGTCTTTAACACTGGTAGCATGCCGCGACAGCGTGGACGTGAACCGTATGTGCAGTTGACGGACTTTGAGCGAGGGCGTATAGTGGGCATGCGGGAGGCCGGGTGGCCGTACCGCCGAATTGCTCAACACGTGGGGCGTGAGGTCTCCACAGTACATCGATGTTGTCGCCAGTGGTCGGCGGAAGGTGCACGTGCCCGTCGACCTGGGACCGGACCACAGCGACGCACGGATGCACGCCAAGACCGTAGGATCCTACGCAGTGCCGTAGGGGACCGCACCGCCACTTCCCAGCAAATTAGGGACACTGTTGCTCCTGGGGTATCGGCGAGGACCATTCGCAACCGTCTCCATGAAGCTGGGCTACGGTCCCGCACACCGTTAGGCCGTCTTCCGCTCACGCCCCAACATCGTGCAGCCCGCCTCCAGTGGTGTCGCGACAGGCGTGAATGGAGGGACGAATGGAGACGTGTCGTCTTCAGCGATGAGAGTCGCTTCTGCCTTGGTGCCAATGATGGTCGTATGCGTGTTTGGCGCCGTGCAGGTGAGCGCCACAATCAGGACTGCATACGACCGAGGCACACATGGCCGACACCCGGCATCATGGTGTGGGGAGCGATCTCCTACACTGGCCGTACACCACTGGTGATCGTCGAGGGGACACTGAATAGTGCACGGTACATCCAAACCGTCATCGAACCCATCGTTCTACCATTCCTAGACCGGCAAGGGAACTTGCTGTTCCAACAGGACAATGCACGTCCGCATGTATCCCGTGCCACCCAACGTGCTCTAGAAGGTGTAAGTCAACTACCCTGGCCAGCAAGATCTCCGGATCTGTCCCCCATTGAGCATGTTTGGGACTGGATGAAGCGTCGTCTCACGCGGTCTGCACGTCCAGCACGAACGCTGGTCCAACTGAGGCGCCAGGTGGAAATGGCATGGCAAGCCGTTCCACAGGACTACATCCAGCATCTCTACGATCGTCTCCATGGGAGAATAGCAGCCTGCATTGCTGCAAAAGGTGGATATACACTGTACTAGTGCCGACATTGTGCATGCTCTGTTGCCTGTGTCTATGTGCCTGTGGTTCTGTCAGTGTGATCATGTGATGTATCTGACCCCAGGAATGTGTCAATAAAGTTTCCCCTTCCTGGAACAATGAATTCACGGTGTTCTTATTTCAATTTCCAGGAGTGTATATAAGCGATTGAAATTTTTTTGTAATTAGGGCAGTTGAGGGCAAGGCTATACTGACGGCAAGGAGAACGTAATGTGCAATCCGATCGATAAATTAAACGCTAAACTTCTCATGTACATGGAATTAAATCTGTGGATATTCTCATTTCTGATGTATGATAGAGAACCATTGATTTTCAATACAAAAATAAGTCGGAAAAAACTGGTTGGTTAGCGGGAAGCTGAGAGACGGGTTACTACGATAGACAAAAAACAAGTAAATTGTTCAGGTATGAGAGAAGGAGAAAGATAAGAAACGAGTGAGACTTTGTCTTGCGTCATCAGTCTTCGGACTGGTGCTAAGAAGTCCGTACTAATTTCTGTTTTGTGCGAACCCATTCATCTATGACTAAAACATACATCAGAGACCGATCGAGGTGGCGCAGTTGTTAGACACTGGACTCGCATTCGGGAGGACGACGGTTCAATCCCGCGTCCGGCCATCCTGATTTAGGTTTTCCGTGATTTCCCTAAATCACTCCAGGCAAATGCCGGGATGGTTCCTCTGAAAGCGCACGGCCGACTTCCTTCCCCATCCTTCCCTAATCCGATGAGACCGATGGTCTCCTTCCCCAAACCAACCAACCATACATCAGATGACTTCAGTTGTTTCTTGGATGTATTCAATCTGTCTCCCCCTACAGTTTTTACCATCTACAGTTCTCTCCAGTAACATGAAAGTTATTTCCTAATGTCTTAGCAAATGTCCTATCTTTCGTCCCTTGTCCTTGTCAGTGTTTTCCTTACGTTCCTTTCTTCTTGGATTTCGCGGAGAACTACTTCATTCCTCTTCAATCCACCTAATTTTCCGCTTCCTTTTGTAGCACTGCATCTCAAACGCTTCCGTTCTCTTCTGCTCTAGTTCTCCCATATTCCATGATCCGCTACGATACAATGCTCTGCCCTAAACCTCCATTTTCAAAAATTTGTTCTTCATTTTAAGGTTTAGATTTGATACCAGTAGACTTCTCTTAACTAGGAATGCACTCTTTGCGTATGCTTACCTGATCTTTATTTCTTTCTTGCTCTGTCCATCATGTGTTACTTTACTTCCAAGGTAGCGGGCATATTTAACTTTCGTCAGTTTCTTGGTCTGCAAATTTAATGCTAAATTCGTTGCTGATCTCGCTTCTGCACCGCCATATTGCTTTCATCTTTCCTCTGTTTAACTCTCAGCGCATATTCTGTACTCATTAGACTGTTTATTCCACTCCACACGTCTCGTAACACCTATTTACATTGAGGTGACAAAAGTTGAGAAGTACCCCCTACTGTAGTGTCCGGACCTCCTTTACCCAGCGTAGTGCAGTATCTAGACGAGGCATGGGCTCAATAAGTCACTGGGAGTCCCCTGCAGAAATGGTGAGCCCTTCTGCCTGCTGTCCGCAGCTCGTGGTCGTGCTGTAGCGTTCTCGCTTCCCACGCCCGGTTTCCCGGGTTCGATTCCCGGCGGGGCCAGGGATTTTCTCTGCCTCGTGATGACTGGGTGTTGTGTGATGTCCTTAGATTAGTTAGGTTTAAGCAGTTCTACGTTGTAGGGGACTGATGACCATAGATGTTAAGTCCCATAGTGCTCAGAGCCATTTGAACCATTTGAACCTTCTGCCTCCCTAGCCGTCCACAAGTGCGCAAGTGTCGCCAGTGAAGGATTTTGTGTATGAACTCACCTCCTCGATTATGTCCCATGTGTGTTGAATAGGATTCATGTCGTGCAATGTGGGTGGCCAAATCATTTGCTCCAATTGTTTAGATGTTCTTCAGACCATCAGCGAACAATTATGGCCCGGTGACACGAAGTCCACGAATGGCTGAATATGGTCGCCAAGCAGCCGACCACAAGCATTTCCGATCAGCCATCGATCCAGCTGGAGAACCTAGTCAATTCCGGGTAAAAACAGCTCACACCAATATGTAGTCATCACCAGCATGCCCAATGCCTTGTTGATATCTTGGATCCATGGCATCGTGGAGTCCGCACCACACTCGAACCTTACCATCAGCTTTTACCAACTGAAATCAGGATTCATCTAACGAGGTCATGGTTTTCCAGTCGTCTAGGGTCCAACCAAAATGGTCGTGAGCCCACCAGAGTCGCTGCAGGCGATGTCGTTCTATTAGCAGAGGCACTTGTATCGGTCGTCTGCTGTCACAGCCCATTAACGCCAGATTCCGCCTCATTGCCCTAACGGGTACGTCCCACTTTGATTTCTGAGGTAACTTCACGCTGTACTGCTTGTCTATTAGCAGTGACAACTTCACACAAACGTCGCTGTTCTTGATCGTTAAGTGAGGCCCTGGTGTAACGCCTGAAATTTGGTAGTCTCGACATGCTCTTCACACTGCGTATCTCAGAATACTGAATTCCCTGACGATTTTAGAAACAGAAAATCCTTGGCGTCTAGCTCCTACTACCAATTACTGTTAACTGCCGTCGTGAGGCCGTAAGTACGTCAGAGTACAAACGACATCTCTGCCAACGCACTGCCCTTTTATGCCTTGTGTACGTGTTACTACTGCCATCTGTGTATGTTATCTCAATGCATGACTTTTTTCACCTGTGTACGTTCATTTTGGCGATCAGTGGCCGCGCGGTTAGAAGCGGCATGTCACGAATAGCGCTGCCCCTCCCGCCGGAAGTTCGAGTCCTCCCTCGGACATGGTGTGTTGTTCCTACCATAACTTAGTTTGTGTAAGTCTAGGGAGCGATGACCTCAGCAGTTGGGTCCCTTAGGAATTCACACACACTTGAACATTTTGCTATCAGTGAGATAGGCAAGTTTATCATTGATATCGTTTCAACACGCATGCTAAACACACTCTTCAAATTTTGTTTCTACTGATAAGGCTATGTCAAGTCCAGCGTACTTTACATTTGTCACGTCACATGTACCAGCAATTACATAATACATGAAGCTAGAACGGCTCCCATTTCTGTGACATCGTTATCACGATTTCGCTAAGCACCTAACCCCACCCCCCGCCCCCCTTGCCATGATGTCACGATAGCACTACACCAGCCACTAACATGAAACAGTGAATCGCAGATCATTATTTTACTCGCCGTTAAAACTAAACAGCCAACCACAGTGCAGTACTTTGCGGCCCAGGACAATCGGTATGTAGCCGCCATCTAAACCCAAAGGTATCCACCGACCAGAATTTCGTGCCATGTTCAGAAATTTTTGATTATTTATCAAAAATAAGTGTATTTCCCAAAGAACGTCTGGTGTCTGAAACGTAGATGGCCTACACCCCACACTTTTCATTTGTTCTACTTTTACGCTATGGTCTGGGCACACGTACGATACTTTTGTTGCACTTGTTGCTAACACGGTTGATTGACGGTGGACGAGGCACAGGCAAGGACAAGACCAGGGCACACCATGTAGACAAAGAAGAGCAGAGTGGAAAACTCCGCCAAAACCATGTAGACAGCCTAAGAATAAAGAGAGACGCAGTCCGAATCGCGACACGAGAGACAGACCAAGTACCAAACGATGTTTTTTTTTCTTCATTGTCATTTTTCACCTCATACAAGGTGGGCTGACCGCGGTAAATTTTACACCGCTCTTCATCCACAAGCAGTACAATAAGTGAAAAACCAATGAAGACATAAAAGTTACATAATGGTGGTTAAAAAACAGTAGATACAGTAATTAAAAAAAAACATGAAGCCGTCCACACTCGACGATAAACAAGAAAACTGTCGGCACCGTGCACAAACACTGATGATTTAGACGACACATGTGAACGAAGGAGCATGGGCGGCGAAAAATACCGAATCACAAACACGACGGCACACACACGAAAATACAGTCGCAGGTTCGAATCCTTCCTAGGGCATGGACGTGTGTGTTGTCCTTACGTTAGTTAGGTTTAAGTAGTTCTAAGTTCTAGGGGACTGATGACCTTAGAAGTTAAGTCCCATAGTGCTCGGAGCCATTTGAACCATTTTTTGAACACACACGAAAAACTGATGGCGAATGTTCACTTAACGTGTGCAAGTCCGGGGACCTGCCAAGAGGGTGAAAAAGGTTGGTGGGGGGGGGGGGGGGAGAGGGGAGAGGGGAGAGCGGAGATGCCAATGGCAGAGGAGATGGGAGGAGGAATGAAGGTATGGGGGGTAGGGGAAGCCCGGGTGAGGAGTGCGGTGGAAGGGAGGAGGGAGAGAAGGGGGAGAGAAGGGGGAGAGAAGGGGAGAGGGTGCCCTGAGGAAAACACACAGGATGTGGGAGAGGAGGATCAAAGTTGATAGCAGGGGCATATGGAGGGGAGGAGGGCATCATCAGGGAGGGGGAGCTGGTGGAAGCCACCTTGGGAGAGGGTAAGGAGAGTGGAGCGATGGAAGCAGGGTGGATGAGGGAACACAGGCGTGGTAGCAGGTGGGGGTGGGAGAGGATGGGAGAGACAAGTGGGTGAGGGGGATCTAGTTTACGGGAGGTGTAGGGGATCCGTATGTGTTCAAGGAAAAGGAGGATGTGGGGGAACGGAATAAGGTCATACAGGATCCACGTGGGGGAGGGGTCACGGATGCGATAGGCGAGGCGGAGAGCATGGCGTTCGATGATTCGAAGGATTTGTAAAAGGTAGGAGGGTCGGAGATTCAGGCAGGGTGGGTGTAGCAGAGGATAGGGCGGATGAGGGATTTATAGGTGTGGAGGATTGTGGAGGGGTCCAGACCCCATGGGCAGACAGAAAGGAGCTTAAGGAGACGGAGTCAGGAGTGTACCTTGGCTTGGATTGCCTAGAGATGGGGGGGTCCAGGAGAGGCAACGGTCAAGGGTGACGCCAAGGTACTTAAGAGTGGGGGTGAGGGCGATAGGACGGCCATAGATGGTCACATAGAAGTCGAGGAGATGGAAGGACGGGATATTTTTGCCTACAATGATCGCCTGCCAAACGATGTTATCCTATAATATATAGTATAGCGATGACAGAAAGCGATAGGATCGGACGAGAGTACAGAAATGACAGACCGTTCTTTTTTTTTTTTTTTTTTTTTTTAATTTCAGTTCCCCACAACGAGGGGTGGGTTGGTACTGACTGTTCGTTGGGCGGCCTTATTTATAACGTCCACGAGGAAGAATATTGCACTGTGAGGAAGATGGCGCGCTAACACTGCGAGCGCACCGCTGCCGCTTGATTGTGCCCTCTAATGGCCTGGCCTGGCATTCATATTCGACTGGGCCGGTTAGCAGACGTGTCTGGGATATTCAGCGTTTCCCAGAGTTATCTACTGCACAGAACGTATCGAATTGAACTGTGTCGAGGAACCACAACAGACTCGAATATATGTGAGAACTACAACTCTATTACGTTTCCAAGATACTAACTATGAAGTAGCTAGAGCTTGTCTATTGTATTGTGTGTTGAACCGGGGACCTAGAAACGAGGGAGAGGCTTCATCCTGCCGCAGCCTTCAGTGGTTCACAACCCCACTACAGGCCACAGCAACCTCCGCACCCCACCGCCGCCCCACACCGAAACCAGGATTAATGTGCGGTTCGACCCCCGTGGAACCCCGCTGGGAACGTCTCATACCAGACGAGTGTACCCCAAATGTTTGCGTGGTAGAGTAATTATGGTGTAAGCGTACGTGGAGACAGTTTGGCGTAGCAATCGCCGACATAATGTAACTGAGACGGAATAAGGGGAACCAGCCTGCATTCGCCGAGGCAGATGGAAAACCGACTAAAAACCATCCACAGGCTGGCCGGCACACCGGACCTCGATACCAATCCGCAGGGCGGATTCGTGCCGGGGACCGACACGCCCTCCCGCTCTGGAAGCAGCGGGGTAGACCGCGCGGCTAGCCGGGCCGGCTTCTAGCTAGGGTTTACTGGACGATGTTTTCATAGTTATTAGAGGGACAGATTTACATCTGGCGTCTGAAAATAGATGTTTTCTTGCAATTTCTCAATCTGAAAGAAGGAAATTTAAATAAATTCCGTTACTGGTCCTTTGTAGTATCCTTCCGGTTCTAATTAGCGAAGAGCTGGCGAGATTTTCGTTTTGAATTAGCTTAATAGAATTTGTCTCAGATAATAGCATTCGTTAGAGATTTTTCCCAGCTTTATTTACATTCGTATTGAAGAGGTGTGTATTCCATGCATATTGCAGAAAAGGATGTATGTATGTGTGTGTGCGGTTGTATGTTCCACATCTCCACCTAAAACAAGGGACTGATTTCAACCAAACTGTCACGTGACAATCGCTGCGGCGCTAAGCGACACCTGCCTATCAAACGAGAGACGGAAGGGGTGAAAATAAGGGTAGCCCACGACGCGTGAATTGCCAGAATTTATTTATCTAGTATTTGAGAATGGGAGCCCTTAGGACTTGCAACAAACTTTCTTTTTGTTCAGTTTATGCAGTCATACCAATAGTAATGTCTCTTATGACGATACGAATCTAAGGACAACACAACACCTATTTCAGGAGCGGAGGAAATCAGCGACCCGATCGCGAATAGAACCGTTACAACAAACTTTACACATAACTTCAAACATTTACGAAATTATTTTCTTGCTGGCAACCACTGCAAAATGATAAAAGAGAAAATGTTTATCGCTTACCACTTTTCTGCTGTTAGTGCAGTTAAAATACCACAAGACGCATGACAATGTAATTTATTACCTTTTTACTACCAACTGTATTCGCGGAACATTTTACGAACAGTACGTACATATACTACGAATGTAAGTACTAAATTCTATCATTTTAGCATGCATAGTTCAGGGGCTGTGACGTCTTCAACAATGAAATGTGTGGAAACTTTCACGTTAAATTTGATATTTAAATTTGTTACTCGTTTGCTACTCACTCTGTTAGCAATAAATTTCCCAGATAGTATTCACATATGCTGCTGAATGTACCTACAAAATATATGATTGTATAACACATAGTTCAGTAGACATGACCTCACAAACATTAAGCAAAAGGCCAGACTCTGTGTAGTACGGGCGCTGTGTGGTGTCTGGTGTAAATAAACGTCTGGGCAACGCCCGGTTTCCCCGCTAGTATCTTACATGTTTTATTCACTTGTAATACCAAATTTGTTCCAACTCCCTTACCTGAATACAAGCAGAGGTGGAGAGATAAGCGTTACAAACCACGGGTATCTCTGTTTTCAGATCGATTCTTGAGTATCTGTCAAGCCTGTGAATCTCCACCAATTCCACATGGCATAAAATATGTGCCGAATTATGTGTGTATAAAATAATTTCCTCAATGTGATAGATTGATGGTGAGTGTCGTATTTTTTCCAGAATTCAAGGATCTTTGTTTGCTCACATTAAATTGACCACAAGTTGTTTGCTTCCACGATTTGTGAAATTCTTGTAGGCTACCTGGATACAGAACAAACGTCTCCTTTTCTTGCGCGGGAGAAGGGTGGTGAAGTGGGGGGGGGGGGATGGTCTGGTTACTGTTTCTGTCACGCTTCCCTAGTCACCAGCAATGGCCTTCGAAACACAATTTTTTTTCCTTGGCTGCGTTTGTATATCATGAAACTAATTTTACTGTTCCCCCGATCTGCGGGTGGATTGGTAAGAGAGATAAAAAAAAAGAAAAAGATAAAACAGCTGTGGGCAGGATTCGAAGCCTTCGTGTGACACACTCCCTAATAGCGCTATATCACGAATATCAGGATAATGGTGTGTTGTCCAGGGTACAGACCTTGTATCTCGTAAGTAGAGTTTCCCGAATATGAGAAGAAATATTTGTACTATGTAAGTGTGCAGGCTTTCGTGGCCGTTGTCACTGAAGTTAAAATCTTCTGGGTTATTAGGCCGCGTCGTGTTTCTTCTAAAATGTTCGACGTTTCGACCCCTCTGCTGGGATCTTCTTCAGTGTCGCGTCCACTTATAAAGGGGGAATTTTCTGACGTTCGTTCTGGAGAAGTAATAGTATTGGTTAAAATATATGTGGCTAGCATTGGTGGGCCATAGTTATAGGCTAATACAGACGAAGGGGCGTTGGTGGCTCATCTCCTGTGGATACCATTGGCGGTCATCGTCATTGGATAGAAAGTTACTGTTCCACACTTATGCTGGAGAAGGGTATTTGGTTTTTAAGGAACCATTTGCACTCGAGCACAGACAATATTTAATTTAGTTAACTTAGATTATATGTATCAATTTTTTAAGACAAGAGAATGCAAAATAAAGCACTTAACACCGATCTCTTGTCACAGCCAGTAGGCATCAACACTCTCATGTCATTCGTTGTCCTAGAAGGACTTAATATTTTGTGCGGCTCCACAGTAAGCCATATTGATATTTATTAGCAGAAAAGAGGCGCAGACTTAATAAGTCGCTCTCATTTGTGAATGATCTGCCATTATTTATCTAGAATTTTACGTAAGTGTAATTTATATCGTAATGTATATGTTGAAATGAATATATGTTTATTTAATCGTATGCTTTTCTTTGTTTTAGTAGTTTTAGTCACTCCATTTTCATGATTGAAGCTGAGGACAGATATCAGACTCTGTCTACAAAAAAAAAAAAATACATAATGAGCCCTGGCTACGTTCCGTACATCTTCGGACGTGCGAAGCTCGATAAATTCACGGCGTAAAATTTTAATCCCTCAATTACTTATCCAAACTAACAATTATTATTATTACAACTTATTATTATATTTTGTTATTATTTTATTTTATATTTTTTATTTGTTACACTGGCGACTATGTGCCAGGACTCATTATTGTATCTGTACTACAACTAATTGTTCTCTTTCATGTACATCCTGACCGGTAACAACCTATGTGACGAGAATATTGAAGAAAACGAATGAAATCTGGAGACAATTTGGACTGGAAATGCAATCTTCGCATCAAGACGATATGTACGGTAAGACGCAGCACTCGCGCATCCACAATTGATTCCAAGCACATTTTTCATTCAAAATTATTTTTCTTAGCATTAAATTCAGTATTCAGTTTCCATTCAGTAATTTTTTCCAAATTCCGCGAAATCTCATTATTCAGACGATTACATTCCGATCCAACAATACGCAAGTTACATTGCACAATATGGCCGACATTGCACAAGATTCAAGCAACATGGCTAGTCACCATTAACACGTATGCTACTTTCGATCTTTAAAGTCATCTCTCAATCATTCTCAGTCATTTAAACACACACATAGGCAGTACATTTTCACACTACGCGCTTAAACAATTTTTTTCTTGCACACAATTTATTCACGATATGGTAAAAACTCGACACCAGTACACAATGGAACAACAATCAAGTAATGCAAACATGGATACACAGACACATTCAGACACAGAAATTAATACAGACACGCAAACACATCAAAATAATCCGCTACAGACACAAATAAACGCCGAGAGCAGCAATTCAGAACCAAACCTGAGAGACCACGTTACGTCTAATGACGCGGCGGGGGCAAGCTCATTTGGCAATCAAAATTTTGCCGCTATACTGAATTCAATTTTGGAAGGCATATCCAATATTAAGCGAGATAATGACGAAAAATTCTCACAATTAATGACAGACAATGCAGCCTTCAGGAATGACATAAAATCAGACTTCGCCACACTGACTCAAAAGGTAGATGAAATTATTACACGTCTTTCCAAACAGGTCGACGATCTTATGGAAAAATTCGAAAATTTAGAGTTACGACAAAGCGACAATGCCAATCACATCCATGACTTGACAAAAACCTGTGAAACTATTAATTGCAAATTAGAATCAAACACGCACGCATGTGACGAAATTAATTTAAAGGTGAAGGCAATAGAAACAAACGTAGCTGACATTCACAAACAGATTCACACAACAATACAGATAGAGGCTGAACCCCATTTGTCTCGCATTAATTCACAATTTAAAGAATGGACTGCACACAAAGACGAAATTTTTGAAGAATGTATACAAAACAAATTGCACGATTCTGTAGTGGAATACATGAAGAACAATAGGCAAGTAATCGATGACGATATGCAAACAAAGACAACTCAATGCCAGGTACAACCAAATAGTACACCCACTACACATTTTTAGACACACAGAAGAAAATCTCGATTCGGGAATGAACACATGTACACACACGAATTTCAACACTCAAATACACAATACACTGACACGCATAGCAACAGATACCCATCACCCGAAATACAATACAATTATCATTCTGATGAAGAACCATGTACACACAGGGAAGATTTCAATGATTACACGGAAAGAAACAGACGAACACGCAACAAAGAAGAAGAAAGTCTATTCAAGCACCGTAAATTCCAACCTTTTATACCAGGCAAAAACACTGTACACCCTGTCATCTTCTTAAAAGCTTTTAGGAACGCATTCCCACGTTCGTGGAGCGACCACAAACGCATTGCGTACGTTGTGGATAACATTCAAGGGGACGCTGCTGTCTGGGCTTACCATGAAAGCGACATACGAGCCGTTTGAACGCGCCTTCTTGAATATGTTTTGGTCACCCACTATGCAGGAACGTATCCGCAAACAAGTCACTGAACCCGAACACTTCAATCCTAAAAACGGCAACCTGTGCAGATATTTCGAGAAGTACCTAAACATGACACACTTCCTTAATGAACCAGTGAAACCAAAAGATGTGATCCGATCACTGAAAGCAAGACTTCCTTTTAATATTAAAGAGAAATTACTGTACTTATCGGACGATGATCCTGAATATTGTTTGGAAAAGTTAGATGCTGTTGATTTACTGTATGAAGAACAAGAACCAACACACAACTCACGCAGTAGGAATCAACATGTCTACATTGCTACATTACCAAACACACAGCAAAATTCACAACACACAGTAAACATGCAAAACAATCACCACAACTCACAGCTGCACACAAACAACAACTACAACTATACACAGGGAGATAACCCGTACAAAAAACGAAGAAACAACAATTTTAATTCAAGAAGGAATAATGGAAACAACAACGGACACAAAGCAAAACAGAAACACTGGCAAAGAAACAACAACACAGATTACACAAGAAATGGAACACTTACACCGCACTTTAATCAGAACGACAACCAGTATTATGTGAGACAGTGGCAAACACCGCAACCGCCACCACAAAATCATATTCAGATGCCACAAGGGAATTTTGCGCAAACAAGCAACACAAACCAACAAGTGACTTCAGCCAACCGAAAACAGACAGGTGATTGGCAAAGACAATATCCAAATGTAAATATTATTGAGGTAGCTAATGAAACTACAACTACTCGTACCAATGACCAGACAAACCAGGTAAACTAGAACCAGTCATTACTGAGCCCCAGGTCGTGACTGAGGAACATTTGGGGGGCAACTTCAATTTAGAAACTATGTTTGAATACACACTTGCTAGTGAAACTGTGAAACAAGAAAAATTAATATTTACACAACAAGAGTTGCCTACACTATTCTTAAGATATAATGAAAGTGGAAACTTAGCTGATGATCTGATAAATGACAACACACAATGTCACAATGTAAAGAAAAGATTTGTACTGTCTTCCACCTCAGGCATCGTAGGAGGTATACCTACTAACATAATTATTGATACAGGAGCTGCTGTCAGTGTGATTTCTCACAATTTTTATACTATGATGAAGAAAACTTCTATGATACCAGAGTTCCCAGTTCAGAACTGTTTAATATTAACTGCATTAGGTAATAAGTCAAGTAGAGTTAATAAGCAGGTATTTGTGACTGTTAATATGGGAAATGGAATCGTACAATGGCCTTTCCTAGTTGTCCAAAACCTTGCTGCCAATGTATATTGGGTATTGATTTTCTTTGCGAGAAGGACTGTACTATAGACTTCTCCAAAGGCATTTGTTATTTTAAGTATGAAGGCAGAGACATAGTTTTGAATTTGGACACTAGACTAGTAGACCATAACAAGCACTGTTCTGGCTACAAGATACAGATTATACGTGAGACTGACATAGATTCCACACAACAACCTGTATCACACGGTGAGGTAGTGAATGATGTACTTACACAAATTGATTCTAAGTTATCAGAATGTGATGCTATTAACGAAGAGGAGAGATCCCAGCTTAAACATATTTTACTTAAGAATAAGGATGTTTTCAGTAGTAAGCCAGGTAGGATCAACACATATATGTATACTATTGAAGTCAAGCCTCACCAAATCTATTACCACAAGACATACAATGTACTTCTAGCTGTGCGACCTGCAGTTTGGGAAGAACTAAAGAAAATGATTACATGGAATATTATAGAACCATCAACATCTCCATATTGTAGCCCTTTGCATGTAATGAAAAGACACAATGGAAGTATCAGGTTAGTATTAGATGCAAGAGCTATCAACCAAATTATCTTACCTGTGAGTACACAACCAGAAAATCTTGACGAACAACTTCAGAAGTTCTTGGATGCAAAATATTTATCTACTATAGACCTTAAAAATTCTTTTTGGCAGGTACCAATAAGCAAAGAATCCAGAAAATATACAGCCTTTATGTTTGGTGGCAGAACTTTTCAATTTTGTGTATTACCATTTGGCCTAAATGTAAGCTCAGGAGTATTCATTACTGCACTAAACTCTGTACTCGGTGATGATTTACTAGAAACTGTTACACACTATGTAGATGACATACTGATTGCCTCAAAAACCTGGAAGGATCACACTGATACCCTGAACACTTTACTATGCAGATTCACACAAGCTGGTATCACTGCCAATATTTGTAAATCTAGATTTGCTTGTTCTGAGATCAAATACCTAGGACACATCATCAACACACAAGGCATTAAACCTGACCCTTTAAAATTAGATGCTATCAGACATTTCCCCAGTCCCACTACAAGGAAACAGTTAAAATCATTTCTCGGTCTATGCTCATTTTTCAGACGATTCATACCTAAACAGTTACTCAATAGCAGATACTTACTAAACTTATTAAAGAAGAACCAGGTATGGATTTGGAACCAAGACTGTGAAAATGACTTTACTAAAATCAAAGAAGCCTTAGTAAATTCTAACATGCTGGAACATCCAGACTTCAATTTGAACTTTTGTATTGCTTGTGATGCATCAAACATTGGTTTGGGATGTTGTTTATTTCAACTTGTTAATACAGAAACTTCAGAACATATTAAGATCATTGGCTTTGCCAGTCGTACTTTAACGGAATGTGAAAGATCTTACTCCACCACAGAATTGGAAACATTATCTATTATATGGGCATTTAAAAAGTTTAATTATTATCTGTATGGAAGACACACCATTATATACTCTGACCATCAAGCACTTACATTCCTTTTGTCATGTAAACTCATTCATCCTAGACTTACACGATGGGCACTTGCATTACAGAATTACTCTTTTGAAATCAAGCACATCAAGGGAAAAGACAACATAATAGCTGACACACTTTCAAGACTACCGCAAGGATTACACCATAACAATACAGACTTTGAGAACACACACGATTACAGAATACTACTCATGCAAGACAAACAGTTTACACAATACTACATAGACCTATGCAAGAACATGGCAACACTACAAGATTCAGATCCACACTGGTACAAAATAAAACAAATCATAGTACAACAACACTATGACACTTTACAAGACAGATACATGTTACACAACAACACCCTTTTACAAAAGACACACAAATGCCACTAACTGGTGCGTTTGCATACCACAAGATTCTGTACACAATCTCGTTGCACACACTCACACAGTTTGGGGACACTACGGAACAAAGAAATGTCTAAACAAGTTACATACATATTGTTATTTTCCAAACATGAGAAGAAAAATACATGATGTTATCAGCAAATGTCTCATATGTCAAAAATCCAAGCCACAAAATCAATCCACCAAAACAGATTTGCACTCTATCTTACCTACTGGACCTAGAGAGATACTTTGTACAGATATTAACGGACCTCATCCAACTAGCATCGGAGGTTGCAAATACATTCTAGCATTTTATGACATATTTTCTAAGCACATCAAACTTTTTGCCATTAAGTCACCCACAGCAAACACCATCATCAGAAGATTCACAAATGATTACATGCCATACTGTGGAAAACCTAAAGCCATTCTATCAGATAACACCAAGTATTATGCAGGATACACCTGGAGAAAATTTCTAAAGGACAATAACATTAAGAGCATCTTTATTTCAAAGTTTCATGCATCAGCCAACCCTTGTGAAAGAGTTTTTAGAGAATTAAATAGATTCATGAGAACTTGTACCTCAACACAGCACACAAACTGGATACATTACCTAGCACTTTTTGAGGAAATACACAACAATTTAAATATATACAACACACCCTACACTCCCAGAGAAATCATGTTTGACACAAAGGAAACTAATGAATGGAGCAACCCACTACCAAAATTTTCTGACACCAAACCTTCACATGAGGAAAAGGTAAGGGAAGTACTCATTGCAATTACTGAACAAGCTGACATTAGAAATAAGAACTATGGTGCTAATCTGAAAAGAAGGCAAAACTTTACAATAGGCATGCAAGTTTTACTTAAGACCCACTACAAATCGTCATTACCTCTAAAACGTAATGTTAAGTGGCGTCCATTATGTGAAGGTCCTTACACAATCATTGATATACCACACCCTGGAGCATATCTGTTACAAAACCCCAAGAATAAGAGAATTTTAGGTTTGTACCCTCACAAAGATTTGAAAACTTTTAGCCTTAGCAGAGTATGCTGATAGAAAAACAAAGT
Organism: Schistocerca serialis cubense; assembly: GCF_023864345.2. Classification (NCBI taxonomy): domain Eukaryota; kingdom Metazoa; phylum Arthropoda; class Insecta; order Orthoptera; family Acrididae; genus Schistocerca; species Schistocerca serialis. The sequence goes on along the minus strand of NC_064638.1, from coordinate 1,217,633,482 downwards.
AAGTCACATCTGGTACTTCAAGCTGGAAGAGGAAGAAGATATAAGCTATAATCTTAAGTATCTACATTTTACAGCACCAGCAGTAACAGCAGCAGCAGCAGCAGCAGCAAGAAGATAAGACACAGGAAGAACTAACAATCTTCATGCAAAGCACAGTTACTGATTATATTTATTAATACCTTGCAGACAAGCTGACAGACTAAATGACCGGAGACAATTGCTGCCCTGAACCTGATATATAAATTGGCATGATAGACACTTGGTTTTCTATTCACACTCACACCACAATCCACATGAACACAACATGCACAAAAAAATAACACTCTACAGGAAATGACAAATGAAATTAATTGAGCAAGGCTATATACTTTATTTTATTTGTAAATGATACTTTGTGCATGTGCTAATTTGGAATTGATTGTGGATGTGACATGTCGTGTCTTATTGTAATCATGACTTTTCAGGACAGATCATCTCAAGGATGTTTTCTAACCTATTATGAAAGTTTATGTTGCAGGAAACATTTAATGAGGAAGAACACTTATTGTGCAGTACTGATGTAAAGGAAAATATACTTAAAAGGAAAACTTTATTAAAAAGGGGAAGAGCCCTATAAAAGAAAATGGATTTTCTGAATGTATCACAATACACTGAACCTATTAGATAATTTTTTTATATCTGAACCATATGTATTTGTAAATATCTAGTTTAATGCAATTGAAAAATATAAAATATGTATATGTATTACCAAACAATGTAGTGTAAATGTACAGATACATGTTTCACAGAAAATTTTTATATCTATGTAAATATGTAACAGAAAACTGTACTCAAAGTGAAGGGATATTTGTTATGTTTTGTGCTCTCTGTTATGAACGAACATTTTGTTTTGCAACGAACAATGTATGAACAAGTTGTGATCAAATATTAAAAAAAAAACGGTTCACTGCGCTCATGATGGGACACTATAGGTGACGTGAGTAGCAAAACCACGGCACACTTTTCGACGAAACGACGACACAATATCCAGGAGACGACATACCCTTTTTGGAAGACGAAATATGGAGGCTATTGAGTAGTTGTAACACGGACTGGTCAGTATGGAACCACTGACACCATGAATTCCTACCAAGACGAAACCACGTTTTAGCTATGTCTTCCAAAGCACGCTTCATTGCGGGACTGTTGATCTCCAACTCTTTTCTTCAAGAACTTTCGTCTCAACGTAAACAAAACGTGTGACACGTGATATTTATTTTAAATTGCAAAGACTTTAGCACGCTAGCACAGTATAAACCATTTCTAACAAGTGACATTCTACACAGAATACGTTCACATATCTCTGAATATGCACAAAAACATTAATTAATTTTATTTATTGAATGAACATGTGTAATAACATTTTGAAGTGAAAGAGAACAACGGACTATATGCCCAACAAAATTTTTACAAAGTAACAGCACAAGTGAATACGAACTATGAAATTTGTTACAGTCTGTACAGAACTGTTACACAATATCGACAACTTTTTACGGGGTTGGCAATGATAGCACTGAGCCACTTCACGGGCCTTTGGTACTCGAATTCCCGGGTTCAGTACTGTTCGGAATTAAATATTTTTATTGTTTCTTTTCACTTTCATTGATATTGTATGTAAATATTATTTATGTATTTTTGAGGATGTATGACATTTTATCATATTTTAAGTATGTTGAATCTGTGAAACAAGATACATAATAACTTATGATTCATGACATGACGAATAAAGAGAATACGTCAACAAATTGCTCAGCTGCAAGTGGTACACCTTTGCTCTCGCAATTTGGGGGGCAGTTTAAGGAACCATTTGCACTCGAGCACAGACAATATTTCATTTAGTTAACTTAGATTATATGTATCGATTTTTTAAGACAACAGAATGCAAAATAAAGCAATTAACACCGCTCTCTTGTCACAGCCAGTAGGCATCAACACTCTCATGTCATTCGTTGTCCTAGAAGGACTTAATATTTTGTGCGGCTCCACAGTTAGCCATATTGATATTTATTAGCAGAAAAGAGGTGCAGACTTAATAAGTCGCTCTCATTTGTGAATGATCTGCCATTATTTATCTAGAATTTTACGTAAGTGTAATTTATATCGTAATGTATATGTTGAAATGAATATATGTTTATTTAATCGTATGCTTTTCTTTGTTTTAGTAGTTTTAGTCACTCCATTTTCATGATTGAAGCTGAGGACAGATATCAGACTCTGTCTACAAAAAAAAAATACGTAATGAGCCCTGGCTACGTTCCGTAAATCTTCGGACGTGCGAAGCTCGATAAATTCACGGCGTAAAATTCTAATCCCTCAATTACTTATCCAAACTAACAATTATTATTACAACTTATTATTATATTTCATTATTATTTTATTTTATATTTTTTATTTGTTACAGATTGAAATGCCTGTTACCACTATTGTTTGGTCGTCACCAGTGACTAGATTCGAAACGAACAGAGCAAGAGAGGGGAAACGTTTAGCCAAAATATTGTAGTCCTCCAAGGTGACTTGCAGCGCGTTGTATATGCCGCTCGCACACCGCGGCCGCGTATTTACTTCCTTGATGGCGGGGAGCCACGATGCCGGAAGCCTATAGCCGTCCTCTCTATTGAAATTAGATGAATTCTTAGAAATTTCAACCGCTTCTCGGACCTTTTTTCTATAAATGTTTGTTTCTTTAGCCAGTACACGTGCGTTATTAAAATCGATGTCAGAGGCACAGTTCTCGTGATGTTCCGCTACTGCCGATTTTGAACTTTGATTTAGCCGCACGTGCCGTTCGCGTTCCTTAATGCATTCTTTAACAGTTCTTCCCGTTTCGCCTATATACACTTTGCCGCAACCACATGACACTTGATAGACGCCTGCATTGTGGAGGTAATGAGGTGCATCCGTTTTCCGTCGGAAAAAGTCTTTTATTTTGTTTTGATTAAAGAAAGATGTCTGAATACAGTTTTTCTTTAAAATTTTGCTTATGCGGTCAGTGACCCCAGAAACGAACGGTAACCTGACGGAGTGAGAAGGCGGTTCCTCGTCATTCTCATTAGCGGAACATTTTAGAAAAACATGACGCGGCCTAATAACCCAGAAGATTCTAACTTCATTATGTGTACTGTTGACGTATCAGTACAGAAACATAAAATTATCAAGATTGTGACATAAACCTCCCGCGTAACAGCAATCGCTGGAGAAAATGGCTCTGAGCACTATGGGACTCAACTGCTGTGGTCATAAGTCCCCTAGAACTTAGAACTATTTAAACCTAACTAACCTAAGGACATCACACACAGCCATGCCCGAGGCAGGATTCGAACCTGCGACCGTAGCGGTCGTGCGGTTCCAGACTGTAGCGCCTTTAACCGCTCGGCCACTCCGGCCGGCTATATCGCTGGAGAACTTATTGGTATCGTGACGAACAATTAGGACAATGCAGGGAATTAGAATTTCTACTAGTCAGAAAAATATCTGTCCCCAGACATATTTCGTGTAAATAGCAGGTTCACAAAATGAAAACGATCAGATAACAACAATGATGGCTTGACTTGTGCTCTAATTACTAGCGTTTATTCGGAGAATTAAACCTATATTCACCGGTTCAAATTAAAAATTTTTGCTATTGGGGTTCCATCAGATGTACATAAAATCTGAAACACGTGCGGTTTTAACTGAAAATACCCACTAAAAATATGGCTCTAAGTACTATGGAACTTAACTTCTGAGGTCATCAGTCCCCTAGAACTTAGAACTACTCAAAACTAACTAACCTAAGGACGACACACACATCCATGCCCGAGGCAGGATTCGAACCTCCGACCGTAGCGGTCGCGCGGTTTCAGACTGCAGCGCCTAGAACCGCTCGGCCACTCCGGCCGGCATACCCACTAGATTAATGTGTCGCAGAGAAAGAAAAACAATGAAGTTCAATACTATTATCATATTTAAACGGAAGATTTCTTAGAGTATAATGGATAAATTTCTACGGACTGCCGCAGAAAGGAATCATATGATTTAATAATGGCCCCCCATTGACAAAAGGTGGGTTTTGTCCTGACCACCGCCTCATTAGGCACTATGAGAATCGTATCACGAGACAGATCCGTATCGTCCACTCTCACCGTTACGAAAAGCGCGACGGAGGACAGCGCTACGCAGTCTGCGGCTCCATTTGAGAGGCGGGGAAGGCGGCAACGGCGGCTGCTCATTAAGTGCAACGGCTCACAGGAACGCATGACAGCTATAGAGCTTGTCAAGATTCCCATTTCTGCTGTCTTTTGTACCCGGATTTTAAATTTTACCTCTTTGGCGGAAACGCAGAGTCAGCGAGACAGGTCTGTGGTAAAAGAACATCGCCCTTTTTAGAGGCGTTCATTTGCCAGAGATCACTGTATGGGAATTTTTCTGTTCTCGACTGGGCGCAGAAAATCATAACGAGATACTACATGTCAGCTGGCATCCAACCATCATACGCCTTGATTGACGCGTTGTTCGACAATTTAGAGAATGAAGAGTACACAACACAGAAGAAAGATGCTGAAATAGATTTCAAATACCGCAACTATGAGGTAGCCAGAAACGGAGAACACATACAAATTGTAAACCTTGAGAGATAAAATTCTTTACTTTAAAATTGATTTTCCACCGATCCAGTCACTCAAAATATAAACAAAATTGACTGACCTGACTCATATTTCGATCTACAAGACGAAAAAGAAAAAAAAAAAAAAACACAAACCAAGGAAACTGTAGCACTGGTGTATATTTTCATCTATACCTTACCGTTACTTGTTTATCCAAAGTCGTTGTTACATGCCATCGAAGATGAGTGAGGAACCTTCTCAAAATCTTATTAATTTCTAATTAGGTGGTAGTTCCTACTAAGTACTCTTTTCAGTAACTCCGACTAGCGAATGGTTCATTGAGCAGCATCTTTTTCTAAGAGAGCATGTTGATTTGCTAGGTTAACGTGTAGGGCTTTGTTGTGTGGATGCTTGCACTTACAATGAATATCTTAAACATTAGGGGCATGAAATAGAGCGACCGACTTACTTTAGGTCTAGGCGGCCTCCCAGCTGCTGTAGTAGATAACATAATCGGCTCATTCTATTTTGGGGAATTGCCTCACTCTACAGACAGTCCTTAAATTATTTTGAAAGTTTCTCTTATTTCATCTTCATTGTAAATTTTATCAGCTGAACACTACCAACTGCCTTGTGTATGTTACCTGGTATTGGTTCCTGAATGTCATGACTACCGGTTTTAATCACATATGTTTCTGATACCGCTCTTTAACTACACAGGTATTTCAAACAAATACGAACCAACTCTCTTGATAATTAACATGCCTTCAGACAATGTAACAGATTGATTGTGACGTCTACTTATCACGAATTCTATTTTCTTCTCAGTGTTATCAGCAGTCACTCTAAACAAATTTTCATTTTAATTTACATTCTAGAAATCATTTCTGAATAGATTTGTTTCATTCGTCATAATCGTTGTTTCATTTAACGATTGCTGTAAACATTCAGCTTGATTTCTTAACTTGAGATTTACAGTCTTCATAGCTAGCTGTTTACCTACGAATCTATGCTAAAAACTCATTTTTTTGGTCTACGACTACATAATTTTCATATTCTATAATGCTGTAGTTAAAGTCAAATTTAATCTGCTACACCTCCAGATTCTAAGAAAATTTCTAGATTTCTTTCTGTTGTGGTCTTTCTATATTGTGCCTGTACTCACAAGAAACTGTAAAAAGATTTCGAACCTTCGTTTCCGCATATTTTCATTTTAGTTCCGTTAGAACATGTGCGCTTCCAATTTTTGTTCTGGAAGAAAACGTTGAGGGGTATGATATTCTTTTCGTCAAGTTTACTTATGCATTACTTCTTCTTTCTTTTCTCTAGTATTTATGCCGTGTAATAAAGTGTCTGCTTTTCCAGAATATGGAAAATTTTACTTCACTGAACATTGCGGCTGGATGCTCTCCTGACGCTACAGTTGTCAAGCCAACCTAAGGGCTGGAAGTAGTATGCGTCATCTGTCTATCAATCGCATGAACTTTGCATTGTACGTATTTTAAGTGTTTCTGAAACGTATTCTCTGTGCCAAAATTTGAGGAACAGCACAGCATTTGCCTACATGAGCAACGGACACCGTGTAAAACTAGAGTCAGTTCCGCTGGTGTAGGAGCCTATGGGTGATAACCCGCCAAGAAAAACTTTTCATGTCTGGCTCACCTCCTGCAAACTAGCGTGGTGCGTGTTAGAATATATGAGCATATGATTGTATTACCTCTTCTATGTATACAGTATTGACTATTGTTTTTCCACTGAAGAATCAGTAATTGACGTTATTTATGGTGTTGCTATTTAGTGCACCATACTCATACTCATACTCTCCCCCCATGAACCATGGACCTTGCCGTTGGTGGGGAGGCTTGCGTGCCTCAACGATACAGATAGCCGTACCGTAGGTGCAACCACAACGGAGGGGTATCTGTTGAGAGGCCAGACAAACATGTGGTTCCTGAAGAGGGGCAGCAGCCTTTTCGGTAGTTGCAGGGGCAACAGTCTGGATGATTGACTGATCTGGCCTTGTAACATTAACCAAAACGGCCTTGCTGTTGTGGTACTGCGAACGGCTGAAAGCAAGGGGAAACTACAGCCGTAATTTTTCCCGAGGGTATACAGCTTTACTGTATGGTTAAATGATGATGGCGTCCTCTTGGGTAAAATATTCCGGAGGTAAAATAGTCCCCCATTCGGATCTCCGGGCGGGGACTACTCGAGAGGATGTCGTTATCAGGAGAAAGAAAACTGGCATTCTACGGATCGGAGCGTGGAATGTCAGATCACTTAATTGGGCAGGTAGGTTAGAAAATTTAAAAAGGGAATGGATAGGTTAAAGTGAGATATAGTGGGAATTAGTGAAGTTCGGTGGCAGGAGGAACAAGACATCTGGTCAGGTGAATACAGGGTTATAAATACAAAATCAAATAGGGGTAATGCAGGAGTAGGTTTAATAATGAATAGGAAAATAGGAATGCGGGTAAGCTACTACAAACAGCATACTGATCGTATAATAGTGGCCAAGATAGACACGAACCCCATTCCTACTACAGTAGTACAAGTTTATATGCCAACTAGCTCTGCAGATGACGAAGAAATTGAACAAATGTATGATGAGATAAAAGAAATTATTCAGGTGGTGAAGGGAGATGAAAATTTAATAGTCATGGGTGACTGGAATTAGACAGTAGCAAAAGGGAGAGAAGCAAACATAGTAGGTGAATATGGATTGGGGCTAAGAAATGAAAGAGGAAGCCGTCTGTTAGAATTTTGCACGGAGCATGACTTAATCATAGCTAACACTTGATTCAAGAATCATAAAAGAAGGTTGTATACATGGAAGAGTCCTGGAGATACTAAAAGGTATCAGACAGATTATATAACGGTAAGACAGAGATTTAGGAACCAGGTTTTAAATTGTAAGACATTTCCAGGGGCAGATGTGGACTCTGACCACAATCTATTGGTTACTAAAACTGAAGAAATTGCAAAAAGGTGGGAATTTAAGGAGATGGGACCTAGATAAACTGACTAAACCAGAGGTTGTACAGAGTTTCAGGGAGAGCATAAGGGAACAATTGACAGGAATGGGGGAAAGAAATACAGTAGAAGAAGTATGGGTAGCTCTGAGGGATGAAGTAGTGAAGGCAGCAGAGGATCAAGTAGGAAAAAGACGAGGGCTATTAGAAATCCTTGGGTAACAGAAGAAATATTGAATTTAATTGATGAAAGGAGAAAATATAAAAATGCAGTAAATGAAGCAGGCAAAAAGGAATACAAACGTCTCAAAAATGAGATCAACAGGAAGTGCAAAATGGCTAAGCAGGGATGGCTAGAGGACAAATGTAAGGATGTAGAGGCTTATCTCACTAGGGGTAAGATAGATACAGCCTACAGGAAAATTAAAGTGACCTTTGTAGAAAAGAGAGCCACTTGTATGAATATCAAGAGCTCAGATGGAAACCCAGTGCTAAGCAAAGAGGGGAAAGCATAAATATGGAAGGAGTATATAGAGGGTCTATACAAGGGCGATGTACTTGAGGACAATATTATGGAAATGGAAGAGGATGTAGATGAAGATGAAATTTGAGATACGATACTGCATGAAGAGTTTGACAGAGCACTGAAAGAACTGAGTCGAAACAAGGCCCCGGGATTAGACAACATTCCATTAGAACTACTGATAGCCTTGGGAGAGCCAGTCCTGACAAAACTCTACCATCTGGTGAGCAAGATATACGAGACAGGCGAAATACCCTCAGACTTCAAGAAGAATATAATAATTCCAATCCCAAAGAAAGCAGCTATTGACAGATGTGAAAATTACCGAAATAGAGAGGATATAAAATGTAGACTGGCAATGGCAAGGAAAGCGTTTCTCAAGAAGAGAAATTTGTTAACATCGGGTATAGATTTAAGTGTCAGGAAGTCATTTTTGAAAGTATTTGTATGGAGTGTAGCCATGTATGGAAGTGAAACATGGACAATAAATAGTTTGGACAAGAAGAGAATAGAAGCTTTCGAAATGTGGTGCTCCAGAAGAATGTTGAAGATTAGGTGGGTATATCACATAACTAATGAGGAGGTACTGAATAGGATTGGGGAGATGAGAAGTTTGTGGCACAACTCGACTAGAAGAAGGGATCGGTTGGTAGGACAAGTCCTGAGGCATCAATGGATCACCAATTTAGTATTGAAGGGCAGCGTGGAGGGTAAAAATCGTAGAGGGAGACCAAGAGATGAATACACTAAGCAGATTCAGAAGGATGTAGGTTGCAGTAGGTACTGGGAGATGAAGAAGCTTGCACAGGATAGATTAGCATGGAGAGCTGCATCAAACCAGTCTCAGGACTGAAGACCACAACAGTCCGGAACCGCGGGACTGCTGCGGTCGCAGGTTCGAATCCTGCCTCGGGCATGGATGTGTGTGATCTCCTTAGGTTAGTTAGGTTTAAGTAGTTCTAAGTTCTAGGGGACTGATGACCACAGATGTTAAGTCCTATAGTGCTCAGAGCCATTTTAACCATTTGAAGACTACAACAACAACAAAAACTCATCTTGGACAGAAATCAGTCGGTTTATGTTACTCTTTGTACAAGTATAATAATGTAGTCACATCAGCATTACTCTGAGAAAAGTGCGATACCAAAGCGTATCGATATCTACAGCTGAGTACAACTAAATTCGTATAAACACATATTCATAAAAATTTAGTTGTATCATATTTATATGTTCATATTATACATATTTGAATTAATGTTGAAGCATTGTATTGAAATTTTTGTAATATCAATTGTATTAAATGTTTCATATATGTCATTGTTGTTATGGTCTTTAGTGCAGAGACTGGTTTGATGCAGCTCTCCTTGCTACTCTATCCTGTGCAAGCCTCTTCACGCCCGAATAACTACTGCAACCTTCATCGTTCTCAGTGTGTTCATCTCTTGGTTTTCCTCTACGATTTTTACCCTCCATGCTGCCCTCCAATACTAAATTGGTGAGCCCTAGATGCCTCAGAACATGTCCTACCAACCAATCCCTTCTTCTAGTCAAGTTTTCCCACAAACTTCTCTTCTCCCCTATCCTATCCAGTATCTTCTCATTAGTTGTGAGATCTACCCTTCTACTCTTTAGCATTATTCTGTAGCACCACATTTCGAACTATTCTCTTCATGTCTACGCTAGTTAGGGCTACTTCCATACAGGGCTACACTACATACAAATACTATCTGACACTTAAAGCTATACTCGATGTTAAAAATGTTTTCTTATTCAGAAACGTTTTCCTTGCTATACCCAGTCTACATTTCATATTCTTCATATTTCAGCCATCATCAGTTATTTTGCTCCCCAAATAGCAAAACTCGTGTGCTACTTTAAGTGTCTCATTTCCTAATCTGATTCCCTCAGCATCACCCGACTTAATTCGACTTTAGTCTATTATCCTCGTTTTGCTTTTGTTTATTTTCGTCTTATATCCTCCTTTCAAGACACTGTCCATTCCGCTGAACTGCTGTTCCAGTTCCTTTGCTTTCTCTGACAGAATTACAATGTCGTCGGTGAACTTCAAAGTTTTTATTTCGTCCCCATTGATTTTACTTCCTATTGCAAATGTTTCTTTTGTGTCCTTTACTGCTTGCTCCATATACCGATTGAATAACATCGGAGACAGACTACATCCCTTCTAAACAACTGCTTCCCTTTAGTTCCCCTCGACTCTTATCACTGCCATCTGCTTTCGGAACAAATTGTAAATGGCCTTTCGATCCCTGTATTTTACCCCTACCACCTGCAGTACCTGAAGGATCGTATTCAACATTGTCAAAAGCTCTCTACAAATGCTAAAACCGTAGGTTTTCCTTTCCTTAACCTATCTTCTAAGATAAATCGTTGGGTCAGTATTGCCTCGCGTGTTCCAACATTTCTACGGAATCCAAACTGATCTTCTCCGAGGTGGGATTCTAAAAGTTTTTCCATTTTTCTGTAAAAAATTCGTGTAATTCGTGTTAGTATTTTGCAAGAGTGACTTATTAAACCGATAGTACGTAATTTTCACTCCTGTCAGCACCTTCTTTCTTTGGGATTGGAGTTATGATATTCTTCATGAAGTCTCATACGTCTTGCTCACCAGAAGGAAGTGTTTTGTCATGGTTGGCTCGCCCAAGGCAATCAATAGATCTAATGAAATGTTGTCCACTCTCGGGTCGTTGTTTCAGCTTAGGTCTTTCAGTCCTCTGTCAAATTCTTCACACAGTATCATATCTCCCATTTCATTCATCTACGTCCTCTTCTGTTTCCATTATATTGCCCTGAAGTACATAGCCCTTGTATAGATGCTCTGTATACTCCTTCCACGTTCCCCGCTTTCCCTTCTTTGCTTAGGAATGGTTATCCATCTGAGCTCTTGATATTCATGCAGGTGGTGCTCTTTCTTCCAAATGTCTCTTTAATTTTCCTTCTCGCGTCCGTCGGCCGTCGTAATTTGATATATTATTATTATTTTTTTGATTGTTGCCGACTTACGTGGTGGGCCTTAATAAAAATGATATTTCATTCAATTTTGATTTACGGTTAAATTCTTTTGTGAATGTCTCCTTTTTAACAATATTAATCTTAAATTATTTGTTACGTTAATGATTGTTAGACTCGCTGAATCTTAAGACATGAGCATACAAGTTGAACGTTGGAATAAACTTTTCATATTAATTTCCTCGGCTAGTCAGTTCACTTTAAAGCAAAAGATCTTTAGTTATTAATTACAATAGCGGCCCACACACGCGCGAGAGTATTTTTTCTTACCTCCGTTAACCATTGTATTATAGTCGTAGTCTTGGCTCTGGCTCTCGGCTATGGTACTGAAAATAAGAATCTTAAAGCTACGCATTTTCTGCGAGGTCGGGCGGCTGTGGAGAAAAATTAATATTATGTTAATAGCGGGCGAGTTTTTCGCTTCTGCTAACTTTTCATAAGTTAATATCGCCACGTAATGCCGTCGTTGGCTGCATCGGCCGCTGCGATTGTTGAACTGTAAATTACTTGAATGCAGGTTAACTCAAGGAAGGTGGACATGAAATCGGGATCACCTCTTACAAATTAAAAGTGCACAATAATATTAAATCAATATATTATCTGCTTAACTCATACAAATATGCTTACATTTGCCAGCACTCGCAAGATGTCCGTCTACACACAACCAAGACAAGAGAAGAAGTGAAGACGACTAAAAAATTAACAAAGGAGCGTATCTTGTCATCTCTTTAGATCATTTTGTTATATTTCTTTGCACTCGAAACCGACACGGGGAAATTATTATTTTACGGCTACATGATAAAAATACATTATTCAATTTTTAAATGTATCATCTTTATAAATACTGTTTTTTAAGTCTTTTCGTAATATAGCACTGGTGACGCTATATTGCCCACGGAAATGATTATGTCATAAAAAATGTTCGTGTTTTTTGACATAAATATTGCCTACTTAATGTCCATAGCGTCCACACGCAGATTTTTCTTTCACAGTTTACATCTGTCACATCGTATGTTTTAGTCGTTGTACTTAATGTTTGTTGCACACAAAGTGTAGTACAGATGAAGTTATTTACATAACAATGAAATATACAATTGGTTACGAATATAGTCATGTACAAATGAAAAGGACGTAGAATACAATTAGTTTCATTTTGGCTGCTTCTTTTTAGGGTTGCAACTTTCGCAGTGTTCAAAGGTACACAATCACGAGCTAGTCCGCAATACTTGAAGTCCCAGGGGTGTCAACTGTTGGCTCCCCATTTGGCGCGGCCGTAGGGAAACCCTGGGAAAACCTCGGCGGAGCGACAGACTAACTGCTTTGGTTACTTTCACTTAATTGTTTCTGGGATATCATTGGAGTACAGGATGTGCATACATTACAAATAATTTTTTGTTGCACTATGCAAAAAATGAGGTCGTTATAACAATATATCGCCGTTATTGAATACGGTGTCGTTGATGGCCTACGCCGCGACGTTTAGCTAGCGACGGCGCCGGGTGGTGTGTTCGTTGCTCGGCGTTCGCGGCGGCTGCGGAGAGGTCAACGCCCGCTCGACGCCAGCGTGTCTCTCGCCGTCGCGGAACGTCAGAATCAGCTGATCGGCTGCACGGTTGGCGATGCGCTTCTGTCTCGCCCGGGCGTGGCGGAGTGGGATGATATTCGCCCCCGCGCTTGTTGGCAGGAGTCAGCTCTGCTACGCATCTCCGACGTAGTACATGAAACATACACACAACCAACGTAATATTTGTTTCCCGCTGCAGATGGTTACGCTAGTGGGAAAGAAGCATTTATTAGTGCGGCAGTTGTCGTTAAGTTGTCGCCAGTTTCCGTGTCAAGCTAGCACTGTCTTGCAGAATACATGACATGGATCTTCTCCCGTGAATGAAGTTTTGATGCGCCACTATTTCCATTACACGTCAGTTTTTGTCTTGATAAAATTATTTATGTTTTCGCCGCACTCGCAGGCACTGGTGAGTGTCCCAGTAGGAGCTTAGCACAAACATTCGCCGTTTCTGCGGTCGCTGTTTTGCAACAGTCCACGCATCGCATTCCAATCTCGCATTATTGTACTCACTGAAATTACAGTCTGTCCCAAAAATATTGACTGTGGGTTCACTTCACGTTAACAGTTCATATTTATAAGCAAATTCACAGTTTTTCGTGCGTAATATTGGCGTTTGGCGTCCTTACCGCTGTTGAATGTTCAATACTAGCACTTCACTGTCCGTATCACAGTTTCACCTTCACAGTTTTTCACACTGCTTAAAGTAACTGTTTCGATTAGTTCACAAACACTAATGTATTTCATTCAGTCTGAACTGGATTTTGGCTCGTGCTGGATTTCACCAGTCTCTCGCACTAATTATCTCTTTTCATTTTCCACTTTGAGTCGTACTTACCTTCAGATTTTTTGACTATACAATTGTATTTCCGTCTCATCTGAGGTAAGACCCCATGTCATGTCTGCTCACTCATTGCGTACTTGCCCTCCAGAGCCAGGCTCGACTTTACAAAACTTTGCCTCTCGCATTATTGTACACATTTTATAATCTAAGCCTAGCGTGGAAGTTCCTAGGTTAGTGTTAGATTTGTGACGTTTGTTTACACGATAAATTCGTGCAAATCTCTGCCTTAGCAGATGGCTATATATTTTAACAGTGCTTAGCGGTAGTTGCATTTACTGATTTGCTTTGTACCTTGTCCACAACACATGAGGTACCTCGGGTGATGTACACCCTGCACTCATGTTGTTTAGTAAATTATGATTGAGCATATTTCAAGATCGGTATAGAAATAAATACATGGAACAACATATACACTATAATATTGAATTTCATAAGTTTCATTACTACCACAGGTCAAAAATATTCATGACACACTAATGAAAAATTCCTTCATCATTACATGCTGTTGAACTTTTTTTTAATTATTTTTAAAGTATTTTTAAAAATGAAATTATTCTTAAACCTACGTTCATTTTTTCTTTCAAAATGCAATTTCTTAAAAGTACTGTTATTCCTTAACATCTACAAAATTGAATCACACTAATTTTATGTGCCTCACTGTCTTTAAATGTTACACTAAAATCTGAACATTTACTCACAGAAAAAAATACACTATAAACTTAACGTACTACTCATATATGTAAACGTTGCTCTTCTGAGCGAACTTCTTTAAGTCTTTGTATGGATAGAGTCCTTTGATCTCTTCCGATTCTACGTCACCCAACAAATAGCTACATCCATGTGGTATGTCTATGATTTTGTAGGGCCCGGCATACATTGGTTGCCATTTCTTATTCTTTTTCGCTAACAGATGACTTGGGATGAGTCCTTATTAGCACCAAGTCACCTGGTTGATACACTGTTGCCTTCTTTATTTTCTTGTCATGCTTCTCATTTCGGCGCTCCGCGCACCTCGTTAAGTTATTTAAAGTCTCAGCTATAATTTGTTCGTGTAGTACAACTTGTCGTGGTACAGTTGGTAATGGTGACAGCCAGCTGTCGGTTTCATTCTTTCCAAACATGACTTCTAGTGGAGTATAACCGGTGGCTGAATGTGGCAATCTATTGCAGAGTTCCTCAAAAGTCGAAACGTATTCTGCCCACTTGGTGTGGCGATTCGGAATGTAAGTTCTCATGAACCTGTTCAACTCTTAAAAGGTACGCTCTACAAGACTGCACTCCGGGTGAAATCGAGCTACAAAAATGTGTTTAATTCCTTGCTCTTGTAGAAACGTTTTCCATTTGAGACCAGTAAAATACACTCCTGGAAATGGAAAAAAGAACACATTGACACCGGTGTGTCAGACCAACCATACTTGCTCCGGACACTGCGAGAGGGCTGTACAAGCAATGATCACACGCACGGCACAGCGGACACACCAGGAACCGCGGTGTTGGCCGTCGAATGGCGCTAGCTGCGCAGCATTTGTGCACCGCCGCCGTCAGTGTCAGCCAGTTTGCCGTGGCATACGGAGCTCCATCGCAGTCTTTAACACTGGTAGCATGCCGCGACAGCGTGGACGTGAACCGTATGTGCAGTTGACGGACTTTGAGCGAGGACGTATAGTGGGCATGCGGGAGGCCGGGTGGACGTACCGCCGAATTGCTCAACACGTGGGGCGTGAGGTCTCCACAGTACATCGATGTTGTCGCCAGTGGTCGGCGGAAGGTGCACGTGCCCGTCGACTTGGGACCGGACCGCAGCGACGCACGGATGCACGCCAAGACCGTAGGATCCTACGCAGTGCCGTAGGGGACCGCACCGCCACTTCCCAGCAAATTAGGGACACTGTTGCTCCTGGGGTATCGGCGAGGACCATTCGCAACCGTCTCCATGAAGCTGGGCTACGGTCCCGCACACCGTTAGGCCGTCTTCCGCTCACGCCCCAACATCGTGCAGCCCGCCTCCAGTGGTGTCGCGACAGGCGTGAATGGAGGGACGAATGGAGACGTGTCGTCTTCAGCGATGAGAGTCGCTTCTGCCTTGGTGCCAATAATGGTCGTATGCGTGTTTGGCGCCGTGCAGGTGAGCGCCACAATCAGGACTGCATACGACCGAGGCACACAGGGCCAACACCTGGCATCATGGTGTGGGGAGCGATCTCCTACACTGGCCATACACCACTGGTGATCGTCGAGGGGACACTGAATAGTGCACAGTACATCCAAACCGTCATCGAACCCATCGTTCTACCATTCCTAGACCGGCAAGGGAACTTGCTGTTCCAACAGGACAATGCACGTCCGCATGTATCCCGTGCCACCCAACGTGCTCTAGAAGGTGTACGTCAACTACCCTGGCCAGCAAGATCTCCGGATCTGTCCCCCATTGAGCATGGTTGGGACTGGATGAAGCGTCGTCTCACGCGGTCTGCACGTCCAGCACGAACGCTGGTCCAACTGAGGCGCCAGGTGGAAATGGCATGGCAAGCCATTCCACAGGACTACATCCAGCATCTCTACGATCGTCTCCATGGGAGAATAGCAGCCTGCATTGCTGCGAAAGGTAGATATACACTGTACTAGTGCCGACATTGTGCATGCTCTGTTGCCTGTGTCTATGTGCCTGTGGCTCTGTCAGTGTGATCATGTGATGTATCTGACCCCAGGAATGTGTCAATAAAGTTTCCCCTTCCTGGGACAATGAATTCACGGTGTTCTTATTTCAATTTCCAGGAGTGTAGGTGGCATTATCGGATAATATGATCTGTGGTTTGCAACATTAACAAAATAATCTGTTCGTAATTTCTGAATGAGGGGTGTGGCTCTTGAAGCTTTTACAGGATACAATTTTAGAAATTTGGAAAAGGCATCATATTCAGCAAATATATATTTCACACCACCTCTGCCAGTGGGTAGTGTCCCTAGAATGTCAACAGAAACCAGTCGTAATGGTTTGTTAGGAGCAAGCGGGTGCAATTCACTTACAGTGGGCACATTTGTAGGTTTCGTCCTTTGACATACTACACATGTCCGTACAACATTCTGAATTATTCTTTTCATATTCTTAAAATGACATTGTCTTGCGAGAAATGCTCTACATTTTTCAATGCCCACGTGTCCCCACGAAAGGTGCACGTGCCAGATTAAATCACTGATACATACTTCCGGTACACAGATACACCACAAGTCCTTGTTAACATCCTTTCGGTAATATAATACCCTATTTCGCACAGAATAACGGCTACCTATCTGATTTCCACCCGAAGCTAGGAGTTCTTGTTTGAGTTTTCCCAAGACGGGATCTTCGTCCTGTAAAGTAGGCAGTTGCCTGCACGCCTGCAGGAACTGTTTTCGACAAGTAGGGTCTTTCATAACTAAAATTTTGTACTCTGTTGCCTGTTCTAGTATTGTTGTTAGCTCAGGCAGACCTTGCGGCAACCGTGACAAAGGATCAGGTGCTACGTTGTCACAGCCTTTTATATACACTATTTGAAATTGATATTCCTGCAGAGGAAGCAGCCACCTAGTCAACCTGTCGTGCATTAACTTGCATGTCAGCAAAAAACTTAAGGCCTGATGATCACAGAAAATTTTTACATTTTTTCCGTACACATAGTATCTGAACTTCTTCATGACCCATACTACTGCTAGTGTTTTAGAGTTCGGTGACTGTATATGATCGTTCACAACTTGACAACACTCGGCATGCGAAACCGGTTATTCTTACGTTCTTGTTTCCGCCTTCCTCGTCGATTTGGAGTAAACAAGCGCCTAGTCCGACAGCGGAAGCGTCTGTAGCAAGGCAAAGTTCCTTTGACATATCAGGATGTGACAGTAGATTAGTATTTAGACGGGCTTGTCGTATTTGCTCAAATGACTGCTGGCGCAGTTCATTCCATATCCAGGGTGTATTCTTTCTCAACAAGTTTAACAGGGTATTATCATTTAAAAGCTGGTCAGGTATGAATCGTCTGAAAAATGACACTAGACCCAGAAATGCCTTTAACTGTTTCTTGGTTCTAGGAGGAGGGAAGTTCTCAATTGCTGCCATTTTCTTCGGATCGGGAACAATACCTGTAGGTGATATTACATGAGCAAGAAATTTTATTCTCTGCCTGCCAAATTTGGATTTTGCGAGGTTTGCTGTTACGCGTACCTCAGAAAATCTTTTTAGTACGCATCTCAGCGTGTCCATGTGGCTCTCCCAATCGGGAGTAGCTATTAATAAGTCATCGACATACAACGTCACTCGGTCCAACAAATCAGGCCCTAGTACTGTATCGAGCGCTGCAATGAAGACACCTGCACTAACATTTAATCCAAATGGTAAAACTTTAAATTGGTAACTTCTGCCAGCAAACACAAAGGCTGTGTACTTTCGCATTGATTCAGTTAATGCGATTTGCCAATACGACGAACTCATATCGACAGAGGTCAGATATTTAACTCCATAAAACTTCTGTATCTGTTCATCCAGGTTTTCTGATCGCGTTCTGACAGGTACAATTGTTTTGTTAATATCGCGCGCATCAAGCACGAGACGTATACTGCCGTCCGCTTTCGCTACGGCCATGAGCGGACTGCTGTACGGGGATAGAGATGGTTCAATTATCCCCCAATCAAGCATTTTTTTTATTTCCTTCGTAACTGCCTCCTTCTTTGACCACGGGATGGTGTAGTTTGCGTGACAGAAAGTATCGTGAGGTACCACTTCGATGTTATAGGTGTAGCCCTCGATAACACCGGGTTTTTCCGAAAACACATTATCATAATCTGTAAGTAGCTGAGTCAATTCGTTTTGTTGTGCTTCAGTCAAATGTTCTGACTCCCTGACTTTCATATCTATCAGTTTCCCTTTTTCCTCTTTGTCTTCAGTAATAAATTCTTTATAATATGCTTGTCTTGTACTTAAGTCAGAATATAAATTCATTACCTGTATTCCTTCGAATCTAGACTGAACGTTCCGGAAATATTTACCGTGCACTTCCCGTGTCCTCAACAATGGCAAAACTACACGTCCACCCTCATTCATAAGGCATTCTTCCCCGCACAAGAGGTCGATTTTTGCGTCCCTCTGGCGTAAAAATTCCATCCCCAGGATTCAAGCAACACCTAATCCCTTAACTACTAGGAACGAGCTTTTCATTGCTTCATTTCCTACCGTAAACTCGACTTGCACCTGGTGCTTTATGATATGAGATTGTGCACCTATTGTAACTGTTACACGACAATTCTTCACTGGCAATACTGGTATTCTATTATTTTGACTCAGTACGTGTAAAAATTTGCACTCATGATATTGGTTGACGCACCGGTATCGACTATTATCTGTATTGGTGCTCCGTACATATCTGCTTGCAATATAGCCTGCACAACACTTTTGTCGGTTCGGTTACATTTCTGCGGTTTGTCTACAAGTTACTTTTCTATTTTTATTCCCTCCTTGTGTCTCAGCATACAAAGTTTATGGTTGTCATCCGTGAATGTACCCTCACTACATCATCCTGCAGCCAACAACGGAGAGCATATTGTGGCTGTCGTTAGTTTAACGGATGAGCATTAGTGGGGTGACAGTTGTCTGTCACTTCCACTAACCTCACATTGTGGTTCTGGTTGTTGTTGTTGCTACTGATGGGTTGGCCCTGGTTTTGCGGTGGTCGGTTGTAACTCCCTGCCATGTTCTGTGATGGACCTGGGTTGGCGTTCCATTGTGGCGCTGTGTTTTGTTGCCACTGTGGTGTCGGTTCATTACTACCACGCCACTGGTTTCGGTTGTTCCGCCATTGCGGATTGCCGTTACCATTACATCCATTAGTCATACGACCATCATGATGTCTCTTTCGATTTTGACGATTATAACCGTTGCCGTTATAACCATTGCCATTGTTTGTGCCCGATTCTGATGCCGGTGCTCTTGCCTATTCCCGTGACTATTTGGTACTAAGTTAGTACCGTTACTGTGGCTGCCATTGTAATCGGCTTTTTGTTGAATACACCCTGCATGGTTGGTTGTTTTGGGGAAGGAGACCAGACAGCGTGGTCATCGGTCTCATCGGATTAGGGAAGGATGGGGAAGGAAGTCGGCCGTGCCCTTTCAGAGGAACCATCCCGGCATTTGCCTGGAGTGATTTAGGGAAATCACACACCCTGCATGGTTCCACTTGTTTTCAGTTTTCATATCTTCGATCAATAAGTCAACAGAATCCACTATTTCCATGAATTGTTCTATGTCGTATTCCGGCACATTGATGAAATATCTTTTAATTTCACTGGGCAACTTCATTTTTATTAATCTGATTATGTCACGATCGGACATTGGCTCCTCCCAGTACCTGGTTTTGTTTATATACTTTTCAAAATATTTGTGTAACGTTCCCATCTTAGGATTGTACATTTCTGGACTGTACAACTCCTTGCGTAGTCTTTCTTGGACGCTATCGGACCAGAATTTTTGCAAGAATGCACCTTCAAACTGTTGCATCGTTAGACATTTTTAGGACACGTCGGTGGCTCACAGTGCCATGTCACCTTGAATAAAGGAGACCACGAACTGTATTCTTTGTCTTTCCGTCCATGTCCTGGGAAACCCATTCCTGAAGCTCTTAATAAATATCACAGGGTGGACATTTCGTTTTTCGCTATTGAAGGGTTGGAATGTCCTGTGTTTTATTACATTGTCCTCTTTTTTGCACATCTGATTGCTACATTCTGTGACATAAATTACTTCGTGAGGTGCGCTGCACGGTATCGCATGTTGTTCGTGCCCGTAATTCACATTAGGTTGCGGTTGCGCACTCGCACCCTGCATACAGTCTGCGTTATTATAGTAGTCAGTACGCGGAGTCGGATTCATCTGTCCGCCACTGCTTATATTGCTTTCCAACGCAGACAGTCTCCGCGCGACCTCCTGATGCCAATTTGGCAACTCCCATGTCACACGGGATTTGATCTGAGTTAATTCGGCATGTAGTGCGGCAGCGCTAGCGTCAGTATTTCCACTCGCGGCCGCAGTCGCTTGTTCTACAACTGTTTTTACGTCGCTTTCAATCTTAGCAGATATCTCGCGATCCTTTACTTCTAGCCATTCATTAAATTCTTTTTCGACTTTTTGATCTTGCAATTCCAAATACATATCAATACTTTTCCGTGCATCTATCTCCACATTATCCACGCGGTTGGTTAAAGTTTGGACATTGTCTTCAAGCCTAGCCTGCGATATCTGTAGTTTTTGCATCTCGCCGGATAAGCTTTGCACAAGATCGGGTATTTCTTTGCACGCGTCCCGCATCTCGGCAAGTTCGCTTTGGATACGATCTAGTTTCGCTTCACTGCGCTGCCCTTGCTCACTGAGCTTTTGCGTAAATTCATTCCCTTGGTCATGTAGCATTTGCGTTAATTTTTTCTCCTGCTCATGTAGCATCTGAGCCTGTTTTTCGTCTCTTTCCCTATCTCTTTCTTCGAGCCTACGCAGAAATTCAGCAAAAGGGTCTGCAATCGGTGAGCATACTGGTGCCCCGCTTAATCTAGCACTCGATTGGCCCCCCTGCCCAGGCAGTGGAGTTGTTACTTTATTCCCATTCTGCTGTGGAGCGTTATTCACTATTCACAGATCCTCGCCCCCCGCTCCGGAAATTATGTTACCTGAGGCGATGGCTTGGGATTCGTTTACTTTTTGCAAATGATCCTCACTTTCCACATTAACAGAATTTTGTTCTTCTGGTACGGATGCTTTAGGTTGTCCTATCTTACCCATACTAAATTAACTTTAAGCCACTGACAAATCTTTAACACTGATACACACACGAGTAATTATCCCCTCCAAAAATAAACATATAAATACATAAAGATTAATTTGCACTTTACTTACTGTTTTTTCACCAAAGGTATCTCATGTGCATATGGGTTCGATATTCCGCACAGAGCTACACAGGATGCTTGCACAATAGGCCTTACCTTTATTTTTCTTTCTCGTAATCCTTTTTCTTTTCTACACTTTTTCTTCTCCAGCTCTCCTCAGGGTGTGGTTTCGTTGTTGTACATGTAAAAGAATTCATATAGGCATTAATATTTTACAACAATTAGACACATACATAATTGCACTCATTACAATAGAGTCAGATTTAGTAAATTTCGTATTTTCTTTGATCGGGCCCCAAAGTTGCGGCGCCAATTATTATTATTATTTTGATTGTTGCTGATATTCATGCAGGTGGTGCTCTTTCTTCCAAAGGTCTCTTTAATTTTCCTGTAGGCAGTATCTGTCTTGCCCTAGTGATACATGCTTCTACTTTCTCACATTTGTTCTCTAGCCATCCCTGCTTAGGCATTTTGCATTTGCTGTCGATCTCATTTTCGAGATTTTTGTATTCCTATTCGCCTCCTTCGATTACTGCATTTTTATATTTTCTCCTTTCATCAATTAAATTCAATATCACTTCTGTTACCCATGATTTCTACTATCCCTCGTTTTTTACCTACTTCATCCTCTGCTGCCTTCACTATTTCATCTCTCAAAGCTACCGACTCTGCTTCTACTGTACCTCTTTCCCCTGTTCTTGTAAATCGTTCCCTGATGCTCTCTCTCAAGCGCTCTACATCCTCTGGTTCTTTCAGTTTATCCAGTTCCCATCTCCTTAAATTCCTACTTTTTTGTAGTTTCTTCAGTTTTAGTCTACAGTTCATAACCAGTATATTGTGGTCAGAGTCCACATCTGCCCCGGGAAATGTCTTACAATTTAAATCCTGCCCGCATCTCGTGGTCGTGCGGTAGCGTTCTCGCTTCCCACGCCCGGGTTCCCGGGCTCGATTCCCGGCGGGGTCAGGGATTTTCTCTGCCTCGTGATGGCTGGGTGTTGTGTGATGTCCTTAGGTTAGTTAGGTTTAAGTAGTTCTAAGTTCTAGGGGACTGATGACCATAGATGTTAAGTCCCATAGTGCCCAGAGCCATTTGAACCATTTACATCCTGGTTCCTAAATCTCTGTCTTACCATTATATAATCTATCTGAAACCTTCCTGTGTCTCCAGGTCTCTTCCATGTATACAACTTTCTTTCATGATTCTTAAACTGTTAGCTATGATTAAATTATTCTCTGTGCAAAATTCTACCACGCGGCTTCCTCTTTAATTTCTTACCCCCAGTCTATATTCACCTACCACTTTTCCTCCACTTTCTTTTACTATCACTGAATTCCAGTCCTCCACGACTTTTAGATTTTCGTCTACCTTAACCATCTGAATAATCTCTTTTATCAAATCATACATTTCTTCAATCTCTTCATCATCTATGGAGCTAGTTGGCATATAAACACGTACTGCTGTGGTAGGCGTAAGCTTCGTGTCTATCTTGGCTGCAATAATACGTTCACCTTGCTGTTCGAAGTAGCTTATCCAAGTTCCTGTTCTTTTATTCGTTATTAAACCTACTCCTGCATTACCCTTATTTAATTTTGTATTTACAACCCTGTATTAATCTGACCAGAAGTCTTGTTCCTCCTGCCACCCGACTTCCGTAACTCACACTGTATCTAACTTTAGCCAATCCATTTTTTTAATTTTCTAACCTACCTGCCCATTTACGGGACCTCGTATTACACCCTCCAATCCGTAGAACGCCAGTTTTATTTCTGCTGCTAACGACGTCTTCCAAGAAGACCCCGTATACCGCTACCGCCCCCGGTCCGGACAGTCTCAGGTATACTTCCGATGTACTAAACGAATATGACGGAAAGAGTGTAAGAAGATCTTACCGCCTAACTTCACTGATATTTACACCCGGCAAGAGGGTGAATAGAGCACTTATTTGGCAGAACGGACACCAGAAAGAATCATGATAATATGAGGAACCGGAAACTACACTTTTGTAGAATATTTTCCGAGCTCTCATTATTAAAAAATGCGCGACTCAGCACCTTTTTAATACTGAATTGACTGATTTAGAATTTGTTAAATCTCATGTGTGCGTGGAGCGTTCACAGTGGCATAAAAAACCTTAACGTAATCTCATGGATTATATTCGTGTTATCAGATTAAAATATTGCTGCAGGATATCTTTACTGTAGTGAAATTTGATTAAAAGGAATCTTTTAATGAAAGAACATTCCCTTTTTTTAACGTAATAATCTTCGTCTTGCCGAGAAGCGGCCAATATCTGAACTTAACTGATTGTTCTTAGTTTTTACCTTAATACAACATAAATTAGTATATTTACTTTCTTTTCCATAATAATTAGGTGCGAGTCTTTTAAAGCGTCCGTTGACGACGGAAGGCAATGAAATTATAATGTAATTTTTCCTATGCAAAATGTCTGCCAAGAATGGTCGATTGTTCAACCGTTCTTGTCGTTTATCCAGCGTGCTGAAAACCTACAAATAATATTTTTCTTCTGCATGACGGTCACAAGGCATATGAAAGAAAAAACGCACACTCAGCATAAATTACCATGTATGACTTAAAAATTACAACTTGCAATGCGAAATAGCCGGCATAGCGTGCGTTAGCTTCGAGACTAGATCAGAGAGTGACTAATAACGCTGGTCTTTTTCGTTTCTTACACCACAAAGATCCTACACAGTTATCTTATAGAGTCTTTTTGAACCATTATTATTTCATTTCATTATAAATTACCGTTATGACAGCTAATTGCACACACATTTTCAGAATTTCTTTTTACGATTTTCATTTTACTTCATTCTGTGTATGACTTGTCGTCGCACGATTTAATATTTTGTGCCGTGTATCGAAACACCCGCCCTGAGATCAGAATGGAGGACTATTTCAACTCAGGAATGTTTTACCCAAAAGGACGCCATGCATGTTGTGGCGGAACCGGTTCATTGTATTTCGTGACTTTAATTACTTATAAATGATATTTCAGGTAGATCAAGAAAATATAAAACCAGTTACCTATTGTCAGCGTGACAATTCGTTTGATCTCAAATATGAATATACCGGCTAATATTTGTCACTCTGCTAAAGAAATCTCCACTTCAGGTTGTGTAGAAATGTTGTGTGTAAAGTCGTGTGAGTGGCACTAAAATGCATATCATTTATCAGATTTTACACAACTGTTACGTAAGATGGAAGCATTTTTCTCTAGCAAAAGGAACATTTAGTTACAAAATACTACCCGCGCACAACACTGACGTATGCCTAGTATTAAAATATTTCATGTAGATCGTCAGAAATTATTAAGCTTTATAGATCAGCAAATAAGAAATTGATACTACGTAATGTGCTGTGAACACTATTTCTAAAGATTCAATCTAAGTTAAATTCTGTCAGTTAAAGCAGATTCGGGATCACCGGTGCACATTTATTTCCATTCATTTATTTCTAACAACATTTGTGTTTGTTAAAATTCACAATTCAAATCTGCCGCGGAGATATTTTTGCTAAGATAGCGGCAGACAGACGATAGTCAATTTGTCTATTGTTATTCTCGATTTATGTTATCAAGGTAAGAAATATAGATAAAAGTCTTTAAGCCCTTTATCTCTATTCTTTAGCATTTAAAATCATTTTCAATGATAAATACCGACGTATTTTTTATACCAGCTACTAGTAAACTCCGCTGCAAGTTACTAGCGCTAATAGCTGCGCTCCTAATTGCGGAGCTGAAAATTAACAGTTAAAAACATTAATTAGATTTGATTACAATTCCAATAAATACAAATCCACGTTTAGATAATAGCGACTCTATTTTTCAAATAATAATTAAGAATATATATATAGTTACAGGTTTTCTCTTTACAGACCTCCACACGTCTCACGTCCGAACAGTTCATCCATTACCACAGGAAGAACAACTGAACCACAATTATCACAGATAACAAAAAAAGATTATAATTGTTGTTGTCCATGAGTGTAGGTCTCTGACAATAATTTTGATTCACACAGAAATTAAATTATTACAGAAATAATAAAATAATTATCGTCATTTTTACACGATACAGTCCTTTTATAGGTAGTATCGATAATATTTGTTGAAGTTTGAACACTTAGTTCATTTTTACATCTTGTGGCTAGAACATAGTGTCGTGGATATTACAATGTCCTCGTGAAAAATGACGGCTGTAGTTTCCCCTTGCTCTCAGTCGTTCGCAGTACTAGCATATATGTAGCAGCGGTTATTATCGACAAAGTCGTAAACTCTTCCTTTTTATATTACATATCTGTTATTCTCCCTTGTGCATAGTCTTTGCTCGGGACCAGTTTTGACTGACAGTCTGGGCAGGAATGTTTGTGACGAGAACCGCCTTGGCTGAAAGGTTATTTTAAATACAGTTAATGTGTTTCTGCCATTCAGGTTAGTTCGTTGGTTGATTTCGGGGGGGGGGGGGGGGGGGGGAGTGGGGAGTAGGATTAGGAGACAGAGCAGCGAGGTCATCGGTCCCGTCGGATTAGTGAAGGATGAGGAGGAAGTCGGCCGTGCACTTGCAAAACAAACATCCCGGCATTTTACTGAAGCGATTGAGAGGAAGCACCGAAAACCTAAATCAGGATGGCCGGACGCGGATTTGAACTGTCGTCCTCGCAAAAGCAAGTGGAGTGTGCTAGCCACTGCACCACCTCGCTCGGTTTTGCGATACTGCTGATCGCAGAAGTATCTTAACAATTCAGTGTGTGCAAATATTAGTGAATATAGTTGTTTCAAAGTTTGAAAACGATGACTAAACACAAGGCTTTCACTAGTGGAAGTTCCTCTACCAGAAACAGGATCCGCGACCAGAATTCTATCCCACAAAAGACAACGAGCCTACCCCACGAAATAAAACGATAGACAGATAATTGAAAATGAAGCACTGAAGATCCCATTACACTGTTATAGCTTCTCATCGAACTGGGAGAACTTAGCCGGGTTAATTAATTGCTATGCAAGGTAAGCAGGAGTTCGGGAGGGGTAAGGTCTGGTGGGCGGAAAACAAACTTAAAATTCGCATAAGACATTTATTATAATCCAGTGACGTGTTAGAGCTGTATTTGACATGTTACAACATCCAAATAGTGCAACAAATAATATTATATATCTTCTGCAAAATTTAAAAAAAGGATGATATGTTTACCTTTGTTTGCACCAAAGGTGGTAGCACAACAAACCTTAAAAGAAACAATGGCTAATCTTCTTGTAACTTCACTTGAATCTTCGTTGAATCAAGATTTATACTGATGGTATTAATGAAAAAAAGAGTTTTATTAAGTCGGAAGAGTTACGTAATAGAGTGGGTACAAATCCACCACCACACAAACCAGAGGAACACCGCACAGAAACCAGCTGAGTGACGCTTATAAACAATAGTGAGAACTGTTCTTCACACAAGAACACACCAATTACGAGAATAAATACTCAAAAATGGTACAAATGACTCTGAGCACTATGGGACTTAACTTCTCAGGTCATCAGTACCCTAGAACTTAGAACTACTGAAACCTAACTAACCTAAGGACATCACACACATCCATGCCCGAGGCAGGATTCGAATCTGCGACCATAGCCGTCGCGCGGTTCCATACTGTAGCGCCAAGAACCGCTCGGCCACTCCGGACGGCAATAAATACTCGGTCAGGTTCTCTGTGACGTAGCATTTGAGAACAATTAGCAATATCGTTATCTGAATCAGTGCAATTAGTACAATTCCGTGAAGTTGAGAGGGGACAACTTACTCTCTCACACTGTCTCACCTATTTTTTGGCGCATGGAAAATTATTAATGATTTTGTTACAACCTGACAGACCTTGAGTGAGACTCTAGAAAGTCAATGGCCTGAGCAGAAGTTGATGCAGCCTGGTAGGGCACTAGAAGCATGAGGAATTTTTATGATTCTTAGCTCATAGAAACGGCATGTTGGGAGTTGAAAACAATTGTGGTCGAGCCCATCCCTCAGTAAATCCTGCCGGACAGTCCCACAGCCGTACGGTGCAGGCAGGGCTGCCCCTCGACAGGACAGAACAATGCCGCGCTTCCTGCTGCGGCGCCAGCTGAAACCTGAGCTGGGGCGATGGTTTGAAGGAACGCGTCTACACAATGTAGTCATAAACTGGGCATTGTGTGCAGAGCCACGCGTAGTACAAATTCACCTGTTTTCGTGTTCACTGATAGAGCAAATAGGCCAGTGAATCACTTCCCCGGCCGCCTCGATTGTATAAGAAAGATCCGGAGTCTGAGAAACATTTGGAGATAGATCTTTACTACATCTCATACCTAGGACTAACAAGCTCTAAGGCAGAGGCGATTTAGATAAAGATCTATCAGACGGTATCTGTTTGCGTTATTCCGTGCGAAGAGACAAGACTTCAAAAAAAAAAAAAAAAAAAAGTCATCCCTTCCCCCTCTGCACAAACTTAAATCGGCCAGCAATTGGCCGTTTCTTTATTTTCAGCGCCGCATGTTTCTCAGCTCTTGCCCTGGTATGACAAGACTTTGTGCTGTCACTTGGGAGGGTAGATTTAATACGTCTAGAGCCCTGTAATTGGCTCAAGACGGCATGAAGGCAGTGTCGTTGGTACACTTTGCGGGAAAGCGGAATTTTTTTCTGGAGAGGTGCGAAGCTCTCGGGTTGTGGACTTTGGTCTGGTAAGCTCTTCTGGTCGATGCTCGGGCATATGTGATTGGTATTTGGACCTGTCCTGAGGCTGACCTCACTTGCGAGTAGTTTACATCTACATCTACATATATACTCCGCTAGACACCAAGCGGTGTGTGGCGGAGAGCACATTTCGCGCCAAAGTCTTATTTCTCCTCCTCTGTTTCACTCGCGGATCGCGTGGGGCGGGGGGAGGGGGGGGGGGAGAGGGGGGCAAACAACATCCTCGGTGAAGATCGGATTTCGGAATTTAGTGAGCAGCCCGTTCTGTTTAGCGCACCGTCTATCTGCAAGTGTGTCTCACTTCAAACTTTCTATGAGATTTGTAACGCTCTCACGATGACTAAATGTACCAGTAACGAATCTTGCCGCTCTTCTTTGGACCTTCTCAATCTCTTGAATCAGACCCAACTGGTAAGGGTCCCATACAGACTAACAATACTCTAACACTGGACAAACTAACGTATTGTAAGCAATTTCCTTTGTTGACGGACTGCATCGCTTCAAGATTCTATCATTAAATCGCAATCTAGAGTCCGCCTTACCCGTTACTTGTGTAATCCGATCATTACATTTGAGATCATTTCGAATAGTCACACCCAGATACTTGACGGACGTTACCGCTTCCAGAGACTGGGCATTTATTTTGTACTCGTACATTAATGGGGATTTTCGTCTTGTTATACGCAGTAGGTTACACTTATTAATATTGAAAGATAACTGCCAGTCATTGCACCACGTTTCTCTGCCTCGTGATGACTGGGTGTTGTGTGATGTCCTTAGGTTAGTTAGGTTTAAGTAGTTCTAAGTTCTAGGGGACTGATGACCATAGATTTTAAGTCCCGTAGTGCTCAGAGCCATTACACCACGCATTTATTTTATGCATATCCTCATTGATTTGTTCACACCTTTCGTGTGATACTACTTTCCTCGGCCATCCTGATTTCCCTAAATCGCTCCAGGCAAATGCTGGGGTGGTTCCTTTGAAAGGGCACGGCCGATTTCTATCCCCATCGTTCCCTAATCCGATGAGACCGATGACCTCGCTGTTTGGTCTCTTCCCCCAAAACCACCCACCCCACTACTTTCCTGTAGGCTACAGCATCATCGGCAGACAGTCTAAGGCCGCTGTCAACACCATCAACCAGATCGCTTATGTAAATCGTAAAAAGGAGAGGACTTATTACGCTGCCGCTAGTTTAGACTGGGCGCCTGTGGCGAAGTTCTTGCTGTACCGACAATGTGACTTCATACGACTCGGACTCCTTGTTTGCCGAGGGCACACTTATTCGTTTTTGGCTTACCAGTCTTGGTGTTTGGTATGCTTGTACACTGTGTCATATAAGTGAGCCACATTGATCCTTGGTACGACCAGCAAACGGGAGTGTCACACACTAAAATCTACCGTGATTTCAGGTCTCTGGTAGAGAGTAAATTGCGATCTGTCTGCCTGATCGCTAGATCGTGAAATTTTTGCATTTCTTTGGTGGCTGCGTTCGATGCAGGTGCCGCCTCCTCGTCTCACCTCCGCCGGACACACTCGCCTGCTGCAAGTTACATCGCCGCACGAAGCACACAGGGTAATGTACCGCCGCTCTGGCATTGTCAGGGTGTGCCGATCTCAAACGCCACTTGCTCTCAGCTGAACCTAAGTAGAGAAACTTCACTAGATTTGATCAATCAAAGTCTTCTCACGGTCAGATCAATTTAGATTGCGTTATCCACATTTTTGGGGCCAGAGTACGTGACTCACTCTACAATTACTGTCTCTGCAACCCAGGATACTTGTCCAGTGTAAATCACCTGCTAGTTGTCTACGGTATTCAATCATACCTTGTTTGGCATAATTAATGTCTGTGTTGGGAAAATAAATCTTGTTAGTACACTAACATTTGCCTACATTCTCAATCATTTAAATAGTCTCAACATGGTTACCTTCCGAAGTCTAGAGTGAAATTTTAAAAAAGCCCTTCAGCGGACAACAGATCGTGGCCTGAAAATACACAAGCGTAGCTTGACCTTATTTCACATTTAACAATAACACCAACAGGTCACGGAGAAGGAGCAGATCAATTAACTATAACCGCAACCGGCGTGTGGCTATAATCGGAGCAGGTCAAGGAGCCAGCTAGATATCAGGGAACATAGCGTTCAATGTTTTCGAACGCAAATCTTAACCAGGAACAACGACCGGGGTGCAGTCGCTCTGTAGCAGTTATAGTCCTGACGTTTAACATGGTCGTTATGTAGGCAACGAATCAACTACAAAACGATCAGAGGCTTGTACAGCAGAAAATAATTCTTTTTCTCAAGACTGCACATCAATGTAGTACCCCACTACCAACGGTCACTGGTTGCGCATGCGTTGCTGTGTCTAGCCCTACTGGCGGAAGACTCATACATTTCTTCCGTGGACTTGGCCGCACTGCCCTCGTGTGGTCAGAGAGAAATCTCGCGAGGTACGCTATCCGGAAATCTTTCGTAAAACGAGATCGAGTACTCTGATACAGTAGATCGATTTGAGCCGACAACGGCTAAAGAACATAAGAGCAGAGTATGATTTCCTTGGAATACTTTATTTTTAGTTTCAAAACAAGTATCGCAGTGCTGTCCTTCAGTATCAGTAGTGTTGTTTTAATATTCTTTTTCAGAACGAAGCTCGCACTTTGATATAATTTCTGTAACAATACTTAGGTTTTTTTAATGTAGTACAGTTTAATTTTTCGCCCTTGTGAGGCAAATTCAGGAGCTACTTGCTTGTGAAGTAGCGGCTCCGGTCTCGTAAACTGACATACGGCTGGGAGAGTTGACCGCATGCCTCTCCATATCCGCATCCGGTGATGCCTGTGGGCTGAGAATGACACGGCGGCCGGTCGGTACCGTTGGCTCTTCCAAGGCCTGTTCGGACGGAGGAGAGTACGATGTTTTCTTCGCTTCTTGTGGCAATACTGTAAAGCATTTTTTCTTAATTACGTCCTTTTCCAACTCCACCGGTCTATGAGTCGATGGTAAAGCGCTGCTATTGTTTTCGTATAAATATTAGTGAAACCAAATGTATTTTATAATGACAGTATGACTGATCTTTGCGTAATAAGATTTGTGAGCAGGTGTCGCTGTTTGTTCTCCAAAAATTTTAATTCATTGTCTTTCCACTGTCAGCCGGTCATGAATAGGACCTTCCGGGAATTTTTAGGTGAAAATCTGATCTCTTGGAATCGTAACAGTGATACAACTATTAGGGTCGAAGAGTCTGGTGGAACAAACGTTTTCTCACAGTATTCTCATCCAAGGGTCATCAGCACTTTTAACTCCTTAGAGCTAGTGCTAAAAAAGAGTAATATGGGATCCGAACAAGTAGCAGAGGAAACCTTGTAAGAGGTCAGGTACTTAGGAGAGTCTCTGACCAGAGAGCAGTATGTCGTTAGTTGTTGTTTGTCGCGAGTCTGCGCTAGTATGCGCGTGTCGACAGTAGTCTTGAGTAGTCTGCGTGAGTCGGCGGTAGTCGGCGCTTGTCGGCTGTCTGCTCTACTCGGGACTCTGGTCAGAACTCTGGAGGATGAGTATTGTTGTGGAAGGTAAAGAAGCAGCCTTGCGCATATCTAGTAATGTATATTAATTGTCATTTAATTTCTTCCAAAAAAATATGCCCTAATGATAAATTTTATAATATAAAGTAATTTTTTTTAAAAAAAAGCATTCATTTCAATTTAAAGATATTATCCAATGAATAATTAATTCCTTTCACGAATCACAAAGCATGGGCCAGCATTGCACGGAGCTGTGCCGAAAATTTATATGTAAGAGCAGATACATTTGCAGTTTTTATTGAGATAAGAATTTTTGCTTTTTTTTATTCAGAATACAGGGCCGAGGCGCAGCGTTGCTGTCGTCATAAAATTTACCAGGTTACTGAATTTTTTTTATTATTTTTGGTGTTTAAGAATTTTTCTGTTTCGAACTTAACATTAAATGAGAAAAGAATATTGTGGGAACATTAAATGTGAATGCATTTCTGCACACAGATTATAAATGGGAGCCAATTTTGTTCAGAGGTTACAATATTAAAAACTCATTTTAATTATTATTTTCTGGGGAGTTTACGCATGGTTCATTTTCATTTAATTATAATAATTTTGTTGGGAGGTTACACTTTTCATTTTTATATTTCTGTGGGGAGGTTACAACCTCCAGTCTCCGGTCGATATTGTCATTATTCTATTAACCAGTATTAGTGCCATTAATAATAAATACAGGACAGCTGGCACTGGAATTACACACTTAATGCTGTTTATATTGCAGGTTTGTGTACAGTCTATTATTAGGTACCAATAATGTGAAAATAGACGTGGTGAAATACAGAGAGCAAAAGGTTATGTATAAATCGTATATGTATGAGACATTAGTTCTAGGAGTCGAAAACCGTGAAAAGGAGGCAGTAATTGTGGTGGGAGACAGGCTTCTTGCCTAATACCCAGTCAGAATTCTGAGTAGCCTCTGCAGGAAATCAAGGAGAAATCTCAAAATCCAATTTAATATCGGGACTAAAAATAAAAGCTTACCGAAAGGCCAGTGAGACTGTACCCTTAATGCTGTCAAGACGGTAAAGGATGGGGAGGATCACTTGAACAAAATGAATCAGGGCTTGGGAAGAGTTGATAAGATTAATGTCAACATATACAGGGTGGTCCCGAATTCATGGTACAAACTTTAATGGTAGGTGCAGGACATTGTAACAAGTATATATTGTATAGGAATGTATAGTCCCAGGTGACGCGGTGAGGCGTAAACAGGGGAAATAACGGCCGAAAGGAAAACGAAAGATTTTATTGAAATCGTTGTTGAGAAGTGTCATGTTTACAGTAAGTGTTCAAAATTGCGTCCACCATGAGCGATACATGCTTGACAGCGTCGGTGCAGCGATTGGCGTACACGTTCAAAGATGCCTGGTATTTCACGCACACCTGCAGCAGCTACAGATATGCGAGCAACGAGATCCTCATCTGAGTCAACTGGAGTCTCATAAACAAGACTCTTAAGATGTCCCCATAAAAAGTAATCGAGGCAAGAGAAATCAGGAGATCGGGGTGGCCAAGGGACTGGTCCACCACGCCCAATCCATCTAGCACCAAACGTGGCATTCAGGTAATTCCGTACAGCAGTGCTGAAGTGTGCTGGCGCTCCATCGTGCTGAAACCACATGCGGTTACGAATGGCGAGCGGAACATCTTGCAGCAGTTCTGGTAACACTTCTTGCAGAAAAATAAGATAGCTTTCGCCACAGAGTCGCGTGGGTAGTAAGTATGGCCCAATCAAAAAGTCGTTCACAATACCAGCCCACACATTAATACCGAAACGTTGTTGATACGCATGTGGACGCGTTGCATGTGGATTATCTGTTGCCCACACATGGGAATTGTGCGCATTAAAGACACCCTCGCGTGAAAATGTCGCTTCATCTGTAAATAGCACATGACCTACGAAATCCGGCTGCAACGCACATTGCTGCAACAACCACTGGCAGAAGTTCACGCGAAGAGGATAATCTGCCGGATTCAATGCTTGTACTTTTTGAAAATGGAAGGGGTGTAAGCGATTTTCATTTAACACTCTGCATACAGTCTGATGACTCACATGTACGTCACGCGCAACAGTTCTTGTGCTTGACTCGGGTCTATCAGCCACTATGTTCAAGATGCGTTCTTCCAGTCTTGGAGTGCGTACAGCTCTTAATCGACCAGCGTCATGTCTGTTGACGTCGAACGTACCTGTTTCACAAAGTTGACGATGTAACCGTTGAAAAATTCTATGATCCGGCATTCGTCGATTAGGATACTCCTCGCGATACATTCGTAACGCAGCTCTGGCGTTACCATTTGCACGGCCGTACATGTAATGCATGTCTGCTTTTTCTGCATACGTAAAGTCACCCATCGTCTACGGCAGCACAATTGTGAATGGCGCTTGTCCCTACTGCGATACATCATGTTCATCTACTGCCCTCTACCGGCAGTGACACCAACCGATCACTCCATTTCTCTTTCCCCTGTTTACGCCTCACCGCGTCACCTGCGACTATACATTCCTATACAATAAATCCTTGTTACAATGTCCTGTACCTACCATTAAAGTTTGTACCATGAATTCGGGACCACCCTGTATAAAACAATGGAAGTGGCGACTAGTCGGATTATATTAGGGAAACAGATACTGAAAGTAGTCGACGAGCTTTGTTTTCTTTGGGCAGTAAAGAAACTGGCAGAAGAGGATATAATATGCAAACTTGCAACAGAAAGAAAAGCTTTTCTGATGAAGATCGATATTTCAGCTTGCTATCTACATTTAAGTGTTTGAAGATTTTTTCAGAAATTATTTGCCTGGAATACAGCGTGAAAGGTGAACGATAAGCGGGAAAGAAGTTTAATGAAATATTTGTTTGTGCC
Organism: Schistocerca serialis cubense; assembly: GCF_023864345.2. Taxonomy (NCBI): domain Eukaryota; kingdom Metazoa; phylum Arthropoda; class Insecta; order Orthoptera; family Acrididae; genus Schistocerca; species Schistocerca serialis. The sequence goes on along the minus strand of NC_064638.1, from coordinate 1,217,598,868 downwards.
AGTACGGAAGAAAGCTAAAGATTAGATGGGTATACCTGTTAATGAATGGAGAGGTAATGAATTGATTCGGGGAGAATAGAGATTTATCGCACAACTGATGTAAAGCAAGAGATCGGGCAATAGGGCACCTTCTGACGCATAAACAAAATTTCGAAGTGTGTGTGTGTGTATGTATGTATGTGTGTGTGTGTGTGTGTGTGTGTGTGTGTGTGTGTGTGTGTGTGTTTTTGTGTGTGTATGTGTAGAGATGGGGGGGGGGGGGGGGCTTTGGGGTGGACTAAGGAGGGGGAGGAGGGGTGGTGGGGGAAGAATCTAGACCAAAGCTTTACAACAGGTATCAGGAACAAATGAAAGTTGCAATAATTATACGGAGATGAAGAGGCTTCCAAAGCGTCAGCCCGACTGAAACAGGAACCAAGAGTTCAGTCGGGCTTGTAACAGGATGGGTACTAACCGCCGTGTTTACGACTTTAAGGCCTGAACTTCTGATGCTTTAAACCTCATGAAACTGGTGTTTAGGGCTCTCCCACCATGTCTTAGTAGAGTTACCATTATTCGATACATTTGCGCCTTCTTTTACGAACTTGCTTCAGTCCTCATCCTGAAGGAGTGGGATTTAGATATCAAATCCACCACCCAGGTTGAGATATTTTGTTTAATTTCAAACAAATAGAGGCGAATAATGTAATAGTTCCTGCATCTGTACTAAATAGAATAACTTCCGCTAATCCTGTGTCTCCTGATCTCATGCTACTTCTCCTATGACGCTGATGTACGAAGTGTGTTTCACAGGACCCTACAGTTATTGAGAAACCAAGCCACTAACATAAAGGACCAATAAATCGTACGTAATTTCCATTGTTCAATTCACAAGTCGTCGCAAATGTACGTGAGGTAGGCGAACGTGCAGCAACAAATAATACAGAAAATGTGAGGTGAAATGCGTGCGTGGCTTGTTTACGTTTCAACGGACACTCTGGGTGATATTTTATTCCGCGTGGGCACTTTCGCAAGCGCCTACGTCACCAGACGGGCAGCGCTCGAGGCGAAATGCACAAAATTGGCCGTGCGCGCCGCGGTGCCGCGAGAGAGGCTGGCTGTTGCTGAAAGCCCGTAGTGCTCGAACGTACTCAGAATATTACCGAACTGGAATAACAAGGGCTCTCCAACCTCAACGTGTTCGCTGCCATTGACGCCGCACCGAGTCCGCCGAGCGCTGAAAGGGGAACTCAGCTTACAGCCGGGGGACTGGGGACGCTGCTCCCGGCCGAAACGGTTTCTAAAGAGGTCCATGACTTGTAACGCGTCGTACCGACATTAACGACAGATCGACTGAGCACCCGGCAAATCTCAGTTTCTTGCGAGGTGTTTGAAAACTTCTTTCACTCTCGTGTATGTCTCCCAGACAAGTGATTTACCTCAAGTATCCTTCTCTTTTGCTTTCTCTTTTGGTTCAACTAGTGACTATGCGAAAACTTTATTTTCTTCTTATAGGGATTTCCCCTTCCTTTCAACATCCTAGCTTCTGTTCACCATGTATTGTTCCACTGTTTTTCAGATCACAGTACACCTGTTTTCTTATTCATTTTCCTTGGAATCTTTCCCTTCTGAAAATATCTCTGTCTGCTACTTTCTCTCATTTGACGTTTTGTGTTTTTAATAAATTCAGCTAAGTACCGATGGGTCACAATTACGAACAGTTTAAACTAGAATGAACTCACAGAAAAAGCTATGCGGCGGGCGAAGCAAAAGCTTTTGTTTAATTGAGAGTACATGTAGATGGAGCAACAAATCCACTAAAGAGACACACCACTCTTTTGCGCCTTATGAAGTATTGCTGAGTTGTATGGCAACTTTACAAGCGAGGACTTATGAAGGACATGAGAAAAGTTTGGAGAATGGCAGCTCATTTTAAATTATTACGAATTAGAGACAATTATTCACGAATATGGCTTGGCCAACATTAAAACAAAGCCGTTTTCCACTGCGGTGAGATATTTTCCAGGAATTTCTCCTCCAATTTCCAAACTATTTTATTCGCTCTCAACTGCATAGAGAGAACCGGCCATAGCTATAAAACATGGATATCGCAGGTCTCAGGAAACATTTAGAGTTTCCTTTATATGAAGTGCGTCTTGATGATGGAATAGTAGAGAAATAGTTTGAAAGTGGTTCTATGTAGCCTATGCCAAACGCATAAGCGTCAATTTCAGAATAATCATTTATGCGTGGATTTCTAAATACACTCCTGGAAATTGAAATAAGAACACCGTGAATTCATTGTCCCAGGAAGGGGAAACTTTATTGACACATTCCTGGGGTCAGATACATCAGATCACACTGACAGAACCACAGGCACATAGACACAGGCAACAGAGCATGCACAATGTCGGCACTAGTACAGTGTATAGCCACCTTTCGCAGCAATGCAGGCTGCTATTCTCCCATGGAGACGATCGTAGAGATGCTGGATGTAGTCCTGTGGAACGGCTTGCCATGCCATTTCCACCTGGCGCCTCAGTTGGACCTGCGTTCGTGCTGGACGTGCAGACCGCGTGAGACGACGCTTCATCCAGTCCCAAACATGCTCAATGGGGGACAGATCCGGAGATCTTGCTGGCCTGGGTAGTTGACTTACACCTTCTAGAGCACGTTGGGTGGCACGGGATACATGCGGACGTGCATTGTCCTGTTGGAACAGCAAGTTCCCTTGCCGGTCTAGGAATGGTAGAACGATGGGTTCGATGACGGTTTGGATGTACCGTGCACTATTCAGTGTCCCCTCGACGATCACCAGTGGTGTACGGCCAGTGTAGGAGATCGCTCCCCACACCATGATGCCGGGTGTTGGCCCTGTGTGCCTCGGTCGTATGCAGTCCTGATTGTGGCGCTCACCTGCACGGCGCCAAACACGCATACGACCATCGTTGGCACCAAGGCAGAAGCGACTCTCATCGCTGAAGACGACACGTCTCCATTCGTCCCTCCATTCACGTCTGTCGCGACACCACTGGAGGCGGGCTGCACGATGTTGGGGCGTGAGCGGAAGACGGCCTAACGGTGTGCGGGACCGTAGCCCAGCTTCATGGAGACGATTGCGAATGGTCCTCGCCGATACCCAAGGAGCAACAGTGTCCCTAATTTGCTGGGAAGTGGCGGTGTGGTCCCCTACGGCACTGCGTAGGATCCTACGGTCTTGGCGTGCATCCGTGCGTCGCTGCGGTCCGGTCCCAGGTCGACGGGCACGTGCACCTTCCGCCGACCACTGGCGACAACATCGATGTACTGTGGAGACCTCACGCCCCACGTGTTGAGCAATTCGGTGGTACGTCCACCCGGCCTCCCGCATGCCCACTATACGCCCTCGCTCAAAGTCCGTCAACTGCACATACGGTTCACGTCCACGCTGTCGCGGCATGCTACCAGTGTTAAAGACTGCGATGGAGCTCCGTATGCCACGGCAAACTGGCTGACACTGACGGCGGCGGTGCACAAATGCTGCGCAGCTAGCGCCATTCGACGGCCAACACCGCGGTTCCTGGTGTGTCCGCTGTGCCGTGCGTGCGATCATTGCTTGTACAGCCCTCTCGCAGTGTCCGGAGCAAATATGGTGGGTCTGACACACCGGTGTCAATGTGTTCTTTTTTCCATTTCCAGGAGTGTATTTTCAATGAGTCGTATTAATCTTTTTGTTAGTCTTTAAATAATAGATTTCAGCTGTCAGTCGTCCTTTAGAATTTTTTATTGTCTGATCTAGATTTCAGCTGTAAACTAGCCATTCTCAATGCTAAGAATACAACAGGTACATAGTTAGATGATGTCATAAAAAAGTTGCAATTAATGGCTTAACTCATATGGTTTATATATTGCATACCACTATCCTTTTTTGGTCAATGAATATAATGCCTGTTGGTCTGGCTTTGTACACACTTCATTGAATACTAATGTTTGCGGAAGGCGGGCTGTGTGGAGAACTCATCGGTTGGTTATATAGATCTGGTATATCTAGATCTGCCAATAAACATTCGAAAGGACGACTGAGAGCTGAAATCTATTATTTACAAATCAAAATAACGGTCACTGCGTGCAACAGCCTCTGAATGGAGGGTAACCTGATGTTGTTGTTAGTTTCTGTTATTTTCTGTTTTAGATATGCGAACATTCGTTCTGTGAACCTATTGTCACCCATTCTCTACGAAAGTGTCCTAAAATTTCAGTTTGTTATTCACTATCGTTTCTGTTTTCATGTCCATATTTCTGTATATTTTACTCTAGCTTCTAAATTTTCATGATTGGCTATGGTTCAAATGGCTCTGAGCACCTTGGGACTCAATTGCTGAGGTCATTAGTCCCCTAGAACTTAGAACTAGTTAAACCTAACTAACCTAAGGACATCACAAACATCCATGCCCGAGGCAGGATTCGAACCTGCGACCGTAGCGGGCTTGCGGTTCCAGACTGCAGCGCCTTTAACCGCACGGCCACTTCGGCCGGCTTTCATGATTGCTAGGGTTTCAATGGACCTAAGACATTCCTCATAATATTTCTCTTTAATGCTTCCAGTTGGTCGTGTAGAAGTATTGTAATCATCTTGTGGTGCAGTTCTTCTTGTTGTCTCCGTGCTTGCTAAGAAAATGGGATGGGAAGTTCCGCCTTATGCAAGACACCTTTTTTCTTTTGTTTCACCCATACATGTTTCAGCACTTCTGTGCTATCATCAGTGGGTTCCACTTTTATTTTAACTTACATTATATTATTGTCCTCTTGTTTTGGTAGCTGTTATGCTACACAACATACAACATGTCATAGTTTTGAAGTTGTGGTACGTTTTCCTGTTTTGTTGGCGAAGTAAATGGGCTTACTTCTTTGCCTGTGTTCGTGTGGTAATGCAGTTTTTCGATTACTCAAAACATAGGCGGAGTTTTCGCTGACGAACTAATATACAGGGTTAGAACATACACAGAGACCATAATAGACAGAAAAAAATGGGATGATGGGATGGCAGGGAAAACTCTGCCCATGTTTTGAGTAATCGAAAAATTGCATTACCACACGAACACAGGCAAAGAAGTAAGGCCATACTTCGCCAACAGCCGGCCGAAGTGGCCGTGCGGTTAAAAGCGCTGCAGTCTGGAACCGCAGGACCGCTACGGTCGCAGGTTCGAATCCTGCCTCGGGCATGGATGTTTGTGATGTCCTTAGGTTTGTTAGGTTTAACTAGTTCTAAGTTCTAGGGGACTAATGACCTCAGCAGTTGAGTCCCATAGTGCTCAGAGCCATTTGAACTTCGCCAACAAAACAGGAAAACGTACCACAACTTCAAAACTATGACATGTTGTATGTTGTGTAGCATAACAGCTACCAAAACAAGAGGACAATAATATAATGTAAGTTAAAATAAAAATGGAACCCACTGATGATAGCACAGAAGTGCTGAAACATGTATGGGTGAAACAAAAGAAAAAAGGTGTCTTGCATAAGCCGGAACTTCTCATCCCATAGAAGTATTCTGTTTTCACTTTCATTATATGATGCATAATCTTTTTATTTCTCCGTATGCATTTTTACTGAAAGCATATTTTGTGATTTCATGTGCTCTTCCCGTTACGTGTACCAGTTTGTCTTAAACTCTCTCCTTTATGCGATAACTGTTTGAGCTTTTCTATTTCATCTGGGAAAATGAGAGATTTGAATCCAGGGCAATCCTCATGCGTGCCGACTATATTTCGTCGAAATCAGGCAAATGTTAAGGAAACATGATGTCAAAATTAATCTTCCGTACACCTACAAAGACCTGTGATCTTTTCCGTTCGGCAAGAGACGATCTGGGATTGAGGAGAGCTGGAATCTACATAATATCACGCCACTCTGGCGAAGCCTGCATCTGTCACACAACGCCCAGAGCGCGAGAAAGATGAACGCCATTCTTCCCTTTCACAGCCCAGTAAGTCATGGCCGAGCATTATATCTCCAGAGAACATTGTCTGAATTATTGTGCCATAGAAATCTTCGCCTCGACTAGATCCTTCTACGATTCGATTATTAATTAAGGCAGGAGTGCTTTTGGCGCACGATCCTATTAATTGCGATGGCGGCATTCAACAGGATAAAGCGAGGGACCCGGTGATTTCTTTAATATCTGCAGGAAGAAAATATTTTATTATTAAAATTTTATTGGTTTGACATCTGAATTTTATCTCCGCGAGTCTGCATTTAGAAAGGGAGTGCGCTTGTGATATCGTCATTATGCACGCGCCAGCAAACTATAGATGGAGCAATAGTCGATGAGGTCACGAAACTCGACAGAGGTAACTCACACATCGGACTGCCTTTGCGCATGCGTCTCCTTGCCAATGTCTGAAATAAAGTTAGCGGTGTTAACTGGCAGTCTCCAGTATAAAACAGTGATTCGAAGATGGCTGAATGGATGTCACTCGAAATATCGTGGCAAGAAGCCTACGTCATCCAGCTGCAGTCCCGAAACTTCGTGGAATATTCATCATTATCTGACTGCCAAATTGTTGGTACTTTTTATGTTAATAATAAATTAGGTTTGCTCTGCAGAAATTCTTAAACTTGCTCTACTGGATATCTCTACCAACAGATGGACTTATAAAAATGCAATTTTACACTTCATGAATTAATAGTGAATTCAGGATTTTATCCTTGTAATAGTATGTCCGCACGAATGAGAATGTACATAAACTGGTGTTGTTATACTGCATCGAATTTCGGTCATGCATCCGGGACAGATATTAGCCTTGACACGATATTTCAGCTAATAGCCATCTTCAGAGTGGGTCAGTGACAGAATAAAAACCACTCGGCCCAGTACTATGGGGTAAATGTGTATGCATCAGAGACAAGCAAGAGACGGAAGGTTAGAAATAATATGAATGTCTAACAGATGGTAAACACTTGTGAAAGCGGTATGGATGATCTTGTTTATAGAGCAGCCATTATGTACTCCAGTACTATGGAGAAAATGTGTATGCGTCAGAGACAAGCAAGAGACGGAAGGTTAAAAAGAATATGAATGTCTAACAGATGATAAACACTTGTTAAAGCGATATGGATGATCTTGTTTATAGAGGAGCCATTATTCCGAAAAACAATCACTACACGATTATAGAGTGTGTTTACTCGATCTGATTTTCAGAACTGTCTTTGTCTCTAACAGAACTGGGACAACTGGCCCTCAAAAATGTGGTGTTACTTTCTTCGATAAGTGGTTGAAATGCTTCAAATTAAACTTTTCGTTAAGCGATTGCTTTTCTTATCAGATATTTCTGACTTTTTCCCCATTAACATCAATAATGGATACCAAGTAGAAGCAGTGTACTGTCATTTACTTCTTAGTGAACCACAACGGAAGATTTCAAAATAAACGAAAGACTACGTAACAGGTACAAAGGAGACGTCATTGGTACGGGCAGCTTTCATAGTTGGGAGGGGGGACATTTACTAAACTAGAAGTCTTCGTTAATAATAAATCGAGGAGTTGTATGCCATAATAGGGGCTGCAACGAAAATACAATCAAAGAAAAAGTTTACCGTTATAAGAAAGTCTTTTCTAGACCTTGTAATATAGTGTTGAGCATTTGCTGACTTTAATATATAAAAGATAGATTTCCATAGACTGTAATGGAATATGTCTATAATCTAGGAAAAAAGTACTTTAAATGGAATATTCTGATTCATTTTTTAAATTCTGCTGTTGAAGGTAATCGTCAGTGAATTCAATAGACAGAGGAATTCTTATTAACTTTTAAACCCCTGAGGCGACGTAGATGACTCTGAGACAAATAACTTAAAACTGGACACAAAGGGCTGTAAATATCTGGAAATATCCCAAAAGTGGATGAGAAGTGTTGAATAGATGACGTCACCAGATGATGTACCTCATCGCTTGTGCTTGTCGATCTTACCCAGGCTCCTCTTTTTTTCGTTCTTGCACTATCCGATGTAATAGGTTACTGTTTGAGGTAATAATACTACAAGACTATGATAAATCGGTTTACATTTAACGACGCCAAAACGTCCCCTCAGAAAATTTATGAATTACTGTGCTGATAAACATCTTATGTTATTTGATTTTCAAACAGCTGAGCAAAACTGAACGTACTCCGACATTCACTAAAGTGACAATATTTTTAGCGCAACGCAATCTGACTTTCAATAATCCGTACAAAGGAATGGCCCTGACTAACATTAACCTACACCTTTCACAAATCACTTACCTCACAAAAATCTTCGTTACTCAAGCTACTGCAATACAGCGAGCGCCACTACTGCCAGCTAAATAAAAGATTCAAACTACTGAAGGCACTAACTTCTGATAGGCATAGTTAGCAAATGAAAGATTTTGGTAGAGAACAAACAATCTTTTTGCGTTAATAGTGTTCAAAAGTCATTATATATATATATATATATATATATATATATATATATATATATATATATATATATATCAGTTCATGACATCCAGTCTTACAAATTTACTGTCTCTGTCCAGATCATCCGCTCCCAAAACTCCCCATCTCACTCCCCACATCCACCACTGCTGGCGGCTCACCTCCAACTGCGCAACGCTATGCGCTGTTAACAGCCAACTGCCCAACACTACAATAGCGAACAACAATGCAAACCAGGCAGAGACTGCACACAGCACAGCCAGTGATTTTCATACAGAGCGCTGGGTGACGTTACTAACATAAAAACCTAAACAGCCTGCTTACAACGCTAACCAATTTGTTCGCCATCAGGATCTGAGGATTCACACACTATATTGTTTTCCTTTGGGGTCACATGAAGAAGTAGCTTACAGCACGTCAGTGGAGTCCCTGATGGAGCTCGTACCTCACTTAGCCGTTGCTGCAGCGGAGATCCAAAATATGGAGGGAATTTTAGAGTATCTGCGTAAAGGGACGATTGAGCGATGCATTCAGGCAAACGGTGCAAATTTCGAACACCTTGTCCATCAAACTTCGCGAAAGCTTGGCTCCATTCAGGGACCACGGGAATCAGTATTTAACTGAAACCGTACTAACTAAACATCCTAATTTTGTGGTGTGCTTTCGAGCACTTGCATGTGTTTAAACACGCAGTCAGGAATTATGAAACTTCTCTGAAATAGTCACTCACTCCATGCCAGAGAAGGCTGCTGGCACTAGTAAGATCTGTAGTGTCACGTACTGTGACGAACGTGCCGCGCCCCGTCATTGCCGTGGGCCTCAAAAAGCAATGTGACGTGTAACTCTAGTCGTGAGCGTCATGCATTGCATTGCTCCTCAGTAAAAATAATTCAAATGGCTCTGAGCACTATCTGAGGTCATCAGTCCCCTAGAACTTAGAACTACTTAAACCTAACTAGCCTAAGGACATCACACACATCCATGTCCGAGACAAGATTCGTACCTGCGAGAGTAGTGGTCGCGCGGTTCCAGACTGAAGCGCCTAGAACGCTCGGCCACAGCGGCCGGCTAGATTTACACATAGCCAATTGCAGTGACAATGTGATTTATATCTCCTGCTATTCTTTCATAATATTCAAATTAAGGATTATTTCGTACGTGTGTTCGTTGAAGATAGCTGGTGAATGACCGGTGATTAAAGCTGACGCGGAACATTTAACCTAGAAAATTGTTCGGAAGCAAGACTTGCAGGAAATTTTCGGACGCATTTGCGTTTAGATACTTGCAGTTGTCTTCCCTTTGCCGTGCTTCTTCTCTACAATGTTGTACTAAAGTTTGATCGCGATGGACTTCTCAAGTATGCCTTTTTGAGCGGCGGTGTCTATGAACTCATTTATTAAGACAAGGCTATCGTCGCATCGACATCTATGGAGAGATCACTGTTACGGATGCGACGGGTCAGTTGTGCAAATACTACGACCTGTTAGGGCAGGACATGAACATCTACGAAGATGTAACAGATTTTCTCGTAGCTAATGGCCAAATGGGGACATAGAACTATTTGGTCCTAACCATATGACGTTTTGATTTTATCCATACTGGCTGAGAGGTCGTGGTTGTGAATGTCAATGTTAAAAAATTTATCGGCTCAACCACTTGTTTATAGTGTAAAACACTAAGATTGACGCGTTTCGGAAGTCAAGCTTCCATCATCAGAATAATAAAAAGTAAAAGAACCTGTTAAAACTCGTTAAAATGGAACATGCACCAGGCACAATAAAATTGATAATGAAATTAAAACATCGTGGCTACTTCCCTTGTTGCAGCCCTGTCTTCCAAGGTGCATCTCCACATAGTCGTCAAAATATAAAACACTATCAAATGGTGTCGCCTATGGTGTTCAACATCTAACCACATCGCTTTCTCCTATATCGTCGTAAACCGCTTGTGCGTCTTCGTTGATACCACACACCACGTAGCCAAACACGACACTGAAACGCGAGTGAGCTCACTCGCAAGTAAACAAGGAAGTCACAGAGATGTCTGTACAAACAGATATCGTATACATGTTTCAAGGACGTCATTAAATGATGGTATCCTGCCAATTGCTAAAAATGTAGTTGCTACAAGAAACCAGTGAAATGTTTGAAAAGGTTATTTGTATCAACAGTTAGCTGTTCATTCAGTGTGTTCCGATTATCCACGCTATGTATCGTTATTTCCAGCTGTTCTAGTAGATCCAGCTTTTTGCCTTTGTCCTGTCAAAGTAAAATAACGAGACCCTAATCTGTTCCCAACATGGGGTGTCCCGTTTCCCAAGCATGCGTGGCTACAGCTGACTTTTCGAAATTATTAAGCCGGAAAGCATCGCTATGTTCTTTGTAACGTACTTTAAAGGACCTACCAGTTTGGCCTACATAGCTTGCCTTGCACGTGTTACACTGAATTTCATGGACCCCAGCTCTTTCATATATATCGCTTTCCTGCTGTAAATCATGTCTCAGTTTAAATCGCGGCGTATTATTGGTCTGAAAAGCGGTATCAACTTTAAAAGGTTTGAAAATGTTAGCCACGTTTTGCGAAATATCACCGAAATATGGTATTGTGACTCTCGTAATATTATTTGCTACGCACAGTCAGTTCTTCAAACAGCGAGGACATGAGGGAAAGTATTCCAGGTATCACAATAATGTGCATAAAGCCGGAATCAGGAACTCTGTCTGGAAACCCTAAACCATGTTACTAATCTGACCTGTAATTGCTTTCCCAGTGATGTCGTTGCTGTGTTGACAGTCCCGGTCTCGGAGGAACTTCCATGTAGCTCGATCGTTGGAAGCTAAATTTGAGCACTTAGCCAAGGAGACACTTTGATCGGATGATTAAATATGCATGCACGCCTGGTTGCTTGTCGCTAATGAGACACCGTCACTCAGACCCGAAGTGCGGTGAGACATAAGGACGTGCGGAAGTTCCGGCGACAGGCGGTGAGTAATTAACCGTAAGCCGGAACACGCAGCCCGGCTATTAATCACGTTCACCTCCAGTTGGTGCCGCGGATGGTTTCTTTCAGTACACCAGCCACCTCACGTGCACCGTCAGGCTCTGACAGGAAGACAATGGTTGCTAAATGGAGACGAAGGCAAGGGGAGAAACAGCTGCCTGGAGCAAGTATTATTCTCGTAGCCGTTGCAGCAACTAAGCATCGTTATCTGACGAAGTACAGCCTTGTAGAAGTGCATAGCACGACGCGATGTTGCGAAGAAGCACGAGGGCAGAAAACGTAACAAATGAAGAAAGAGTGGCGTAAGACTTCCCGTCAGCGACGAGTTCATTAAAGACGGAATATGGGATCGATTTCGTGACGATGTGGAAGGAGAACGATCGAATTTCCTCGAAGGTGTGGGATTCGCCTTAAGGGGCACCGGAAAGGCTCAAAATCATGAAAAGTTCAATTTTTACTTTTTTGCGTTTTCTGAATCTGCAGACTATTACCTTTTAATAGATATATAATTTCTTCAATTCCGAAGACTACAACTATTTTTAAAATTTTTTTGAAATGTGTTCTACATGGGCGTGACCCACTGTGGCGCTGTTAAACTGCTGTCAAATGGTGGTATTACTAACGTCCGTGTTCATCAGGTACATTTTAGTGATGTGAGATAAAGTATGTGTTGTGGCTAACCTGTGATGGTTCAATATATATCGCCGGTGTGATTGTCGATTGTTTCATGTTTATTTACTCTGTCGTTATCTCGAAAATATTCGTAATTAATTCTGTTTCTTGAGTCTCTGTTTTGTTGAAGTATAATAATGAGTAAAAGTAAAGTTATTACAAATCCTCTGAAGGCTTTTAAGAAAAGGAGAAATGTTGGAAAGCCAAAGGTATGTGTTATTACTGTAAACAATAAAGACGATAACCAAGTGAGTGAACCTAACCTCTCAAGTACACCTGCCCATAGCAGTCAAAGTGGGAAAGAAAATACTTCACAGAAGAAGCTTGGTTCAATGAGTGAAAACTATGAATGTTTTATTGGCGAATCGGATGTGAATGAAATATTTGATATGTCGGTTCTCAAAGGAATTTTTTCAAACTGTGTAAGATGTGCTCATTGTAGTGAAGTTGGTCTGGAACTCTCCATAATAAAGCACGTAGGACTTGCTAGTGAAATACAACTGAAATGTGATAAGTGTTCATACATGACCACCTTTTGGAACAGTGTTGCAGTAACTGCAACTGAAGAAAATGGTAGCAAAATCTACGAACACAACAACGAGCGATGCTTGCTTTAGACAAGGAACGCCTTCGGGCTGCAGGCAGGGCTGTAAAGAGTCTAGAAATACAAGCAAGAGTAAACAGGAGGAGGAACAAGAGGAAGCTGGAGGAGGACTTTGCAGAGGATGAAGATAATCCATCCTATGGACCTGGAATGCACTAAAAAGTTAATCCAATCTTCGTCGCTCGATTCCCAAAACTTTTATTTTCTCATACTAATTACATGTTTTCTAAGGATCTTCCAAACATATTTGTTTCAAACTTTTAGTAAATGTTACACAGTACCTTCTGCATAATTTAACACAGCCTTTTTCCAAAAAAACTGTATATTTTTGAATATATAAATCAAAATTGCAAAAAATGTTGTGAATTTTCATTACAATTGAAAAAAAATTATCTTTAATAACTGAACTAAAATTTTGTAAAATCCCTGTGTTAAGTTGTGGCCCACATTCTAATAAATAATCTGTAAAAAGTTCAACTTCCTACCTCAAATACTTTGTGAGGAAAGATGTAATTTATAAGCGTTATTTTAACATTGCAAGTATAGGGCGTTCCAGAGCCCCTTAAGCCATTTACTGAAAAAACGGGAAGCAGTGATTTATATCAGCAGATTGGGTGTTGAAATATTTAGTTTCTGAATGCTAGTAACTTCGTCACTTGACTCGATAAGCTGTAAGAGGAAATGCGTTAATGTACATGTCTGTTGCCTTGCTCCCAATGTCTAGAAATGAACTTAGGTTCTGACGAAGAGGAAGTGCCTGTCGAAGTAGTGAATGTTTCACTAAGACATTCCAATATTATATCAAGGTAGATTTCGGACGATACGGACTAGGCGATGCCAGGGGATCGCTAGTTGTGTATCTTCTTCAGAGAGGAAAACAGAAACGGTGGGTTCGGGTGAAATGCATTATAGGCAAACAGATAAAGGCAAATGAAAAGACGAAACCTACGTTCCCTGGTAACTGTTGAAACATGAGGAAAGGAAATCAACTATAGAAATTCCGATGGGAATACGAGCTTTGAAAACTGGACGTTTTTTCGAAAAAGTTCTTTTTTTAAAAAGAAAATGAAGAAAATTGTTCCATTTCAATGCTATCACTGAAAAACTCGTCCTGGAGCAGGCTATCTGAACATGCTCAAAAAAAGTTTATAGTATAATGGACGTACTTTTTGTATGCTGCAGTCCGCAGCTCGTGGCTGTGCGGTGCGGGTTCGAGTCCCGGCGGGGTCAGGGATTTTCTCTGCCTCGTGATGACTGGGTGTTGTGTGATGTCCTTAGGTTAGTTAGGTTTAACTAAATCTAAGTTCTAGGGGACTGGTGACCATAGATGTTAAGTCCCATAGTGCTCAGAGCCATTTGAACCATTTATTTTTTTTATTTTTTATTTATTTATTTATTTATTTATTTATTGTATGTTGCAGTGGGGGAAAACTGTCGACTACACTTTTAACTCCGAAATAATTTATTTCTGTTCAAAAACACAAAGGAATTGTAAGAGAATGTAACATTTTCCTTGTTACAGTATTAGGCGTTCGAAATGCTATATGCCTTGTTTTGACGAATGGGGTACCCGCCTTTGTACACTGAGTACCCTGATGATGTTCTTCATCTTGGAGGGACCGGCATTCCTTGCAAAGTATGTCTTTCAAACCATCTCACGTTGTACCGCTGCTGATACCCAACGTCTTTGATGCTCCCCAACGGAATAATATCACGTGGGAGTTGTTACCTATGGCAAAGTGTGTGTCGTGTGTTGTGTAAGTAACATACAGGGTGTCCCAGCTATCTTGTCCACCCAAAATATCTCTGGAACAATAACAGCTATCGGAAAACGACTTTCACCGGTATCAATGTAGGGCTGGGGCCCATGAATGTACATATTTGGAAACATTCTAAAACGAAAGCATATGTGTTTTTTAACAGAAACTTATGATTTTTTAAATAGACCTCCTATATTTTTTCTTCAGCAATCCATAGCATGACAAAGCACATACACAATGGCGTTGATTGCATCGAAATATTCCCATTACATCCCGAGATATTGAGACGCGAAGTTGACGCTTGAAATACCCGACATGCGCTGCAAGCGCACGTCCTGAGGCTCAGGCATGAACCCCATGCTGCCCGTAATCGCGATGTGATTGACATGTGTAATCACCCCTCCATACTTATCAAGAGGTCCGGAACGAATAATACGGTCTGCTGCCATCAACTCTCATAAGCACATAATGGTTTCCCTCTTGCACGTTTTACATATCTACGTACACAATATGAACCAGTACCAATCGGTGTACACCCGTCAGGTTGTCTTATCTGTCCTGCACACCCAAAATAAGGTTTATCTAATGCGTTATATGACCCATTGTGCGTGTCGCGCAGGGCCTGGCTCTCCTAGTGATGTGTCCAACGTAGTTCCCACTACTGCCACAGTTACCACTTCGCCTTGTTTATCATTTGCGACCCATGCAAACTCCTGTACTCCACCACCCTCCGAGCATCCCATTTGTTGTTGCTTTGGCGTGCAGTACACCGCTTGCCAGTGTAGTCGTGCATCAGAGTAATCTAGTAAGGGCACGGAGGGAGAACACCTTGTGAACAATCGTTGTGTTGTGGAACTTATACTGTACAGTATAATGTACACACATGAAGATATGGTAGAAATGCTGCTGATCTGTGGAGAATGTTCGTTGACAGGAAATACGTTATGAGAATGCTTGTTTGTTGATAGTACTGTTAGCGAACATTATGATTATTAAGTTAATATGCCTGTTTTCTACCCTACTCTACATACATGTACTGTACCCTTTTGTAGGTGGACGAAATGCTGTTCTGGAAGAACGACTGTACAGAAGACGATTCCCTGACAAGCCATCGCCTTCGCGCCGGATGTTTGGTCGTCTCACATCTCGTGAAACGGGAAGCTTACATCCAAGACCTCGACATCGTCCTAGAACACGCACAGATGAACGTGCTGAAGTTGCTGTGCTCGCTACCATAGCTGTGAATCCTCAAATCAGCACACGTCAAATTGAACGTGAAGTTGGTGTGTCGAAATCAAGTGCACAGCGTATTCTTAAACGTCATAAATTTCATCCTTACCATGTTCATTTACACCAGGATCTTCATGGAAATGACTTCCGCTATAGGGTAACATTTTGTCGGTGGGCTCAGCAAAAACTTCTGAATAATCCAAATTTTTTTGCAGATGTTCTCTTTACCGACGAGGCATCATTCTCCAACAAAGGAATTGTCAGTATGAGGAATATGTATTATTGGTCCGCAGACAATCCAAAATGGCTCCGTCAGGTAGAGCATCAACGTCCGTGGGAAGTTAATGTTTGGTGTGAGATTATTGGAGATACCATTATCGGACCTTTCTTTATAAATGGCATCCAAAATGGCAGACAATACTCCAGATTTATACGACACAATCTTCCTTTTCTCTTGGGCACCGTACCTCTGAACCGGAGAATGGTCATGTGGTATCAGCATGACGGATGCCCTGCACATAACCCCTTACGAGCACGACGACTTCTGTACCGTAAGTTCCCTGGTAGGTGGATTGGACGAGGTGGCCCAGTTAGGTGGCCTGCCCGATCTCCGGACCTTACACCGCTGGATTATTTTCTTTGGGGAGCAGTGAAGGATGCTGTTTACCAACATGAACCAACAACACCAGAGGACATGAAGCAACGCATTATTGATGCTTGTACAGCCATCAAAGAGGAACCAGTAGCACGAAGTAGGGCATCCTTCATCCGCAGAGTGACCCTATTTATGCAAACCAATGGGCATCACTTTGAGCATGAGATGTGAACGCTATGTTTAGTATGTAGTGCTGGTATCACAGTGGAAGTTTCTACAAAGGGCCATTTTACCCAGTGATGTTAAGAAATATTTGTTTGCAACAATTTGTCATTTAACGCATTAGATAAACATAACATTGATAATTATGTGTTAATAAAACTAATTGGTTAAACATGTTTACATTCATCTTCTATGCCCTACCTGAACTTCCCAAATGAAAACATTTTTACCTAAACAACGGTAAAACTTTTAGTCCACTTGCTCGTTTCACTAAAACCATCAACATGAATTTTACTATTACGAGTGAATGATTAACTGTCACTTGCGCTAGATCTACAGTAAAGTAAGGTTTTAACGTTGAACGGCATTACCTTTTTAGTAACGGATTAACGATATGCGAAGTTAACTTTCTGACTAACGTTGCGGTACACAGATACGTTACAGAACCGTATCACCCCTAGCCTATGGGATAAATACCTGCTGGAATGTACGACGTTAATGCAGGTTGGCAGCAGACCGTATTATTCGTTTCGGACCTCTTGGTAAGTATGGAAGTGTGATTACGCATGTCAATCACATCGCGATTACGGGCAGCATGGGGTTCACGCCTGAGCCTCAGGACGTGCGCTAGCAGCACATGTCGAGTGTTGTCGAGTGTTTCAAGCGTCAAACTTCGCGTCTTAATATCTCGGGATGTAATGGGAATATTGCGATGCAATCAACACCATTGTGTAGGTGCTTTGTCATGCTACGGATTGCTGAAGAAAAAATATAGGAGGTCCATTTAAGGAAACATAATTTTGTGTTAAAAACACATATGCTTTCGTTTAAGAATGTTTCCAAATATGTACATTCATGGGCCCGAGCCCTACATTGATACAGGTCAAAGTCATTTTCCAATAGCTGTTATTGTTCCAGAGATATTTTGGGTGGACAAGATAGCTGGGACACCCTGTATATGACAAACATAGTGCTTTTTTTAAAGTTTTGTGTAGCAGAAGTAATTCAATGGTTCTCATAGCACTACGCAACGATCCCCACAATGCAATCAACTTTTACTAAGAACAACGCAGTGGACGTGTGGCCCGCAGTCACGAAAGGGGACTAGTGACAGTCTTTTCAGACAGTCTTTAAGAAATGCCTTATCCTTTTGTAGCTATGACTTCCGATGAAGGAGACACCCCAATTTGAAAAGTGTATGATGGTTACAATACGGCGTCTGCTCTGACGAAAATATGGAATATAAAGTATTTTAATAACAAGAGGCATCGTTCGCATTAGTTGACGAAACATCAAATGATTTCAGTAGCACTCAAACGGCTGGTGAGACTCACGATATTAGAAGGATATAAATTTCACAGATGCAACCACAAAAGTGCTGAGGACGGAAGAAAATATTGAATCAAGCCCTGTATAGTAAAGTAGGTTTTTGTAGCAAAAACTGGAGATGAAACCCTCTCAGGTGGTAGTAGATTTTCTGTTTGCTCCTTCGGAGATGGTGAAAGGGAAAGTATGTTATGAGTTAGTCACTTGTGGCAACTGGGATGCTATATTAGTAAAAACTATCCAAGAATTATCTCAAAAGTATTGTCTGTGAAAGCGGGCGAACGTTACAGACACCATCAGGATTTGAAAGCCGACTTCCAATTATCAAGGCCGCCAGTTCAGGTTGTCTTCGAGTTGCAAATTACTTACGTTCCAAATTTCCTTCCTAAAAACGCTCAGAATCTATAACATATTGTTTTGTATAGGAATGTGACACTTCGGTGAAGGTAGACATTAGGAAACAGGTCGAAACGTTGTTTCAAGGCAAAGTAGTTTCTTGCCGCTTAATTCAATATATTTCGTCATCAGATTCATTGTCCTTTCTTTTAGTTTATCCGTATATGAGTAATGTATCATTAACTGAATTAGCGTACAACAGCGGTGCATTAGCAACAACATTAGAGCATATTTCCCTTTGTCCCTATCACGAACATAAGGAGGACTCCGGAAAAATGTAGACACTCTTTAAAAGTTAACATCATTGGAACGAAATGACAAATCGTTACAATTTTGCGCGGTAGCGTAGTCCGTTGTTTTCTCAACAGATCTTGGCGCACGTTTACCAGCGGATGACAGTGCAGCAATGAATGAAGTAAGATTGTCGTTTAAGCAATGCAAGGCCACATTGAAGTGGCAGTCCAGCATTCAGCACTGCTGGGTTGCAACAATTTACTAGGAGACCTCAAAACTCTATGAAGCAGGGTGCACGTGAAAGCAGGGTAATCCGATCTAGCGTGCGACGAATTCTGAAGGCTGCAAAGTGACCTATGGGGAACCTTGAGAAATGAAGTTTGCCAAAAGAAGTCAAATACACTGTACGAGCTACGAGAACCTTCGAGGCGTCCTGTGTAGCTGTCACACCGGCAACACCGACAGCCATAGTTTAGTCAACAGTTCAGCGGCATCGACGTTGTTTGGCTGCTAATGGGGATCACTTTGAATACATAAAAAAGGCGTCTTATCGTGCAACAACTATAACGGTGCGTCTTTTATTCCATTAATATTGACTATCAAAGAGTGTCCACATTTTTCTGGATCCCTCTGTACATACCATTCTGGTCGCATCTACAGGCTTTGACAGTACATGCGCAAAACCACACTCTATTTCAACCAAAAATGTTTCGCTTGTGTTGACAATGTTCCGTGTCAATGTATTCTAACTTCATTGTCTATAGCGCATGTGCTACGTACGAGCAGAGGAGAAGCAATGATACACTTGATAAAAATGTATATTAAGACTTTTATCCATTGTGGATGTATATTGTTTGCTGTCGCTAATGTTCTTTTGCAACAGCAATTGCAAATGCTACATCACGTACTGCTACGATGGCATATTCAACAAAAATTGAAAATTTGTGGTAAGGTCTTATGGGACCACACTGCTGAGGTCATCGGTCCCTAAGCTTACACACTACGTAATCTAGCTTAAACTAACTTACACAAAGTACGACACACACACCTATGTCTGAAGGAGGACTCGAACCTCCGACGGGGACAGCTACGCGGACCGCGACAAGACACCCCAGAACGCGCGGCTACCCCGCGCAGCGTATTCAACAGCGTGTTCTTTTCCATCTATGTCCTGGATCGACTCCACTCCGAACCACAGTCAGCATGACATTCATCGTCCAAACACTGGTGACATGAATTACCCCCTACTACACAAATGTTTTACCAAAATCAAGGACTATGAGATTTTTTCTTGAATATGATGTCCGGAGCATTAGCAACTGAGAAAAGGGTAGACTCTGCATATGCTACAATGCCAGACCATATAACTACAAAATCTGTACAGATACGCTTACCTGTCACGTGTATCACACGTTAACCAAAATAAAGCTAATTCTTATAATATGTCGATATATTCCGTTCATATGAAGGGCATGTACGTTACGTGAAAGCGTTCATGCCAAACGTCTTCGATTATTTATCGGATATATTCCATGGGGGTCTGGAGTTCGATAGTAGGATAAAGAAGATAACAAAAAGTAGTAGGTGAATATGGAATGGGGCTAAGGAACGAAAGAGGTAGGCGCCTGGCAGAATTTTGCGCAAAGAATAACTTAATCATGGATAACACTTGGGTTAATAATCATGAAAGAAGGTTGTATTCATGGGAGAGGCCTGGAGACACTGGAAGGTTTCAGATAGATTACACAATGCTGAGACAGAGACCAGGTTTTAAACAGTAACACATTTCCAGGGACAAATGTAGACTATGACCATAACCTATTGGTCATTAACTGTAGATTAAAACTGAAAAAAACTGTAAAAGGTGGGTATTTAAGAAGATGGCACCTGGATGAGACGAAAGAAACAGAGGTTAATGAGAGTTTCAGAGAGAGCTTTAGGGCACAATTCACAAGAACTGGGGAAAGAAATACAGTAGAAAAAGAATGGGTAGCTCTCAGAGATGAAGTAGTGAAGACAACAGAGGATCAAGTAGGTAAAAAGACGGGGGCTAGTAGAAGTCCTTGGCTAACAGAAGAGATATTGAATTTCATTGATGACAGGGGAAACTATAAAAATGCAATAAATGAAGCAGGCACAAAGGAATACAAACGTCTCAAAAATGAGATCGACAGAAGTGTAAAATGGCTAAGCAGGCATGGCTAGAGGACAAATTTAAGGATCTAGAGGCCTATGCCACTGGGGGTAAGATAGATACTGCCTACCCAAATATTTAAGAGACCTATGGAGAAAGAGGTCCACTTGTATGAATATCAAGAGCTCAGATGGAAACCCAGTTCTGAGCAAAGAATGGAAAGCAGAAAATTGGAAATAGTATATAGAGGGTCTATACAAAGGCGATGTACTTGAGGACAATATTATGAAAATGAAAGAGCATGTAGATGAAGATGACATGGGAGATATGATACTGCGTGAAGAGATTGACAGAGCACTAAAAGACCTAAGTCGATACAATGCCCCAGAAGTAAACAAAATTCCGTTGGAACTACTGATAGCCTTGGGAGAACCAGCCGTGACAAAACACTACCATCTGGTGAGCAAGACCCTCAGACTGCAAGCAGAATATAACAATTCCAGTCCCAAAGAAAGCAGGTGGTGACAGGTGTGTAAACTACCAAACTATCAGTTCAATAAGTCATGGCTGCAAAATACTAACACAAATTCTTTACAGACGAATGAAAAAACTGGTAAAAGCCGACCTCGGGGAAGATCGGTTTGGCTTCCGTACGAACTATCTTAGAACATAAATTAAGGAAAGGAAAACCTATGTTTCCAGCATTTGTAGACTTAAAGAAATGTTTGGACAATATTGACTGGAATAATCTCTTTCAAATTCTGAAAGTGGCAGGGGTCTAATACAGAGGGCGAAAAGCTATTTACTATTTGTACAGACACCAGATGGCAGTAATAAAGAGTCGAGTGGCATGAAAGGGAAGCAGTTGTTGGGAAGGGAGTGACACAGGGATGTAGCTTATCCCCGATGTTATTCAATCTGTGTGTTGAGCAAGCAGTAAAGGAAACAAAAGAAAAACTTGGAGTAGGAAATAAAATCCATATAGAAGAAATAAAAACTTCCATCTTTGCCGATGACACACTAAATCTGTCAGAGACAGCAAATAACCTCACATAGCAGTTGAACGGAATGGACAGTGTCTTGAAAGGATGATATCAGGTGAACATCAACAAAAGCAAAACGAGAATAATGGAATGTAGGCAGATTCAATCAGGTGATGCTGAGTGAAGAAGATAAGGAATTGAAACACTTAAAGTAGTAAATGAATCTTCCTATTTGACAAGCAAAATAATTTATGATGGTCGAAGTAGAGAGGATATAAAATGTAGACTGCCACTGGAAAGGAAAGCGTTTCTGAAGAAGAGGAATTTCTTAACATCGAATGTAGATTTAAGTGTCAGGAAGTCAAAAATATTTTTCAAATGGCTCTGAGCACTATGGGACTTAACATCTGAGGCCATCAGTCCCCTAGATCATAGAACTACTTAAACCTAACTAACCTAAGGACATCACACACATCCATGTCCGAGGCAGGATTCGAACCTGCGACCGTAGCGGTCGCGCGGTTCCAGACTGAACTGCCTAGTACCACTTGGCCACACCGGCCGGCGTCAGGACGTCTTTTCTGAAACTATTTGTATGGAAGCAAAACATGGACGATAAATAGTTTAAACATGAAGAGAATAGAAGCTTTTGAAATGTGGTGCTACATAAGAATGCTGAAGATTAGATGGGTAGATCATGTAACTAATGTGGAGGTACTGAACAGAACTGGGGAGAAAAGGAATTTCTGGCACTACTTCATTATAAGAAGGTATTGGTTGGTAGGACACGTTCTGAAGCACCAAGGGATCTTCAGTTCCGTATTGGAGGGCAGCGTGGAGGGTAAAAATCGTAGAGGGAGATCAAGAAATGAATACACCAAGCAGATTCAGAAAGATGTAGGTTGCCGTTGTTACTTGGAGATGAAGAAGCTTGCACAGGATAGACTAACATGGAGAGCTGCATCAAACCAGTCTCTGGACAGACCACAGCAACAAACATATACCAATTTCGGTGCTCCCCAATACTTTTTGCTCTCTATAACTCCCGTGGTCTAGGGGTAGCGTCTTTGATTCATAATCAAAACGTCTTCGGTCCCGGGTTCGATCCCCGCCACTGCCTAAATTTTGACAAATAATCAGCATTGGCGGCCGAAGACTTCCGGCATAAGAAGTCAGCCTCATTCTGGCAACGGCCTTGTCAAAGAGGGCGGAGGAGCGGATAGAGGTTCAGGGCACTCTCTTGTCCTATGGGTGGGAAATTGCCGCTAAAGGCGGAAGAATCAGCAATGATCAACGACATGAGGATGCAGAAGGCAATGGAAACCACTGCATTAAAGGCACGTAACGTGTATCCACGAAGAAGTGTCATGATGATTTCTCCATTGGTAAAAGATTCCAGAATAGTCCCCCATTCGGATCTCCTGGAGGGGACTGCCAAGGGGGAGGTTACCATGAGAAAAAGACTGAATAATCAACAAAAGGATAACGTTCTCCGAGTCGGGGCGTGGAATGTCAGAAACTTGAACGTGGTAGGGAAACTAGAAAATCTGAAAAGGGAAATGCAAAGTCTCAATCTAGATATAGTAGGGGTCAGTAAAGTGAAGTGGAAGGAAGACAAGGATTTCTGGTCAGATGAGTATCGGGTAATATCAACAGCAGCAGAAAATGTTATAACAGGTGTAGGATTCGTTATGAATATAAAGGTAGGGCAGAGGGTGTGTTACTGTGAACAGTTCAGTGACCAGGATGTTCTAATCAGAATCGACAGCAGACCAACACCGACAACAATAGTTCGGGTATACATGCCGACGTCGCAAGCTGAAGATGGACAGATAGAGAAAGTGTATGAGGATATTGAAAGGGTAATGCAGTATGAAAAGGGGGACGAAAATCTAATAGTCATGGGCGACTGGAATGCAGTTGTAGGGGAAGGAGTAGAAGAAAAGGTTACAGGAGAATATGGGCATGGGACAAGGAATGAAAGAGGAGAAAGACTAATTGAGTTCTGTAACAAGTTTCAGCTAGTAATAGCGAATACCCTGTTCAAGAATCACAAGAGGAGGAGGTATACTTGGAAAAGGCCGGGAGATACGGAAAGATTTCAATTAGATTACATCATGGTCAGACAGTGATTCCGAAATCAGATACTGGATTGTAAGGCGTACCCAGGAGCAGATATAGACTCAGATCACAATATAGTAGTGATGAAGAGTAGGCTGAAGTTCAAGACATTAGTCAGGAAGAATCAATACGCAAAGAAGTGGGATACGGATGTACTAAGGAATGACGAGATACGTTTGAAGTTCTCTAACGCTATAGATACAGCAATAAGGAATAACGCAGTAGGCAGTACAGTTGAAGAGGAATGGACATCTCTAAAAAGGGCCATCACAGGAGTTGGGAAGGAAAACAAAGGTACAAAGAAGGTAGCTGCGAAGAAACCATGGGTAACAGAAGATATACTTCAGTTGATTGATGAAAGGAGAAAGTACAAACAAGTTCCAGGAAAATCAGGAATGAAATAAATAGGAAGTGCAGGGAAGCTAAGACGAAATGGCTGCAGGAAAAATGTGAAGACATCGAAAAAGATATGATTGTCGGAAGGACAGACTCAGCATACAGGAAAGTCAAAACAACCTTTGGTGACATTAAAAGCAACGTGGTAACATTAAGAGTGCAACGGGAATTCCACTGTTAAATGCAGAGGAGAGAGCAGATAGGTGGAAAGAATACATTGAAAGCCTCTTTGAGGGTGGAGATTTTTCTGATGTGATAGAAGAAGAAACAGGAGTCGATTTAGAAGAGATAGGGGTTCCAGTATTAGAATCGGTATTTAAAAGAGCTTTGAAGGACAAAGGCAGAAGGGATAAATAACATTCCATCTGAATTTCTAAAATCATTTGGGGATGTGGCAACAAAACGACTATTCACGTTGGTTTGTAGAATATATGAGTCTGGCGACATACCATCTGACTTTCGAATACTTTCAGAAGTGACTTCCTGACAGTTAAATCAATACTGGATGTTAACAAATTTCTCTTCTTCAGAAACGCTTTCCTTGCTATTGCCAGCCTACATTTTATATCCTCTCTACTTCGAACATTATCAGTTATTTTGCTCCCCAAATAGCAAAACTCCTTTACTACTTTAAGTGTCTCATTTCCTAATCTAATTCCCTCAGCATCACCCAACTTAATTCGACTACATTCCATTATCCTCGTTTTGCTTTTGTTGATGTTCATCTTATATCCTCCTTTCAAGATACTGTCCATTCCATTCAACTGCTCTTCCAAGTCCTTTGCTGTCTCTGACAGAATTACAATGTCATCGGCGAACCTCAAAGTTTTTATTTCTTCTCCATGAATTTTAATACCTACTCCGAATTTTTCTTTTGTTTCCTTTACTGCTTGCTCAATATACAGATTGAACAACATCAGGGAGAGACTACAACCCTGTCTCACTCCTTTCCCAACCACTGCTTCCCTTTCATGTCCCTCGACTCTTATAACTGCCATCTGGTTTCTGTACAAATTGTAAATAGCCTTTCGCTCCCTGTATTTTACGCCTGCCACCTTTAGAATTTGAAAGAGAGTATTCCAGTCAACATTGTCAAAAGCTTTCTCTAAGTCTACAAATGCTAGAAACGTAGGTTTGCCTTTCCTTAATCTTTCTTCTAAGATAAGTCGTAAGGTCAGTATTGCCTCACGTGTTCCAGTGTTTCTACGGAATCCAAACTGATCTTTCCCGAGGTTGGCTTCTACTAGTTTTTCCATTCGTCTGTAAAGAATTCGGGTTAGTATTTTGCAGCTGTGACTTATTAAACTGATAGTTCGGTAATTTTCACGTCTGTCAACACCTGCTTTCTTTGGGATTGGAATTATTATATTCTTCTTGAAGTCTGAGGATATTTCGCCTGTTTCATACATCTTGCTCACCAGATGGTAGAGTTTTGTCAGGACTGGCTCTCCCAAGGCCGTCAGTAGTTCCAATGGAATGTTGTCTACTCCGGGGGCCTTGTTTCGACTCAGGTCTTTCAGTGCTCTGTCAAACTCTTCACGCAGTATCACATCTCCCATTTCATCTTCATCTACATCTTCTACATCTACATCTACATCTATACTCCGCGAGCCACCTTACGGTGTGTGGCGGAGGGTACTTATTGTACCACTATCTGATCCCCCCTTCCCTGTTCCATTCACGAATTGTGCGTGGGAAGAACGACTGCTTGTAAGTCTCCGTATTTGCTCTAATTTCTCGGATCTTTTCGTTGTGATCATTACGCGAGATATATGTGGGCGGTAGTAATATGTTGCCCATCTCTTCCCGGAATGTGCTCTCTCGTAATTTCGATAATAAACCTCTCCGTATTGCGTAACGCCTTTCTTGAAGTGTCCGCCACTGGAGCTTGTTCAGCATCTCCGTAACGCTCTCGCGCTGACTAAATGTCCCCATGACGAATCGCGCTGCTTTTCGCTGGATCATGTCTATCTCTTCTATTAATCCAACCTGGTAAGGGTCCCATGCTGATGAGCAATACTCAAGAATCGGACGAACAAGCGTTTTGTAAGCTACTTCTTTCGTCGATGAGTCACATTTTCTTAGAATTCTTCCTATGAATCTCAACCTGGCGCCTGCTTTTCCCACTATTTGTTTTATGTGATCATTCCACTTCAGATCGCTCCGGATAGTAACTCCTAAGTATTTTACGGTCGTTAACGCTTCCAATGATTTACCACCTATGGCATAATCGTACTGGAATGGATTTCTGCCCCTATGTATGCGCATTATTTTATATTTCTCTACGTTTAGGGAAAGCTGCCAGCTGTCGCACCATGCATTAATCCCCTGCAGGTCCTCCTGGAGTACGTACGAGTCTTCTGATGTTGCTACTTTCTTGTAGACAACCGTGTCATCTGCAAATAGCCTCACGGAGCTACCGATGTTGTCAACTAAGTCATTTATGTATATTGTAAACAATAAAGGTCCTATCACGCTTCCCTGCGGTACTCCCGAAATTACCTCTACATCTGCAGATTTTGAACCGTTAAGAATGACATGTTGTGTTCTTTCTTCTAGGAAATCCTGAATCCAATCACAAACCTGGTCCGATATTCCGTAAGCTCTTCTTCCATTTCCATAATATTGTCGTCAAGTACATCGCCCTTGTATAGACCCTCTATATACTCCTTCCACCTTTCTGCTTTCCCTTCTTTGCTTAGAACTTGGTTTTCATCTGAGCTCTTGATATTCATACAAGTCGTTCTCTTATCTCCAAAGGTCTCTTTAATTTTCCTGTAGGCAGTATCTATCTTACCCCTAGTGAGATAGGCCTCTACATCCTTTCATTTGTCCTCTAGCCATCCCTGCTTAGCCATTTCTAGAATATATGAGGCTGGCGAAATACCATCTGACTTTCGGAAAAGCATCATCCACACAATTCCGAAGAAGGCAAGAGCTGACAAGTGCGAGAATTATCGCACAATCAGCTTAACAGCTCATGCATCGGAGCTGCTTGCAAGAATAATGTACAGAAGAATAGAAAAGAAAATTGAGAATGCGCTAGGTGACGATCAGTTTCGCTTTAGGAAAAGTAAAGGGACGAGAGAGACAATTCTGACGTTACGGCTAATAATAGAAGCAAGGCTAAAGAAAAATCAAGACACTTTCATAGGATTTGTCGACCTGGAAAAAGCGTTCGACAATATAAAATGGTGCAAGCTGTTCGAGATTCTGAAAAAAGTAGGGGTAAGTTATAGGGAGAGACGGGTCATATACAATATGTACAACAACCAAGAGGGAATAATAAGAGTGGACGATCAAGAACGAAGTGCTCGGATTAAGAAGGGTGTAAGACAAGCCTGTAGCCTTTCGCCCCTACTCTTCAATCTTTACACCGAGGAATCAATGACGGAAATAAAAGAAAGGTTCAGGAGTGGAATTAAAACACAAGGTGAAAGGATATCAATGATACGATTCGCTGATGACATTGCTATCCTAAGTGAAAGTGAAGAAGAATTAAATGATCTGCTGAACGGAATGAACAGTCTAATGAGTACACAGTATGGTCTGAGAGTAAATCGGAGAAAGACGAAGGTAATGAGAAGTAGTAGAAATGAGAACAGCGAGAAACTTAACATCAGGATTGATTGTCACGGAGTCAATGAAGTTAAGGAATTCTGCTACCTAGGCAGTAAAATAACCAATGACGGACGGAGCAAGGAGGACATCAAAAGCAGACTCGCTATGGCAAGAAAGGCAATTCTGGCCAAGAGAAGTCTACTAATATCAAATACCGGCCTTAATTTGAGGAAGAAATTTCTGAGGATGTACGTCTGGACTACAGCATTGTATGGTAGTGAAACGTGGACTGTGGGAAAACCGGAACAGAAGAGAATCGAAGCATTTGAGATGTGGTGCTGTAGACGAATGTTGAAAATTAGGTGGACTGATAAGGTAAGGAATGAGGAGGTTCTACGCAGAATCGGAGAGGAAAGGAATATTTGGAAAACACTGATAAGGAGAAGGGACAGGATGATAGGACATCTACTAAGACATGTGGGAATGACTTCCATGGTATTAGAGGGAGCTGTAGAGGGCAAAAACTGTAGATGAAGACAGAGATTGGAATACGTCAAGTAAATAATTGAGGACGTAGGTTGCAAGTGCTACTCTGAGATGAAGAGGTTAGCACAGGAAAGGAATTCGTGGCGGGCCGCATCAAACCAGTCAGTAGACTGATGACCAAAAAAAAAAAAAAACTTCCTCTCTCACCATGTGTACTATTCACCAATGTTTAAAGACGCCTTATCGTTCCGTCCTTCTCTCTGTGCAGCAAATATTCTTTGCTTGTCAATTCTGTGTAGACCTCCCATTTCCTATGTTAGATCTCCACCTACATTTTTGCATACTGTAACATGTATCCTCTCTCTGTCTCAGCCCACTCCATTTCAGGAATCATTGAGAACAGAATGCTAGTTAGGACAAACTGGCTGTTTGTCGTTTTCTTTACTGAACTGTTCATACTAAAGTTTCACACAGTATGATCATTTCCTCCTAAAATGTCTTATTTATATCACGTTATTACGTCAAAATTCTCTATAGCCGTAAGGCAAGCGTTGACACTCAAGCTACTGTACCAACGATTGTAAGACTAGGACAAATTCGTTCCTCTCCCGACCCTTTGGGATCTGAGTGGAAAGTCAATATCTGTGAATATCCGAGCTCTGCTTCAGTCATGACCTTTCCTCATCGACACGGACTTAAGTCAAATATGCAGTTTTGTAACGTAGTGTGACCTATGCACTTAGACATTTCATAAACTCTACATTCAAAGCGAATAACTAAGGTAAACACTGCACTCTTTTATAACTATACAGGTACCACTGTGAAGCAGTAATTAAAATGTTATTTTAATCATTCACCTGCGAGATATAACATTAATGATATATTTTATTAACTGTGAAACTGACGCTATTGGTAAGGTGACTGTAATTTGAAACGTCATTTCTAGGTTATGAAATATGTCTTACAGTGTTTATATGATTTTCTACAGTTTGCCATACAATAACCTCGAGATGTTGCACTTTTCATAGAAGAGAATTATTATTAATTAGACATCAAACTGGATCCATAACAGGGAAGTATAGTAAAATCGTTGTCCCAGCGTAGTAACACTAAAAAATGTCGTTCACAGAAAAAAGTTGAATACTTCTTGTGTATGTAACTCGTACAACTTTTGATGAGGTATTGCGTGGGACTGAGGTCAAAAATAATTTATGGAATAGCTTAACTGGAGGGTGGGATGAAATCAGAGGACACGTGAGACACCATGGAAAAGTCCATTTGGATTTTGGCGAAATTTCTGTTTTTAGGGATGTGTAATAACAACACATGGTGTCTCTGGCGTGGAGAGAGGTGTCAAGTCAGCTTTCTGATTAAAGACCACAGGTATTTAACGGTAAGACACTTAATTTTTAAAATTGTTTTGACGACCGTGTATAGCTACATGTAGAACACCACTTAGACTATATAAATTAATTAGTATGCAGGTCGTCTTCTTCATGTGCAGTAGGAGGAGAAAGAGTAACGACTTCTTGTTGGAATTTTGTATTCAAGTCTTAGTGGCACTTGTTGGTTGCCGCGTTGCTAAACCATTGATGGTGTGTAATAGAAAGCTCACCCAAATCCACTGGACCTCTGTATTTTGTGCTTTGATTCCAAGATAAATTTCAATATGTTCTGTTTTCTGTCTTCGTTGTTATTTTTGACTAAGTGAAAATTAAATATATTTCCTTAACCCCCCGATAGCGGATTATCCTGTTATTTAAAACACTTCTTACTCAGTTAAAATAGATTTTGTCGATATGTTTCAAAGTCAAAGATACCATTATTTTTGTCGCTCACAAAATAAACACTACTTTCAATACAAATATGACTCAACTGACTGAACGTTCATGAAAACAATTCATGAAATAAATTTCTTCTTTTAGGAATCATAACGTAGGATGATTAAATTATTGCTTTATATCTTCAAAATTACTTGGTCTATTAACATCAAATAGTGCCTTATAGTCCCAAGTGTTCAGAAACTTTGAGTATGTATGCGATAAATGTTGGCTTTAGCGTGGTCTTAATATAAAGTGGTAAAAACACTGACATCCATTCACCCACTCATGTATTTTTCATTTTGTTACAATAAATGTGTTGGTTACCTCAGGACATTAGGCACCGCTGCGTTCTACTTCTGGCCGTAGACACCCGTCGACCCGATGAAAATTTACTGGGGAGACGTGAAATTCTTATGCCGCGAGAAGAACAGCAGTCAGTTCTTACCCGATCTTCGACGAACAGTACACGAAACATACACTTTATGGTTTTATATTAAGTAGTTACTGCTATAAAATGTCATTAAATCCATATATAATATATCATAATTTAGGAAGCAGAAAAGTCCACATTCTGTCAAAAAAATTAATTAATTACCTAGAAAAAAGATTGCTATTTGGATGAGGACTCGATTCAAAAAGATCGGAAGGAATACCTTTCTCTCTTCGATTTTTCTTCAGCGCCGTAATTTTTATAAATCTTTGATGTTGAAATTGCATTAATTCTATCAGCCGTAATTATTGTAAAAACACCAGGCATTAAAAACTGAAAGGTAAAGGCCCAAATTTAGTATTACTACAGTTTCAAAAGCTTGTCTTGTCTTCTTATATAAATTGTTTACCCTTCACTTTTCTCGTTCATACAAGGCTACGCTCCATACAAAAACATTCATACTTCAATGCTTATATTTATGTTCGATGTTAACAAATATCTCTTTTTCAGAAACAAACTTCTACAATTTACTAGGCCGTGTTTCATATTCTCTCTACCTTGGCAATTGTTACTTTGCAGCCCATATAGCAAAACTCAGCCACTTCTTCTAGAGTGTCATTTCCTGATCTAATTCCCGTAACATTGCCTGATTTAAGTCAATTACTCTCGATTACACTTGCATTATATTCAAGACGTTCATATCAAAACCACTTTTCACGATATCATACTTCCCGTAGCTCATTTTCTAGTTTCATGCCGTCTCTGGCAAAATTACAGTCTTACCATCAGAACTCTTCTTTCTTGTTTCTTCCCTCTCAGCTTCGTTTAAAAATATACATCTTTGCTTTCTTCAGCTGCTTGCTTAATGTACAGACTGGACAACAAATTTGATGGACTACAATCGTGTCTCTTTCTGCTCTTAATTAAGTGCAGTCTTTTTCTGTCCAAGTTATGTATAAGCTGTCGCTCCCCGTAATTTGTTCCAACTACAATGAGAATTTCAGTGAGTGTATTGTAGTCAACATTGTCATAAGTGTACACACATCAACAAAACTTTTGCATCACCTCGGTTCCGAGAGTTCCGGAACCTGTACAGAAAATCGCATTACACATAAACATAAACATCATTTCCGCCGTTTCTATTGCTCATTAAAACCACACATTGCATGTTGTACCACCATACAGCGAGGCCTTCAGAGGTGGTGGTCCAGAGTGCTGTACAAACCGGTATATCTAATACCAAGTAGCATGTCCTCTTGCATTCATGCATGCCTGTATTCCTCATGGCATACTATCCACAAGCTCATCATAGCACTGTTGGTCCAGATTGTCCCATTCCTCAACGGCGATTCGGCGTAGATCCCTCAGAGTACTTGGTTGGTCACGTCCATAAACAGATCTTTTGAAACTATCACAGGCATGTTCGAAAGGGTTCAGGTCTGTAGAATATGTTGGCCACTCTAGTCGAGCGATGTCACTATCCTGAAGGAAGACATTCATAAGACGTGCGCGACGGGGGCGCGAATTGTCGTACATGAAGACGAATGCCTCGCCAATATGCTGCCGATATGGTTGCACTATCGTTCGGAGGATGGCATTCACGTATCGTACAACCGTTACGGCGCCTTCCATGACCGCCAGCGGCGTACGTCGGCCCCACATGATGCCACCCCAAAACACCAGGGAACATCCACCTTGCTCCACTCATTGTAGAGTGTGTCTAAGACGTTCACCCTGACCGGGTTGCCTCCAAACACGTCTTAGACGATTGTCTGGTTGAAGGCATATGTGACACTCATCGGTGAAGAGAACGTGATGCCAATCCTGAGCGGTCCATTGGCATGTTTGGCCTATCTGTACCACGCTGCATGATGTCGTGGTTGCAAAGATGTACCTCGTCGTGGACGTCGGGAGTGAATCTGCGCATCATGGAGCCTATTGCGCACAGTTTGAGTCGTAACACGACGTCCTTTGGCTGCGCGAAAAGCATTATTCTACATGGTGGCGTTGCTGTCAGGGCTCCTCCGAGCCATAATCCGTAGGTAATAATCATTCACTGTAGTAGTAGCCCTGGGGCGGCCTGAACGAGCATATCATAGACAGTGCCTGTCTCTCTGTATCTCCTCCATGTCCAGACAACATCGCTTTGGTTCACTCAGAGACGCCTGGACACCTCCCTTTTTGAGAGCTCTTCCTGGCACAAAGTAATAATGCGACGGCGTGTAATAGGTACTGTTCATGCATGGTTGTTTACATCATTGGACGGGTTTAGTGACATCTCTGAACAGTCAAACGGACTGTGTCCGTGACACAATATCCTCAGTGAACGTCTATTTTAGGAGTTCTGGAAACGGGGGTGATGCAAAATTTTTTTCGTGTGTGTATATAAATATACGAAGCAACGGGAATTTTTCTTAAAGAATCTTTATCTATTCACCAACATCACCTCTACGCCCTTCAAAGTGATTCCTTACAAATATAATACATTTGTGCAAGAGCTTTTTCCAATCTTGGAAGCACTTCTGGAATTCATTTTTCGTTATGATCTTCAGATCTGATTGTGTTCTTCTCATCTCTTGTGGCAAAGATGTTCTGCGAGTACGGTGGTTGAGGCAACATAACGGTTTGCTCAGATGTACGGTCGGCCAATAATGCAAAACACCATTTGCATAATTGTCGGACATTACTTCCAAAAATTTTAACTGCAAACACGAAAAACACAAGAAGCTGCAAATCCAAATGATGAATAACAGTTTTGTCTTAGCCAAAGTATCACGACTAGCACTGAGGTGTGAGCGGGAGCGTTTTGTGATGCAGTTTCCACGAGTTGTTTTGCCACCATTCGGTCGTTTTTTTCGGACTGCTTCACGCACACGGCGCATAACGTCCAGGTAGTATATATTATTGACCATACGACTGTAGGCAGGAATCCATAATGCACTGTCCAGTTTGTAATAGAAGAAACAATGAGAAGAACTTCTACGTGAAATGAACGTTCGGAATTTTTTCGTTCATGGTGTAAGTAGCGTGAGTAAAGGGTTGCTATGTGTAAGGTGCGTCAAGCGCACTTTGAATAAGAAAATTCTGTCTGACATTGAAGTCAACGTAAAAGATTGGGTCGCCACCAACTCTAGCCCCACGACAAGAAAGAGCTTGGGTTGAGTAGAAAAATTACTTAATTTATTACTAAGAAAAATCTTATCAAAGAACATTCATAAAGAATGGGATGTAATTATTAATATGGTCTCCCACTGTTCAAGTGAATCAAATATTAAAATAAAGCGAAGAGTGCGTGGACATTTTGCATAAGAGCAGACTGCAGCAATATTCCTGAAAATAAGATCTATTCTAAAGCATTTGTTTAAAATAAAAAGGAAAAACTAATTATTGGACCTGTGCGCATGGAAACACTATGGATGGGCTAACAAGGAAAACTACAAGGTAAATGGCGTACGTAATAGAGGCGTAACATCGTACACCGGATAAGAGAGACAAAATTATTTATTCCTTAAAATATTGATGTAATCCGTCTATAGACCTGCTGTTGCCTGGTAACGAAGCACAATTGCTTGTGAAACGTTATACGTTTCACAACAGACTCCTGAGCCCATGTGGTTCGCGGAGACACAATTTTTACGTACGGTGGCCAAATTTTAATAACATCAAATAAAGCAGCCGCGAACAGTTAACATTTTACGGAGGACACATGATAATGGCAGATGACTAACAATCTCTAATAATTAATCTATATGGATGGTTTCCACCGGACATAAAGAAATGAGACAAAGAAAGTACACAAAGAGGCAAAAATTGTCAAGGTTAGGAAAAGATTAGATTGTATACAGACGCAGTTGCAGGCACACAAACATTCACACTGAACGAAGGGCGCTTCAACCTTTGTGCTACGTTATTCTTATGGGTCAAAGTCTGCGTAAGGAATCAAACTGAATATCCGCAAAAGCCTTGGGTTCCTTGCTGCGACCCAGAAAAACAATCTTTATAAGACGAAACGTGAGGCCAAAAACTAACAGCTCCCCTCTCGCTATGAGACAACGCGCCACATGCTTAAATCACTTCACCTTTCTTCGAAGAGAATTCGGCTGCAGATCCTCGGCGAGCTGGAATTAGACTGACCGTCTGACACACTCCAACGTCTGCCACGCGACCCCGTGGCTGGGAAAACACTGAGATGAGGCTTCCGCCACCAACCTAACACCGGTAACTTTCACACAAGGGCAGAAAACCTCTTTGCCTACCTGAAAACTACAAGAATTGGCCATTCTGTACGTCTACCGCTGATTCTCTGCAGCACACTAAACCACCGTGTAGCAAAATGAAACACAGCCACATTCATTCACTCACGCATGTTTGAGGGATCTGTATCATTAGGAAACAGATAAAATGATAATGAAAGGGGACTACAGAACCCTTTCATCACCCCAAACGTCCTGGAGAAGACTGTACCGTGAATTTTCTAACCATGCTAGGGGATTCGCCAAACGTCTTCGAAACAAACATTACTTAAGAAACAATTATCCCAACATGCAAACAGCAGCTCAAAAGAACTGACTAAACTACAATATTTAAATTAATTTTGGATGATTTTAGTCAGTAGTTGTGACCTCATGTGGTTCGCAAGGCAAACAGATTAAGATAACTGAAATATATGACATTGGAAGTTGACATCATATCACCCAACTTATTGCAATAACAAACATGCGATATCATCTCAAAAATTGCTTTCAACAGTTATTAAGAGTGATCATTACAAGGTGATCAGTACTTTCGTCCTGATCATCAAGCTCAATGCAAGAACCAAATTACAAGCATTTCCAATACAATTTTGAAGAGAAAAATGTAATGTATGTGATAAAACACACCTCTATCGGTCATCAAAGTCATATTGGAAATTAAATTGGTTAACAATACTCAGTACAAAATCATAATTAACACAGAAACATACATAAAAGGTACACAAATATACAGGTTTATGAAAAAAAAAACACACAATACTACAAGGTTAAACTCGTGAGTGCACGGCTAGACAAGAGATTATTACGTCGGTGGTTTGTAAGCATGACGTCGCAACTTTCGTTGGCACTTTATCATCATAGCTAGTTTCACGCTTTAACACCCTAAAGACATACGTGCCTCGATAGATTATCTCAAGACAATCACACATCCATATTATGCGGCGAACAACAGAAAGCCGGCCGCTGTGGCCAAGCGGTTCTAGGCGCTTCAGTCCCGAACCGCACTGCTGCTACGGTCGCAGGTTCGAATCCTGCCTCGGGCATGAATGTGTGTGATGTCCTTAGGTTAGGTTTAAGTAGTTCTAAGTCTAGGGGACTGTTGACCTCAGATGTTAAGTCCCATAGTGCTTAGAGCCATTTGAACAACACAAAAAAAAAAAAAAACACTTGCACCTCACTGCTCGAGCAGTGACATGACTCCCGAATCCACCAGAGCGCACGCCGTCGTCCCACAGAGTGAAGGACCTCATTGGTGGATCTCCTCCCGCCGGCATGGCTGTCAGCATGCATGACTGTCTATTCGCCACACCTACTTGGCAGTTCCGAACCTCGCGGAAGTTCTTGTCGTGGCCGTTGTCAATTATTCCTTTAGGACGTCTACATCTACATCTACATCCATACTCCGCAATCCACCTGACGGTGTCTGGCGGAGGGTACCTTGAGTACCTCTATCGGTTCTCCTATTCCAGTCTCGTATTGTTCGTGGGAAGAAGGATTGTGGTATGCCTCTGTGTGGGCCCTAATCTCTCTGATTTTATCCTCATGGTCTTTTCGCGAGATATACGTAGGAGGGATTAATATACTGCTTGACTCCTCGCTGAAGATATGTTCTCGAAACTTCAACAAAAGCCCGTACCGACCTACTGAGCGTCTCTCCTGCAGAGTCTTCCATTGCAGTTTATATATCTCCGTTACGCTTTCGCGATTACTAAATGATCCTGTAACGAAGCACGCTGCTCTCCGTTGGATCTCCTCTATCTCTTCCATCAACCCTATCTGGTACGGATCCCACACTGCTGAGCAGTGTTCAAGCATTAGGCGAATTAGCGTACTGTAACCTACTTCCTTTGTTTTCGGATTGCATTTCCTTAGGATTCTTCCAATGAATCTCAGTCTAGCATCTGCTTTACCGACGATCTACTTTATATGATCATTCCATTTTAAATCACTCCTAATGCGTACTCCCAGATAATTTATGGAATTAACTGCTTCCAGTTGCTGACCTGCTATATTGTAGCTAAATGATAAGGGATATTTCTTTCTATGTATCCGCAGCACATTACACTTGTCTACATCGAGATTCAATTGCCATTCCCTGCACCATGCGTCAATTCGCTGCAGATCGTTCTGCATCTCAGTACAATTTTCCATTGTTACAACCTCTCGATATACCACAGCATCATCCGCAAAAAGCCTCAGTGAACTTCCGATGACATCATAGCGACCATGGTCGTTTGACGTTCCTGCCCGAGGGAGGCAAAAAAAGGCTCTTCTGTTAGCACTGCCCTCGGCAAGCAAGGTACGTCGACCGCAATTGCTGATGACCATCGTCATTATCATTTGCGCACAGCTCATTTTGTAGAGGAGTGGAATGTTTGTCAGGGCGTTCCCGCGCGAAGAAGGCTTTTCTTCGTGCCTTCCCTCAGCAAGCACGAAAGTCCATTTCAGCTGCCGTTCGGTAGCGGTCAGCTGCACAGCTCTGTACTTGTCACATGGGCACGTCCCCCCACCCCCACCCCCCTGCCGTGAAACTCAGCATAACCATCTTCCAGAGACGTCTCCATAAACCAGCAACTATGTCGTTGTCAGACCGTATTAATGTTTTTTGGTCGTGCCCCCGGCACTGCCCAAATCTCGCTTGTGTGTGCGCGAGCTTCGCTCCTCTGCAGCACGCTGACCCATCGCCGTGCGCCGGTGCCTGGCCCGGATCACCGACCTGGGCGATGCCCTGTCGCGCCACCCTGTCTGCGCCGGCTGGCAGTCTGGGCTTGGGGGAAAACCAACATTCGCCGAAACAGCTGTGACCGCTCGTCACACCACTGGCTCGCTGTTGATAACAGGACTCAGCAACACCTGCCGTTGCAGCGGGTCCTGTACTGTCTGATGCCCAGGCTCACTGGGCGTCCTAGCGACGTTGCGCCCACTTAATGGCTGCACTCACAGAAATTTTCACATAATATGATACGTATATTTAAAAAAAAAACAGTGGAAATTCATACTAGTGACTAATACATGAAAAATTGCCAGAAATTGGTTTTACAAAGAGAGCCTTCTTAATAATCTTAAAAACAAAACTTATATGATGAATTATTAAGCATTAGGATTAGTTTTAACGATAAAGGGAAATGAGTTTAACTCACAGGAAATCATCTGAGCTCCCTTCACAAGAGCGACATGGTATTCAAAATTTAAACAACGAAGATACTTTTTATGTAACACAGATACAGCATTATATACGTTGAGACAATGGTTCAGGACAGGTCTTGTACAATATTTGGTAAGGAATTCGAGTAGATTTGGTTGCGCTACTAACTATAAACACAAAACTTTATCTACTACTAACTACATTCCCACACACAATCTACAGAATTTGTACCAGTCACCATAACATATAGGGCGACTACGAGTGTTACAAATAAACATGTATTTCTTCGATACCCATATTGCTATTTTTGACTGCTTCTCCATGGTTTGCAGTACACGTTTGCGAATCTATGGAAAATTTCTGTGACATCTTTTCTATGAACATTTCACAATAGAAGTTATAGTTAATGAGACACAGAAGGTTCATACAAGTCACACCTGGATTTATAACGTGTTAATATTTAGCATCAGATTGATCTAAACGGAATTAGTGAGCGAAAACCAGAAGTGAGAATCACTTTATCCTATACGTAAACACATAAAAGATTGTTAAAAAAAATCAAATCATTTGCCCTTGACCATAATTTCTCATCTTACTAATTGCCATACGATACTCACAACCATTGCACCATTACTCACCACGTGTCGCCAGGTATCCTCACATACCTTCACGTTATTTCACTCTTATAGGTTGTTACCTTGATTATTTATCAAATATAAAATTGAATGCTTTTAAAACGTGTTTCAATATTCATCTTCCAGGGCTTCCATATTCTGGTATCCTTAAACGTACCTAGTAGTAGGTGTGGCAAATTGCAACTTCCAATCATCTTATAACGGGGCATCACTGAAAATCAAACACCATTAGTCTCACTTCATACACAAATCCATCAATCTACAAGTCGTCAAATCATTTCGTAAACGTCGCAGTACAGTTGCAAATCTGACACAATCTTCCTCGGCTAGAGGGAGTAAATAAACTACAATTGGAAATGATCACACACAACCACTTTACGACCATTTACTCGTCACACCACCACACTCTATACCTTTTCATTCATGAGAAAGAAAAATTATCTTACTGTGAGAGAAAGCGTCTCATTTGATCCTCACAACCATTCATACTGTGATGTTATCAAATTACACAACACTACTCTTTTCTGCTGAAAAGAAGATACAACAAAACATATTGAGGAGCCTTTCACAATTCATGGGAAGGACTGTGTAGCCGAATATCGGTACTTGTCCGTAGAAGTAGGAAGACCTCGTCATTGTAACAAGTGCCAACTTACGAGAAGGAGAGTTGACCTATGCAGTGTGGCCGTGTACGGTACTTATCGGTAGAACTACGAAAACTTTGCCATTGGAACTACTGCCAACCTATGTTGTCCAACAGCCCTGATTTAATTAATTTCATAATCACTAGTGGAAATGAACTCTGCATTTGGGAATGAATGTTTGTGTAATTGGCTGTCATGAAAATCACCTGATCAGTACGACGCAAGAGTTTTGTCGGCAGTAGAAGAAGTTATCTATCAAATTTTCGTAGTCAACAATGAGCTGTAAGTGAGTAAGGTGCATGAATGTGATGTACTTAGAATTTTGTGCATTTTGAGATATGAAAGCCTCGTGAAAACAGCTAAAATTTGAGCAGTATTCTTACGTTTAACGAAGGAAAATCCGAAAAGTAAAACTGAGAGAGTGTCGCAGTAAATTATACTCAAATACATATATTAAAATCACAGTATGAAAATATTGACTTAAGTAATGCTCATGTGCTTTGGTAAATGGGATAGCAGTCTCCTCTTCAGCAGCTCCGATTTTGGAAACCACATGAATCATGAGATTGTCGATTACCTAAAGTGAAGAATGTTATTGAAGCCATCGGAACCTGATAAAAAATGTTACTTCAAGAACACTATAGATGGCATAAAGAGAAAAATTTCGTTTGGATTGTCCTGCATTATGTAATACATGGTTTGTGAGCCGCTCCGACTCGCATGAGTTGCTGGCACCAAGGCCAGGTTGCGGCTCAGCGATATCCGGCCGTTATCGATTATCTCGATCTTTCACGGCTGGTTTTGCGCGCATTTTTGGTTTCAAATACCGGGTGTTAAAGCTTAGTGGGGCAGTCTTGGTACAGTGATTCTGGGGAGTTGTATTTGCGTGCGCAACGTGTGCGAGCTGCCAGCGAGAGGAGGAAAAGTGGCCGTTGAGGTTCCTTGCAGGGGCGCAGAGGCTGACTGGGCAATTACTACAGCTGGCGGACGGAAGGGCCCCGGGAATTAATTGCACCGGGGCTGAGCTAAATCGCTGGGTGGGGAGAAAGGAAGCTATGAGCAAATTCGTTTGGTACAAAAATTGAAAGTGTAACTCTATATTGTGTACCACTCACCGTTGTTCGGCCATGTTAGGTGCCACATGGCTTCTGTTCATCGAAAGTGAGTCTTACGTTACCTTACTGGAAGTCAGTTGAATTTAAATGTTTTGATCGTATGATTCTCAGAATGGTGACTGTGTAAATAGTAATTTGTTTTGCGAGGTCTGCAACAGCGAAAAAAATTTCGTGACGTGTGGCTTGGTTTAAACATTCTTTTCCACTCTGGTAGCATGGGCGACTGTTCTATTCAACGGAAGCCACCAGTACCTGGCTGAATGTATAAGCCTTCTGAACGCGGTTACTCCATTACAACTGAATGATGTTTTTGAAGGTATCGGGATTTCGATATATCAGTATTTAAAAAGTACCATTAACGTTATCCGAAGTGACCAGGAAGTATCGATATATCGCAGAGAAAAATGACGACCTACTGGTTTATAAAAATATCGGCTGGGTATTGTAAATAAAGAGCCGGTTTTAGAGGTGTACATTTAAGTATTGATTTATTATTAGACATTCTGTACATTAACAAGCTAGCAGCCTGTCTATCCCCCTCAAGAGTACGAACTGAAACGAGAACGATGTGTGCCCTCGCTTGGTGACAACCACTTTGCCAACAGTAGTAACTGCATTTAAGTGGCGCAATAAATGTTGTCAATAGTTCGGTTTAGTCACATATAGATTTGTCCGGAACACTTCCGTGGTTTTCATTTCTGCCAACGCCCCCTACCTAGGAGTTGTAGTGTGAAAACTGAATGATGAAGTTAAAGTTGCAGTTTCGGTTGGCAGCGCCGAGCGCCGATGACATCAGCATTTCCTTTCGCAAGTCTCTGTCCACCGCAAAGATCGATCTTGTCTTTCAGATTTTTGTTCATCAGTTTCAGCAGCTGTTACTGAAAACTTCTGAGGCGAAGAAATAGCACACTAGTTGCGATATTTCTTTTTTTTTTTCTTTTAACACAACGGGATGCTGTTTCTTCACGTCGGGAATCTTGTTATTCCATTCACACTGTCACATCCCACTGCCATAGGAATTATTCTTTGTGCCACCTGCACTTGCTTCACACAATCAAAGAGGAAGACAGGACGTGATGAAAGCTCAAAAAGTAATAAGAATCCTTCACACTGTGAAAGTAACTACTACAATTTAAAAAAATCAATTCCAAATATTCACTGGAAATTGCGACAAAAATATTTGCCCTCGGTAATGCCGTTTCGATATCAATATGTCGCCATACTGCGTAAGGAATGACGCCGACATGTGTCGATACTTTCCGGAAATAAGTCGATATATCAATATTTTACCGGAAACTCTATCCTGTATCCACGTTTCTCATAAGAAATTTTGAGCACTCTTGATGATTCACGTAAGGATTTGTCAGGCTAGGCGCATTGGTATTGATAACTGAGCATGAGTCCCCTTGGTTAAGCGATTATATTGTTAAACACTCGTGGTATATTCAGGGCTGTGCTGCTACAGCTATTGGACTATTTGTTAAAGTGTCCATTGATATAACTGAAGTACTGCCGGTTACTGCTGGCCGTTGTGACCGAGCGGTTCTAGGCGCTTCAGTCCGGAATCGCGCTGCTACTATGTTCCATGGACGTGTGTGATGTCCTTAGGTTAGTTAGGTTTAGGTAGTTCCAAGTCTAGAGGACTGATGACCTCAGATGTTAAGTCCCATAGTGCTTAGAGCGATTTGAACCACTTTTTTGCCTGTTACTTGAAGGGACCATCACATTGAGGTTAAAATTATGGCGGTCGTAAATACTGCTGTTTTATAATTGGGTGGAATTTTCTAAAGTGATTTCGTGTAAAGAAGCGAGCCATATGATGGGGTTTGTGTGAAGTGGGATGTAACACCATTCCAGGACGAGTTGAAATGCGCTAAGTGCATTTGAAAATTGTTTTGTTTCGCTAGCAGCTGTCTTCTAATGACCAACTGTTTGAGCTCAGTCATTTCCTGTAGGTACTTATCTCGCACTTGCTAACTTTATAACCTACTTGTCTTAAGCGGCATATCTCGTGTATTCTAACCAAATGCGTGCCACGTAATTTACCATTCTTAGCAACCCCTTTAAGAAGACTGGCCGGCCGAAGTGGCCGCGCGGTTCTGGCGCTGCCGTCTGGAACCGCGAGACCGCTACGGTCGCAGGTTCGAATCCTGCCTCGGGCATGGATGTGTGTGATGTCCTTAGGTTAGTTAGGTTTAACTAGTTCTAAGTTCTAGGGGACTAATGACCTCAGCAGTTGAGTCCCATAGTGCTCAGAGCCATTTGAACCATTTTAAGAAGACTGGCGTCGGGTACGGACTCCCGCCTTTATCTCAAAGCTCGCCTTTATTTCAAAGCTCAAGCTGTTACGCATTTCTCTTTCTTCGCTGTGTAATATTTTGTTATTTATATAATTGTAGTACTCTGACTGTAAAATTTTATTGTGCTTTCCTATGTCCTTGTGTTACGCCAGTGCTAAACAGGTTCTCATCCGAGATCTTAGTTTGTTCCGGAGCGGGTGGACGGATTCCTGTGAGGAGCCTGAGCCCGAACGGAATATGCTGTAACCCGAAGAATAATGAAAACTAAATGTTGTCCACTGAAACTACCACAAATTGTGGTGTCATTGTAAGTACATCTTTCCTCCATAACGGATTTGCAGCCCATAACGTATGGAGCCAGACCTGTGCAGCAGTTCCATTGACAAAATTTTTAAAGGGAAATTCTATCAGTTAATTGATTACCTGAGAGTTTGTTATCCCTATAGTCTCTTCTTTCATTTATCATCACATGATTACCTGGTCGATTCGAGATACTGAACTCATCTTAGGTATTGTTTCCTTAACAATTATTTTTGTCATTAAATAAATATTGAATTGCTAATGGGCCTAAATTGAACGTTGTACAACTGTCTGAGACATTAGATGAGATGTGTGGGACCATGTGATATATCAGTTTTAATTGTCCTTTAATTGGCCCTGACTCTGGCTTACTAAATTTATTTGGTCTTTTTGTAGCTGCCCAAAGTGGCAGTTTTCCTTTCCTTAGCAGTGCTTGCTCAGAGTAATTAATTTATTTTAAATTTTCCTTGATTGTATTTCACTCCCGCCTTAGTACATTTTTAAATTAGCTTTTAAGAAAAAACATTTACTTATTGTAAGTTAATGAATATCCATTAATTGTTGCGGTGACCGGTTTGCGTGACTCTTGCATTCAATTATTCATTGTTTTTTACTGGTTTTATCATAAAGTACAGTGAATGAAGTTTGAGAAAATTTCCCTTTACGCTTGATGTCGGGTCGTCACACTCACAGCCCAATGCTCTTGCGACTAAGTACCGGCAAGGTTTCCGTTGGTTTCTCCTATAGCAGCGACAGAAGCACTTTGTAAGATGTGTTCGGTTTTTCAGCCACGTATAAGGCATTAC
Organism: Schistocerca serialis cubense; assembly: GCF_023864345.2. Classification (NCBI taxonomy): domain Eukaryota; kingdom Metazoa; phylum Arthropoda; class Insecta; order Orthoptera; family Acrididae; genus Schistocerca; species Schistocerca serialis. Next base: position 1,217,555,282 of record NC_064638.1, on the reverse strand, counting down.
AGTTATCGTAGCGTAGTCATAAGCCATCCATTCACCAATTTCGAAACGTTTCACGAATATGTCAAAATACATATGAAATATGAACGCCAAAAAATTGCAGCTGAGCTGAGAGTCAGGCAATTTTGTTATGTTATGACAAGAAAAGTCAATAAGAATCTTTGTGAATTAGTACAAACTAATCCCTCAAAACTGAAATCTGTTGATTCTTATGTATCGTTTTTTGCATTACATCATTTGCTTTTAAGAGAAAAAGGAAGTTCAAATGCTGTTTTTCATTATTTATTGCTGTTTAAAGAACAATCACGTGCTGGAACACTGCGGAACGTTTTGAAAGTGCCTCCGTATGCTCCTTACATTATTCATAGAATGCAAAATAATTTAGATTCTGAAAACAAGTTGTAGGTTTATGTTATGCTTTATACTACCTGTTGTACGTGGGCATAAATCGAATTGAAAATCGATGTTGATGCTTCAGGCAGTGCTTCAAAAGAGCTAAATGTGGGAAATGTTTCCATACAAAACTTTTAATTACAGGAAAACACTTATCATTGAGAATGGTGCGTAGACTCGATTAACAATAAACAACGTAAATGACAGGAAAACTCGAAGGCTGAATATGTAAACATGGGTTTCACTGTAACTGTAGCTCGTTTATACGAGGTGCATTCAAGTTCTAAGGCCTCCGATTTTTTTTTTTAATTAACTATTCACCCGAAATCGATGAAACTGGCGTTACTTCTCGACGTAATCGCCCTGCAGACCTACACATTTTTCACAACGCTGATGCCATGATTCCATGGCAGCGGCGAAGGCTTCTTTAGGAGTCTGTTTTGACCACTGGAAAATCGCTGAGGCAATAGCAGCACGGCTGGTGAATGTGCGGCCACGGAGAGTGTCTTTAATTGTTGGAAAAAGCCAAAAGTCACTAGGAGCCAGGTCAGGTGAGTAGGGAGCATGAGGAATCACTTCAAAGTTGTTATCACGAAGAAACTGTTGCGTAACGTAAGCTCGAAGTGCGGGTGCATTGTCTTGGTAAAACAGCACACGCGCAGCACTTCCCGGACGTTTTTGTTGCAGTGCAGAAAGGAATTGTTCTTCGAAACATTTTCGTAGGATGCACCTGTTACCGTAGAGCCCTTTGGAACGCAATGGGTAAGGATTGCGCCCTCGCTGTCCCAGAACATGGACACCATCATTTTTTCAGCACTGGCGGTTACCAGAAATTTTTTTGGTGGCGGTGAATCTGTGTGCTTCCATTGAGCTTGTGGTGTCACCGCCAGACACCACACTTGCTAGGTGGTAGCCTTTAAATCGGCCGCGGTCCGGTAGTATACGTCGGACCCGCGTGTCGCCACTATCAGTGATTGCAGACCGAGCGCCGCCACACGGCAGGTCTAGAGAGACTTCCTAGCACTCGCCCCAGTTGTACAGCCGACTTTGCTAGCGATGGTTCACTGACAAATTACGCTCTCATTTGCCGAGACGATAGTTAGCATAGCTTTCAGCTACATCATTTGCTACGACCTAGCAAGGCGCCATTATCAATTGCTATTTATCTTGTGATACATGTACCGTCAGACCGATGTTCACCAATTATGTATTAAAGTTAAGTATTCCAGAAACTACGTACTCTTTTTGCTACTATAAAGACCTAGTCCTGCTCCAGACCTCACGCCATCCTGCGTGAGCTTAAACGCGTGCCCTTCGGCCTCCCGTCCTAGTGGATTGGCTGTCTTGCCAGTCCACAACAGAGCTGACTGGTGCTTTGTTTCTGGATTGAAAAATGGCATCCACGTCTCATCCATTGTCACAACCGACGAAAAGAAAGTCCCATTCATGCTGTCGTTGCGCGTCAATATTGCTTGGCAACATGCCACACGAACAGCCATGTGGTCGTCCGTCAGCACTCGTGGCACCCACCTGGATAACACTTTTCGCATTTTCAGGTCGTCATGCAGGATTGTGTGCACAGAAGCCACAGAAATGCCAACTCTGGAGGCGATCTGTTCAACAGTCATTCGGCGATCCCCCAAAACAATTCTCTCCACTTTCTCGATCATGTCGTCAGACCGGCTTGTGTGAGCCCGAGGTTGTTTCAGTTTATTGTCACACGATGTTCTGCCTTCATTAAACTGTCGCACCCACGAACGCACTTTCGACACATCCATAACTCCATCACCACATGTCTCCTTCAACTGTTGATGAATTACAATTGGTTTCACACCACGCATATTCAGAAAACGAATGACTGCACGCTGTTCAAGTAAGGAAAACGTCGCCATTTTAAGTATTTAAAACAGTTCTCATTCTCGCCGCTGGCGGTAAAATTCCATCTGCCGTACGGTGCTGCCATCTCTGGGACGCATTGACAATGAACGCGGCCTCATTTTAAAACAATGCACATGTTTCTATCTCTTTCCAGTCTGGAGAAAAAAAAATCGGAGGCCTTAGAACTTGAATGCATCTCGTACTTCTTTAAGGGTGTCGTCTTTGAGTCACAATCAAAAACGTCTTCGGTCCTGGGTTCGAATCCCACCGCTGCTTAAATTTTTGTTAATAATCAGTATCAATGGCATAAGACTCGCGGCATAAGAAGTCGCCCTCAATCTACCTACGGCTTTGTCAAAGAAGGCGGGGGAGCGGACAGAGGTTCAGGGCACTCTCTTCTACTAGGGATGGGAAACTGCCCCTAAAGGCCAAAGAATCAGCAATGATCAACGGCATGAGGATACAGAAGGCAATGTAAACCACTGAATTGAGGAAACGTAACGTGTAGCCACAGGACACGTGGCCTGTAATTGAAGAAGTGTCATGATGATCTCTCCATTGGCAAAAGATTCCTGAATAGTTCCCCATTCGGATCTCCACGAGGGGACTGACAAGGGGGAAGTTACCATAAGAAAAAGATTAAATAATCGATGGAAGGATAACTTCCTACCAGTCGGGGCGTGAAATATCAGAAGCTTGAACTTGGTAGAGAAACAAGAAAATCTGAAAAGGGAAATGCAAAGGCTCAATCTAGATATAGTACGGGTCAGTGAAGTGGAAAGAAGGATAAGGTTTCTGGACAGATGAGTATAGGGTAATATCAACAGCAGTAGGAAATGGTGTAACAGGTGTAGGATTCGTTATGATTAGGAAGGTTTCTGTGAACGGTTCAGTGACAGGGTAGTTCTTATCAGAATCTACAGCAAACCAACACCGACAACGGTAGTTCAAGTATACAGGCCGACGTCGCAAGCTGAAGATGAAGAGAGAGAGAGAGAGAGAAAGTGCATGAGAATATTGAACGGCTAATACAGTATGTAAAGATGCATGAAATCTAATAAAATGGCTGGTTCAAATGGCTCTGAGCACTATGCGACTTAACTTCTGAGGTCATCAGTCGCCTAGAACTTAGAACTAATTACACCTAACAAACCTAAGGACATCACACACATCCATTCCCGAGGCAGGATTCGAACCTGCGACCGTAGCGGTCGCTCGGCTTCAGACTGTAGCGCCTAGAACCGCACGGCCACTGCGACCGGCAAAATCTAATAGTCATGGGGACTGGAATGCAGTTGTATGGGAAGGAGTAGAAGAAATGATTACAGGAGAATGTGGGTTTGGGACAAGGAATTATAGAGGGGAAAGACTAATTGAGTTCTGTAACAAGTTTAAGCTAGTAACAGCGAATACTCCGTTCAAGAATCACAAGAGTAGGAGGTATACTTGGAAAAGACCGGCTGATACGGGAAGATTTCAGTTAGATTACATCATGGTCAGACAAAGATTCCGAAATCAGATACTAGGAGAAACAGATGAGAATCGAAGCATTTGAGATTTGGTGCTACAGACATATGTTGAAAATTAGGTGGAATGATAAGGTAAGGAATGAGGATGTTCTACGCAGAATCGGATAAGAAAGGAATATGTGGAAATCACTGATGAGGAGCAGGGACAGGGTGATAGGACATATGTCAAAACATGAGGGAATGACTTCCATGGTATTAGAGGGAGCTACAGAGTGCAAAAACTGTAGAGGAAGACAGAGAGTCTAATGCATCCAGCAAATAATTGAGGAGGTAGGTTGCAAGTGCTACTGTGAGATGAAGAGGTTAGCACAGGAGGGAAATGGAAAAAAAAAAAAAAAAAGAAAAACAGATTTCCCACCAGTCGCTTAAGAGCAGCGCTAATAGCGCCACTCTGAGGATGCAAATTAGGTTTGCTTTAAACACACGACGTAACCGTCGTTAGCGTTGGTTACCTTTGTGATTGTACGTGGTTGCATGACGTTAGTTAATAACGCCCTTGAGGTATCAAAGACGCCATTATCAACACCTCACTGAGATTGTACGATAGTGCTACGAGAAGTTGGATGTTCCTTCTGCGGTACTGCGTACAGACTTGGCAGCAATGTTGACTGCTGTTCACAGAAATGTATGGTCGCAAGAAGAATGGGCTCTGAACTACCAAATGGCCTACGAGAGGAAAGACGGTCGTGTTCAGTGTATGGCTGTGACGCACCACACTGCATCTTCAGCAGCAAGTTGAGCAGCAGTTGGAACCACCGTGACGCAACGAGCTGTCACCAATCGGTTTCTTCAAGAACAGCTCCAAGCGAGACGCCCTTCGTGTACGTTCAAATAACCCCAATCCACTGCCAATTGTGACTTCTATGGTGACAAGAGAAAGACTGTCACGAGAGAGCTTAATCGAGGGCAGGGTCGACGTCTGTTGTGTTTTCTGATGACAGCTGGTGCTGCCCCTGTGCTAGTGACGGCCGTTTGTAGGGTAGAATGAGGCGAGTTGGGACCTACAACCAACCTATCTGCATGCTACACACACCGGACCTACGTCTGGAGTAATAGTCTGGAGCGATTTCGTATGACATCAGTAACATTCTCGTGGTTATCCCATGCTCTTTGACTACAGATTCGTACGTAAATCTGGTTGTTCGATCTGTTGTGTTGCCATTCATGATAAGCATTCCACGGGGTGCTTTCCAACGGGACAACGCTCGCCCACGTACGGATGTCTTAACGCAACATGCTCTACCGAGTGTCGACATGCTGGCTTGGCCTACTCGATCAAGAGATCTGTCACTACTCGACGGGCGTCTTAGGAAGACAACCCCAGAGCCATCCACAAACTGCAGTAACGGTCCCTGTATTGACCGAACAAATATAATAGACATGGAACGCCACGCGGAGTAGCCGGGCGGTTTGAGGCGTCATGTCACGGACTGCGTGCCCGGTGATTCGAGTCCTCCCTCGGGCATGGGTGTGTGTGTTGTTCTTTTCGTATGTTAGTTCAAGTTGTGTGTAAGTGTAGGCCCGATGACCTAAGCAGATTGGTCCCTTAGGAATTCACACGCATTTGAACACTTTTGAGACATGGAACCCCATTCCACAAACTAACTTGTACAACGTAATGCTTGCACGTTTGCACGCTTGCATTCAACATATTGTCAGTTGCACCGGCTAAAAATTTATCCGCATGTCACGTTGGGAATGGGTTGTCTCACGCTTACATTAACCTGTATTCTAGAAATTTTAATTTCTTAAATATATATCCCAAAATTTCATTACTCTACATTAATTATTTTTTGGTGGATTTGTAACACCATGTGCGAGAATTTGTTCTTCTTCTGAGGTTGGTATGCAGCAGAGCGCCTTTCCTCTCTTCCGCCTGCCTCGTTCTTCATTCCCATGTACGTGTTACATCCAGCATCATTCATGACCTGTTGTATGTGTGATATCCACCGCCGATTCTTTCGTCAATAGCTCCTTCTGCTATTGTACCAATGAAGTTGTTGTGTCTTATGATGTGCCCTACAAGTTTGCCCCTTCTTGTTTGAATGTGCCTTCACAGAGATCCAGTTTGCTGTACTCTTCTAAGCACCTCTTCATTTATTACCTCGTCTCTCCACATTATCATCATCGTTCTGTAGCTGCACATCTCCAGGGCCTCTAGCCATCTTCTCTCTTCCCATTGTTCAAGTTTCATGTTCTTGCTGCTGAGTTAGTTGGCCTGTTGTATTCTCTTCACAATTTCTTTCCGGCTTCTACTATCACTTATGATTTTGCTTTGTAGGTAGGTAAATTCCTCTGTCACTTCCAGCTCCTCTGTTCCAATTAGCATTCTCAGAGGTTCATATTCTCCTTCTGCACTGCATATTATCACTTCACTCTTTTTCTTGTTTATTCTCATTCCATACTGATTGCATAGAATCCTTTCCACGTACAAGAATTACGTTGTACGAACCAATACGAGAGAATGATGACCAGACAACAATTGCTAAACACATTTGTAGGGAAAAGTTTTGTCACTGCTGAATTGAAATCATCTAGCGCCCCTGGTGGAGAGTGGAACTTGATCTCTTGACTCATTCTGTTGTCTCACGCTACTAATAATGAGGCCTCCTACAGATACAAGTCATCTACAGCTTTCCCGTTGTAACCACTACTAGCATATTCGATACTGAGCTAGCCTGAGAAAATTATAGTAGGGAAAATTGGAGTTTTTATGTAGAAGATTAATCCTGACGCTAACAAAAGTGAAGTTCAGTATATCACGATGTACCGTAACAGAAATGATAACGACAGCTGTGAGTCACATTAGTGGTGCAAGTGGTGCAGATGTCGATTTACATGGAGTTAAAAAAGAAGCATCGTTATGGTTGTCACACATTCATAAAAACACTGTTCGTTATTAGAAACACTATTGTTTACAGACACACCCTTCCCCATCCTTCCATCTTTGTTGCTCTCTTATTCTTTCCATTCGGCTAACTATAGTCAGAAGATTCATTTAACTGATTGGTTTTAGTGTAATAATAATTTTTTATTTCCTTAATATACTAATTTTGATGCTAGGAAAGAAGTCTTTAATACTGACAATTAGTAATTAGAATCAGAAAATTTGCATTCTATTGTTTCCGATGTTAGATCTCAAAAACACTGGAGCTGTTTAGTTCAGAAAACACCCATATTTCACAACAAATAATGAAATGCATCACACCAAGAATTCAGGCTGCCGCAAACACGATGCGCATAATTACACTGAACAAAACCGCGAAAGTGTAGAAACATTGTTCCCGAAAGGCCCTACAACCAAACAAGTCCTTCAATAAGGTTCCATCTCATGAGCGTATTAGAAAATAGCTGTGTCTGATTTAAATATTACTCGTACCGCATACAGCAACGTTAATTCAGAAATCAGTGTCGACGGACGAAGATTTCTTTTTTCTGCTGAATATACCTCCATCAGCTGTTCCTGAGAATTCATGACTTTACATGCAGCCAGATGAAGGAATGATAATTTTAAGGAAAAGGATGATAAAAAAGTTAATGAACGCGACATGCAACATTGTGGGAGCTCACACGTTACTTCCAGTTAAACTGGGAAACAGGGAGGATATAATACCGTGAAGAATATATCTCTACATGTGCCAGAACAGTAAGATCCTTGAGCAGTCTTCAGTTTGAATTAAAGCGCTGAAACTGTCTGAACAGTAAACGTATACATTCAGAGAAATAATAGGAAGGGCGAGAAACTAATTATCGGTGCAGTAGCTGTGAACACATCGTCAGCCGTTTGGCTTAATTTGTCTAAAATCTATCATAAAGACACATTTATTCACACGCGCTTGAAGTAATTGTTAGAGGTACAATTCATGTCCTGCGTTGAAGCTTTCATATTTTTGTTTCCATTCTGGTTTTTATCCACCTGTGGTGTTATAATTACAGCGCAGAAAACAACAATTCGCGTTTAATTAAAGAAATGCTATTTGTTTTGACGTAAAAGCTCACATACACACACTCAGGCACATTCGCTCGCACAAACAAACAAACACACGCACACAGGCAGTTGGTGAGTTGTTCTCATTGGAGAATTAATATTTGAAACACCAAGTTTTTCTATACGTTGTGTGTGAAATAATTAGCTTCCAGAGCTTTCAGAATGCAGAGCAGTTGATGTACGTGCCTTAGCAGTTATAATGAGATTCCCGTAGCGTGTGTGGCGAAATTAATGAAACAGAGATATATCCAAATTAAATCAGTGGTATTCAATATGTTCGACAAGTTGCTTGTGCAAAGGAATATCCCGTTTAACACTGAATCTCTTACAAGTGATGAAATAGCTAAAGCGTAATGGATCACGAGTACTACCTAAGGGAAATATTACTCTAGGTTTCGTAATGCCTTGTTGTTAGTAACTAGTTTTAAATACAAGTTGAGATCCTGATCAACATGTCCTGCTAGTTAGTTTTGAATAAATCAACTCACTATGTTTGCAAGAGCACGGCATTTAGTTAAAAAATGACCAGTTTGGTTTTTTGCTACATGTTTAATATGACAGCGGGTGTCAAAGATGGTATCGATTAAGCTTCTTCGGACCGTACGCTAGTTTTTAAAATTATTTGTTTATTCATGTATGAGTTTATTTCTATTTGGTTCAGCTTCATGATTGTTACAAATATTTGCTTCGCTCTTCATACTCTGTCGGCCGAGCAGCGATCAAATCTATGGATGAAAGTGATGTCGGTTTTGTTTATTGGGACGGTGGTGCACATATCATTTTTGGTTCCCATATTCAAATTGTGATAAGTTTCAAACCAAATTATGTTTGTTGTTGCACCCTGGTATACAGAAGTTCACTGAAATAACGTAAAATGATGGTCGGCAAAGGACCTAGTGATATAGCACAATAGCAAAATCGTCCCATTTTTGTCCTTATGGAGTCTAATGAAGTATTTTAATAAAATATCTTCTCAGGGAGGAATTTTCGTTCTCTGACAAAGGAACCAAAACTGTTACGGAATACATGCTGGAGACTGATAAGACATACACTATGGCTGCGATGAAGAAAAGACATTAATAGTTTGTTATATATAGAGGATCTTTTAATTGAGATACCTAGTCAATTGTAGGAGGATTTACCGTTAAATATGAGCTGCGAACAACGGTGAAAACACGTATCTTTTACGTTATCAAATAACCAAAGTAGGTGAAAGAAACGGTAGTACAGTTTTAGTTACCTGACAAAAATAATATTTGAGACATAACTTCCATACAAATTAACTTCAGGTTAAGGTAAATTAAATGGACTGGATAAGAAGATCAATAGTTTTCAGAAATTTGACTCTTTCGTGAATCATAAACGTCTGATTCCCCTACGATCATCACAGCCACATAGTATTTTCGACACTACCTTTGATAATTGTGATAAAACAGTCTCTATGTTAAAAATTCGTTATCTCGTAATCATTATGTCTCATAGCGATGCGGACCCGAATTTCAGTAATCTAACTGATTATACTCTGTAATTAGCCATTATGGTGTTGCACAGTTGGACAATAATGCATAAAGTTCTACAACGCTCACATCCTTCAGTATTCACTGTTTCATTTTAATACTGATGTAAATATCTTCCTATAAATATGTACTTATAAAATTCATACAATGCTTGGCGATTCCTATTATAACATAAAATATTTTTTGCGAGTGTTGTACGAGGAACTGAAATGAATTTTCCAAAATCAAATTTTTACAGACATCGCAATGTCACGACTGGCGTTTTTTCTAATTTTCTTTATTTTACAGGTCTAATTCCTTCGTCATGGAGCGTGTCAGTACTTGAAATGTCAACAGAAAAGTAAGAACACAAAAAATAAAATGATTCGGAATCCTAAAAGATGACAAACTATAGGTTTGTGTAAACGTAATCAATAATATAATACAGCACAGCATAAGTTTTTAAGGAATTACACAGAACTGTGATCCACAAGGAAACTCTTCAGTTTGGATTTGAAAGCTCGTGGGTTTCTGCTAAAATTTTTGAATTTTTGTGGTAGCTTATTAAAAATGGATGCAGTAGAATACTGCATGCCTTTCTGCACGACAGTCAAGGCGCTGTGATCCAAATGCACACTGGATTTCTACTTAGTGTTAATTGAGTGAAATATGCTAATAAAGCTCATATTGTTAACAAGAAACTACTTTAATAAATATATATATTGAAAAGCCAATTCAGAATACCCAGCCTATTGAAAAGGGGCCGACAAGAGGTTCGCCAAATTACGCCACTTATTGCCCAGACCGCCAGTTTCTGAGCCAAAAATACAAACATAAAAAAAAATTAAGCATCACCTCGGTTCCGAGAGTTCCGGAACCTGTACAGAAAACTGTAATAGAGATCAACATGAACATCATTAGCACTCTTATCATTGCTCATGAAAACCACACATTACATATTGTACCACCACACAGCGAGGTCTTCAGAGGTGGTGGTCCAGACTGCTGTACATACTACTAATACCCATTAGCAAGTCCTCTTGCATTCATGCTTGCCTGTATTCGTCGTGGCATACTATCCACAAGTTCATCAAGGCACTGGAGGTCCATATTTTCCCACTCCTCAACGGCGACTTGGCGTAGATCCCTCAGAGTGGTTGGTGGGTCACGTTGACCATAAACAGCCCTTTTCAATCTATCCCAGGCATGTTCGACAGCGTTCATATCTAGATAACATGCTGGCCACTCTCGTCGAGCGATCTCGTTATCCTGAAGGAAGTCATTCACTAGATGTGCACGATGGGACGTGAATCGTCGTCCATGAAGACGAATGACATGCAAATATGCTGCCGATATGCTTGCACTATGTGTCGGAGGATGGCATTCACTTATCGTACAACCGTTACGGCACCTTCCATGACCACCAGCGGCGTACGTCGGTCCCACATAATGCCACCCCGAAACAGCAGGGAACCTGCACCTCGCTGCACTCGCTGGACAGTGTGTCTAAGACGTTCAGCCTGACCGGGATGCCTTCTAACACGTCTGCGATGATTGTCTGGCTGAAGGCATATGCAACACTCGTCGGTGAAGAGATCGTGATGCCAGTCCTGAGCGGTCAATTCGGCACGTTGTTGGGCCCATCTGCACTGCGTTGCATGTTGTCGTGGTTGCAAAGATGGACCTCGCCAAGGACGCCGGGAGTGAAGTTGCGCATTATGCTGCCTATTGCGCACAGTTTGATTCGCAACACGACGTCCTATGGCTGCACAAAAAGCATTATTCAATATGGTGGCATTGCTGTCGGGGTTAATCCGAAACATAATCCATAGGTAGCGGTTATCCACTGCAGTAGTAGCCATTATGAGGCCTGAGCGAGGCATGTTATCGACACTTCCTGCCTATCTGTGTCTCCACCATGTCCAAAATATATCGCTTTGATTCACTACGAGACGCCTGGACATTTCCCTTGTTGAGAGCCCTTCCTGACATTGCGAACGCGATCGAACCGCGGTATTGACCGTCAAGGCATGGTTGAAGTACAGACAACACGAGCCGTTTACCTCCTTCCTAGTTGAATGACTGGAACTGATCGGCTGTCGGACCCCCTCCGTCTAACAGGTGCTGCTAATGCGTGGTTGTCTGCGGGATGACGCAAAATATTTTTTTTTATGTGTGTAAATTTTGAGAATTCGAAGTGTTACCGTAAAATATACATCATAAGCGAATAAAAATAAACAAAGTAGACTTCTTTTCTTGTCGAACCGTCGATTATTTCACATATTGTTCTAATAACAAAAATGGCAGTATTAAGTCTTTGGACAAGATCCACGAACCTATGTCTTCAACTGCGCTATTTGAAAGAGTGCCAACGTTGCACACAATAGCCTTTACTACCAAGCAAACAGAAATATTTCAGAATCACCTCTAATACTAGAAGGCATGTCATTTATATAAATAAGGAAAAGGAACAGTTTCAGCGTTTACGCCTGGGGCACCCCCCTTTATCTGTGGCCCACTCGGTCCCCATATCTTAGCCAGTATTGTGGCGAGTTACCTTTTACTGTCTGTTCTTATAGTAAGAGGTGAACCGTTTGTGAGCTACTCCTCTTATCCCACAATGGTCTGACTTCGGGAGCAATATTTTATGACAATCACAATGAAACGCTTTAATTACATCATAAAATATGCCTTTTCTTTCCAGTATCTCACAGAGAAAAGAGAATAAAACATTTTCAGTTTTTAAACCACTTTTAAAACCAAGCTGTACATCTGACAGCAAAATATGTGGAATGGAGTTATCAGTTATCCTTACATACATTGCATTTTCAATAATTTCAGCAAAAACTGATGGCACAGAGATAGGTATGAACTTTGTCTATATTACCACTTCCTCTCTTTTTATAAAGCGCCTTAATACTGAGTAATGGTTCAGAAAACTAACATTTCGTTATGGAAGAATTATAAGTATGGCTAAGTAGACGCCTAACAAGTGCGTGTGTATTGTGAGAGTGACACAAGACGAAACGGGTTGTGGATTAACAACAGAGATATTTACCAGTCTTCCACATATTTGAGTAAGATTTTGACTACATTTCAGTCATCAGCATCATCTTCTCTTACAGAAATTAAGCTACCATGTTCGTCTTCGAAGGTTATTGTTGACCCTACATAATTTTGAGGCTATCAGAGTTTCTTCTTCCTATCCGCCTGTTCTTCAACAGTTATTTCGTCGTTCTTCTAGGTACCTGCTCACCTGTTTCTATAGTTCTCTATTAAGTTGTAAGTTTCCTCCTCATTCATGTTATCTCTAACTTGTTCATTCGAGATCTGTTCTTGTAAAATGTAATCTTTTACCGCTCTTAGATATCTCATTTCAGCTGCCTTTATTTTCATCTTATCCCTATTTGTAATAAGGTCTGTATTACTCTCATATAGCAGAGATGTCACAGCCATAACTTTATTTTTGTTTCCTTTTTTATTCCTTTCTTTAACCTCCTATTAATAGTGCTACATAATACTGAAAGTGACTTACCTCAGTGTCTATATCTTCGATACGATGGCATTTTATTTGGTTCACTAAAAAAGTAAAACTGTTGACTTTTCCAGATTTTTTTGTTCATAACAATGTTTGATCTGATTAGCTCAACTCCTACAAATACCATTACATTCATATTATGAACTTCGATTCCAATAATGGGTTCCTTGCCCACCAGAGTCAGCTTATATATTGCATATTTAATTTATTTTCGTCGAATATAAGAACTGATCGTCTGAAAAAAGGAAGGTGTTTATGGTGCCATACCTGCAACTCTTTTGGGCTCTATGTTTTAAGTCATATTAATTTTAAAAAGTGGGATCATGTAAACTCCGCCATGGTGCAAATATGAATGAACTAGTATATTTACAGAGGAACACCCAATGTTAGACGCGACAGAAAAATGAAAATCAATGTGTCCCACAAGTTTTATCGCCATTGCTGCTCTATGGCTGTGTAAACGGTTTATCTTTCATCTTTCCTTACTGTATCTACAATATTCTCGATGTATTTATGATTGTAATATTTCAATACTCATAATGTAATTACGAAATATGTTAATATCTGCGATAAAAAATGTAAAACACAGCCACAGAGGAAAATAATGTTGTAAGATTACAAAAAGAAATTAACAAGCAGCAATAGTATAAATGGGGATACATAATGTGCATTCTTTGTCGTCTTCCTCGAGAGCTGAGAGAGAGAGGAACCTGTGACGTAGCATTTTATGAATGAGTAGACTTCTTTTGTCTGTATCCATCTTTAGCCGCCATTAGAGGAGAAATTACAAAGTAATGTAAGTTGAATTATTGTGGTGGTCTAAATACATTATAATTTATCAAAATTGTGTATTACTAATGTAAATTAGCTTGCCCATGTCATCTATAATATTTCTTTAAAGAATTTTCAGCATTTTTAGCGATTATCGTTGGTGTTGCTGGGCTGTGCCGCGACCGAACAATTTGCAGCGGCGGCACATTTAAAAAATTGTTCCGCTAAATAAATTTAGCAGTGATTTACGAAATATTTTTCTTTTACAGCGATCCTGAGGTGAGGGAATTTATTACTGGTTTTACATTTGTGCATTAATAGGCGGATAATTAATGTTGAAGTTGTTAATCTGTTGGTTCTTTCAATTTCTAAAGCAAATAACTTAAATGTATCGTGAAGTGTGTTTTGTCAGTGATAATTAAACGTTCAGGTCGGCTTGGAAATATTTAACCATTTTATGTTAACAAAGACAGTCTTGTGTTCCATAGCTAACGCCGGGAAAGAATTCAGTAAATATTTAAAAAAAACCACTGCATTTAGAAAATGTGTGCCAAGGCCGAAATACGTATAAAAAATTTAATTTATACAGTTTTCAACTAAATGTTCTTAATCAGTTAGTATGAATTCATCAGCATGAGAGGGTTGAAGGTTCACGTAATTTTAAATGTGCTTAATTCTGTCTAAATGAATTTTTATTACCACACGTAAATAAGAGGTTTTACAACAAAGTTCGTACTGAAGGAGCAAATAACAAAAATATTTAAAACAACTTTTCTCCCCTCCATTTTCAAATCCATTTTCGATTGATTTTATTTTCATTTTTTAACATAATAAAAATATTATATTTTTTTATTTCATTAAATGCTACAAATAATATTACGAAACAATTTTCCTATTAAATATCTGTGTGTGGTGTTCCTCCACAGTTGCACTGTATTTAAAGACCGTAGGTGTAAAACACCTTATTGAAATATATTAGTAGTTTCGTTATCTGTCGACCATCTTCTGGCTTTGGATTAAGTTTTAGCTCAAAACATATAATGTATTAAGAATATTTGCCTTAATATTAAATTAGCAAAAATTTGTCGCGTTTTGCACTGGCTGTTGTTGAGTCCATGGTCCCACTCCGAATTCTATGGTGATCTTTGGTAATTCATCAGCAATGTATGGGCTGTTGGTAGTCGTGAAGTGGCTGTTGGTAGTCGTGTGGTGGCTGTTGGTAGTCGTGTGGTCGGTTGATCTCCAATCAGCCTAATAGGTTTCAGCACCCAGAGTTCCACAATGAAGTTTAGTGCTGACAGCACTCTGGGATGCATTTTTGTCTGAAGATAGTCACTTCATCAGTAGAAGCTAGGCGGCGAGCTGTATGACGTTCCTTATGTGAAGTGCTTCTTCAGCTAGTTCTTACTGTTTGCCGGAGCGTGTAGGACACAGGTTCACTACAGTATTGTAACCACAGAATCGAGTGCTATTACTGTGCATGTCACCGACACTAATGACAAGCTGATGACAGCTGGAAAAATGGAGTACTTAAAGATAGCTAACATGAGGATACAATACAAGCCTTGGTTCATAATGAGCACATGTATTACCATCAGTCTGCTATATTTAAGTAATGGACTATTGACCTCTATGTCAGATCCTTGCTATGTATTCTTGTGTAAGAGAGAGTTCCTTGCATCATATGTTATGAGCTTATGAATATGCTTGTCTCTCTTCCCTTGGTTTTCTGTCACAGTCTTCCTTCTGCTGCATGTGTATTTCTCACTCAGAAAATGGTGTAATAATGTGATGAAGGCTTGACCCACATGGGATATGGTACACTTCCTAACTGAAATTCTGTATTTGGCATAATTGATGATACCTATGGCAATGAGAATGGAGGTATTAATAATAATTTCTAATATCCCCACCTTACTATTCGGTGCCACAACACACCGTTCTCTTTAAGAAATTCGCACCGATTTTGCCCTTTTTCACGTACTACTAATAAGTCTATATATGCATTGTATTTAAAATTTACTCTACAACTGTTTCCTGGGTAGCTTCTCAACCTAAGTCTTCAATACTAGTTAAATAAGCCTACTGTCTCATTCTATCCTGGTCATATACATAATCTGCACTTTCCACCTCGACTACTTATTATTGTTTTGATCAATTCCATAAGAATCTGATGGATGGTAGCCTCATTTTATTAACTTACACTTTATACGAAAGTAAGTTGCACAAATTAACAATAGAATAAATAGTATGCTTGTCGTCCATAAAAATAAATAACTAAATTTTTTCTAATGTTTCTCTTGTTATTGTTCCACATGTTGCAGTGTAGGTCGAGTAAAATTTGTCTTTTTAGAAGTAATTAATTAGTCTTGTGATTTCAACAAACTGGAATCAAGTTGCTGATAGTAAAAAATAGATTTTTGTTAGGTACTATATGTGATACTTCTTGTTTCCAAAATAACATCTGATGGAACCCATTAATCAAAATTGTGCCTTTGGTGGTAGTTGGGACATGAAATCAGCTTTCCGCTATTTCACGTTTAATGACATTAATTAGCAATCCACTGCCCTATAATTCTAGTTTCATTATCAATGTTGGTTTTCTACACTCCTGGAAATTGAAATAAGAACACCGTGAATTCATTGTCCCAGGAAGGGGAAACTTTATTGACACATTCCTGGGGTCAGATACATCACATGATCACACTGACAGAACCACAGGCACATAGACACAGGCAACAGAGCATGCACAATGTCAGCACTAGTACAGTGTATATCCACCTTTCGCAGCAATGCAGGCTGCTATTCTCCCATGGAGGCGATCGTAGAGATGCTGGATGTAGTCCTGTGGAACGGCTTGCCATGCCATTTCCACCTGGCGCCTCAGTTGGACCAGCGTTCGTGCTGGACGTGCAGACCGCGTGAGACGACGCTTCATCCAGTCCCAAACATGCTCAATGGGGGACAGATCCGGAGATCTTGCTGGCCAGGGTAGTTGACTTACACCTTCTAGAGCACGTTGGGTGGCACGGGATACATGCGGACGTGCATTGTCCTGTTGGAACAGCAAGTTCCCTTGCCGGTCTAGGAATGGTAGAACGATGGGTTCGATGACGGTTTGGATGTACCGTGCACTATTCAGTGACCCCTCGACGATCGCCAGTGGTGTACGGCCAGTGTAGGAGATCGCTCCCCACACCATGATGCCGGGTGTTGGCCCTGTGTGCCTCGGTCGTATGCAGTCCTAATTGTGGTGCTCACCTGCACGGCGCCAAACACGCATACGACAATCATTGGCACCAAGGCTGAAGCGACCCTCATCGCTGAAGACGACACGTCTCCATTCGTCCCTCCATTCACGCCTGTCGCGACACCACTGGAGGCGGGCTGCACGATGTTGGGGCGTGAGCGGAAGACGGCCTAACGGTGTGCGGGACCGTAGCCCAGCTTCATGGAGACGGTTGCGAATGGTCCTCGCCGATACCCCAGGAGCAACAGTGTCCCTAATTTGCTGGGAAGTGGCGGTGCGGTCCCCTACAGCACTGCGTAGGATCCTACGGTCTTGGCGTGCATCCGTGCGTCGCTGCGGTCCGGTCCCAGGTCGACGGGCACGTGCACCTTCCGCCGACCACTGGCGACAACATCGATGTACTGTGGAGACCTCACGCCCCACGTGTTGAGCAATTCGGCGGTACGTCCACCCGGCCTCCCGCATGCCCACTATACGCCCTCGCTCAAAGTCCGTCAACTGCACATACGGTTCACGTCCACGCTGTCGCGGCATGCTACCAGTGTTAAAGACTGCGATGGAGCTCCGTATGCCACGGCAAACTGGCTGACACTGACGGCGGCGGTGCACAAATGCTGCGCAGCTAGCGCCATTCGACGGCCAACACCGCGTTTCCTGGGGTGTCCGCTGTGCCGTGCATGTGATCATTGCTTGTACAGCCCTCTCGCAGTGTCCGGAGCAAGTATGGTGGGTCTGACACACCGGTGTCAATGTGTTCTTTTTTCGATGTCCAGGAGTGTATTTTCACAGCAATTGGTAACTACTGTTTCAGATGTAAATGTGGAGTACATACAGTTCTGCTATGAACTTTTGAATTATGTCTAATGATGATAAAACTTAAATATACATTCCAGTGTGAATGCTGTCCATTGCTGTAATGGCTTCACATTCTGGGTAACATACAGTGCATTTGTTCTGTCCATCCCTTCACTTGGGAATAGAGCTGGCTGGTATATAACTTTTTAATTTCAAATAAGCAACATAAATGTTCATCATTTCATCTACAAAGTTAGTTACTTGGTCTGTAACTCTGTTATCTGCCACTCCAAATTTCAGTAACCAGTTTTTTACCATGGCCTTGCCTCCTGGGATGGTTGCCATAAATAAATCTCAGGAAAAACTATCTAACATCATAATAATGTATTTATTACCAGTTTGTGTTCCATTAAAAAGTCCTAAGATATCTAATCTTAACATTGATATCTACTCTTAACATTTGTCAGCTTTGGGTAGTCACTGTAACTGAATTTTCTGATGATTCCAATCTGCTCTTTGTGCACACAGAGTGCAGTTTCGTACATATTGTTCTACATGACTGTGATATGTTTCCCACCAAAATCTTAAAGTATGTATCTATCAGTTGTTCTTTACTCTCCTTGTTCTGATAATTGGTAATGCACTTGAAGTAATACTTCCACTCTAACTGATGCAGTAACTGCAATGCAAAGTCCACACTTTGTAGATCTGCATAGTAAGCCTTCTTGAATTTCAAACTGTGTTTTGCACTTTAAACAGTTGACATTCATTATCAGTGGATTGTGTCTTTATCCAATCTACCAGGTTTTTACCAACTCCTGGTGAAACTGTAATCTCCCTACTCAGGGTATCAGCATTCATATGCTTGACAGTCAGTTTATGAATTATTTTAGTCATACTCATTAAATTTAACACCCATCTTGTTAGACAACTTGATAGCTCTTTCAACAATAATAACCATTATAAAGATGTGTCATCCATAATCATTCTAAATTTACGAGCATACAAACAGCAAAAAAATACGAGAGTCTATAAATAATTGCTAACATTTCGTTTTCCGTTGTCAAATAATTCGTTTCAGCTGTATTCCACTGTTTGGAGGCATACGCCAACAAATGGTGTTTCCCATGAACATTCTGACTTAAAATACAATCTGAAGCCCACTGTTTTCTGCAGCAACTTAGCTAACAGCTGTTCAGTATCAGAAAATCCCATCATGAACTTATAATGACATAACACAATAAAATACTGTAAGTGTTTACTACTATGCGGTAACTGAAAATCAAATATGTCAGAAGTAAGTCGAAGATCTGTCCTTACTCCATCGTGACATACAATGTTCCCAAGATAACTTACTTGTGTCTCAGCAAAATGGAATTTCTCCACACTAAGTGCAAGGTGTGCTGCACTCACTCTACTAAAAGTTTAATCCAGATATTTAACATGATTTTCTATAGTTCTCGAACAGACAGTTATATCAAGATACACCATACTGATTCTTCGTTAAAATCCACGAAGTACCCTATGTAACAGGCGTTTGAATAGCTGAAGAATTTTTCTGTCCGAATGGCATTCATTGATATTTGTAATGAACTTAGGTTCCTTTGAAAGCTGCTCTGAATCTTTCAGGAAGTACTTCCAGTTGGTGAAAACCAGTTGTGATATCGTTGAAAAATATTTACATCTTACTAGGTTGCATAATGTATCCATGTTGTTTGAGTCTGGATATGCATCTGTTGTCGTTCATGCAATTAAGCAACAGTAATCACAATAAATTTATATTTTCGAGTACCGTCAACTGAATTTCTCAGTGCAACAACAGTATTAGATGGCCATCGTGGTATCACTATCCTCGATAGTACATTCAAGCAAATGCTGACCTGTCAATTCGTCTCGCTATGCTCGATAATACATTCAAGCAAATGCTGACCTGTCATTTCGTCCCCTGGTGACTGTGTATGTTTCCTGTAAACTGGTCGACTATCACGTGCTGGTGTGTGGTGTTGTGTGATAGGGGTTGCTGGAAGTGGACTACCTGCGTGAATTTGAACATCATAACAACGAAGCTTCTATGGCTTCCTGTTCACTGTCTTTAAAGTGCTACATAGTAAAGAGCTATGTAATAAAGATGCATCAACAATTTTCTTGATGCTTCGATCACCTTGTGTACCATCGGTATCCTCATCTTCTAGTATCTTGAAACTCACTATTATTAATACTTTTGGAAGATTAAATTCCTCTGTTCCAAAGTTGTCAAAAGCTACTTTGATCATTTCCCCATTGACGTTGGTTACACTAAAAAATCTTTTTCGTATGAAATAATATATTTCATTTAATACTTCATTGTTCTGCTGTGGGTCAACCACACATAACCTCTGCCGCAGCATATCAGCATTTACAGATACCCACACAAATGTTCCTGTACCAGCTGGTGCCTTATCAAGCGTAATTATCTTCGATATACGTGCGCGCAGTTCAGTTGGTGACACATTGGCAACTGGTGTATGGTGCGACATTGAAACATTTACAGCTGTTGGACTCGTTGGAATCAAGTTCTCGCTCAGTTCAAGTCTGCAATGTCTTTCTTTCTTCCTTCCTCACTGGTCATACCGGACTCCAGAGTCCACTACTGCATCAACGTATTTTCGCCATCTGTCCTTGTCTTGGGCTATTTCCTTCCATTCACCTTCAATACCTAGGCTCGTCAAATCAGCCTTCACATTGTCCTCCCATCTACGCCTCGGTCTTCCGACAGGACGTTTTCCATCTAAGTGCCCTACCAGTACTCTGCGCACTGCCCTGCCCTCATCCATTCGAGCTACATGACCCGACCATTGCTGCCTACGTGATTTAATAACACTGATTATATCAGGGCTTGAATAGTGTTCTTGAACCTCTTCGTTATGCAGTTTTCGCCACTCTCCGCTAATGTCATCCCTTTTTGCTCCGAAAATTTTCTTCAAAATTTTGTTTTCAAATACTTGAAATGGCTTTTCATTTTGCACAGTGAGAGACCAAGTCTCACACCCATACAGCATAACTGGTAGAATAATAGTTTTGTATATTCTAATCAATATCCGTGATGAAAGTAATCTGTTCAGTGAGAAGCAGCACGCATTTTTCTTCTTCAGTTCGGATTCAATCTCATTTCTCGAAGTGATGTCCACGCCTAGATACTTAAATGTGTTCACTTTTTCAAACTGCATGTCTCCAACTTTTAACATTTCCTGATCTACTGCTGTTGGCATTCTAGTAGTAACCAGGTATTTAGTTTTGTCTTCACTTATCCTTAGACCTACATCTCCACTAGCCTTGATTAACGCCTTTGCATTTGCTGTTACAGATTCTTTCCTATCGCTAATGAT
Source organism: Schistocerca serialis cubense (assembly GCF_023864345.2). Taxonomy (NCBI): domain Eukaryota; kingdom Metazoa; phylum Arthropoda; class Insecta; order Orthoptera; family Acrididae; genus Schistocerca; species Schistocerca serialis. Next base: position 1,217,534,282 of record NC_064638.1, on the reverse strand, counting down.
GTCCAGATCATCTGCATATCCTAATATCTTAATATTTCCATTTAACTCCACACCGTCTGAATTATCTGCTGCCATTTGTACAATATATTCTAGGACTAAGTTAAAAAGTTGCAGAGACAGGGCATCTCCCTGCTTAAGTCCGTTCTTTATTACAAATTCTTCTGACTCCAATTTCCCCACGTGTACTCTACCTTTTGTGTTTTTCAAACTTACTTCTGTAAGTCCAACATACTTCTTTAGTATTCCAAGTTCCAAAAGAATTCTGTACAATTTTGATTGCAATACTGAATCATATGCTTTTGTAAAATCTATGTAAAGATTATGAACTGGTTTACTGTATTCCCATTTCTTTTCCAAAATTTGATGCAGGGTGAATTTTTGGTCTATACTTGACCTGTTCCCCCGAAAGCCAGCTTGATACTCCCCCACAATTTCATCTGCATATGGTTTAAGTCTGCTTAGCAGAATATTCGAGAAAAATTGGAATCAGAATCGACTCCTGCCACTCTTCAGGCATCATCTCTGAGTTCCATACTTCAGATATCACTTCGTGAACTACGTCCACCATTTTCTGTCCCCCACTTTTAACTAATTCTGCAGTTACGCAATCTGATCCTGGTGCTTTATGGTTTTTCAATTTGTTGATTGGATCTCTTAGTTCCTTTAACGTTGGCTCAGGTATCTGGCGCTCTGCTGCATGTATTTTGTACTCCTGCTCATTTCCTGCTTCCTGGTGTACATTTAATAGATGCTCAAAATACGCCCTCCATCTACTTAATATAGCACTGGGGTCTGTCGCCATCCCCTTGAAGTGCATTTGTCCTAGCCATGAACCCCCTCCTATACCCATTTATGTCTAGGTAAAGTTCCCTGATGTTTTTTGTTTTACTGTTTGTTTCCATTTTTTTATTTGATTGTTCAAATAATCCTCTTCTTTGCCCATAGCCTACGACCAACTTCCCTTCTCATGTTCAGGAACTCCTCTCGTTTTCTGTCTCTCATTCTAGCCCAGTGTAATTGCGCTTTTCTCCTTTCCTCTACCAATTTCTCGCATTCCTCATCAAACCACGGTTTCCTCCTGTTCTGCTTAATAGTACCTATTGTGACCTTCGCTGACTCTTTGATACTATTCCTCACAGTGATCCACTGTTTATTTACATCCTCGTCTTGACCTTAGTGTGTCCTGAGAGCATCAAACCTATCTGAAATTTCTGTCATGTACCTTCTTCTAAAGTTTTCATCATTTAGCTTGTCAGTGTCGGACCTATCAAGTTATGTATTGTGACACCTTGATGTTGCTGTAGATAGCCGTTGGTGAACCATGGCAAATACAAGAAAATGATCATAATCGCAGTCTTCTCCCCTGAAAGTCCTAACATCTTATATACTAGTGTTCCATCTCCGATCTACAAGAACATGATCAATCTGGTTTCGGGTGTGTCCATCTGGAGAGACCAAAGTTGTTTTATGTATGTCCTTCCTTTTAAAATATGTGCTCTCAACAATCACGTCTTTTGAAACAGCAAAATTAAGCGCCCTTGTGCCATTATCATTCGAAATATTATGCAAACTTTCTTTCCCAATTGGAGACCGGAATGCTTCCTCCTTCCTTATCTTCGTATTAAAATCACCTATGATTAATTTCGAATCGTATGAGGAGAACTCATCCCACAGTTGATCTAGTTCTTCATAAAAGCCGTCTTTAACAATTTCTTCAGTGTCCTCTGTTGGTGCGTGTACATTAATTACTACTAGTCTATTCCACCTGCCAGACAACACTATAACTGATAGTCGGTCACTAATGAACCTTATATCTGTAATTGCATGACGAGCTTTTCTCTGTACTGCGAAACCTGTTCCGAAACTGTGAGCTCCTGCACCTCCATAGAAAAATGTATTGTTGCCCCTCTTTATGCTACCCTCCCCCTGCCACCTAGTTTCTTGAATAGCTGTAATGTCTACATTGTATCTATCTAATTCGTTTAATAATGTTGGAACGTTCCTGGCCTGTTCAAACTGTTAACGTTCCGCGTTCCAAACCTGAAAGTTTCTTTCGGCCTGCATCTCCTCGAATTAGGTCCCCACCGGAGATCCGAATGGGAACCTAGTTTACCTCCGGAATATTTTACTTCAAAGGGACCCATGCCCATTAATATTGCTAATTCTTGATGAACGGATTTAATAGTAAGAGAAGAAGAAACGGGGATAGTTCATCACGCTATCGCCCGCTCCCCACCGGCTGTCTGCGACTGCCTATTTTTTGTATTCACAGCTACGCTTCATATCTGAAGGCCGTATCCCCTATCCGCGACCTGAGGTCGCGCTGTGCCGTGGTGGTAGGGGCCCACGAGACAGACTCTGCACTGTGCAAGACTAATTTGTGCATGATGCGTATCTAGAAAGTCATCTGATAGTCGAGGAACAGGCTTGTCCCACAGTTGGCAACACTTCCACTTGCTGAACAAATCTACAGTTTTAATCCTAAAGATAAGCTGTGCTGTCGTCAGTGACACGAAATTATTAATTCTCATTCCACAGAATTGATACCTTAGAGGCCCTCCTACATACTAGATCTAGACTAATCGCAGGAACATGTGCACCAGTATCAACTATAATTTTACTTTCTTCATCGTTTACAGAGCCCATCAAGGAGCAGTCAGTATTACATAACTTTCTGCAGCTCTATGACTCATTGGGAATATTTTCCGATGGACGGAACACCCCCGTTTACGTTTAAAAATCCCTGCTGCTTATTCCCGTTAACCTGCTTCCTATTCTTTCACTCGTTTGCCTTGTGTTAAAAACGCCTGCATCTGTAACATTTTGGTTGATTGTATTTGCATACAAATTCCCTGTTTTCTACAAGGATAACAATTACAGGGTTATTACAAATGATTGAAGCGATTTCACAGCTGTACAATAACTTTATTATTTGAGATATTTTCACAATGCTTTGCACACACATACAAAAACTCAACAAGTTTTTTTAGGCATTCACAAATGTTCGATATGTGCCCCATTAGTGATTCGGCAGACATCAAGCCGATAATAAAGTTCCTCCCACACTCGGCGCAGCATGTCCCCATCAATGAGTTCGAAAGCATCGTTGATGCGAGCTCGCAGTGCTGGCACGTTTCTTGGTAGAGGAGGTTTAAACACTGAATCTTTCACATAACCCCACAGAAAGAAATCGCATGGGTTTAAGTCGGGAGAGCGTGGAGGCCATGACATGAATTGCTGATCATGATCTACACCACGACCGATCCACCGGTTTTTCAATCTCCTGTTTTAAGAAATGCCGAACATCATGATGGAAGTGCGGTGGAGCACCATCCTGTTGAAAGATGAAGTCGGCGCTATCGGTCTCCAGTTCTGGCATGAGCCAATTTTCCACCATGTCCAGATACACGTGTCCTGTAACGTTTTTTTCGCAGAAGAAAAAGGGGCCGTGAACTTTAAACCGTGAGGTTGCACAAAACAGGTTAACTTTTGGTGAATTGCGAATTTGCTGCATGAATGCGTGAGGATTCTCTATCGCCCAGATTCGCACATTGTGTCTGTTCACTTCATCATTAAGAAAAAATGTTGCTTCATCACTGAAAACAAGTTTGGCACTGAACGCATCCTCTTCCATGAGCTGTTGCAACCGCGCCGAAAATTCAAAGCGTTTGACTTTGTCATCGGGTGTCAGGGCTTGTAGCAATTGTAAACGGTAAGGCTTCTGCTTTAGCCTTTTCCGTAAGATTTTCCAAACCGTCGGCTGTGGTGCGTTTAGCTCCCTGCTTGCTTTATTCGTCGACTTCCGCGGCCTACGCGTGAAACTTGCCCGCACGTGTTCAACCGTTTCTTCGCTCACTGCGGGCCGACCCGTTGATTTCCCCTTACAGAGGCATCCAGAAGCTTTAAACTGCGCATACCGTCGCCGAATGGAGTTAGTAGTTGGTGGATCTTTGTTGAACTTCGTCCTGAAGTGTCGTTGCACTGTTATGACTGACTGATGTGAGTGCATTTCAAGCACGACGTACGCTTTCTCGGCTCCTGTCGCCATTTTGTCTCACTGCGCTCTCGAGCGCTCTGTCGGCAGAAACCTGAAGTGCGGCTTGAGCCGAACAAAACTTTATCAGTGTTTCTACGTATCTGTAGCGTGTCGTGACCATATGTCAATGAATGGAGCTACAGTGAATTTATGAAATCGCTTCAATCATTTGTAATAGCCCTGTATTTTGAAATGCAAAAACTCGCTTGTCATTCCATATTCGTGCAGCATGTCTATTTCCTGGAGATACGTAGCAACATGCTATGCTGCAGCCAAATACTCTGGATTTGCCATTCGTTCTCCTCACGAAAACTCTGCAGGAATTCTTCGCGAAATTAATCGAGGCGTCTGTTTTCTGCCGTCCTGATTATGACGCAGCCTGCATCTGTATTTCATGTCAACTCATATGTTTACTTATTTACTTTACAGATTCTGTCTAAAAAAAGTCTCTACAGTCTAATTTACCTCCCGTATCGACATAATCAAATTTTCTCTAAAAAATTAACGTAATTTTGGCTCATGGTACCTCTGACGCAAGTCTTCGCTAATTTTTTAAAATGTACTGGCCTTGCTCAGCGTTTCGTGATACATCACTTATATCTTGGATTCACCTGTAACGCTTAAATTGTCTGTCCACAGCGTAGTTTCAATGGGCCAGTTATTCATTCTGTTAGTAGTAATGATTGAAGACCTTTATGTCCTCTGCTATTTTGCAGGAGAGAGATGCGATTTGGTTAGCTACTGAAGAATCTACTGATATGTGAGCATTACACCTGGCGACTGAAATTCACTCAAACCCGGCTGTGGCTGTTGTGCACCCCACTCGTAATATCGTCGTGGTGGACTCACTGTTGAGCGTTTTCCTCAAATAATTATGCTGCAACTAGCAGTAGCTGGCCTTGTGACTAACTCCATCTTATACTTACTAACAATATTTGCTTCAAACAGAACAACATGTACCGAATAAGAAAAAGGCACAATACATGAAACTAGACTCAATTCTTTTACCTGCCCATCCACCAGTGACATTCATTGCACTCGTCTGCTGTGTTACCATAGCATGTTCAGGTATCACAAGCTATTGGTACAAACTTAGTGCATGGTTCACCATGACCAACTGCTTACAAACAGAAACCAAGTACGAAACTTCCTGGCAGATTAAAACTGTGTGTCCGACCGAGACTCGAACTCGGGACCTTTGCCTTTCGCGGGCAGAGTGAAAATCTCATTCTAAAAACCAAGTACGTTTCTTTACATTTCCCTTCGACTTCTGATAGGTCAACAGTTTCCATAGGTTTCGCAAAAGGCGCTTAGTACATAGCATGCCACACACTGAACAGTACATCTAAACTCTGTGATATCACAACAAAAGAAGGAAAACATTTCTTTAGTGACTACCGAATAGTGGTCACTGCTGCGATGTGTGAACACTGTAAATGCAGACGACTGCCTCTGATTTCTAAACGTAGGAGCTGGACACTTCCAATGCCAAATTCTCGGATGATAGAGTCAAAATGTATACATGTGGCACGAATTTCCAGTGGTTCAAATGGCTCTGAGAACTATGGGACTTAACATCTGTGGTCATCAGTCCCCTAGAACTTGGAACTACTTAAACCTAACTAACCTAAGGACATCACACACATCCATGCCCGAGGCAGTATTCGAACCTGCGACTGTAGTCTAGAACCGCTCGGCCACACCGGTCGGCTTTCCAGTGGTGCTGGAGTAGAGATACCACTCTGTGTTGACAGCTGAACTCCTGCCTAATGGCCTGGTAGGTTTAGGCACCTCGAGGTGCTTGGGTGCAAAATAGGAACGTGGGGCGCAAGAGACCCCTTTTCAGGCTTCCGCGTTGAACTTCAGTGCTGGCAGAACTCAGCAAGGTGGTGTTGTCCAAAGACAGTTTCTTCATCGGTAGATGGTAGGCAGCGAGTTACATGAAGTTCATCGGGTGAAGACCATCATCTCGAGTACTCCTTCTGCTAATTCGAAGACCGTGCTGGAACATCTAGGACATAGATTCACTACAGTACCCTAATCATAGAATCTTGTGCTATTTCTGTGAATGACGTTGATCCTTACGATCAACTGACGTAATCTGGAAAACTGAATTATTTAAATGGAGCTACCTCGAGGCTATGATGTGAGGCTCTGCTTGTATTGACTGCTAGTGTCCCTGTAATTCTATTATATTCACTTAACAGGCTGTTATCTGCTGCATCATACCCTCACTATGTGTCCTTCAGTAAGAGACAGAGTTTCTTGCACAATATATTACGAGCTAACAGATGTGCACATCTCTCTTCCCATGGTGTTCTGTCAAAGTCTTTTTTCTGCCGAGTGTGTATTTCCCACTCGGTGGATGGTGTCCTAATGTGATGAAGGCATGAACCATTTGCAACATGCCTACTTCATTCCGTATCTCTGGGTTAACTTGATGTTGTTGTAACGTTGTTGCTTTAATTTGCTATGAAAGCGGTACTGATAGACAATAAAAGCGGTTTAAAAGCTGTGAGCTGTCTGGGGAAGTTAATCTTGCATTACTGAGCAACTGCTTCACCAGGTATCCAGTCTAGCCTACCAAATTCCCAACCAGACTAACATTAATGATAATCTTATAATAGTCATACGACAAACGGTGGTGTATATATATATATATATATATATATATATATATATATATATATATATATATATATATATATAAAAATCAGTTTACATTTGGTAATTTATTTTAACATTGATCATTGAAATTTCAGCATATTAAACTTGAGTCATAACTAAGCTGGTGCCTTATTTAGGATTGTGTAAATGTGAGTTTGTAATCATACGGAACACATCAAATAGGGAGCCAAGATCGGGAGACTACATACAACACTGCATTCATAAAATAGCACATGAAGAACGTTGAAACATATGCAAGAGGAAATTAACCACAACCAACCGATTCAATTTTCACCCAAAGAAGTTACGTTCATAGCGCAATCCTGTCCGTCATGTAACTACCACACACTGGTACACTAAATTCATACTAACTCTCTGTGAAATCTTCCCGAAAAGAATAGCTGAGGGCTACTTTGATGATTACACCACATGCTTCATGTGGTCAACTTGGTTTAATCAAAGAGTGTAACTCCACAATAATTTCGATAATTAAAATAAATTAGATCGAAAAGCAACTTGCAAAAGAAAAACCTCGAACTGGTTACTAACGTCTTACTACTAACCTGATGCGTCAAACAATTGTATAAGTACGTGGTATTGGTCTCACAAACTACACCCCATGTGGGTTGAACACAAAGAAAAGTTGCTATATTGAAAAATATTGTAAAGACCAGACGTTATAATCTCACGCACATTCGCATTGAAGATTGATGATGCTAGTTAGAGTTACTGATCAACACGCGGTTCCACTTTACTCACAAAGTAGTGACAAAGCAACTACCGGAATATATTCTGAACTTCACACTCGAATTACACTGCGTTGCAATTTAAGATAACATTAGATATTTTAGAGCTAAACCTGAAATATAGGTGATTAAATTTTCAGTTAGGCTGAACTTAAGAAATCCATTGTCCTACGGACTTAGCAGACAGAGATCTTACCACTTCAGACGCTCGCCGCGGACAGACTGACCTGAGCTCCTACTGAGCGTGCTTCCCAAATACAAACGGAAGTGGCCAGAGAGGCAGCTCCCTATACCAACATGACAAGGGACGGACAGGACCATACTAAGAATAGAAACCTCTCTGCTTTTAGAAAGCGTAGCTACCTGTTCCGACATTGGTCCTACTGTTCTCTAGCAGACAGGCTTGTCTGCTACCATCCAGCATGCAACTACACTCCTGGAAATTGAAATAAGAACACCGTGAATTCATTGTCCCAGGAAGGGGAAACTTTATTGACACATTCCTGGGGTCAGATACATCACATGATCACACTGACAGAACCACAGGCACATAGACACAGGCAAAAGAGCATGCACAATGTCGGCACTAGTACAGTGTATATCCACCTTTCGCAGCAATGCAGGCTGCTATTCTCCCATGGAGACGATCGTAGAGATGCTGGATGTAGTCCTGTGGAACGGCTTGCCATGCCATTTCCACCTGGCACCTCAGTTGGACCAGCGTTCGTGCTGGACGTGCAGACCGCGTGAGACGACGCTTCATCCAGTCCCAAACATGCTCAATGGGGGACAGATCCGGAGATCTTGCTGGCCAGGGTAGTTGACTTACACCTTCTAGAGCACGTTGGGTGGCACGGGATACATGCGGACGTGCATTGTCCTGTTGGAACAGCAAGTTCCCTTGCCGGTCTAGGAATGGTAGAACGATGGGTTCGATGACGGTTTGGATGTACCGTGCACTATTCAGTGTCCCCTCGACGATCACCAGTGGTGTACGGCCAGTGTAGGAGATCGCTCCCCACACCATGATGCTGCGTGTTGGCCCTGTGTGCCTCGGTCGTATGCAGTCCTGATTGTGGTGCTCACCTGCACGGCGCCAAACACGCATACGACCATCATTGGCACCAAGGCAGAAGCGACTCTCATCGCTGTAGACGACACGTCTCCATTCGTCCCTCCATTCACGCCTGTCGCGACACCACTGGAGGCGGGCTGCACGATGTTGGGGCGTGAGGGGAAGACGGCCTAACGGTGTGCGGGACCGTAGCCCAGCTTCATGGAGACGGTTGCGAATGGTCCTCGCCGATACCCCAGGAGCAACAGTGTCCCTAATTTGTTGGGAAGTGGCGGTGCGGTCCCCTACGGCACTGCGTAGGATCCTACGGTCTTGGCGTGCATCCGTGCGTCGCTGCGGTCCGGTCCCTGGTCGACGGGCACGTGCACCTTCCGCCGACCACTGGCGACAACATCGATGTACTGTGGAGACCTCACGCCCCACGTGTTGAGCAATTCGGTGGTACGTCCACCCGGCCTCCCGCATGCCCACTATACGCCCTCGCTCAAAGTCCGTCAACTGCCCATATGGTTCACGTCCACGCTGTCGCGGCATGCTACCAGTGTTAAAGACTGCGATGGAGCTCCGTATGCCACGGCAAACTGGCTGACACTGATTACGGCGGTGCACAAATGCTGCGCAGCTAGCGCCATTCGACGGCCAACACCGCGGTTCCTGGTGTGTTCGCTGTGCCGTGCGTGTGATCATTGCTTGTACAGCCCTCTCGCAGTGTCCGGAGCAAGTAAGGTGGGTCTGACACACCGGTGTCAATGTGTTCTTTTTTCCATTTCCTGGAGTGTACAAATACATTTGCTCATTCATCCTCTAACACAGAAGGGAAGGGGGATGACAGTATCTTATCATATACAGTATATAAAAGAAAGCGGATGTAGGTTCCGTATGAGACTGTGTGACATGAATTACACATATGAATTACATATAAACTGTGCTTTAAAGTGTAGTAGTGTGACAGATCATTCTTGTTTATGTGTAAAAGTAACACGATCCACTGCTCAGTCTCCTCCCAGATAGTCAGAAACACCACAGTAAATTTAGAAGAGGAATTTATTCCATAAATGACAACATATTTAAGAAATCAAACATGGAAGGAATCCAACAGAGACCTTTCATAACCCCAACGCTCCGGGAAAAGACTGCGCAGGGAATTTTTTGGCCATGCTAGGACATTCCCAAGCAGGCTTCTCACACCCAACTTAAACCAAAAATGTAAAGAAAAGGCAAAAGGTCACCAGCTACTTGCTAAAACACAATAATTTCAACACATCCTTAGAATCTCCCAATTTAAAAGAGAAAAAAAAACCATCTGTGACACGTATTTAAATGATACTGTAGACCTAATTTGGTCAGCAAGTAAAAACAAAGGTCCCTGTGTCATTAATATGAAAACATTTTCTGGTTGTTACCCTTATGGAGTTTACCAGTATTTGCTCATTTGCAAGAGCCAACTGATCACAGGAAAATTTATGACTGTTTATTAACAAATAAAATTTATGAAAATAGCAAAGGTGCCACAGCAATTAAAAAAAACATGAAAATAACATCTGTATTATAAAGCAGAACATTATAATGCACAATCTGTAAAAGCCAAAGAAAATGATAATAAGAGAAAAAATATGTTTTACAAAGTGGTTATCACAAAAAAATTCTATATCTTATAAAACTAATAATTTGTAGAATTAAAATAACTTTGTGGCACTAATTCAATGACTCTACTATATTTCAGTTAATTAGCAAACAATGTTCACTGTGTCATTATACTGAAACCACAATTAATTATGTGATTGTTACACTTGAGGGGTTCCTCATTATAAATATGCCCCATGCAAAGGCTAATCGATCACTGTCCAATGAGCATGAATAAGTATCTGACTGATAAATGAAGCAATGCCACAGGAATGAATTTATGAAACAAAATATGACAAATCTAACACACACAAACAAACATTGATCAATAAAACAGCTCTGAAAGTACAATAGTCAACATCTAAAAAAACACCAATAAATAAAATACCTTCAAAATACAAGAGTCAAAGTATAAAAAAAACAATAAATAGAACACCTGCAAAATACAAGAGTCAGTCAAAAAAACACCAATAAATCGAACCCCTGCAAAACACACGAGTCAGGGTTTCTCCGACAGAAACACACGTAAATGCATTGAACTAAGAACCATATAATCACTGTTCACTGACACACTCAATAGTTCCACTGTTCCGAGGCACAATATAAGTGGGGGGGGGGGGGGGGTTGGTCTCCGCAGCTGTCAGTAGGGAGTTTTGTCCATCTGTTGCGTGTAATCCCGCTGTCTCTGCCCTCTCATGAAGTTTCTCTTGGTGGCCCGTGTCACGTACATCTCGATTTGTTTCCATGTTTGTGTTGTCAAATTCGTGCGGTATCCTCGTTTGACACGCCAGGTTTATATTTCTGGGCAAGGATGACACTTAATGGCTCTTCTTTGTGCCACCCTTTGCGACCAGAGAACATTGAACCATGATTTACTGTCGCTTGACAGTGGGCATCCGTCATGAAATGTTGATGGGCGTCGTTGAAGTCTGCCAATTTCTCTGGACAGTACGTGTCAAAAGGCTCCATGCCCCTTGTGTTGTTACATTCTTGATTTATCCTCAATTGGCTCGCCAGTTTGATATTCCTGGGCAAGGATGACACTTAATGGCTCTTCTTTGTGCCACCCTTAGCGACCAGAGAACTTCGAACCATGATTTACTGTCGCTTGACAATGGGCATCCTTCAGGAAATGTTGATAGGTGTCATTGAAGTCTGCCAATTTCTCTGGACAGTACGTGTCAAAAGGCTCCACGCCCCTTTATCCCCTGTCTTCTGTCGTTTCACCGTGGCCGTCCCGTCACAGTCGCGTGCATGTGGTGCGTTGCCAGCAGATGGATTTCCACACGGTAGACCGCTCGGCCATCTCAGGTTATCGCCTCCACGAAGGGTTGCACTGGGGCGGCCACCCATTAGCTCTGGGTGCAAGGGAAAGTGTTTACCGTGTACCCTTCTTTTGTGGTCGACCGCGCTCCCGAAGTGGCCCGGTTGACAGTGTGTCCTGCTGGGAAACCCGCCAGTTTACAACTAGTCCGGCTGCTCCCGCTGTCTTGTAAGAGTTTAGCCGGTTCGTTATCAAGTTCTCAACTGCATTCACACAAATTGTTCATCATAGTTATATGATTACAAAATGTCATACATAATACCACTTAGTAATGTCTTTCACAATTTTTAAGAACGAAAGTGAGACTTAATTTTTTTTTAAATAAAAAAGTTAGATGAATTGACAATATAAAAATAAAAAATGACTTGACAATGTAAAAAATAAAAATTAAATGAACTGACAATGTAATATCTAAATCCACATCACTATTGTGGTTCACTTGCGTTTTAATAAATCAAATGCTACTTATTAATTCACTAAAATGAATAGGATTATGCCTTGTGCAAGTAAAGGTCAGGACAGCATAGGGTTTACATGTTATTTACACACACACACATGCATACCTGTTGTCTATACTACAAACTAACTACCCATAAACATGCATTACTCAAAATTCTACTTCAATCCACTACTAGTTAATCCAACAAGCTACTTCAATGCTACTTCAACACAGTGTTTATACTGTGTTCTAATTCGTCCTCTTCTTGACGCTCACAGCATATGTCTTGTCACGTGATAAATATGGAGAAACTGTCCTTAAACATACATAGTAAAAAGAACAATGGTTATTTACACGCCAAAACATTTATACCAATTGACACACCTGATAAGAGACTCGCAATTATACATTTTCATACTCATATGTTTATACATAAAACAGTAAGACAATTTCATCTAAAATTACGTTATCACAAGAATTAACAACATAGAAGACTCTGAAAAGGGTAAAAATATTTTCATTGTACGGGTTATACTACATTTTCTTACCCATTTTGCTCTCATTTCGTTCGTTCTTAAGTTACCTTTCGCTTTCAAATCAGTTATTTCGCCTGTGGTGGTTATTCTGGATTCATTTCTAATGAATGGCAAAATTGTGGTCTCCTCTTTTCTGTAAAACAGTGTCATCTTAACATCCTATTGAACTTACAACAGACACAAAAGATCCGAATCCTCCTGTAGTTTAAATGAGAAATGTTTTGCTTCATCCTTATTACATTAAACCAAGCTTTCCTTCGGCCCCATAATCAAAATTATTTAATCTTCCTCTACCTTCAAGAGGGAAATTTCCTCAGTACAAATCATATAGGCTGCAGTGCATCCCGCACCAGCGAAAACAGTAAGCTGTAATGCTCACAGCATCAGCAAAACACATAAACGTCGCTTTTCTAGGACAAGTATTAACGCAGAATAATTTTTCAGGCTCTAGCTCAACATCAGTCAAGACTACAAAAAGGATCCATATTTCTGTTCCATTCTCCATTTGCTGAAAAACTGCTCGTATTTGACTACCACAATAATATTTCAGGGCCACGTAAATTACACAAACAGCAACTCTTCTTTCACCTTGAAGGGAATCAATATATTGACGAAATCCACAGACAGCACTTCACATACTAAGCTATAAAGAACAAAAAAGACATGTTGTTGTTGTTGTGGTCTTCAGCCTGAGACTGGTTTGATGCAGCTCTCCATGCTACTCTATCCTGTGCAAGCTTCTTCATCTCCCAGTACTTAATGCAACCTACATCCTTCTGAATCTGCTTAGTGTATTCATCTCTTGGTCTCCCTCTACGATTTTTACCCTCCAAGCTGCCCTCCAGTGCTAAATTTGTGATCCCTTGATGCCTCAAAACATGTCCTACCAACCGATACCTTTTTCTAGTCAAGTTGTGAGACAAACTTCTCTTCTCCCCAATCCTATTCAAAACCTCCTCGTTAGTTACGTGATCTACCCACCTTATCTTCAGCATTCTTCTGTAGCACCACATTTCGAAAGCTTCTATTCTCTTCTTGTCCAAACTAGTTATTGTCCATGTTTCACTTCCATACATGGCTACACTCCATACAAATACTTTCAGAAACTACTTCCTGACACTTAAATCTATACTCGATGTTAACAAATTTCTCTTCTTCAGAAACGATTTCCTTGCCATTGCCAGTCTACATTTTATATCCCCTCTACTTCGACCATCATCAGTTATTTTACTCCCTAAATAGCAAAAATCCTTTACTACTTTAAGTGTCTTATTTCCTAATCTAATTCCCTCAACATCACCCGATTTAATTTGACTACATTCCATTATCCTCGTTTTGCTTTTGTTGATGTTCATCCTATATCCTCCTTTCAAGACACTGTCCGTTCTGTTCAACTGCACTTCCAAGTCCTTTGCTTTCTCTGACAGAATTACAATGTCATCGGCGAACCTCAAAGTTTTTACTTCTTCTCCATGAATTTTAATAACGACTCCGAATTTTTCTTTTGTTTCCTTTACTGCTTGCTCAATATACAGATTGAACAACATCGGGGAGAGACTACAACCCTGTGTCACTCCCTTCCCAACCACTGCTTCCCTTTCATGACCCTCGACTCTTATCACTGCCATCTGGTTTCTGTACAAATTGTAAATAGCCTTTCGCTTCCTGTATTTTACCCGTGCCACCTTTAGAATGTGAAAGAGAGTATTCCAGTCAACATTGTCAAAAGCTTTCTCTAAGTCTACAAATCCTAGAAACGTTGGTTTGCCTTTTCTTAATCTTTCTTCTAAGATAAGTCGTAAGGTTAGTATTGCCTCACATGTTCCAACACTTCTACGGAATCCAAACTGATCTTCCCCGTGGTCCGCTTCTACCAGTTTTTCCATTCGTCTGTAAAGAATTCGCGTTAGTATTTTGCAGCTGTGACTTATTAAACTGATAGTTCAGTAATTTTCACATCTGTTAACACCTGCTTTCTTTGGGATTGGAATTATTATATTCTTCTTGAAGTCTGAGGGTATTTCATCTGTCTCATTCATCTTGCTCACCAGATGGTAGAGTTTTGTCAGGACTGGCTCTCCCAAGGCCGTCACTAGTTCCAATGGAATGTTGTCTACTCCGGGGGCCTTGTTTCGACTCAGGTATTACAGTGCTCTGTCAAACTCTTCACGCAGTATCGTATCTCCCATTTCATCTTCATCTACATCCTCTTCCATTTCCATAATATTGTCCTCAAGTACATCGCCCTTGTATAAACCCTCTATATACTCCTTCCACCTTTCTGCCTTCCCTTCTTTGCTTAGAACTGGGTTGCCATCTGAGCTCTTGATATTCATACAAGTGGTTCTCTTCTCTCCAAAGGTCTCTTTAATTTTACTGTAGGCAGTATCTATCTTACCCCTAGTGAGACATGTCTCTACATCCTTACATTTGTCCTCTAGCCATCCCTGCTTAGCCATTTTGCACTTCCTGTAGATCTCATTTTTGAGACGTTTGTATTCCTTTTTGCCTGCTTCATTTACTGCATTTTTATATTTTCTCCTTCCATCAAGTAAATTCAATATTTCTTCTGTTACCCTAGGATTTCTATTAGCCCTCGTCTTTTTACCTACTTGATCGTCTGCAGCTTTCACTACTTCATCCCTCAGAGCTACCCATGCTTCTTCTACCGTATTTCTTTCCCCCATTCCTGTCAATTGTTCCCTTATGCTCTCCCTGAAACTCTCTACAACCTCTCGTTCTTTCAGTTTATCCAGGTCCCATCTCCTTAAATTCCCACCTTTTTGCAGTTTCTTCAGTTTCAATCTGCACTTCATAACCAAGAGATTGTGGTCAGAATCCATATCTTCCCCTGGAAATGTCTTACAATTTAAAAACCGGTTCCCAATTTTCTGTCTTACCATTATATAATCTATCTGATACCTTTTAGTATCTCCAGGATTCTTCCAGGTATACAACCCTCTTTTATCATTCTTGAACCAAGTGTTAGCTATGATTAAGTTATGCTCTGTGCAAAATTCTACAAGGCGGCTTCCTCTTTCATTTCTTCCCCCCAATCCATATTCACCTACTATGTTTCCTTCTCTCCCTTTTCCTACACTCGAATTCCAGTCACCCATGACTATTAAATTTTCGTCTCCCTTCACTACCTGAATAATTTCTTTTATCTCGTCATACATTTCATCAATTTCTTCATCATCTGCAGAGCTAGTTGGCATATAAACTTGTACTACTGTAGTAGGCATGGGCTTTGTGTCTATCTTGGCCACAATAATGCGTTCACTATGCTGTTTGTAGTAGCTAACCCGCACTCCTATTTTTTTATTCATTATTAAACCTATTCCTGCATTACCTCTATTTGATTTTGTATTTATAACCCTGTAATCACCTGACCAAAAGTCTTGTTCCTGCTGACACCGAACTTCACTAATTCCCACTATATCTAACTTTAACCTATCCATTTCCTTCTTTAAATTTTCTAACCTACCTGCCCGATTAAGGGATCTCACATTCCACGCTCCGATCCGTAGAACGCCAGTTTTCTTTCTCCTGATAATGACGTCCTCTTGAGTAGTCCTCGCCCGGAGATCCGAATGGGGGACTATTTTACATCCAGAATATTTTACCCAAGAAGACGCCATCATCATTTAATCATACAGTAAAGCTGCATGTCTTCGGGAAAAATTACGGCTGTAGTTTCCCCTTGCTTTCAGCCGTTCGCAGTACCAGCACAGCAAGGCCGTTTTGGTTAGTGTTACAAGGCCAGATCAGTCAATCTTCCAGACTGTTGCCCCTGCAACTACTGAAAAGGCTGCTGCCCCTCTTCAGGAACCACATGTTTGTCTGGCCTCTCAACAGATACCCCTCCGTTGTGGTTGCACCTACGGTATGGCCAACTGTATCGCTGAGGCACGCAAGCCTCCCCACCAACGGCAAGGTCCATGGTTCATGGGGGGGGGGGGGGGAAGACATATATCACCAATATTAACATATCATCGCATATTGGGAACCCAATGGTTAAACAATCGTATTATTGAATCCTGTTTTCAAGATTATAAACTTACTCATTCCTTTCTCAGAGTTCTCCTATTTTAAAATATTCATACAACACGCATACTATAGTAAGAGAGCCTCATTTATACTGACAAATATAGAATAGTAATAGATAGTAGCACTGAAAGCAGAAAATCGGAAACAAGGCTACTAACAGCTGGGGACCTGGGTTTGCCAGACCCATAATACCCACAGATCGGATATTCCCCTGAGTTTTTGCATTAATTCAACACAGATCTTCCTTCTCTCAGGAGCGACTCTTTTCAATTTACACCAAAAAAACCATAAACAGCATTTCACTCGTTCACAAAGAAATCTTTTATCTTCACATTTTGAACCAACCTAAATCCTAATTGCACAAGGAAAGAAAAAGAAACTAAAAACATCACATAGAAACATCTTTATCATTATTTTTACCAACATATTATTCAAAATCCATTTATTACAAATGTAAACTAATCAATTGTTTCTCTTCATCGTCCTCTCTACACCTCACTGTCCTTTCTACTGATTTGCCATGTCGCATATTTGTTCCGATTGGGCGCCTTCTGTGCTGATCGTTTGTCATTGCCGGTTTTGTTCATTTCCATTTGTTGGATTATGTCTAGGGTTAGCCGGACGAATTTCAACATCATGAGGTGCTCCACCTACAGTCCTATTCCCACTGTGTTCATCGTAGTACCGATTCTGGTTGCCGTACCTGTTGCGTTCATGATCTTGTCCACGTCCTCGATCATTTCCGTTTTTCCACCTGTGTTCGCGACTGTTACCCCAGTTTCTATAAGGCCGGTCCCGATTATTGTTCCGTTCGCGTCGCGACGACCAGTCACGCCGTTGATTAGTACTACGGCCACGACTGCGATCGAGCTGCTGTGCCCCGTAATAACTTTGTGCCTGATTAGGCGGGCATTCTCCTGTATTGTATTCCAACTCTTGGAGAAGTGTCTTAAACGTTTCCACGTCCCGTTTGCATCGTCCCGCAAGAATGACGTGGCGCAAGTGCATCGGCAATTTGGTGATGCATATCCTAATTAGTTTCGCAGGCCCGTATGGGTCGTATAGAAATTGATTTGCCTGCAGCATGTGGTCGAATAGGCGTGCTGGGCTTCCGAAACCAGACTGGTTCAAATTTGGCAGCATAATTATGCCATGTTTGACCCTATCTTGTGCCGCTTCCGACCAATAGGCGGACAGAAAGACTTGTCGAAACTCCCGAATGAAGTTGCAGTGACGGGCTGCCGACCTCATGCGAATCGCCGGTTCGCCTTCCAAATAGCCACACATATATTGTATCTTATGTGAACTTGCCCAGTCTGAGGGAAGACAGAATTCAAATTGCTCGAGCCATGCTCATGGATGTATTCCTTTTTGCGAATTTCTAAATATCTCAAACTTTCTCACCATAAGGAAATGTTTGAAATCAAATCCCCTCATTTCCTCCCAGCGAGGCCCTTGAATGTTTCTATTATTTTCATGTCTGCCCCTCAAAATACATTCTTCCTTGTCGTCAAAATCTCCCTTGTGGCCGGGTTCCCTCTCTGCACTGTTCGTACGGCTATTTTTAGTGCTATTGGCGATTTCGGAATCACACGCCATGCGGTTTTCCAGATGCGCCACGCGTTCTTGTAATTCGCCTGTTACAGCTTTGTGCCGCCTGTTCTCTTCGAACTGTCCCTTCTGAAATCTAAGAAGAGAACGCACTTCTTCGGTCTCTGTGACTGCTACCAGTGTAGTATTGTTCTCGCTTTCCGTCACCTTCATCGTGACTACGATGTCCGCTAATTCCGCAATCTTATCATGTATTTGTCTGTTGTCCTCCGCCCCAGTCTGCTTCAATTGTTCTACTTGCTGTTCAAGTGCATGAATCGCTTGACTGTTGTCCGCTACTGTGTTGCCAACGGACGTGGGACAATGCGTTTCCGCCTTTTGGACCCTGGAGAGTACCTGCTGGTGTTTTCTTTGGCATTCTTCTCTCAGCGCTTGGAAATTCCTAAGTAGCTGTTCTTCGCGCTCTTTCGATAACACATTGCGACTCCTCTTGCCCTGTTCGAAGGCTTGCAGGCGATCATCGATTTGTTCAAATGTACGGCCTAATTCTTTCATAATATCACTTTTTATTTCACTTGCCAGATTGTTTATTCTTTGTGAGATATCATCGGACACTCTGCATCGACTTGTCGACATTATTGTCTGCTGGATTAGTTTTTCGTCTATTTGTTCGCCTAGCTCGCGGATCGATTTTTCAGATTTCTGCGTCATTTGTTCGCCTAGCACTCGGATCGATTTTTCGGATGATTCTTTTTGTTCTCGGAACGATGTAACGTGCGCACGGGGCACACAATACTCTTTAAAGCCTGTACTATGGTAGGTGAGTGGGGTTCACTTACGAGACAGGATTTTTGTATAGATATTGACCGCGTATACCTGAATGGTGGCAAATCAGACTTACACCCACTCTGTAATAACAATGATACGTCAAATAAATCCGAAATGCAGCTACACGTCGGTACGGACAAAAGGCAACACAGCAGATGCTACCAATTTGCTAATAATACGGTCGCCAGCCTAATTAGGCATTAACTGAGTTTCTTCCCTGTACAAGTTGATGTACATTCATGCAAAACAACACGTAGTAACACTGCATAATATAGTAAATTTTAGAACCAGAAAATCTATTGAACTGGTAGTTTCACTTTCTGTACTGATATGGAAAAACCATAAATACATAACACTACACTATAATGTATACTACCAAACTTCATACTGTCTATTGATCCGATTAAAATGGGGCATAGGTTAACCTAGAAATAGCACTTTGGGGCCACACACAAAATGTCAGTTTTGATAAAGATAAAACACTGATGACTTTTGACATATATATTGACTTTAACTTTTGCTGGTCAAATCAATTTAGAGCACTTCAGAATTCAAATTAATAAGAAAAAGGTGGGGGGAACCCTGAAACTGTTATGATCACTGTATTAAAAAAATTAATTACTGACACCGTTATGCGCTCAAGATTTCCAATATATGAGTTACCACTCTCTTTGTCTTATTTCCTACTCATTTAAATACCTTTATATCAGTCTCTAAATAATTAAACTTCATTACTAAATCAATATTAAAGTTATCTTCCAACTTTATCAGACCTTCGTTATTCCTTTACTGGTTCATTAACAAAACAGTTCTTTATACACCATTCTAACATAGTTAAGTCTGCAAGTAATTATTATTAACACAGAATTTAATTTTTCCTTTCGGGACACTCGGATTGCACAACATTTGCAAAGGACCCTATCCAGGTTAGTTATGAGGATAATTAAATGATAGGAAAGTTGTGGTACAATTTAAGTTGTTATTGAACAGTATGGAACAAAAGTAACACTGGTCCATGCGAATACAGTACTAAAAGTTTCAACCTGTTTGTATCGATGCGGTGGTTGGCAGGCGGCGAGACGGCGATGCACAGAGCACACATACAACCAAAGCTATGGCTCTTGACGTACCGGCACTTTATTCCTTCATAGCGTCGCAATACTTTTCCGTTTAGTGCCTATGTAATTTTGCCATGCTGTATGGGCGTTGGAACGGCATACGCGAGGCTCAATGAAACTACGTCTTCCAGGAGAGCCTCCTCGCTCCAGAACATGTTGCTCAGACCAATGCCAAACTCCAACTACTACTGCTGAGCCCGTTGTGCTGTGCAGTGCCCGTGCGCATTTTCCCGCGCTCGCCTGCCATCCACCTTTTACCGCTCCCTTACAGACAGGGTATTCACCCGAGGTTTTGCATTCTACATATTCTAACACATTGCCTACGTATGGACCAGACGCACAGTTACAATTTTAAACATCTTACAACAGTCTCAACGTTTGTTACATTTCAACTCTATTACAATATTATTTGGCATTTGACATAAACATTAATATTCACATTAAAAATTGTTTACAGTTCTCTTAACACAATGACATGAAACAAGAAAACAAATGAAATGAGAACAACAATTACTCAAGTTTAACGAAAGTCAGATGGAAAAAAATATTATTTATATGTACAATAGTGCAGCGTTGTTGTTGTTACAATGTCATCTAAAAATGTTACACACTTTAGCTAACATTATAACTACTTATCTGAAGGAGAAAAGAAAAAAATATATCATTTTGTCATACAAGTATCTGCCATTTTCACACTATGCAGTTCATAAAGTGTCCGTGATCCACTCGACAACATTTTTCCGTGCGGTTGTCAACATGAATTCTGCAGACGACGGTCAAGTGAAACCCAGGTAACTCTGTTCTTCACGAAAATCGAAAATAAATAGAAGCTGGCATCAAGTTAACAGCTTGTTCCTTATCCTCGAGGAGTTAGATGTAATTCTACACTGTCTCGAACAAAATAGGAGGGCGTCAAATATCGCATATCGAAAAGTTCCTCATAAACAGAACACAACGTGTCTTTGTTAACGAAGAGAAATCTTCACACGAAAAAGTAACTTCCGGTGATCTCCAAAGACTGTTACGGACCATTACTTTTCACATTATCTATAATCAACCTAGTGGACAAAGTCGAAATGTCCAGAAGGCTTTCCGTACATGATGCCGTTGTATACGGAAAGTCGTAGCGCTAGAAAACTGTGAATAAATGCAGGAAAACCTGCAGTGGATCAACGCTTGGTGCACAGATAGGCGGTTGCCCCTCAACGTAAACAAATACAACGTATTGCGCCGAAATACGCTGAAAGACCAATTAATGTATTGTCACACGATTGTAGAACCAAACCAGTCACATTCATAATACATCTGGAGCGCCTGTGCTGCGCACTGCTGTTACGACTGTCATGTAATTTCTGTACTATGGGTTCCCTTGCTACATCCAAAACTCGGACCACACATTGATCCGTGCAGACAGTCTTTTGTTACTTCTTTCCTAGACATATTAAAGAAGCGCGTCGCCTGTGGAAATAACCTCTCAGCCAGGTTTACAGTTCTTCTGGACGCTCCAGATTCCGAAGGCGACCAAAGGATTGATAGAGGAAGTAGAGATGTTCCGAAGAAGAACAACGTGTTTCGTTACAGGTTCATTTAGTAAGCGCGGTAATATGACAGAGATGTTCAGATAACTCGAGAGGAAGATGACATAGAAGCGACGTTATACATCACGGTATACTTTGTTAACAGTAAAAATGTATCGTTCATAAGAAGAGAATCATCTTCACCGTTGTTGCGGGAACCACTTATGAACACTGCCACCTTACACTTCTTTACAGGTGTGAAGACGGCACTGTCACTAGAATCTTCCTCAGAGTCATAAAAGACATTCATACACACAGTCGTCCGGGACTCTATTCTCACTAGGAACATCAGATTATTCTAGTCATAAACCTCCGAAAGTATTTCAGTTTCATTCATTTCCTTCCGTTTTCTATGTAGGGCCGTCTCCAAAAGCAAACGAATCTTAAAGAGGAATATATTTCTTCAAAATATCAAAATACAGTCAAAATAGTAAATAAGTAAAAAATTGCATGAAGGCAATCAAGTTTGACACACTGAATACTGCTGTAACACCTAACGAAGTAGTTAAAGTATAACAATATAGATAATATCCATAGACAGCGTTTAGAGGACACAAGTTAATTCGAGATCGGTCCGCAACGGATCATGCGCGAAAACGAGTAAACTCAGGTTCCGTCCTCAATCAGTCAAAGTACGGAAAATGTGCATTCCCAGAATGGTCCACCAAAGTACTGCTTCTTCCTATGTACACAATGTGAGGATAAAATTGCAGAGATTCTAGCTCACACAGAGGCTTATCAACAATCGATATTCCCATAGGCCATTCGCGACTGAAACAGGACAGGAGGGAAATTGAAAGCACTAAACAAAATAGCTTCCCACACACTTCAAAGGTGGTTTCCTGAGTACAGATGTGGCTGTAGACGTACACCCTCAAGCATATTTGATCACTCATTATTTAAAGATTAATAGTTGACGTAAACTACTCCTTCACCCCACCACATCATTAGATAGTATGAGAACTATATATTGGTATGCAACACGAAAAATTTCAAATTTTAAGTAAATCTGTATGTCATCAATCAGATAAGTTGTCAAACTATAATAGGAATGGTGAACTACTGTTGTATTTTACAAAGTTGTACAATGTTTCAGAAGAATCGGTATAGTGAAACTAATCGAAGCAGAATAACTGGTTGTTGTCTGATTCAGAGAATCGATACGATCACTCGATACATTAAGGTATCTGATGCATGTATAGCGTGGGAAAACACTTCACGTTGACCTCTGTGCGGTATCCACACAGACACTAAATACTGTACTACATTTGAAAGCGCTAATACGTATCGCTTTGTCACAATCAAAGCAGCGTACCACCTATTATCGAGGCCTAACCGACTCATAGTCACAAGAGTGTTTCAGTGGCCCGTTGCAACATTTTTTTTCTCGCTGAGTATTGAACAGAAAATAAGCAAATGAAAGTAACAGAGGTATTTTGCAGTGCCCTTTGAAATTAATAAGCGCAGTCGTCATATGAACTCGAGGGCAGAAGTATGCCTATGTAAATATATTTGTAGCTCTTTTTTCTCCCAAACAGCTAACAGATCTGCCATTGCAGCCCCCCATACCCAAAGAACTTAAAAATCGTATATAGGAGAGAGTGGCAGGGTACGCAATATTCACACATTGATATGCAAGCGGAGATGTGCCTCCGTAGTGGGAGAGGATTTTCAGTTCATGTTAAAATTCGGTGAGGAAAATTTCCCCCGTTCGGTAGTGGGGCGGAGCGGCGTCGGAGCGGCGGAAGTTGTAATACAATCAGCAGACCAAAGGGTGGATGGAGGCAGCGTAGCGCCTATCTAGCAGGCAGCCAGCCGAACGGCGCACGCACGCGGGCTGCCTTGCTGTCGGCGCGCGCCAAACTCGTTTCGGAAAGGCCTGGGCGACAGTGCTGTACCTGCCTCCGAGCGCCTTCTCGGCGGAGCGTGAACATGAAAGCGTAATGAGGGTCGCGTGCTGCTGTTTACACGGCGAGTCGAGGAATTTAACCCTGGTCGGCTGGAGGAAAGGGAAAGGACGCAGGACTAGCGGAAGGCTCCCAGGTCTACGTGGTTTGCTACGTTCACCGGCGGGCATCCGTTCGTCCATGAAGGCAACGCGTAGTACATTCAGAATAACAATAGTATTTGCAAATGAGGAGGAGTTTAACGATATTACCTTCTTAACACTAAAACCCTGAGAGAACATTTCACTTGCCAAACTTGCTTACATGCAATATTGTACAGCCTAAAACCCGACCATGGAATGGATATTTTTGTAATTACTTATTCTGTCACAATTCATAGATTTCTTTAAGCGCCTACCTTAGAGTCTGTATTTGGAAAAGTTAATATCAGATCTTGAACAAAACCATGTTAAAATTTTCACTTCCCTTCTCTCTCCTCTTTCTCGAGGAAGTCTTTTCTAAAAAAAAAAAGATAGATGTATATACTGACAAAGGCCTTACAGTACATGTCTTCCTTTATGATGCTTCTTGTCATTCGCAATTCGAAATAATTTAATGAGAATAACAGGTGAAACACAAAAATCTTTCACACCTACTTTTCGCTTTGGAGTGGCACAGAAAGGACTTCGATATCCAACCATAAAATGTTTTTTAATGCTTTCCAGCTTATGTGAAGAATCTATTAGAAAATAAAATTGACTTCGGACACGAATAATATTTGCTTGACAATCCTTCTTAAACCCTAAAAGACTGTATCGTAATATAATGGTGTAACATCTTTTTCGTGTGTTTGTGTGTGTGTGTGTGTGTGTGTGTGTGTGTGTGTGTGTGTCTGTGTGTGTGTGTGTGTGTGTGTGTGTGTGTGTGTGTGTCTGTGTGTCTGTGTTTGCATGCGTGCGTGCGTTCATTTGTGTGTGTAATATAAAGTGATAGACGAAATACGAAATATAAAAAAGCCATTCTTAATGAAGTAATTAAACAACCTGCATGGATAGCAGGGCACGTCGTTTTGCCTCTTCCAGGATTTGGGGATGAGCGCCGGCTCCACATAAAATCCAACCGGCGGATTGAAGGTGAGGTCTGCTGTGCCGGTCAGGTTCCAGACGACTCTCGGCGGTTTTCCATATTCGAGTAAGTGAATACCGGGCTGGAACCCACGTCGCATCAAACTTACACGATTTAAAAATATCTAAAAAACATCCCCCACCCTTCCACATAGGGTTAACATTATACGCAGACGGACAGGATACACAAATTCTCTCTTGTGATGGAGGTAAGGAGTGGAGACAGAAGGGGCATCCAGCCACCTCTACCACTGGTATTGCCATATCAAGAAATTAACATGCTGAAACCGTGAAGACACGGGATAAATAGAGGAACTGAGAAGAATGAAGTAACCAAACGTGTAGCTTAGTTCGAGAAAGCGCACCATGACCTCTGCTAGTTTCCTAGTCTCGGAGTACCACTTGCACCAACCAGTGTCTTCAGTTATGTGTCCAATGCGTCCCATTGTGTCTTCATTTACAGTTCTTTCCTCCCTCCACCGCCAACAGGCCTCTCTATTACCACGACAGTTGTTCCTTGAGGTCTCAACAAATGTCCTACCCCTATTTCAACACAGTGTTTTTCATATATTCATTTCCTCACCTATTCCTCGGTGAACCAACTCATTTATTATCAGCACACCTAATTTTCAATATCCTTCTGGAACACTCATCTCTAGTTGCTCCTTTACAACATTTCCCGGTTTACCATTAGCCATCGATTCAGTTCCATACAATACAGTGCTCAGGAAGTACTCGTATATTTTTAGAAATTTATTCCTCAAATTAAAATTTATGTTTCATGCTAGTACATTTCTGTTAGTGAGGAATACCCATTTTTTTCGGTACTAGTTTGCTTTTATGTCCACCTTTATTCATCAGTCATGCGCAATTTCCCTTCTTAGTTATAAGAATTCCTTCACTTCGTTTACGATGTGTTCCCCAGTTTTGATATTTAAGTTAACACTAATCTCATTTCTGCCACTCCTCCTTATATTTGCCTTTATTCGGTTTGTTTCCTTAGTGTGTGCTCATTACGCTCTTCATTCTATTCAACGTTATTTTCGTGTTTCTTCTATTTATTCCCATTCGTAACTGTTAATCATTACTCTGTTCATTCCATTCCACAGGTCCCTCGCTTCAACAACGATGCAAATGCACCAGCGAGTCTTATCGTTGATATACTTTCAGCATGAATGTTGTTCTCCACTTCTTTTGTTACTGTGTTTGCTTCTTCAACGAACAGATTGATCGGGACAGTGTCACAGTCTTACACCGGTTTTAATCCCAATATTATCTTCCTTTCCTTTCATTCACATTGTCCCCTCTTCGTTCCTGTACAGATCGTAAGTTAGCTGTCATCATGCTATCTACTACGTATATCTTTTCTTCTGAGAATTTGAAACCATATGTAATATGGTGGTATATTGAGATGGAATATGTACATAAGTACGCAATGCGTTGGACCACTTGTGGACAAATTTGTACAATGCAAATAAGATTGCGAATTATTTCTATAACAGGCTACAACTGATTTTCACAAGACGCTGGACTCAGGTTCATAAATATTCTGTACAAGCGTACATGAGTAATTTGTGACGTATGCATCGTAGTAACACTTCGTGTGCATATTTATTGTGACATTTAAATAGAGGAACGTAGGTAGAATAATATGAACAAGGGACATCAACGGTGATAACGTAAATTGTATTTAGATGCAGTTAACGACTGAACAACGAATATACGAGTACAGATCAATGTTAGCAAGACACAACAACGCACTACGGGGATTAGAAACGTATCATCCATGCTGTAGCTTTCCATTCAGCAGGCGGTACTGAAATGTGCACAGAATTCCTGATGACATACGAAGTGTTGAATGATCGTTGTCCTTTAAGGACTGTCGTTGTTCACTTAGATCACAGGTTTGATGCACCGTTTAGTAGCTTCTACGGTGTTCTTGCCCGTACTTTTTATCGTCCCTGTCCCATGTTTCATTAACGTATAAGACTATAACCCAGTCAAGTACTTTCAGAAAAGACTTCCTAACGCATTTCTCTTTTCCCGATATACTTATTCTCCTACTGTAATGCTGTAAGTTGCATCCGCTCTGTATCTGCTACCGTCCATGATTCTAGCTTCTCAAAAGCTCATCTATGTCTTTTAATGTTTCATTTCTTCATCTCAATCAGTCAGTATTAACTCACTTAGCTGACCATGTTTTGATGTAGAGCCACTGTAAACATGCTGTAAATCTCATGAGATTCATGTCATCGTGTAGCAGACTAAAACATGTCTGCAGGTAGGTGGGAAGTTCCTATGGGACTGAGGTCATCGGCTCCTGGGCTTATACACTACTTAACCTAACTTAAACTAACTTACGCTAAGGACAGCACACACACCCATGCCCGAGGGAGGACTCGAACCTTCGACGGTGGGATCCGCGCGGACTGTGGCAAGGAGCCTTAGACCGAGCGGCCGACATGTCTGCCGCACAGTGTCGTACCGTACTCAAGAGCCAACTACATACGCAGAGTTATATAGATATGTAACATATTTTAACATTATAGCCGTGCTGCATTCGCGAAGAAAGTTTTTAATGTCTGCCAGTCATAACATTAGAGTCGGAACTAGTCGCAAAATTGTAAACGATTTATAGTAGGATGGTGGTAGTTACATACCAAAATGTCTTTGGTTTTACACATATTGATGTTCATCATATTACCTCTTTTCAATAAATTATATATTGCAGTCGAAGTAATCTTCCATATTCTTTGGCATCTCTGAGAAAATTACTGTGCTATTAGGAATGGTCTAAATTTTAAATTGTTCCCTTTAGTTCCCTTTCGAAATTTGTGCTTCGCTTCCTTTAATGCCTGCTCAGCAAACAGAGGGAAGGACATCGGTCAGTTTCCTTCCCCACCCATTCGCAATCCGAGCTTAGGTTCTTTCATTAATGACCTCGATGTTGACGGGACTTTATCTCTAATCTTCTTTCCTTCTTTCCATTACAACTTTTTTGTAATACTACATGTGTGTATTGCGAATGTGTGTGTGTGTAGAGTGTAACGTAATGTTTGTACTCTGTGATGATGATGATAAGGGAGAGAATGAAACCCGATGCCAGCACATAGCCTGCTCCTCCCGAAGAGCAACAAGGGGCCGCCAAGGTTAAAGCTCCTATCTGATGGTCGGGTCACCATCAACAGTGTCTCATTACCTCACTTCATGAAACACGGCGGAGAGGTTTGGTATTTAAATCAGGACAACGGCGCCAAGACTGGTGAGCAAGAACTTGACGCCACCACCTCTCCTCCCCTTTGAGCCTAACAATTGCTGTGAAAATTTTTTCCGTCACCAGAATACGAGCCTGATGGTAACCACGTTGAGCGCCACTACATCCACGAGCGTTAGCGACCTCGGCCGCGAAAGCGGGTTCGTACACACTGGTTTCTCGCCTTACCGTACCGTAGCATAACGCTAGAGAGGTCAGTGTAAAAGGGGTAGCCTGTTGATAAAGAAGAGTATCGGGCGGTAGTTCGTTGTCTGAAGGTAAACGACGCTGCAAAATTCCATGCTGAGATGGCGAAAGTATATGACAACAGTGGAACACCATACGACAGAGTGGCTCGATGTTGTAGAAGCTCCCAGTGTGGTCAAAAAAGTCCTAATGCCAAAACTCTAAGTGGGAGACCATTTCCCTGAGATGAACCGTGAATCGTAACTCAGGTGGAAACCCTTGTGCTCGAAGATCAGAATATCACAATCAAGGTGAAATGTGAAAATGTCATGCGTCAGTCGTAAACATCTTGCACGACATCTAGAACTTGAGAAAGCTGACTGTTATTCAAAGTGTTCACCGAACAGACATACCAACCGAAATATTACAGCTTTGGCAGGCTAATCCACCGATGACAGTGACAGAGGAGAGAAACGGTCAGTAGCAAAAGGAGATCACTCAGTCATAGTCGGACTGAGTGAGTGAATTTGGGAGCTACCACGCTCTGGTTCAAATGGTTCAGATGGC
This sequence comes from Schistocerca serialis cubense, assembly GCF_023864345.2. Taxonomy (NCBI): domain Eukaryota; kingdom Metazoa; phylum Arthropoda; class Insecta; order Orthoptera; family Acrididae; genus Schistocerca; species Schistocerca serialis. The sequence continues at coordinate 1,217,505,696 of NC_064638.1, read as the reverse complement.
TCTGGGCACTATGGGACTCAACTGCTGAGGTCATTAGTCCCCTAGAACTTAGAACTACTTAAACCTAACTAACCTATGGACATCACAAACATCCATGCCCGAGGCAGGATTCGAACCTGCGACCGTAGCGGTCTTGCGGTTCCAGACTGCAGCGCCTTTAACCGCACGGCCACTTCGGCCGGCCTCGCTCTGGTGCTAACGGGTTTTACTCCTAAAGGGGGAAGCGTCACAAAAGTATTCTGACAAGAGTACTGAAGGCTGACAAGACAAATAATTGAAAGAAGCTCTCCTACGGGTCGTCGTCGTCCATTCACAGGACAAAATTTGACATGCTGCAACTCTGTGCTATCACATTTTGCCTCATCATCCACTATTCTCTTTCCTTGGCCACCTGTGACTTCCTATTTTGATTCGAATGAAGAAATCATTGCTTGGAAGGCATTTTCCAGAACGACAACTGTGGTGATTTAGCAGGTGGAACGTATCCACAGCACGCAAAATGAGGACTTCTGCAATCAAAGACACCACCAAGCTATCCATCATCGCCAATAATGTATAGCATCAAAGGGTGAGTATGTAGTGCACGAGTAACTTCATCGCCAAGTATCGTTGGCGCAGCAGGTCTGTTCAATGTGATTAGTACGAGAGGCGTCCAATAAGTACCGCAACACATCTCTTTTGAAAGCATGTTGGTTTAACTCAGGAGTCCAATGCACCGTATTATTCGTCACTCTTTTGCTACAAAACCATGTTTTTCAACATAATTTCCGTTCAATGCGACCATCCTACGCCATCTCACTGGGGTTCTTGTATGACCAGTTGGTACCACGCTCCACTGCTCGACGTCGCAGCCAACGTCTTGTTTCGTCAACAACCTCCCCATCATCCACATACTGCTCCCAGCAGGTGGTGATCAGACAGGTTAGCGCGACCTTGTTGCGATGATGACAAACGCATCGCCCAACGACTCTCCGTGCTTTTGTTCACTGCCGACTCTCCGTAGATATTTGGCAAGCACAAAAGAATATCTACGATGCTCTGGATTCACGCCAAAAGAAACCCAGTGACAGCTCTCGGATAGGAATCCTCCTCCTCTTTTAACGCTACCTAGAGCGCCACAAACCTATCGGAACTACATGAAACTACAGAGGATGAAGCGGGAATATTCCACAGTGTCCTACAACAAATGCAGTATTATGTCAATGGAAACTATCCGAGCAAAAAATGGTTGCGTTATTTATTGAACGTCCCACGTAAAAATTATCACTATTCGTAATGATGTATTGCGGGCAAGAAGTTAGGACTGAGATATGGGCCTTCCAGGTTTTTTTTGGTTTTGTTTTTTTAGTTGCTCTGTGGTGCTCCGAAACTCGAAAATATATAGTCGTTCCAAGGATCCGGGCGAAGAAAGGCGCGCCACGTCGAGTTACGTGGGAGTACAACGCTGAAGGATCGTACCCGGAGTTAAAGAAACGGCGCACCACAAGACGGCTCCCCTGCTGGCTGCCTCGTCGGATTCCCGCCTCCCTTTGAGTCAGCGGAAACCACCTCACGCTCGGCAGCGTAACCAGAGACCCGACGTCATCTGCGCCCTTACCCGCGACTGTTGTGCCCGGCCCCTGCTTGTTAGCGAGCTGCGAAGCGGCGGTGGTGTCGCGTTTCACGACGCCGCGCCCTTCCAGCCGTACCGGAGGCCTTTCTGTGGATACAAAATCGCAAACGATGCCACCTGCTTGTGGACCAACTTTTCAACAGGCGATCGACCACATAAATGCATGATTTAAATTTCTCGCCTATTTCGTTCTGCTCACTTGGAAACGCCAGTTATGAGGTGTCGCCTACTTACATTACGGATAGCGTATATGAATCCCGTCGCCGCCGAAAAACGTACTTCGTATAAGATCCTAAGAGACACTTAGCACATTTTCGGGCAACAAAATGTATTCTATTCAACAAGTAATTGAAAAATCGGAGGGATGTCGTTAAGCAGCTGATGTTAAGACGGCAAAGTTAGATCGTACTGGCTGGGCTCCTGAAAATATTGCGTCAGTAAATCACAGTGGAGTCCGCACAGTACAGCGTGGCCGATAGGTGCGCGGTTCGCAGGGCAAGTGTGGGAAGAGCGGTAGTGGTGCGTGTTACTGACAGGAGGTGTCGGGGTCTCCTCCACTATCTAAAAACAATTTCGCTGAAAATGCAACGATTTATTTGCGCCTGGCTCGTTAAACATCTGCAACTTCTAGAGAAGTGTCTTGAGCCTTGAGGCTCAAAAATGGTTCAAATGGCTCTAAGCACTATGGGAGTTAACATCTGAGGTCATCAGTCTCCTAGACTTAGAACTACTCAAACCTAACTAACCTAAGGACATGACACACATCCATGCCCGAGGCAGGATCGTAGCAGCAGCGCGGTTCCGGACTGAAGCGTCTAGAACCGCTCGGTCACAGAGGTCGGCAACCTTGAGGAAAACCTACATCTCCCTTCTAGCGATGTTAAAATTTGCTTCTTTTGCCAAAACATAGAGGTGTTTACACAGTGTCACCTCACAAACATGACGTGCAGACTCAACTGCGAGAGAATTCTGAGACAGTATTTTATTAACTGAGGAACTGAGGAAAATTATGCTCAGTAGCTTATGAAAAAGCACATCCTCGGTACAGAATAAACATATAATGTCTTCACTTGCTTTGTTCCAAAACCCACAGCATTTTTTGTGCCACCAGCTAACGTTAGGCCTTGAAAATTACATCATTTGCCTAAATCTCATTCCGATATCTCAAATCGTTTATATCCGTGTTGTGGATATTTCTCTCTAGCTTTACCGATGAAACGGCACGATCGCAAATGAATGTGCACACCTGATAAATTTTCTCGCGATTGGTGAAAGCTAGAGACTTGCGCCCATGTCTAAAGAAAAATTCAATAATATTACCCAAATTTCTTTCACATCAACGTGTTATGTAATATGCACAAAACGCAAAAGCGACCCCTGTTTACGCTCAATCTCATACTTCCGTGTAAATATCAAAATAACTATGACCATTAATGAAATGAAGAGCACATCAACATGAACCAAACATACAAAATTGTAAGTAACGAAAAAATATTTTTTTTACTTAATAGTTTCTATAAAATCGATGTAGAAAGGTTTCTGAGCGTGCGCCTCGATTTTGTCATCGCCGATCGGCCGAAAGGTGGCAATTAATGCCGTCCTCCCTTCCAAAGAAACGAATGAACTCGCCCAGCCCTCTGGACGGAAACTGTTCACTGTGTATGAGCCACCGCATCCTGTACGCACTCTACAGCCTGCACTAATGACGTTTTCAACCGGGAGTACCCCTCTGGCGAATTCGGCCGCCTATTTCAAGTCGTTTAGTTTGACACCTCTTCGGTGACTTAGTGCGTCGATGATGGTGATGAAGAAGAGATGAGGATGAGACACACACATACACACACACACACACACACACACACACACACACACACACACACAGTCCCGAGAGAAGAAAACCCTTGACCCCGGCTGGGAATCACACCTGGGACCCGCTGATAGAGAGGCGGCAACACTAACAACACGACCACTTCACGAATTTCCGCGAAAATGGTAAAATGTCGATCACAATAACTTAAATTTGCGAGTGACACCATGAAGAGAATTTTGACGGACTATCTTCTCTATACCAATACAAGATAAAACAACTACTGTCCAGGATGAAACTTTTACTGGTAATGTCTTCTTCAGAAACGTGACACATTTGGTTCCTGCGTGAGTGCCCATTGGTAGGATGCTGAGTGAGGTTTCCTGATTACCTTAACTTTTGTGAATAGTAGCGTTGAAGTTGACCTAACACACTCTCGACTTCCCTAGCACTACTGTAAATGACTGTTGTCGAATTGGCGCGTCATTTTACAGTAGTTCGATGATTGTTGAGCTGTTGATTTGCATAAAATTTGTCCTTTTATTGAAAGTAGGCGTGTAAATAAGAAAAAATGTTCAAATTTGTGTGAAATCTTATGAGACTCAACTGCTAAAGTCATCAGTCCCTAAGCTTACACACTACTTAACCCAAATTATCCTAAGGACAAAGACACACACACCCATGCCCGAAGGATGACTCGAACCTCCGTATTAGACCGCTTGGTTAATCCCGCGCGGCGCGTGTAAATCAGTCTTGATGGAATTTTCTGCTCACGTCTTCTGTTCTTAGATTTTCAGTAAGAAAACCTTAATAATAATCCCTGATTTACGAGATTTGTAATAAAATGTAATGTTTATTTACTTCTTTGTAGTATTACATGCCCAAGAGTGATTGTGTCCTGATCGTCTCTTGCAACTGCCTACATATGTTATTCTCTTTACATTTAGCTACGCGCTGCACATAGAAGTACATTAATTGCTTGCCAGGAAATGTCAGTGTCCCATCCAGTGGAACATTCACTTATTAATGTTCACAATTATAATATTAAAATAATAATTACATTAACTGTAATATAACGAAAAATTGTAAGTACCGATACTCAATAAGATTAATTAAATAAAATCAGTCCTAATACAATGTAAGAAGCACGGTTCTTATAATATTTCTACCAAATGTAACAAATAGAGATGTCAGCAGTACCAACAGAGTCAAATATATTTTAGGCTGTTAATGGTCTGGGGGGAGGGGGGGGAACAACGAATTTTGGAGGAAAGTGCACATGAGAGATAATGTTAAAAATGAACAGAGGCAAGGAGAATAGATTTATGAAGAAGATAAGAGCAACGAATTATAGAGAAAAGTCCGCAGGAGAGATAATGAGGTTAAAAAAATTAAGAGAGACAAGAACAACAGATTAATGATGAAGATAAGGATACGGAAGCCTTGTACAAGTTAGGACAGATGCATTGCTTCGCTAATATCAGGGATGACTGTTCGAATCTACCGAATGAGAAGTTACTACAATGACATCACGTGTTGATGCAGTCTTGAAAGGAACAAGATTTTGGCTCAGACACTTATGCTGGATGAGCTAAACTGAGTGTAAGACTGAGAACAGTTCGTAGTTTTGCGCAACAGAATTGCAACACTGTGGACGTATCAGTTCGCAGATGCCTGGCTAGTTCATACTCTGGTTGAAGTCTGGGCCAACATTTTTTTGCTATCCAACCGATTGTAGAGCTTGGCCTTTTTTTTTAAAAAAAAAAAACACCTTTCTCAGAGTAGCCATATGGCGTTTTCAACCAAAATTGGTACTCATATCCCTTACTGTCAGAAAAAAATCGCTGTGGGGTGAGAACCACCTATCTCCCATACTTCAGGAGGTACGACGTAATAAACAATGAAGTGCGTGAAAAACTGCCGTATAATTCTTGACGTTTAAATGTATTACTTCTGTGCTACTAACTGTATTAGCAACAAATTCCGCTGGCAATATCCACATCTGATGCTAAATGCACTTCAAAATGTATATCATGGTACTACCATCAATTTAGGGGATATGACGACATAAACACTGAGATGAGTGAGAAACTGCTGCATGGCGCTTGACTTTAAAATTTTGTAGTATTTTCTTCTAACTCTATTCGCAACACATTTTGCAGACAATATCCACTCTCGTCGCTGAATGTACCTACAAAATTAAACCATTGTATGACATATAGATGAGGATACATTATGTCATAAACACTGAGATACGTGAAAAAGTTCATTATCATGCATAAACTTTGAATACTCTACTAAGATACTGCTACAGTCGAGTCGTTTTAAGGAAACCAGTGGCATCTGGTAGCGCTTTTGACAGCTTTCAACTGCGAGGCGCGTATGTCTGCACGCGAAAGCCATCGCTGTCTGTATGGCGATAAAGAGGCGTTGCCGTTGAGACGTTTACAAAATTGCATGTAGACACGTGAAGGAGCTGGGCCCAGCGTACAGAAACTGAATACTGTACTTACGCATTTCTATATGCATATGTCTTTGTACGACTGTTTCATAATTTCAAAAGTGTCTTCATGAATAAACAGAAATTTTCTTTATTTTTTCATACATAACAAAAAATTGGCCAAATGAATAAAAGAGAATCGTCCCAGAAACCTTGAGATTTTCATTTCTTAGAAAGATGGTTGTGACAGGGCAGTTCTCTTCAGCTCCTCTTACACCTATTTCTTATCACATTTCAGCCAAGAGGTCCGTGTTTAGGTTTCGGTGCTGAAATTTCAGTCCATCTACATCGATAGGCGTCTTGAAGTACATCCACTTCAGTCTGTGCAAATAGATTCTAGTTCAGTCGGTGAAAAGCAGTGTTGAAGGAAATCGCACTAATACATACCAAACGGAAACGGTATAAAGTAATCTTGGAGACAATGTCTGTAAGTTCGTAAGAAAATATAGGGAGTTCGGGATTCTATCTACTCGGATAAATGGTTTACAGTTGCTTTAATTCTATTTTATTACCTCTGAAGCAAATTTCAAATGTCTATCGAGCCTATAATTACCTCCAGAAAACTATCATCGCTGTTAATTCACTGTAATATTGTTCAACTACATGTCTTCACACGTAAAGCAGCGAGACATTACAAGTTCAACCTGAATAAATACCACGAACTAAAGCTGTTTATTTCTTTTTTTAAAAATTTTCTTATTCTTAACAATGTTCGTTGTACATTAAAACCCATAGATTACTGATGTCCGCCCCCGGTAGCTGAGTGGTCAGCGTGACGGAATGTCAATCCTAAGGGCCCGGGTTCGATTCCCGGCTGGGTCGGAGGTTTTCTCCGGTCAGGGACTGGGTGTTGTGTTGTCCTAATCATCCTCATTTCGTCTCCATCGACTCCCAGGTCGCCGAAGTGGCGTCAACTCGAAAGACCTGCACCAGGCGAACGGTCTACCCGACGGGAGGCCCTAGCCACACGACATTTCATTTTCACCTTACTGATTAGTGACTAACTAGCTTAATAGCCTAATACATTATCCTCTGTTGTGAGACGCACCTCCCTCCAAGTCCGCGACATGGCGTATTTCGACCTTAGCGACGATCAACCAGTACACGCTGCGGCGGTATAGGTTGGGTGCGTAGTTACGAAGTTTGGTAATCTTCTACTTTCATGGATTATCGCTCAAGTGTTCCCTTAATATCTTGGTGGAAACTTCGTTCGCGAAGCTGTTAAGGATCTCAAAGGTATTCTTCTGTCTTAATAGGTGATAAGTGTGGTTATTCGGTAACTGTCGCCGCAAGTCGGCAGCCACAGCATCATATGCGGGGCACTGATAGACCACGTGGTCTGGTGTGCCCTCCAAGGCTCCAAAGTCGCACGAAGACACGGGCCGCTTCCCAAACCGACGTAGGTATGCCGGATAGGGCCCATGACCTGTGAGGAAGTCAAACAGGCCTCCGCGTCCCGTCCCATAGTTCTCCCATAATTCCCTCCCTCGTCGTCTGAACTAAATTTTGTCCCTTACCTCAACACCAACAATTTCTGCCGTCTTTTCACTTTTTCCCTCTTTACCCAGTACCAGGCTGTATGCTCCTGAATTTTAATGTCAAGTGGGCAGAATCATATTACCACTAGCAGGATCCAACCTGGACTTGTTCTACATCCTCCAGCTGACCTCATCAGCACATTCCGCTGCACTCCCCGCACAGACATGGTGGGTGCAACCCTCGTGAACCTATTAGCCAAAACTCCGTAGCCGTAGCCCATGATAAGGATACCGTTGTGAATTACACTGAAGAGCCAAAGAAACTTGTACACCTGCGTAATATCGTGTAGGACCCCCACGAACACATAGAAGTGCCGAACACGACGTCACACGGACTCGACTTAGTGTCCGAAGTAGTGCTGGAGATAACTGATACCGTGAATCATGAAGGGCTGTCCATGAATCCGTTAGAGTACGAGGGGCTGCAGACCTTATCTGAACAGCACAATGCGAGGCATCCCAGATATACTTAATAGCGTTAATGTCCGGGGAGTTTGGTAGCCAGCGGAAGTGTTTAAACTCAAAAGAGTGATGCTGGAGCCGCTCTATAGCAGCTCTGCGCGAGTGGGGTGTCGGATAGTCCTGCTGGGATTGCCCGCCGGAATGCACAATGGACGTGAATGGATGTAGGTGATCAGACTGGATGCTTACGTACGTGTCACCTGTGAGAGTCGTATCAGTTGTTCATATCACTGAAACAGCACATGCTCCACACCATTACAGAATTTGGAAATTTGTGGTAAGATCTTATGGGACCAAACTGCTGAGGTCATCGGTCCCTAAGCTTACACACTACTTAATCTAACTTAAACCAATTTACGGTAAGGACAACACACACCTCCATTCCCGAGGGAGGACTCGATCCTCTGACGGGTGAAGCCGCGAGGACTGTGACAAGACGCCCTATACCGCGCCGCTACCCCATGCGACTACACCATTACAGAGCCAGCTTGTACTGTCCCCTGTTGACATGCAAGGTCCATGGATTAATGAGGTTGCTCCATACCCGTACACGTCCATCCGCTCCATAAAATTTGAAACGAGACTCGTACTACCACTTTTCCAGTCATCAACAGGACAAGGTTGGTTTCGATGGGCCTAGGCGAGGCATAAAGCTTTGGGCGTGCAGTCCTCAAGGGTAACGACTGGACCTTCAGCTCCGGATGTTTCGTTGAATGGTTCGCATGCTGACACTTGTTGATGGCCAGCATTGAAATCTGCAACAGTTTGCGGAAGGGTTGCACTTCTGTCATGCTGAACGATTCTCTTCAGTCGTCGTTGGTCCCGTTCTTGCGCGATCTCTTTGCGACCGCAGCAGTGTCAGAGATTTGATGTTTCATCGGATTCGTGATATTCACAGCACACTCGTGAAATGATGGTACCGGAAAATCGCCACTTCATCTCTACCTCGGGGATGCTGTATCCCATCACTCGTTCGCCGACTACAATGCCACGTTCAAACGCACTTAAATCTCGATAACCTGCCATTGTAGCACCAATAAGCGATCGAGGAAGTGCGCCAGATAGTTGTTGTCTTACATTGGCATTAGCGCAGCACCCTTTTCTGCCTGTTTACGTAGCTCTATATTTGAATACGCATGCCTATACAAGTTTCCTTGGTGCTTCAGTGTGGGGTGTCGCATAGTTCTGTTTTAATTGCCCAAGTCTGTCGGAATGCACAGTGGACTTGAATGGATGCAGGTTATCAGACAGGATTCTTGTGTACGTGTCGCATCTAGTCGTATCAGGGGGTCCCATATCACTCGAACTGCACACGCTCCGCACCATTACGGAGCCTGAACTGTCCACTACTGACATGCAGGGTCCCTACATTCATGAGGTTGTCTCCATACCCATACAGGCCCATCGGCTCGATACAATTTGAAACTTGACCCGTCCTACCAAGCAACAATAGACCAATGTTGGTGTTACTGGGCCCAGACGAGGCATTAAGTTTTGTGTCGTGCAGTCATCAAGGTACACGAATGGGCCTTCAGCTCCTGAAGCTCTTACCGATGTCTCGTTGAATGGTTCGTACGCTGACACTTGTTGATGGAGAGCATTGAAATCTGGGCCAATTTGAGGAAGGGTTGCCCAGATATCAGTTTTCTCGACGCCGAAGAACTAGTGAGCCTTCAGTTCTCACCGTCAGGTTTCTGACTAACTGGCCTCTTAACAGTAAATATGTTGACTTATTCGGAGCAACCTTCGTCCAGAATTTCCGGCGCCACGCGGATAACAAAGATATCGCGTGTTCTATCTTTTCTTCAAAATCCCTGTGTCTACGGCCACCTACCAAGAGGAAGAGGTCGTCTGCACAGGTTATTGCCTCTACCACGTCTTCACTGCGTTTCAATTTGTCCAATAGAGGCTCCATATTAACATCCCAGAAGAGTGGCCCTAGGACAGAGCTCTGCGGACTCCTCTCGGATATCCTTTTGCTGACCCATCCACTAGGGGACGATAGCCATACCTCCCTTCCTTCGCAATAGCTCCTTAGACAACCATATAGCGGCTCTGGGTACCCTATCTCCCACAAGCAGGAGAAGGGTGAAGGCCACCACAAGTGGTGAAAGGCACCACTGATGTCCACCCCGATGCTGACAATATGCTTATTCAGAGATAAGCCACAGACCTCCGCCGCCAGGACAGTAGCTTCAGACGCTGATGGCCCTGGCCAAAGGCCAGACTGCCTGTTGCTCATCCCATACAGCACTCTGTCTGCTGCACGTCTGTCAGCTAACAGTTTTTCGAGAAGTTTTCCGGGTACATCTAACAGGCAGATAGGCCTTTACGATATTGCCCATGTTGGATCTTTTTCAGTTCCTTTCTTTATTATTACTACATTGGCGTTCTTCCAGATAGTCGAGAATTCGTGTAGTCTCGGGCATTCATTGTTCAGCTTTTTTAGGGGTGCAACTAGCTGAGGGGCGAGGAACTGCACCATCTTTGCTGTGATACAGACTGGCCCTGGAGCTTTGCCTTCTTTAAAGATTTAATTTCCACGGACCCTTCCACTAGTCTCAGTAACGCTGAGACGAGATGATGGTACCATAGCAGAGGGATGTAGACGTTCTGCGGAATTCCTGCTAAAAAAAACTCCTCCTCGATGACGAGCAACAGTCTGATGAACAGATTCATACTGCACAACGAAGTTTAATGAACTCTTGCTATGAAAATGGTACCGTCCTTGTTCCCTTTGCTTGTGAGAAGATCGCGATTGCGATTGCCAAACTAATGAACAAAAATGCCCCTGGAACAGATGGTATCGATTCCGAGACACTGAAAATTGTCGTTCCACAAATTTTTCCATTCCTGAAGCGTAATTCCGAAAAAGCGCATGGGAGACCTGTTATGATGAAATGATGAAATGAATGTGTCTGCACTGAAGAACTCTAATTTTGTGAGACAAGTATGATATCCTGAATATGGAAACCAATAATTTGGAAAAACTTTTGCTTTGTCGCAAGTCATATATTATTAAATTTACAAATCATGAGGGTAAAATAGTTGTATGTGGTTTCAGTTCGAAGCTGCCGTCATTATTATTATTTCATATATTTCTACGTGTTCAGTACCAATATGTGAATTTTGTAGTGATCTATTATTTGTTTGTGCGAAGATCAGCTGTTGTTTCAGGAAATTTAACATTGAATTTAACTGAAAATTATCAGGACGATCCCTCCATTACAAAAATATTGCGGAGCACTCCCCCTTTCGAATGTATGAGATGTGATGCCAAAGGTGAGGTGACCATGAAGAGAAAGCGAGAGGACAACATTTTACGAGACGAAGCTTGGGATGTTTGAAATTTGAACATAGTAGGAAGGCTAGAAAATCTGAAACGGGAAATGTAAAGGCTCAATCCAGATGTTGTGTTCGTCAGTGAACCGAATGGAAAAAAGAATTTCTGGTCAGACGGATATAGGATAATATCAACAGCAGCAGAAAATGGTATTATACGAGTAGGATTCGTTATGAATGGGAAAGTAGGACAGAGAGTCAGATACTGTGAATATTTCACTAAAAATGTTGTTGTCATGAGATTCGATAGCAACCTAATGTAAATTACCATAGTTTAGCTATATCTGGCAAAGTAATAACTAGAAGACGAAGGGATAGACAAAGTACATAAGAATACCTGGCGGGTAATTCAGTATGTAACAACAGATGAAAAGTAAACAGAGTAAAGGAATATGGGAGAGTATGTGCTTGGTAGCAGGAATTAGAGAAGAGAGAGACTAATTGTGTTCTGCAATGAATTTCAGCTAGCAACAGCGAAAATGATGTTTAATAGTCGCAAGAGGATGACGCCTACTTGGAAGAGATCCAGAAACACTGGAGAACTCTATCTGGATTACATCATGGCCAGACAGAAGTTCCGAAATCAGATATTAAATTGTAAGATGTACCCACATGTATACATTGACTCAAATCACAATTAGAAATGATCAAGAGAAGACTGTAGTTTAGAGCAATTGTAAAGAAGAATCAGAGTGGAAAGAAATGAGATATGGAAATACACAGGAAAGATGAGATGGGTTTGAAGTTCGTTAAGCAGGCGTATTAGCAATACCAGATTATCCACATCAGTTGAAGAGGAGTAGACATCTCTGAAAGGGGTCGTCGCAGATGTTGGACACTCAGACATACGTAAAAGGAATGTAACGCTGTAGAAAACAAGGGTAACAGAAGAAATATTTGGAGTGTTTCACGAAAGAAGGAAGTACTGCAACATAAATCACTGGCCTTTTAAAGGCACCAGGGAGTAAGTTCTATTGCTGCTTCTGATAACAGATGCAAGATTGCTGGAAAATCAGAACAGTTTGATAGGATTAGTCGACCCAAGGAAAATGGTGTAAGATGTTCGAAATTCTGAGCAAATTGGGAGAACGATACATGGCAAAAATGATAATATATAAAACGTACAAAAACCAAGAGAGAACAATATGATTAGAAGAACAAGAACGAAATTCTTAGGCCGAAAAGGGTGTGAGACTTGGATGCAGTTTTTCGCCCTTACTGCTCAGTCTCACATCGAAGAAGGAATGACGGAAATAAAAGATTAAAATTCAGTTCAGAAGGATATCAAGATTAATTTTCACTGTTAGCATTGCTATCCTCAGTTAAAATGAAGAGGTATTACAGGATCTGTTGAATGGATAGGAAATTGTGACGCGTACAGAGTTTAGATTAAGAGTAAACCTGAAAAATTCAAACGCAATGCACAGCTGGGAATATTGAGAAACTTATCAGCAAAACTGGTGATGATGAAGAAAGCCGAGTTAAGGAATTTTCCGAAAATGAGGTCACTTTCGGGCTATGTGTCGTACTCTGGTGTCAGGCCTTAATCTGAGGAGGAAATGTCTTACTCTGTACGTTTGGAACACGGCCATGGACTGGGGGAAAACTGTAGCAGAAGAAGAGAATCGAGACATTTGACATGGGGTGCTACACAAAAATGTTGAAAATTGGTTGGGTAGACAAGGAACAGGAGGTCCTCTGCACAATCGTCAAAGGAATATGGAAAAAAAGGGAAGCAGGATGATAGGTCATGTTTTAAGGCATGGTCGAATTACCTCCGCAGTCGTAGAAGGTACTACTAAGAGTACAAAATGCAGGGGAAGACGTGGACTGAAATCCATGCAGCAAATAATTGAGAACGTAGGATACAGTTGCAGGTCTGAGACGAAAAGGCTGGCACAGGGGGAGTTCTCGGCGGACTGCATGAAACTAATCAAATAAAATGTATGTAACTGGTTATAGCCGGCTATAAATTCCTCAAAAACATACACTGGTTATCTACTCTTATAGTCAAAGCTTTTCCTCCCTTTAAAGTAATAAAAGGAACACTTCATGCCTTATATTATCAGTCAATTGCCTCTGCAACCCCACGCATCAAACGCTTTGTCTCTTCTTTCTCGGTTTTCCCACAGTCCACAAATCACTTCTAAAAATTATGTTGTCCAAAACCACATTCATCGAAATACGTTTTTCCATGTTTGAGTGTAGTCGACTTCAGTTAGCGAGGAATGTCCACTTGCCTCTGATAGTCAGCTGGTTGCCTCGTATGTCAAGCGTTATTTTTCTTCCAAGGTAGCAGAATTCCATTTCTCCCACTACACTGTTCGCATTTTTGTGTTAATTTCATTGTTAATCACATTTCTTCTCGTTAATTTCTTACGTCTACTCTCTGTTTGAATGCTGTACTCATTACACTGTTCATTCTGTTCAATACATGTTCCTATTCTTCCTCACTTTCACTGGGGATCATAAAATCTTCATCGAATCCAATCGTTGATTACCATTCACGCTCAGTATAAACTCGTCTACTGAGAGTTTCTTTTATTTCCATCAATACTTCTTCCACTATAGGGAAAGTTACTATTGACAATGAAAGTAGTGGAAAAATTATTACTTCTTCATTTTCTGTGGGCTTTTTGACTGAGGACAGATGCAGTGTTTCCCTTGCAACAGGTTACCGCAGCTTACATACGTGACCGATGTTCAGCTGCGTGAAGGTGTTTATTCAGAGACTAAGTAATGAATATTTCATCACTTTCCTGTTGCATAATAAATGGCAGCAGACATAAGCTCGCGGAAGCGCTGTGTGATGTGTAACCTGCAATGTCCGTCTCCACAATCCTCACGTTTCGTACAAAGTGGAGAACGGTGTGAAATGTGTGAATATATTTTTGCAGGAACGTGAAGGACGTAAACTGTTTCTGAAGATGCGCACTTGACTCGCCTTCTTTCCATATATTTGCTCGAACAGAATTAAACTGGATCTGTATTTTTCAACCTTTCAAGGTATATGAGGAAGACTGTTGAGAAATCTGATGAGATATGTGTCTCCCTTATGATTGTCATTGGAATTAAACTTATTCGTTATCATCTGTGTTATTCCTAGTTTTTCATTACGACAATTTTTTTAGCCATTTTTGTCCATGAACTAATGCTAATCTTTTTTGAATGATTTCCTGAAGCCTTCAGCTGCCATTCTTTTTATTTTCTGTACGATTGTACAATTTCGGCTTTAGGCCATTTTCAAGTATATTTTGGATGATTTTTAGTGACAAGTTATATCATATACGTCGTTGCTCTTATGACATCATGTTATGCTCATAAATTAGTTCGAGATGTTAACGCTATTTTAAGAGCATGTTACTTTCGAGCAGATGTTGCTTTACAATAGCGTGAACACCTCGAACTAATTTATGAGCATAACATGATTTCATAAGAGCAACGACGTATATGACATAACTTATTACTAAAAAATCATCCATAAAATAATGGAAAATGGCCTAAGGCCGAAATAGTACTTTGACACAGAAAATAAAGAGAATGGTAGCTGAAAATTTCAAGAAATCATTCAAAAAATTCATCGCAGCTGCGGACCCTATTGCACTGAAAATTATATTGCTAATCTGTCGTTTAATTCACACACATCATTCATCCAAACATATTCAACTGATTTTTCAGTACCTTCTTTAAGGCTTTTCGTCTTTTCTTATTGAAACTTGATTATACATCTGCTTTTAATTTTGAGAAATAGATAATTCCATTTATCAAATTATTGTGTTTTTTACCCCTACTTGATTTCATTTCATTATCATCATAATCTGGTGCTCCTTGTAATATTATTGGATTTCAGATGCTCTGTGTATGAGATATTTGCCATAAAAGAAAAGGACAGGCAATGAGCTGTAGTTCGTAAAAATGCTAAGCGTCACAGCGCGAGAGTAAAGAGACGAAGCATTTTGTTAATGTGCGCCTATACCAAGACGCTCGTTCAGCGTTTAAATACTCTAAATAAACACCATGATCCGCTGGGCGCAGATATTTAAAATCATTGCCACAGCGCTTGATGTCAAGAAGCTGCGAAACAGAAGAAATAACAATCTATCTTTTGTCAAGAAATATTATAGAAACCTCATTAACCCTTGTACTTTTGGTCGGCGACATGTTAAGACGTACTACATAGCATTGCTACAAGCTGTATTTTTATTTTGTCTTAAAATTATATGAAGTGACGAACAAACGTTTCGGTAACTCGGCTGAACACATAATATACTTACGCGCACGCAAGGACGTTTAATTTTATGAAGGAACTGACTGAAAGAGCAGCTGTTATTGGACTGCGACATATACAGAAGAAATATCAGATATAAGTCATGTATTTATTGTATATTTATTAATGTCTAGAAGTTTAAAACCAGTTTGTTCAAAATACATTAATATTTTATGATGCAGTAATTTTCTTCATATTCTTTTCTTTTACTAACCAAACGTGATGTTCAAATGTATATGAGCATTGTTACATTTGTCTCGATTGTATTTGGGAGACAACTAATGTGTCCAACTTCCGATCTGTTAATCTTTTTCTTGCGAAATTGCACTAATAAGCTTTCATTTCCATTTTCATATTCAAATAGGTCCCATAGGTAGTTTCATCGAAGATTTTAATTGCTTGAAGGCAATCCGGGTCAGAAGGTCAATTAAGCAAACCCCTTCGCGTAATCAATCCGTACATCTCCTGAACGCAATCGAGAACCGACGCATCGATGATCAATTAATAATCTCTCTCTCTTTTTAAGTCGTACTAAAAACAAAAAACAAAAACGGCCACACGCCTCCTAAACACAATCTAGAACCGATTCATCGATGATCAATTAATAATCTCTCTCTCTCTTTTTAAGTCGTAGTAAAAAAACGGCCACACAGGAGAGCCGTAAGTACGCAGTCTAGCGTTAGGTTTCCTTTTATCAGTAAATATTACCAACCAACAGTGACAGCATCACTATTATTATTTACTACTATTTGTTAAACAGAAGAGGCATGTTCCTAAGGCCAGATGAGGCGCCCAAACAGGGACCTGACTAAAAACTAATTAGTTCTTTTTATTTTTCGTGTTACCATCTGCAGAAAAAAAACTAGTAAACAAAGATTTATGTGCAGAAAACCGCAGGACGAATCCACATCAGCAGTAAATAGCAGCGCGCAAGACAACTAAAGTGAGTACGACTTTTCATTACGTTTGAAGCTCTACGTACCGAGCATTCAATCGGCTAGTAAACATTCACTCCCTACGCCTCTTTACTTTTCCTCACGCTGTTTGATTTCCAAATTTCTGCTGTTAGATCCGCCTCTTTAACATTATTTCGTTTAAATTAGTTAGAAATAGTCAAAATTTCAATTGTTATAAATTTTAGTGGATCAAAATGGCCGCTATGTACACCAGTTTCTGTGCAGTATAAGTGTTTTCCTTTATCCTATCTCTCCAGTTGCCATATGGACATCTTCGTGGGCCAGGATTTCAATTGTTTATAACGCGCAAGCAATATCTGAGAAAGCAGGACGCGAAATCATTGGCGCAGCTGACAAGTGAAAATCATAATTATAAATTAAATTTTCTGGCGTGTGTGGTGTAACTACGCTAAATTTAAGATCGCAGATGAGCAATCTAGACAACTTAGACCGCGCGCAGGTGTAAACAAACTTGAATCACGTATTGAAGAAACAACAGACGACGAAGCGACACGCGAGGTGTCGGCGCCACAGTCCGCGTCGCATCCGAGTGAATGTTCGTTGTCAGAAGAACTAAAAATGTTTGCTGATATGAAAATCAGTTTTGAAGCACACACGAAACAGTTAACAAACAAAAGTGACAATATTGAAATGCAGATCAGTCAGTTAACAAACAAAAGTGGCAACATTGAAGTTCACATGTGTAATCTTAGAAGCCAAATAGCGAATGTAGATGCCAGATTACAGGAACAGAACAGAGCTGTAGACAGCAGGTCCAACAGTTTAGAATTGAGGATAGACGACACTCAAGTGCGAATGACCAATATAAATTCTGTTATGACCGACATCCAAACACAATCAAAAGTTCGAATGAGACCACGGAGGAAAAAATTAAAGCCATTACCACTGCTTA
The DNA here is from genome assembly GCF_023864345.2 of Schistocerca serialis cubense. Taxonomy (NCBI): domain Eukaryota; kingdom Metazoa; phylum Arthropoda; class Insecta; order Orthoptera; family Acrididae; genus Schistocerca; species Schistocerca serialis. Next base: position 1,217,488,299 of record NC_064638.1, on the reverse strand, counting down.
CGCAAGCGAGCTAAACGCAAGCGTACATGCTCAAATAGACAGTGTTCTTTCCATGGTGGAATCCGCCGATACCAACATTGGCAGGAACTTTACAGATTTGCAGACCCAAGTCAATGGGTGTAAATCAACAGCGAGTGACTCTTTAAAACATTACAATGATGTTTCAAAGAGAGTAGGCCAATTGATGTAAGGTGTCAGCCACACTGGTGAGCGAGTAGAAAACCTTGCTCAGCGAATATCTGGTGTCAGTATTGACAAAAGGATCGAAGTTGTCACCGCAGGAATAAGCATTACACTTAACAGGAATTCTTAAGAGTGGATACAATCCAAGGAACAGTACATTGAGAGTCAGGTACACTCTGATCTAAAAGGGGCAGTTAATCCGCCACAGTACAAATCCTAACCTCTCACGGTACTACTGATGACACTTTAACCAGTAAAATTAGGCGAAATCAGACGAGCCATCAGCCACGATATTCCAGAATGGAAGCAACGGCTGACCAATGACATAAATCAGCTGAAAAGGCAAGTTACAGAATAGCAAGGCGACAATCCAAGCGATTATTCACTACCGCCCGAACAAGATACTAGTTAATATTCCGAGTATCAAGTACAGTTCTCACCAACTGTAAATAATACGCGTGATAAAGCTTCAACGTCACGTAGTCATAGCGATCAACTGACACTCGTTGAACTAATTCGAGATGAGAGTGTGCTGAAACACAGTGTTTTCCAGCTCTTTATACCCTAAAAACGATATATACATCCAATGGTATTTCTAAAATCATTCACAGGCATTTTCCAGGATCATGGAACGACAGACAAAGAATACAGTTCATATTAGGATAGGTACATGGCGAAGAATCAGTTTGCGGTACTTAAACAATAGACAAATGTCACACTACGCAGATTTCGAAAGGCATGCTTTGAATAAATTCTGCAGTTCTGGTACACAACAAATAGCCAGAAAGTAGGTCTACAACGTCGAAGCTTTCAACACCAAGGGAGGAGGTTTGAGGCGTTATTTCGAAAAATATCTTCGTAAAATTCAGTATAGGGACACGTCCATATCAACCAAAGGTGTCATCATGATCTTAAAGACAAAGATTCCAGGGTCCAGGGAAAAATTAGTTAAAGTGAGTGAAGAGGACCAAGAGGCATTTCTCTCAGTTCATGACAATCTGGATATGATGTATGAGGACGTGCGTGCGAGTACGCGGAACAATTAAAACAATGGACCGTCCGCTTCGCAACACTATGTAGCAATCTGTGTCAACAGAATGTCGCACCAGCATAACACGGGACAACCAAACGCTCAGCCTTACAGCAATAACAATATGTTCAACCGCCGCAATGGAAACCATATAGTAAATATCAAAACCAGAATAGATACAATCCGATTTATCAAAACACACAGCGACAATATGGAAACTCACTAATAAATCACAATGGTAATTACCAGCATCCGAACAAAAAGAAGTATAATGAAAATCATAACAAGGGAAAGAAACAGAACAATTATAATGGGTCACAACAGTACAGTCAGCCAAGTCACTTCAATCCGTCACACCAAATGAATTCTTTACAGCCTCAAAATGCAACATTTTCTCACCAACTCAACAAACAGTTCAGGAACAATAATCTGCATTTCTTAACATCGCTAGTCATAATAGCCAAGGAAACCCGACCATTTTTCACACACAGGCGAACCAACGATCAAATGCGATGTCAAATGACACGCAGTTAAATGATGCACATTTCGTATGGGACACGAACACAAGTTTTCAGCCTAGTATGACACAAAATACTAATCAATTAGAAATAACTGACATTTCAACTCCACCCAAGCCTGAAAACCATTAGCAGCTTCTTTATGACTCCATGGCAAAGCTGCGGAACAAAATTACAACACCCTGAAGTAACATTAGACGACAAGTTAAGACTAGCTCTCATGTCTTTACTCCTCATGCCAAACTAAGAAAAAAGGCGCATGAGAATCACATTGGCAGAGTCTTATCGTATCGTATAAATGAACGAGTGCTAATAAAGACCCACTTCAAACCATCTTCGATTCATCATAAGTATCGCAAGTGGCAGCACTTGAATGATGTTATTCTAAGAAAACCGTACATTGGTTGCCATCTGTTAGCTTACCCTGTATCCGGACGATATATATATATATATATATATATATATATACACTCCTGGAAATCGAAAAAAGAACACATTGACACCGGAGTGTCAGACCCACCATATTTGCTCCGGACACTGCGAGAGGGCTGTACAAGCAATGATCACACGCACGGCACAGCGGACACACCAGGAACCGCGGTGTTGGCCGTCGAATGGCGCTAGCTGCGCAGCATTTGTGCACCACCGCCGTCAGTGTCAGCCAGTTTGCCGTGGCATACGGAGCTCCATCGCAGTCTTTAACACCGGTAGCATGCCGCGACAGCGTGGACGTGAACCGTACGTGCAGTTGACGGACTTTGAGCGAGGGCGTATAGTGGGCATGCGGGAGGCCGAGTAGACGTACCGCCGAATTGCTCAAAACGTGGGGCGTGAGGTCTCCACAGTACATCGATGTTGTCGCCAGTGGTCGGCGGAAAGTGCACGTGCCCGTCGACCTGGGACCGGACAGCAGCGACGCACGGATGCACGCCAAGACCGTAGGATCCTACGCAGTGCCGTAGGGGACCGCACCGCCACTTCCCAGCAAATTAGGGACACTGTTGCTCCTGGGGTATCGGCGAGGACCATTCGCAACCGTCTCCATGAAGCTGGGCTACGGTCCCGCACATCGTTAGGCCGTCTTCCGCTCACGCCCCAACATCGTACTGCCTGCCTCCAGTGGTGTCGCGACAGGCGTGAATGGAGGGACGAATGGAGACGTGTCGTCTTCAGCGATGAGAGTCGCTTCTGCCTTGGTGCCAATGATGGTCGTATGCGGGTTTGGCGCCGTGCAGGTGAGCGCCACAATCAGGACTGCATACGACCGAGGCACACAGGGCCAACACCCGGCATCATGGTGTGGGGAGCGATCTCCTACACTGGCCGTACACCACTGGTGATCGTCGAGGGGACACTGAATAGTGCACGGTACATCCAAACCGTCATCGAACCCATCGTTCTACCATTCCTAGACCGGCAAGGGAACTTGCTGTTCCAACAGGACAATGCACGTCCGCATGTATCATGTGCCACCCAACGTGCTCTAGAAGGTGTAAGTCAACTACCCTGGCCAGCAAGATCTCCGGATCTGTCCCCCATTGAGCATGTTTGGGACTGGATGAAGCGTCGTCTCACGCGGTCTGCACGTCCAGCACGAACGCTGGTCCAACTGAGGCGCCAGGTGGAAATGGCATGGCAAGCCGTTCCACAGGACTACATCCAGCATCTCTACGATCGTCTTCATGGGAGAATAGCAGCCTGCATTGCTGCGAAAGGTGGATATACACTGTACTAGTGCCGACATTGTGCATGCTCTGTTGCCTGTGTCTATGTGCCTGTGGTTCTGTCAGTGTGATCATGTGATGTATCTGACCCCAGGAATGTGTCAATAAAGTTTCCCCTTCCTGGGACAATGAATTCACGGTGTTCTTATTTCAATTTCCAGGAGTGTGTGTATATATATATATATATATATATATATATATATATATATATATACACATATATATGTGTGTGTGTGTGAGTGTGTGTGTTAGTTGTAAGTTAATTGAGCCATGAACGGCCACAGCCAAAGAGCTGACAAATATAGTAGGAACGCGCTAAGTGCCACCTGCTACCACTAGTTTTAAGTATAGGAAAGCTCTCTCGTCTTGAATGAAATAAATTAAAATGACCATTCGAATCAGAATGATTGCTCGTAAATAAAAGTTGATTAAGGTAGCTTACTTTTATGAGCTAAATGTTATGTATAAGGAGTGTTGACAATAATTTTTATGAGACCACCTGTGAAAAGCAGCAGACAAAGGCAGCAGCTCAGTGTATAAGAATCAAATAAATCAATAACGATCCAGGTAGCAGGAAAGAAGTGCGCAGCTAAAATATTTTTGTTACAGTACAGAGAAAACCAGATGCGTTCATAAGAATTCTACGGCACAGTGCAGCTGAAATACTTACAATGGTCATTTATAAGTAAACTAATTTAATACCACAAGTATCTGTTTCAGGCCCTCGAGATACGACGACTGTTCCTTTTTTTTGGAGGGGGAGGGGGGAACCAGTTATCGATACCCAGAACAGAAGATAGCAAACAGACTTTGTTCACTGCTAATGCATGGTATAAGTAATTTTAGAAATGCTTGGAGAGCTGGATCAGACGATACTGAGACTATTGTATCGATTTAACTCCGCTAACTACTCGTCATGAAAAACTAGGGTAATAATGCACAGATTATGACAGGCTCATAATTTCATACGTCATTGACATTGTGTCTTCAAATCTCTTCACGCCACAAAATTCTGTTTTGTTTTCCTCTAATCAGTATCCTTACCTTCCCTCCTTACCCAGCAGAGAAGTGAATTTACGGAATGATTGCATGCTTGATACGTACAGACTTTACGTGTGGGTGATCGTGACACATTGGTTGTCGACAGGCTATGCTTATTCTCCGCGAACCGCGAATTCAGTTAAGGTTTGTTCTGTGCAGTTGCACGACAGAGAACACCAAGTTTCCAAATTTCCCTAATGGGAAGTTAAACATGAACTGTTCATCACATAAACGAAGCCACAGTGACTATGTCTTTAAATTAACAGAGAGAAAGTGAAGAAGCTGAACTTCAGAAAAGAGCAATTACTGTAAAAAGAAAAGAATATCAAGATTTCGAATAAGTTGTAAACCTAAAGTGCCTTGGAAGCACAGACTATGAATAAGAGACACGTTTCTTCGCGAGGCCTTGTAGTCACATAGGCTATTTTTCCTTTGTAAAGAATTTTTAGGCATAATATGTATACCGAAAGTTAACTGCACTTTGTAATAATAATGCAGTCACCAATTAATGGACACGTATATGTTACTGCGTGTGAACCGACTATAGACAAGCAATACATGGACACGTATAAAAGTGGTGCTTGTGAACTTTAACATGACGACCAAATAGATGTGAACGAAATAATAATAATGTGTGAACTGAAAAGGTGATAACTTTATTGACACGTGTGAAATTCCGTGTGTGAAGTAATGATATAAGTACTTGTATCACTAAAACACGATGTAGAAAGCCGAATGGTGGAAGTGAATAAGCGTTGTACTAATCGCAAACGGTACTGTACGCCTTTACAAGGACACATTCTTCGACAAAGCTGCGGGAGTCGCTGCGTCTAGCTGTTTCCTTAATTCCGAGTCCATGAAAACCTATAAAATGAACACAGCTAGTAGACACCAATCGTTCTGCCTCTTGCAGAACGCTGCTGCTAGCGTTGCGAAGCCGTCAAGTTACTATCACGTGACTATGACAAACGGACGTACCACAGAGTACGCTGCGCCCTCAACAATCCAGATTTCTTTGCACAACGAGCGCGGGCGCCAAATGTGTTTGAAATACTTTCAAAATAAAATCTGATAAAACCATGAGTTAAGCACCTATGTACCTTATAAAATCACCAAGACACTATTCTGAAAGGTTTTAAAGTCGACTTTGATAATTGATACCGAATTTGTAGAGCAGCCCAAGTAATGACGAAAACGTGACGACCCAAATAAAACTAGAAAATAAATAAATACGTGAACTAAGCAGTCCTAAGAGAATTAGACCTTATGTACATAAACAATTGTTATCCTTACCTAACCCAGTTTTCTTTTAGACTAAGTTATTAGTAAGTAAGCACATTCTAATACAGATTTTCTCTGTATTTTTCATGTGCAAGAACATGAAAGGAAGCTCGAACATGTGTCAAGTGAAACAGTGAAATAGAGACCGCCCCCAAATGGCTCAACACGTCGCAGAAGCAGTCTTCCAGTTCTTGATCCATGCCGTATTTCCAACGCACCATCACATCCAGACATCCAGACGACAACTTCAACCTTCACAGTGAAAATGATGCCCTACTTTTCCTCCACAATGAAAGTACAATCAATTTCCCTCACTCAGGTGCAGTGCTACCATTTATGTCTGAAGTTGTACCACTCCCAGTGCAAGACATTCCTACCCAAGTGTAGTGAAACATGTTTTTTTAATAGGTCATATATTTTTCTAGGAGTGCCCAATGTACCAAGACATCCTGTGAAGTCAAATAATTTATTTCTTTATCATTTTTAATATTTGCTATGCCATGTATAAGATTTCTTTGTATGTGTATCTTTATCCTAATTTCATTGTCTCTTACTGAGAAATGAACATTTGTTACTTTTGTGTAATACATTAGAAGGAGTACGGCTCAATTGCCATGTAATTGCCCTATGAACAAATTACCCACAATTTCCGTCCTACGAATATATTTACCTGCTTTTCTTTATGTCAACCACTTTGTCTACTGCCATATATGAAACCTGTTGTTAAAAGTTTTAGCAAGTAATACTAACTTGATTCACGAAAGCAATAATATTACGACTATGCGTGAGTCACGATTATCCTCACGGAGTCATCACTCCTCACACGGGAAGCCATGTAATATTATTGGATTCATATGAGACATTTGTCATAAAAGAAAAGGACAGCCAACGAGCATTAGTTCGTAAATATGCTAAGCATCATAGCACGAGAGCAAAAAGACGAAATATTTTCTTAATGTGCACCTATACCAAGACGCGCGTCCAGCATTCAAATACACTAAATAAACACTATGATCCGCTGGGCGAAGATATTTAAAATCATTGCCACAGCGCTTGATAGCAATAAGCTGTGAAACAGAAGAAAGAACAATCTATCTTTTGTTAAGAAATATTCTAGAGACTTCATTAACTCTTGTATTTTTGTCGCCGACATGTTATGACGTACTACACAGCATTGCTACAAGTTGTATTTTTATTTTGTGTAAAAATTATGTGAAGCCGTAATTACGTAGTCTAGAGTCTAGAGTTGGGTTGCATTTTTTCAGTAAATATTACCAACCAAAAGTGACAGCACCAATATTATTATTTACTACAATTTCTTATACGGAATAAACAAGTTCCTAACGCCAGATCCTGAATAGTAAGATATATTTGCATAATTTGATAAATCGGCACCATCAAATTTTGTGCTTAAATCATCCATAGTAAACAATTTTTTAGTTATAAGATTCATCACTCCATCTGTACCTTTGTATTCTCTTTCACCAATAGGTAACTTTTAGTCACGGAATTGTTCTGGCAAAGACCCAACAAATTTAAAATAATCGATAGGTCTCAATACATAAAATTTGTCTTCACTATGGCTGATGTGCGCCAACAGCCTTTCACTTACATTTGCTTTTTAGTACTTTTATCCTCTTTATTCTGTTCTTTATGTTTTAATTTTTTCAACTTTCCTTCTCTTCTTCGTATATACCCCAAACATCTTGCATCTCTGATTCACCTAATGTATAATCCCTATTACCAGTGTCAAAATTTTTAATTTGTGGTACAGCTTTTAGATCTCCTGGAGGAGGAGTGCATGTGTATGGAATCATTCGTTTCTCGCCTTCTCTATTCTGTAAACTTCAAGAACACTATCACGTAATCTTTAAATTCTTTGTTTTGCCTGACCAGTTTCATTAATAAGAGGACCATTTTTTGTTACTTTTTTCTTAATCTGTCCTTGGTCGTTGTTCCCACAGATTGAATCCTTTTTCCATTCTTCTCCTCTTTTTCTATTTCATTAAGCTTTTTTAAAACTTGTGTCTTGCACTTTGGAAAATTTCCTAAAGACAAAAGAATCAATAAAATATTTTTATATTTAATGTTTATATGTTGTAAAAAAATCTTTAATTTGATCTCTGTATTTACCACCTACATCTGCATTTTCTAGTCATATCTATCTTCAAAAAATGCGAATTCATCCTCATTCCAGCACTCACTACAATATTATGTAAAGTCATCAAACTTTAAATCATCGCTAAGAAACTTATGGTAAATGTAAATAAAATTTCTACCATCTTTTCTAAATGTATTCAAAAATTTAGATTACCTCTCAATAATTCTTTTGGTAGGTTTGAATATGTCTGAGCTAAATAAAAAAGTCTTCTTCTTTATGTCTGCCTCCAGTAATTATTCTCTAACCACACTGTGATTTTCAAGAATGAAATCATCAAATACTAGAAGTGAATTATTTTGCCATTGATCCAGTGTTATGATTGGACCATTACTTTCAATAAACTTTGTAACCTGCACATTATTTTTAACTTCTACTCTTGATTTTTGGTTGATCTACAGTTTTAGAGTAAACACACTAATGACTGATTTTATTCAATGCCAGCCATCCTGGGTCTAATTGTTAATCATTAACATTTCTATTCCACTTCCACTTCCATTTGGCCCTATTATTACACATCGAAAGAATTAGGCAAGAGCTTACTATGGTTATTTTTTTAATTCTTCTCTTGTATTCTCATTTTTGGTTACCATGACATTTCACTCAATTAATAATATTTTTATTAGTAGTAAATTTGTCACCTATTTTAATGGAGTGCTAAGTCTTGCATTGTCAGGAAAAAAGATTGAATGTCCGTATATTATACATCAGTACAAATGTAGCAGTAATTGGCCTTTATACAATATTTTTGGCTCCAAATATTGTGTCAAAAATAATCAACTGTATTGTGACAGACAGAAAACAGAAATTGTTGTTGATCAATATAATTTTAAAAGTACCATAAAATTTATTCACTCAAAAAAAAAAAAGAAAGAAATGTTCAAATTAAGGAAACTACAATTTTACATACAGTTATTATTGAAAGTGGTGTTAGATCATATATGGATACAGATGATAGTACTGAAAGTGTGCTTCTATTTAGTGGCCAAACTATTCTTGCTAATGAAAAATTGTTATTAAGAGTATGCTAATATTATTGCTTCACTCAAGCTTAATGACGAATTTGGTGGACCATTAATTCATGAACCACATTATCCTGTATTTATTCCTGATTTTGATAATAATCAGGATTTAGAAGTAACAACAACTGATGAAAATTATTTCAGCAGAGCTTGTGTGAGGGTTGTTTTAGAAGTGATCTAATAACATTTTGACCTTATTAAATGCATAATATCGAGAGCTATCGGTTTTATTCATTCCCTGTGAATGGGAAAAGTGAAACTAACCTAAATATTCATAAGAAGGATAGTGAGACTAACATCGATGTCAGAGATGAATTGATTCATTCTAATCATGGTTATTTGTACATGGGCTTTAGGATTGTTAAGGTGATGAATCACATTACCCAACACATGACAGAAAATCGAATAGAAGATTAATTGATAGTTATGTGGCAAAGTTATTTCATTTTATAAACATCAAAAAAGGATATTACGTTTTATATACAATTGTATATCCCCTTATTTCATCGTCAGTTTCTTTTTTTGTGCATTGACTTAATCTCTTGCTGTTAAAGAAACATGGATTGTCTTACACTTAAAAGGGAAAAATAAAGAACCAGAAACTGTGGTTCCTTATCCACATGCAATACTTGCGGAATTTTTCAAAGATTATAAAAAGGTCATATTTGAGGGCGATCCTTCTATAATTTTTAGATGGTCTTCGAGTGTTGGAGATTTTATTCTTATTTGGACTGATCGTAATAATGCTGGAACACAAATATGGAATGCTCTTCCAAACGAAGGTAGAATTCTTGAAGAATCTACAGAAATTCTTGTATCTATAGTTACATATGAGCTTAGTTATGAGCTTGAACAGTGAGAAAATATTTTGAAAAATCCTAAAATTCTGATACCTTTTTATAAATTACAAACTGTAAAAGCTGCTGCATGGAGTGGTAAGAGGATTTTTGCGTTATACATTATGAATTTCTATAATTTAGCAGAATTTAATATGTCTTATGTTAAGCTATGCAAACTTTATCGTGAGAATGAAAGAAATATGGATCTTTGATCCAGCAAATAATTCTTGCAAAGCTTACAGTTATTTTCTGTATTTAAGCGATTTCAACAATAGAAAGGCGATGTTGCTATAAATCCATTTAATTACCTAACAAATTATCCAATTTATGTTATAAATATGACTTTTAGAAGGAATGTACTTGCCACTCAATGAACGATGATGAAAGTTCGTGTAACTTTTAATGGCAAAATATCTGCAGATACCCTAGGTTATGCAGTTATATATGATAAAAGAATCTCACATATGAAGCATAGCACAGGGAATTAAATTAAAAGTTTTAACTACATTTCCTTTTCAAAAAAGTGAGTGGAAAAGTTTAGTATGTCAATTAGAAGATGACATCTATTACTGTATCTTTGTATAGCCCTTTTCTTATAGATTATGCTAGCTGTTTGAATTTTTAAAACTCATATTTGGCTCCTAAATAAACAAAAATCGATCTACTGTCATGCTAGCTGGCAGCAACCTTTGCATTATTAATGGGACTCATGGCTGATTAATAACGCAGCATACTGCCTTGGTACATCATGACCGTAGCTTTAATTTGTTCCATTCATGTGCTTGAGATATAAAATTAAAGTGGCTTACAATACCTGTGTGCTTCTCTCATCGCTTAAGGTGAGGTGAGTGTGCTTCAAACCATGAAATGTTTCATAGGGACATTTCATGGTTCTTATCCTACTCAAACACTGTGCATTTTTTAAAACTTCCTCGATAATGTAGCCCAGGGTTTCTCCACCCAAGACGAGAGTTTTGCAGAAAAAGATCTGTTTTGATTGGGAAGCTTTCGCCTAAAATTTAAATTTTGTTAATAAAACAACTACTCAGGAAGCACAATAATGCAAGCAATACTAATTTGCATAAAAAATTAATGAGCTAGAAGTAAACGTTTTGCATAATATTACTGAATGTGAATATTGTAATACCAGATACAGAGAAAATTTGTCTATGGAGCTTAATAATGAGTTTCAGATTCTTTTAACAGACAGATATTTGAAATTAATAGCTAATTATGATTTTCAATTTTTGTAAGATGATCAGGTCAACTGAGACAGAGTATAACGAAATAAATGAAAAACAATAATAATGAATTTCCTGATTTGGAATGTTTTTATTGAATTTTTTATTCTTGTTATCTTACACACTGATGGGCTGGAGCCATTTTTTTCTCAAACAAGTGTGCTCAATAAATCCACCCACTATGCATAAAATGTAAAATTATTGAACAAAATAAAAATATAAAATAAAATAAAAATATAAAACATATATATGAAATAGAATAAAAATAAATCACACCTAAAAGTGACCATTTCTCTGCTCACAAAATTAGGCTCACAGAAAAAGCTCCTGAAGGCACTCAATGTGCTCATTTACCGCTGATAAAATATGAAACTATAATTTAAAAAAACATGTTTCTTTTAAAATTGGCCATTTCTCTGCTCATTTAGTTTTTTAATTTTTTTGGATTGAGATGAATGAGTTAAAAAGGGTAAAATAGTAAGATAAATTACAACCCCCCAGGTTATTTTTTCTATATAAGAAAGACAGAAATCGTGAAGTTCTGAAGGGATTTTGAAATTTATATTACTTTTTTCTCAAAATAACATGAGCTACTAATTTATCTCACTTTTCTTCAAAATAATCTTTATGCTGCTGCTTTGCCTGATGGAGTGGGAAAGTTTTATTGTGATCTTTGTGAAATTTATGGTACATAGTAGCAACCTCATTAGAGTCTGAGCCAAAGCATAATAGTACAAGGGTAATACAAAGAATCTGCAGATTTCTGATCAAAGGAACGGTCTTCGCTCTTGCATGAAGTGGTTTACAGAAAGATTGCTAACCAAAATTCTAATGATTAGGCATAAATGCAACCTTCACGATGCTGATTAGATTAGATTAGATTAGATTAATACTTGTTCCATAGAACATGAATACGACACTTCATAATGATGTGGAATGTCTCAGGTTAATAAAAGATGACTGTACAAGATATTACATTACACAAAATATTGCATGACACTAATGTTTAAGTTGGTTTCTTCCCCTCCCTTAATTTATATCTAAAAATTCAGCCAATGAGTAGAAGGAGTTGTCATCTAGAAATTCTTTTAATTTATTTTTAAATGTTGGTTGGCTATCTGTCAGGCTTTTGATGCTGTTTGGTAGGTGACCAAAGACTTTTGTGGCAGCACAATTTACCCCTTTCTGTGCCAAAGTCCGATTTAACCCAGCATAGTGAAGATCATCCTTTCTCTTGGTGTTATATCTATGCACTTTTGAACTGGGTTGGATTATTAACAACAAATTTCATAAGTGAATATATATACTGTGAGGTTACTGTGAGGATCCCTAGATCCTTAAATAGATGTCTGCAGGATGACTGTGGGTGGGCACCAGCAATTATTCTGATTACACGTTTTTAAGCAATGAATACTTTTCTACTCAACGATGAAGTACCCCAGAATATGATGCCATACGAAAGCAGTGAATGAAAGTAGGCATAGTAAGCTAATTTACTGAGATTCTTATCACTAAAATTTGCAATAACCCTAACAGCATACGTAGCTGAACTCAGACGTTTCAGCAGACCATCAATGTGTTGCTTCCAGTTTAACCTCTCATCAATGAACACACCTTAAAATTTTGAAAATTCTACCTTAGCTACAGACTCTGGAGTTGTGTCATTTACTGTACAGAACTGTATATGCTGTGTTTTATCAAAATTTAAAGAGAGTGCGTTTGCTGAGAACCACTTAATAATTTTGTGAAAAACACCATTTACAATTACATCACTTAGTTCTTGGTTTTTGGATATTATTACTATACTTGTATCATCAGCAAAAAAACTAACTTTGCATCGTCACCAATGTGGAATGGTGAGTCATTAATGTATATCAAGAACAGCAATGGACCTAAGACCGAACCCTGTGGGACGCCATACCCGATAGCCCCCCAGTTTGAGGAATCAGCTGTTGTTTTAACATTACATGAACCACTTATTTCAACTTTCTGCATTCTTCCAGTTAAGTATGAATTAAACCATTTGTGAACTACCCCCCTAAAACCATAATGATTTAGCTTATCTAAAAGAATTCCATGATTTACACAATCAAAGGTCTTTGAGAGATTATAAAAAATACCAATGGGTGATGTCCGGTTATTCAGAGCATTTAATATTTGATCAGTGAAATCATATATAGCATTTTCTGTTGAAAAGCCTTTCTGAAAACCAAACTGACATTTTCTTAGTACTTTATTTTTACAAATATGGGAGGCTACTCTTAAATACATTACTTTCTCAAAAATTTTTGATAGAGCTGTCAGAAGAGAGATTGGGCGGTAGTTGTTGACATCTGATGTATCCCCCTTTTAATGCAATGGTTTCACAATGGCATATTTCAGTCTATCGGGGAAAACACCCTGCTCCAAAGAGCTATTACATATGTGGCTGAGAATCCTACTTATCTGTGGGGAACAAGCTTTAAGTACCCTGCTGGAAATGCCATGAATTCCGTAAGAGCTTTTACTTTTCAGTGAGTTTATTTATTATTTTACTGATTTCAGAGGGAGAGGTTGGTGGAAATACAGTTGTTTCAAACTGCACAGGTATGGCCTCTTCTATTAATATCCCTGCCTCTTCTAGTGAAGTTCTAGATCCCATTTTCTCCACAACATTTAAAAAATGATTATTGAAAATATTTTTAATTTCTGATTGTTTGTTAGTACAATTGTCATTCAGTTTTATGTCACTAAAGTCTTCCTGTGCCCTTGGTTGCCCTGTTTCCCTTTCAATAATATTCCAATTGCTTTAATTTTATTATCAGAGTTACTGATCTCAGACATGATACACATGCTCCTGGACTTTTTAATAACTTTTCTTAGTACCACACAATAGTTTTTATAATATTGAACAATTTTGGGGTCAGTACTCCTTCTTGCTGTTAGATACAGTTCTCTTTTACGGTTGCAAAATATTCTTATTCCTTTAGTTAGCCAGGGTTTATTGTATGTTTTCTTGGACTTATGTATAACAATTTTCTTGGGAAAACAGTTTTCAAATACCCTTAAAAATGTGTCATGAAAAAAGTTATATTTCAAGTTTGTATCGGATTCCTTATACACTTCATCCCAGTCTAGCTGCTGTTGGCTTTCCCTAATGTTTGCGGTATTTATATTGGTAATTGAACGCACTTCTTTGAAATTCTGATTTGATATACTGTATGGAGCTATGTCATGTACTGTAAGTAGCTGTGAACCATGATCTGAAAGACCATTCTCAACAGGATAAGCATTTATGTCCTTAAACTTATCTTGGTCTATAAAAAAGTTATCTATCAATGTCCTGCTGTTCTTTGTCATCCGATTAGGAAAATAAATGACGGAGCTCAAATTGAAAGAACTGACTAATACTACAAGGTCATTCTTCCTATTACACACTTTCAGGGAATCAACACTGAAATCCCCACAAATGATAATTTGCTTCCCCCTGTCTGACAGATAGCACAACAAAGCATCCAAGATTTCTAGAAATAGCTGAAAATTCCCTGAGGGGGCCCTGTACACTGTTACAATTATGAAAGTGCCATCATTTAGTTTCAGTTCAGTGGCACATACTTCCATATGTTGCTCTACACAAAATTTTTTAGTTTCTAAATTTTTTACTCTGTAGAAGCTTTTGACATATATGGCAACTCCTCCTCTCATCATATTATCTCTTCTTACATGTGTAGCTAATTTGTACCCATTGATGCTAACCTTTTGCATATCAGTGACAATGTGATGCTCAGACAGGCATAGTACATTTATTACATTCTCCGTTTCTATATCTTCTAAACAAAGCAGAAGCTCATCAATTTTATTCTTCAATCCCCCAATATTTTGATGAAATATACTAACATTCTTTTTCACTTTACTTTTGTGAGTATCTTGACCTTTTTTAACATCTTTAGTACTTGCCTGGCTGAGTATCCCACTGGACACTGATCTTACACTAAAAAAGAGTTTCCATCATGAGATGTACTTCTTCCCCCCTTTAAATATCCTGCTATCAG
Source organism: Schistocerca serialis cubense (assembly GCF_023864345.2). Classification (NCBI taxonomy): domain Eukaryota; kingdom Metazoa; phylum Arthropoda; class Insecta; order Orthoptera; family Acrididae; genus Schistocerca; species Schistocerca serialis. The sequence goes on along the minus strand of NC_064638.1, from coordinate 1,217,473,231 downwards.
CCCAGCCAGTTTACCCTTCCCTTTCTTGTTGAGGTGTAGGCCATGTCTAGTATGGTCCCACCTACAGAGTGAATCAACAGAAACCACACCAATGTGTGACCCTGCACCAGACCCAAGTAGCTGTTCCAACTCCAAATTAACTCTGCTGACAGAAGAGCTCAAATGAGGTCGATTGTGGTGCTCCAGAACCGACACAAACCCAACACTGGTATGACTCGATGTTGATGCAATCTTTGCCAGGTCACACTCTATGCTGTACCCTGGATCTCTGTCAATACTGTTTCCCGGCCCACCCACAATAACCACGGTATCTTCCTTAGTAAAGCCTCTACATAGTGAACCTAAATCCTCTGTAACCTGCCCCTGTCCAGCACTAGGCTTGAAAAAACTTGTGACCTGGTATTCTGACCGTAATTCATCCTGCAGAAGTTGGCCCACAACCATAGCATGCGAACTACCTAGCAACAAGACTTTCTTTCTTTTTGCAGACTTCCCTACATTCTTGTTCAATTTGCTTCTGAAAGGTTGTTGAGCCCTGTCTACATTTACTTCTGTGAGAGGCTCATTAGTTTCTGACTGAGGCAACAGGTCAAACCCATTTTTTACATTAATATCAAAGCTGTCAGAAGAATTTCTTGGCCTGTTCCTTATGCCTCTTGCCACTTCCCACCCCTGTTTACCCTTCTCCTCCCCTTAACCTGCCCAGTTCTCGCCTAGCCTCATCTAACTCAGCCTGAAGGGCAGCAATTTTCCCCTCCTGTTCGACAATCCTTCTATCTCTACTGCATAGCCTACAGAACCACTGATGAGTCTCGCTCATTTTCCCAATTCCCACGCCACTACAATCGCCCCATCACACCAGACCCCGGAGCTAACGATTCTACGTCACGTCAGGCACTTTACACTCATGGTACAAATCGAGCTTAGTGACAGAAAGACAATTAAGTTACCGGAAAACAATGAAAATACGTGTACGAAAAATTATGCCTAATCGCGACAATGTAAACAGTGGTTCAGAAGTTTATTACTGGAAATTACTTAAGAGATGACGATACTCTACAGATATAAAGGGGCAGTAAACGTATTTAGCACACTAAACTATCAGTAAATGCACTTAAAATTGCGGTATGAAGTTTAATCTGAAAGCTCAAAAGTTCGGCCTGGCCGCAATACGTAAACAAAACTAACTTTAGTTGATTACTGTGAAAATACGCGAGTAAGACGAAAACCTTTAATGGTACGCTTGAAGAGCACTATAATTAACGTAATAAATTAGTTTAGAGAGTTAAAACAGTTTATTACTACTTAAATTAATTATCTTGTACGAGAGTTTTGACTCAGACGTCTGTATAGCAGGCGCAGGGCTGATTGTGGAAGCTTAAAGAATTGGCCAGAGAAATAATTTAAATAAATGCAAAAACTTTGGAATTGGTAGTGATTCCAACGATTAGAAAGACGTACCCTGAAAAATGGACACTGACCGAGAAAATATACCTGGTTCGCTGCCGCTTTGTGTTATTACGCAGTAAAAGTAACAGTTAGTGCAAGTGTGTAACGTGGGTAATATTCAGAGAAATTTTCTGACCTGTGTTATGAGACAGTGTGCCGTTATTGAAAAAGGGAAGGAGCCTTTTCGCAGACTGTATTCAAGACTGACTGAAAATTGGTGGGTGTCCCCTCGCAACGACAATGTCGGTTAATCCTTCCAACACCGGAGCACCAACTGCCTTAAAAAAGCTTATCCTCCCCCACTAAAAAATTCTTGTAGGAAAGCCAGCTTTAATGACAACTTAACGATGTATATCGAAAGTCCTTCCAGAGACAAGGAGTTGTTAGTATCTCTGTAACGTGTGCAAGGAAACAGACTGTGATCTCCTACTACCGAGGAATCGTACTGAGGAACAGAAAACCGAAAACCTCGGGTGCAATGGAGGAAGTTGGCACTAGACAGACCTTAAACACGATATGGAAGTTTAGTCTTTGTTAAAGGGAACATTCAAGTGTCTTCGACAGCGCTAATTTTTGAAAATGACATCGAGATTCTTACGGTTGAGTTCAAATCCTGCACAGAACTCCCTTCTGAAGAATATCGCCTGTACACTTCTTCTTGGAGGAAGTGAAACATTTTCGTCTCAGATCTTCAGATCTGTTATAGGTGATTTCAAATGCCATAGCACGGCTTGAATGTACTCTAAAATAGTCATGAACGCTGATAAACTAGGTCAGTGGACGGAAGTGGTGAATTTAAAAGTACTACCTGATCGGAAACAGTAGGCGTACTTCAACGGCGGAAGAAGGCACAGAGGATATAAACTGAAAATATCTTTGCTAGTGACAATATCAGTGGCCAAATTGTGGGAAAACCGATACCATGTACGCAACATAGACCAATAACTTGGATACGCAATGTGACTGTCAAAAACCGAAGCAGTTCCCTTTAAAACACTCATCAGTTTAAAACAAAAACAAAAGAACAAAAGCAAGGTGGCAGGGTTTTACAGCAGAGGTGAACCAAGTATCATGCAATTAGAAGCACGTATCTATTTATATAACAACTTTCTTCTGCTGGTAGCAAAAAAATCAGAAAAAAACATACCAAGGGGCTGTGGAACAGAATAGATTGCGAGTCTGGAAGGAGAATCTAAAGCAATCCTAGAGAAACATCAATCGATGTACAGCGACGAACCTTTCTCAGAAAATACTATTCAAGCGGGCGTGGAAGTCCTCCAAACAGTATCAACAGCGCTAATGGGAAGATGGTCCAAACTGATAAGGAATCTCGACATGAAGCACAACCGCCGGCGAGCATGGAATTTGGTAAAAAGTCTCTGCAACGGTCGTACGACTACAGCAGATGATCTCACTGGGGTAACTCTCGACATTATAGCTCACCACCTTTTATTAAATTGGGAAAACACCATATACAACGAACAAAGTGAAAACCCAACGTGCTTCGAGTAATGAAGTGCTACGCAATTCAGTGCTACGCAATTCAGTACTGAACAGTGAAGAAGAATGATCCAGAAAATGAATTAATAAAAAGTTGATGGTTTGGATGATGTAAGCACTGAACAAATAAAGCACTTGAGACTGCTAGTTTAAATTTATTTAATAATTTTGTCACTACCAAGCTCATTCCGAAACTCTGGAGGAAAGACTAGGTGGTAGCCTTCCTAAAGATTAGATTAGATTAGATTTACTTTCATTCCAATTGATCCGTAGTGAGGAGGTCCTCCAGGATGTGGAACATGTCAGGGAAAAAAACCTACCAGCTCACGAGACTTGAAGCCTATGTCACTTTTGTGTCATGTTTGCAAGACACTTGAAAGAATGATCCTTGAGAGAATTTTTGGCACAATACGGATCACAATCATACCATAACAAGCAGCATTTATGCCTAGTAAACCGTCTTGTGACAAAATACTCAACCTCACCCAACATCTAGAAGACGATTTCCTACGGAAGTTGATAATCAGAGTCGCATTTATAGATCTGTCGGCTGTAAATGATACTGTCAACCACCAACGGCTTCACAGTAAATTTTATAACATGACTAAGGACTTCCGAAAGAGAAAATTAGTGGATAGTTTCCTTCACAAGTGATGTTTTGATGTGACGCTACAGGGAAGGAATAGCAGCTGCAGAAGGCAAAAGAATGGCCTGCCCCAACTCAGTGTCGTTTCATCAGTTTCACATAACATTATACACACAGCCTTCCCATAAACGTTGAGACAAGACAGTTTATATATGCGGATGATACTGCTGCGCTGCAAGCGAAAGTGTTTGAGAATGTGGAAGAGAAACTGATGCGGTTCAAAAATGGTTCAAATGGCTCTGTGCACTATGCGACTTAACTGCTGAGGTCATCAGTCGCCTAGAACTTAGAACTAATTAAACCTAACTAACCTAAGGACATCATACACATCCATGCCCGAGGCAGGATTCGAACCTGCGACCGTAGCGGTCACGCGGTTCCAAACTGAAGCGCCTAGAGCCGCTCGGCCACTGCGGCCGGCAAACTGATGCGGACTCGAAGACTTAGTTGTCTGCAGCATATTTCCTCAAAGCAGATCTCTTCCTCCTTAGCAATAAAAAAAAGTGGGCGGCAGGGTCAGTAATTGCACCTTGATGACCCTCTAAAATATGTGAGTATCCAACTTCACAGGTCTCCGACATTTCGGCATATAAAAATAAATAATAAATGGCTCCGAGCACTATGCGACTTAAATTCTGAGGTCATCAATCGCCTCGAACTTAGAACTAATTAAATCTAACTAACCTAAGGACATCACACACATCCATGCTCGAGGCTGGATTCGAACCTATGACCGTAGCAATAAAAAAAAGTGGGCGGCAGGGTCAGTAATTGCACCTTGATGACCCTCTAAAATATGTGAGTATCCAACTTCACAGGTCTCCGACATTTCGGCAGATAAAAATAAATAATAAATGGCTCCGAGCACTATGCGACTTAAATTCTGAGGTCATCAATCGCCTCGAACTTAGAACTAATTAAATCTAACTAACCTAAGGACATCACACAAGTCCATGCTCGAGGCAGGATTCGAAACTATGACCGTAGCGGTCACTCGGTTCCAGACTGTAGCGCCTAGAACCGCACGGCCACTCCCGCCGGCGACATTTCGGAAGCATTATAAAAATTTCACTTGAAAAGTATATGGGAGGAATGATCTCATCCGAAAACTCAGCAGCATCAAATAGGGAGCTTAACAACAAATTCTGAGATCCTCGGCTCTTGCACTACCTTTCTCTGCAGTACAGAATACAACACCTGTCTGATACGACTCAACACATGCGAAATACACTCTAAGAATAACACAGAAACACAACACAGAGCTATCCAGATAGGTCACAACTTGATATTCCTACATGTATCGGCGGAAAATGTAAAGCTGGAAACTTTGGGGACCAATGGATGAATGTGTGACGCTGCAGCGCTGTTCCACCGAGCAAGTGACAAGGGTAGTAAACAAGAGACCTCTCAATGCCAGGGCATCACGTTCTTCCGAATTTAATTGCGTGTACCTAGCACTACAGTAACTAAGCCTCGCAGACAGGGGTGTGAACAATACATGCACGTGTCGGCGTTTGAGAGAGGACGTGTCGTTCGGCTCAAAGAAGTCAGTTGGAGTAATCGGCGCACCGCTCACCATTTGAATAGGAGCTATGCCATTATTGGACGATATTGGCAGAAATTGCTGATAGACCTGTAGTGTAGCAACGCAGAAGTAGACGAGCTGGGAATAATTACTACAAAAGTTCGTATTGTTTTAATGGTTTCATTTGTGATCTGTGTCTAAGTAGTGGGTGGGTAAAAGTATACCTCTAAAGATGTGTTTTTGTGGTTTCGCGATTATATCTAGTAAAAGGACTCACAATGTTGAAAACAAGATCCTGTTAAAGATTGTAGGGCATTAACATTTGCATCGAATGAGACCAGACACATAGTGTTTGGATCACCCATACTAGTGCTTGTCGAAGTTGGACAAATTTTACATATTTATGAAAAAGCTTCGTTTCAACTTCTCCTAGTTGGTAATATCATCGAAACTAACCCATCTATCAATAAAGTGGTCCACAGAACGGTTATAGAGGAGTAAATTCGGCATTCGATCAGACCAAAAGTGAATCTTTCGGACCACTCGTTTCCTTAAATTTGGACAATGTCTCACCATCAAATAAGACCGTTTAAGCTTCAGTTCTTCAATAAGTGCCTGCCGTGTATATTATACTGAACACAGTATTGTAGCACTCCATTGTCTAGTATTAGCAAATATCTGAGTGAAGTAAAAAATAAAATTCTGGAATATATAAAGAATGATAATATTTAGAAACGGTTTCATATGGAGTATGAAGCGATCCATTGATCTGATATGAAGATGGAGGCTGGATAAGAAGCACAGTCCTTGAAAGCATTTTGTGACGATTATATTTCTTGGTAAATTGTAGTTAAAGGTATGAAGATTGAAATGAGACAAAAGTTGGTAGGTACACAAATTTCACAGACATTCATATTTGTCTGTTGTTGGCCCACTCGGCTACTCAAAGCCTGTAGTTTCCGACTGGGTGTCCATTGCCCCATCACTTGGCTCCTCGAAGTTTGTAAGTTTCGTCGCCCGATGTGTGCAGCCTAGGTCTTCGTTAATATCTGGTTCGTCAATTTAGTGCAGTAGTACCCCTTGCAGTTAGTACAAATCAGTGAACACTTAACCCCAACCTTCTGATATCCACAACCACCCATACATCTCATGTTACATTTTCAGAAAATTGTGCAGAGAGGAGAATATGGATCTATTTCCTTCTAGGAAGGAATGGTGTAAAAGCCAGACTTTGAAACCTGTCATCCCCAGAGAAGCGGATCCATATGGTCACCTGTAGGTAAGTTCTTTGGATGTTGTTTACTAGGGATACAAGGATGAATTTGGATTTCATGAGGGCTTTGATGGAATAGCAGTTTGTCTAAATTATCTCCTGCCCTTCCACTGTAGAGGGTTATTAAAACTCGTAGGTCATCTTAGGCAACGGCTTCAGCTAGAAGAGTGTTTCATGTAGAAAACATTCATTTTCGACCAGCAGCTTGACTGGCTTCTTCTTGCCCTACTTGAAGACCGCTAACGTTGTGTGACATAAATTTATGGCTGTGGTATCACATATCGGTACCACCCCATGGGCGTAAAAATTGACAAAGCAGTTGTAAGAATCCGTCAGACGCCGATAGCGGTCGTGTGAGATTACGCGGACCCAATGGAGCGCACCTGCTAAACCACACCTACACCAGCTCTTTACTACGAGCGTCCTCTGCCGCTGAAATATAGGGCGGCCGGCGGCACCCACACCACCCACTCGTGCTTGGAGCCTCTTCACTACGTGACGCGACACAGCCGCTGCCTAGTGAAGGTTACATAATTCGTACTTTAGTTCGGAATGCCTCAACCTTGTTGCTGTTGTACAACCAGGACATATTTCTCGATGCATTAACTGTAATGAGTCTTGGTATGCTGGAGGGAATGTAAGTAAATCTTCTGTTTCCTGGGTTGACTTGTTCGCTAAGCATTTCTGCTACTGTTCAGCTTTCCTGTGACGATAGTTGCTGTACCATTCTGTAGCCCACCTCTCCTTACCACTGTGAGCGAAGTCATACACAACAATGGCGTTGAGAAATGTGAATGGCTTTCTGATGTAGTCTGTCAGGTTGAAGCTGTTGGGACCAAATGTTTTTGATGGGGTAGTTCCTTTTCCAGGTTTTGTGGAATATAAGTTTCCTGATAGTGCGACTAGGGCATTGAGCAAGATGAGAAAGCCAATAACCTCATCAACTATTACAAGCTTCTCATGTCTTGTGATATCTCAAAGGCCTCGAGAACGATTAGGTGATCCACGTCATCATTAGCTTGCTTTACTGAGAAGCCTTCACCTTCAAGCTTCTCAGTAAACAAGCTTATGAGACACTTTTTATTTCTGTCACTGGAAAGGAATTGCTCCTGAGTCGCTACCATCAACTCGCTAAAGATGAGCTCAGAAGCAGTATGTCTTTTGCTTCAGAGGAGGTTCTCATCATATCTGATGTTCTTAGTGGGCAGTTCATCTGAACAGCCGTCAAAAACCAAACACTTCGGTTTAACTGTCTCTTTAGGCAGTTTTGTTTACGAATAATTGGAATGTTTCCCCATACTTCCACATAAACCAGTGGGAAAGAAATGCGACAACGATGATAAAAAGTTGATTGAGTCAAAACTTAACTGAGGTATCTCCGTCGAGTTCTGTGCTGATGGACATAACAAAATTAGTAACAGGGGAAGAATCATGGGATTGAAACAACTCCATAAACTTCTGAAGGTCTGCATTGTCACGCTGCGTCCTGCATCACTCACATCATCAAGTTGCTCCGAGGTAGTGAGCGATGGGCGACAATCACCCCGAAAGATGAAACGCTGCCAACTACACTACGATAATGCCCAAATCGTTGTCTGCAAGGAAGAATACTATGTTCTCACGAGTGATAAGATACAGAGGTACGATAATTCTCACACTTGTCGCCGCTTGCAGTCTTCGAAACTGAGTGGATGATACATTTCCAGAAGTCAGATGGTATGTTACCAGACTCGCACATTCTACACAACAACGTGGGTAGTCGTTTTGCTGCCATTTCCATCTTTTAAAGTTCTTTTAAATTCTGATCCTACTACTGGATCCCCTATCTCCTCTATAACGACTCCTGTTTCTTCTTCTAGCCTTTACAGCGACCTTCAAAGTACTCTTTCCACCAACCCTCTGTCTCCTCTGCATTTAACAGTGGAATTCCCATTGAAGTCATAATATGAATAATTTTGCTTTTGATTTCACCGAAGGTTATGTTGAATTATATATACGCTGTGTTAGTCCTTACGACAATAATTTCTTTTTCGATTTCTTCGCATGTAGCCATTTCGTCTTAGCATCTCTGCACTTCCTGTTTGTTTCATTCCTCTGTGACTTGTATTGCTGTATTCGTAAATCTCCCTGAACATTTTTGTACTTCCTTCTTTTATCGATCAGTTGATGTATGGCTTCTGCTACTCATGGTTTCTTCCCATTTATCATCTTTGTACATATGTTTTTTCTTTACAAGTTCTGTGGTATTACCCGTTTTAGGGATGTCCATACTTCTTCAACTTACCTTATTGCAGTATCTGTAGCTTCAGAGAACTTCAAGCGTAAATATTCATTTCTTAACACTCCGTATCCCACTCCTTTGCATACTGATACTTCTTGACTCTCTTAAACATCAGCCTACTCTTAATCACTACTAAATTATGATCTGTGGCTGTATCTGCACCTGGATACTCCATACAACTCAGTAACTTATTTCGGAATGTCTGTCTGACTTTAACGTAATTTAAATCAAATCTCGTAGCCTTTGCCAAACGTATCTCTGTCTCCTGTGATTTATGGATAGAGTATTCGCTATTAGTAAGTGAAATTCGTTGCAGGAATCAATTAGACTTTCTCCTCTCTCTCTTCCCTACTACCAAGGCCATATTCTCTCGTAACCCTTTGTTCTATTCCTTTCCCTGCAACCCCATTCCAGTTCCACATGACTATCAGATTTTTATCTCTCCTTAGTACGGTATCACCCGTTCAGCATCGTCAAAACCTTTCTCCGTCTCTTCATCTTCAGCTTGCGACACCGGTATGTACACCAGAACTATCGTTGTCGGTGTTGGTATGCTGTCGACTCTGATGAGAACAAACCTATGACTGAATTGTTCACAGTAATTCACTCTCTGCCCTACCTTCCTATTCACAACGAATACTACTCTCGTTATACCAATATCTGCTGTTGTTCCTATTAACCTATAGTCATCCGACTAGAAATCCTGGTGTACTCTCCATTTCACTTCACTGAACTCTACTACATTTAGAGTAAGACATTTAATTTCTGTTTTCAGATTTTGTAGATTCCCTGTCACGTTCAGAGTTCTGACATTTCACGCTCTGACTCGTAGAAAGTTACGTTTTCTTTTGTAATTCCATCTTTCTCTCATATTCACCTCCCCCTTGGAAGCCCCCTCCCGGCTATCTGAATGGAGGACTATGCCAGAATTTTCCAATGGAAAATGGCACTTTTTCAGTTTCAGGCCACATGTCTTTAAAGCAGTGGTTTCCATTGTTTTCTGCATCCTCATGCCGTTGATCATTGCTGATTCTTCCGACTTTAGGAGCAGTCTCCCACCCCAAGGGAAAGAGGCTGCCCTGGCTCTGTACACTCCTCTGCCCTCTTTGAAAAGGCTGTGGGCAAAATGACCGTGACTTCTCATGCCAGAAATCTTCGTCCACCAATCCTGACGATTTTTTTTTTTCTGAATCTAAGGGATGGTAGAGTTCGAACCCGGGACCGTGGACGTTTTGATTGCTAATAGCAGGCACTACCCTTAGATGATACATTATCAGAGCTAATTGCCGGCCGGAGTGGCCGAGCGGTTAAAGTCGCTACAGTCTGGAACCGCATGACCGCTACGATCGCAGGTTCGAATCCTGCCTCTGGCATGGATGTGTGTGATGTCCTTACCTTGGTTAGGTTTAAGTATTTCTAAGTTCTAGGGGACTTATGACCACAGCAGTTGAGTCCCATAGTGCTCAGAGCCATTTGAACCAGAGCTAATTTAGCAAATAACAAAGCCATCCATGTGACTGACCATTGGAGACGTGCAGTATAGCTGGTGATGTGAAATCGTAAATAAATGAATAATGAAAGCAGATTTGTTCATATTTAGTTCGTAAGTTTTTCGCAGTCTAGCGCACCTCACAAATATTTTATTTACATAATTACAAGGATTGGAACTTTAATAGTGGCAACCACTTATTTACAGCTCGTACAAAAGAGATACGTGTTTCAAAGTTTTACTGACCTTCAGAGTAGTCACCAGCATTGTGTATAACCCGGCGCCAGAGATGTGGAAGTCGTAGGATACTCTTAGCGGTGCCAGTGGTTTTGACAGTTCGACTTTGAAACACGTATCTATTTTGTACGAGCTGTAAATAAAAAGTTGCCACTATTAAAGTTCCAACCCTCGTATGTTTTGTGGGGCCATAAAGGATACTTGATCATAAAATGATTCATTATATCACTTAAAAGAATGAAAACTACCCATTACCAAAGAATTGTCCAAATGAGACGGAAATTGGTAGGTATGGTGTAAGAACAAACAAATGATTACAATTTCAGAAAGAAGTTGATGATTTATTGAGCTTCAGAAACTGAGCAAGTTAGTAATCCGTTGGTCCACCTGTGCTCCTTAAGTAACAAGTTATTCCTCTTGGAACTGACCGTTAGAGTTGTTGAATGTACTACTGAGGGATATCGCACGACATTCTGTCAAACTGACGCATTAGATTGCCAAACTCTTGAGCTGATGTGAGGTATCTGTCCATAATGCTCCAATCATTCTCAACTGGACAGAGATCTGACTCGCCAAATGGACTGAGTTTTGTGCAAAACTTTCAGAGGGACATTCAACAGCTCTATTGGTCAACGTCAAGTAGAATAACTGCTTGAAAGGGCCAGGGATGGACCATCGCATTATTCACTTGCTCAATGTATGAAGCTCGTTCTTTTGAATAAATCATCCATTGTTTCTGAAGTTGTAATAATTTGTTTGTCCATACATGGGCATCACATCAACCGATTTTGTCCCATTTGAGTAATTCCGTCTTGGTGTGTCGTTTTTCTTTTTTTATTTGTCTTAAAGTGTATCTACATAAACTTAACTAACACACCCAACCAAAGAATTAACATAAGATAGTTGGATAAAATAAAGAGAATCACGTTAGAATTGCACCAACAAACATAGTTCGTTAGTTAGTTAGTTACGTGTTCTATTGATCAATAGCACAGAAAAACCGTTATGATGTGGAACGTTTCAAATGCACAAGAAATGCGCACAGGAAACAAGTTTTTTTTTACGTTACAGTGTTTTACGTAAATATTTCTGTTACCCATCCCATTCGTTTAAATGGCACAAAATGCATATATTATATCTCCAGATTTATTTACTCATATTCAAGAATTCATGTATGGTATAGAAGGAATTGTCAAGCAGGTATGATTTCAATTTGTTTTTGAAACTATCACTGCTATCTGTCAGACATTTTATTTCATCTGGTAATTTATCAAAAAGTTTTATAGCAGCATATTTTACCCCTTTCTGTGTCAAAGGTAGGATAAGTGAAGGATAGTGTAGGTCTTTCTTTTTTCTGGTACTGCAATCATGAATGTCGCTGTAGATTTTAAACTGGTCCATGTTGCTGCAAAAAAAAAATCATTACTGAGTAAATATACTATGAATCAGTTGTAAGAATTCCTAAACTTTTAAGTAGATGCCTACAAGACGTGCGACTATGAACCCCACACATTATTCTAACTACTTTCTTTGACACCTTTTGCCTAAGTGTTGAGTTGCACAGAATATTATTCCGTATGACATTAGAGAGTGGAAGTACGCAAAGTATGTTAGCTTACTATTTTCTACATCCTCAAAATTGGCAACTATTTTTATTGCAAAATTTTCTGAACATAGTTGCTTTAGGAACTCCAAAATATGACTTTTCCAATTAACATTCTCATCTATATGTACACCCAAAAACTTAATATGCTCTACCCTGGCTACTGACTTCTTTTGATGTGTTATGTTTATTGAAGGAATTATACTTTTCGCAGCAGGAAATTGGATGTAATGGAGAGTCTACAGTATATCAGTGTTTTACAGGAAATCCGTATTAGCAGCGAGAAACACTTCCTGTTTCCTGTGTATGAATATTGTTTGCGTACTGTAATAATTTAGCATTTATATGGTGGAACAATAAGACACAGAGGCAGCTTTGGTCATATTACGAGAACGTTTCGCTCAATTAAAGGACAGAAGCTGGTACAAAACTCTATGAGTAATTAGGGAGCCAATATGATAGTATGAATTCAAACAGAATTGCCGACAAGCGTCCATAGCGAAAATGTATTTTCGTTATTGGCTGGTGTAGGAACTAAGTAATAAAATTCTGCTGAAGAATTTTTGCATTGGAAGAGAAGTGAACTAAGTATGTTTTAAACTATTTTTGGGGAAAATGTTCGAAATGCAAATTCGGTATGAGTGAAGAGAGATGCTGAAGTACAAGCGTTTATATAACACTAGGTTTGTCAACGGTAGAGTAAAAATATGTCTCTCCAGTATAACCATTCGTGCAATAAACTGTGTTGATCATATCAAGCCCTCATAACTGTATCGCATTTTTTGAACTACGAGAAGTGCTTGAAACCTATTAGGTTTTTACGCTGATCCTATGGAAAAGCCGGTCTGGGATAACATTAGACTGCGGATGATTAAACTACTCGTAACAGCTGTAACATTTGCAAGAATTGTTATGTACTTAGAAAACATACTAACAGACTACCTCCTCAATCTCTACAGCGTGTTTATTCCGCTATGTGGTTTGCAGTCACAGAGTCGTAATCAGGGTGAGGTGTTTTTATATAAAGACCTTGACAGCAGAATGCTTTGATGATGCAGACGTGATTTAGAACTATACACCGACATGGTAAAAATGCTATGTAGACTGTGGAGTAATTTAGTATTCAGTTTTTCATTTATTTGACTGTCTCGGATTGGCAAGAATAGTCATTCTGCTTACAATGTTAATACGTACTGACTTCCACTAACGAAAAGGTGTTTAAAAGTAAACTGCAGGATCTTTTGTACGTAGAAACATAGGCAGGTACAGCTTTAACAGAACTTTGTTGGGACACAGTTTCACACGTAAGCATTTGATTTTGTTCCCATTGTTCTGTCATTTAACATTCTTTATATAAATGTGCTCACGCTTGTGGACGGCGATTAATTGATCCCATTTGTATATTTCATTTTGTATCTTTGTCAGGTAATGTTGTGTGTGCTTCTGGTACATGTAATCCTCCTTTTCATTTGGAGGTGTGCTCTAAAAGCGTCTGGAATACATCTTTTCGGTGTCAATATTTGAACTGTTGTGTTTTTCATATATATATGTGTCGCTTTTCAGTTAGCTCGCGGGTTGCGTTGCAAAGCTTTCCGTAATATGGTCTGGGTAATTCTGTCTTGCAGTCTATTATCATTACGAGTAGATGTCTGCATTCAGAAGGGAGAGACTGTGTTGTAACATATACATATTCGTTAAACCCCCCTCCCTCCGTTAATGAAAACATGCTTTTACCTTTATGACTAATTGCTTCTTTAGGAAAAAATAGGTAACTGGAAATTCAAATTCAAACTAGGTGGATGTGTAGGCCATCTCTTATTCGAACGGAACTTTCAGATTTAAATGAAACACAATGGTGAGCTGCCCTTGTATAAACGTTACAGCACCAAGTGCTGTTGATTGAAAGGCGTAGTACTGGCATGTGAATGAGTTGGTTGAGAACAGAATGCTACCAATTCGACAAAAGGGCTTATCCCTAAGTGACATTTGGTCTCATACATTGTGTTCTGGTAAGACAGTACAACGTTACTCGACTGACTGAACAGATACATCTACTCCGTGACATGTATTTACAGCTTAACTCTATAGTGACGATAGAACGAGACCCCAGACATCTTAGCCACAGTGCCTTAACGAGTTGAAGACCATCTACGGAGTAAAACTGCAATGGTTATGTGGACTTGAGTGCGTCTAAATTTCGGCCATACCTACTGGCACCTTGAAAGGTGGTATCATAGTACGAGCTTAAATTTCTCAGGTACATAAATGACTCAGTCTGCTACGGATACATGGTGGCTCTCACTGCCACACTGAGTGGAAAATGTACAAGGCTGGGGGGGGGGGGGGGGGTTCAATAATCAATGCCACACATATTTCTTTCTCCTACAATTTCGGTTGAAAAAATGTGGAATTTGTCCTGAGACATCGTGAAATATACCAGCTTCATCCCCATTAGTTTAATGAAGTTTCGACAGGTGACGGTGCTATTCGTAACTTTTAAAATGGCGTATGTAACGGACGTGCGTTCCAAGCAGTGAGCTTCCAATGAGCTTCTCTTGGTGATAAACTAGTATTCATAGACCCTTCAGAGTGTCTAAGGAGACCCGGCAGTGATCAAAAGCACGGTAAGCCGTTGGGCAAGTCGTCTATCCGTATCGCAACGAGGTGGCGCAAATCTTTGCGATCTCTCGCGTCCCAGCCGGCCGCACACAACCGTGACTCTTGTAATGTTGGAATGTGCGGACACTCTTATTTGAGGTGATCGATGGACCACAATCAAACACATCGCTGCACAAATGAACGTAAATATTGGTAGCACTAGCACACACGTCCACCAATTTGGGTACTCAAAGGTGTGTGCCCGCTTGGTTTCTCACCGCCTAACAGCGCACGATAAAGGCCAACGAGGAATTGCTTGCGCATTACAAGTCTGGTCATCATAGACTTTTTTGTTTAACATCGTCACAGACGACGAAAAATGGGTTCATCCCTTAGAACAGGAAACAAAACGGCAATCCATGGAGTGACGCCACAGCCCCTCTTCTCTTAAAGGAAGTTCAAAGCTACACCAACAGCTGGTAAAGTTACTGGGACGGTCATCTGGAACTGTGAGCGGGTTATTCTGTTTGCTGTCCTGCCTGATGGTGCAACGATCAACTGTGAAGTGTACTCTGCGACCCTCAGGAATGTGAAGAAACGATTTCGGCGTGATCGTCGGCAGAAGAATACATACGAAATTGTCCTTCTCCATGACAACGTAAGGCCTCAGACAATTCTGCGCACCCGAGAGGAGCTCTTAAAACTTTATTTGACTTTTCTTCCTCATCCACCATACAGCGAGGATCACGCACCTTCCCAATTCCATGTGTTTGGCTCAATGAAGGATGTAAACCGCGGGTTAGCAGTACTTAGATTATGTGGAGGTTACTGATGCAGTAAGACGTTGGCTCCAATGTCGAACAGTAGAGTGGTACCACGTGGGCGTACAGGCCCTGCAAGTAAGGTGGCGTAAGGATGTGGCACTGAACGGGGGTTATGTTGCAAAACAGGGTTTTGTAGCCAGTAGAGTGAGGAATACAGTGCATTACAATCCCAAATAAAAGCAACATCCTTTCACGAAAAAAAAATGTGTAGCGTTACTAACTGAACGGCCGCGTATTTCGGTCTGGCTATCCTTGCTTGATACTGTCCTGTAGTTATCTTCTCAGACGTGTTAGACGCTATTATAGAGCTTCACCTAGGTAGTTTGCATCCTTAGCAGAACTGCTAATGCTGCACCGCTCCTCGCTCTTCTATGATGAAACTTCCTTTTTTACTGTTTTCACTACACAAATTTAGGATATTTTATAATTTTGTAGAGAAGTGTATTAAAAATTATGTACTGTTGTTAAACAGTACCCAAGGACAAAAGTATCTTTTCGTGAGGTGTCACTGCCAAGTAACACAGCTCTATGAAACTGGGACGATACGTAGGGAGAACTCGTGCCGTATAGTAACCCCTTCCGAACAGACATTGGAAGACACAGCGGTAGCGATAGAACGCAGTGTCATCCTCAGCCCACAGGCGTCGCTGGTTGCGGATATGGAGGGGCATGTTGTCAGCAAAGTGGTTCAAATGGCACTGAGCACTATGGGACTTAACTTCTGAGGTCATCAGTCCCCTAGAACTTAGAACTACTTAAACCTAACTAACCTGAGGACATCACACACATCCATGCCCGAGGCATGATTCGAACCTGCGACCATAGCGGTCGCGCGGTTCCAACCTGTAGCGCCTAGAAACGCTCGACCACCCCAGCCGGCTGTAGTCAGCATACCGCTCTCTCGCCCGTATGTCAGTTGACGAGACCGGAGCCGCTACATCACAGTCAAGTAGCTCCTCAGTTTGCCTCACAAGAGCTGAGTGCACCCCGCTTGCCAGCAGTGCGTGGCACACCGGATGGTCACCCATCCAAGCGCTAGCTCAGCCCGACAGCGCTTATGGTCAGTGATCTGACGGTAACCGGTGTTACCAATCCGGCAAGGCTGTTGGCACCTTATGGTACACAAGGTAAATAAAGAAAAAACGCAATGAGACGAACAGAAATGACACTTTTATTCAAAGGCAATAACTGCACTGAAATCGCAACAATATGCTTCCTCAGATCATACCACATTTACCAACCAAACGATCATTTTTGACAGTACAGGACGGACATTTCATATGGTGAGAAGTGGGATCGGGTAATGCGCCCGGGAAAACTGTCGAACATCATCGTTTTGGTAGTCCAAGGGTTATGATGTGAAGGGACATAAAGGTCCATGTGCATATTGACCTCCAGGTCTTTGAACACGTTACATTCACTGGTAAATGTTGTGAGACTGTACATCTTACCCACGTCATTTCATGGGTGCATTCGGCCCTGGTTTCATTGTCGCGAATGACAATGGGATACTTCATTGAAGAGTGCAGGTGAAGGAGCTCCTGGAACGAGAGCATATTCGGTGAATGGACGGGCCTGCCCTTCCCCCGACTTACAGTCACGTGAGGAAAGTCATGGGAAAGCGATACGTACAAGTACTGATGGCGGTAGTACGCCATGCATAAGACATAAGAATTTAGTACATTGTCGGAACTGTCATTTGTACTGAGGTGATACATGTGAAAAGGTTTCCGATGTGATTAAGGCCACATGAATGGAATTTGAAGGCGGAATGGTAGTTGGAGCTACACACATGAGACACTGCATTTCGGAAATCGTTTCGAAATTTAATATTCCGCGATCCACAGTGACTTTAAGGGGACCACATCATGCCTATCTAAACCATGTTAATTTAGGTAAGTATTTGACCCATTTCTGAAAAAAAAACTAGTTGATGCAGGACCTTAACATTTTTACTGTATGTTGTTGTTGTGGTCTTCAGTCCATAGACTGGTTTGATGCAGCTCTCCATGCTACTCTATCATGTGCAAACTTCTCCCAGTACCTACTGCAACCTACATTCTTCTGAATCTGTTTTGTGTATTCACCTCTTGGTCTCCCTCTACTATTTTTACCCTCCATGCTGCCCTCCAATACTAAATTGGTGATCCCTAGATGGCTCAGAATATGCGCTTCTTCTAGTCAAGTTATGCCACAAATTTCTCTTCTCTCCAATTCTATTCAGTACCTCCTAATTAGTTATGTGATCTACCCATCTAATATTCAGCATTCTTCTGTAGCACCACATCTCGAAAGCTTCTATTCTCTTCTTGTGTAAACTATTTATCGTCCACGTTTCACTTCCATACATGGCTACACTCCATACAAATACTTTCAGAAACAACTTCCTGACACTTAAATCTTTACTTGATGTTAACAAATTTCTCTTTTTCAGAAACGCTTTCCTTGTCATTGCCAATCTACATTTTATATCCTCTCTACCTCGACCATCATCAGTTAGTTTGCTCCGCAAATATCAGTTTTACTACTTTAAGCATCTCATTTCCTAATCTAATTCCTGCAGCATCACCCGATTTAATTCGACTACATTCCATTATTCTAGTTTTGATTTTGTTGATGTTACATGATGCTAACAGAGTCATCTGTACTAAAATCTACTTTATCCATTTCATAGTTTTTAGGAAATACTTCTTTAAATTCATTAACAAAAAATATTAAGTTTTTTCTGCAGAAAATCTCTTTTTGTGATCTTCCTAATGGTCGAATATTAATGAATGTAGTACCAAAGGTGGCTTTATATGTTATGCAGAATCTCTGAAAACTTCATTCATCCATCTATGATAGTTTTTGATATAATGAGGCATATGTACTGAAAATTTTAGTTTGCGAGAAATTGACTTTAAAGAAAAAACTTTTGAAATTTGTTACAGTTAATTAAAACTGTCCTGCATATGACGGCCCTGCTTTGGCCTCTAGCAGGTCTTCCAGCTTCTTTTTCACCATCGTGGATGTTTGTCTTGGTTTCTTGGCCGTGTTAGATGCAGACGTGTCTGCATCGGCTATCCTCATTTTATCGCAATGTTGCAGCCCAGTGATCATATTATCACCAAGATTAACACCCAGCTTCTTCAGTACCCAACACTTTCCACAATTGATTGTAGTAACAACATCATGAACTCCTAGTTTCATTGTATGCATGCCTACAAACACAATTTTTGGGAAGGCGGTTCCAAATTATGCTGTTGAAACATTCATTTGGGTTGTGTGTCTGTCCATGCAGACATTCCATTAGAAGGTGAGGATGAACCAAGTCTCTGAAAATAGGTTTAATTGCTGTAATAACAGCAGCAGCAGGAAGAGAATGTTGGTGAGAATAAGATTCTCCGGTCACCTGAGTCCTATTGTATTTGCACCACGAATTTTCTCCTGATGGACACAACCAATGACTTGGCTTATCATCAGTAGAGGACTTATGGAAAAATATGGCCCAAACATCTCTCTTCATTACCTCCAGATTTTCTTCATTTCTCCTAATTGCCTGCCCATAGTATACCTGCAAGTTTTCTATTTCAGTTTTAGTTAACCGACCCTGCCCGGTCAACAATTTTCCGTCTCCTAATTTTTTTCCTCACATATCAACAGTTAGTTTTCTCAGCCTTGTTCCCAAACGTTTGTAAACATGGCCTACAGATTCTATTTTGGTAATAATGGCATCTCCAAACTTCTTGGAGTTGACAATGGGTAGGTTGACAGTGGGTGACAGAAAAGTGGGCACGGTACATAAACACACGTGGTAGGAAAATGCTCTTTAAACGCTCGAAAAAAAAAATTTTTCAGCAAAATCCTTTTCAAAGTATTTAAATAAAACCTTAATCTACCGAAATATGATGAAAACCGAAAGTCGATTTTTTTCGACCTTAACCACGGAGTGGTCCCCTTAATGGGCTATGACATCAGACGACCGACATGAGTGCTTTTGTCAACAACACGAAATCGCCTGCTGCACTATATCGGCTGGACACCAGACGACTGGGAAACCGTAGCCTGGTCATATGAGTCCCGATTGCAGTTGTTGAGAGCTACTTGTAGAGTTTCACTGTGGCGCAATCTACGAAGCCATGGGCCCAAGTTGTCAGCAAGGTGCTGCGCATTTGGTAGTGGCTCCATAAGTGTTTGGACTGTGTTTACATGTAATGGACTGGATCCTTTGGTCCAACTGAATCGGTCATTAACTGGGAATTGTTATGTTCAGCTACAATGGAGACCATTTGCAGCCATTCATGGAATTTATGTTCCCAAACAACGACGGAATTTTTATGGTTGACATTGTGCCAGAATTGTTAGTGAATTTTTAGAAGAACACCCTAGACAGTTTTAGCTTAAGGTAGGCCACCCTCATCACCCGACATGAATCCCACTGAACAGTTATGGGACGTAACGAGAGATCGTTTCTGGCATGAAATCGTACATCGGTAACAGTTTCGTAAGTTTTGATGGCCATAGAGATTTCATGTCTCAGTATTTCTGCAGGGAACTTCCAACGGCTTGTTGACTCCATGCCAAGTACAGTTGCTGCATGACGCCGGCCAAAAGAAGGCCCGGTACATGATTAGGAGGTGTACCATGTCTTTTGTCACCGCAGTGTATACCCATCGAGCAGTTGTGGGGTGTTCTGTGGATGTGTTGCAGCATGTCCACATGCCCCAACGACAGTGCAGCAATGATCAATCGTGCTGGTGGAAGAATGAAATGCTCTACCACAAGAACTGCTTTCGAACGTTGTGGCCAGTACCAGAGCAAGGTGCAGAGAAAAAATGCCGTCAATGGTTATCGCCTACTCTATTTAGAACGATGTCCTGCGTTTTGAGATGTCTAGGGGAACATCACGAATCTCAGTGATTTCAGTACCATTATTGTCTTTGGAAAAAGATTGCTGCCCTGTTCTGCTCATTGTCTATTCCTTTCATTTACTTTCTGTAGTATAATGTAGCAATACTTTCTATGAATGGTCTAAGTTTCATGGAGCTTAGTGACATATAACGCGAAAATTTCTCTGTAATTAATTGAAACCAATTGTGGAACTCACTCATTCCTACTAGTAAGGTCATATCCTACCATAACTGTTTCTGCTATCCATTCCCCCACTAACACATTCCCATACACATGACTAATAATCATCATCTCCTTTTACATGGTGAATTACCCTTTCAGTATCCTCACATATTTCCTCTATCTCTTCATCTCCTACTTTGGACATCGGCATGTGTACTGAAGTTACTGTTGTTGACGTTGGTTCGCTTTCGACTCTGATGAAAGCAACCCTATCACCGAACTGTTCACAAAAAATCAGTCACTGGCCTTCGTCTGTATCCATAACGAATTTTATTCCCGTCATAACATTTTCTGCTGCTGTCGATATTATCTTGGATTCGTCCAGCCAGAAATCATGATCCTCTTTCCATTTCACTTGACCGACCTCCACTATATTTAGACTGAGGGTGTGCATATTTCCTTCCAGATTTTGTAGCACCACCAACACGTTCATATTTCTCCCATTCCTCGTCCCTCTCTTAGTACGTCTCTCATCAATTATTAAAAGTGATTAGATTATTAATTAGAAATGAAGAAAAGGTACAATTAAGAGCTGAGAAAAATCCCATTATTGGAATTGTGTTTTTAACGCAACATTTCCTTGCTTCGAGTGAGGAAAACTTTTTGATTATGTCACTGAGGTCAAAGTTAGCAATTGTGTCGTGCTCGTTCGACAATGTAGACAAATTTGTCGATCTTCTTTCACCCATACTCGCACTTAAGTAATTTTTTAATCATCTTCCATTTCCTGAAACTGCATTCACTAAATGCTGTAGTGATTTACATTGTTATGTCATAAAAGCTGTATCGAAGTTGAAAAAACATTCAAAATATCCAAATGGGAAGTCGTGTTAGTGGTCTTCGTGAGCTCTTTTACACTGAACCTTAAAGTAACTTCGCTCTCTCAGTGTCTCTGCCATATTGGGCACCAAAGAGAGATACACAGTTTTCAAGGTATAGAGACTTAGTTTAAAAGGTTTCCTAACAGGAATTTAAAGTAGATGATTTGGTGTGATATACGAGATGTCAAGAATGAATTTTCCCATTACAGTGGAGTGTGTGTAGGTGTCAACGTAGTGGAAAGTGAAATCTGTGTTAGCGATTTTAACATGGCTGTATTGTCAGCGACCGTTACAAAGTAAAATTAAAACAATTGCAGCTCTCAGTCACGAAAATGATGTCTTTTTGGCATAGGTTTTGGCCACTTCTAAGATGCTGCCGCAGCTTGAAATGTGGTGCAACCTTCATGACCTGCCTCTATGTGTCCTAGTTTAATATTTTGTGATTTAAGCGTTATAGCTTCATAGTTATTTTATACGTGAGCACGCCATTTTTAAATGTTTTCTTTCTGATGAAAGCACTCTCAGAAGTGGCCGAAACCTGGATCAAAAAGACTTCATTTTCGCGACTGAGTGCTGCAGTTGTTTTAATTTTAAATGTCTACTGTACCAGGACTCAAAACTGGCAGCTATGGTTTTTAGGGAAAATGCTCTAACAACTGAAGTATCAAAGCATGACTCTCGACAATCCATCACAGCTCTACTTCCCGCAATATCACATCTCCTGCCTTCCAAGTAACACAGTTCTCCCGCATACGTTGCGGGAATGGCTCTGCTGGAAGAAAGGTTACTGCAAAAGGCAGTATACCTTCTGTCTACTTCTTCATGGTTCTCAATTTTTCCTTTAAGTTCATCACCAACGTCATCATCATTTTCGTCTGCCCCCGTAGCTAAGTGATCAACGTGGTTGACTGACATCCGAAGGACCTTGGTTCGGTTCCTGGTGTCCCTAGGGATTTTTGCTTGGTGGAAGGTCTGATGTTGGATGCAGTCAGTCTCGTAAGGCCAAATGAGGAGCTGCTCCACCGGTAAGTATTGGATCAAAAGTAAGGAACCTGACAACGACTGGGAGACCTGTGTGCTGACCACAAGCTCCTCCATTCCGCATCCGATGACACAAGTGGCCTAGGATGATACGGCAGTCGGTCCAGTCCAGCTGGCATGTCTAGGTTCAGAAGGGGAAACTTTTATTCCCTCTCAACTCCATGCTATGTGCGAACATAGCCACTTCATATAGAGGGCAGTCTCAGAAACGTATGTCATTCTTTCAATTAGATTTTTAAATCAGAGTTAAACCTTAGTTTAAACCAGAGATTTATCCTATACTAACAATTAGGGTAAATAACTGTACTTCGACATTGTTATACAGTACTGGCCAATAAAATTGCTACACCAAGAAGAAATGCCGAGTGTGCTGTCCTTAGGTTAGTTAGGTTTAAGTAGTTCTAAGTCCCATAGTGCTCAGAGCCATCTGATCCATTTTGAAGAAATGCAGATGATAAACAGGTATTCAATGGACAAATATATTATACTAGAACTGACATGTGATTACATTTTCACGCAATTCGGGTGCATAGATCCTGAGAAATCAGTACCCAGAACAACCACCTCTGGCCGTAATAACGACCTTGATACGCCTGGGCATTGAGTCAAAAAGAGATTGGATGGCGTGTACAGGTACAGCTGCCCATGCAGCTTCAACACGATACCACAGTTCATCAAGAGTAGTGACTGGCGTATTCTGACGAGCCAGTTCCTCGGCTACCATTGACCAGACGTTTACAATTGGTGAGAGATCTGGAGAATGTGCTGGCCAGGGCACCGGTGGAACATTTTCTGTATCCAGAAAGGCCGGTGCAGGACCTGCAACATGCGGTAGTGCATTATCCTGCTGAAATGTAGGGTCTCGCAGGGATCGAATGAAGGGTAAAGCAACGCGTCGTAACACATCTGAAATGTAACGCCCACTGTTCAAAGTGCCGTCAATGCGAACAAGAGGTGATCTAGACGTGTAACCAATGGCACCCCATACCATCATGCCGGGTGATAAGCCAGTATGGCGATGACGAATAAACGCTTCCAATGTGCGTTCACCGCGATGTCGCCAATCACGGATGTGACAATCATGATACTGTAAACAGAACCTGGATTCATCCGAAAAAATGACGTTTTGCCATTCGTGGTCTCCGAGCTGATAATCCATGGTGCTGCAAACGTCGTCGAATTGTTCGTGCAGATGGTCGTTGTCATGCAAACGCCCCCCTTCTGTTGACTCTGGGATCGAGACGTGGCTGCAAGATCCGTTAAAGCCATGCGGATAAGATGCCTGTCATCTCGACTGCTAGTGATACGAGGCCGTTGGGATCCAGCACGGCGTTCCGTATTACCCTCCTGAACCCACCGATTCCATATTATGCAAACAGTCATTGGATCTCGACCAACGCGAGCAGCAATGTCGTGATACGATAAACCGCAATCGCAATAGGCTACAATCCGACCTTTATCAAAGTCGGAAACGTGATGGTATGCATTATTCCTCCTTACACGAGGCATCAAAACAACGTTTCACCAGGCAACGCCGGTCAAATGCTGTTTGTGTATGAGAAATCGGCTGGAAACTTTCCACATGTCAGCACGTTGTAGGTGTCGCCACCGGCGCCAACCTTAAGTGAATGCTCTGAAAAGCTAATCATTTGTATATCACAGCAACTTCTTGCTGTCAGTTAAATTTCGCGTCTGTAGCACGTCATCTTCGTGATGTAGCAATTTTAATGGCCAGCAGTGTACATGCTTGCTATGTAAAAGCCTATACTTAACTTTTTTGACTCGCTGTGCAGCATCTTTCCATCATTATCGTTAGAGTATCTAACATATTTATTTTGAAAAGTAGTTAAAAAGGTTGAGGCAATGCATATTTGCGTAGGCTGAGGCTAGGGGCAGTGACGCATTCACGTCGTTCATATGTTGTGCTTTGCTTTCGGTAACAGTGCTAAAACAGTTCGGTATAATCTATTCCAAATTATCAGATGGAGCGTAGTAACGTAATTTGTTATGTGCGGGGTGATGTTTGCGTATTTACACATGCGCTGCAATTGTGTTTCAGAGAACATTCGGTGCATCTAAATTACCTGTAGGGCTATTACAAAAAGCAATTGGTTAAAAAGTCAAATACACCAACTGACAACTACCAATAGCTCTTTTAAATTTCAACTTCCTATTTATTTCCCACAGACGAATTTTTGAGCATTTATAATGGTTCATTTCCAGTGTAATTTCATACCATCATTATCTGAATTAATATTAATTATATTTCTGAGTAAAGAGCAGACAGCTTTCATTATCGATAGTTGGTAGTATATTTAATCTTCCAAGAATTTCGTTTTCTAAGTTGTTAAGTGAACATGATCTCTGGGTAGTTGTGATTAACTTCTAATTTTCTTTTATACTGGTCTTTTGTAAGGGGTGATAATTATTTCCAGACAAATGACACATAAAAAAATTTAGCAGTTTCCGAAGTATTTTCAAGACTAAATTCATTCAACACAGCTAATTAAAATTTTAGTATGTGAACAAGAATTAGTCTCAATTGGCAAAATAGTTTTCAGTGGATTACACTTATTTTACCCCATTAGAACATTCATTAACAGCATGCAAAATATGCATCACTGAGCTATCTTCTTAGACTCATGAAGATGGGAGCAGTTTCTGGGTGTGTTAGTAATTGGAAGCCCAGCTCTTTTACTTTAGCTATGAGTGATCCAACTGTTCAGATTTCAATACATCAGCTATCTTGTGTAAACAAATAAATAAATAAATAAATAAATATTCAGTAATGCAGTAATGCTACGCTGTATAATCGTCAAATCATATTTTCCAAGCGATTGTCCTTAAACCATTTTCAGCGATTAGACTACCCCTTCTACGGTTCACATAAATATAAATAACCTAGTGGATGACGTCAGAAATTCCAAGAGGCTCTTCGTAGATGATGTTGATGCATTTAGGGTAGTCGCAACGCCACATACACTGAATCCTTGATGTAGATACTGGCCGCTGACACTGAAACTAAACAAACGTAACATACTACATTACAGTATGAACATGCAATTGCTGGACAGTCACTGGAGGTAGTCACATCCACCATACATATATTAATACTTTTTCCACACATCATGAACACGACATTTCGTAATAATGTGGAACATGTCACTTTAACACAAGTTTCCTTTACACAAAATAATAATTATTAATTTTTTTTTTTACAGTTACTACTTCATATCTAACAATTCATCTGTTGATTTCTGGAAGGAGTTTTCATTCAGAAATTTTTTAAATTTGTTTTTAAATGTTGGTTGGCTATTTTTCAGACTTTTAATTCTATCTCACAAATGACCAAATACTTTTGTGACAGCATAATTCTCCCCCTTTCTTTGCCAAAGTCAGATTTAATCCAGAATAGTGAAGATCATCCGTTCTTATAGTCTTGTAGCTGTGAACTTCACTGTAATTTTTTGAATTTCAATGTGTTATTAATAACAAATTTCATAAGTGAATATATGTATCGCGAAGGTACTGTGTATGTGCCAAGTTCTTGAAATAAATGTCTACTAGGTGATCTTGGGAGGGCTCCAGCTATTATTTTAATTACACACTTTTGTGCAATGAATACTTTTTCTCTTAATGATGAATTACACCAAAATATGATGCCATATGAAAGGAGTGAATGAAAACAGGCATAGTAGGCCAGTTACTGATATGTTTACCACCAAATTTTGCAATAAACCTAACAGCATAAGTAGCTGAACCTACCTGTTTCAGCAGATCATCGATGTGTTTCTTCCAATTCAATTTCTCTTCAATGCACACATGCAGAAATTTTGAATATTCTGCCTTAGCAACATACTTATGTTCGTAGTCTATACTTATCAATGGTGTCATGCCATTTACAGTACAGAATTGTATACACTGGGATTTCTCAAAATGTAGTGAGTGTTCGTTTGCAGAGAATCAAGTAATAATTTTCTGAAAGACATTATTTAAAATTTCGTAAACTGATTCCTGTTTGTTGTGTATGATTACTACCCTTGTATCATCAGAAAAAAGAACTACCTTTGCATCTTCAGAAATATAGAGCGGAAAATCATTAATATACATTAAGAACAACAAGGGACCGATAGTGAACCCCATGGGGCACCATTTTTGATACCTCCCCAGTAAGAGGACTCTGTTGATTTTTGCAAACTATGTGTACTGTTAATTTAAACCTTCTGCATTCTTCCTGTTAAATATGAATTAAACCACTTGAGGACTGTCCCACTCATACCACAATACTTAAGCTTATATAGAAGAACTTCATGATTCACACAATCAAAAGCCTTTGAGAGATCACAAAATAACACAGTCGCGATATTCCGTTATTCAGTGGATTTAATATTTGATCAGTGAAAGCATATATAGTATCTTCCATGGAAAAGTCTTTCTGAAAACCTAATTGACACTTCGTTAGTACTTCATTTTTATAACTATGTGATGCTACTCTTGACTACATTACCTTTTCAAGAATTTTGGAGGAAGCTTTCAGAAGTCAGATTGGGTGGTAGTTGTTAGCATCAGACCTATCCCCTTTTTCATGCAATAGTTTAACAATAGCATATTTCAGTCTGTCTGGAAAAATGCCCTGTTTCAGTGAGCTACCACATATGTGGCGGAGAATTCTACCTGTTGGGAACAATCTTTTAGTACTCTATTAGAAATGCCATCAGTTCCAAGTGAGCTTTACTTTTGAGTGAATTTATTATTTTCCTAATATCGCTAGGACAGGCGGGTTTAATTTCAGTTTTATCAAATTGCGTAGGTATTGGCTCTTTCATATACTGCCTTGCATTTTCTTGTGAATAGCTGGATCCTATTTCCTCTACATCACTTAAAAACGATTATCGAAAATGTTGTCTACTTCTAACTTCTCGTTAACAAGGTTTCATTGAATCTGATAGAAATACGGTCTTCCTGTGCTCTCAGTTGGCCTGTTTTACCAAAATTCAAAATTGTTATAATTTTATTATCAGATGTGGTTATCTGAGACATTTTGCGCATACTTCTGGATTTTTAATAACTTTTTTAAATACAGTGCAATAGTTTTTATAATGTTTCATCGTTTCTGGATCATTACTCCTCCTACCTATAAGATGCGTCTCCCTTTTCTGTTTACAAGGTATTTTTATCATTTAGTAAGCCATGGCCTTTAGATGGTTTATTACAATGATACTTCATAGTTTCCTTAGGGGAACTGTTTTCAAATATATTTATAAAGGTGTCATGAAATAGGTTAAATTTCAAATTAGCATGAGGTTCCTTGTACACCTCATCCCAGTCTAACTGTTGCAAGCTTTCCCTAAAATTTTCAATTTTTCAATCTTTAACTGAATGCACTGTTTTGGAGGACTGTTTTGCGTTACTGTGTAGAGCTATATATATATCGTAACTCGCTGTGCATCATGATCAGACCGATCATTCTTAAGAGGAAAAGCCTTTATTTGATTAAATTTATCTTTCTCTATAAAAACATTATCTATCAGTGTGCTGCTTTCTTGTACCACCCGAGTAGGAAAATAAATTACTGATTTCAGACTGAAAGAACCAAGTGATACTTCAAGGTCAACCTTTCTATCGTACTCTTTCAGGAAATCTACAATGAAATCCCCACAAACAATAATTTGTTTCCCTCTGCCTGACAGATAGCACAACAAAGAATCTAATTTTTTTTCAAAATTAGCTGATAATTTCCTACAGCAACAACGGATTCGTGCCCTCCCATCAGAAGGATGAAGAAGGTATCGGAATACATCACACCACGCAACGCTTTACCACTATGCCAACGTGCAGTGCCGAGGGTCACGTGCCCATTTCAGCCATAGTTGCCGATGTCGTTGTGTTAACATTAGCACGTGCAGGGGTCGTCGGCTGTGGAAGGCCATCGTTAGGAGTGTTCGTGCACTGTGTGTTCAGACACAGTTGTACGATGCGCAGCTTAAAGTCAGACGTTAGTTACCCACAGTTCGCCGGTTGCCTTTTTTCACCAGTCTACGCAGCCTACTACGTCCGACATCCATAATGAGGAATGGTCGCCCAATCCCAAGACGTCTGGACATGGTTTCACCTTGCTTAAGACTGTCCGCCATGTTTCCCACAAAGTATAGGATATTCATACTTTTTTTTTACATACGAGTCACGATGCGAATGGAGATTTCTAATTAAATGTATAGAAGAATTCGTCGTACATTTAATTCCTAATGTAATTTTCAAGTGAATGAAATAAAATGAGTAGACAGTTACAGTTAATAATCATACTATGTCAGCCTCTCGATGTCGAAGTCAGCACCAGGAATGTTGCTTCTGAAGGACCCTGATGTTAGATGGTGGTCAAAAAACACGCTTCACATCATATTTCCACAAAATACGGCCCATCCTATTCGAAATGCTCTCTGCGTAAGACAAAAAGGCTGTAGACTTTAGTGGCACCTCGGTATCATCATTTCTCACAGGTTGCACAGTTGGTCGGCATAGCTACTAACACCTGATCTGTGTTTTGCTATGACGATTGTAGCGAAAGGCCACTTCGAGATGGTCTGACTTAGATGATACACTCTCAGGATCTGAGATAACATGGGCCGCATGAAACAAGGTTGATCCGGATGGTGACAACTATCAACCTGCAGACACAAATCAGTGTGAGTTAGCTTCCTAGAAACGGTAAGTCCCAATATACCACCAAGCTTCCTCCTGACCAACACATCGAGGATGGGAAGACTTATCCTTTCACACGTCCATCGTGAAACTAATATGCAGGTGGACTGAATTCCTGTGTTCTAAAAAGTCAAATTCTCACTGCCATGAGGCCTAACAACTAAAGAATCTTCTACACAGCTGAGAAAAACGCAGGTGTCATTACTTTGTCGCCGAAAAACATTGGGAGAGGCTAGTTGGTGAGAATTTCTTTCTAGGTTTCGAAGGGAGCTGTTAATCTTTTGAGGAATGTAGGTCGATGCAAAATAAGCATTAGTAAAGAGACATCAGGTGAATGTTTTCTATGTATTAATAGTGATCGTGGGCTTTAGTTTCACTCTAATTTGAGTGCTCTTGTGTGATTGGTAGGTGGAGATTCGAGGTTAGTTTTTAGTCCAAGGCATTTTAATCGTTTTAGTTTGGTAGATTAGGCTGTTATAAAATGTAAGGAAGAGGTATTTCGGGTGGAGTGCTTGATGGTTTCCGTGAAATTATTGCTGGGTTGTTGCAATGTAGGTATCACGAGATGCACCAGGAGGTGTAGATTAACATTTTATTTAAATCTTCCATCGGGTGAGACGTTTGCCGCAGAATTTAAACTGCTCTTTAACGAACAGTCTATCAGTATTGTCGCGTCGTCACTATATTTCTGCATTATAAGTGAAATAGCCGCACTGCCCCAGCTGTCGCGAGCGGGCTGTGGGCGCTATTGGGTGCGGAGCCGACGAAAACACAGTTGCAGCAGATGCAGCAAAACTGTCAGTTGGTTTCCACCCTTCCGGCCAGAGACTGGTTCTCATAGTGCAGACGACACAGCAGAGCCTCACGCGGACCACGGGAGCAGCAGGTCAATTGTCACGCCTTCTGGCAGCCGACTTGGCAGAACTGTACAAATACTCATCATTTTAAATAGAGGTTGAAACACGTATGTATTGAGCAGCAGCGATGGCGAGGCATGACAGAATCTCTGACCAGAGAGTTATTTATCGTTGCTAGTCTGCGCTTGACGGCACGAGAGTTCAGTTGCGAATGAGAGTGAGTCGCGAGTGGGACGCTGTCGGCGGGCGTCGACATGGGTCACTGGTCCAGATTCAGGACGAGGTATATTGTTAAATAAGGTAATGAAGCTGCATTGCGCACATCAGATATTGTAATGTATATTTTTTGTAATTAATCTGTTCAAGAAATGCCCCAATAATAATTTTGTTCTGAAAGCAATCTTTTAAGAAAATAATCATTACAATTGAAATAATATTTCCTTTGCTTTTCCTCCCAGAATCAATTTATCACGTTGATTTTAACGTTAATTTTGTGCGGACTTAACATTTTTGCACATTGTTATTATCATTGAGTTTCATTACTGTGGGAAGCTAATATTTGGGTCTATTTGCATTTTTATTGAATTCATATCATTTTAAAATAATTACGGGGAGGTTACTCTTAGCAGAATGAATATTCACATTTAAAAATTATCTTTCATTTTTGCGGGAAGGTTACACTTGGTTCTACTCCCATTAACATTTAAATATTGTCATTTTCAAAATTCTCCGGGGAGGTTATACTTGGCGACATCCAGCCCAGGATCGTATTTCGTTGAGAATCTTCTGAAAAGTAGTCAGATATTTTGCTCTTATTTACTTAATATAATTAGCATTTGGCGCAACGCTTTTACTAATTTTATGACTTTCTTCCCTCAGATCATCGGCAATTCGTTGCTCTGTTGTATTTGTGTTTGTTGCTTTTTGCATTGTGCTTATTTGTTTTGTGAATAATTGTGACTATTGTAAAAATGCCGCGAAAGACTGTGAATAGTGTATCGCGAGGTATAATGAATGAAATTACCGACTTAAGCAACTTCACCGATAGTGCTTGTGACGCGCAGTGTAATGATGACAATCCACCGTTTACTGACAATCATCCTACTGATGACCAAACGAACTCAATTGTCTCCTCTGTTAATTTGACGACAATTGATGACGCGGGGCGCTCTATTGTAATGAGCGCTGCTCAGTTTTGAAAAATTCATGTAACGGACAGACGAATTTTTCTAATGAAAATGAACAGGATACTCAAAGTAGGAGAGATTTATTTAATTCCGAAATAGTGACTGACAGTGTACGTTTGACTGGCAAACCTTTTTGTAAATCTCAGAATAACCAAATGGTTACAGAAAGCGTGACAATCGCAGGTACGGCACTAAACAGCACAGAGAGTAGGAATGCTGATTTTGGGTCGGATCCAATTATGGCATTGTTGCTACAAATGACTAAGCAGTTTGATGAAAGATATGACAACAATTCCAAACAACACAGTGAAGTTAACAAACAATTTAAAGAAAATTTCGAACAACTTAGTGAACAGGTCAGACAACAGAGTGAAGATAACAAACAAGATAACGAAAAACTCAAATAATACTTTAATGAAAAATTAGACAACAATTCCAGACAGCTTAGTGAACAAATTAGAGACGTTGCTGCACAATGCCATGATACCAAGGAACAGTTGCGCGAGGAAATTGAGGCTTGTTCAAGAAAAAGTAGCGAAGAAATTAGATCTGTTGCGCAAGAATTAAGCGAAATGCAAACAGCTGCCACAGAAACACTTAGAGACGAAATTAGCGGAGTCGCTAACCAATGCTCTGAAAAAGCTACACAATTACGTGACGAGTTTAAAGCAATGACAGCAGAACTTTCGCGGACGATGGATGCAAAGATAGACGCGAAATTCGAACAGCAGAACACTCAGATTGACGAACGTTTTAATCTTCACATACAAAACAGTGATACGCGTTTCCGCAAATTCATAAACGATCAAAATTAAGTAAAACGACAAGTAATGGAAACAATCACAGCACAAAGACAAGAAGACAAACGTAAAACGTTTGCGAAGGCTAAAACATACGTAGACAACAATATTGCTACAGTATCGGACAAAATTAATACCATCGAACAGTTGAACACTGAATTACGTGATGAGATTTCTGACCTTAAATCAAAAACAGATACACACTCAGTAGATTTTCAAACAGTGACCGACAGACTCGAACAATTAGAACTAACACAGGATTCCGATGTCGTCAAAGCTGACGTTAAAAAACTGAACGAAACTACACGTAAATTGCAAAAACAGATTAATGCCTCTGATACTAAAACCGATGATCAGGTAAAAATACTGACTGAAAAATGTGATGAATTGGCCAGTCGTATTGACGTTATTGAAAGTAATAATGACAACAAATCAGACGATACTTCACCGGTTTCATTCAATCAAACACCTGAATTCCAAAATCTACGACAGACAGTCAATGAGATCGATTCAGCTAATAACACGTTACGTAGACATTTGTCAAGTTTACAGCAAGAGGTAACAGAGATAAAAAATATTTCAGCTAATAACACATCACAGCAGACGCCACTTTGCGAACATTTGACAGAGTCACGCAGCGCGTATAATGTGAGCAATTTACAGAGACTACGCGACTTAAAATCCGAAAAGCCACGCGACTTAAAATCTGAAAAGCTACGTAACTTGAAATCCAAAATGACACAGACAAACAGATTCACACACAAACCTGAAAGTCTTCACAAATTCAGAGACAAGAACGTAGATTACGAGCAATTTTTATCTGTAAGAAAATCTAATGAATTTAATAATGACAGAGCACAGATACACGCTTTGCACTGTATACGACAATTTATTTTTGTACTTTCACCGCTATTACCTGTAAGGGAGAAACTAGCTTTGAACTGGATACGATAATTTGCTATTGTATTTTCATCAGCATTGCCTATAATGCAGAAACATGAATTAGCATGGATACAACAGTTTATGTCTGAATTTTTACCGATATTGCATGCAATGCAAAAGGTAAAATTTATTTGCAGTGCGTAATAGACCTCAGGGGATTCATTACGCTTTAATGAATATGTGCCGTAGCGTGCATAGGGCCCCGAGCTGTAGTAGTGCTGTTTCATCTTTAGTTTTCTGCACTGCTGCCTTCTCTTCTACTATCCTTTGTATCTATCAAAACAGCTCTTTAACTATTGTTCTACCTAGTATTAAGAATATGTAATGAAAACCGGATATGACAAATTTTTACCGAAAGTGACAATTTTCATTAGGCACTCCAGAACTACCGCCGTAATTTTGATAACAGATAAAATCGTAATCATCAATATCGTCAAAATTTTCAGCAACAGGAACCACATTTTAGTAACAATAGACGTTTTCCACCACAACAGCTTGAAAGCCAGCCGGTTGGTGTACCTAACCAACAATGTAATACACAGGGTCAGCCAAGCTTTAATGTTTCGCTGCGTGCACGTATAGCCCCCGATCCAACAAATAGTAACACACGGCAGCAAAGAAATAACTACGTATAGAAACACACTATTTCGATTCCTATCGCAATGCACCGTATAGGAATGACTATTACGAGAGACGTAAAAACAATGAGCACAATTATCAGCGTACATTTAATAACAGTTTATCTTATCAGCAGCAAGAACATTAGCAATAACAAATAATCATAAATGAACCAGACAATAGGTGTCATCTATAGCGTAACACGTCAGTAAGAAATAACAGAGCAGTTCAAATAGTGGATATGCCACAGCATCCTCCCGTAAAATAAATAACAGCACGTACGATAGAATTTGACCACATACAGTACAGGTTGCATCGTCCAGTAACACAAGCAGTACTTTAGACACGCAGAATCTTGTTCACGAAAATGTTATTAATTTTGACGCCATCCGACACACGTTTGCATGAAAGACAGAATCACAACGTACGTAGATGACATTCTTATTGCAGAAGCTAACTGGTCTGATTCTAGAACAACTGTTGTAAACTTTTCATGCTCAAGGACTCACAGTTAATCTCAGTAAATCGCACTTTGGCAAAACTTCTATAAAATTTCCTGGACACGTAATTTCAGCAGAAGGCATTGCGCCTGATCCGGAAAAATTTCAAGCTCTACGTGACATTGCTGTTCCTACGACGAAGAAACAACTACGCAGTTTTTTGGGCTTAATTAACTTTTTTCGTAACTTTATTCATCACTCTGCTTTAGACACACCTAGATTATGCCAATTAACAGGTAGAAACAGTATTTGGTCCTGGAATAAGCAAGCACACTCTGAATTTGTGAACCTGAAAGAAGCCTTGTTGAATGCTCCACTTTTATCGCATCCAGATCTTACCAGAAATTTTTCCATTGCCACCGACAGTTCCAACACAGCTTTAGGCGTACATATTTTTCAGGAAATTGAAGAAGATGGATGTACAGTAATTAAAAACATCGCATTTGCAAGTCGCATTCTGTCGCCTGCTGAACGAAATTATTCCGTTACAGAATTGGAAACATTATGTGTTGTTTGGGCTTTCACGAGATTTAGACATTTTCTTAATGGCAGACATACCACCGTTTACACAGATCACAGAGCGATACAATTTTTATTTTGGCTAAATTTACTCATGACAGATTAAGCAGATGGAAGCTTTATTTGCGGGAGTTTGATTTTACAATTGTTCGTATTCCCAGGACACAAAATGTTATAGCAGACGCACTATCTCGTTCTCTCAGCAACAATCAGCATGACATCGCAACCAACTTCTGCAAAGCAAATTTCAGCGTTATGTACATTCAACAAGTTGCATTTGAAAATTTTATTTTGTCGTCATTACAGGACATAGCAAAAGAGCAAAGTAAAGACAATGTGTGGAAAGAAATTAAACACCTTTGGCAAGATAAGAATAATGTTACGATTAGGAACCATTACACTGTACGCAATGACATTCTGTTTCGCCGCTCTCATCCTGACAGCAACAATTGGTTATTATGCATTCCTGACGAACTGGTTAACAAATTAATATGGTATACTCATTTAAGTTATGCACATTACGGAGCAAGAAAATGTTTTCTTTTACTGAGACAGAACTGTTATTTTACCAACATGGAGAAACGTATACGACGAGTTTTAGCGTCATGTAAAATTTGCCAGAAAGCTAAGTCAGACACGACTACACATATTCTTCCATTATATCCCATTGTACCTGTTAAATTAAGACACATGGCCGCTGTAGACATTTTTGGTCGAATTCCCAGAACCAATAGAGGTTTTTGCTCCATCTTTGTCGCTGTTGAACTCACTTCAAAATTTATTGCTTTCACTCCGTTACGCAAAGCTACTGCTAAAACTGTTTCGAAAGCATTTGTAAAACATTTTGTATTTCATGTAGGGCATGTGATGAAAGTAATTTCTGACAATGGATCAAAATTTCGTTCTGCTATATAGACACGCATGTTACGAGCTAGAAACATTTTTCCGATCTATATATCCAGGTACCATGCTTCTTCGAACCCTTGTGAACGATTAATGAAAGAAATTGGTAAACTGTGTAGAATATACTGCCACAAAAGACATATTGATTGGGACACACACATATTCTCATTCCAAGATGTAATTAATTCCATTCCAAATGAATCCACTATGCTATC
This sequence comes from Schistocerca serialis cubense, assembly GCF_023864345.2. Classification (NCBI taxonomy): domain Eukaryota; kingdom Metazoa; phylum Arthropoda; class Insecta; order Orthoptera; family Acrididae; genus Schistocerca; species Schistocerca serialis. Next base: position 1,217,437,592 of record NC_064638.1, on the reverse strand, counting down.
TCCGTCTGTTATACTGAAAAACGTTGAACCACCAAACAAAATTACAGTAGTTAATTTTTCTACATCTCGTCGATTACGACACCACGAAATAACTGACATTGCGCTGAACAACATCAAACGTGCCGCAGAGCGCCGGAGAAGACAGCAAAAACAGGTTTGTACACGCCGAGACTTTCACATTGGACAGAAGATATTAGTACGTACACACTATTTATCCAGCAGAATAAAAGGTAAGTGCAGTAAGTTTGAACTTCTATACGCAGGTCCATATCGGATTCGCAGCATTCCTCACGCCAATGTAGTACATGTCGAAACTCTGAGAACCAGAAAAAGTAAAGGCAACCACCATGTCACTAACATTAAACCCTTTATTGAATGAAGACACTTCATGATTTAACATGCTATGATGCCATTTACACATTTTATGACTATTTCTGCAATTATATTCACATGACTACCTATTGATGATTATCGTATTTTTTCTTGGCAAGTGCCCGGCAAGTCAAAGTTAGCAGGTCGCTCTTCTTGTCGTTACACATCAGACCGTGCATATTTTTTCTGATGAACTTACACATTTTACAACTACTTATGCAATTATATTCACATGACTACTTATTGATGATTATCGCATTTTTTCTTGGCAAGTTGTCATCATTTGTTTATGTATGTACGATTGTTTTCATGTTTTGTTTCTATGCACTGTGAAATAGTTAAGATATAACACACACCAGTTGACTTTGACATTTTTTGCCCTATGATATCTCAACATCATGACTGTTTTACATTTTTTTTTTTTTTTGCTGCTGCATTGTGATATTCTGTGTACATTTTTGCATCTAAACACTGTCAATGTCTTTGACATATTACGTTTTCTGTCATGTTATGCTGTATGCTTAATTATGTTACCATAAACCAGTCATTATCTAGTGAGTATGTGATGTAAATGCACGACATTAATCTTTGTTCATCATTTTCAGAAAGAAATAACGTGTAAAGGAAATAAATTAAACAGATATGGGAATTTCACCTACGGAATAGACGTAAGAAGATGCGAAAACCTTATGAGGAAGAGTAAGTGGATCGGAATTAACAAGCATTAACAAGAATATACTATACACGTCGTAGAATAGCAGTCTTAACTAATTTTTTCTTTCAGAATACTAAGCGATTGATGCAGGCTGTCAGACAGAACTACACATCTTAGTTTTAGTGATGAAATATGCTAGACATAAGGAATAGTTATGTAATGAGTAATGAAGTGACTTTTCTGCAGATGATAATGAATGCTGGTGAATAATGATGAAGAATATGCAACTATGGATAATGAAGTTTTTCTTTACAGGTGATGATAATAATGGAGTTATGATAATATAAATAATGAAGTGCTGGATAATGAATTTTTTTTTTCTTTACAGATGAGGATATTGTTGAAGTTATGCATTTATGCTATGTAGATATTTAAGTATTTGTTGCAGTTTGCTTTGACAGCAGGTGTTATATTGCATAGTATAATGACGGAAGGTTTTGGAAAGGACAGCTATGGAACACATTTTTATACACATTTCACTACCTGTTAATTCGAAGTTCACTACTTTTCAGCATAAAATGCATTTCTTCTTTCAGCTTAATAATCCATTTTTTAAAATATTTTTGCAGGAGACATTATTTTATGAAATTATTGTGCTGTAAGCAGTTGTTCATTAAATGTATGCCATTACATATACTCTACTTGTTTCATAACCTTGTTACCGCTGACTCATGACGAATGCCGTTACACATTTTCATTTATAGGAACAACCCATAAGCAATTTTTTTTTTCCTTTTCTCTTCTTGCTTTCCCTTATAATTACCCAGAGCAATGCATTGCTAACAAAAAAAGAAAGTATCACCAGTTCCAAATAATGCTACCCATTTAAGAGAGTTCGGGATAATACTGAATGATGAAAAATGTTTTGTACTATTCAATACTTGCTGGCCAATGAGTGCCAATAATTAGTATAACTAAATGAATTATATTACTACAATGCCATTCATTAGCTCCCATTTTCAATGACGACTTAGTGCCAATAATTAGGATAACTAAATGAATTATGTTAATACTATGCCATTCATTAGCTCCTGTTTTCAATGATGACTTTTGATGTTTTGTAACTGGCCAATGAGTGCCAATAATTAGTATAACTAAATGAATTATGTTAATACTATGCCATTTATTAGCTCCTGTTTTCAATGATGACTTCTCATGTTTTGTAACTGGCCAATGACTGCCAATAATTAAAAATGTTTTGTACTATTCAATACTTGCTGGCCAATGAGTGCCAATAATTAGTATAACTAAATGAATTATGTTAATGCTATGCCATTAATTGACTCATTTTCAATGATGACATATTCACTATAATCAGATGATTTATGAACATTATTCTGTAACACTTCATACATGGTACAGAAATGTTCAGTAACTGGGCGATGAGTTCCACCAGTTACTTAAATCAGCTGTTAGACTAATGTAATTCTCAATGAAGACTAGTATGTGACTTAATGTCCTTCACCTTCTGACCTAACTACCCTGAATTACTGCAATATCTATTTGTCCTGTACATCCTCCTGATCATTGAGCACTATATTTGGTTTTTGCACTAATTCTACGTTGGTGTGCCTTGTAAGAGCGTGGTGTTGACACGACATGCTGTCCACCACCGTGAGCGATGGAGACGTTATTATGGTCCCGCTGTTTGGTGTACCTGATGTACTGCCAAAATGATAACATGGAATATTACTACGGCATTTCAGTGTCTTGGCTACGCTGATAAATACTTCTGGGAAAAGAACTTCAGATTGTCTCACTTGGTGTTGTACTTCAGTGGAAAGATATGGACTTTCAGAGCAGCTGCGTGCAACCTAAAGTGCTACAATCATGATGCAATCCTTCCCTTTCCTATCCTAATTCTTGTAACATAGTGAAAATCATTTTTTGCTAACATCATTTATATTCATGGCCTACACATTTTTTCGATTTGCTGAACTGCAGTACATGTGCACTTATGTCATTTATCAACATGATTTTTTGCCATTATGTTAATTTGTTGTGAAAATGCTATAGAGTTTTTCAGTGCATGTGCACTTATGTCATGTGTTAATATGTTTTGTGCTGAACGTCAGTAACTGTGCACTTTTGTCATTTATCAATATGATCTGTACATACATTTTTCTGATACGTTCTGTACTCATTATATATATTTTTTTGTTATGTTTTGTACTCGGTGCCTGTGCACCACATTTACTACATCTGTATATTCTGTAGCTGTAAAGTTAATTAGTTAAGAAAAAATTTGTTGCTCATGGCAAGTCCAAATGACTCACCATCACTGCCAAATTTTTGCCCCCCCCCCCCCCCCCCCCCAGTGGAGGGTTATGAAACACGTATGTATTCAGTAGCAGTGATGGCGAGGCATGACAGAATCTCTGACCAGAGAGTTATTTATCGTTGCTAGTCTGCGCTTGACCGCGCGAGAGTTCAGTTGCGAATGAGAGTGAGTCGCGAGTGGGACGCTGTCGGCGGGCGTCGACATGGGTCTCTGGTCAAGATTCAGGACGAGGTATATTGTTAAATCAGGTAATGAAGCCGCATTGCGCACATCAGATAATGTAATATATATTTTTTTGTAATTAATTTGTTCAAGAAATGCCCCAATAATAATTTTGTTCTGAAAGCAATCTTTTAAGAAAATAATCATTACAATTGAAACAATATTTCCTTTGCTTTTCCTCCCAGAATCAATTTATCACGTTGATCTTAACGTTAATTTTGTGGGGACTTAACATTTTTGCACATTGTTATTATCATTGAGTTTTATTACTGTGGGAAGCTAATATTTGGGTCTACTTGCATTTTTATTGAATTCATATCATTTTAAAATAATTACGGGGAGGTTACACTTAGCAGAATGAATATTCACATTTAAAAATTATCTTTCATTTTTGCGGAAAGGTTACACTTGGCTCCATTCCGATTAACATTTAAGTATTGTCATCTTTCAAAATTTTGTGGGGAAGTTACACTATAGTGAGTCTGGCAGCACCTACTACAACTAGATATCCGTGCGAGATGACAGAGCTATATGGTTATGGAATCTGCCACAAAGAGTCTTGGACTCCACTACCAACGAACCGTCTGTTGTTTCTGGTGGCTGGTGAGCCACCTTAGAGTCACTTCAGCCCCAGATGGACTTCAGCAATTAAGGGCAGCCAATCGTGACCAAGTTGGTGATGTCATATACACCCCTGTATTGGTGCAGCACATGCCTCCACTCGCAAGGGTGGATAAGAATTGTGGTGTTTCTTTCCCGCTATATGAAGCACGGCGGACTTCTGCATCTGCAGGAGCTGCCTAAGCTGAATTTTATAGTCACGCCAAGAAGCTGCACGAACTGCTAGAGACATTCAGCGTCAGCAGACCTTCTGCGCTGCTGATGTCAAGACGCCACTGCGCCCCCTTGCTGTCGGCACACGCCAAGAGGGCGTAACTACCAGGGTAAGTCAATTATTATCCGCAATTTAGTTATATTTTTGTTTATTTTGGTATCACTGTCGTTTTACGTTGATGACGCATGCTTTGTTTATTTACTGTCATATCTGTGAAATTTTCAAGCTGCTAGGTTAGTTTCGTTATCGCTGCTGTGCTGTTAATCATGGCTACTCCGCTGTCTATCTGCACCAAAGAAGAGCAACGTTCAGTGATCCATTTTTTTGTGGTCGAAAGGCGTATCAGGGGACGAAATTCACCGAAGACTTTCGGTACAGTACGGGAACAGTGTTTTGCCACAACGGAGTGTCTACGAATGGACTGAAAAATTCTGAAATGGTCGCACAAGTGTCACACGATAAAGGAGCCGGACGACCGCTCACCGAAACAAATGAATAAACCATTGAGCGTTCACGTGCAATGACTCTATTAGACAAACGGTTAACTATTGACGAAGTGGCACATCGTCTGCAAATTAGTCCCGGTTCTGACTACGAAATCATCCACAACAAACTTGATTTTCATAAAGTTTGTGCAAGATGGGTCGCAAAAGAACTCACACAGTTGCGTAAACAAACGCTCTTGGACATCTGCAAAAAGCATTTGGATTGCTAAGGTAATGAATGGGACCACTTGTTAGACAGGACCATTACTGGTGACGAAACATGGATCCATTATTACGAATCGGAGAGTAAAGGGCAGAGTATGGAATGGGAAACATCCAAATTCGCCAAGCAAGAAAAATTTCAAGACAATCGTCCGCAGGAAAACTGTTGCTTACGGTTTTTGGGACGCACAAGGTCTAGAACTGGAACATTATGGGGAAAAAGGGCACAACAATAAATAGTGTGCCTTACAGTGAGATGCTTACTGCCAGGCTGAAGCAAACACCGACGATTGTTGTCAAAAGGTGTTGTGTTGTTGCACGACAACGCCCGTCCGCATACTGCTGCCCACACTGCTGAAACGCTCCGGAGAGTCAAATTTGAACTACTGGATCATCCTACATATGAGTATATACTTCTGACAATACCGACCATGACCTTCTTCTTGTGTGCGGATGCACACATATTATTCGAACTCTTACGGGACTTGGTAAGAAGGTCTTCCGCGAGTAATGAGTGTGTAGGGTAGGGACACTACGAATGTAGTGTGTGGACATGTAAGGCGAAAATGTGGGTCTCGCGGGAGGCGTGCAGTCGCACTATCCTCTGTGCCCTCGGTGGCTCAGAAGAATAGAGCGTCTGCCATGTAAGCAGGAGATCCCGGGCTCGAGTCCAAGTCGGGGCACACATTTTCACCTGTGCCCGTTGATATATATCAACGCCCGTCAGCAGTTGAAGATATTAATACACAATTCCAATCCACCATATAGTCCCGATCTGGCCCCTTCTCTCTACCACCCGTTCGGTCCACTCAGACAGGCATTAAGGGGTTGTCGGTTTGCCTCGGACGAAGCAGTGAATGAAGCAGTGCATTCTTGTCTCGCCGCTCAACCGAGAACCTTCTGTTATGAGGGCATCAGGAAGCTTGTACAACGATGGACCAAGTCCGTTGAAACGCAGGGAGACTATGTCAAAAAATGATGTTCTTTTAAGTTTTGTATTTCATTACAATACAATTTTATAACAACTTTGCGGATAGTAATTGACTTACCCTCTTACTACAAAACGATGGAACGAGTGCTGTAACCCGTTTTCTAATGAAAATGTGTGATCGTTAATACTGTTTTCTTGAGTCACCACCCGTTAACATCACGACGTCAACCGACTGCTTCAACTCAAACCTGCCGATGTAGGGGCTATGCGCCCCTGGTCTCTACAGAATGCAGTTTGGTTACAGAGAATAATAAATACAAGAAATATACGTGTAATATTACTAAAGAAGATTATCTATATTTAAGAGAGATAATTATTTCCTTGGTAAGGGTTCATGTGTTGATGGATGGATGACGACGTTGGTGCTTCTATATGTCAGCTACAGTACGATATTCAGAGGCTCAAGGGAGAGTTACACATAGTAAAATTTATAAAACGGGATGGAGAGTACGGAAAATAGAAATGGGACTCATATGGTGCGTCGAAGCTGAAAGCCCAATACAGGAATATGTCAGGTATTATTCTAATTTTAGGGGTAGTGAAACAGGCTCAAATTCTGCTTGCCCGGCGGTTAGCTGTATTTGGAATACATGCAGTATGTTACGTATGGTAGGGTGTGAGCAGAAGAATGAATCTAGCAGTTAAGAGAAATATTGAGCGAGCAGAATGTGTGACTTAAAGGATAGGAATGAGGTCGCTTGGAAAAGGGCGATATGAGAAAAATAATAAAAGCTAATGTAATGAAAGTTGTTAACATATGATTGTGCCCCACTGGGGAGGATGAGAACAGCGATTTTATGTTTTGTGGGAGCTGAATATGCCAGGCGCATGCATTATGGGATGTGAATAAAGCTGTTTTTGGAAGAATTTTAAATATATTTTAAAGTTGTGCAGGAAGTTTTGTTTGTCGAATAAAACTATGAATTTGAATTGATTTTTATTCTCTCTATTAACAAGTGGCACATCACGAATGTTTCTCCGATTCAGGTACTTTTCCTAAAATCAACTTGATCTTCATGTAACTAGGAGTCATGTCCATTACGGATAAGTGGTGGATCTCTGTTGGCAACGCTGCGGACCACTGGCCAGCCAGGCCATGGAATCCTGTCAAAAATTCAAACCAGCAAATGTGACGCCAATTCCGCCGCTAGCACGCACAATAGCTTCTTATATATCGTTCGCGTCTGAGCACCTACAGCGCAAACTTAAAAGATACAGTGAAAGACGAAAGATTAAATTAAAGAGGGGAGCAATGTGCAGATATAAATTGTAATCATATAAGTGGAAAGATATAATACCGAGAAATTTTTGTAACCGTTATTCAGTAAACCTTCAATAACTTTTACATTATTTAATTTACACAAGAGTTCCAGCAGTCAAACTGTAACTCTTAGTCATGTGGAGAGGACGAAGAATTCCGCCTTATGCATTTTCAGTGTCTTACGCCACGCGGGGTAGCCGTGAGGCATTGGGCGCCATGCCACGGTTCGCGCGGCTCCCCCCATCGGAAGTTCGAGTCGTCTCTTGGGCATGTGTGTATGTCTTGTCTTTAGCGTAAGTTAGTTTGAGTTAGATTAAGTAGTGTGTAAGTCTAGGGACTGATGACCTCAGCAGTTTGGTCCCGTAGAACTTACCACAAATTTCCAAATTTCAGTGTCTTTCGTAAGGCGGAATTCCTCGTCTTATTTTCATGGCAAACACGGACATAAAAAGCACCGTAATACACGTTTTGTAACACAATAATTAAGTCTTGAGATGCATTTGAATTGAATTTTATTTATAAGTCTATATAAAATCTGATAAAGACACATACGAAACCAGCAAGGCAGTATACATTCCTGGACCATGTTTCACACAATATCCAACGTTAACTGCTTAATATTGATATTATTATTGTTAAAAACAATACTTATGCTTACAAATTTATGTAGTTTCTCCAGTAACTTGAAAATTTTTGTAGTGGAAAGAGGAGTAAACATCTGCTAAGAAAGTGATGCCATCTCCATATTTGTTGTAATATCTGACGACACGTAAAATACGAAATGTTTTCAGGAATGAAATGAATTTGTAATTTTTCGACTTTAAATTAGGGGCGAACTACGGCACATCGAATTAAGCGTAAAAATCAGTTTTAATTAGAATTTTAGCTTGCAACCAATGGCACAGCCATACTTTAATTATTATTTATGTTGAAATAATTCTAAATTATGGTGGTGCAACTACAGACTGGTTAAGTGACAGAGTTGTAGGGTTTCACGGCGAACTGAGAGCGTAGAAGGCGGCAACCATCTTGACTAAAGGACAGTGATCTGTACGTCAACACCTCTGTTAGCCAGAGCGTTGTTCCAGCTTTGAATGTTATCGATCTTAGAGAAATTTTCGGATCATCAGTCGCGACACTTAGAATTATTTCGTGCTGGTGTGGTGTGGACTTACAAAGAAGACCTTGAGTGCGAGGTCGCAACAGGTCAATGACATTTACATCATTCGACATCCCACGTATACCATGCAACCACAATTTTGGCTGCTAATGGCAACAGGAGACTGGAATAGATACATCCAATGGTGAGCACAGCTTCAGGTTATGGAGAGTAGTTACACGAAGAGCAACTCTCAACACTGCTGTAGTACCAGTGGTGTTCATACAAAGGACAGCAATGGAAACGATGAACATTGCCTTGTATTTACAGCAACAGTTGCCGAAGTTGACATTTCATCAGAAAGGATCAATATAAATGGGTACTAAGGTGTTACAGGAAAATGAAGAATGTGAGTGAGGCACCACGACATTGAAGGGTTGGATCTGGAACACAAACACCAACAAGGGTATCAATTACAAGAATCTGAGATAACTGTTGATGTGGAACGAAAGGTTCAGGATATAAAGATGGAACACTGCGGAAGATGGGATGTTCAACAGGCAATGGAAGTGTTGAATCAGTCCCTGAAGAAATCTCTGCGGCAATGTGCTCATGAGACTGGGATCTGCAAAAACAGTGTTCATAGAATTTTTTTGGCTCAAAAATTTAAGCCTTATATTCCAAGACTTTTCCATGCTCCACACGAGGATGATACCGATAGACGAAGTGGAAGTTGTGAGTGGTTCATTAACAGATCTGAAGAAGAAGAACGCTTCCAAGAGCTAATTCTGTGGTCGGACGAAGCGGCCTTTAAGCCTAATGAGACAATTAACCACCATAATTGCGTGTACAGGGCCAATGAGAATTCATACACAGCCGAGGAAAGATATGTTAATCTACCAGGGGTGTCTGTCTTCTAGAGGTTTAATCAAACCACACTTCTTTGAAAACACTGACACAGATGAGTCTTACTTAGAAATGTTACATATGATAGCTCTTTATCTTTACAACCGTTTTGGAAATAAAGATTATTGCTTTCACCAGGTTGGGGCGCCTTCTCATTGTCACTTTAGTGTGAGGGCATTTCTCAGTAATGCATTCCTTGCCAGTTAGATATGATGAAGAAGAAGTGCGGAATTTCCAGCTCGATTCTCTGATTTAACTCCTCTATACTTCCATCTGTAGTTTACTCTGAAGAATACAGTTCACATTGCAAAACTACAAACACTGGATGATCTTAAGAAGCAGACTGAGCAGAACTGTGATGCCATTCCATTAAGAACAATACAGTTGGCATGTCGTTCTGTTGCAAGTTATTGTCGACGGTGTATTGAAGCAATAGGAGGACATTTCGAATATCTATCACCATTAGTTGGACCTTAAGGTACACCACAAACACTGTAATGTATCCTTTAATTAAAGAGATACTCAGTTTCAAGGAGTATATAGATTATTTTGGTACACTCTTTACTGAGGAGTAAAATTATGACGATAAGTGAACAAGTGAAAGTGTTATTGAAACAGATGTCGAGTCATGTAGTTCTTTTGGTTGTGTAAATCATGGAATACTTCTAGATAAGCTTAAGTACTGTGGTATGAATGGGACAGCGCTCAAATGGTTTAAATCATACCTAACTGGAAGAGTGCAGAAAGTTGAAATAATCAGTGCACATAACATGCAAAAAGCTGGTGATTTCTCAAACTGGGAACAATGAAGAATAGGGTGCCACAAGGTTCAGTCTTGGGTCCTCTGCTGTTCGTAATATACATTAATCATTTGTCATTCAATATTGACGAAGATGCACAGCTGGTACATTTTGTTGATGATACAAGTGTAGCTATCACACCCAACAGACAAGAATTAAATGATAAAATTGTAAACAATGTTATTCAGAAAGTCATTAAGTGGTTCTCTGCAAATGGGCTCTCATTAAACTTTGACAAAACACAGTATATACAGTTCCACACAGTAAATGGAATGACACCATTAATAAATATAGGCTTCGATCTGAAATCAATAGCTAAGCTAGAATATTCAAAATTTCTAGGTGTATGTGCTGATGAGGAGTTAAACTGGAAAAAACACACTGAAGATCTGCTGAAACGTTAGAGTTCAGCTACTTATGCTATTAGGGTCATTGCAAATTTTGGCGATATACATCTCAGTAAATTAGCTTACCACGCCCATTTTCATGCTCTGCTTTCGTATGGCATCATATTCTGCGGTAACTCATAATTGACTAAAAGAGTGTTCACTGTACAAAAGCGTGTAATCAGAACAATTGCTGGAGCTCATCCAAGATCATCCTGCAGAGACTTATTTAAAGAACTAGGGATCTTCACAGTAGCCTCACTATATGTGTATATATATATATATATATATATATATATATATATATATATATATTCAAAATTTATATATATACGAGGTGTGGCTAGAAAAAAACCGGACTAGTACTGGTGAAACAATAAAACGAATGCAATAAGGCTGAAAGTCGCGTGGCCTGTCACGTGACTCTCGCTCCGCCTACTGCTCGAGTTTCATATGCCTCCTGCACTCAGTCTGTCCGTGGCGTCTGTTTTAAGTAGTTGACGTTTTGTCTGTGCGTCGGAAAAGTTGAGTGTACAGAAAGAACAGCGTGTTAACATCAAATTTTGTTTCAAACTAGGAAAATCTGCAAGTGAAACGTTTGTAATGTTACAACAAGTGTACGGCGATGATAGTTTATCGCGAACACAAGTGTTTGAGTGGTTTAAACGATTTAAAGATGGCCGCGAAGACACCAGTGACGACACTCGCACTGGCAGACCATTGTCAGCAAAAACTGATGCAAACATTGAAAAAATCGGTAAACTTGTTCGACAAGATCGCCGTTTAACAATCAGAGCAGTGTCTGAGTTAACAGGAGTTGACAAGGAAAGTGTTAGGCAGATTCTTCATGAAAGTTTCAACATGAACAAAGTGTGTTCAAAAATGGTTCCAAAGTGTCTCACAATTGAACAGAAGGAGCGCCGAAGAATGATTTGTTCTGACATCCTGGAAAACATTGAAAGTGATCCCACCTTCTTACAAAATGTTATTACTTGCGATGAATCGTGGTTTTTTACTTACGATCCCGAAACTAAACGCCAATCGATGCACTGGAAAACTCCTGGTTCTCCACGGCAAAAAAAGGCACGAATGTCAAAATCGAAATTCAAGGCAATGATAATTGTTTTTTTGACATCAAAGGGATTGTGCACATTGATTGGGTACCAGAGGGACAAACAGTGAATCAGCATTACTACATTAGCGTCCTGGCTACCCTACGTGAGCGAGTACGGAGAAAACTGAACGATTTGTGGAGAAAAAAGTCGTGGATCCTTCACCAAGACAATGCCCCAGCTCACAGTGCGTTGTCAGTGAAGACGTTTTTGGCAAAACACAACATTCCCATCTTAGATCATCCACCCTACTCACCTGATTTGGCCCCCTGTGACTTTTTTCTTTTCCCTAAAGTCAAGTCAGCTTTGAAAGGAACTAGATTTGAGACTGTTGAAGCAGTAAAAGAAAAAGCGACGGAAGTAATGTATGGACTTACCGAAAATGATCTGCAGCATTGCTATGAACAGTGTTAAATTCGTATGGAGCGGTGTAGAGACCGAGGAGGAGAGTACATTGAAGGAGATAACATGAAATTGTAAATAATTGTAAATAAATGTTTTTTCCAGCATCAGTCCGGTTTTTTTCTAGCCGCACCTCGTATATATATATATATATATATATATATATATATATATATATATATATATATATATATATATATATATATTCACTTACGAAATTTGTTGTTAACGATTTGGCGAATTCAAAAGTAATAGCAGTGTACATGGCTAAAACTCTAGGAGAAAGAATGATCTTCACTACTCAAGGTTATATCTAACATTGGTTCAGAAAGGGGTAAATTATGCTGCCACAAAATGTCTTTGGTCACTTACCTAATACCATTAAAAGTCTGACAGATAGCCATATAGCATTTAAAGGGAAATTAACCCCCTCCCACACACACACACACACACACACACACACACCCATAAAAATAAAAAAATAAAAGAAATCAAAAATATGAAGTGTCATGTAATATTTTATGTAATGTAATATCTTGTATAGACCTCTTTTATTAACCTGACACGTTCCACATCATTACGAAGTGTCGTATTCGTGAGCTATGGAACAAGTACTAATCTAACCTAATCTAATCTTGTCGGACAGGGTGCCACAAATCTTGTCTCCAGGGAAAGTCGCAAAAGATAAAGGTTGTCGGAGGTGATGGAGCTAAACTTAATTAAGTAGGTATGTTGAAGATCATCTACAGCACAGTAAAAAGACAACTGTGAACAGATTTCGAATACGTTCGCAGCTATGTGACCGTGTAGTGGATAAGAACAACTATGGATATTCAAGGGAGGACAGGGCGCACTTGTCACAACAACTGGTGTTTTCTCGTTTCAGGGATGCTCGATACAGTCTACAGGATGTGCTGGAAGGTGACCTACTATGTAATGCACATCAAATTTTAACGAAATTTCAAAGAAAGCTCCAAATTGACGATGCGTTGGAAACGGCGGAGTCAGTCCTAAAATTTGCAGATGAGATAATCGAACTTATCAAATCGTTCTGTAGGGAACTTGTTTTCAACTCCGACAAATCTGGATTTCAAGAAGAAACGAGTACGAAAGGAACCCTGGGAATTAGAGATCAACTAACATCATTGTCGTAACGTATTCGTGTACAGCTACGGCGACTATTAATCAGGGCGACAAACTGTAAATTTATTTATTGTGCTGCGTGAACTTACGAGTCTTTCTCGTGTGCGTGATCTTGCAGGGGCAGTTGGGAATATCTACGTCACAGCAAGGAAGTGGGAAAATGGGCGTAAAATAACTACAACTGTGGTATGATTTCTGGTCTGCTTATGAGGATTATACTCCATTAGAATAAACGATCCCTCCTGAAAAACGTGTGACATTGCATTTCATACCACCCGGATACGATGGAGAAATTGAGCTTCCGGATGTCTGTCTTTTCCGTGCCTATAAAGCACATTATCGCACTATCTGCAGATAGTGCTACGCGTTGAAGAATAGCCAGTTTCACGATAAGCTTCACGGCAGACTGTTTGACATTCTGTTGTATGCCATCACATTTCATCATTTCTCATCACCTAGTTGCACCAACAGGATTCTATATGCATTCTTGAAGAGTGGATTCCTAGGTGAACGTCCTGCACGGTTTGTAAAACCCAGGGAGTTCGTTTCCGATATTTATGGTCAAATGTTTGTAATCACTGTGGGGCGCCATTTTTTGTTGGTTGGTTGACATGGGGGAAGGGAGCGAACAGCGAGTCATCGGTCGCATCGGCTTAGGAAACGATGGGGAAGGAAGTAGGCCGTGCCCTTTTAAAGGAACCATCCTGGCATTTTCCTGAAGCGATTTAGGGAAATCACGGGAAAAGTAAATCAGGATGGCCGGAAGTGGGTTTGCACCGTCGTCCTCCCGAATGCGAGGCGAGTGTGCTAACCACAGCGCCATCCCGATCGGTCGCCCTTTTACATTCATTTTGGCGGAACTTGTTATTTTCTTGTACTGTGACTGGAGTTTCTGATTTTGTGCACTGAGACTAGATTTTATTTCCGTTCGCCGGTGAGGGACTTAGAATCAGTTTGCTACTAATCGACATTTAGCTGATGGTAATGTGTTTCGTTTCGACTCTGTTAGGTGTTAAGTTAGAATGAGGCTTAGCTTCAGTTAAGGCATTGTGTTTTCCAAATGTTTTTCAGTTTATTTTACGCAGTGAGTTCTATAATCTCTATATTAGGGATTATGGTTATTTCTTTGAAACATTTAATAGCATAGTTGCTTTCCGGATTCTTGGAATTAATTGATGAACTTTCTCGAAGAATAAACTTTTATTAGCTAAAATTTAAATATAGTTGTTGCAGCTTGTTCATTAACGTAATTTGTAGCTATGTAGAGTCCAGTAATAACTTTGCTGTCTGGTTAATCACATCAGAGATGAATTTATCTACTTGTATTATTTTAAAAGCTCACGTCAGGGTGAAAGAGATGAATATTATCCTCGAGTAGACAACGAGAATTTTCATCGTCGTTCGACGCTCTTCGTTTAAATTTCGGCCGATTTGCGTAGCAGTCATCTTCTGAACTGTGTGGATGACACGTTTACGAAAGGACAAAGAAAAATTTGGTACCTTCTTTACCATTGATTGTAAACACTAGCTTGAAATTCCATTCATTATCACAGAAATTCCGAAAGAATAGTATCCCTTCTACCTTTCCTTTAACAAGTCTTCAACGGTTCTGCGAAACCCTGAATGATGTAGTGGATACGTTATGTATTTCAAATTGAATCGGATTTCTCGTCCTGTATCACGCTTGCAGGTAGTCCCTTCCTCTCGGAGATGCCGTCAAATGCTCCATATTCTTGCAGTTATCTGTGCCTCCTCCGGTCGGTCAAATACTGAAAATTTCCTGCCAGACCCACCCTCGAAACTGACAGAAGCGATCACTGCATAGTTGTGTGTCAGTGACCATTGTTACCGATATGAGTTGTATTTCTTATATATATCGTGTGTTTATTGGTCTAAAGTGCACTGTCGCTTTTCCTAGGAATAATTCAGGTGATCGCACGTACATGGCTGTTCACTGAGCAGAAATGGAGCTGGTCAAAAATACACTACTGGCCATTTAAATTGCTACACTACGAAGAAATGCAGATAATAAACGGGTATTCATTGGACAAACATATTATAGTAGAATTGACATGTGATTACATTTTCACGGAATTTGGGTGCATAGATCCTGAGAAATCAGTACCCAGAACAACCACCTCTGGCCGTAATAACGGCCTTGATACGCCTGGGCATTGAGTCAAACAGAGCTTGGATAGCGTGTACAGGTACAGCTGCCCATGCAGCTTCAACACGATACCACAGTTCATCAAGAGTAGTGACTGGCGTATGGTGACGGGTCAGTTGCTCGGCCACCATTGACCAGACGTTTTAAATTGGTGAGAGATTTGGGGAACGTGCTGGGCAGGGCATCAGTCGAACATTTTCTGTACCCAGAAAGGCCCGTACAGGACCTGCAACATGCGGTCGTGCATTATCCTGCTGAAATGTAGGGTTTCGCAAGGATCGAATGAAGGGTAGAGCTACGGGTCGTAACACATCTGAAATGTAACGTTCACTGATCTAAGTGTCGTCAATGCGAACACGAGGTGAGCGAGACGTGTAACTGACATGTGATTACATTTTCACGGAATTTGGGTGCATAGATCCTGAGAAATCAGTACCCACGCTGGGTGATACGCCAGTATGGCGATGACGAATACACGCTTCCTATGTGCGTTCACAGCGATGTCGCCAAACACGGATGCGACCATCAGAACCTTGAATCATCCGAAAAAATGACGTCTTGCCACTCGTGCACCCAGGTTCGTTGTTGAGTACACCATAGCAGGCGCTCCTGTCTGTGATGCAGCGTCAAGGGTAACCGCAGCGGTGGGCTCCCGAGCTGATAGTCCATGCTGCAGCAAAGGTCGTCGAACTGTTCGTGCAGATGGTTGTTGTCTTGCAAACGTCCCCACCTGTTGACTCAGGGATGGAGACGTGGCTGCACGATCCGTCACAGCCATGCGAATAAGATGCCTGTCATCTCGACTGATAGTGATACGAGGCCGTTTGGATCCAGCACGGCGTTCCGTATTACCCTCCAGAACTCACCGATTCCCTATTCTGCTAACAGTCATTGCATCTCGACCAACGCGAGCAGAAATGTCGCGATACGATAAACCGCAATCGCGATTAGCTACAATCCTGTGGTGTCACTGCCAGACACCACACTTGCTAGGTGGTAGCCTTTAAATCGTCCGCGGTCCGGTAGTATATGTCGGACCCGCGTGTCGCCACTATCAGTGATTGCAGACCGAGCGCCGCCACACGGCAGGTCTAGAGAGACGTCCTAGCACTCGCCCCAGTTGTACAGCCGACTTTGCTAGCGATGGTTCACTGACAAATTACGCTCTCATTTGCCGAGACGATAGCATAGCCTTCAGCTACGTCATTTGCTACGACCTAGCAAGGCGCCATTATCATTTGCTATTTATCATGTGATGCATGTACCGTCAGACCGATGTTCACCAATTATGGATTAAAGTTACGTATTCCAGAAGCTACGTACTTATTTTACTAGACTCAACTCCTTTAACTGTTCCAGACCTCACGCCAGCCTGCGTGAGCTTAAACGCGTGCCTTTCGGCTATCTCATAGTGGCTTGGCTGTCTTGCCAAGTCACAACAAATCCGACCTTTATCAAAGTCGGAAACGTGATGGTACGCATTTCTCCTCCTTACACAAGGCATCACAACAACGTTTCACCAGGCAAAGCAGGTCAACTGCTGTTTGTGTATGAGAAATCAGTTCGAAACTTTCCTCCTGTCAGCACGTTGTAGGTATCGCCACCGGCGCCAACCTTGTGTGAATGCGCTGAAAAGCTAATCATTTGCATATCACAGCATCTTCTTCCTGTCGGTTAAATTTCGCATCTGTGGTGTAGCAATTTAAATGGCCGGTAGTGTATGACAGTCTGTTGTTCCTCGATTACTACGAGTGGCGGGAGCTTTCACTGGCTGCGCGAGATCAATGGCGGGCTAATCGCTGCAGTGTGGTCTGCTGTCTGAGTGGCATCACCGTACTCTCTTGTCGGATGATTAGAGTGACTGCGATGCAGGCATCGCTCGACCAATCTTCGTAATGAGAACTACGCTCTGACGTGGCAGATCGGGTCCGATGCCGCAGTGCGCGTGTCAGCGCGGGAGCAGGTTGACACGGACTGGCTTATCGATATCCTATCGATACTGCGTTACGCAGAGGAAGATTGTAACTCGCCGCACAGAGAGGATATTATTGGATGTCCAGGGTCGTCTAATAATGGTGGAAATGCATTAAGGCATGGTGGAGGGGCAACGAAGCAGTAAACAGGAATATCTCATACGTTTAAGCTGGGACTCCAACGCCTATCACTTTCTTTTGTAAGCAGTTCGCTATCGGCTGATGAAATACTGCACAGCCTGCGGAATGACCGTACTTAACAAGTAGCCAAGAGTGGCGCTCTTTTACGGAAGCTCGGAATTTAGAAAGACTTCAATACGAGACGCTCATAGCAGTTTCCATAACGAAACTTTTTCTCCAAACTTGGCAGAAAATCCAAAGAGATTTTGGTGGTATGTGAAGTATCTAGCGGCAAGACACAATCAATGCTTTCTCTGTGCGATAGCAATAGGAATACTATTGATAACAGTGCTGCTACAGCAGAGTTACTAAACACAGACTTCCGAAATTCCTTCACCAAAGAAGACAAAGTAAATATTTAAAAAGTCGAATGAAGAACAGCTGCCAACATCAATAACTTAGAACTAAATATCCTCGGAGCAGTGAAGCAAATTCAGTCATTTAATAAAAGCAAGTCTTCCTGTCCAGACTATACCAGCTAGGCCCTTTCAGAATAGGCTGATGCAATAGTTTCACATGCAACAATCACACACTACAGTTCACTAGACAAAACATCCGTACCCAAAGACTGGAGAATTGCACAGGTCATAACAAGAGTCAAGAAAGGCGATAAGCGTAATCTACTAAATTACAGGACGTTATCGACGGCCGGGGTGGCCGAGCGGTTCTAGGCGCTACAGTCTGGAGCCGCGCGACTGCTACGTTCGCAGGTTCAACTCCTGCCCCGGGCATGGGTGTGTGTGATGTCCTTAGGTTAGTTAAGTTTAAGTAGTTCTAAGTTGTAGGGGACTGATGACCTCAGAAGTTAAGTCCCATAGTGCTCAGAGCCATTTGATTAGAACGTTATCATTAGCGTCGGTATGCAGCTGGATTTTGGAACATTTGTTGTGTTCGAGCACAGTTCCGTCGAAGAGAACGGTCTATTGACACACAATCAACACGGACTGAGAACACATAGTGCTTAGGAAACACAACCAGCTCTTTACTCACACGGAGCGTTGAGTGCTATTAACAAGGGATTTCAGATTGATTCCATATTTCTTGATTTCTAGAAGGCTTTTCAAACTGTACCTCATAAGCGGCTTGTCATCAAATTGGGTGCAGATGGAATATCGTCTCAGTTGTGTGACTAGATTCGTGGTTTCCGGTCAGATAGGTCACAGTTCATAGTAACTGAGAGAGAGTCATCGAGTAAAATAGAAGTAATTTCTGGCTTTCCCCAAGTTAGTCTTGTAAGCCCTCTGCTGTTCCTTATCTATGTAATTGATTTAGGAGACATTATAAGCAGCCGTGTTAGGTTGTTTGCAGATGATGCTGTCGTTTATTTTCAAGTAAAGTCATCAGAAGACAAAAAAATTACAAAACGACTTAGAAAAGATATCTGAATGGTACGAAAATTGTCAGTTGACACTAAATAATGGAAAGTGTGAGGTCATTCACATGAGTGCAAAAAGGAATCCGTTAAACTTCGGTTTCACTATAACTCAGTCAAATCTAAAGGCCGTAAATTCAATCAAATCTCTAGGGATTACAATTACGAACAATTTAAATTGGAAAGAACACACAGAAAATGTTGTGGTGAAGGCGGCCCAAAGACTGCCTTTAATTGTCACAGCACTTAGAGGATTCAAGAGATCTACTAAAGAGACTGCTTGCATTGCGTTTGTCCGTCCTCTGGAGTACTGCTGCGCGGTGTGGTATCCTTACCACATAGCTTTAATGGTGTCCGAAGAAGAACAGCACTTTTTGTGTTATTGTGAAGTAGAGAGCTGCACTGACATGATAAAGAAATTGGGTGATCACCATTAAAACAAAGGCATTTTTCGTTGTGGCGGAATCTCCTCAAGACACTTCAATCACCAACTTTCTCCTTAGAATGTGAAAATATTTTTTTGACGCCGACCTACATAGAGAGAAACGATCATCAATAATAATAAGGGAAATCACAGGTCGGACGCGGAGATATAATTATTTGTTTTATCCGCGCGCTCTTGGAGATCGAAATAATAGAGAGTTATTGTAAAGGTGGTTCGATGAACCCTCTACCGGACACTTAAGTGTGATTTGCAGAGTATCCACGTAGATCAAGATATAGATGTTGTTTCTAGTTCTTATGTGCGCTATCCAAAACCTCTTTGTCATGCATAGGGACGTGGGTTCATGTATTAGAACTGGTAATAGTTTGCGAGGGCAGAGTTCCATGCTCGAATGTCAGCCCGAACTCGTTCCGAATGTTCACTGTAGCAGGAATATTTACTGGTCTTAGGTACGCACCTACCACAGTGTTAGCTTATATAGCAAAGATTATCATGATGTACTGCTGCAATTTTTCGTAGTACCAATAAGAAGGCAAGAAGTGAAGGATGGCAGGCAACAGCATCATCGTCACCATCATCACAAAAAAATGGTTCAAATGGCTCTGAGCACTATGGGACTCAACTGCTGAGGTCATTAGTCCCCTAGAACTTAGAACTAGTTAAACCTAACTAACCGAAGGACATCACAAACATCCATGCCCGAGGCAGGATTCGAACCTGCGACCGTAGCGGTCTTGCGGTTCCAGACTGCAGCGCCTTTAACCGCACGGCCACTTCGGCCGGCCCACCATCATCACAACCACCACTCATTTACCATACAGACTTCCAGATAGTTCCATGTTTTACTGTCTATATAGACCCATGCTACCCCAAAATATTCCCTAACGCTGTCTACACACCGCCCCGTCTTATATCTTAGAATCCAATAAAGGAAGTCTTTATTTAGTTGATCAATCATCCATTATCCGGCTCACACGCAGTTACTTTCCATTTTTGTCTTTATTAAACCTTCCTGATACAATGTTTTATTTTCCTATTTGTTTTTGTAATTGACAGCAACTGTCGCACCTTTCGTTGCAGTTCAGTCCCCAGTTATAGGAAAGTTTTTCACAGCAAAATTTCTTGTCTCACCACCATGTTCCATTTCGAAAAATATTCACATAATCAGAAACAACTTGCAGTGATGATACTGAAACATAATGTACAACATAGAAAACCTTGTGGCAGTCAGATATTTCAATCTAAAGGTCATAATATTTATTAGTGAAGTGCTTTGTCCAATGTACGACTTCATAGCGATGGCATCCGTGATAGATGGGAACAGCTGCTAAACAACGCCCATGAGACTCGAGAAGAATAAAGTAATTTATCCAGGTTTCATTTCCGTATTATCCTACTATACTCTAATTTCCTCAACTTTTGTCTGCAGTCCATAACAACTTTTTAATGGTCAGAGACCTGATCTGTCCCTGGAAATGTAGTACAATTTAAAATCTTCTTTCGAATTTTTTTCTTGCCGTTATTTAATCCATTCGAAACTTTAGGTGTCACCAGGTCTCTGCCACGTAAACATTCTTCCTACATGTTGCTTCCACAAAGTGTTAACAACGATTAGATTGTATTCGGTAGCCAATTTTACCCGGAGGCTTCCCCTTTGAGTCCATTCCTCAAATCCATGTACTCCAACTCTTTCCTACAGCCGAATTCCAATCCTCCATCGCTATTAAGTTTTCGTCTCTCTCACCTTCATCAGTACTGATTTTGTAAATGAAACGTTTTATAGGTGATCATTCCATTGTTCTGTAACAAAATAAGACCAAAATAATAAGTTTTTAAAAAAAACTGACGTAATTTACCTAAATTGTATGCGGTCTTCAGAGAGAATACAATTTTTGTTAGAAAATAACTGAAACATGTGTGACATTCTGAGAATTCAACACAAAAGTTACGCAGATAATGACACTGGAAGATTAAATTAACTTTTAGGTCGTTGCCAAATGTAAGCCCAGTGCTAAATCGAAAAAAATGCATCGCTGTATTGTTGTGATGAAACGGTCACTTACTCGAGTGGGTAAGGCATATTAATATATTGGAGCATGTTCTAAAGCCACATTCCTGTCCAAAATTAGTAAAAACAGACAGAAATATATTTCTCGAAGACATGTTAACACCATTATAAACAGCATTCTTCAAGCAGATTCGTCCAGCTGCTAATGTAAATCTACAACTGGTCACTGCGAATTTAGTATATTTAGTATTAACGTAGCTACAAAAAAATAAAAGTTTAATGTTACGTATAAGCTAGATAAGGAATGAGATGTCGATAGCAGGAAAGGGAAGAGACGGAGAAGTAATAGATGATCGGGGCCTGCGAAAGGGAATGAAAAGGAAGCCATATGATAGAATTTTACACACAGCATAATTTAACCACACCTGACGCTTGCTTTAAGGATAATTAAAAAGAAGGTTTCAGATTGATTATATTACTGTAAACATAGATTTCGGAGTCAGATTTTAAATTCTAAGACATTTCCATGGTCGGATGTGAGATCTGACCACAATTACTGATTATGAAGTATAGATTAAAACTGAAGAAATTGCAAAAAGGTAGGAAACAAGGGAGATGGGACCTGGGTATGCTGAAAGAACCAGAGGCTGTTGAGAGTATCAGAGGGAGTTTTATGGTTGACTAGAACAGGGGACAGGAATGTACAGAAGACGAAAGTGTACCTTTAAGAGATGATACAGTGTAGATAGCATAGGATCAAATAAGTAAAAAGGCAAAGTCTAGTAGAAATCCTTGGACAACACAGGAGACACTGAATTTTAATGATGACAGGAGAAAATATAAGAGTTTAGCAAACGAAGCAGGCGAAACGGAATGCTAATATCTAAAAAATGCGATTGATACTAGGGGTAAAATGGCTAAACAGGAATGTCTCCAGGAGAAATGTAAGGATTTTAAGCATATTTCACTACGGGAAGGATAAATATCGCCTACAAGAAAATTATAGAGGCCTTTGGTGAAAGAATAATCAGCTCTATGAATATCAAGAGCTCAGATGGCAAACCAGGCCGAAGCAAAGAAGGGGAAGCTGAAAGAAGGAAGGTGTATATAGAGGGTCTATGTAAGGGTGATGATGATGAATTTCAAAACGGTATTATAGAAATGGAAGAGGACGTCGATGAAGATGAGATGAGAGACCAAGAAGGATTTGTCAAAGCACTGAGTGATGTATATCGAAACAGTGCCTCGAAGTAGATGACATTCCGTCAGAACTGCTGATAGTCTTGACAGGGCTAATCAAGACAGATCTCTTCCATCTTTTCTGTAAGATGTACGAGACAGGTGACATACCCTCAGACTTGAAGTTAAATGTAATAATTCCGACTCCAAAGAAAGTAGTTGCTGACAGGAGTGAAAACTTCCAGGCTATCAGTGTAATAAGTCATGGGTGCAAAATACTAACACGACTTCTATGCAGAAGAATAGAGAAATTGTTAGAAGCCGACCTAGGGAAAGATCAGTTTGCCTTTCAGAGAAATGTAGGAACAAGGGAGGCAATACTGACCCTATCTTAGAATAAATGTTCAGGAAAGCCAAACCTACGTATTTAGCTTTTGTAGGCTAAGAGACAGCTTTTTAAATGTTGACAGGAATACTTTCTTGGTATCAGAAGTAAAATACAGGGACCAAAAGGCTATTTAACACTTGTACAGAAACCAGGTGGCAGTTATAATAGTCGATGGGTATGAAAGGGAAGCAGTGGTTGAGAAGGAAGTGAGACTGAGTTGTATCCCATCACAGTGTCATTCAGTCTGTACATTGAGCGAGCAGTAAAAGATAACAAAGAAAAATTTGGAGTAGGAGAGAAAAAATAAAAACTCTGAGCTTCGCTGATGACAGTGTGAATCTCTCACAGACAGTAAATGACTTGGAAGAGCAGCTGAAAGGAGTGGACAGTGTCTTGAAAGGAGGATATGAGATGAAAATCAACAAAAGTAAAACGAGGATAATTTAATGTAGTCGCATTAAATCAGATAATGCTGAGGGAAATAGGTTAGGAAATGAGACAACCAGTAGTAGATGAGCTTTGCTGTTTTGACAGCAAGATAAGTGGTGATGGTTGATATAGGGAGGATGTAAAATGAATACTGGGAGTGGAAAGAAAAGAGTTTCCGGAAAAGAGAAATTTGTTGACATAAACTTATTCTGAAGGTATTTGTCTGCAGTGTAGGCATGTATGGTACTGAAACTTGGATGATAAACAGCTCAAACAAAAAGAGAACACAGTCTTTTGACATATGATGCTGCAGAAGAATGTTGAAGGTTAGTTGGGAAGATAACGTAACTAATGAGGATGTTCTGGATAGAATTGGGGAAGAAAAGCAATTTGTGACACAACTTGGCTAAAAGAAGGGATCAGGTGATAGGACACATTTTGAGACATCAAGGGTCCACAGCTTAGTGTCAGAGGGAAGTGTGGGAGGTAAAAATCGTAGATGGGGACCGAAAGATGAAACAGCTTCAAAAGGATGTAGGTTGCAGTAGTTACTCGGAGATTATGAGTTTTGCGTGGGATAGAGTTGCGTGGAGAGCTGCATTAAACCAATCTCCGTCTGAAGACGACAGCAGCAACAGGATTATTTGAAGAACGAATTCCATTTTTACCTAAACGAAGGATTTCTATGTAGATAATTGTTAAAGAGCCCAACAATTTCACGTCGAGAAAATAAATTTTTGTGTTTTTGATATCTTTAAGTTAATTTCTGTCAATTCTCATGTGGGTTAGAGATTCTAGCACAGGTCTTGATCAGTTGCCATTCAAACTGTTCTCTCCCGAGTGATGTTAACATCTCCTTGTTCACAAAACCTAAAATGGTAGGTAAATTAGAAACGAAAGGGCGAGACGTCAAGAGACCAAGAACGGCCGTCAATTATTTCCATCAATTTGTGGCTACTATGCACACTTCCTCTCTTAAATAGCGTATGCAAAGCACGTGCAATAACAATAAACGTAGAACTTCTTTAGAAGCACTGCACGTATGACGAAGAGTAGTATGAGTGAGGTTATTACAACTGCTCAGTTTTTTGTGTTTTCTTTGTCTAGTATGAACTGAGCCATGGTGGTTTACCAGGTGATATCGAGTTTGGCAGTTCCCTCTCATCTCTGACCACAGGGCTTTGAAACGGTTGTGGCTCCCTTGAGGCATCGTGGCGAATCAAGGGTTGTCGTTGTCTTCGGTCCTGGCAGTGAAGCGGAATGCAAAACTAGTTTTCTGGCTGCGTCCGGTCTGTCGGTGCGATAGGAAAGATAGGCTCTCAACATCGCGGCTTGAAGGAATCATGTGTTCATCGTTCGGCGACTTCGAGGAGCTTGGAGTTGGTTAAGAAGGAGGTACTGGGCTGTAAGACGCGCGTTCACCACAACGAAAGAAGATTTTTCTCCTATGAAACTTCCTGGCAGATTAAAACTGTGTGCCCGACCGAGACTCGAACTCGGGACCTTTGCATCTTGCGGGCAAGTGCTCTACCATCTGAGCTACCGAAGCACGACTCACGCCCTGTACTCACAGCTTTAATTCTGCCAGTATCTCGTCTCCTACCTTCCAAACTTTACAGAAGCTCTCCTGCAAACCTTGCAGAACTAGCACTCCTGAAAGAAAGGTTATAGCGGAGACATGGCTTGGCCACAGCCTGGGGGATGTTTCCAGAATGAGATTTTCACTCTGCAGCGGAGTGTGCGCTGATATGAAACTTCCTGGCAGATTAAAACTGTGTGCCCGACCGAGACTCGAACTCGGGACCTTTGCCTTTCGCGGGCAAGTGCTCTACCATCTGAGCTACCGAAGCACGACTCACGTCCGGTACTCACAGCTTTACTTCTGCCAGTATCTCGTCTCCTACCTTCCCGGTAGGTCCCGAGTTTGGATCTCGGTCGGGCACACAGTTTTAATCTACCAGGAAGTTTCACATCAGCGCACACTCCGCTGCAGAGTGAAAATCTCATTCTGGAAGATTTTTCTCCTGTTTTCTATTTGTGGCTATTCTCGTCCCCATGGTGGTAGACTGCAGTAGCTTTCCTGTGGTTAAGATAGCGAGTTGATATTAAGGTCTGATAAATTTGGTTTCTGTGAGAGTTTCACTTTATGTAGTGGACGTTTTGTTCTGATATGTGGTGTGTATGAATTCTTTTTTATGTTATTGGACTATTTTACTGGCCTGTATTTGATGTCAAAGTGGTTGAAAGGAGGAGGCCACTATGCTAAGCAGCCCTGGCTGTTATTGTGGTATTACACGTGCGAGTTTTTCACACATGGCATTTTGATAACTTTGCTTAGTACTTAAAGGAAGTTCAAATTGTAATTCTCGTGCATGTCTGAGGCACGAGTCAGGTATTAATGTCGCAAATTCTAGCCTGTTCCCAATTATTTTAGCTATCGTATATGGACTGGATTTGGTTTACCATGTCGGCACTAAATTCTGTAACGCCACTAATGGGGCCTCTTTCGTTAATGCATGTTTAATGGGTGATTAATCACGATATTCTATTTGCTTTAAATATCAGTCGTAAATTAAAAGTTTTCCAGTTTCACTTCTATCACCATTAATCTGAAAATAAATTATTACGACTGAATAATATCTAGTTACTTGAATAGAAACTTTTGGGCGAGAGAAGTCGCTTCCCCAATATTTTAACACAAATACCTTCCAGGCTCCCAGGTATAAATTTAATTCCTATTTGTATTCTAAAGTCTATAAAACAAAATGAATATACAGTTACAATTCATAACCAAACTGTTTCTCTCGATGTCAAAGTCAGCAGCTGGAATAAAATTTGTGTGGCTCTGCAGAATTCCGGAGACCATCGACTCTGAAAATTCTTAAAATACTTAGACGTACAATCCTACGACGCGGGGAAACCGTCTTGGGTGCTATGACGTACTCACTCTGCTGAATGAGAAGCAGTCTCCAAGTTGCGTATTAATTTCGATAAAAGTCAAGAAATCAATCTCTCAAAATGGAGCATAAATGACCGTGTTGCAGATTTTATTGATTTCCCAGGATACAAAGTTCCCTAAGAGTTAGGACACTCTAAATAATGTTCCGAGAGAGAGACCAGTGAGAAGTTAAAATAACCAAAGAGTTAAACGTACCTTTTGCAGTCATAAAATTATATTTGTCCATAAATCATATTCACTGATACATTACTGGATACATCACCCTCTTCGATGAGATGAAATTCTGTCATAATTAATCAAATTATTTTTCATATTCAAAACGGTAGTTTATAGCAATGCAGCTAATTACAGTTGCGCTGCGATCCTACTCTCCGAAATTGCTAAATCAGAAATAAGTTCATAGTACACGTAATGTTCCACATTATACCCTCGGAGTTTTTGTACTAAGAGTCAGAAATAATGTATTTCGATATCTCAGTCGTAAGTAGCCTTTGCTCCATATAAATCGCTTGCTTAGTTACGAATAAACATCTGACCTAGAAGCGAAAAAGTTACAGAAAAAGGATGGTAACTACACTAGGTTGTGTTTTCGCTGCAGCGGCTGAAAGTATGTGCTTACTGTAATACAATGGCTCACGTAGTAACCAGCCTGTTTTAACATATACCGTATACCGGTGTCTCAAGATTTCTCCGGAGAGTAGAATTGATTATGAGGTGCTGAGCAGATTGTACAACTCTTTATATCAGCCCATATCTTAACATAACTGCTGCAGGAACATGTCAGAGAGATTTCTCTAAGGGGGTCATCAGTCACGGGATTTGTATGAAAGTGGCCCAATTTATCCAAGTCTGTCGGCGGAGCTGGTGCCTTGAGCATCGCCGCAGTGTCTGCCCTCTTGGAGCCTCACATCCGTGGCATTCTGTGTTGACCGAGGCTGGGTAGCAGCCACAGTTCTGCTCACCTATGTTGTGGACAAGATATCGTGATTTACACATATCGTTTTTCAGGCACTCTATGAGTGTCACCTTTCAGGGCTTCCTGAAGTCTCTGACGATTAATGTGTTTAAGTGGGTCCTCAGCCACTCTTATTGCCGTTATATCATGGCTATAATTTCCTGTTAATTTAAATGCAACTTGAGTTATTATTTGTTTAAATCCAACCGAAAGTATCTAATTTAAACACTTTGTTAAAGAACAGATCATGTCTGTTGCCATCTGAAAGTAAGCTTTGAAATTTGTACTGTGCATCAGTGCGTACTGTATGTTCATGTTACACAGGAGCGTTTGCATATTGGTAAGGCATCAGTTCTAAGTTATTGCTCCTGTTAGAATGGTTTATAATTTGTATTATAAACGTTTATATTTTACTGAAGTAACTTATTACTTGGAGTAATTGCTCTGTTCGTTGCCGTGTATTTCTTACCTTATATTAATATTTATGACAAAGTTCATGTTGTTTGTGACACCCCCCAAAACACGTTTTACATATTATGTGGATTGTGTTGACATCTACCGCCAGGTATTCCATATCAGCGACCTCAGTAGTCATTAGACATCGTGAGAAAGCAGAATGGGGCGCTCCGCGGAACTCACGGACTTTGAACGTGATCAGGTGACTGGGTGTCATTTGTGTCATACGTTTTCACGCGAGATTTCCACACTCCTAAACATCCCGAGGTCCACTGTTTCCTGTGTGATAGTGAAGTGGAAAAATGAAGGGACATGTACAGCACAAAAGAGTACAGACCTGTCTGTTGACTGTTGATTGTTGACTGACAGAGGCCGCCAACAATTGAAAAGGGTCGTAATGTGTAATAGGCAGACATTTATGCACAGCATCACACAGTAATTCCAAACTGCATCAGGATTCATTGCAAGTACTATGACAGTTAGGCGAGAGGTGAGAAGACTCGGATTTCACGGTCGAGCGGCTGCTCGTAAGCCACAGATCACGCCGGTGAGTGCCAAACGACGCCTCGCTTGGTGTAAGGAGCGTAAACATTGGACGATTAAACAGTGGAAAAATGTTGTGTGGGGTGACGAATCACGGTACACAATGTGGCGGTCCGTTTCGGTGCGATAATCACAGAACAGGCCTACATTGATGTTTTAAGCTCCTTCTTGCTTACCACTGTACAAGAGCAATTCGGGATGGTGATTGCATCTTGCAACAAAATCGAGCACCTGTTCATAATGCACGGTATGTGTTGTTGCACGACAATAACATCACTGTAATCGACTGTCCTACTTAGAGTCCTGACATAAATCCTATAGAATACCTTTGGGATGTTTCGGAACGCCGACTTCGTGCCAGGCCTCACCGACCGACATCGATACGTCTGCCCAGTGCAGCACTTCGTGAAGAATAGGCTGCCATCTCCCAAGAAACCTTCCAGCACCTGACTGAACGTTGCCTGCGAGAGTGTATGCTGTCATCAAGGATAAAGGTGGGCAAATACCATACTGAATTCCAGCATTACCGATAGAGGGCGCCACGAACTAGTAAGTCATTTTCAACCAGGTGCCCATGTGCTTTGGATCACATAGTGTCTGTGTATGAATTAAACCTGTGAACGAAGCATTTGAAATCCCCTAGGTGTAGTCCCTCCTGTAATGTCTTGTGACCACTTACGAAGCCGAAAATTCCTATTACAAAAACTCTGTGAAGTTTTAACCATAAAATCATTAGACCAGAGGTTCCAAATCTGTGAGTAATTAGCTCCTGAGGGATAAAATGAAATTTTGTTGGGATGGAAGGAAAAAAGCAGACGGGTTCCATTGTGTTGAGTTCACAAATCAAAATAATTTTTAAAGTATGATAACGATTATCACTAATCATTAGACTGTAATACTGATTACATATGTCGGCAATCATTAATTTCTTTCGAATACTAGTAAGTTGTGGCGAGCACTTTATCGATCACGGCCGGCCGAAGTGGCCGTGCGGTTCTAGGCGCTGCAGTCTGGAACCGCAAGACCGCTACGGTCGCAGGTTCGAATCCTGCCTCGGGCATGGATGTGTGTGATGTCCTTAGGTTAGTTAGGTTTAACTAGTTCTAAGTTCTAGGGGACTAAGGACCTCAGCAGTTGAGTCCCATAGTGCTCAGAGCCATTTTTTTTTTATCGATCACGCTTGTGACGGGTGAGTGATCATTGCTCTTGGTAGCATTTCCGAATGTGGTCTTCGGGTGGCGGGCGGATGATGAGTCAGTGATAGAGGCGCTCACGCGCGGGTAAAGCTTTCTGGCTATAGTGGTCCCAGTCGGTAACAAGTAGTAGTGCTTCCGTCGGCAGGCTGTGTGAGCGCGGTGTTCTCGTCAAGCACAGCTGTGTTTCAGGGTTTTGCATAGTGCAGAAGAGGGTAGTGCACCGTAGAGAGCAGCTACCATCAGGCGGCAGAGTTGACGGCATTGGGACCGTGCAGTCGAACATCAGCGCTGAGCGTGCCACTGAACTCTCAGAAACGATGCAGCTTGTGCATACGGTACGCGTTCTCAACGTGGTACACGCTAGAGCACTACAGCCGCGTGGCTAATCCGCGTGAAAAGCTCTCATCCACATCACTCGCTACACACGTGCTTGGGGAAACTCTACATCACTGCATCCCACAGTGCTCACTCACGGAGTGATGGGCGAAAGCCGCGTGGCCTCGCCGTGCGGGTAAAAAAGCATAATCTCTACCTATGCAGCTTCTACCCAACGTAGCAGAACTAATGGGACCGGCAAGTGTTCAGATGCTTTTATAATTAGAATTTCTTTTTAGCTGTCGACTTTACTTGTTTTCTAGGGAGAAGGTGTGCGCTGATACGTGAGATTCAGCAGGTGTCACCGCAATGTAACGAAAATTAAAGTGATAACCAAAAAAAATGGCTCTGAGCACTATGGGACTTAACTTCTGAGGTCATCAGTCTCCTAAAACTTAGAACTACTTAAACCTAACTAACCTAAGGACATCACACACATCCATGCCCGAGGCAGGATTCGAACCTGCGACCGTAGCGGTCGCGCGGTTCCAGACTGAAGCGCCTAGAACCGCTCGGCCACTCCGGCCGGCAAAGTGATAACCGAATATTTAATGTTATCGAAGGTTATTTTTTCAGTTGTGGAACTGTATATTTACGTGAAATAATTATAGCTTTCAGTCACTGCTAAAATTGCACAGAATTTGGACATACATCGAACAGAACAAATTAAAAAGGCTTATGTTGAGAGTGTGACAAGAATATACTTCACCTTTGTTTATAATTAACTGCAATGTATCACTCCAGCTACACCTTAGGATGTAATGAGTAATTTGAGCAAGTGAACTAGTAGAATTTGCAACATTTGATAAGATGTACAGAATGAGAAAGGAAGCGCAAGGTGTAGTAGTATTATTCGTATAGAGCTCTGTCTCGATAATTATTCGAATAAGTAGGTCATTCGAACACTTTTATTCGCCCATAAACTGTCTACAATTTAAGTAACGAATAACGTATAATGGTATTGTATTTTCT
Source organism: Schistocerca serialis cubense (assembly GCF_023864345.2). Classification (NCBI taxonomy): domain Eukaryota; kingdom Metazoa; phylum Arthropoda; class Insecta; order Orthoptera; family Acrididae; genus Schistocerca; species Schistocerca serialis. The sequence goes on along the minus strand of NC_064638.1, from coordinate 1,217,406,763 downwards.
TTGTTTACTTCTCGTACAAAATTAATATTTGCTCCATTAGCTCAATGCAGTTTTTTTTATACAAAAGTTGTTAATGATTTGTCCAGAAATATTCCGTTGTGGCTCAGTGGCTTGAATTGCAAACTACACCACTTAGGCTTATGGTTCGATCCCCAGATGGTCCCATGAATTTCTCTGTACTTATATGTTCTTTCACCTATGACAGTGACAATTATGTCAAGTCAAACTGCATCGTATTTCAGATTACATGTTGAAATGTAGATCATCATATAACTAACTGCATGTGTTCAGAGGTGAAAGGAAGTCAAGGGTACACCACCATCATGCATAGTAAAGCACTGAGGTGCTTATACTGTCCTTCAAAATACAAATGAAACATAAAATGCTTAAAGGTGGACAGCCTCAGCGGCTTGGTCTATATAGCACTAGGCGGCCGCAGTGCTAACCAGCCAATTTAGTCAGCCTGCTGATGGTCAGTCGTGAACGGTCTGCGGCGCGAGATGAACGGGGAATATCTTATGCCTTTTTTCGTAACAAATGTACTTCACTACAATTAAAAAAACTATTCTATCGTAGTTTTACCTGTTAATGAGCTGTGGATAAGTTCACTTCATAGATGCTGGAGTATACATGAAAATTTTGTGACTTATCCATTTTTATGCAATCAATTTTGCATGAAAGTGTCTTTAGTAAAAATTTACAAATATCGCAGTAAACCTCCTATTAACCAACGGAGTACTGAAGCCGTGCGCCATTGTCGGAGACGAGGCATTTGGTATGTCTGAAAATTTATTGTGTCCATGTGCAGGTAGAGTTTATGGAGTACACATTGGCAAATAACTGAACAACGGAGAATTTTTCATCGCCCAATGGGTGTTCGAGATTAATTTGCAAGGGCCGTAATAATTACACGTTGTGTCTTTCAAAATAATGCGCCAGAAATAGATGGCTAAATTTTAAAGACATATTGTACATCCCTCCAGAACTGGACTTTCCCCCTAGCCCTAGAGGCTGTCTCAAGCCGTCATGAAAATTGTTTCAAGAGACAAGGAAGGTTTGGCTGCTTCGACATGCGCACGGACACAGAAGACAGGCATGTATGTTCTCTACGAGACAGGGTGCTCCCAACTTTCAGCCTGGAGCAGCTGACTGTCGCAACGACCCAGTACGTGGGCTAAAGTGCATATTTTTAATGGCTGTCGCAGATGGCCTGCCCTGTCCTTTACTGTCTTACTACACTACCAACTTCATCACCTTCATTTGTCTCTTCACTTGCCAATACGTCTCCCCTTCCCACTGATAAAATAACGCAAGAACACTATGTAAGCAGTCAATTTCGATAACACAGTTAACATATTTTTTAAGTTATTTATTTATTTTATTGACACGTCAAGTTCCGTAGTACCAAATTGAGGAACTAATCTCCAAGGTCATGGAACGTGTCAGTACATGAAATTACAACATAAAAGTAATAAAAAGTAATAACAGATAAAAATAAAATGTTTATGAACACGAAAAAAGTCAGTCCGTAATTTTAAGATAGCGCAATCAACAAAACAACAAGTATTAGCTTAATTTTACAAGGAACTCCTTGACAGAATAGGAGTGACCCATGAGGAAACTCTTCACTTTCGATCTCTGCTAAAATTTTTTAATTCGAGTGGTAGCTTATTGAAAATGGATGGAGCAGTATACTGCACACCTTTATGGACAAAAGTTAAGGAAGTCTGATACAAATGCAGGTTTGATTTCTGCCAAGTATTAACTGAGTGAAAGCTGCTTATTCTTGGGAATACGCTAATATTGTTAGCAAGAAGTAAGGAATATATATAGTGAGAGACCAATGTCGAAATGCCCAGACTCGTGAACAGGGGTCGACAAGAGGTTCGTTAACTAACACCACTTATTGCCCGGACCGTCCGTTTCTGATCCAAAAATATACTTTTAGAATAGGAAGATTTACCCCAAAATAAAATGCCATACGACATAAGCTAATGAAAATAAGCAATTTTCGAGTCGAACGATCACTCACTCCAGATTCCATTCGAATAGTAAAAATGTCAGCATTAAGTCTCTGAACAAGATCCTGAACGTGGGCTTTCCACTACACTTTATTGTCTATCTAAACACCTACAAATTAGAACTGTTCATTTTCACTATTCATATGTCCACTCTGTGAAATTAAATCGTCATATTTTGTTGAACTGTGTGTTAGAAACTGTAAAACCTGAGTCTTACTGTGATTGATTATTAGTTTATTTTCTACAAACCATGAACTTAAGTCATGAACTGCACTATTTGAAACCGGGCCAATGTTGCATACAACATCCTTTACTACCAAGCTAGTATCATCAGCAAACAGAAATATTTTAGAGTTACTCGTAATACTAGAAGGCATATCATTTATATAAATAAGGAACAGGAGTGGCCCCAACACTGATACCTGGGACAACCGCCCCTCCCACCCCCCCCCCCCCCCACACTTGACCGTACCTCACTCAGACCACACATCACAGCCAATTTTAACATTACGAATGATGATCTTTTGCTGTTTGTTGCTAAAGTAAGAGGTGAACCAGTTGTGAGCTACTCCCCGTGTTCCGTAACGGTCCCACTTCTGGAGTAATATTTTGTGATCAACACAACGAAACGCCTTAGTTAAATTAAAAAAAATACGCCTAGCATTCGAAACCTTTTGTTTAACCCAACCAGTACATCACAGAGAAAAGACAATATACCATTCTCAGTTGTTAAACGACTTCTAAAGCCGAACTGTACATTTGATAGCAAATCGTGTGATATAAGATGAATTATTCTTACGTACACACCTTTTTAATAACTATACCAAACACTGGAGGCATAGAAATAACTCAAAAATTGTCTGTATTATCCCTTTTTATAAAGCGGCTTTCCTACTGAGTACTTTAATCGTTCAGGTAACTGATCATTCGTAAAAGAAAAATCACAAGCATGGTTAAATACAGGGCTAATATGTGCAGCATAGTACTATACAATGGGGGGCGTTATTGAATGGATTTCTTAGTATAAAGTTTGATTTTTATTTTTTCACTTGATGTTCGTCAGTGCCTTGTGCCTGGCGATAAGTTGCAGTGTCTCAGTCACGTTGCCCAAAACCGGATAGAACCACCCTAAAACTCACGTGTTGAACCATCAGCAGCTAAACTCACATGTTACTAAAGAGGTAACGCTACGGAACTAAGCGTCTTAAGATCTGACCGACCAAAAGGGTGGCTTGAAGGTGGTGAAGTGGGGGTGGAACCGCGGCCACCTGCTGGAAGCAGACACGCCGTTCACTCTCTTCTGCTGGCATCTTCCGAACCGATCACACGCCCTCCGCACCTGCTCTCTTGGACGGCTGCCCATTCAGTCTCGGCGGCTTCTCCAGGTCTGCCTCTTTTTACGGCATTAATACTTCATACAGTTTAAACTATGTTTTATTCTTCACCTCAACGGGTGCCTACCGCTTTCCCCTCCTGGCCAACCCCGACGCAGTAACAGTACATTAACATTCTGCTAGGCATTCCATCATAACCATGAGAGTCCCTAATCTATAGAGATTTGATTATTGACTCAATCTCCCCCCTGTCTGTATCACAGAGGAGTATTTCAGAAGTCAATCTCGGAAAGGTCTTTGCCAAGAGACTTGTATGACTCCCTGTAGAAAGTGAATTTTTATTTAATTCATCAGCAATGCTCAGAAAATGATGGTTCAATACTGAATATACTGAAACTTCCTGGCAGATTAAAACTGTGTGCCGGACAGAGACTCGAACTCGGGACCTTTGCCTTTCTCGGGCAAGTGCTCCACCAACTGAGCTACCCAAGCACGACTAACGCCCCGTCCTCACAGCTTTACTTCTGCCAGTACCTCGTCTCCTACCTTTCAAACTTTACAGAAGCTCTCCTGCGAACCCTGCAGAACTAGCACACCTGAAAGAAAGGATATTGCGGAGAAATGGATTAGCCACAGCCTGGGGGATGTTTCCAGAATGAGATTTTCACTGTGCAGCGGAGTGTGCGCTGATATGAAACTTCCTGCCAGACTAAAACTGTGTGCCGGACCGAGACTCGAACTCGGGACACAGTTTTAATCTGCTAGGAAGTTTCATACCAGCGCACACTCCGCTGCAGAGTGAAAAACTCATACTGTACATACTGTATATCTGATTTATTTGTAACAGAAATATGTTTACTACAAACTGATCTTATATCGTCGACCTTGTGCTGCTGACCAGACACTTCCTTAACAACTGACCGTATGGTTTTAATTTAATCCTGTGAATTAGCTATTCTATTTGCATACCACATACTCTTTGCCTTCCTAATAATATTTTTAAGCACCTTACCGTACTGTTTGTAATGGGCTACTGTAGCTTCATTGTGAGAACTTCTAACATTTTGATATAATTCCCACTTTGTTCTACATTGTATCCTTACCCCACTAGTCAGCCACTTGGGCTGCCTATTACTGCTAGCACCCAGTTTAGAACGTTCTAATGGAAAGCAACTCTCAAAGAGTATGAGAAATGTGTTAAGGAAACGCGTTGTATTTATCATCTAAATTGTAGAGACCATAAACATCCTGCCTCTTTTGTTCCTTGACAAGGTTTAAGAAACTCTCTATTGCTGTTGGATTAACTTTGCTACATGGTTTGTAATTATATGTGACATTTGTTTGAGCACAAAAGCGTTTTAGTGTTAAAATTTGTGCATCATTATCTGAAAGGCCATTCACCCTTTTACTAACAGAATGCCCATCTAGTAATGAAGATTGAATAAAAATATTGTCTTTGGCTGTTCTACTGTTCCCCTGCACCCTAGTTGGAAGAAACACAGTCTGCATCAGATCATATGAATTTAGGAGATCTACCAACATCCTTTTTCTTGCACCACCATATAAAAAACTAATATGGAAGTCACCACGTATAACTAATTTCTGGTACTTCCTGCAAAGTGAATCAAAAACCCTTTCTAGCTTGAGCAGAAATGTTCTGAAGTCAGAGTTAGAGGACCTATAAACAACAACAATTATGAGTTCAGTTTCACTAAATTCAACTGCCCCTGCACAATATTCAAGTCTCTGATCAGCGCAGTGCCATGATACGTCTGACTACTATTTTTACGTACATACCGACTCCCCCACCCTGCAAGGAACTCCTTTAAAACCCCCCAGCTAATCTGTACCCTGGTAAAGGAAGCCTCTGAATTGTCAAATTATTTAAGTGGTGATCCGGCATACCAATAATTTCAGAGTCAACATCTGTAAGCAGTTCACTAACTTTACCTCTAATAGCTCTTATAATTTGATGAAATATGCTAATTCTTTCTCTACTTAGCCATATGACGTCCTCTGAAGGTGAGCCCTTAGTTAGAGGGACTTCCTTTAAGCAGGTATACCTATTAGCTGACTTCGATCGAAAAACACGCGCAGCGCTGACACCAACTATGGTTCAAATGGCTCTGAGCACTATGGGACTCAACTGCTGAGGTCATTAGTCCCCTAGAACTTAGAACTAGTTAAACCTAACTAACCTAAGGACATCACAAACATCCATGCCCGAGGCAGGATTCGAACCTGCGACTGTAGCGGTCTTGCGATTCCAGACTGCAGCGCCTTTAACCGCACGGCCACTTCGGCCGGCGACACCAACTACTACAGGAATTTTTCCATGAGTGATCCCACCAACACCCACTACAGTGTCAGCTATAATCTTTGCCACCCTCCCCTTCCCATACCTACCGAGTTGCAGGCCATGCCTAGTGAAACCCGATCTATTGCTAGACCCAACTGGCTCCACTGAAATGTGATCCATGCCCTCTGCCATCAGCACCCTCCCCAGCCCCATGATAATGCACCTAACAACCGCATTAAGATGAGGCCGAACATGATGCTGAAACAGCTGTACAAAATGCACATTAGCGTTACCAGCTTGAGAAGCTATCTTCACCAGGTCACCACCTACATCATATTCCCCATCCCTATCAAGAGCGTTCCCTGCTCCACCCCCTATCACTACCTTATACTCCTTCTTAAAATTCCTACATAACTCCCCGATGCTGTCAGTCACCTGCACTAGGCTTCGCAATGCTGGTGACCTGGTACTCACTTTCCAACACTTCCTGCAACTGTTGGCGCACACCCCAACTGTGCGAACTACCTAGCAGCAGAAACTACCTCTTTCTGTTATACTTTGCAACACTATCAGATATGCGTCTCTCCATTGTATAATGCCGCAATTTGTAGTGGTACAAAATGAGTGAATCAAGCAAGAACTCGGTGTTTTCTAATGATTAACATCACACGATTTTTAACGTAAAGACTCCTGAAACGATAATGGGACTATTGGAAGTACAGAATCATCAACAAAGCTTTAAGATTAGTTCTGAGTGAGCTTACCATTAGAATTTGGATTAGTTTTTCGACCCGAGATTCGTCTATGCAACTGTGTAGAGCTTTGAGATTCAAGTACATTAAAGAGTTCGTATCATTGCATCACAGTTACAATTTGTGTATCTCAGAAAGTGTCAAGAGACGATTCTCTGCCTTTCAGTGCTAACTGCTATATGTATATGTGATGTCTGTTCTTACGGACATGTCCAAAAGATCAGACACCACCCATTCATATAACTGGTACGCCACCTGGGCAATATATCCACCTTATTCAACGGGGATGCACAAACACGTCTGACCTTTTATGGGATTCCCATAGTGGCTAACAGTGAGTAAAATGGAAGGGGACTGCAGGCAGATGGCGCTCCGAGAGAATGTGTACCAGTCTTGAGGCATGCTGAGATAATCCGTGCTTTTGTGATGACGTTGTGTCCTGGATGGCACAGTGGTTAACGCACCTGCCTTGTAAGTCCTGTACACAATTTCGCTCGTCGCTGCTGAGTCCTCCAATGTTCCGCTGGCGATGACAGCAGTAATCCCCTTCAATTTACATACACAAGCTACCCACGATTTAAGAACAAGTAGCCCCAATGTTGAAGGGTTCATGACCACAAGAGGTTTACAACAAAATTCAGCAATAGAATAGCCAAATAAATGTCAAAGAAATTGGGTCAGGACATTATGACGAAAAATGAAGATTATATTGGGAATGTGACTTGAGATTTGAAGTGGAGTCACAATTGTTCGCCCAAATCTACAATGAAATTGATGAGTTCTCAATTTTTTCTGGAGAAGATTATGAGTTGAAAGCCATACGTCGAAGTTATGGTGAAAGACAAATTGAGAAGCGCCTTGTATGCATAGTAGGTATTTGAATCGATAAAATCAGAAATGGCTCATGTCCACACTTTTGAAAATGGAGATTATGTACCTTTCAAGGTAGCGACATTGATTTTAATAGAAATACCTCATGTTCGCGTAATGGTTTCCATGGTATGAGATTTTACTTTGTTGTTCAGAAAAACCAGTGACATTAGGCGTTCTACATTTAATGAGTGAAAATATAATTATCTTTGATTTCTTGTTGGTTTCCTTGGTAGTGTAGGTCGTTTTACAACGTTGATGTACATGAATGCTAAACAGATGACAGTCAGTAATATATGTAAACGTTATATGATGTGGTGAAATGATATTAAACTCAGTTTTCATAACATTATTGCACTGTTTATCTGTCACTTATGTACTGTTACAGCATTTCTAATACGATCGATGTAGGATCACCAAGAAAGATAACGAAAGACTTTCACAGTGAATGTAGATGCGATACTATAAAGGAAGTGAGGCTGAGGAACAGAAAATACTCAAACCACAAGGGGAAAGACGTTTTGACCAAGCTCATAGTTTACAATGCGTCACATACTGTGCACTGTTTTGCTATTGATACATTAATGAGTCGCACCAAAACACCATCTGTTGCTGTTCTTTTGGTGCAGAAACCCACACGTCCACACCTTTCAGCAGTAACCCCTCATGTCCAGTAGCTACAAATGATCTGAAAACTAGTTTGAAAGTACCAAAATGTGTTTTTGTTTAATTAATGACGAATAATTGGAGCTATAAATGCCTTTGAGTTTCAGTTTTACCTATCGTCCCTAACACTTTTATTCACAGATGACGAATAAGTGTTTTTATTTGTGTAAAGGAATAATGTTTCAAATAATATACGTTATTCGTGAATAATGAATAATAGTTTATATTTGTATTTTTTATTTGTCATTCGTATAAATTTCACCCACGTCTGGTGCTAATCGAATCGCACAGTGCATGCACACACTGCAAATTCGCAACTTGTGTGCAACTGAGTGTATGTGCGTTGAGTGCGCGTGCCTCACGCGGTGGTACGAGCTGCATGTACATGCGCTCACGCTGTTGTCGTTAGCGTCGGTAGTCTTCGGCCACTTCCGCTAACGTTCGTGAAGTGTGTTGGCGCTCTTACTCGTGTACCACAGACGCGTGGGGGCTAAGGGGATGGGGCATGTGGCTGTAGGGCTCTGCTATATGGGATCGGAGCGCGCTCCTGCAGCAGTTGTCGGCTGTACCTGGCTCGCTCATCGCACCGTTTACGGAAACTGACAGGCGTAAAATTTCTACGTTGGATCTATTAAAACGCATATTTGCTCCCTTATCCATACGCTAGTCATGTAGTTCTGTCTGTAGCTTACACAAATAAAAACTTCCGTATCCACGGACATGTTGTAACGCAAAACCGAGAGTACCAGATCCTGTCAGTAAGGACAACGGCTTATAAAAGTTTCATTACAAATAGTGCGATACAAATTTACAGTTGTTCTCTACCTAAGGTAAAATCGTAAGTTATTCCTGTTTCAACACCGCTCCTAGTCAGCTGCAGAATCTTTACAACATGTGAAATACACCCAACATGAAACTAGAAAGTGCAATATATCTTACTGTAAGTAGCGCAAGCTATCTTGTAGATTAAGCCAATAGAACAAACTCACTCCTCAGAAAGAGTGCATTTATGTTTCCATAACAACGAATATAGTTTTATTAAATTAATGAGAAAGTACATGAACGTATTTGAAAAGGCGAAGGCTAGTGGAAAAATTTCTTTGATCCTTTGAGAAGCGAACAAGCAATACATCGCCCCATACCTTACATGTCTACAACGCCACTCATTCTGTTATCCCGAAACTTACTGTGTTGTGTCTACACTTTGCAGCGTACCGTGTCCCGAAAGCTTTATTCGTAGATAAGTTATTAACCGAAATTTAATTATTAAGACTTAGCAAGAACATTGCATTTGTTATGGATTGCCATTCCGCCATTGACTTGAAATGGCATACTTTCGTAACACACAACTTATAACAATTCTTTAACCATCAATTTAAGTTTCCGTCATTTTATTACAACATATCATACAATTTTTGCGGTTTTTTTACAGAACTTCAATTTATTAATGTTTAGAAACGGTATCTTTGAATATGGGATTCAACTGAATTCCAATATGGCGTCTCGTGAATCTGTAGGTGGCGTTCTTCCATACACTGGTCAACGTCCAAACGTACTGTTGGAATATATGTCACATAGGTATTGCTTCGCATGTTCGGAAAGACTTCCCACGTGCTTTTCTCCACGATATGACGTCAGAAACTCAGCACGCCCAACGCTCTACGATCGAATGCACGGTCCGCGTGCCGACGCTTCAAGCTACAGGGCTCGTTCTCCAAATAAGAAGCGTGAAATCTTCGAGAGGGTTCCCTAGCCAGGATCGCAGCGGCTGTATTTATCTCTGCAGTGCTGTGATTTGGAAGAAACTGTAGCGAGATCGGTACAGTAGTTGGGATGTCCATTCAAACTTGCACTATGTTATGTTGTAGTTCTCACAATGGAATTCGATCAGCTTACTTGGAGCGGAATGCATCATTGTTAGAATGGCGAGAACTCGCTTTTATTAAGTTCTTTCATAAATAATCTGATTCGTTCTAGGGAGCCGAAGAACCTGTATCATCCTGGTTTCCGATCTGTCGAATTGTGGTTCATTGAATGGCCACTGAGAGTGCAGCGCAATCTAAGCTAAGCTTTATTTAGAATGAAGTGTGACTTCAAGTAATATGTGTTTGGCTGCCTTTGGCGCAGGAAAGTGTGCCATTTACCAAACGTTAATGTGTAATTCTGACCCTAGTATTGTTACAAATAAATTAATATACGGTTAATTGGTATTTCTTTGTTTCTGCCCTGTAACTTTCCTGAGCCGTTAGAAAATTACTTCAAGCAAAATATTTTAAAATCTGGTGGCTCGTTCAGCTATTGCCGTTCTGAATTGATTTGAAGGCTGTCTTCCAGTTTTAAGTACGCTCGGGTGTTGAAGTTAGGATGTGTTGTTGTATTGTATGTTTGTCTTATTAGTGCTTGTGCTTATTTATTGCACTGCAAAGGCCTTGCAATTACAGCGGTTATGTGGAAGTTGTGAGGTACGCTCTAGTAAACAAAGGTGATCTGTAGCGCCCACACGGCATCCGGGGCTTTCGCTTTGTACAGCAGAGGTTGCATGGTCGTGGGTTCTAGAAATTACAGCTGCAAACAATGTATTTGGCTTTCTTTAAGGATCATCTTTCAAGCATTGATGGTTTATTGTGTTAAAGTTCTTGCATCAACACTAAGGATGTCTTTTTTACTTGAAGGATTCATTTAAATAAGTTGAGGTTTCTAGCTCTGAGTTAAATAATTACTTTTGGCTGCAGTTGCTTTAACTAAAGCCATATTGATTAAATTAGTTTTTTCCTGTCGTTCATTGCGGCGTGTTGTATTGTACAAAAATGTTAAAACTGCTTCCATACTCTGAGGTTTTTTTTTTTTTACTATTTAAATAAATTTGTTTGAAGCCCCTTACTACTCCACCACCTAGCTCCCTATCATATCAACTGACATTAACGCGTCATCCAATGTTGTTGAGGCTACAACACGTGAAAAGGAACTGAGCTACATCTTCCTCACGTAGTCCACCCACTACATACATACTTCTTTCTGTGCTTCTATGACATTAAAATTGAGACAAGGTCTTCATATATGCATAAATATCCAATGAAAAATGCCTTTTACAAGTTGTGGTTAGTCTCCTTAATGAACCAGAAATCGCCTTATTACTTATTTTGAAACAATAAACAAACTACTTGATGACACAAAAAAACACTAACTATGTGATAATCAAAATATCCACGGGTGTGCTGCCGGTCTATAGTGTCCAACGGGCACAATATTTCGGCGAACATACATGTCACCATCATCAGGTGAACAGGAGCTCAGTCCGTCAGTTCAAATACGCCGGGAGAAACTCAAGAATCACACTAACTATGTGATGGCTAAAACAATGTTGTAGGCCCTACCCAGTATTATTATTATTATTGTTATTGTTGTTAGTGGTAGCGATTATACACAGAACCCTGCAGCTTGAAGTTCTTCAACATCTGCCAGTTCAGAGGTAACGACTCCAAGAATCAAGTGGTTTAGTGCCCATATTTTAGGTTCATTGACTTTAAAAAGGGGTGCAGAGTAAGGGTCAAACAAATTTAGGTAGGAAGAGGAGTGGTGCTGAGGGACCATGCTTTCTAAGAAGTGTCTACACTGAGAATTGCTTCATCATGCTATAAAACAAGGTTCTCAGGAGAATAAGCAATACCAACTGTGTCAGTGACTCATTAGTTCATTGTTTAATAAAACACTAACAATGACTAAATATCACTTATCTTTCACCATTTAAAAAATAAAATTGTTCAGAGAAAATTATTTTTTATCCTAAGTTTTAGTTAGGTGCTAATGGCGAGGATGGTGGGAGGTATGATTATTAACTAATATTTGATTACATTCATGGGTGATGTCCTGTGAACTGTTGGGAGTCACTGCATTATAAGGAAGTTCAGACTAACGAAATCTAACTCCTATTAGACGTAAGGGAAAGTTAATGGTTTATTGACCTAGATGTGGATTAGTAATAAATGCAAAAACAAAAAACATGTGGTAAAGTGACCTGGTCTCCTGACCTTCATTTCTTACATATTCCGACCTCACCATCGTATTCTGCATATCAAGACGTTTCATTCAAACCCAAACTTGGTAGGGTAGAGTCAATTTTACATATTTTCATTTAACCTATATGCATATCAAATAAATAAATCGCAAGTGCACCCTGAGATGAAAAAGTCGAAACTGGCGTACACAAACATTCAAGACACGACGGCCACAGGATTTTTTGATCGGTGGAGGCAACCAGCTCACTGGAAAGTCCATAGGAGGGTGAGTTAGCACACAGCTGCGCCGACCGGCCAACTGCCCATGGACCAAAACAGTTTTGGCCAGAGAAATGGAATAATGGCCTGTGTGTTCACCTTAAAAGCAAAAGTCACTGTATTGTTTGGGCGAGCCCCAGCATACGCACTTTTTTGATGGATCTAGTGCGCAGTTTCAGAGTTCTCACAAGTGGACAGTAAACACCTAACGCAGATGCTATATATTTCTGGATTGGTCAGCTTAGCCATTCTCCCATTTGTAAGAGTAACGCTGATTGGTTGACTATTTCTGACGCAGTGAGCCGGAGGAGTGAGGGAAAGACAGCGGATGATATACCCTTTCGCTTTTTGCGTGGAGGGAAGTCGTTCCGGTGGGGCTCTTGTAGCGGGAACAAGTGACGGGAGCGAGTGCGCTCGTGTTAGTACGCAGAGAGCGAGGAACAAAGTCTTTGCTCAGTACTGCACTGAGAGAGCACCTCTGTCGCTAGCGAATAGGAGTGATACTCTACTTGAGTCGCTCGCGAATAAGCGTTTGTTCACTGTGTTGTCCCTGACACTTAATGTGCGGTGTGAACACAGACAGAGTATTAGTTAGCGCCTGTGAGTGAACTTTGAGTGTCATCATGGTGGACTGGTTACCTGACCGGTGTACCACGCCAATAGTTAGACTATGGACAAACAGGAGTCCTTGACTTCATCAAGGCGTAGTGAGAGTGCGATTGTCGAAGATCAATCCAGATAGAAGGAGATAGTTTTGTTATTATTCAGCGGCGATCGACGCAGGCAGCTGTCGTCGCAGCTCACGGTATTTTGCGCTACAGCGTAGGCGAGTACCATTACCTCCATTAGAAATAACATCCTTCATTCACGTCACTCCATTACATTTCTCATGCGACAGCCTCGACCGTACTTAGAAAAATTCAGTCAGATAATTATTCAAGTTGAGTAGGTGCGGCTCCCAGCCATTCTGCCGAGTAAATAACATACTTAAAGAAAATGGATAAAAGAGCTTTCACACACTTTGTATATAAATGTCATTAACAGGATTCCTATCCATAAGAGGTAACCTCCTATTCCGAAAAGATCCCGGAAATTTGTGTATCAGTTCATAAGTAAAAGTTTGACTTGATTTTCTTAAATTTTGCAATAAATAACATTTTCCGTTCGTCTAATGGTATTCTTACACTAACTAGCAATACTCCAGTACCCAATTATCCAACTGGGTATGTAAGAAAATATAATATTTTTGTGTCTTTTCATTACAGCGGACGACTCCAGAAGATATTTATTGCTGAAAGTTTTTCAGGCATTTCCTTTTGTACGATACAAGCGTCTGTCTGATTTCTGTAGAAGTGTGGGGTGGAAATTGCTTCATACAGTAGCTAAAGGGTACTTGGCAGGTCAATTCGTTGCGCGACTCGTCAACATAACACCCACACACTGACAATGTGTTGAAGAAATGACGCACGTATAGTTGAACTGATTGAAAAACACTTCACTTAAGATATGCAGAGACGGAATTCTTGACAGAAGTTAGAAAATCAAAGAAGAAGTGTGAGGCGCCCAATTGTCTTCTTTCCAATATGTTGCCTTGATTTCCTCTTCTCTTCTATTATCTTTATGAAAGAGCGGCACTTCCACCGAAAATCCTTAATAATTTATTACATTTATTTCGGTCTCCCTCCTCCCCTTCAATTCTTGCCGTCTAAGGCAACATGGAAGTTATTCTTTTCTATTACGCCACAAGTCCCAATCACTGTGTATTATCTTGCACGAGTAGCGTTTACCAATTATTCGCTTTAGTCGCTGATTTTGGAGACAATATATTATTTCGCATCTTATTAGTACATTACGTTTCGCACTCATTTGTAGCACATTACAAAAGCTTTGATTACCTTCTTACCCTGTATTTCACACTGTGCTGTGGCAAGAGACGAAAGCATCTACCTTCTCGGTAGGACGGAATTTAAAACATCCAGCTTCCCCGAAAAGGCCAACAGATGTATTAACGTGTAGTAATTAAAACGTTGTAACGATCATACACAAAAACGAATGTCATCGGATCCATATGTAATAATGGCAAAAAAAAATGAATATCGAATAAACACGGTGAGTGTAATGACGCACTTTCCAATCGCAGAAAGTCCAATTAAAATGTTGAATATTTAACAAATGACCTTTCACCTCATATTCCAATTTGAGTGTATACACTGGGGATAACCGATAAAATCATGCAAAAGCCGATTCTAAACAAACCGTAGTAATTTTATCTTTTACCGATGAAAGGAAAGCGGCATTTTAGAAGTTGTAGCCAACAGCTGATTGTGAAAGCACTCTTCACATGAAGAAACTGTAGCCAATGGCCATCGTAGTGTTTTCATCTGAATAGAGACTGCTATACAATTTAAGAAACTGCTGTATCCCCTCCTCCTACCTCCAATCTCAATTAGTAAACTCTTTGACAGAAAAACCTTTCAGTACATATGATTTTTAGGTCAAGGTAAAGTTGTGTTAACGTAAATGCCTAATAGTAAAGCATACAGTTTTAACAAATTTAGCATAGTTCCATCTTTCATAATAAATAAGGAGAATAATTTCTCCCCATACGTCTTGGAACGACTTCCCTTTGAAATATATAAATAGTACATTTGAGGTAAATGAGTTTCTGGATGAAATTGGCCACCGTCGGGCAACGTATTTTCTACATGTCTGAACACTTTAACAGGGGTAAGAGGTTAACTGAAACTGAAATGTTGCTTGAATTAACCTGAATACAGTTGCATATGTCATCGCAGTTCACGTAGATAACTTTTTATAGCACAAGAAGTTCTGTATAATAAGGTTCGGTGTCCACAGGAGAAAGAGTGAACACAGGTTCGATAGTGACAAATCAAATCAACCTGCCACCTACTTTCTAGAACAGTAATATCTGACGTTTTAAGAGACTGAATAACCTTTCTTCGTTGGCGTTCTATAGGAGCAGAGCTTTGTCTTGAGGGACTATGGTATTTCAGTTAGCGTTTTACTTAGTTGGTTCAAATGGCTCTGAGCACTATGGGACTTAACATCTGAGGTCATCAGTCCCCTGGAACTGAGAAATACTTGAACCTAACTAACCTAAGGACATCACACACATCCATGCCCCAGGCAGGATTCGAACCTGCGACCGTAGCGGTCACGCGGTTTCAGACTGAAGCGCCTAGAACCGCACGGCCACACCGGCCGGCATTTTACTTAGTATGAGATTATTCTGTCTGCTGTGGCCCAGTAGAAATTTTCTTTGGAACAGATAGCAAAGTCTGCAGTGACTTTATATGGTAATAATTTATTGCGGCACGAAGTGTTGAGACGAAGTTCTTATTTTCGGCAAAAGGTAGAGGATATATTATTCTTAAGTAGTAGAGTAGTAGGATCCGTGGAATGTTAATGCTTAGCGCTTTACTTCGTGGAAGCGCTCCTTTGTGCGGTACCAGAGCAGAAAAGACAAAGTATCCCGAATGGTGCTACTCGTACGCTTGGTTATGACACACTCTGCAGATTGATTTTCGTTTTTTTTTTTTTTTCTTTTTTTTTTTTTTTTTTTTTTTTTTAAAAGGACGATGCTGTATATCTTAGTATGGTTTGGCCAGTTTTTGATTTAGCACAACATATAAAGATAAGACACTCCACACTAGTGCTGCATGTTGAGATGTGGAGCGGTATGTCTTAGTAATTTATGACGCCAGTCTGGTGCTCAACGATTTATTGTGTAGCATATGTATTTTGTTTCATACAACATATTTTGCGCAGGTTATTGTATCTTCACCGAATAGCGTCGATGGTATCCCATCAGCGGGCAGCAATATGGAGAAGTAATCAATTTGTCGCCTCGATAGGGGGAGGAGTACAGACACTGAGGTATACGACTGCAGATGCCGCCAAAACGCGCATCTCACATGAGTAAACCATTTGGTTCTCGACTGCTTTAAGCAACCTCGCATCGCTGCCGGAAGCCATCTCGAGTACTTCAAAATGGTTCAAATGTCTCTGAGCACTATGGGACTTAACACCTGAGGTCATCAGTCCCCTAGAACTTAGAACTACTTAAATCTAACTAACCTAAGGACATCATACAGATATGCCCGAGGCAGGATTCGAACCTGCGATCGTAGCGGCTGCACCGTTCTAGACTGAAGCGCCTAGAACCGCTCGGCCACTGGAGCCGGCATTTCGTTTGTTTACACAGAGCAAAGCCTTACTCGTCATTATATAATTGTGTTGACCGCTTCAGTCTGGGAGTGGATTTCGATTTGGATACAACTGGGACTATTTGTCTCTTGCTTACGTCGGACTTGGCATCTGTTCTGGAATATATCAACTAGCAATTTTAAGGATGAATTCGTGCATTGTACGATCTGTGAGTGTGTTACTCACTCATCTGAACTTTACTTTGAGCACAATATCGAGGGTCCCGAATATCGTTATGGTAAAGAATTTTTTTTCTTTATTGTGATTTCATTCCCGTGCCCCATATGGGCAGGGGAGGGCTGTCAGCAGCAGAATCCGCCGCTCTTCAGCCGAGTGACATGGCAACTAAAATAAGAATAAAATGTTACATACATGAGGTGATAAAAAAGGGGAACATAAAACAGAGTAAAGGGAGAAAATGGAGGTAAAAAGAGACTGACATGGAGACGTTCATGGGGGACAGTTTAAAAAGTCACCAGAAAGTTGAAAAAAACACAGTTGGCGATTCTTAAAACAAAGAGAAGACACTGAATGGACATGCACTGGTTAAAAGTCGGCCACAGTATTAAAAACACTCCAGAACAATACACTTAAAACCCACTTGTAGCACACACGAAGAATACAACTGTCAGGGAAAGGTCAGAGAGGATGGAAATGGAGGGGAGAGCAAGGGTCAGCAGGGGAAGCGGAGGGATGAAGAGAATAGGGGCGTCAGTGGGTACATGGAGACGCAGGAGACACGTGGCATGGGAGATGAAGAGGGAAGACAGGGAAGGAGGGAGTGCAGAGCCACTGAAAGGGGCACAAGAGAGGGAGGGGGGAGGAGGGGGAAGCCGCTCAGGAGCAGAGAGGGGGAGGAGAGGGATTCCTGAGGAGGAGGCATGAAGATGGGGTTAGAGTTGGTAGGAAGGGTAGATGTCAGGGCCAAGCTCATCATCCGGGAGGGGTAGACGGTGGGAGTTGCATTGGGAAAGGAGATGGAGAGAGGGTGGGACAGAACGGTAAAAGCGCGGTAACTGTTAAGGGGTAGAGAGGAATGGAGACACCAGGGAGTGAGAGGGATCAAGGCGGCAGACAACATATAGTGTGCCGACGTGTTCAAGGAAAAGGAGAAGGTGGGGGAAGGGGATGAGATTGTAGAGGATACGGGTGGGGGACAGAACGCGGATGCGGAAGGTGAGGTAGAGCACATGGCGTTCGAGGATTTGGAGGGCTTTATAGAACCGAGGAGGGGCGGAAATCCAAGCTACGCTGGCATAACAGAGGAAGAGGGTGGATCAAGGATTTGTAGGTGTGAAGGATGGTGAAAGGATGCAGACCCCATGTCCGGCCACATAGGAGTTTCAGGAGGCGGAGGCGGTTGTGAGCTTTGTTTTGGATGGTAAGGAGATGAGGAGTCTAGGTGAGGTGGCGGTCGAGTGTGAGGCCAAGGTATTTGAGGGTAGGAGTGAGGTGGATAGGACGGCCATAAATGGTGAGGTAGAAATCATGGAGGCGGAAGGAGCGGGTGGTGCGGCCTATGATGATCGCCTGGGTCTTGGAGGGATCGATATAGAGGAGCCACTGATTGCACGAAGTGGTGAATTGGTCAAGGTTGGTTTGGATGGTACGTTGGGACCGTTGAAGGGTAGGATGAAGGGCTAGGAAGGCGGTGTCATCAGCAAATAGGAGGAGATGAACAGGTGGGGGAGGTTTGGGCATATCAGCAGTCTACAGGAGATAGAGGAGAGGGGAAAGGACAGAACCTTGGGGCCTGCTGGCAGAGGGATATAAAGTATGGGAGTCGGAATTGTGGATAGTCACATAGGAGGGACGATGGGAGAGGAAGGAAGCAACGAGACGGACGACGTTGATGGGAAGAGCATAGGTCTGGAGTTTGATGAGGAGCGCAGGATGCCAGTCACGGTCATAGGCGTTCTGGAGATCAAGGGAAACAAAGATAGCGGAGCGACAGGGGTTGAGTTTGGCGGAAAGAAGATTGGTGAGGTTAAGGAGCTGGTCGTCGGCAGAGAAGGAAGGCCGGAAGCCACATTGGGTAAGGGGAAGGAGGTGGTGCTGGTTAAGGTGGCGATGAATACGGTGAGAGAGGATGGCCTCGAAGACCTTACTGGAGGTGAGGCAGATGGGACGATAGGAAGAGGTAGCAGAGGGGGGTTTGTTAGGTTTAGGGAACAGCAGGACACGAGAAGTCTTCCACAGGTCGGGGTAAAATCCAGTGGAGAGGAGGACATTGTACAGAGTAGCAAGGACAGACAGGAAGGATGGGTGGGGGGGGGGGGTTCCTTGAGGTGGCGGTAGGTGACGCCATCATGACCAGGGGCGGTGTTGCGTTTGGAGAGGAGGACGAGTGTGATGTCATGTGCAGTGATGGGAGTGTTGATGTCTGAGGGAGGTAGCCGATACAAGTACTGGAAGCTAGGGGCGAGTATGGGGATAGAGGTGTCGATGCGGTCAAGGACGGTGGGGGAGAGGGAGTAATCAAAATGGGGATCGTCAGGAATGGAGATGACCTCGGATAGAATCGTAAAGAAAAAATTTATTAGTATTTATTGAGATTCGACGGATCACAAAAGCGGTAGGAACTGTATCGGCTATATGAATTCGCGTGTTCGTATAGTTGATAGCCTTCAATGGCTAACGAATCCACAAGGCAATGAATCTCTGACCTTCATTGCGGCTGCACAACATCGTTCAACCTCCAACGGGAATATAAAAATTAGCAAGATTGGAGTACATGGGCGGTGGCTGCGGATAGGTGGTGCTAGGTGTGTGTCGGCTGGGGAGTGTGCTGAGACAGTTCGTGCATTTATGAGTAACATTGTGTGCGGATGGCGTTATGGTCAATACAAATGCCTACTAAGCAGAAGATGCAGGATTCGAATCTCGGTCACTTTTTCACTCGGCGCCGCTGATTTCGCAAAAGTTCCGATGCAGGAAATATCAACAGTTCCTTTGTTTTCCTTTCTCCAATCCCCCTTCACTTTTTCTGCACGGTGAAGCAAACAATACAGCCGACCCAGTTTGCTGATGGACCTCTCTTTAAGTAACACTATTTCTGAAGACGTCCAAAACTGTACCCTTCTGAGTTAGGTTTGTTTATCACCTACAGCTTATTGTCCGTGCGCTCTGCACAACAAACACATGTCGTCGACCCACCTACAATGCAGTCAGCGCGAGAAACAGCTTCACCAATCTTTCGCTACGTGGATCACTGATCTGCGTGACGTAAAAAGAAAGTGTAAGTTCTTCAATTCTAACTATAAGCTTTCGTAAGCGAATTCACTGATTCGGAACATTGTAATGTGGCTACCTCCGGACTTGGAGGTCAGCACTAAAGCTTTAAGAACTTCCGACTCCAGCCAGAACGATGTAGCTGGGTCACTGGCATACTATGAGCTTGGGCGAACAAAAACAACACTGCAAGGACACCTGACGTGATTGCTTGAAGTGCAAAACGTGGACGAATCTCTTTTTGAAAAAAATCGTTACACGTACCACAATGAAACCAAGTGCAGAACTTAATATATGAGGTGGACGTTTTGAACCAATATTTAAGCCAGTGTGATCCGCAAGCTAAACAATAACCAAAAGAGGAACTTTTCTGACGGTTTCACATGGTTGTATGAATGTACTGTGTATTACACTCAAGCGTAGGGAAGCTATGTGGAACACTTGAAATATTACGATTCACCTCCATCGTTGATGACAAACTTTGTATAGGAATATATAACACATGTGATTGTTGTTGTCTTTGAAGCTGGGGACGTTTCGAGATCGATGTACATTATTTTCTTGGTACTAATTTCAGCCGTTGTTGTCGGTAACAACATTTAAAACTTAAATTTAATCAGCTTACATAAGTCTAGGATTAGTGAAAAGCCTTCTGTTCGGTGCAGCGCTGCGACAGTCAAGCCATAAAGTTCACAGTAAGGGTGAGAGAGAACAAGTTACTCTCTCACCTATTTTTCGCATACGGAAAATTATTAAAGATTTTATTACAACCTGACGCATCCTGAGCGAGACTCTAGAAAGTTAACGGCCTGAGCAGATGTTGACGGAGCCTGCTAGGGCGCCAAAAGCATGAGGTATTTTTATGATTCTTACCTCGTAGAAACGGTTTGTTGGAAGTTGAAAGCAATTGGCGGCGAGCCCATCCCTTCGGAAATCTTGCCGGACAGGCCCACAGCCATACAGGGCCGTCAGGGCAGCCTCTAATCAAGACAGGGCTCCATGAGAACAATGCCACACTACCCGCTGTGGCGCCAGCAGAAGCTTGGGTTGGGCCGACAGTCTAAAGGAACGTGCCTACACAGTGGCATAGTACACCGGGCATTGTGTGCAGAGCCACGTGTAATAAAAATTCACATGTTTTCTTTTTCGCCGGTAGCACAAACAGCCCAGTGGACCACTTCCCTCGGCTGCCTGGGTTATGTAAGAAAACTCCTGCATCTGAGAAACGTTTAGAGATAGATTCTTTATTACTCCCCATAGCTAGGACTAGCCATCTCCAAGGCACACGCGATCTACATAAAGATCTTTGAGATTGTATCTATTTGCTTGAGGCCATGGGAAGAGACACGACTTTGGAGAGAATCATCTCTTCCCCCTCTACGAAAACTCAAAAAAGCCAGTAATTGGCAGTTCCTTTTTTTCGGAGATGCAGGCTTCTTAACTCTTGCCTTTGTTCGACATGAGTTTGTGCTGTCGTATGGTAGGGGAGATTTAGCGCCTCTGTAGCCCTGTGATTGGCTCAAGATGGAATGTCGTTCATGTATTTTGCAGGGAAACGGAATTTTTTTTCTACAGTGGTGTGTGAAGTTCTCGGATCCGGGACTTTGGTCTGGCAAGCACTTCTAGTCCAAGCTCTGGTATGTGTGTTTGGTACTTGGGACCTGTCCTGAGACTGACTTCACTTGCGAGTAGTTTAGACTGGGGATCCTGTGGTGAAGTACTTACTGTACCGACAATGTGACTTCAAACTTCTCGGACTAGTCGTTTGCCGAGGGCACACTTATTCGTTTTTGGTTTACCAGTCTTCACATTTGGTATCCTTGTGCTATCTGCCATATAAGTGAGCCAAATGGGTTCTTGGTACAACCAGCGAACTGGTGTGTCACACACTAAAATCTATGGTGATTTCAGGGCTCTGGTAGAGACCGAATTGCGATCCGTGTGCTTGATCACTAGACTGTGAGATTTTTGCATTTCTTTCATGGCCGCGATCGATTCACAGGTGCCGCCTCCACGTCTCACCTCCTCCAATGCACACGTCTCGCCAGCTATAAGTCACGCTCAGCTGCATGTATGTAGTGAAACGTCAATAGATTTGATCAATCAAAGTCTGCTCAGCGTCAGATCAATCCAGATTTTGTTATCCACATTATTAGGGGCAGAATACTTGACTTACAGATCACCTAGTTGAAACTGTCTTTGCCACCCAGTGGAGTAGTAAATAACCTGTTAGTTGTTTAGGGTATTCAATCTATAACTTGTTTAGTACAAATTATATCCTGTTTAAAATCATAAATGTTATTAAAACACTAAATTTTGGCAACATTCTCAATCAATATAAATATTCTCATCAGAGTTACCTTTCAAGGATTTCTCTTGAGTCTAATGTGGTGCCACTGTCATGCTGGCGGAAGCACATCGTTTAAGAAAATGAAAGTTAGACCTCACTATTTTCAAGTTTACATCTTTGTGCTTTATTTGGCTGACTGGTGTGTAGACCCCGCTGCAGTACTTCCATAATCTTTTTCGTAGCAAAGTTTTTTTCGTTTGGAAGTTTTTCTGCAATTCCCATGTGATTTTAAGAGTGCGAGTAACGTAAGTTGGTGTCTTGCGTTGATTCCCCGTGTGGCCTTCAAGCAATCCGACTGACTTGCTGGTTGTTTCTAGGATTTTGTACGATTTTTAACCATGACGGCTATGAATTTTTTCCTGCAATATATTAAGCCTAATACACCTTCATTTCACGGTTTTGCTAACTAGTTCCTGAATACACAATGTAGCACCTCTTATCACATGAACCATCCTAAATATTTCTTAATTTAAGAAGTATATTTGTGCTCTATGAGTATTATTTGAGCTATGTAGCACAATTCTGAAAGAAACAGCTTACTGACATATTGTGTTCTTCGAATAATATTCAAGTTCCTAGTGCTGTTCGCTGTAAAATGGGCCCCTTATATTTTCCACCAATGATTTAGTTTTATTCTCAACCAATTCGTTCATGTTGTTCTTCATTTTATTGCTGAATACTTCCACTTCCTCGCATACTGTGAAGGGGTGTTGTGTGAGACACGAAGTTTTGTTCAGTAGGAATCCTTAATTTCCAATATCCTTCCAATGTCTTATGCCGACGATATACCAATTGTAATCACTCTGCAACAAGTGTTGACTGCGAACCTTTGTGCACCAACATTTATTCCAGAGGTTTGGTTGGTGACTGATTGGGTCATTGGTTCCAAGATGGACAATGGACGTCCCTGCCGGGATGAGCACTGCACCGAGAACGCTCCCGTAAAGTAACCATATTTTGGAGACCATTGGATTCCAGTCTGGTAGTAATATATCTATTGTGACGTGTGGGAAGTTAGAGTGTTGCAAAACATTCCTTAGACATTAGTTACTGACTCTGTCATAGGTACCTTATAGATCTATGCTCAAAACTCTTATGTTTACCTTTCAGTATATCCTTGAAAAAAGATCGTGTCTCTCAGACAGCATAGTTCATCAACGAACTTCCTGTTACGTAAAATTATAGTTTTGGACAGGCCCGATTATCTCTGGAGGAGTTTCTTTAAGTATAGTGACTATCATGCACGCCATTATTTTTGAGTCGGCACATGTCGAAGTTATTGGCCAATAATCAATTATTCTTCTTGATTTCGAAGATTTGGGTCCAATGACTATAATTTCTGGTTCATTTGTTGAACGTATTTGATCGTTTCTTTTCTCTACTGAGGTAGAAGGTGCTCCATTGTTCGTCTGAAATGTATCCTTAGAATTTTCAAGTCATTATTTTCCCTTTGACTTCTTTTTACCTTATTTCTAGAATCTTCCTTTTGAATTTCTTCAGTTCGCGAGATCGGTCTTATCCATTATCCACTATTTCTTGGAGTTCTCAAACAATCATATAACAGTATTTCACCAGTTTATCCCACCTAAGAACGCTACGAAAGAACTGCTTCCGATGAACCCATGTTCGATAAAATTGGTAGAATTCTGCTTTTTTTCCATTCAGTGTTAAACAGGTTGCAATGTAAATTCCATTATCCCTTTCCCATTACTTTGGGCCGGGATAAATCTTTTATTTTAACGAGAATTGCATGGCGGTCCGAGAAGTTGACGAGGTCAGATTCATAGCCCTGTGGTCCTGTTGTGCTATAATATCTGTCTAGTCTCGAGGCTGACAATGGAGATACATTTGTATAGAGGGATCGCTTGATGGCTAGTCGATCTATTATGTCTGTCAGTTTTAGTGCTTAAGTCGTATTACGTACGTGCACACAATTAGGGGTTGATCCTGTTGTGTCTGCCGATCTCACAACACAATTGAGATCTCCCCTCCCCACCCCCCATTATAACGCCACCCATTCCGTGTCTCTCAGTGTACGAGATAGTTTCACTTTAAGAATTGTCCCTCCTAGCTTAACTATTTACTGCCGATGAGGCACAGAAGTTCAATATCGTTGTTTTGTTTAGTGTGATTATGATGACACGTCCATCCGGATAATATTTTAAGTGCTCTAGTTCCAGACCCTTTCTAATTAAAATGCAGCGACCTTTACCGCTAGAGCCGACATTGTTGTGTACAGTGTATTACTGTTGCAGTAGTTCCATCTCTTCGCAGGCTGCTTCCTTGTCCGCCGGTATTTGCTTCACTAGAGTTAGCACCCACCTACTGTCCACTACTATCGGTTTGTTAGTTCGCATGGCCCTTCATATTCCCATATTTAATTTTCTCGTCGTGATTCGTTTCCAGTAGGGTCACTTTTCTTTTCTCCTTTCTCATCATCTTGGTATTCCCTTTCCGCAGCTCTCTAACTTTTCCGAGCTGCCGCATTTATATTTTATACCCTTCTGGTTGCTAATATTTCCCCCTACTGCCTTAACTGTGTGCTTTTCAGATCGTGTGGTGACGCTGGAAGCTGTTTCCGTACAATCTTCTGCATTATTTCCCTGTTTGCATGCTCCAGTCACAGCTGTTGCGGTTTCACGCAACTCTTCCTCTGTTATTGCCTGGCTTGTTATTTCCTGCATTGGCCTGTATCCGCTTGAGTTTCCATCTCAATCTCGGATCCACCTTGTATTGCTGCAACATTAGCGGACTTCTGTTTCCCTGGTATCTATACCGATTTTTCCTCAGGGTCTTCTTCGGAGCTCGTACAGCTCTGTTCTAATGGACGTTGTTGTTTTGATTTGGATGAAAAACGGGAACATTAATTTTGCGTGTCTGGTTCGCTTTCTTGTTTCTGAATTGAAATTTCATGTACTCTGTAGCTGGTTTCCTGAACAATAGCTGCAGATAGGTATTTACCGGTTTCATCCTTTTGATCGTTGTCTGATTCCTCTGGCCTTTTGTTCGGAGGTGGAATGCCTCTTCAACTAAACAAGGGGATTGGTCAATGGATTCCAAGTTGGTGACTTCAATACCTGAAAGAATCAATTCTTTTGCCTCCAGTCTTGTCCGTTGTTGCAGATTATTTTTTCTCGAAGATGTCCTGGTTCATTGCACACATGACACGTGTGAATTTGTCCAACATATATTTTGTGTGTCTTGCGACCGCCTACAATAATTTGGGACGTGATCTCGGACGTAGCAATCTCATTCCATTGTAGCACTGAATCTTGTATCTATTAGGCACTTTTCGAATTCAACGCTTTTAACCTGTGCATACTTAGAAAGTACCCTTATCAAACCTTTGTAGCCTAGCTCTCGGGGAAGATTTAGCACCCTGAAAGTTTTCAGTTCACTAGTAGCAGTACTTATATCAACGGTACTGACGGAGTCATCAGGATGACGGAATTCAGATTTGCCCTAGGTTCCCAGTAATATTCTACCTAACACAATAGAACTATGCAATTTACCTACATTTTCATGCAATCAGTCATGAATTTCCAAGGCTGTAAGTTATACATGTCTTGCACTGTTCTCAAAGACGAAGCTTAAATTATTTTTCCTGATCGAATCCCTGGATATTATTTACGGGTACAGTGAGGATTAGTACACAAAGACGACGAATAAGAACTGTTACTACTTACTCAGCGTCTGCTCAGGAAACGCAACATACACATACCGAAACACATGTTTACGTAACCAGTCGGCTACAGCACGGAGCGCCACACCAGACATCCACACTGGCTGAGCACTCAACCCCGACTTTATATTCTCGACCCCTCCTCACAGCTTTACTTCCGCCAATACTTCTATCCTATCTTCCGAACTTGACAGTAGCTTTCCTGGGAAACCTGCGAGGCTACCACTTCTGGAAGAAACGATACTGTAGAGACATGGCTCAGTCAATGCCTGGGGGATGTTTCCAGAATGAAATTTTTAGTCTACAACCGACCGTGCGCTGATATGAAACTTCTTGGCAGATTAAAACTGTGTGCTGGACCGAGACTCGAGCTCGAGACCTTTACGTTTCGCGGGCAAGTGCTCTACTGACTGAGCTACCCAAGCCCTAATCCTAAGCTCTCCTCACGGCGTTTTCGCAGGAGAGCATCTGTGAAGTGTGAAAGGTAGGAGACTAGGTACTGGCGGAAGTTGCGCCAGTACCTAGTCTCTTACCTTCCGCACTTCTCAGAGTCTCTCTCTCTCTCTCTCTCTCTCTCTCTCTCTCTCTCTTTTTAAGATTTGTGGTAAGACTTTGTGAGACCAAACTGCTAGAGTCATCGGTCCCTAAGCTAGTAAATCTAACTTAAACTAACTTACGCTTCGGAGAACGCACACACCCATGCCCGAGGGAGGACTCGAACCTCTGACGGGAGGAGCCGTGCGATCCGTGAGAGGACGCTAGAGACCACGCAGATATACGTTGCGGCCACTAGCTCTCCTGCGGAACTTGCAAGACTACCAGTTATGGAAGGAAGAACATTGCGGAGATGTGGCTTAGCCACAGTCCGAGGGATATTTCCAGAATGAAACTTCCACTCTTAGCGTACACTCCGCCCCAGAGTGAATATTTTATTTGGCAACATCCCCCAGGCTGTGGCTAAGCTATTTCTCCGCAATATCCTTCCTTCCTAGCCTTGCAAGTTTTGCAAGAGAACTTCAGGGAAGCTGGGAAGGTAAGAGACGAGGTATTGGAGGAAGGTAAGCTACAAGGACGGGTCGTGAGTTGCGGGGGTAGTTCAGTCGGTTGAGCACTGTCCACGAAAAGCAAAGGTCCCGAATTCGAGTCTCGGTCCGGCACACAGTTTTACTCTGACAAGAAATTTCACTGCTCACCTTCATTCTGAGGGTCTCTACATCTACATGATTAATCTGCAATTCACATTTAAGTGCTTGGCAGAGGGTTCATCGAACCACAATCATACTAGCTCTCTACCATTCCACTCCCGAACAGCGCGCGGGAAAAACGAACACCTAAACCTTTCTGTTCGAGCTCTGATTTCTCTTATTTCATTTTGTCGATCATTCCTGCATATGTAGGTTGGGCTCAACAAAATATTTTCGCATTTGGAAGAGAAAGTTGGTGACTGAAATTTCGTAACTAGATCTCGCCGCGACGAAAAACGTCTTTGCTTTAATGATTTCCATCCCAACTCGCGTATCATATCTGCCACACTTTCTCCCCTATTACGTGATAATACAAAACGAGCTGCCCTTTTTTATACTCTTTCGATGTCCTCCGTCAATCCCCCCTGGTAAGGATCCCACACAGCGCAGCAATATTCTAACAGAGGACGAACGAGTGTAGCGTAAGCTGTCTCTTTAGTGGACTTGTTGCATCTTCTAAGTGTCCTGCCAATGAAACGCAACCTTTGGCTCGCCTTCCCCACAATATTATCTATGTGGTCTTTCCAACTGAAGTCGTTCGTAATTTTAACACCCAGGTACTTAGTTGAATTGACAGCCTTGAGAATTGTACTATCTATCGAGTAATCGAATTCCAACGGATTTCTTTTGGAACTCACGTGGATCACCTCACACTTTTCGTTATTTAGCGTCAACTGCCACCTGCCACACCATACAGCAATCTATTCTAAATCGCTTTGCAACTGATACTGGTCTTCGGATGACCTTACTAGACGGTAAATTACAGCATCATCTGCGAACAACCTAGGAGAACTGCTCAGATTGTCACCCAGGTCATTTATATAGATCAGGAACAGCAAAGGTCCCAGGACGCTTTCCTGGGGAACACCTGATATCACTTCAGTTTTACTCGATGATTTGCCGTCTATTACTACGAACTGCGACATTCCTGACAGGAAATCACGAATCCAGTCACAGAACTGAGATGATACCCCATAGGCCCGCAGCTTTATTAGAAGTCGCTTGTGAGGAACGGTGTCAAAAGCTTTCCGGAAATCTAGAAATACGGAATCAACTTGAGATCCCCTGTCGTTAGCAGCCATTACTTCGTGCGAATAAAGAGCTAGCTCCGTTGCACAAGAACGATGTTTTCTGAAACCATGATGATTACATATCAATAGATCGTTCCCTTAGAGGTGATTCATAATGTTTGAATACAGTATATGCTCCAAAACCCTACTGCAAACCGACGTCAATGATATAGGTCTGCAGTTAGATGGATTGCTCCTACTTACCTTCTTAAACACTGGTGGGACCTGCGCAATTTTCCAATCTGTAGGTACAGATAAGAGTTGAGGGACATGAAAGGGAAGCAGTGGTTGGGAAGGGAGTAAGACAGGGTTGTAGCCTCTCCCCGATGTTGTTCAATCTGTATATTGAGCAAGCAGTAAAGGAAACAAAAGAAAAATTCGGAGTAGGTATTAAAATCCATGGAGAAGAAATAAAAACTTTGAGGTTCGCCGATGACATTGTAATTCTGTCAGAGACAGCAAAGGACTTGGAAGAGCAGTTGAATGGAATGGACAGTGTCTTGAAAGGAGGATATAAGATGAACATCAACAAAAGCAAAACAAGGATAATGGAATGTAGTCTAATTAAGTCGGGTGATGCTGAGGGAATTAGATTAGGAAATGAGGCACTTAAAGTAGTAAAGGAGTTTTGCTATTTGGGGAGCAAAATAACTGATGATGGTCGAAGTAGAGAGGATATAAAATGTAGGCTGGCAATGGCAAGGAAAGCGTTTCTGAAGAAGAGAAATTTGTTAACATCCAGTATTGATTTAAGTGTCAGGAAGTCATTTCTGAAAGTATTCGTATGGAGTGTAGCCATGTATGGAAGTGAAACATGGACGATAAATAGTTTGGACAAGAAGAGAATAGAAGCTTTCGAAATGTGGTGCTACAGAAGAATGCTGCAGATTAGACGGGTAGATCACATAACTAATGAAGAAGTATTGAATAGGATTGGGGAGAAGTTTGTGGCACAACTTGACCAGAGGAAGGGATCGGTTGGTAGGACATGTTCTGAGGCATCAAGGGATCACCAATTTAGTATTGGAGGGAAGCGTGGAGGGTAAAAATCGTAGAGGAAGACCAAGAGATGAATACACTAAGCAGATTCAGAAGGATGTAGGTTGCGGTAGGTACTGGGAGATGAAAAAGCTTGCACAGGATAGAGTAGCATGGAGAGCTGCATCAAACCAGTCTCAGGACTGAAGACCACAACAACAACAACAACAGGTACAGATCAATCGGTGAGCGAGCGGTTGTATATGATTGCTAAGTAGGGAGCTATTGTATCAGCGTAATCTGAAAGGAACCTAATCGGTATACAATCTGGACCTGAAGACTTGCCCGTATCAAGCGGTTTGAGTTGCTTCGCGACCCCTAAGGTATCTATTTCTAAGAAACTCATGCTAGCAGCATGCTAGTTTCATTTAGATAAGCCGTTTGAAGCAACTGATATATTTCAATCGAAGCAGGAGATAAAAATACCTCTATTCTGGTAACTAATATTACGTATAAGGCGATGATTTACTTACTATTAGTTAATTAAAATATCGATAAATACCTATGGGATAAATTTTGTAATATTCCGCCTCGAAAAAGTCAAGTTTCAATACTGTAGTTCTCTGATCAAAAGCACTCGTTTGATATATAGGGCAATTATAACTAAAGTTAAACTTTCAAAACGCTGTAGAAATAACACCACTGGCAGAATGACGTCACATTACAACGAAATATTATCGGAGAAGAGGGAAAACGTATGACAGAAGAAAAAATAGTGTGAAAGTTGATCAGTAAATGGCGCTGTATGTGTCATAATACGCAAATGAAAACACCTGTCATGCGCTTGACCAATTGAAGTTGGTATAAAATCGCCGGGTACGCGGCTTTTCTTCCTTTCGCGTCTGCGATGTTCGCCATGACTATCTCAATGCAGGTTCGCGCTCTGCTTGTAAAGCTGTATTACAAGAATGATGACCGTGCACACGTCGCTCTGTAGAAGAACTGGAGGGTTTGAGAAAAGGCATTGGTTCGATGACTGCCTTGGGTTTGGAGAAAATTATTCGGAAATTCGAAAAGACGGTTTCTTTTCATGTGCAGCCTGGTAGTGGGAGGAAACGAATTGATTCGACGTCAGTGGAAGCAGTGGCCACAGCAGTGCAGCAGGAGACGAGTGGTGGTATGCAAACGTGTAGAGCACGGGGAATTGCCGGAGCATTGGATATACCCGTGGGCACGGTTAGTAAAATACTACGAAACATCCTTCTTTGCCATCCATCCAAAATTGTCCATGTGCACGAGTTGCTTCCTGTTCACCTGCCGGCAGGATAGACCTATGCTTTAGAATTTCTTGCTCTCATGGAAGTGGACAATGACTGGCCGTGGAAGATGTTGTGGACAGACGAAGGTCACTTCCATCTGACAGGATATGTCAATGCACAGAATTGTCGAATACGGGCAACCCAAAATCCACACGCAAATCAACCAGTACCACTTCATCCTGGAACGGTCACTGTGTGGTGTCTGTTTACGGCATCATTTATCACAGGGCCATATTTTTTCGAAGAGACGGGTGCTTCCGGTCCTGTTACGTGTACCGTCACTTGGAAGTGCTATGAGTGTCTTTTGCGAAACCAAGTCATTCCAGCTTTCCAACAGCGTGGATGTGTGGATGGGATCATTTTTATGCAAGATGGCGCTACTCCGTACATTGCAAATCCAGTTAAACTGCTGCTGAAGCGCCATTTCGGAAATATTAGAATTATCAACCGCCATTTCCCTATAGTCTGGCTGCCCGATCACCAGATCTTATTCCGTGTGACTTGTGGCTGTGGGGCTATCTGAAAGATGTTTTCAGTGTTCCCATTGCAAACGTAGCTGCACTGAAGGCACGAATTGCGCAACACTTTCTCAACGTGACCCCAGAA
Source organism: Schistocerca serialis cubense (assembly GCF_023864345.2). Classification (NCBI taxonomy): domain Eukaryota; kingdom Metazoa; phylum Arthropoda; class Insecta; order Orthoptera; family Acrididae; genus Schistocerca; species Schistocerca serialis. Next base: position 1,217,375,840 of record NC_064638.1, on the reverse strand, counting down.
AAAACTTCGATCAGTTGTGGAACGTGCTGCTTCTCCACTTAAACTTGTTGCAGAAAACGGTGGACAGCACATTGAATATGTTTTGCGCCAGTCAAAACGAAATTAATAATCGGATCTGATATAGATTCATACTTTTTATGCGGTTTTTGGCCTCATCACAATTAAAAACCGATGGGATTGATGTTTTTTTCGGTTTTTGGCACCAGGAAAATTAAAAACCTATGTGAGCTAAGCCTTTTATGCGGTATTTGGCCTCAAGACAATCAAAAACCGAAGTGAGTGACGCTTTTTATGCGGTTTTTGGCCTCAGGACAATTAAAAACCAATTTTTCCCATCCGATGTGATATGACCTTGTCGTGGTTGATAGGCTTACGTAACTAACAATACCACACCTGTACACCCTTGCACTCTGAGTAGTACAGTTTGTTTAACGTCAGACACACACCTTAGGCATTCTTGTATGATTCATTTGTCATTTGTAGTGGACCAGTATTAAATTATGATGCTTACAACGCAATCTATTGCTACATTTGGTAACTATTTATTTTATTCCTGCCATACGTTACCCCCTTCTCCATTTATATTCCGTTGCAATTTGACGTCATTCTGAGCAGTGGTGTTGTTTCTACAGCAGTTTGAAAAGTTAACTTTAATTATATTCAGCCTGTACATGGCGCTGTTAAATCTGTTTTGGTAGAGATTCAGCCCTACCACATTTCAACCCGGTTTAATCACTGTATTTCAGACAAGATTCGAACACAGTCGGAATTGGCAATATGTGAGAGATTCCCAATGCAAATTGGTTTTGATGAATATACTGCATATTTAGGTTTAAATTCTACCTAATTTATTCATGAGACATGTCCTTCAAATGGTTCAAATGGCTCTGAGCACTATGGGACTTAACTTCTATGGTCATCAGTCCCCTAGAACTTAGAACTACTTAAACCTAACTAACCTAAGGACATCACACAACACCAAGTCATCACGAGGCAGAGAAAATCCCTGACCCCGCCGGGAATCGAACCCGGGAACCTATGCGTGGGAAGCGAGAACGCTACCGCACGTCCACGAGCTGCGGACAGACATATCCTCGATATGGAGTACAGATTGTGTGACGCCATGAGAATGGCACTATTAGCCATTAAGTGGATCAAAAGGCAGGTGTGACGATAGCAACAAATGTAGCTAATAGTTACTTGGGTAGTTAAAGATTTTTCTTATCTTTCCAAGATAGCGCTGAATTGTTTTTGCATAGGATGAACGTGCTAAGACTAAGTGGCCGAGATATTTAAGTGCATCGAACACGTGTTGTCGTTTTCTTATTGAACATTAATAAATAAACAATATTCGAACTGAAACTTCCTGGCCGATTAACACTGTGTGCCGGACGGAGACTCGAACTTGGGATCTTTGCCTTTCGCGGGCAAGTGCTCCAGCAACTGAGCTACCCAAGCACGACTCACGCCCCGTCCTCACAGCTTTACTCCTGCCAGTACCTCGTCTCCTACCTTCAAAACTTTACAGAAGCTCTCCTGCGAACCTTGCAGAACTAGTACTCCTGAAAGAAAGGATATTGCGGTGACATGGCTTAGCCACAGCCTAGGGGATGTTTCCAGAATGAGATATTCACTCTGCGGCGGAGTGTGCGCTGATATGAAACTTCCTTTCTTTCAAGAGTGCTAGTTCTGCAAGGATCGCAGGAGAGCTTCTGTAAAGTTTGGAAGGTAGGAGATGAGGTACTGGCAGAAGTAAAACTGTGAGGACGGGGCGTGAGTCGTGCTTGGGTAGCTCAGTTGGCAGAGCACTTTCCCGCGAAAGGCCAATATCCGCAGTTCGAGTCTCGGTCCGGCACACAGTTTTAATCTGTCAGGAAGTTCCATATCAGCGCACACTCCGCTACAGAGTGAAAATCTCATTGTGGAAATATTCGAATTGCTTGTTTCCTATAAAGTTAAAAATACGGTAATCAGCATATGACACGGTGAACGTTCAATCCTGGACATCAGCCCACTACAAGGTAAGTATATCCATGGAAGCTGTTGATATGGGTATCTAGTCATTATTGTGGCACGAATTAATCCCATTTGAAAGGAAATAGTACACCTTGTAGAGCTTTGGAAGTCCATCACGCTTTATATTTGCAACAGTCCAGACGGAATAGATGACATGATTACATTTATAGATCAGAAGCGCAAGCGTTTTTGAAGTACCAGGTATCGAACCATGCTGAAACGCCCATAATAGTTCGTGTTGTAGACTCCATAGGCGGCAATGGTATCCAGTCGATCGCAAAGGTGGTGAATACTGTCCTAGGATGCGTTATGTGAAGACTTCTCGAACTATTTACATAGTTCTTTAAGAGTTGCTGGTTGATGAACCACACGAGTCACTTCTATTCCCATCACATGCCACAAGTTCTCGATTGGAGACAAGTCCGAAGATCGTGCTACACTGGCAAGTCATTGCACGTCTTTCAGAGCATGTTGAGTTCCACGAGCAGTGTACGGCCGAGCGTTATTCTATTCGAATAACACTCTACTTGCCTGTTGCAACAACGCCAAAGAATGGGTCTAACAACATTCTCAGCTTTCCAAGCGTTGTTTAGTGTCGTCTCCAGGAGAAAGAAACGTGAACGAGAATTGTAGCTTGTCGTACACAGGCGCATAAAGCCTGGGATGGACCAGAGTGTTTTGGACAAATGCACTCTACGAGTAACCTTATCCATCCTTACCTAATCCGATGGAACCGATGACTTCGCTGTTAGGTGTTTGATCTCCTCCCCAAAAGCAACCAACCAGCAGGAGTGCTTTCAAACGGTCTCGAAAACAGCTAGAAAACAAATGCGAGATTGGTAGCTTCTTTTAAACCTATAGGTAACTATCCGTTAGTTCTTTGAAGGTCACAGAGAATTCTTCATACCACGGTTTTTTGTTTTTTTTTAATATAGCGAACTTAGAGGTGGACTGTGATTTTTTTTCAGTATTTGTACTTGTCACGATGCGATATTCCATTTCAACAAATTAGAACTAAGTTATTTATCGTCTGGAAATGTCTTTCTGTGAGCAGTACGCAGTCAGCTCCACTTAAAAATTGAGACCTGTAACTCATTCCGAATGATCTAATTTTAGTTTCTGCATTCCGTTTTCTTTCATAAATTCGACAACATCGGATTTTTAATCAAAAGTCGTTCCAGGCAAGACGCTTGACATTACAAACTTACTTTTCACTAATATACAAAGTCTCCGTACTACTTGCTCAGTTCCATGGAATATTGCAGCAATTGGCAGTGAAATAACGCGTCGACTTAATAAATTTTTCTGCTCCATGCCTGCAAACTTAGCGCGATGTGCTTCCTGATGTACAGAACACTGAATTCCATTCGTCGATCGTTATAATTCTTAGTTCTTTCATCCTCAACTAAATCTTGAAATTCCTTCCGCATGATGTTGCAGTTTCGTTTCATAGCGAATTTGCGGTACCCGTCGATTATGAGACTGCGTAATAGATAGTGAGAATTCGCTTCTCTGTGTTGTGTCACTTCTATTTATTATTAAAGGGTTGTTAAGATAGAGCTAAAGGCTGCGTCTTTCTTCTACAAACAGTCACTGGGCCAGCGAACGAATCTGCGAACATCGTGCATATCACGAAAGAATAGCGAAGAGTGAACATCACTGACAGCACGATTACAAAAGAACCGAAGAGAGTCGCGTCGGCCGTACAATGTCACACCGTAATACTAAATGAAATGTCCGTTATACCGGTTCGGTAGGTTGGGTTGGTTTGGGGGAGGGTATCAAACAGCCAAGTCGTCGGTCCCATCGGATTAGAGAAAAATGGGGAAGAAAATCGGCCTGGCCCTTTCAGAGGAACCATCCCGTCATTTGCCTGAAGCGATTTAGAGAAATCACAGAAAGACTAAATCGGGATGGCCGGGCGCGGGTTTGAACCGTCGTGCTCCCAAATGCGAGTCAAATGTGCTGACCACTGTACTATCTCGCTCGGTAGCATTCCTACGCATGTGCAGATGACACACACTGATCTCCTGTGTAATCGCCATTTCAAGGACAAATCCTGTCACGTTAATGCTGTCAATAACGTCTGCATTGTTTTCCACAGCTGTAGTTTCCACGTTTCCATTATGAGGTTGCAAAAATACTACAATACTTTCATCGATATATGTGTGTGGTAGACCTGTTTTTCTAATATCAAGCTAAATAAGTCACAATTACGTGACATTGTGAGTGCGAAAACCTTTTAAATTGTCTGCGTTTATATGTATGACCCTAGTTTCTACTTTACTTTTTACTTTACATGTGACAAGGGCCTTATCGACTATACGCCTGCTCTATGAGCCTCTTCCACCTCTGCCTGTCCAATGCGCTGTTGGTGCAGTTGCTGTTGCTGTTCATCCTAGCTGTGTCCTCCCGAATGTTATCCTGTCATCTGATTCTGGGTCTCCCTCTTCCTCTCGTTCCATCTATGTTCTGCTGAATGCCATTCTAGGTAGTCTATTCTCTGTCATTCTTGCTATATGGCCTGCCCAATTCAACCTTCTCCTCTTGAACAATTCAACGATGTTACGGTGTTTGTACAGCCCTCTTAATTCTGCATTTCTTCTTATTCCCCATTCCAAGCTATTTTCGTCGTATACAGGTCCGAAAATTTTCCTTTGTGCTTTTCTTTCGAATATTAACAGTTTTTCTTCATCTTTCTTTCTAAATATTAAAGTTTCACATCCATATAACATCACAGGTATAATGGTCGATGGATATAAGCGGATTTTGAAGGTACTACTAAGTGATACTTTTCTTGGAATTTTGATGAAACTAAAAAAAAGTGTCTTGTTTGCTGTTGATAAACGGGCATCTATTTCTATATCTGTTCTGTTGTTATTACTGAAAAGACTTCCTAGGTACTTGAAGTGGTCAACAGACTTGAAATTGAATCCATCTACAGTCAAACGTGCATCTTTTCTGGTTTTCTTACTTATGGGCAGGTATTTTGTCTTTTCTTTATTAACATGTAATCCTGTTTTCTCAGCAATTTTATAGTAATTTTGCATCATTCTAATTAATTCTCTTCTGGAACCACTTATTAGTGCTACATCATCTGCATAGACAAGTCTTGTAATGTTCACATCCTGTAGCTGGATCCCTTCTGGACTGAATTTAGAAAATTCTCTATCGATCTTCTCTAGGACAAGCTTAAATAAAATAGGTGAAATGGCATCCCCTTGTCTCAGTCCAGTGTACACATTAAAATCTTCAGTTTCTCCTACCGGTGTCTTTATGCGACACAAAGTTTCATCTATACACATTTTAACTAATCTGATTAATTTTGATGGTATTTTAAATTCCTTCATTATATTTAGCAGTGTCTGTCGGTGTATACTATCATAGGCTCTACGAATAGTATGTGAATATCTACATTGAATTCCCACACCTTCTCAGTTACTTATCTTAGGGTGAATAAGTGATCTAATGTGGATCTGTTTCTGCGGAAACCGCATTGGTAGTCCCCAATCAGTTCTTCTGTTATTGGTATCAGCCTGTTTGATAGGAAGCTCGATAAGATTTTGTAGGTGGCATCAAGTAAGGCAATTCCTCTGTGATTATCAGAAACTAGTGGATTATTCTTCTTAAATATGTGGCACACAACTGCAGTTTTCCAATCTCCAAGAATGGTTTCTGTCTCCAAAAATGTTTCCATTAACGCCTGTATTTCTAATTCCAGTTGTGGGAATCCATCCTTTAACAACTCAGCGTATACCTTGTCCTCGCCACAAGCCTTGTTATTCTTTAATTTCTTTATTGCTTGCTGTATTTCATTTACTGATGGGGTAGTAACTGTATCAACTGTATCAATTGCATCAGGTTCTTCCAATTTAAAGTAAGAGGGTGGGTCATTGCAATTGAGAAGCGTGTGCCAGATAAAAATGTACTCAGCGTGCCAAAACCATTTATGCAATACCTTAAATTTACATCGTTTATGATCTGTGGTGTTGAGACATATGAAATATGAAAACAAGTCATATGCAGTGCGACTACATTGCCATCTAAATCTTCCCCCTCCTCAAGCTCAGATAGCGTGGCGTGGCGGTGGGGGAAGTATGCGAGCAGGTTGTGCGCTATGGCACGTGAGCCAGAGCGCGGCTCGTGAATCGCATCGATAGTCACCCTTGGTGTAATGTAAAGACTGAAACATTTGGAACAGCCTACTAACAGCTGTGAGGGGGGCGAATACAGTGTTAGTGATAAGTGGACATTAGAGGGTAGCACAAAATGTTGTACAGGTTCCAACCTTCATAGGTCAGCAAGGAAATAACGCCGTAAGACTTTTGTGTCCAGTGTACAGACGCAAGACGATAAAAGCTTTGTTAGTGAGACAAACGATTGCAAAATTCAGCAGCGATTTTCAAGCACTAAGGATTGTCTACAATGTGCTTAACAGATGGGCATTGATATTTTCTGATATGTACTATTTACATTTAATTACGGTTTATTTCTCATATGTTCAGTTGCGTTCATACTGCACTTCCAAAGATGTAATTCACTCTGCTTTTCACCACTGTTTCACCTTTTCCGTGTCGCTCACGTGTACCGAACTCGTTTAGATGGCAATAACCATTTACAGTCTGATGAGAGCGTCGCTGGTCGAAAACCAGAAATTAAGTAAACTATTTCTGAATAACATGAACAATTTTATGACATTCGTTTACAAACATCTAAAACACTTTTCTTTATACATGGTATATTGTTTTTAAATATTTTAAATTTGTTTTCACAATAGATAGATTTAAGTTCTTTTTCCTGTCTACCAAAAGATATAACTGGATAATATGGATTATTTAACTAATAGATTCTCGTAAAAAACTAAATTTTCTAGGGAAACAGTGATTGACATCTTCTCTGCATGCTTAATTTTTCGTTGCCTTATACTCCTTCCGTTGTTATCATGATAGCCAATGGTTATCGATACCGATTACTTTTATAATAGTTTTATGTGGTTGGGTGAAAGAAATATAAAGTTTACACCCTAGTATGATGTGTTTTTGTTGTAGTCTTCAGTGCAAATATCGGCTTGATGCAGCTCCCCACAGCCATTTCTATATGCTCACTAAATTCAAACCTTGGACGCCCTCTACAATTTCTGTATCGTGTACCCCTCTTCACTGCCAGTATTTGCGTTACGAAACTGACTAGTAATTGATGCATCAGGAAACGTCTTCTCAGGAGATTCCTCCTTTTAGTCAGCATCATCTGATTTAATTCACCTACATTCCATTACCCTTGCTTTATTCTCTTGTTATCCATCTCGTTATCTCTTCTCAAGACTCAATCCATTCCATTCAAACTTTCTTCAACATCTTTTGACGTCTCTGACAGCATTACAAAGTCATTGGGAAACATTAAAGTTGTGATTCTGCTCCCTGAACTATAATTCCCTTTCCAAGTTTCTCTTTGGTTTCTTTCACTGTTAACTCAGTGTACATCAGCGTGAGACTGCATCACACCATCACTACCTTCTCAGTTACTATTTCCATTTCATGCCCTTTTACTCCTATAATTGCAGTGTGTTCTCTGTACAAGCTGTAGATAACTCCATGTTCAATCAATTTTCCTCTTGCTCCCTTCAGACCTTCAAAGACTGTATTCCAATAATATTTACATAAGTTTTATCTAAATTCCCGAGGATTGATTTACGCAAATTTTCCGTTCTTTGTCAGTAATTCGAGATATCTTTTTGCAACAATGACTTATCAATCTGACAATTCGATAATATTGATTCTTGTTAGCACCGGCCATCTTGGATAGGAATTACTGCATTCTTCTCCAAGTCTGAGGGTATTTCGCCAGACTACCACGATTGCATACGAAGTTCAAAATGGTTCAAATGGCTCTGAGCAGTACAGGACTTAACTTCTGAGGTCATCAGTCCCATAGAACGTAGAACTACTTAAACCTAACTAACCTAAGGACATCACACACATCCACGCCCGAGGCAGGATTCGAACCTTGCGACAGTAGCGGTCGCGCGGTTCCAGACTGTAGCGTCGAAAACCGCTCTGCCACACAGGCCGGCGCATACGAAGTTAGGAGTACAGAAAACTTTGGTGCTTGTTAAAGTTGCCGGTGAGTTTCTGTTTTCATTGGGTTACAGCATTGGTCAATCAACCTCATACGGTCACATGGCAGCGAGCTCTGGTACTGCGCTGTGTTTCATGGCGTTTTCCCATGTCCCATTTCCAACGACATCCAACAGTGTGGACGGACGAGGTTTCCCCAAGGCCGGCCACGCTCCACGCTGTTTTTAGCGACGTAATTAACGGGTGTTAGCTCGGCGCCAGCCCATCTTTAATTTAACGCCCACTGTAGCAGACGTATCCCGGGCTCTTTGTGCCGGAATGACGAGACACGAAACTGCGCGCGCACAAAACGCGGTTTATTCTTCGCGCCTCGCCTGTACCCAGTTAAGCCCTTATCAGCTTTGCGTGTAATGACGCCGGGCTGAAATTTAATTACACCCCGCTAAGCGCGCTGAAGGGTCCGCGCGGGCAGGTGAGGTTTCTCGTCAAGACCTCTCTGGCAGCAGTGAGGGGCGGCTGGGATTCGCCCCACCCGACAGACGCAGACACGTGGCCTGCGGTTACAGGAATGGGAACTCCCAGCACTGCGCTCGGCTTAACACTTCACGCCAGTAATCAGATTCGTCAGAACGTAAAGTGATTTGTTTTTCACCCTCCGGTTCTTCATTTCCTGTGCGAGTCTCCCCATCTCTGAGTCTCTGTGTCAGACGCGCCACTGGAAAATGAAGAAGCAACACCGTAAAGCAATGTCTACTTCTGAATAATGCTTTGTTCGACCGTCATGCAATGCGTGCACTAAAATTATCACCGTCACTACTTATAAACAAAACGATCAACGGTCCCTCACACTGATTTCATTTTCAACATTGTTGTTGCCGGCCGCGGTGGTCTCGCGGTTAAGGCGCTCAGTCCGGAACCGCGCGACTGCTACGGTCGCAGGTTCGAATCCTGCCTCGGGCATGGATGTGTGTGATGTCCTTAGGTTAGTTAGGTTTAAGTAGTTCTAAGTTCTAGGGGATTGATGACCACAGAAGTTCAGTCCCATAGTGCTCAGAGCCATTTGAACCATTTTTTGAACCACATTGTTGATGTTGTTGTTGTGGTCTTCAGTCCAGAGACTGGTTTGATGCAGCTCTCCATGCTACTCTATCCTGTGTAAGCTTCTTCGTCTCCCAGTACCTACTGCAACCTACATCCTTCTGAATCTGCTTAATGTATTCATCTCTTGGTCTCCCTCTACGATTTTTACCCTCCACGCTGCCGTCCAATACTAAGTTTGTGATCCGTTGATGCCTCCGAACACGTCCTACCAACCGATCCCTTCTTCTAGTCAAGTTGTAACACAAACTCCTCTTCCCCCCAATTCTGTTCAATATCTCCTCATTAGTTATGTGATCTACCCATGTAATCTTCAGCGTTCTTCTGTAGCACCACATTTCGAAAGCTTCTATTCTCTTCTTGTCCCAACTATTTATCGTCCATGTTAACTTCCATACATTGCTACACTCCATTCAAATACTTTCAGAAACTACTTCCTAATACTTAAATCTATACTCGATCTTAACAAATTTCTCTTCTTCTGAAACGCTTTCCTTGCCATTGTCAGTCTACATTTTATATCCACGCTACTTCGACCATCATCAATTATTTTGCTCCCCAAAGAGCAAAACTCCTGATCTAATTCCTTCAGCCTCGACTACATTCCATTATCCTCGTTTTGCTTTTGTAGATGTTCATCTTACATCCTCCTCTCAAGAAACTGTCCATTCCATTCAGCTGGTCTTCCAGGTCCTTTGCTGTCTCTGACAGAATTACAATGTCATCGGCGAACCTCAAAGTTTTTATTTCTTCTCCATGGATTTTAATACCTACTCCGAATTTTTCTTTTATTTCCTTTACTGCTTGCTCAATATATTGATTGAATAACATCGGGGAGAGGCTACAACCCTGTCTCACTCCCTTCCCAGCCAATGCTTCCCTTTCATGTCTCTCGACTCTTATAACTGCCTTCTGTTTTCTGTACAAATTGTAAATAGCCTTTCGCTCCCTGTATTTTACCCCTTCCACTTTCAGAATTCGAAATACAGTATTCCAGTCAACATTGTCAAAAGCTTTCTCTTAGTCTACAAATACTAGATACGTAGGTTTGGCTTTCCTTAATGTATCTTCTAGTGTAGGGCTTCCTAACGTGTGGTCCACGGACCCCTTAGGGGTGCGCCTGCTCTTTCTAGAGTCCGCGGCCACCTTTCACCAAATCGTGTAAAATAATGAGTAAAATTATTGAATAAAAATGTGAAAATCAGATTCATCACTATTTTATTTCCTGTGAAAAATATGAGTATAGCATTCGAAAGTTGGCAATAACATTCGGTCTTTGGCAATAATATTTGACAGGCGGCAACAGAAACCAAAACATTGGTGCCGCTCCCGCTGTCGGAGGTTCGAGTCCCCCCTCGGGCATGTGTGTGTGTGTGTGTGTGTGTGTGTGTGTGTGTGTGTGTGTGGGTGTGTGTCTGTGTGTGTGTGTGTATGTGTGTGTTGTCCTTAGCGGAAGTTAAACTTAGGTTAATAGCGTGTGAGAGTAGGGACTGATGACCTCAGCAGTGAGGTCCCTTAGACTTTACATACATTTGGACATTTTTCTTCGGATTTCACGAAAAACCACACACAAACACACACACACACACACACACGATTGTTACTATATATGCGTGCTCCTTACACAACAGTTGCCAAACAGTGGAAGTGAACAGACCACAGGCGGCAGCTTGTCAACAGCGAACAGTTCGGACGTGACGTCCATTGCTCTTGGAGGAAGGCAGCCCCAACGTGTGAAATGTCAGTTACCAAGTAATATTAATCAGGTTATAGTGTGTTGAACAAATGGAGTAAATCCACTAGTAAGTGTCTGCATACAGTGGGAATTCAAATTGGATCGTTAATTTCAAGTTGTTTTCATATATCTCTAAACCAAAGACTAATGATACTTCGGGAGGGGGGGGGGTCATTGGGAACATGGCACTTGCATTAAGAAGCTTCCAGTTCCCATGGGTTTTGCTCTGAAATTTAAAGTTACTGTGCTTTTGAGTCACTAGGGATCCGCCATGGATTTTCGATTGAAGAAGGGGTCCACCAGCTGAAAAGGTTGGGAGGGCCTGCTCTAGTGTATTCAGCATAGAGGAAACTTTTTTGTTTCTTGATTTCCACCGTTGCCATTATTGTGAGTCCACACTGTTGTATTCACTCACAAATTTTAAATTTTATGTATTTTAAAGCGCCAGTTGGATGAATAAACTGACCGAAATTTGCAGTATGCAGGTCGTATCTCCTAAGATTCGTCAGGCGCGTTTTCCCTGCTGTTTCAGCAGATACTTGCAATTCTGTTTTCGCATTGTGTAGCTGCAGTCAGCCCAGACAAATCGTACTCATCACCTTTCTCATGGTACCCCAATGTCGGCAGGAAGCATCGATTCGTTCTCCCCACAAACAAAATGATTTTTGAAGCAGAATCTTACGTGCTGCATTAACAGGGACTGTAAAACACAAAGAATACCCAGTATTCCAGCAGCGGCAGCACCGCCGAGACCTGCGCTAACAGCTACCGTCAAGCACAGTTACTGCTGTTTATTCTTTGTTTTTTAATATCTCTTTTAAGTGATATCGACAGAACTAATATCGGACTAGAGTAATTTAGGACGATCTCAGAACACTAACCACACAACAAGTACCATATCATCCATCTCTTCATCAATAAAGCAGCCGTACTTATGAGTCTTACGGCTAACGTGTTACTAACAAGCTAGAAAGCAAACGAGAAAGAGCGGTGCAACACTGAATGCAAGCTGGGGGACGAAGGGAAAACTGGGATTATTCTTGATAACAGCAAGTACTTTGGCTCTGTAAACGTTCCCTGGGTAATGATTGCTTGTATTCATATCAGATCTCCAGCTGGAGCATCTCATCATCTGGGCACGATATTTCGGCAGTCCACTTGGCCGCCTTCTTCAGGTGAGTAGAACGTCGCACTATCATGCCGGAACTGAAACCATAAACTTTTTTTTCCTTTATTGTTATTTTGAAACCTGTATTACAGGCAGGCCTGCAGCAGCATACTACGCCGCTCTTTGGCTGCAGAGATACACAAATATACAAATGAAGACATTTAGAGAAAAAACATGGTGGACATAGAAACGGAGACAAACACTGTGCCGTTCACGGGTGTAGAGTCCAAGACAAAATTGTTCAGATACGTGGACACAGACAGAGACGAAAAGTGTCACACGTGAACGTAGGTGCACAAAACGAATAACACTTTAGCACTTAAGCACAAAACGACGGCACACACAGAATACGAGGTGTTGATCTCTGGCGCGCGAATGTTCACTAACCGTGTACAAGTCCGGGGACCTGCCAAGAGAGGAGGAGGGGGGTGGGAGAGGGAGAGGGGAGAGCAGATGCCATGGGCAGGGGAGATAGGGGGAAGGGAGGAAGGTGGAGGGGAAGCCTGGGGAAGAGGGAAGGAGGGAGGGGATGGGGGAAAAGGAAAGAGAAGGGAGGGAGGGTGCCTAAAGGAAAGGACACAGGAAGTGGGGGGGAGGATCAAAGTCGATAGGAGGGGTAGATGGAGGGGAGGAGGACGTCATCAGGGAGGGGGAGCTGGCGGAAGCCACCTTGGTAGAGGGTGAGGAAGGTGGAGAGATGGAGACCGGGTGGGACGTGCGAATACAGGCGCGGCAGCGGGTGGGGTTGGGAGAAGATGGGTGAGACAAGCGGATGAGGAGGAGCGAGTTTGCGGGAGGTGTACAGGATCCGCATCCTTTCAAGGAAGAGGAGGAGGTGGGGGAAGGGGGTGAGATCATACAGGATCCATGTGGGGGATGGGAGACGGATGCGATAGGCAAGGAGGAGAGCATGGCGTTCTAGGATTTGGAGGGATTTATAAAAGGTAGGGGGGGCGGAAATCCATGGCAGATGGGCGTAACAAAGGATAGGGCGGATGAGCGATTTATAGGTGTGGAGGATGGTGGAGGGGTCTGGACCCCACATACGGCCGGAAAGGAGCTTAAGGAGACGGAGTTGGGAGCGTGCCTTGGCTTGGATTGTGCGGAGATGGGGAGTCCAGGAGAGGCGACGGTCGAGGGTGACGCCAAGGTACTTGAGGGTGGGAGTGAGGGCGATAGGACGGCCATAGATGGTGAGATAGAAATCAAGGAAGGGGTGGTTTTGCCTACAATGATCGCCTAGGTTTTGGAGGGATTGGCCTTGAGCAACCACTGGTTGCACCAAGCGGTGAACCGGTCAAGATGGGATTGGAGAAGGTGTTGGGTGCGCTGCAGGGTGGGGGCAAGGGCAAGGAAGGCGACGTCATCAGCAAACTGGAGGAGGTCGACGGGGGGTGACGGCGGCGGCATGTCCGCTGTATACAAGAGGTATAGATGGGGGGAGAGGACGGAACCTTGGGGCTCACCGGCGGAGGGGAAAAAGGAGTAGGAGTCGGTCTTATGGATGGTGACGTACGAAGGACGGTGGGAGATCAAGGAGCCAATCAGACGGACGTAGTTAATGGGAAGGGCGAAGGTTTGGAGCTTGAAGAGGAGACCGGAATGCCATACGCGGTCATAAGCTCGTTCGAGGTCCAGGGAGAAGAAGACTGCGGAGCGACGGGAATTAAGCTTGTCGGAAAGGAGATGAATGAGGTGAAGGAGAAGATCATCGTAAGACAAGGACGGCCGAAAGCAGACCATAAACGCCGCAGCGGCTCCTTTATACTTCGACAGTGGGTCCATCGCGCGTGTGGGAAGCGTAACTGCCCTCTAGCGACAGGCGCAACAGCGCACCGGTGGTGAAAGCTCGAGGAAACGATAAATTGACATTAAACACTATTGACAAATTTTGAAGACCGACACAAGAACCGTTCTTTCTTAACGTCAAACAGACCAAGGTTCCAACTCTTACTTGCACCCTTTATCTCTATGTGTAATGTTGAGAGACAGCCGGATTTCAATGGCATCTTTCACTACACAATCCCAATACCGCGACGCAGGGGCAGTCACTTGTGTCTCATCGTATAACATTTCATGTCCTTCAGTAAGACAAGGACAGTAAGACAAGGACAGTAAGACAGAGGATCAAGTAGGTAAAAAGACGAGGGCTAGTAGAAATCCTTGGGTAACAGACGAAATATTGAATATAACTTTATGTCCTTCAGTAAGACAAGGACAGTAAGACAGAGGATCAAGTAGATAAAAGCACGAGGTCTAGTACAAATCCTTGGGTAGCAGAAGCGATGTTGAATGTAATTGATGAAAGGAGAAAATATAAAGAAACACTAAATGAATCAGGCAAAAATGAATACAAACGTCTCAAAAATGAGATCGACAGGAAGTGCAAAATGGCTAAGCAGGGATGGCTAGAAGACACATGTAAGGATGTAGAGGCTTATCTCCCTAGGGGTACGATAGATACTGCCTACAGGAAAATTAAAGAGACTCTTGGAGAAAAGACAGCCAGTTGTATGAATATCAAGAGCTTAGATAGAAACCCAGTTCTAAGCCAAGAGGGGAAAGCAGAAAGGTGGAAGCAGTATATAGAGAGTCTATACAAGGGCGATGTACTTGAAGACTATATTATGGAAATGGAAGAGGTTGTAGATGAAGATGAAATGGGAGATATGATACTGCGTGAAGGAGTTTGACAGAGCACTGAAAGACCTGAGTCGAAACAAGGCCCCAGGGGTAGACAACATTCCATTAGAACTACTGACGGCCTTGGGAGAGCCAGTCCTGACAAAACTCTACCATCTGGTGAGCAACATGTATGAGACAGGCGAAATACCCACAGACCTAAAGAAGAATATCATAATTCCAATCCCAAAGAAAGCGGGTGTTGACAGATGTGAAAATTACCGAACTATCAGTTTAATAAGTCACAGCTGCAAAATACTAACGCGAATTCTTTACCGACGATGGAAGAACTGGTAGAAGCCGACCTCGGGGAAGATCAGTTTCGCTTCCGTAGAAATGTTGGAACACGTGAGGCAATACTGACCTTACGACTTATCTTCGAAGAAAGATTAAGGAAAGGCAAACCTACGTTTCTAGCATTTGTAGACTTAGAGAAAGCTTTTGACAATGTTGACTGGAATACTTCCTTTCAAATTCTAAAGGTGGTAGGGGTAAAATACGGGGAACGAAAGGCTATTTACAATTTGTACAGAAACCAGATGGCAGTTATAAGAGTCGAGGGGCATGAAAGGGAAGCAGTGGTTGGGAAGAGAGTGACACAGGGTTGTAACTTCTCCCCGATGTTATTCAATCTGTATATTGAACAAGCAGTAAAGGAAACAATAGAAAAATTCGGAGTAGGTATTTAAATCCATGGAGAAGAAATAAAAACTGTGAGGTTTGCCGATGACATTGTAATTCTGTCAGGGACAGCAAAGGACTTGGAAGAGGAGTTGAACGGAATGGACAGTGTCTTGGAAGGGGGATATAAGATGAATATCAACAAAAGCAAAACGAGGGTAATGGATTGTAGTCGAATTAAGTCGGGTGACGCTGAGGAAATTAGATTTGGAAATGAGACACTTAAAGTAGTAAAGGGGTTTTACTATTTGGGGAGCAAAATAACTGATGATCGTCGAAGTAGAGAGAATATAAAATGTATACTGGCAATGGCAAGGAAAGCGTTTCTGAAGAAGAGGAATTTGTTAACATCGTGTATAGATTAAGTGTCTGGAAGTCGTTTCTGAAAGTATTCGTATGGAGTGTAGCCATGTATGAAACCGAAACGTGGACGATAAATAGTTTGGACAAGAAGAGAATAGAAGCTTTTGAAATGTGGTGCTACAGAAGAATGCTGAAGCTTAGATGGGTAGATCACATAACTAATGAGGAAGTATTGAACAGGATTGGGGAGAAGAGGAGTTTGTGGCACAACTTGACAAGAAGAAGGGATCGGTTGGTAGGACATGTTCTGAGATATCAAGGGATCACATATTTAGCATTGGAGGGCAGCGTGGAGGGTAAATACCATAGAAGGAGAGCAAGACATGAATACACTAAGCAGATTCAGAAGGATGTAGGTTGCAGGAAGTACTGGGAGATGAAGAAGCTTGCACAGAATAGAGTAGCATGGAGAGCTGCATCAAACTAGTCTCAAGACTGAAGACTACAACAACAACAAGACAATGTTCCGCCACTGCAAATTTTTCTGACTGA
Source organism: Schistocerca serialis cubense (assembly GCF_023864345.2). NCBI lineage: Eukaryota > Metazoa > Arthropoda > Insecta > Orthoptera > Acrididae > Schistocerca > Schistocerca serialis. The sequence goes on along the minus strand of NC_064638.1, from coordinate 1,217,359,531 downwards.
AATAAAGGCGTATGGATATGATGCTCCATGCAACGATTCTGGGTCGTATGAATCGTTTGTCCAATACAGACTTTCCCGCAATGGCAGAAAATCTTGTAGACTCGGGGCTTTCTCAAACCCAAAGCATCCTTCACTGAGCCAAACAGGGCTTTGACCATAGCTGGCTGGCGAAAAACACTATCTCTGAAGATATGTTACCTGCAAAAGGTAGGAATGCCATTGTATCTTCTGTTGGTTCCCACGATGGTCCAATCTGTAGAGCTCGACGGATCTGATTGTCAGTATAACCGTTCTGCTTAGCACAGCTTTTAGATGGTCCAGTTCTTGTGCCAAACTATTTGCATCTGAGATGGCGTTAGATCTTTTTTTCTATGTACCGAGGACTCCGTTGGTTTTTATGATGGACGATAACTTGATGAATGACGATATAGGTCCGTATGCTCGGTCTTACGATGAACACTATGTCCTAATGTCCAATCATCCGTCCTGTAGACTATGACATCTAAAAATGACTTTTTAACTTCCATCGTGAACTTAATATTAAGATGCAGACAGTTAAAATGATCTAAGAAACGACCCAGAGCATCCCACCCATGTCGCTACATCATAAACGTATCGTCGACGTATCTCCAGAAAGAAGCTGGTTAAGAACGCCGTCTACAGTGCCATATACCGCGCGGGTTTAGCCGAGCGGTCTGGGGCGCTGCAGTCAAGGACTGTACGGCTGGTCCCGGCGGAGGTTCGAGTCCTCCTTCGGGTATGGGTGTATGTGTTTGTCCTTAGGAGAACTTAGGTTTAGTAGTGTGTAAGCTTAGGGACTGATGACCTTAGCAGTTAAGTCCCATAAGATTTAACACACATTTTTACTTACTTATTTATTTATTTATTTTTACAGTGCCATGTAATCAAAATCTTCCATAAACAAATTGGCGACTGTTGGGGATAATGGACTCTCCACAGCCACTCCGTTAGTTTGTTCAAAGTATTTGTAATTAAATAAAATATACGTCGACGTCAGCACATGGCGACAAATGTTAGTGGTTTCTTTGTCCAGTCTTTCCGCCTATTAAATGAGAAGAATCTTCAAGAGGAACTCTGCTAAACAGAGACACAACATCAAAACTAATGAACAAATCCGTGGATCTGAGACACAGTGACTTCAAACGCTGAATAAAAACCAGAGAATTAGAAATATGGTGTTCACATTTTCTGACATGGGGACTGAGAATGGACGCTAAATACTTGGTTAAGTTGTAAGTAGGAGCGCTCAGCTTGCTAACAATGGGCCGAAGATGAACTTTTTGCTTGTGTATCTTAGGCGTACCGTATAAGCTCGGCGGGACTGTAGCACGAGATCGAAGTATTTTAAGAACATCGTTAGATAATGAAGTCTTCTTCAAAAGTGAAAGCCTCTTGCGTTTCTTATGTTCAGCTGGATCATTCTTCACTCTTCGGTATGTCGAGTCTGCAAGCAAAAGATCCATTTTATCCACATAATCGTCAAGCGAAAGTAGAAGCGGTACATTGGCCTTGTCTGCTGAAAGAATTACTAAATCCTGGTCTTCTCTGATGGACCGGATCGCGGCTCTTTCAAGCGAGTAGATGTTACGTCGCGGGGGTGGCATCCGACGTAACGTATGAGTGACCTCTTGCCTAACCTCATCAGCTAGATCGCCGGGGAACGTGGACACCGCTTGTTCAACGGCGGAAATGAATTCCGTAATGAGAACGGTCCTGTGTGTAGGGGTCAAATTAAATCCCTTTTCCAATACTGCCAACATAGCATCGTCCAGTTGTTTGGTTGTGAGAATGATCACAACATGTCGACGGGTGTCATCATCAATTATTGTAGTCTGGGAAGAAAGCCGTTGAAACTTCGAAGATTGCCTACTGACAGCATTTGCATGGACTCAGTTTGATATTGCTGAAGGCGAACTGTCAACTCAATCCCAGGATGCAGCAGACAGCGACGCCGAAATTTTCGAATGCAAATAAAATAAATCCTTGGTATTAAATGCAGTTGTCTATGTGTAATAATAATGCGCTCCCTTACTAAGGCAATACTAGCACGCTTCATAATGTTGTTGGCCAGTCTTGTCCCAATGTAATGAAAAGCTCTGGCAAATACAGATATTATACCTTCATTCCGGCATCTCATCAGAAAAGCGAGGTCGCTCAGCAACTTCCACTTCTTCTTACGAAGTTTCCAAACTTCCTTACAAGTTCAAACACCTCCTCCCCGTAGAGGTTCTTCATGTGGCTCGTAAACCTTCCCAGCGTAGTAATTGCTTGTAGTCATATCGGGTCTCCAGCCGGAACATTTCGTCATCTGGACACTATATTTCGGTGGTCCACCTGGCTGCCATGTTAAGGCGAGTATGCCGTCGCACTATCTCGCCGGAACTGAAATCAAACACTCCGCGGTGGCTCCTTTGTACACCGACGTTGGGTCCATCGAGCGTGCGCGAACATAACTGACCTCTATCGACAGGCACAACAAGGCACCGAAGTTCGCGGAAACGATAAATCGATATCAAAGACTATTGACAGTTTTTGAAGACCGAGACAAGAATCGTTGTTTCTTAACGTCAAACAGAACAGGGTTCCAACTATTACTTAAAGCATACCCCTTATCTCTATTTATAATATTGTTAGATAGCCAGATTTCAATGGCTTCTTTCACCACAGTCCCAATACCTCGAAGCAGGGGCAACCACTTGTGTCTCATCGTACAACATTTTATGTCCTTCAGGAAGGCAATGTTCCGCCACTGCAGATTTTTCTGGCTGAAATTAAAAGTGTATTCCGTGCGCCAGCTGAGACCAGAGACGTGTTGGCCTCAGTGAAGGATGATGTGGGTTTAAGAAAGCCCGGATTCTACAAGATTCCCTGCCATTGCGGGAAAGTCTATATTGGACAAAAGGTTGATATTGTCCAGGTTCGTTGCGTGGAGCATCATTCCTACACGCATCTATTTAAGCCAAAAAAAAAAAAAAAAATCTGCGGTGGCGGAATATCTGAAGCTATGCCTTAAAGCATAATCAGTTTCACAAGGGCCACGACACAAGTGAGAAAATTTGAAGACACGGCATTTGAAGCTGGCTGCCAAACGATTCTACTGCCGCCAGCATACATCGCGCGTAAGAACCACAACGGTAAGATACGAGAAATTAGGGCTTATACAGACGGGCAAAGACAGTCGTTTTTTCCTCGCTCTATTCGCGAGTGGAACAGGAGGGGAATGACAAGTGGTGGTACACGATACCCTCCACCCCGCCCCGTACGGTGGCTTGGGGAGTTTTAGCGCAGATGTAGGCAGACTATTTCGCATTCGGTTGCATGCCAACATATTGTATCAGTTCTCATAACTCCGTTACAGAAAACTATTCTGTTAGGCTTCCGTTTTACAATGGATAAATACCTGAAAGTCTTGCACTCTTTGTAACTCTCCAGGAGATCGCCTTCAATCTTGATGGCGCTAACCTTTGAAATGACTGTGGCGCGCCGTTTCTCATTCGAGGTTCATGTGAAACTTCCCCTTTGAACAATTTATACATGACTGTGCTTAAACTGACATAAAATATTTTTAGCGCAACGCAATCTGACTATCAAAGATCCCTGCAAAAGAATGGCCCTGACTAACATTAACCTATACCTTTCACAAATCACTTACCTCACAAAAATCTTCGCTACTCAAGCTACTGCAATACAGCGAGCGCCACTACTGCCAGCTAAATAAAAGATTCAAACTACTGAAGGCACTAACTACTGATAGGGATAGTTAGCAAATGAAAGATATTAATAGAGAACAAACAATGTATTTACCTTGATATCATCATGTATAAATATAGCAGTTCATGACAAATTACAAATCTCCGCCATTTCTCTCCCCACATCCACCACTGCTGGCGGCTCACCTCCAACTGCGCAACGCTACGCGCTGTTAATATTCAGCTGCCCCTCTACAATGGCAGACAACAATGCAAACTAGCCACAGACTGCACACAGCACAGCCAGTGATTTCATTTTCATACAGAGGTGGCGTTACCAATAAAAAAACTTAAACAGCCTACTTACATAGCCCCCATGGTCCCCACAAAAAATTTTACAAATTGGATTGGGCAGTGGCCAATACAGATTTGCCAAAAATTTTTCACAATTACAGTAACAAAGATATAAAATGCACACACTTATTGATACAATGTTGGTCAAAAGCTAAAATTTTCTCACAGTCCATAAAGATAGTCCTTATCATTCATCATAATAGTAATTACAGTTTCTCATTAGTAAAAGAAATTGCACATAGAAGTAGTGGATTTCCATACAGTCTTGAAGAAGTAGTGTTGTCCTTCCAACGGAAAGACAGTGCTGACTCTTGACATGCATACAGGTAATGGGCCACAATGGAGCAAACCCACAGCAGAGTCATTCGAAGTTTTGAAGAGTATTGGTAGGTAGGTCATCACAGAGCAGACCCACTGGAGTCCTGGTAGAGATTGTGGTATTGGTGGGCCACCAGAGGTGCAGACCCACTGCAGTCCTTGTAGAAATAATGATATTGATGGATCATCAAAGATGTAGACCCACTGTAGTCCTTGTAGAGATAATGGTACTGGTGAGTCATCAAAGATGCAGACCCACTGTAGTCCTTGTAGAGATAGCCAGCAGCCATCTGTTGTGACTGTGCAGGTGCACAATCACCATTGAAGAGTCTTGCGGATAATATAGCAAGTCCATAAACCACCACTTGTGCACTCACAACGTTTTCGGAACTGTCCTTAGAACCAACAATGCTGTTATCCAGTCCCTTGCTGAATCATTAACATACGTGCAAACACTATCAGTCCCTACTTCTCACATATTGTCCATATACTATGACCAACAGAAACGTGTGCAGTGAAATGTACCTTAATTTGAAGAACTGGTGTCTATACAATTATAAATTTACAACATGAAAATAAAATTACAAAGGTACAAAATACATCATTAAAGAACATAACAATACAGATAACATTTGTAGTACAGGCTTTACAAAAGAATAGAAATAGACATATACGTCAGTGTTACAGGAATTATGACATGAGTACATACATAGAAGATCAGAATAACTTGCGAAACATCAACTTCACACATGAGCATTTAAACAGAATGAATAATGTCTAACATCTTTACAAAGTAAATAACATATTATTAATGCCAATTATATTTGAGGATAACAGTATTCCTCATCATAGTGAATGTAGCTTAATATTAAAAGAGGAAAAAATTCTATGAAACTACACAGAGACAGGAAGAAAACAACTACACAAGGGTACACAAACACATAGTGGGATAACACCAATAGGAAAGGATAGGGTTCGTTTTCAGTGTAACATTTGGTACTGCAGTCCAACACAAAACTTCATATATCTTTCCTCTTATTTCATCCTTTGTTTCCACCAAAAAAATTGTATCTAAACATGCTTTCTGTATTTATATGTTCACACATTTCTCACCTCAACATTTATTTCCAAGAAAATCCTACCTAAACCTGTTTTCTGTACTTTTTTTTTGTATAACTTCTCAATGCATTTCTTCCAATTCATCGAAACTCATTCTCTTAGAGGCTACCCCCTCTTAAGCTAACTTAAATCTACTGAGCTCAGATGCTAAACTAAGGGATGAGGCAATGCAGCATCACATAACAAATTATCACAAACAGCAATGACAAAAAAATGCCAATTTGCAAAGCAAGCAGCAGCAAATCTAAATTAACAGATAAAATGCAAAATTACAACTAATATGAGCCAATGTGCAGCAACAATAAAAATAAATCAATAGTAAAACTAGCTTAACAGAGTAATACAAAGTGAAATTTAGTAGCACTATGCCTGGCAAATAGCAGCAGAAATAACTTATATCTAAACATGACATAGCTCAAGCAGAAAAAAACATTACACTAAAGACAACAATGCAGATAATGGAAATGTATATTCACATTTTAATGTCTATGTAATTAAAGTGGTGCACCACAACAACTTTTTGTAAAAGAAATATTACCATGTACTTGAAAAGAATATTATGTATGCAGTTACTGTTACTAGTCCCTTCTTATTGTTCTTTCCTTTCCAAGTGCTCCTTTTTTGAAGAATGTGGATCACAAAATTATTATTTAATAGATCTGTTGACAGAAAGTGTTCACATTAGCAAATGCATTTAATTTTATTTTATGAAACCAATGCTGCAACACAGCTCAAAAACAGATGTCAAATGAAATAAGCAATTACGCAAACCAAAGCATAAAAACATCATTCAATAGTCATGTGGCATTTCGTAAGTCAGTAGCTCTCAACTCTCATAGAAAGAAACTTGTCATAATCAGGTGTGCAGATGTATGAATATTTCCCATCAATTCATAAGCATTGCAGTAATTAGCACAAAGTACGAGTAATCATATGTTTTCAGGTAATGAGCGTGTAATATTTGCGATGCTTTCTACAAAGGAATGTCAATAGCAAGGTTAATGGAAGTAATGAGGGTGTCGCATTTGCAATATTTTCTCTAAAGGAATGTCAATGGCGAGGATAAAGGCCTGCCTTTTTTCTTTTTTTTTTTTCTACCTGTGCTTCCGGAAAGGCACACCCTAATGGCTTGTTCTCCAGGTGTTTGACACAGCTGAGTGCCCACAACGCATTACGTGCAGGTGGTCACTTAACTTTCTTACGGAAATATTTACGACACCAGTTTCCGCTACAGTGACAGTCTCACATAAAAATATTTCACAGGTCAAGAATTAGCGTTGCAAATCTGTAGAAAGAAAATCCTATAAATATAAGTGTCCAAATAAAATATTCGTCAGCATTGTGATACAGTCACGCATTTACGCACATTTCATAACTCTTAAAGTGCGATTCTTGGTTTCCAACATACTTCTTATTCCTCATATATGGTAGCATCATCTTATTGATCATAAACATATCTCAACAGCATAGTACACATCGTCGTCGTAATAATAACATCATAACACCTCAGTCAAATCTCAAAAACGTCTTAGCTTTCTGCAATAATTTCAAACCCTAAAAAAATATTCTCTGCTCATTTCAATAATGTCATCTACCTCAAACGTACTTTAAAATCATGCTCCCTTACCAAATATATCATTCAAAGCTCTCATAGTATCACAATGGTTCCGAAAAAATATGAACAGTTTACAAAGTACAGACCAAATATAATTTCGTAAGTGTGAAGTAATCCAACTCTGTAATTGCGTAAACATATGTCACTGATGTAATAAAAAAAGTTTATCTCTGAGTTACATGATCAGATAGCTGTGTAATTTGTGTGTTAGAGAAATATGGTACCGATGTGTAAAGTTGTATAAGCAAATACCATATTAGCTAGGGTTCCTTGTGGTTGCCACACACATGATACACAAAGTAAGTGTGTACCCCCCTGAGGATAAATGTAATTATACTCCCAGGTGTTACAAATTACAGCAATGGAATGAAATGTATCACGGAAAACTTTCTTTGTAATTAAACAAAATCTTTAAAAATAAGTGTTTGAAGTATAAGATTAATCACTCAAATGCGTGTCCTGTAGCGCTAAATGTGCACCTTGTTGTAAGATAATCTCTGTTGAAGTGTCGTAGTTATTTTCCTCCGAAAGCTAAGTTCTGCAGAAGCCAATGTACTTACCTCATGATAAACAAAAGTGAAATGCTTTGCGTAGAGATATCTTAGTTATTACGCTTATTGTTGTGATGATGAAAGTACTGTGCTGTAACGTATTGTTGTGCTATGGAAAAGGCTGTCTCCTTGTAGCTATACCACAAAAGTTACTAATAAAACATGTTTTGATTTTCAGAAGAATTCAGAAAAACTGTGCAGATATAAAACAGATACTCCGCAAAAGCAACATTGTAAATTGTCACTCATTAGTAGCGTCGTGATAAAATCGTATAGCTGTCACATAAACTAACCACTGTGCCATCTGGTATCTCACTGAAAGTACTTTAAATCCAGAATATATTTTCAAGTCAACCAAAATGTTGCATTAAAATCTCATTAGCAGTACTGGTAAATGTTCTAAGTATGTAAGCCTTATAGTCGTTCCATAATCGTGTAACTAACAAGCAAGAATGTACACACACAATAGCACTGTGACGTCTGTTCACTATAACAATGCATTCGTCATTTCTGTTTCAATAAGTTCTCTTGGTTCTTGACTGGATATTTAACTTCAAACATTGTTGCATGTTAACAGATTCTAAGTCGGACAAGCATACTAGTAATGTAAAGTGAAAAGTTTTATGGCAAAGACAAAGTTAAAATGCAGATTATCTTTCAATAAACGGTTTTACATTTGAAATGTGGTACAATCTTTTACTCTTCAAAGTATTCAGAGTTTCAGCTTGAACGCAATTATCATGCAGTATACGTCGGTAAAGAATACTGGAATTTTTCTCAAGGTTAGCTTCTATGTTATTTTTCTCTGAGCCAGCCGGCGCACGTGGGTGCCTGCGGCGCGAGTCATTGTCTGTCTCTTTGTTGGCGAGCGTTGTTATTGGGATTAGGAGACCTAACTTCTACAAATTCACCTTGCCGAGAGGGCCCAGCCGTGTTAGAATCCCGCCAGTTCTGATGAAATTGACGTCTGTCGTTACGATCACATCGTCTGTCGTAATGTCGGTAGTTCTTGTAGTTTCTTTCTTGTCGGTTAAGTGGTGGAGAATTTCTCCCTGAATCGTAACTGCGCACTGGACTGTTGTGTCTAAAGTTATTCTGTCTCCCTTGATAATAATTGTTTTGGTTCCCGTATTGTCTGTTTCTCTGATTGTCTCTGTGATAGTCATTACCACGGAGAGGTGATCTTTCCCTGTAGTTATTACTACTCTGCCAACGGTTGTCATACGGGTGGTGTCTGTTTTGGTCACGATTTGTGTTGTGAGAATAGCCGTGTCGTGTCAAGTTATTACTTCTTTCATCGCGGAATTGCGACGGATGTGACCTGTAATTGTTGTGTTCCTGGTTTCGCGTTCCGCGATTGTCAGTGTCAATTTCTAATTCTTGCAAAAGTCCCTGAAATGCTTCAATGTCGTCTTTGCAACGTCCTGCCAAAATAATATGTCGTAAATGTTCAGGCAGTTTGATTAAGCAAATGCGGATGAGTTCTGAGGGGCTGTATGGGTTTGAACGATACTGATTCTTATGCAACATGTCTTCAAAATATTTCATAAGACTGGAAAATTCAGATTGTTCGAAACGTTTCATCATTATGATGCTATGTTTTACTCGGTCTTGTGTGGCTTGAGACCAATATGCTGAGAGGAAGGCATGGTAAAACTCTCCTTCACTGTGGCAATCGTGAATTACCGATCCCATCCTTACAGCTGGTTCATTCTCCAAGTAGCCACACATAAATTCTAATCTGTGTTCTAACGACCAGTTGGGAGGAAAACAATGAGAGAATTGATGGAGCCACGCTTGTGGATGAATGTCGTTGCCAGAATTCTTAAATGTTTTGAATTTACGTGTAGTAATGAACAGCTTATAGTCAAAGTCATCATGTCGGCGAGTCGCATATCGGTCATTGTTACGTAGTGTCGGCCATTCCATATCAAAACTCGGTGCACATTGCCAATTTCTTTCATAACTTCCGAAATGCCCTGTGTTATTATTTTGTGGCTGTTCCGTATTTCTGTGTCCCTCTTCCAGTATTGGGGCGCGAGTATCCTCTGAAATACGTAATTCTTGTATTACCTGTGTCAGCTGATCTCTTACTTCCCGGATTTCTCTTTTGTACTGTGTATTGATTTGAATTTTCTAATTTGTTCATACTCTTCTGTGTCAGTGAAGGCTACAGGTCTTGTGTCATTCAGATCATCATCTACCTTTGTAGATAAGTTAGTGACCTGATCCGAAAGTTCGGCTACTTTCTCCGATAGTGAACACATTTCCTCAGTGTGTTTTTCTGAACCAAGTTTCAGAGTGTCCATTTGTGTTGAAACCGAATCTACTGTGTCCTTTAAGTTTTCCTGAGTTATTGCAAGTTGCGTAACCGAATCGGTAGATGCAACTGAGTCAATTTTAGCCCACAAGGTCTCATGATTTTCATGAACAATGGCTTGCAGTTCTTTTATGGCTGCTTCGTGATTCTGTAATGCATTTTCATGCCGCGAAAAAATAGGTAGAAAATGCTCACAAATTTGTGTTTTTACGTCATTACAGACTTTTTGACATTTCGATTCAATGTTATGTAACTCAGTAGTTAAATCCTCACGTGTTTGTTCAATAGTTTGCTCCAATGAGTCTAAATTTTGAAGATTTTGTTCCATTGTGTCTAACTTTTTAAGATTTTGTTCCATTGTGTCTAACTTTTGCAGCTTTTGCTGTGTTTGTCTCTGATTTTGTTCCATTTGTTGCATTAATTGCAATAATAATGTATTAGTGTCTGGAATCTGTTCCTCTACTCTTTTCGGCAGTGCATTTGCACCGGCAACATTCACATTTTGACAAGCTGAAAATGTGTCTTGACTTATTTGAGAAAACGGTGAGGACGCAAAACCTGAATCTACAGTATTTGTAAAATTGTGTCCTGTCATTTCGGATTCCTGAGGCGAGCTGTTGCCGACCGATCGATCGATAATGCTTCCCTGTTCACTACCTGTTTCACTGTCTACACCATTATTTACCGCCCGCTCCATTTCCCTATGCACAATTACCAAATTACTACTTGGAACGTCTGTTCATTCACTACACAGTGGTGCTGATAAGCTACGCTCGTCGTCACTATTATTTCTCAGTTTACTTTGGAGCCTAGTGTTACGTTTTTCACATGCCATTATTGTCACAGTATTTCACACGACAACACAGAACACAATTTGAAGAGCAAAAATAGGGGAACACATTAACATAGCACTGAAAATAATATCTAGTTAATTGCAGCTGCAAAATACTTGGTGCAAATCTACATGCATGCCACAACTGTTTTACTGTACAACGATGAAAGACTGCAACTACAAAGGAGATTCTCTCTACAGTTACGCGCTAGCAATAAACAAAATCTACACTAATTACACAAACTACAAGAAAAATCAGAAGATTCCAGTGAGGTATCCTAGGCTAAGGGTCGACATATGAAACTTCCCCTTTGAACAATTTATACATGACTGTGCTTAAACTGACATAAAATATTTTTAGCGCAACGCAATCTGACTATCAAAGATCCCTGCAAAAGAATGGCCCTGACTAACATTAACCTATACCTTTCACAAATCACTTATCTCACAAAAATCTTCGCTACTCAAGCTACTGCAATACAGCGAGCGCCACTACTGCCAGCTAAATAAAAGATTCAAACTACTGAAGGCACTAACTACTGATAGGGATAGTTAGCAAATGAAAGATATTAATAGAGAACAAACAATGTATTTACCTTGATATCATCATGTATAAATATAGCAGTTCATGACAAATTACAAATCTCCGCCATTTCTCTCCCCACATCCACCACTGCTGGCGGCACACCTCCAACTGCGCAACGCTACGCGCTGTTAACATCCAGCTGCCCCGCTACAATGGCAGACAACAATGCAAACTAGCCACAGACTGCACAAAGCACAGCCAGTGATTTCATTTTCATACAGAGGTGGCGTTACCAATAAAAAAACTTAAACAGCCTACTTACACATGTTGCAAGTTAATGGTTTGTTTTGAACATATATTGAACGAAGACGATATCCATTTTGTGAAGTGTAATATATAGGAGAGTTGGAACTTTAATAGTAAAAATGGCTCTGAGCACTATGGGACTTAACTTCTGAGGTCATCAGTCCCCTAGAACTTAGAACTACTTAAACCTGACTATCCTAAGGACATCACACACATCCATGCCCGGGGCAGGATTCGAACCTGCGACCGTAGCGGCCGCGTGGTTCCAGACTGAAGCGCCTAGAATCGCTCCGCCACTCCGGGTGGCCCTTTAATAGTAGCAACTATTTATTTACAGCTCGTACAAAATAGATACGTGTTTCAAAGTTTTACTGACCTCCAGAGTAGTCACCAACATGATGTATAACCCGTCGCCAGCGATGTGGAAGTCGCAGGATATTCATAGCATTGACAGTTGTGTCGACAGTTCGAGCGGCGCGGTCTATTGCCCAACGAATTTGTAGCAGTTCCTTAGCGAATGCCCTGAAGTGTTTCCTTCAGTTCAGAAATCGAGTTAACTCAAGAGGGCTGAAGTCAGGGGAGTGCAGTATGTCGTATAACACTTAGCAGCCCCATCAGTCAAACAAATTTGTAACAGCCTGCACTGTACGTGCTTGAGCACTGTCCTGCAAAATGATGGTCAGGTCCTGCAGAAAGTGCCAGCACTTCTGACTCTAAGCTGGTATTACATTGTGTTCCAGAAATGAACAGCATATTGACAGAAGTGATGACACTTTCTACGGGACCTGACAATCATTTTGCAGCACAATGCTCAAGCGCGTACAGTGCCAGTTGTTACTGATTTCTTTGACTGATGGGCCTGCTAAGTGCTATACCACCTACTGCACTCCCCTGACCTGAACCTTCGTGAGTTCAAATCTATTTCTAAACTCAAGGAAACAGGTCACGGCATTCGCTTCAGAACTACTGCAAATTCGTCGGGCAATAGACAGCTCCGCTCGAACTGTCAACACAACTGGCACTGCTAAGAGCGTTCTATATCTACATCTACGTGATTACTGTGCTATTCACAATAAAGTGTCTGGCAGAGGGTTCAATGAACCACCTTCATGTTTACCGTTCCATTCTCGAACGGCACGCGGGAAAAACGAGCACTTAAATTTTTCCGGGCGAGCCCTGATTTCTCGTGTTTTATCGTCATGATCATTTCTCCCTATATAGGTTGGTTCCAACTGAATGTTTTCGCAATCGGAGGAGAAAACTGGTGATTGAAATTTCATGAGAAGATCTCGTCGCAACGAAAAACGCCTTTGTTTTAATGATTGCCACTCCAATTCACGTATCGTGTCTGTGACACTATCTCCCCTATTTCACGATAATACAAAACGAGCTGCTCTTCTTTGTACTTTTTCGATGTCATCCGTCAGTCCCACATGAGGCGGATCCCACGCCGCACAGCAATACTCCAGAATAGGGCGGACAAGCGTAGTGTAAGCAGTCTCTTTGGTAGACCTGTTGCCCCTTCTAAGTGTTCTGCCAATGAATCACAGTCTTTGGTTTGCTGTATCCACAACATTATCTATGTGCCCGTTCCAATTTCGGTTATTTGTAATTGTGATCCCTAAGTATTTAGTTGAATTTAAAGCCCTCAGATTTGCGTGACTTATCGCGTAATCTAAATTTAGCTGAATTCTTTTAGTACTCATGTAAATAACTTCGCACTATTCTATCTTCAGGGACAGTTGCCACTTTTCGCACCATACAGATATCTTATCTAAATCATTTTGCAAGTCGTTTTGATTGTCTCATGACTTTACAAGACGGTAAATGACAGCATCATCTGCAAACAATCAAAGACGGCTACTCAGATTGTCTCCATGTCGTTAATATAGATCAGGAACAATAAAGGGCCTATAAAACTTCCTTGGGGAACGCCAGATATTACTTCTGATTTACTCGATAACTTTCCGTCTATTACAACGAACTGTGACCTTCCCGACAGGAAATCAGTAATCTAGTCGCACAACTGAGGCGATACTCCGTTGGCACGCAGTTTGATTGAGAGATGTCTGTGAGGTACTTTCACATCGCTGGCAGCGGGCTGTACACAATGCTTGACTACTTTGATGGTCATTAAAACTTTGAAACTCGTATCTATTTTGTACGAGTTGCAAATAAATAGTTGCCACTGTTAAAGTTCCAGCCACCGTACACCCAAGAGAAAGTTGATCCCCCTGGGCACTCATTGTCTGCCGCCCTCTGGACGTCCTGTCATAAATGTTAACGCAACAGTTTCAAATGTTATTTTCGAAAGATTGAACTTGCGACATCGCACTTAATTGGTTCCTAGTCAGAATTCGCTGTTGAAAAAACAAGCTGGACAACCACTGAATTAGTGCATACAGAAGCGATTATGAGAGATGGCGCCGAGAAGTGTGTAAATGTTGTTGTTCTTGTGGTCTACAGTCCTGGGACTGGTTTGATGCAGCTCCCCATGCTACTCTATCCTGTGCAAGCCTCCTCATCTCCGAGTACTTACTGCAACCTACATCCTTCTGAATCTGCTTAGTGTATTCATCTCTTGGTCTCCCACTACGATATTTACCCTCCACGCTGCCCTCCAATGCTAAATTTGCGATCCCCTGATGCCTCAGAACATGTCCTACCAACCGATCCCTTCTTCTAGTCAAGTTGTGCCACAAACTCCTCTTCTCCAGAAGTCTGTTCAATACCTCCTCATTAGTTATGTGATCTACCCATCTAATCTTCAGCATTCTTCTGTAACATCACAGTTCCAAAGCTTCAATTCTCTTCTTGTACAAACTATTTATCGTCCATGTTTCACTTCCATACATTGGCTACACTCCATACAAATACTGTCAGAAACGACTTCCTGACACTTAAATCAATACTCGATGTTAACAAATTTCTCTTCTTCAGAAACGCCTTCCTTGCCATTTCCAGTTTACCTTTTAGATCCTCTCTACTTCGGCCATCATCAGTTATTTTGCTCCCCAAATAGCAAAACTCCTTTACTAAAAAATGGTTCAAATGGCTCTGAGCACTATGGGACTCAACTGCTGTGGTCATCAGTCCCCTAGAACTTAGAACTACTTGAACCTAACTAACCTAAGGACATCACACACACCAATGACCGATGCAGGATTCGAACTTGCGACCGGAGCAGCAGCGCCTAGAACCGCACGGCCAACGGCGGCCGGCCTCCTTTACTACTTTAAGTGTCTCATTTCCTGATCTAATTCCCTCGACATCACCCGACTAAATTCGACTACATTCCGTTATATGAGTGTCGAAATGGGTGATAACGAAGATGGCGGTGGTGATGCCAGATAGAAGGACGGCATTCCGCAGGGCTGCCCTCCCCACGAGTTCGGGTGGACGAGGCAGAGGTTCGGGAGCGTGGCGGTAGACTGTAGGCTCCTGCCAGCGGGCGCAACAAGTGCAGGCGGGCGTGCCGGTGACGGGTGATGGCTGTGTGCTGTGCGGCGCGCAGCGCCCCTGTTTGCCGGCCGGCCGGCCGGTATGCGGGCGGCGTAGCTCGCCAAATGAGCTGAATGCCAGCAGCCGCGCCGCGCCGCGCCCTACATACGGATCCGCAATCAGGTGCGTCCGGTCGAGTGCACGGCAAACACAGCCGGGCAGCGGCGCGCCGCGCCGCGCAGCCGCCATCTTCCCCGCCCATCAGGCAGCGCGCGCGGCGGCGCATGCATGCGGAGCCTCTTCCGTACGCTAATCACGTTGTTTTATCCGTGCCCACCTCACTGAATAAAGGGCGAATTCACGAAATTAATGTTAAAAAATTAAAATAAAAGAAGCACCCCAAAACACAATTTTGTTTACTGGTATGAAGGGAAATTATTTCAGTTATACGAGGGTATTTCGAAAGTAAAGATACACCGTACGCCAGAGGCTTGGTTCAAATGGCTCTGAGCACTATGGGACTTAACTGCTGTGGTCACCAGTCCCCTAGAACTTAAAACTACTTAAATCTAACTAACCTAAGGACATCACACACATCCACGCCCGAGGCAGAATTCGAACCTGCGACCGTGGCGGTCGCGCGGCTCCAGACTGTAGCGCCTAGAACCGCTCGGCCACCCCTGCTGGCACGCCAGAGGAACAGAACAGTTTTGGCGAGCAAGTTGGCAACACTGGTGTTAACCTTGAACCTTTAGCTTTCTCCTCGCCGTCGTTCGGCAGTTGAACATTGCTTCTGGTTGGATTAGGTCGTTTTTAAAATGGCTGGGCCGATTCAGAATCCCGCCAAATGCGAATTGCGCTCCGTCATACATTTTCTTCATGCAAAAGGTCAGCGACCAGCGGATATTCACAAATAAATTGTTTCTGTTTATGGCAACATTATGAATCGACAAAATGTAACGAAATGGTGTCGTCATTTCTCTGAAGGTAGGACCGATGTTCATGACGAACAAAGAACAGATCAACCATCTGTGATCTCTGATGCCCGTCTTCGGAGAACGGAGGAAGCAATTCGTGCGAACAGACGTCTCACATTGAAAGAATTGCTTCAGATCATACCAGACATGTCAATCTCTTTTTGACGTTGTGACTGTCATGTTAGGGTACAGGAAATTGTTTGCATACTGGGTTCCAAAACTGTTAATGGAAGAACACAAAAAGAAAAGGATGGGCTTTGCACTCGACTTCCTCACACGCTATGCTGAAGCAGGTGATGAGTTCCTTGATCACATTTTGACGGGTGACGAGATGTGGGTTTATCGCCATACACCTGAATCCAAGCAACAATCAATGCAATAATGCCATTGGACTCCACCAAAACCCAAGAAATGCAAAACGTCGATTTCAGTGAAGAAAATCATGGTTTGTGTTTTTTGGGACAGACAAAGCATTCTTCTGTTGGAATTTATGCCTCCTGGAACGACTGTTATGCTGCAAATTACCAGACTTTAAAACGTCTTGGAAGGGCAATTCAAAACAAACGCAGGGGAATGTTGACAAATAGAGTCCGCTGGCTTCATGACAACGCTCGGCCTCACACAGCGCTCGGAACCAAAGCACTACTCAAACATTTCAAATGGATCATCCGCCATACACTCCGGACCTTGCGCCCACCGACTTCCATGTCTTGCTTTACCTGAAGTCACATCTTGATGGAAAATCATTCCTCGACGATGAAGAGATAAAACATGAAGTTGAAATGTGGTTCCGACAACAGGCGGCAACCTTCTATGACTGTGGGATACTAAAGCTTGTGCACCGACTTAACAAATGTTTGGATAACGGGGGTGATTATGTCGAAAAAAACAAATAATCCAGTTAATGAGATGTAACTGACGCTTTCTAAATAAATGTTCTATTTAAGGACTGCGAGCCATTGTATCTTTACTTTTCGAAATGCCCTCGTACATAGTGCGGCACATAAAACCGGTTCGTCGTACGCAACAATAATGTTCCAGAGCATGCGCGAGCGTCAGTAATAATGTAAAACAAGAAAAGCCGTCAAAATGGTCACGTACCATCTAACCACTTCCTCTGATGTATCGACACTGCGTGGAACTTTGTTCTTGTATAAGGCAGCTGCGGCCGCACCCAGTGAAACTTATCGATACCAGTTGAGAAATCGGGTTAGTGTGAGTGCGTGATAATGCTGTATTCATACCCGAGGTTGTTCCCATTGTTGAAGCGTTCATTCGCACAGGATCTTTTGTGCAAACAAAGTATTTGTTTCTGGAAAAATTTCCAGGAAGACCTGTGCCAGCAAAAAGCACCATACAGACATTGATTGAAAAATGGCGACCCACACGATAGGTTCAAAATGCTGCCAGAAATAGACTACCAGAACTAAAGAGACAGGTGAAGGAAATAACGACTAGAAGTTCTCGTGAGTCAACCAGCAAACTGAGTCTTCCACTCAAGCGAGTGAGAGAGGTTGCAGACGTGTTTTATGGGGAATGAACCTAAAATCATTCCGGGTACGTGTTGTACAAGGACTGTAGTTGCATGACACACATGTATGTTGAGAATGTGGTATCGTCCACACACTGAGGTTCGTCGTGAGTGACGACGCGTGGTTCCACCTGTCTGGGTACATAAATTCCCAAAACAAACGGTATTCCTAAACAGTCACTGCGTCCTTGCATGACGAGAAGATTGGTGTTATGCCATTTCCTCCACACAAGTCTTCTAGACGACAGTGTACAGTGACTTGTATTTGGGAATCTTAGAGGAGTTTTATTCAAACTTGACATAAAGGAGAGTCAGATATGTTGTTGGATTTACGTGCTGCACCCTGTATTACTACATAGATAGGAACATCGTTTTACATTGCGTTCTGGGGAACGTCCGGCTGGGAGACGGCTAGGAAGCTGAAGCATCTGCCTGTGGAACGAATATAGCTTTTTTGTGGCATTGTTGAATATTATGAATGAATAAAAAAATTGAAAATGAATGAAGTGTTTAAATCCGAATGTTCCAATTTTTTATTCAGTTTCAGAAAGAAAGTTTTGCCAGTATTGTACAGTATTTTAGCTACTCGGGAATAACGAACTGAAGCGCATCAGTAAAAAATGGTTGAAATGGCTCTGAACACTATGGGACTTAACATCTGTGGTCATCAGTCCTCTAGAACTTAGACCTACTTAACCCTAACTAACCTAAGGACATCACAGACATCCATGCCCGAGGCAGGATTCGACCTTCAACCGTAGCAGTCGCGCGGTTCTGGACTGAACGCCTAGAACCGCTCGGCCACCGCGGCCGGCTAATCGCATCAGTAGTCTTGAGATAAGCTAACAGAGGAATTTGGAACACCTGGTGAATCTCTAGGGCCGCATTCCATGTTTATCGTGTTTGGCAGATTATCATCAGAATTCAGATTGCTCACTTCTGAGTGGTGATGTTGCATTTAAGTAGTAACATGTAACTCTATTGCCTTCATGCAGAATATTCTGATCCATTTCATTTTTCGGATGTTTCTGACCCTGTGTCGTGTTTTACCTTTGACAGATCGGTTTCGTCAGGAAAATGTGAATAATTGGAGGCAGCTTCAGAACCAGTCTTCTGAAAACATCTCCTCCATCATCTGCATAATTCGTCTGCTCCTGTGAGACACTGTTGAAGTTGTTGTTGCGGTCTTCAGTCCTGAGACTATTTTGATGCAGCTCTCCACGCGAGCTTTTTCATCTCCCAGTACCTACTGCAACCTACATTCTTCTGAATCTGCTTAGTGTATTCATCTCTTGGTCTTCCTCTACCATTTTAACCCTCCACGCAGCCCTCCAATACTAAATTGGTGATCCCTTGATGCCTCAGAAAATGTCCTACCAACCGATCCCTTCTTCTAGTCAAGTTGTGCCACAAGATCCTCTTCTCCCCAATCCTATTCAGCACCTTCTCATTAGTTATGTGACCTACCCATCTAATCTTCAGCATTCTTCTGTAGCACCACATTTAGAAAGCTTCTATTCTCTTCTCGTCCAAACTATTTATCATCCATGTTTTACTTCCATACAAGGCTACATTCGATACAAATACTTTCAGAAACGACTTCCTGACACTTATATCTACACTTGATGTTAACTAATTTCTCTTCTTCAGAAGCGCTTTCCTTGTCATTGCCAGTCTACCTTTTATATCCTCTCTACTTCGACCATCATCAGTTATTTTGCTCCCCAAATAACAAAACTCCTTTACTACTTTAAGTGTGTCATTTGCTACTGTGACACACGTCGGCAGCTAATTTTCCAGCCACTGCACAATAAAGAAAACAACATTAATTCGAAACCAGTATAAGCTAGGACTTCCATGCTGAATGTAGTTAACAAAACAAAAACAAAAAAAGACTCCACAAACGACCAAACAACCAAGAAACATTGATAAAATGAACGAGCCATAATAAATCAAAGCAAAACTGATAGCTGTTAGGTAGATACTATGAAGTATCATGCAGTACAACAGAAAGCAGCGTGACTTTATGTGACGGTGCTAGAGAGAGAGACAAAGATATTCTTCATTACTCTATGGCGGGTAGCGCTCAGGTAATTATTCTTAGCGCAGGAAGTCTTTGTTCTTGTTAAGAAGTAATTCATTAAGATTTTTCATTCTTGTGAAGCAGAAATCGACGCCATTGCGAAATTCTGATGAAAATTGTATTACATATCTGCATATAAGCCAGTGAACAGATAATTCATGTTGCGAGAAGATTTTCATTGACACAAGACTCAATAAAAGATTCTTCATTTCAAGAAGCTACGTGTTTCTTCCACAATTGACGTATACTTCAGTAATGATCTATTAATGAATACTAACTCGAGAACATTTCTGACGGGAGCGTTCAGTTCTAATTAAATAGTTTGATGCTTTCTTCGGGAAAAGAGTAATTTCACCGATAATTTAAATCCACCAATGTTGGACATTTCTAAGAACTGAAAGCAAATCTGATTGCTAAGCAACAGAGCCCAGATGAATATTCCCACGCAACTTTGATTAACGCTTTCAGCTTCAATACAGCGTCTGCAGCAGCTGGAGCAGATCGCTACAACAATGGAAGCGTGTAGTGTGAAAGCAGTGTCACACATGACCCTGTATCAAACCAACGGTGTTGGTATTCAAAACAAAAGAGCACACACAATCATTCATACATATAAAGACAAACACATGGTGGTGTGGGAAACATATAGAGAGAGACACTCACTCAATATAAGTGTTCATCAGCCAGACTTAATAAATGTCTGCCGTTAGACAGGACTCGATACTGCTATTACAACACTCTAATACCCCTTTAATTGTGACAGACACGACACTAACAGTCAAACATATTAGTGATTATGGATACCTGTAACAATCTTTGTGGCAGACATAGTTCTAATTTTTATGTGTAATAATTTATCTTATTAATTAAGTAATTAATGTTTCATTTTTGTGCATGTATGTATAGCCAGAAGGTGTAACTACATTATGGTTCCTTGTATGTTTCATGCTAACTGAACGTGCGGGAGTATCTCGTGAGAAGAACGTGTACGCCGTCCCTAGCACCAAGGCTGAAACTTCAAAAAGGCCGTGCATTTGAATTACTAACTGTCTTGAGCATTTATGCATTGTAATGACCTTTCGTTTATTGATTTTAATGCGTAAATGAGTAGTATCTGTATTACTTTTACTAGAATTTCATTATTTCAGTAGATATCTTAAGACAGTATTTTATGTGTTTTCTATGTACTGTGTTCTTGTTACATTGTGAACTGTGCATTAACAGCATTAGGACATTGATATTTTTTGCGTTCGTAGAAATAAATTCAAAGCCAAGAAGCAAGCACACAAGGCACAAAATCAATTGAGTAATGTATATATATCGTCAACAAGTGTCACGGAACTTCATACAGGCACAGTTAGTGAAATGTCGATTACGGCTGAGCAACCAGCAGTAATTACTGCGCTCACGCCGTCGACACAAACTGTTGCAATTTCCGACATTCGTATGTCGAGTGAAATTCAAGGAAATACGCAGCAACCAACAAATAGCATGAATTTGATCTCTGATATAGACATACTCGCTACGGGAGCAATGCCCGCAACTACACGCGGGTACAAAATTAATGTGCCGAAAAATCTATCGTTACAATTTTCAATAAACGCAGTGCAAACGTCAGTTGCTGAGAATACTGATTTGTTATCCCAGATGATGTCAAATTTGACCGTCATATCACAAGGGATTAACGTAGTATCGAATAATTTTCAAGCATTGGAGACTGCGCAGTCTGATTTTGCAACGGCACATTCCACTTCTGCAAATGGTATTAATCGTAAATTCCAAGCACTGGAAACCACACAATCTAATTTTTACAACGGCACATTCCGCTCTCGTTCAGGAGCAATCCAATAAACTAAAACCAATAAATGATAATATTACTGAAATACTCAAAAGTTTGGAAGCAAAACAGAGTCACTTGATTGCCAGTCAAGCACAACTCATTGTTACGCAAGAACAGCAATACAAAATAACTAAATCTTCCTGGCAGATTAAAAGTGTGTGCCAGAACGAGACTCGAACTCGGGAAGTTTGCCTTTCGCAGCCAAGTGCTCTACCATCTGAGCTAACCAAGCACGACTCACGCCTTCTCCTTACAGCTTCACTTCTGCCAGTACCTCGTCTCCTACCTTCCAAAATTTACAGAAGCTCTCCTGCGGACCTACCAGAACTAGCAGTCCTGAAAGAAAGGATATCGCGGGGACATGGCTTAGCTACAGCCTGTGGGATGTTTCCAGAATGAGATTTTCACTCTGCAGCGGAGTGTGCGCTGATACGAAACTTCAGGAGTGGTAGTTCTGCAAGGTCCACAGGAGAGCTTCTGTAAAGTTTGGAAGGGAGGAGACGAGGTATTGGCAGAAGTGAAGCTGTAAGGAGAAGGCGTGAGTCGTGCTTGATTAGCTCAGATGGTAGAGCACTTGCCCGCGAAAGGTAAAGGTCCCGAGTTCGAGTCTCTGTCCGGTACACAGTTTTAATCTGCCAGGAAGTGTCATATCAGCGCACTTTCCGCTGCAGAGTGAAAATCTCATTCTGAATACAAAGAATTAACAACCAAATATAATGATATCTTCTATCGTCCAGGAGGACAGACAATCTTAGTCTCGAAGGAGAGAAACATATAGAGAAACTTTTCAACGAACATAAGATCACATTTTCTAAAGACATAGAGAATTGGTCGCAAGAGCAGACGAAGACGGTGCGAAATTATGTTGATCAAACCTTGATAGAAACGGTTGTTAACGTGCAAGTTAACAACCAAACTGCACAAGGACAACTTAAAGCAGAAAATCAAGAGATTAATGAGAATATAGGAGAAGAATTTCCTGCTTGGAAGGCAAAGACTGAAAATACACTCAAACCTTGCAGCAAGGTTTAGTTAATACTAGAGGGGCACCTATTACCTGCAGTTTATCAAAATCCGACACTTTTCTCGAAGAAACCAGTGAAACCGAATCCATGTAACAATATCTATGTATTGGTGCGTTTTCACGGAATCAACAGGAACCAAATTATCAGGAATATCATCCACCACGAAACAATCATCAAAATACAACTGTGACTATGAATGAAGAGAAAATGCTTAAATATCGTCGATTTCAGATATTTAACCCCGAAAGGTAGTCGACCAATCCCGTGGTCTTTATGAAGCAATTTAGAGGGATAATGCCACGAATGTGGACTCAGCATCAAAAAATTATGTACATTGCAGGATTTATACGTGGGGATGGATCGATGTGGGCATCAGAATCATCCGAATGGTGTCAAAAATATGAGCAATTTGAAAGTACCTTCTTGCACAAATACTGGAATAAGACAGAGAAAGAGAGACTATGCAAGGAAGTTTTTGTCTCACAACCATTTTCTTTCAAAAATGTATCTTCAAGGAAGTATTTCGAGAAGAACATAAATAAAAGCAAATACTGGAATGAACCAATCCCGACACAGGATATCACTCGATTATTAAAGGTCAAACATCCACTTGAAGTAAAGGAAACAACTGTACGTGTGCCTCAGCAACATGGGGGAGCTTTTTTAGCCACATTGGATCCAATAGACATCCAGTTCGAAGAATCACGTGTTCGCTCTACCCAACCAAAGTTACCAACCTAACAAATATAATAGCAACAACAAACCGTATGATAAACAAACCAAAGAGAATAAAGGGTATGGAAACAAACCCTTTGCACACAATTCACCGAACACACAGGTCAATTATTTCCAGAAATCGTGTAATGAAAATAAGAAGAGAAAAGGATATTTTAAGAGGGGAATTGTCAGCCAAAACACCGATATCAGCAACAAACCCAAGAGTATCACAACCAACCACAAACTTCAGGTTGGGAGCCAAACGTCAATGCAAGTGAATGCGAAACCAACCACCAGTAATAACTGACGTAAAGGAGCAAACATCTACCAATAATGGACAATCGTTAAACTAGACTCGACTGTCAGAAGCCCCGAAGGCTCAGTCGAGGAAGTTTTGAGGGGTGAAAATTCAAGCGTAATTTTTTTCCGGTATAATGATGGCAGATTACTACTAGATGAACTTCAGAGGGATATGATGACTTGTCAAGAGAAACATACCACTGAACCTGCTGCCAAAATTCAGGCGAAAATTGAAGGCATTACTGTGCAAGTTACTTTAGATACGGGAGCAGGCTCTACTGGTCATAGGTCTTCTCACGTTAAAATGCAGACTCAACCACAGTTAGGTCTAGGAAATATAGCTATAAATTGCACATTCCCTGTAATAGAAATATTGATTGAGGACAGCATCTTAGAAACTGATGAATTTAGAGAGAGGAGTTGGCATATCGATTTATCTCTGGGTCGTGCCAGTTTTACAATAATGGATCAAAGACATCAGCTGGATCTTCTCAGGGAACATAGTAGCCATGGAAAGTATTGTCATGGACAGAAATTTCAATTCCAATGGATACATTGCGAACCTGCATGGGAATACCAAATTAATTATTTGCAACCAGTCTTAAAAACTGAAGATGTGGTATATGATTAAGTTAAAGACCCTGAATATTTGGTGCACCATTAAACATAACAATTATACGATCTTCTACAGGAATATCATAAAGGCTTTGTGTAGAAAAGCCTGGTGCTGTCAAGGGATACACATGTCATTTAGATATGATTCCGCACCAAGTTATCCGCCGTACTTTTTATGCAGTACCATGGCATCAACGAAAGGCGGTTGACAACAGATGCTTCAGTGGGAGCTAATCGAACCTTCGCCTAGTCATTATTGTAGTCCTCTTCATGTTGTCCAGAAAAAGGGAAGAAAAGTTCGTCTCGTGCTAGACGCACGGCAAATAAATAAGATTATTGTGCCCGTGCGAACTCATCCGGAAAATATAGATGAGTTAATTCAAAGATTCGAAGGGATAAAATACTTATCGAACATTGATCTCAGGAGTTCATTTTGGCAGGTGGCGCTAGACGAACAATCAAAAAAGTACATCCCGTTTGCACACGCAGGTAGAAGCTACCAATTTAAGGTTCTGCCTTACGAACTAATCGTGAGCTCTGGAGTTTTCATAAATGCTCTAGATTACGCACTGGGACATGCACCTCGAAGCAGCTTAACGTTGTTTGTGGACGACATGCTCACCGCTATGATCACATGGAAGGAGCACGTCGATTTAATGAGTAGAGTATTGGAACCTTTCAAGGAAGCAGGCATAACTGCCAATCTGCAGAAGTCCCATTTTTCTCGGGATAAAATTAAATTTCTGGGTCATCTTATAAATGAAAGGAGGATCTTACCGGACTCAGAGATATTAAAGGCAATCTAAAACTTTGCAGTTACAACAACTTTAAGGCATTTTAAGGGATTCCTAGGAGTTGCCTCTTTTTTCAGGCGTTTCATTTACGACCACTCTTTTAACGCAGTACCGTTGTACAGCTTGTTGCGCAAAAATACTCAGTGGGTGTGGACGAAACAATGTCAGAATGCATTTGAAACACTAAAATATGTCTTAGGTAACTCACAAACATTATATCATCCAGATATGAGCCAAGAATTCGGTTTAATGGTGGATGCTTCGGAAATTCGAATCGGTTCCTGCCTCTCCCAAGTAAAAACGATGGATAGAAAAGCAACTTTCCGTTCAATAGCTTTCGCTACCCGACTCTTAACTGCTTGTGAAAGAGCGTATACGACTACCGAAAAGGAAGCATTTGGCCGTAATCTGGTAATTTAAAAAATTTCACTATGACGTATATGGAGCAAAGACAACAGTATACTGTGACCACGGAGCGTTAAGTTTTTTGCAAACGTGTAAATTTTTACATCACAGACTAGCAATAAAGAGGCTCTCACTCCAAGATTTTCAATTTGAAATTAAATACATAAGCGGACAGGATAATTTCATCGCAGATGCACTGTCAAGAACGCCGGACGGTGGTTTGTCAACAATCAACATCACGGACAACCAGTCTGAATTCAAAGTTCTATTAATGACTGATAAAATATATAGGAAACATTTTCTTAAAATGTATAAGAATATAGGAAAACTACAAAATGAAGATCATCATTGGCTTTCAATAAAAGAAGCTTCAGGAAATCTGGAAAAGAAGAGCTTAAGTGATTGTACAAAGTTGAGGATGACATCTTATTTTTCAAAGGACATCTTGATTCAGTAAACAGGAAGGTGTGTATTCCCGATAGGAATGAGGATGACATAATTTTGTACACGCATATCACTTGGGGATATTTGGGAGTATTAAAATGAGCTCAGAAGATTCAAGCATATTGCTATTTCCCAAACATTCGCAGGAAAGTGCACCGACAATTAAGGAGATGTAAACTTGTCAGATAGCCAAATCAGGAATTTTTTGTGTGATGGATTTTCTACATCCCATTATAACTACTAAACCGCTATTGATCATTTTGGTCGCTGTCTGTCGTCCTCTACCGTCATCAAGAGTAGGATACAAATATATTGCAGCTTTTCTCGCTATATTCACCAAATACGTCAAACTTATCCGTTAAAATCAGCTACTGATCCACCCATAGCCAAGAAATTGATCAAATATTATATAGTGAATGTAGGCAAACCAGAGGCTATTTTTTCTGACAATGGTTCAACATTCACTGGATTTCTTTGCAGGCAAACACTAAGCAGCTGTGGTACAAAACAAATTCTAACATCAGTGTACCACCCTTCTGCAAATCATGTGGGAAAAATCTTTCGTGAATTAAATGGGTTCATGAGAACGTATTGCCACAACCAGCAAACCGTATGGACCTATTATCTTGACGATTTTCAAGAAATTGTGAACAATATGACACACACTATGACAGAGTGCACTCTGTACAAACTGATGTTTGGAAAAAGAGGAACAGAATGACTGGATTCGACCAATCCCTAAAGTAGCAAAAGACAGAATATCTCTACAAAATAAAGCACACCAAGCCATACTCAATATAATGGACAAGGCGAAGAAAAGCAAATTCAGTTTAGAAAATCGACTAGGGAGAATAAAAACATATTAAGTGAAAGACTAAATATTAGTAAAAATTCATCCTAAGGCTTCACTTATGCAGAGGAGGAACAAAAAATTGCAGTTGTTGTATCAAGGACCAGTGATTACATAAATACCTCATCCAGGGACCTATGTTTTGAAGGATGTGAAGTATGAAAAGGTGAAAGGAATGTATCCTCATCACTTGTTGAAAGAATTTCATGATGACTGAAAATTATCAAGACTTAAGAAACTATTCACATCAAATAACATTGACTAGACAGTTTTACATCGGAACTATGAACCATAATTAGGATACTTTAATTTTTATTTATTTATTTGTTTATTTATTTATTGCTCCATGGGACCAAATTAAGGTGAAGTCTCCATGCTCATGGAACGAGTCAATACATGAAATTATAACACAATAGTAGAAACAGATAAAATGAAATCTAAGAAACATGTTCAGGTGACATTTCGTAAGTTTAAATAAGGAAAATCAACAATGTAACACTGGAATTTGCTTAATTTTTCAGCTCTTCCAGGAGCTCCTAGACAGAATAGAAGGAGTAAGCCATGAGGAAACTCTTCAGTTTAGACTTAAAAGTGTTTGGGCTGTTGCTAAGATTTTTGAGTTCTTGTGGTAGCTTATTGAAAATGGATGCAGCAGAATAGTGTACTCCTTTCTGCACAAGAGTCAAGGAAGTGCATTCCACATGCAGATTTGATTTCTGCCTAGAATTAACTGACTGAAAGCTGCTAACACTTGGGAACATGCTAATATTGCTAACAACAAACGACATTAAAGAGAATATACTCTGTGAGCGCAATGTCAGAATTCCCAAACTATTGAATAGGGGTCGACAATAGGTTCTCGAACTTGCACCACATATAGCACGAACAACCCGTTTTTTAGCCAAAAGTACCCTTTTTGAATCAGAAGAATTACCCCAAATATTTTTGAATCACCTGTAATACTAGAAAGCATATCATTTGTATAAATAAGAAACAGCAGTGGCCCCAGCACCGACCCTTGGGGAATGCCCCACTTAACAGTGCCCCATTGGGACTGAACATCACTACCACTCTCAATATTGCGGAGAATTACCTTCTGCTTTCTGCTCTTAAAGTAAGAGGCGATCCAATTGCAAGGTACTCCCCTTACTCCATAATGGACCAATTTCTGCAGTAATATTTTGTGGTCAACATAGTCAAAAGCCTTCGTTAAATCAAAGAAAACACCTAGCGTTCACAACCTTTTATTTAATCCATCCAAAACCCCACAGAGAAAAGAGAATATAGCATTTTCAGTTGTTAAACCATTTCTAAAACCAAACGGAAAATTGGCAGCAAATTAAATGAATTTAAATGCTCCAGTGACCTTCTATATACAATCTTCTCGATAACTTTAGCAAACACCGATGACATCGAAATATGGCTATAATTGTCAACATTATCCCTGTCTCCCTTTTTATAAAGTGGCTTCAATACCGAGTACTTTAATCGATCAGGAAACAGACCACTCCTAAAGGAAAAGTTACTGATATGTCTAAGTACTGGGCTAACATACATAGAACAATACTTCAGTATTCTGCTAGATACTCCGTCATATCCATGAGAGTTCTTGGTCTTTAGTGATTTAATTATTAACTCAATCTCCCTCTTGTCAGTATCATGGATGAGTATTTCAGGTAACAGTCTCGGAACACTTTTTTCTACAAGCGCTATATGATTCCCTGTTGGGACTAGGTTTCTATTTAGTTCACTTGCTATATTCAGAAAGTGATTATTAAATACTGTACATATATGCGACTTATCAGTAACACGGACAGTCCCACTATGCACTGATTATATGTCCCCGACCTGTCTCTGGAGACCAGCCACTTCCTATACGACTGACCATATCGTTTTAATTTTATCCTGAGACTTAGCTATTCTATCTGCATACCACATACTCTTTGTCTTCCTAATAACTTTTTAAGCACCTTACACTACTGTTTGTAATGGGCTGCTGCATTTAGATTCTGACTGTCTCTAACCTTTTGATATAATTGCCACTTTGTTCTACAGGATATTCTTATCCCTCTAGTCAGCCACACAGGCTGCCTGTTTGTGCTGGTACCCTGTTTTGAAAGTTGTAACGGAAAGTAACTTTCAAAGAGCACGAGAAAAGTCTTGAGGAAAGCATTATATTTATCATCTACTGTATCAGCACTATAAACATCTTGCCACTCTTGTTTCTTGATAAGGTTTACAAAGGTGTCTACAGCAACTGGATCAGCTTTCCTAAAAAGTTGATAACTATATTTAACATGTGTTGCAGCACAAAAATCTTTTAGAGTTAAAATGCATCATAATTTGAAAGGCCATTCACCTTTTTGCTAACAGAATGCCCTTCTAGTAATGAGGAATGAACAAAAATTTTGTCTATGGTTGTTCTACTGTTCCCTTGCACTCTCGTTGGAAAGAATACGGTTTAGGTAAGATTATATGAATTAAGGTCTACCAGCATCCTTTTCCATGCACAATCACTTATACAATTAATATTGACATCACCAAATATAACTAACTTTTTGTATTTCCTATAAAGTGAACCAAGAACCTCCTCTAGCTTTAGCAAAAATGTTGTGAAATCAGAGTCAGAGGATCTATAAATAACAACAGTTAGAAGTTTAACTCCACTAAATTCAACCACACCTGCACAACATTCAAATACCTTTTCAGTGCAGTACTTTGAAACATCAATTGACTCAAATGGGATACCGTTTTTCACATACATGTCTACTCCATCACACCGAAAAGAGCTCCTAGAAAATCTGACAGCCAACCTGTATCCTGGTAAAGGAAGCCTCTGAATTATCTCCTTATTTAAGAAGTGTTCAGATATACCAATAATTTCAGAGTCAACATCTATAAGCAGTTCACTAACTTTGTCTCTAATACCTTGTATATTTTTAAGAAATATATTAATTCCCTCATTTCTCGGATACCTAAGCCTTGTCGAAAGTGGTTTCTTTGTTAGAGAGACACACCTTAAGCAGGAATACCTATCAGCTGACTTCAATCTAAGAAAGGTGCAGCTCTAACACCCACTAGTGAAGGAATTTTCCCATGAGTGATCCCACTACCCCCACCTATGCTGTCACCCATAAGCTTTGCCAACCTCCCCTTTCCATACCTGTTGAGGTGCAGGCAATGTCTAGTGAAACCTGTCCTGCTGATAGACTTCACCAACACCACAGAAATGTGTCTCATGTCTTCTGTCATCAGCGCACCTCCAAGTCTCATGTTATTACGTGTTTTTGCAATTTAGAAGTTAGTTTTTCTTTTCAGGCATAATGTTAGAGATGTATACAGACATTATGTATTCATTTTTCAATGTAGAGATAAGTTTTATTTCCTGAACACACATAATTTACCTACAGTATTACTGATTTCTTTTAAATTTTAATTAAACATTTAATAGTAATTTCAATCAGGTCTCACAATGCATAATGACCATGAGTTTGTGATTCAAATTAATCTGATCTATGGCAAGACAGTTTTTGCTTATGTCAAATTTGACAATGCCAGTGTATGTTTGTATCTTTTTAACTTGCCATGCTGAAGTCATGCTGTTTGGCAGGGATAAACCATTCTCAGCTAAATCACGCTCATACTTTGATTCAATCTTTTGTAATGGATATTTTCTATGTAATTGTATAATTGCTATAACATACCTGTGTATGCAAATGTTATCGCGAAGTTACCAACTAAGCGAATGCTGAGCGGTTATAAGCACATCAAAAGTGTTCAGGTGCATCTGAAAGACAACAAGCATAAGCTGAGATGCCATCACCAGTTGGTATAATGTATAGTGCATCCTATGGTTATTGATAAGAACCAAGAACATCTAACAACTTCTGAATATTTAGAATTCAGGGCAGACAATTAAAAAGGACTTTAGATTAGATTCTATTTCAGCTCAGCACAGATCAAATGCCTTTACCATGGAACTTACACTGACACTCATTTTCATGTAAAGCCTATGCCGAAAAAATAATACCCACAAGGCTATGACAGAGTGGGAATATAATTCAAATCAGCTAGCCAGAGGTTACAAATGGAGGGGAATCGTAGATGGACATAACCCAACACATCGACAGTTCACCTCAAGAGACAGAAGATTAACAGGGTTGTGTTTCTTTTGTGAAAAGTGTTTAAATTCATTTAAAAAATTATTCATATTGTAAATATTCTATTATCTATTGTTATTCAATAAATATTTTTTTGCAAATCATAAATACGAGTATGGTGAATCTACCCCGTGGTCTTCCTTGGTTTCACTTTGTGGGGCTTGGCAGAATGGGAAGATTGCAAGTTTCAAACATCCCAAGGCGCGTGACAGAACATTTGAGTGATGATGAAAAAAGATTCTGATAACATCTCATGCCATCCTCAACAAACTAATTAAAGCTAAATGAGCTATGCATATAAGCTGCAGTTCAGTAATTTTCAAGCAGCACAGATTTGTTAGCACGATATTGTACTTCATGATACTACCTGCACCCTAATTTATGATTTAGGTTCAATTTTCAATTGATAGTATATTGAATAATGAGAAAATGTTAGTACAGATATTTCTATATTGTGGACGTTAATAGTATACAGCGTCATGAACAATTATCGACATAGTGGTGTGTGAATTATGGTGTTGGTTTTTGCACAAAAACGTTCGTCGACAAGAGGGGCATATATGATGTATCGTGCCATATGAGAGAAAGGAGCATGACTTAACGTGATGGTGATAGAGAGAGAGAAAGATATTCTTTATTACTCTGTGCTGGTTAGCGCTCAAATAATTGTTCTTAGTGTAAGAAGTCTTTGTTCTTGTTAAGAAGTAGTTCATTAAGATTTTTCATTCCTGTGAAGTAGAAATCGACGCCATTGCGAGGTTTTGAAGGACGTTGTATTATGTATCAGTATATAAGCCAGTGAACAGATAGTTCATGTTACGAGAAAAATTTCATCGACGAAAAAGTCAATAACAGATCGTTCATTTCAAGAAGGTATGTGTTTATTCCACAACTGACGTATACTTCAGTTATAATCTATTAACGAATACCATCTCGAGAAAATTTCCGGTAGGAGCGTTCAGTTCTAAATAAATAGTTTGATGCTTTCTTCAGAAAAGGAGTAATTACACAGATCATTTAAATCCACCAATGTTGGACATTTCTAAGAACTGAAAGAAAATCTGATTGCTATGCAACAAAGCCCAGACAAATATATCCCCGCAACTTTGATTAACACTATCAGCTTCAATACAGCGTCTGCAGCAGCTGGAGCATATCGCTACAACAACGGAAGCGTGTATTGTGAAAGTAGTGTCACACATTGCCCTATATCAAGCCAACGGTGTGGGTGTTCAACACAACAGAGTACACACAGTCACTCATCATGTAAAGACAAACACAAGTTGGTGTGGGAAGCATATAGAGAGAGACACTCACTCAGCATAAGTGCTCATCAGAGTGAATTTATAATACTTATTTACAGAAAATGTATGGAGCAAGTAAAACTAAAGGTTATAAATCACTTAAGTGTGACGCAGTGTGAGTCAGAAATGGAAACAAGTTTCGCTAGGTAAATCGGCACATCCATACACACGACCTTGCAACGCCAGAAATGCATATCCTCCTATTTCCATCTATTCTACTATAATTTTTTTCCTTATTTTGTTACCTGAAGATATGACATTTCTGTGTCTTTATATATTGTAATTGTTTTACTATATATATATATATATATATATATATATATATATATATATATATGTGTGTGTGTGTGTGTGTGTGTGTGTGTGTGTGTGTGTGTGTGTGTGTGGGTGTGGGTGTGTGTGCGTGTGTGTGTGTGTGTGTGCATTTATGTCGATGTATAATAGGTTTGTTTTGTAAATATTATTTGTATTTTTGCGCGGGGTCTGGCCTAGGGAGAACTATGCTATCGAACGATTACATCGATAGGTACTGTGGAGAACCAAAGTGCTTAGGATCTTTGGTAGTGTTAACTCTGCCGCGTAGAGCGCGGGCGGAGAGAGTCTGGCTGGAGTAGGGCGGTGGAGCTGGTGTGTTGCGTGACGCTCCCGCGTGCTGCCACGCTTTCGGGGTTTGGCAGAATGTAATTGCGCTCGACTTCCTATGATAGTTTCTGACACGGTGTTGCGGACGGGAAGCATTAGCTGGCGCACATCAAGAGCCCTTTTCGCCTGGTGACCGTGTCGAGAAGAAGGTGCGCCAACATCAAGCTTCTGCAACAGCGACGGCCAACAATGAGTGACTGTCGCCACCTCCCCGATCGCCGACTGCAAACCTTCAATCAACCAACAAGGAAGACTAAAAGCACGTACAGTTTTAGAACTGTATGACAGACCTCAGCTTTTCAAACTGTTGCATCACAAAAATACAGCAGCTTAGCATGAACCTTTGTTGCTCATTGTCCCAATTGCATTACCAAGCAGGGTCCCTTCCTTTTCTGGAATGAACCCGAGCGTCGTTAAAATTCATACGCCAGCATTAAAGTAATATCATTCCATTTCACTGCTTTAACTTCAAAGTTCAGTTAAAGTATTCATAGCTGGCTACAATATTTAGATTACACAAGCAGAAATTAAGAGTGCGAATTTTGTCACCATATTTTAGCTTACCTGTGACTGCAGCTCAGCTTGGTATGTACTAAATTTTACTATTGTTAATTGTTCAGAATCATTTAATTCAAGTTCAAAGTTCAACCCCTTATTTCTAAATTGCTAGATTCAAGTAGCTTTTGAAATGATTGTTGAGGTAGCCCAAGACTAACCTTATTTTATTGAATTTCGTAGTGCTTCAGAAACAATGTTCACTATTAATTTCATTCACTAAATTAACTTGCAATTTTCTGGTTTTATTAATTCTTTTGCTAAATTAAGTCAGAGTGTAGTGAAATTTGTTACTTCTGACAAACATTCAGTTTTCACACAACACGTGTCAAACTTCAGTTGCCACGCTTTTAGTGCTGATTATATGTGTATTAATCTTTCATTTTCAGTTATTATGGTAGTTGTTCATAGGACTGGCGACAATAATTTTCCCCAAATCTCAAATATCTAATTAACGCCAATTAATTGTTAACGTAAGGACCTCACATTTACTTTCTTTATTAATTTTACTCTTTTCCCAAAATTAAATTCACCAATTTCCTTTGCATTTTTCCTTTCATTTAAGTGTAACCCTTTCCTCCCTCTTTACCGGCAGATTAACGTCGGTGACGTTTATTTTTCCCTAATTTCCATTAGGTTCACGCGGTTTGATTTTTCACTGTTATTAAGGTCGATAAGTGTGGAGGAGGTTACAACCTTCCCTGCACGAAGACTAGATACCAAGTGAGGCTCTGGTAGCCAGCTAGAGCCGCAGGGCGATTGTTATTTCCACTAGCACAACAGATGTATACCATATCTGCCTGTCAGACGGATGTTCGGTTCTAAGTGTTAATCGTCAGGTCAAAATTAACTTACCGGCGCTCGAAGTTGCTGTGTACTACCATAATGCACCAGAAACTGCCCAACAACTCTTACGTATGGGTACGACGGCACTGGTGTCTCATGTTGTCCAGGGAAATTAATTTTGGTTTATGATGGTCATTATAACCGAAACCTTTCACGACAACATGTGACGGATTAGGCTGCTGAGACAATGGCGTAAATGTTAATGAACGTCGATATGCAGAGATGCAGCAAAATAATTATTTGTTCACATGATTTCTCTGCTTCCTTGCAAGCGATGAAGTTCGTCATTCACCTACCTGTCGTCTTGCTGTTCCGACATTGTCTGGCACCGAACTGATTCTCTGCTAAGCAGAGGTTCATTTGATGGTTCATTAACGCAATCGATAGGGGAACAAATGGTTCAAATGGCTCTGAGCACTATGGGACTCAACATCTGAGGTTATCAGTCACCTAGAACTTCGAACTAATTAAACCTAACTAACCTAAGGACATCATTCCCGAGGCAGGATTCGAACCTGCGACCGTAGAGGTCGCGCGGTTCCAGACTGAAGCGCCTAGAACCGCTCGGCCACACCGGCCGGCGATTGGAGAACAGAGGGGAGCTACAGAGAATAGAAAATGAATAAGTTGTGGTAAAATCTGCTATATTGTACCTCTGATAACTTACAATAAATTGGTGAGGTAGCCTGACACGGGAGTCCTGTTGTTTCTTGCTGCATGATAAGAATAGAAAACATAAGACATTGTGTCCTGTAAAAAGAATTAAATTAAAGGGATCCAGCCCTTGATGTACGAGAGAGCGCGAGGAGAGAAAATACGGAGAACTTTGTTTACTAGCATGAAAGTTTAACGGAAGCCCGGGCCGGGCACATCTAACCACTAGTCCGGTATTACCTTAAGTAGCGCCCTCTTCACTAGTAGTGAACGATTAGCAGCAAAACTGTGAACGCTAATGAATTTGAACTCGGAGGTGAACTTAAATATCTGCTGCCAGGCGAACGGATCTGCCTATGGTGCCAAACTGTACACTAAGCATGCTCACCGACACTATGACGGCAGCTGGTCCCAAACTCACGACCGCCCTACCTGCTCACTTCCGTTCAACTCGATTATCTAGTCATAACTGGGTGACCATGGCGTCTCTCGATGCATCTGCGACCGAGCCGCCTCAGCACAGAAAGCTTCCGATGACTAGAAGAGGGCCGTGTAGCCAACCTAACCAGTGCAGCAGATACTGCAGATGCCCCGTGCAGCGGTCAGAGACCTGCTACCACAGATTGGGACTACGAAGGAGGAGGCAACTCCCGCGTAAACGACGGGTGCGCTAAATTCGAAACTAACGGCTGGCTAGCCTCTGCTAATATTCTTCATCTTGCGATATTGTAGAATTACTCAAAATTAGGATCCAGAAAGTTCGTCTTCCCCGACGAGCCCATACTCCGCTAGATGGGCTAGACAACGATGACGTCAAATCGTCAGCGAAATTCCTCTGATAGTGAATAAATAAAGACAAATTGTGACGAATCTTGAAACAACAAATTTATCAACTCAAGATTCATACTGTGCGCGTACAAGCTGTGGGGGCCAATTAGAGTGGCAGTTTTCAGCCACAGAGCACAAGGCTGGCGGTTGCTACGATTCCATGGCAAGGGGCTAGCGATTATGCGGCATTGGAAAAACCCGACTTGAAGCTTGGCAGGCGAGCGTAGGGCCGTATTTGCGCGCTTGGAGGAATTTATATGCGAGAAAAAAATTGACAAAAATGGAATTAAGAGTGACACACAGGTGCGAGTTGCCACTAATGGACAGAAAAGTATGTAAAGCTAAATTATGTAGACGCGCTACAAAAATATACAATAGTTTAAAAGTTAATTTTGTCTTAAAAATTGTAAATTTATGAAAGTTCAAAAGTTAACATCTCGGGAATGTTTTGGCCGATTAATATGAACAAAGTATCCACGGATGCGGTTAGTAGCGCTGCCCTGAGCAATCATAGTCGATTTAGGAGAATATTTACCATTTTGGATGTGAGGTTGGAACATGGGATTCGACAGAGACAACTGTGTTTTTGGTAGTAAAGAGACGAAACCAGCGGCAGAATTCTAATGTTGAAAGAGGTAGGTGACTAATTAAGTACGTATTTTTATTTGTTTATTATCTTTAGTATCAAAAATCCGGGAAAAGCAAAATCACGTCAAAGTAACACTATTTGTGAACAAAAGGTGGCAGATACAAAAAATTGAACTATAAATCATTACTGTCCGTAAAATTTCCATATTTTTCAATGTATCATATGCGTTTTTATGTTTAGCTTTAGAATATTCGTAATTTTTTTCCGTCAAACATTGTTTTGAGCTGTGCAGTAGTTTCGACGGTGTATAGGGCGGCCATCTTTGGGGCTGTTGAGTTTGAGCGACACTAAAAGGCGAAACAGTGTATTTTGTGAACTGTGAACAGACTGACGATTGCTGTGATCGCGACGTATGAATTTTATAGTAAGTAGCATCAGTTATTAACGGCCGCACTTACCCAAAAGCCTCGCAGACTGCATTGTAAGTGTTTTCTCAATACATTGAAGACTATTCGTAGAAAAATAGATATAAACTATTTGTTCAAACTATAAATCAACGTGAGTGACTCAATATTTTAAATTTCACTGCGATACCTGCCTGCATTGTTTACTTTTAAGTTTCACTTCAGCTTCAAAATTGAGTTTACGACAGGTGTGAGCTGGCACCCTATGACGAAAAACGTAGCCAAACATTGAGACCAGCCACATTCTTGGGGCTGCTCAATTAAGCTGAGTGTTGGGTGTAACAAATGTATATATTTTTGTACCATAGCACGTGAGAGGTCGACCTAAGTATTCAAGCAAAACTAAATTTTTTTATCAAAAATCGGCCAACAGCACCAACACCAACTATATAAATATTTTCAACATTTTCGGCGAATTTTTATTGTACGTAGTGCCCAGTATCGTCGTAATAGCAAACCAAAGATAATTTTCTGAATAACCTGAAACTGATTCAATTTATTGAACACACTCATCCTTTGCCACTGAGCTGGACCACACAGTTCTAGAGATTGGTGGCACGTACTGTGGCCAGTCCACTAGGAAAGCGATTTGAAAATACACATAGATTCAAGCTGTACGTTTTATTCATATGGAAAGATAATAACAACTGAACTCCCAAAATAATTAATTGTAAATTCTTTCATTAACATATAAACCTGAGTGACTTCAACGACGATCGAACACTACCAATGTAATCAACAGTTTCCGTACTAAAGTATGATAATGCAAACTAGAGTTCAAATAGATCCTTGGAATTACTATTACACGCACGAGAAATTTTGCTCAACGTTT
Organism: Schistocerca serialis cubense; assembly: GCF_023864345.2. NCBI lineage: Eukaryota > Metazoa > Arthropoda > Insecta > Orthoptera > Acrididae > Schistocerca > Schistocerca serialis. The sequence continues at coordinate 1,217,321,984 of NC_064638.1, read as the reverse complement.
TTAAAGCAAGTTTAGAACCTAAAATTAACTAACATTTCGAAAAAAATCAATTGGGATTGATTGCTAACCATGAACGCTGCCCTAGATCTGGTGACTTTACAGAACTGTAAGTTGTAGCACCATCTGCAAAGAACTTATGAGAGCTGCTCAGATTGTCTCCTAAATTGATTATATAGATGAGGGGCCACATATTTCTTCTATACAGCTCTGTTTAGACAAGAAGAGAATAGAAGCTTTGGAAATGTGGTGCTACAGAAGAGTGCGGAAGATTAGATGAGTAGATCACGTAGTTTTTCAGGAGGTACTGAATAGAATTGGGGAGGAGAGGAATTTGTGGCACAATTTGGCTAGAAGGAGGGATCGGTTGGTAGAACATGTTCTGAGGCATCAGGGGCTTACCAATCTAGTATTGGAGGGCAACGTGGAGGCAAATTTGCAGAGGGAGACTGAGAGATGAATACACCAAGCAGATTCAGAAGGATGTAGGTTGCATTAATTACTTGGAGATGAAGAAGCTTGCACAGGATAGAGTAGCATGGAGAGCTGCATCAAACCAATCTCTGGACTGAAGACCACAACATCAACAACAACAACAGCTCTCTCACTTCCCGTCAGTTACTATAAACTGTAACCTTTGTAACAGGAAACCACAAATCCTGTCGCACAACTGAGACGTAGGGAGGCATTTTGATTAGTAGTCACTTGCGAGAAACTATGTCAAAAGCCTTCTGGAAATCTAAAAAAAAGTGGAATGAATTTGACACCTCCTGTCGATAGCACTCATTACTTCGTGTGTATAGCTAGTTGTGTTTCACGAGACGATATTTTCTGAATGCTTATTGGCTGTTTGTCAATAAATCGTTTTCTTCGAGGCACTTCATAATGTTCGAACGCTGCATATGTTCTAGAACCCTACTGCAAATCAGTGTTAGTGATAAGGTTCTGTAATTCAGCGGCTGACCCCTTTTTGCTTTCTTGGACATCGCTGTCGTATTATAACAGCGTGCTGAGAAAGGATCCTAACTGCTAAACAATCTCGACGTAGACCTTGCTTTAACAAATGATTTCACCTCCTTCGTTATATAAAGTTTATCAACGTCTAAGTTAATCATGTTGGCATTTGTTCTTGATTCTAATTCGGGAATGTTTACTTTGCCTTCTTTGGTGTACGAATTTCTGTAAACAGTGTTTAGTAACTACGCATTACTGCCTCTGCGGTAAATAACCTTCAGACTGCTGTCGTCCAGTGAAGGTACTGACTACATCTTGCCACTGGTGTACTGTGTGTACTAGCGTACTGGCGTACTTTGTATTTTCTACCACGTTTTGGGACAGAGTTTCGTTGCATAGGCAAATAAAATCATTAGATCGAAAAACCAGTCCACGTTGCAAAATTTTACTTTCTGTTCACTTGGTGACTAGTTTCGGGCCAAGACCCATTTTCAAATCATCATAACAAAGTCTAAAATGATATTTTCGAAGATGTGCAAAATGAACGTTTACAGTGCATGCAAATAACTACCGATTAACAGAAGTTGCTGACCCACGCTACTCCAGCATCCTGGAAGTTCGTAGTTAAAATCATATCGTATTGAAGTTAGCGCAAATTTCTAGCTTCCTTAAAGCTTCCCCAGTCTTGAGTATTTTGCGTTCTTTTAAATTTGACATGCCCTTTTTAGTTGCTTCTGCAAGACTGTTTTTACCTGCTTTGTGTACCTTTGGGGGTCAGTACCATTGTATGCCTCTTAATTGCCAGACATATTATTTTTTTGAATTTCAGCCGCGTCTGGTCTACACATGCATAGCTGGGAGGAGTCGAGGCTGTCTCTTAGGAAATCGTAAAGCGAATTTTTATCTGATGTTCTGAATAGATATATTTGTCGTTTAGTTTTGACGAATCTGGATGTTTGCGATGGTAACCTTGTAGTCACTAAGCCATGTATCCGTCATGATGCTTCTCATTTATTCAGGATTATTTGTTGCTAAGAATCCAAGGATGTTTTCACAAAGCCATTTACATTTCGAGTGGGCTCCTGAACTAACAGTGCACAATCATTTTCGGAGATAGCATGCTGTACGATTTCAGATGAAGTGTTATACCTACCACCGACTTTAAACATGCATTTTTGCCATGATATCGATGGTTGATTGAAGGCACCATCAACTATAGTTGTATGAATTAGGTACCTATTTGAAATGAGACACAAGTTTTCTTTGAAATTTTTAGCAGTTGTATCTGATTAGCTGCGGGGGGAGGGGGGAGGTGTCGGTAATATGAACCTAATAATTTATTCTGGCTGTCACCCTCATTAACTTGCAGAAACTACTTCAATTTCACTACATAGCAATTTACTTCTACAGAAATAAACACTACACCATCTGCTGTATATAATCTATCCTTCTCGAATAACGTTATATCCCTTGTAGAAATTTTGGATAAACTTCATTTCGGCTTAAGCCAGTTTTTACTGTATTTAATGATCTGAGCATCTGTGTTTTGTATTTGCGCTTGGACCTCTGGTACATTGTCAATACAGGTACGATAATTTGCAACTAAAATACCGACTGTTGCTAGGTCTAGCATCGTCCTGTGTTGGCCTTGCACTCTATTAAACTTCTAGAGTCAATGAATCTGATCACCACTGACAAAATTTCGGAAGCAGTTCACCCATATTTTTTTGAGAATTTTCGTATTAGAGTCTGGTGATCTCCGGTAGCACGTTAGAGAGTTATTGCATTACGTTTTTTTCTTACCCACATTTATTATTGTTTCTGTATTGCACTGAAAATATCTGCTCATCAGCGTAAATGTTGACGGAATGTGCTGTGTGTCTCGTTAGCAAGCAAACCAGTTACTTTCATTGGAAGTATTTGCTGGTTGCATTCATATCTAGTCTCTTACTAGAAACTTCTCGCAGCACAATAAATAACCAACCGTCCAATTTATATTCCAGATTTACAGTCGGTATGATTGAATACGAGTGTATAAGGCTTTAATGTTAGTTGATCTTGACACAACTCTCTTTGTTGTTGTTGTGGTCTTAAGTGGTGAGACTGGTTTGATGCAGCTCCCTATGCTACCCTGTCCTGTGCAAGCTTCTTCATCTCCCAGTACTTACTGCAACCTACATCCTTCTGAATCTGCTTAGTGTATTCATCTCTTGGTCTCCCCCTACGATTTTCACCCTCCACGCTGCCCTCCAATGCTAAATTTGTGATCCCTTGATGCCTCAGAACATGTCCTACCAACCGGTCTCTTCTTCTTGTCAAGTTGTGCCATCAACTCCTCTTCTTCGCAGTTCTATTCAATGCCTCCTTATTAGTTATGTGATCTACCCATCTAATCTTCAGCTCAAATCATTAAAGATGCTGAAAGCTAGCTTAAGACAGAGTGAAGTTCAATTTCTACAAGGGATCTAACCCTATTTGAGAAAGATAGATTATATACCTTCCCCCATGAACCATGGACCTTGCGGTTGGTGGGGAGGCTTGCGTGCCTCAGCGATACAGATGGCCGTACCGTAGGTGCAACCACAACGGAGGGGTATCTGTTGAGAGGCCAGACAAACATGTGGTTCCTGAAGAGGGGCAGCAGCCTTTTCAGTAGTTGCAGGGGCAACAGTCTGGATGATTGACTGATCTGGCCTTGTAACATTAACCAAAACAGCCTTGCTGTGCTGGTACTGCGAACGGCTGAAAGCAAGGGGAAACTACAGCCGTAATTTTTCCCGAGGACATGCAGCTTTACTGTATGATTAAATGATGATGGCGTCCTCTTGGGTAAAATATTCCGGAGGTAAAATAGTCCCCCATTCGGATCTCCGGGCGGGGACTACTCAAGAGGACGTCGTTATCAGGAGAAAGAAAACTGGCATTCTATGGATCGGAGCGTGGAATGTCAGATCCCTTAATCGGGCAGGTCGGTTAGAAAATTTAAAAAGGGAAATGGATAGGTTAAAGTTAGATATAGTGGGAATTAGTGAAGTTCGGTGGCAGGAGGAACAAGACTTTTGGTCAGGTGATTACAGGGTTATAAATACAAAATCAAATAGGGGTAATGCAGGAGTAGGTTTAATAATGAATAAAAAAATAGGAGTGCGGGTTAGCTACTACAAACAGCATAGTGAACGCATTATTGTGGCCAAGATAGACACAAAGCCCATGCCTACTGCAGTAGTACAAGTTTATATGCCAACTACTTCTGCAGATGATGAAGAAATTGATGAAATGTATGACGAGATAAAAGAAATTATTCAGGTAGTGAAGGGAGACGAAAATTTAATAGTCATGGGTGACTGGAATTCGTCAGTAGGAAAAGGGAGAGAAGGAAACATAGTAGGTGAATATGGATTGGGGGGAAGAAATGAAAGAGGAAGCCGCCTTGTAGAATTTTGCACAGAGCATAACATAATCATAGCTAACACTTGGTTCAAGAATCATAAAAGAAGGTTGTATACCTGGAAGAATCCTGGAGATACTAATAGGTATCAGATAGATTATATAATGGTAAGACAGAGATTTAGGAACCAGGTTTTAAATTGTAAGACATTTCCAGGGGCAGATGTGGATTCTGACCACAATCTATTGGTTATGAACTGCAGATTGAAACTGAAGAAATTGCAAAAAGGTGGGAATTTAAGGAGATGGGACCTGGATAAACTGAAAGAACCAGAGGTTGTACAGAGTTTCAGGGAGAGCATAAGGGAACAATTGACAGGAATGGGGGAAAGAAATACAGTAGAAGAAGAATGGGTAGCTCTGAGGGATGAAGTAGTGGAGGCAGCAGAGGATCAAGTAGGTAAAAAGACGAGGGCTAATAGAAATCCTTGGGTAACAGAAGAAATATTGAATTTAATTGATGAAAGGAGAAAATATAAAAATGTAGTAAATGAAGCAGGCAAAAGGGAATACAAACGTCTCAAAAATGAGATCGACAGAAAGTGCAAAATGGCTAAGCAGGGATGGCTAGAGGACAAATGTAAGGATGTAGAGGCTTGTCTCACTAGGGGTAAGATAGATACTGCCTACAGGAAAATTAAAGAGACCTTTGAAGAAAAGAGAGCCACTTGTATGAATATCAAGAGCTCAGATGGCAACCCAGTTCTAAGCAAAGAAGGGAAGGCAGAAAGGTGGAGGGAGTATATAGAGGGTTTATATAAGGGCGATGTACTTGAGGACAATATTATGGAAATGGAAGAGGATGTAGATGAAGATGAAATGGGAGATAAGATACTTCGTGAAGAGTTTGACAGAGCACTGAAAGACCTGAGTCGAAACAAGGCCCCGGGAGTAGACAACATTCCATGGGAACTACTGATGGCCTTGGGAGAGCCAGTCATGACAAAACTCTACCATCTGGTGAGCAAGATGTATGAGACAGGCGAAATACCCACAGACTTCAAGAAGAATATAATAATTCCAATACCAAAGAAAGCAGGTGTTGACAGATGTGAAAATTACCGAACTATCAGTTTAATAAGTCATAGCTGCAAAATACTAACGCGAATTCTTTATAGACGAATGGAAAAACTGGTAGAAGCGGACCTCGGGGAAGATCAGTTTGGATTCCGTAGAAATGTTGGAACACGTGAGGCAATACTAACCTTACGACTTATCTTAGAAGAAAGATTAAGGAAAGGCAAACGTTTCTAGCATTTGTAGACTTAGAGAAAGCTTTTGACAACGTTAACTGGAATACTCTCTTTCAAATTCTGAAGGTGGCAGGGGTAAAATACAGGGAGCGAAAAGCTATTTACAATTTGTACAGAAACCAGATGGCAGTTATAAGAGTCGAGGGGCATGAAAGGGAAGCAGTGGTTGGGAAGGGAGTGAGACAGGGTTGTAGCCTCTCCCCGATGTTATTCAATCTGTATATTGAGCAAGCAGTAAAGGAAACAAAAGAAAAATTCGGAGTAGGTATTAAAATTCATGGAGAAGAAGTAAAAACTTTGAGGTTCGCCGATGATATTGTAATTCTGTCAGAGACAGCAAAGGACTTGGAAGAGCAGTTGAACGGAATGGACAGTGTCTTGAAAGGAGGATATAAGATGAACATCAACAAAAGCAAAACGAGGATAATGGAATGTAGTCAAATTAAATCGGGTGATGCTGAGGGGATTAGATTAGGAAATGAGACACTTAAAGTAGTAAAGGAGTTTTGCTATTTAGGGAGTAAAATAACTGATGATGGTCGAAGTAGAGAGGATATAAAATGTAGACTGGCAATGGCACGGAAATCGTTTCTGAAGAAGAGAAATTTGTTAACATCGAGTATAGATCTAAGTGTCAGGAAGTCGTTTCTGAAAGTATTTGTATGGAGTGTAGCCATGTATGGAAGTGAAACATGGACGATAACCAGTTTGGACAAGAAGAGAATAGAAGCTTTCGAAATGTGGCGCTACAGAAGAATGCTGAAGATAAGGTGGGTAGATCACGTAACTAATGAGGAGGTATTGAATATGATTGGGGAGAAGAGAAGTTTGTGGCACAACTTGACTAGAAGAAGGGATGGGTTGGTAGGACATGTTTTGATTCATCAAGGGATCACATATTTAGCATTGGAGGGCAGCGTGGAGGGTAAAAATCGTAGAGGGAGACCAAGAGATGAATACACTAAGCAGATTCAGAAGGATGTAGGTTGCAATAGGTACTGGGAGATGAAGAAGCTTGCACAGACCACAACAACAACAACCGCAGTTTGCTGTGCATCATGAAGTTGACGTTTTGCTAGAAATTTGGTTTACTTCCAATTCTGTAGTACTGTTTGATCCACCGCATCCCTTGAAATCATTGTAACCTATGTGCAGCGCAATTTAATATCCATAACGTAGTAGGCCACTGCCATGCACATCCTATGAATTGTATTGAGCGTCCTTGAAACGTGCAAGCACCATTTTTTGTAACAAGCGCGCCTTGTCCGCTCTTAAATATACGCAGTTTTTTTGTGTGCTACATCGTCATTTTGCTGCGGACTTATTAGAAATCTGCCCATAATTTTTTTTACTAAGCTGCAGATGATCTAACGTATACGTAATTAAGTTTAGCACGATTATGATTTGCTACCTTTCACTGGAGGCGGACGCTGAACGACATAGCTCGACATCTGTTTCAATATCACTTTCACTTGTTAAGCACGTATTATCATTGCACTCCTCATACACATTGTCCGCACAATCGAGCGTTTACGACATCACACATTACACTCACTCATTTTGCAGAAACGCTAATATTCCATCTGCCACTTCTTTCTCACTCTGCGAAATTCCACGGGTTCCTCTCTAGGAAATACCAGTTTCGGCAACTGTTGTTGTAGATTTAATGCAATATTTGCATTGTTTATCAATGTAATCGCTCTGCTACGTATCAACGCCACTAGCGCTGTGGCACTGTCGTGACCTAATCACCGACCAAGCAGTTAAACTACGATCCATAGCCTCATGCTGAGATTAACATTGGATACCTCCAGTCCCGCCCTCTGCTTCCATTAGCAACCAATATTGTGGTTTAATGGCAGACAATATTTGGAGTGCTGAATACTGTAAAAATCATTGGCATTTTTCGACAACGAACTCATTGGATTTCTTGTGTAACTATGTGGAGGCACCTCGTCCGGCATGTGTGCTGACATTATTAATTGATAACTTACATATGTATGTTGTAAGTTGTATTTTAAGCGGGGACCTAGAAAAGACGGAGAGACTCCGTCGCAGCAGTAGCCGCAGTGGTCCACAACACCAAGATGGCTACCGCAATCCACTTCACACGTCCGCCGCCGTCCCCCCCCCCCACCCCCCCCCCCCCCTCCAACCACGCGGGACGTCTCAGACCACTCAGACCAGACGAGTGTAACCGCTATGTTTGCGTGGTAGAGTAATGGCCGTGTACGCGTACATGGAGAACTTGTTTGCTCAGCAATCGCCGACATAGTGTAGCTGAGGCGGAATAAGGGGAACCACCTCGCATTCGCTGAGGCAGATTGGAAACCATCTAAAAACCGTCCACAGACTGGCCGGCTCACCGGACCTCGACACAAGTCCTGCGGGCTGATTCGTTCCGGGGACCACGAGCTCCTTCCCGCTCCGGTAAACCGTGCGTTAGACTGCTCGGCTAACCGGGCGGGCTGATAACCTACATAACTCAGTGTGTTATGAGCCACCTATATACCAGCTACAGTAAGTGCGTGGCAAAAACAACACGATCAGTGATACAATTCGCCATCTTTAAACCCTTCAGTATCATACAGTCATGACGCTTTCAATGGCATCACCACCGTATCTCTAACATCTCTAATGAAAGGTGCAAACTCCACAAGTGTCGGCAGAACTTTGGTTTATGGTGCTGGTTGCGTTTTGACTGGTAAGTTCCGTGGAAGCTGGTGGTTTTTGTTCCTTCTGGTAGAGACACCATTATGATGCCCGTTGACATCGTGACTACCCAGTGTTGCAGACGAGCCTAGTGACAGTCTCTTATATCCCCGAAACCGGTTGGAGTTCAGTAAACCGAATTACACACAGCTGATGGTGTTATTATTGCCTCACATAAATAAAACAGTGACTGTCCCTTTATCCTTCAGAATATAGATGTACAGAAATTATCAGTAACTAGGGTTGCGATAAATTGGTCGCCGGCCCCCCAAGCACTGTCCATTGTAAGAAGGCGCTACTCCGAGCACTTCCTGTTGACTGTGATCCGATTCGGATTGCTGGCAATCTCAGCGTTTTAACATTTGTGACTCTATAGCAACGCGGTGTTGTTGGTTTCACTTTGTTTGTGAATGACTGATTAATAATTATATTTCTACTTACACTGAAATGTACTGTTGAATCGACACACCATCACAATAGTTTCATAAATGTTTCGAATGATAGTTTTCTTCCGCATTACATTACAGTAGCCTTAACTCAGTGCCCCTTGATATGAAGAACTGTCTTATTTGAAGATGACTATAACGACCATTGCAGAATCTACAAATGTTCCACCGTCTCAAAATTTATACCATAGCAGCTGATTGGTAGCAGTTACGGATTACACTGAGTTGTCAGTACTATAAGACAAACAATAAAACATTTCATCTCTCGCATTCTTCAACTCCTCAGTGGCCGCGCTACTTATTCCTGTTCCACTTAGGGAAGCGGCCAAATTTACTTAATTCGCTCCCGAATCAGCCTAAAGTATTACGATTTCTGTTTGTTACGGAAGAGGAAAAGTAAACTCTTAAGAAGCTCTTAACGTTAGTTCACCGTTCTGAATTTGGCTGTTAATTGCTGGATGCGTGTTACTGCGCAGATGAGAAGCGCGGGCCGCAAGAATATTTGTTTCGCGCGGCATGCGATTCGTGGGCCACAGTTGGATAACCACTGGTCTAATTCTACGACTGGTGTTCCATATTGGTTTACCTACTCACTAAGAACCTCTACGAGTCGGCAGATAAATACACTTTCTCACCATAGTCTCCATTAAAATACCATACTACATCATCAGGAGCTTCTGCCGCCCCTGGAAGCCACAACGTTTACAATCTTCACAGCAATAAGAGGCAGAACTCTAGGGGCGGCGTATCTTAGCCCCAAGAAACAGTCGGTGGCCAGAGATCTTCATTCTGTGTTCGACCAATTCCATAAGGTCTTGCTTGGAGCAGACCTTAACTCCAAACATGAGGCTTCACATTCATGTAGGTCCACCCCAAAGGGACAGCTACTCTACAATCTAAAGAACGACCTTCAAGTCACCATCTACGGGCCACGGGAACCGATACGCATCCCTGAGTTCACCCTCCAGGAGGCTGACTTTCTCGATATACCGATTGTTAAAAATATCGGTGCAAATCTACAGCTCAAACTGATCATCTACCTGTCCTCTGGCTTCTCGGGGGTGGCGGCCTCCCAATACCACCTCCAAACTCCACAGCTGTTAACTGGGATATCTTTGCGACATACCTTAACAGTACGTTCGACCGACCCAAGCACTGTCTTCAAGTCGTGAAACTGACATCGCTGTGGCAACTTTGACAGCTAAAATCCAACGGGCAACAAGACGTGCAGCAACTGATATCTTTCATCACGAACGTCTATTTGAAACATTCCGTCCTCATCCCAACGAAATCAAGCATCGCCGGAATACTCACAGCAACGATACAGACATCCAGAAGATAAACAGCTGATGATCGTTTGTCCCGGGAGCTACGCCACCTAGGTAAAGAATGGCGGCAAGACTTTTGAAAACAAAGATGGATGAAATGCTCGTCCAGCTTAGGGAAGAGCGACAACTTGGCAGGACACTACACAAACCGAGACCACCAAAGAGAGGAACACGCGGCCCTGATGGCTCATATACGCCTTGCTTGGCCAAGCTCAATTATATGCCGAAGCATATGAACGCCACATGACAGCTCTGCCCCCTACAGGATGCAGAGGAGGCAAGAGAGGAAGACCGCATACGGCAGCAAATCGCCGACTTCCGCCTACGTCCCAGACAACAGACGCCTGTTCTTAGCACTCCCGCTGAAGTTAGAAAACTCATGAAGATGACGAACAACTCGGCGCCTTGCAAAGACTCTGTGACCAACGACCATCTTAAACATCTTACGATAGTGGCACATCGTTCTTTTAACTCGAATTATCAATAGCTGGTTACTCAACGGCTGCTTTCCTGCAGACTAGAAGACGATCCCTACTCCCAAAAGAGGGAAAAAACCCAGGCAGCTACCGTCCTATTAGTTTGTTGCCCACCCTCGGCAAAATATTGGAACTGGTGTTGTTACAGAGTCTCAAAGACTATCTGGAAGAAGGTAACACACCCGCCAGGAACAGTTTAGCTACCAGCCACGTTTAATGGCGGAGCTTCAGTTGCTTCGGATCACAGAATCCATACACCTCAACCTGAATAGACGAAACTCTACAGTTGGAGTTTTCCTAGATGTCGAAATAGCATACTAATGGGTGTGGCGTGACAAGCTTACAGTCAAACTAGTCGACCAAACCGGTCTCCCTGACTGGTACTCAAGCTGATTTATAGCTTTTTGCAGGACAGGCGTTTATTTGTATAAATAGATGGGAAGAAGTCATCACTAAAAACTGTCTCAGCTGGCATCCCACATGGAGCGGTGATATCGTCATGCCTGTTTAATTTGTGTATTAACAACATTCCTGTGGTGTCACCGCTAGACACCACACTTGCTAGGTGGTAACCTTTAGTATACGTCGGACCCGCGTGTCGCCACTATCAGTGATTGCACACCGAGCGCCGCCACACGGCAGGTCAAGTCTAGAGAGACTCCCTAGCACTCGCTCCAGTTGTACAGCCGACTTTGCTAGCGATGGTTCAATGACTACATACGCTCTCATTTGCAAAGACGACAGTTTAGTATATCCTTCAGCTACGTCATTTGCTACGACCTAGTAAGGCGCCATGTTCAGTTACTACGAATGTATTCTGAACAGATAATATTGTGAATCATGTACCGTCAAGAGCGTCGTTCCTCATTAATGGATTAAAGTTAAGTATCAAACTAATAACGTCCGCTTTCTGAATTCTAATTCCTTGTCATGTTCCAGACCTCACGTCAGTATAGTTCTTCCCTCCTCACGCCAGCCTGCGTGAGCTAAGACGCGTGCATTTCGGCCTCCACTAGTAACACGGTGTTGGGTCTTCTGCCAACACAACAATTCCCACTACTCATCACTTCTCCGCCAGTCTCTACGCCGATAACACAGCCTTCCTAACCTGTGGAAGGAACATTGAACAACTTATCAACATGATGCAGCGACAACTTGCCTCGCCTAACAGTGGGCAAAGAACAATAAAATCACCGAAACCCTACGAAAAATGCAGCAAGAAACGGCAGGAACTGAGGACGCGACTTGATGTCAATGGACGGCCAATGCCCCAGAGGACTACGACGACGAAATATTAGGAAGAGATTCTGGATAAAGTGATGACTTTTACCCCACACATACAAGATAGAAAATCGACTACTGTGCAGATGATCCGGGTGGTCACACCTTTTTTCACAAGCAGGAATCTAAGTCCATCACCTAAATTAAAACTTTATAGAAAAATGGTATAATCCTCCCTGCTGTTCAGTTCGACGTCTTGGGGAACAACATGTGACTCTAATACACGCAATTTGCAACCACTTCAAAACAAGTGTTTGCAGTGGAGTCTGGGCACCCCAAAGTGGGACAGGACGAGAGAAATACACGAGATGACTGGAGAAAAATACTTCGCTGAGAAGATGAAAGACCGGGCGTCTTTTTCACAAATTAGACGAGCATCAGGTAAATGTCCGCCAACTTGCGAATGTAGGCCAGGCCATACCACGACATTCGCACAAATACAAAGTGCATCGATCCCTTACTGTACCCCCACAGGGCTATCACAAATGATGCACTGTTCTGTTATTCGGTATCTTACATGTAAATAGTTGCTGTCAGTCACTCGTATGACAACCTTACCAACACCCACAAAGGACTCAAGGACCCACAGAGAGCCCAAGTCACTTTGCAAGCGAGTACACGATAAAGTGAAACTATTTCTCACACCTTTCCACCCCAGAAGAAAAAATCGCCAAAGGCGATCACACTTTGGGCACAACATGCCACCAGAAAAAAAGTAGTATCCAATAAGCGGCATCCATTTGCGCTACCGATGTGGCACCATCTGTATGTCACTCTCGAATCACCTTTTCAGAGTCCGCCGTACACGTCGCAGGTCAACTGGCCGTAGATCCTCGGCGACTGCGCGATGACGTCAGCCCAGCGCCTTCTTCATAGCTCCGGGTTTGTAGTAATACAATTTAAAGAGGATATTCAATGAAGTGCGATTTGTTTCATCATGTTTCACGCCTGTAATTAATTTTTCTTTTTAGACGTCAGTCTTCCGACTAGTTTGATGTGTCCCACCAGCAATTCCTATTTTGTGCCAGCCTCTTCACCTCAGAGTAGCACTTACAGCCTACGTCCTCAATTATTTGCTGGATGCGTTCCAGTCTCTGTCTTCATCTACAGCTCCCTCTAATACCATGAAAGTCATCCCCTGATGTCTTAAGAGATGTCCTATCACCCTGTCCCTTCTCGTTGTGAATATTTTCCACATATTCCTTCCTCTCCTATTTTGCGCAGAACTCCCTCATTCCTTAACTTATTAGCCCACCTAATTTTTAAAATTCGTCTGTAGCACCACATCTCAAGTGCTTCGATTTTCTTCTGTTCTGGTTTACCCACAGTCCACCTTTCACTGCCATCAAACTAGTAGACATACCTTGGCCAGCAATGCAACTTTTAACAGTGCTAGTTTACTTTTAATGACCTTCTTGCTACATCCGTCACTGGTTATTTTGCTGCCTGGATAGCAGAATTTCTTAACGTCATCTACTTCGAGATCATCAACCCTGACGTTATGTTTCTGGCTTTTCTTATTTCTCTACTTCTCATAACAGCGACTTGTATCATTGATATCCTTTCACCTTGGATTTTAATTCCACTCCTGACCATTTCTTTTGTTTTCATCGTAGTTTCTTCCGCATGCAGATTGAACTGTAGGGGTGAATGACTACATTCTCCTCTTATATCATTTTTAATCCGAGCACCTCGTTCCTTCTCGTCCACTCTTATTTTTCCCTCTTTGCTCTTGTGCATATTGTGTATTACCTGTGTCTCTCTATAGCTTACCACTATTTTTCTCAGAATTTCGAACATTTTGTAGCATTTGCATTGTCGAACGCTTTCTCCAGGTCAACAAATCTTATGAACGTGTCTTGATTTTTCTTTGGTCTTGCTTCCATTATGCAACGTCAGAATTGCCTCTCTGGTGCATTTACGTGATCGTCGTCTAACACATCCTCAGTTTAATTGAGCTACGTAGTCAATTTAAGGTTCTCAAAAAGGACCATCCGATCTGTCCGATCGTCGACAGTTGCCATAGTGCTCATCATAAATAAGCTGATTTTCTGCAAAATAAGTTAAAGGAAGAGTACGTGTTCCAACGTGTTTACTCGATAAAAGTTCTTGGGAGTTAGCAGAGAGGCTTAAAACTGTCTCATGTTCTTCTGTGACTAAATTAGTGTCCTTCAACATAGTTAACTTATTTCCAAAGCCCCAGTTGACATCACGCTGGATAGCATAGACCGAAATCTACAGTATCATAAAAAAGTAACAACGCAGGAAGCCACTGAAATGATGACGCTCCTTCGTATAACGCTCAAGTACAATTATTTTGAATTTGATGGCAAGATTTATGAACAACCGTATGGCCTGGCCATGGGCTGCACGCCTGCTGGGCTTATGGCCGACATATTTATCAATTCAAAGGAAATCAAGTTTATTCAATAGCGCTGTGGACGTTAAAGATAACATTAGATTATATGTACGATACGTTGATGACTTGTTGTTTGTGGTACATGGGTCCCGTAAGGAGGTGGAGCAGTTACATACTCATGTCAGTTCGATCAATGAAAAAATGAAGTTCACTATGGAACTAGAGAATAAAACTGGAGAGATTAATTACTTGGATTTAACTTTATCGGTAATTAACGATGGGATATAGTTTAATATTTATCGAAAGCCTACGTTTACGGACTGTGTCATTCCCAACATGTCCTCGCGTCTGTGGGTGCAGAAAATGGCTGATTTCAATTCGAGTGTACACAGTGCAATAAATTTACGTCTTACCCAGGCTAACTTCCAAAAACAAGTGTGTACCCTAAAATAGATTGCCGGTAATAATGGTTATAAGCCCAACATAGTCGATAATATAATTAAGCACAAAACGAAAGAGACAGTTTCCATGTTGGTGAGGTTATAACACTACCCCTGCTAATGTTATACCATAACCTCAAAGCTGGAGGCAGTTCGTATAATGAAATTATTTCTGTTAAAGCAGTTATAGTATAAAGAAGCAGAATAGTGTTACCCCCCTGAAAGGAACATTGTTGTGTTGACCGTGATGTACCTTACGGAGGTGGCTTATCGGAAGTGACAGTCAGAATTACGTAAATATTTAAGCAGTAACAAACAATATTTTTTCTATCCACAATGTTCAAAGAATAAAGGAAACGGTCGCCAGCCCAATTAGGCATGAGAATGATTAACATTCTTGTTCAATAAATAGATATGAGTAACTTTAATGGGCAGACACAGCCTATACTTTATCACACGAGAGTGCAATGAACTCCGTCACTAGCAGATATTGACGTTAAAGAAAATGCTAACAGTTAAAGAAGAACAAGGCTATTTGCATAAACGAAGCATATAATGACACACACTTTTGCATTCACGGCTTAGTAAAACCGAATAATTTCAATAACATTACTATTGACAATTACTGTAGACTTATAAAATTGGGCATGAATTTAGTCCCTCTTTCCAAATACTTTTATGCCTGACATGAAATTAAAAAGGAGTCAACTAGCAAACATTTCCTCACTGTCCTCTGAATAAAACAAATGACTTTTTTTCATAGAAAAGTTTCTTTCTGTTAATAATTTGCTATCAGTGAGCACAATAGACAAACTATGGATCCTGTTGCACTGGTAATAAGTACTTCCAATGCATATGAGGATCAAGAATTTAGAAAGTATAGGTGTATAAATTTCAACAGTGATAGTTTTTAACTTTTACTGCAATGAGACACAAATTTACATAGTTGTAAAACAATGCCTCACTTTTTGCACTATTTCAATAGACTACACAATAACCGTTTACTTAGAAGAACATTTCAAGCCAAATTTTAGTAATATTTACTTTTGGAACTAACCTCTAGATGATTTATTGTCTGATTTTACACTCCTGGAAATTGAAATAAGAACACCATGAATTCATTGTCCCAGGAAGGGGAAACTTTATTGACACATTCCTGGGGTCAGATACATCACATGATCACACTGACAGAACCACAGGCACATAGACACAGGCAACAGAGCATGCACAATGTCGGCACTAGTACAGTGTATATCCACCTTTCGCAGCAATGCAGGCTGCTATTCTCCCATGGAGACGATCGTAGAGATGCTGGATGTAGTCCTGTGGAACGGCTTGCCATGCCATTTCCACCTGGCGCCTCAGTTGGACCAGTGTTCGTGCTGGACGTGCAGACCGCGTGAGACGACGCTTCATCCAGTTCCAAACATGCTCAATGGGGGACAGATCCGGAGATCTTGCTGGCCAGGGTAGTTGACTTACACCTTCTAGAGCACGTTGGGTGGCACGGGATACATGCGGACGTGCATTGTCCTGTTGGAACAGCAAGTTCCCTTGCCGGTCTAGCAATGGTAGAACGATGGGTTCGATGACGGTTTGGATGTACCGTGCACTATTCAGTGTCCCCTCGACGTTCACCAGTGGTGTACGGCCAGTGTAGGAGATCGCTCCCCACACCATGATGCCGGGTGTTGGTCCTGTGTGCCTCAGTCGTATGCAGTCCTGATTGTGGCGCTCACCTGCACGGCGCCAAACACGCATACGACCATCATTGGCACCAAGGCAGAAGCGACTCTCATCGCTGAAGACGACCGTCTCCATTCGTCCCTCCATTCACGCCTGTCGCGACACCACTGGAGGCGGGCTGCACGATGTTGGGGCGTGAGCGGAAGACGGCCTAACGGTGTGCGGGACCGTAGCCCAGCTTCATGGAGACGGTTGCGAATGGTCCTCGCCGATGCCCCAGGAGCAACAGTGTCCCTAATTTGCTGGGAAGTGGCGGTGCGGTCCTCTACGGCACTGCGTAAGATCCTACGGTCTTGGCGTGCATCCGTGCGTCGCTGCGGTCCGGTCCCAGGTCGACGGGCACGTGCACCTTCCGCCGACCACTGGCGACAACATCGATGTACTGTGGAGACCTCACGCTCCACGTGTTGAGCAATTCGGCGGTACGTCCACCCGGCCTCCCGCATGCCCACTATACGCCCTCGCTCAAAGTCCGTCAACTGCACATACGGTTCACGTCCACGCTGTCGCGGCATGCTACCAGTGTTAAAGACTGCGATGGAGCTCCGTATGCCACGGCAAACTGGCTGACACTGACGGCGGCGGTGCACAAATGCTGCGCAGCTAGCGCCATTCGACGGCCAACACCGCGGTTCCTGGTGTGTCCGCTGTGCCGTGCGTGTGATCATTGCTTGTACAGCCCTCTCGCAGTGTCCGGAGCAATTATGGTGGGTCTGACACACCGGTGTCAATGTGTTCTTTTTTCCATTTCCAGGAGTGTATTACCACAGTCTTTTACTTTAAAGTCAGTGATTAAATAGGTAACTTTGAAAGTCCACAAAACTTCAAATTGGATTGTTTCAGTCACTGGGAGGCTTTCACAAGGCTACATTTACTACTTCCTACAATTTTACCAAATCCACAGTAAATATGAATACTCCCTTCTTAGCAAATGTCAAACAACATTATTTAACTAACTGTTTGGCTTTGAGACATTCATTTTTCTACAGTAAGGACACTCGGTAATCATAGTTCAAACGGACAGGAACCTGAGAAGTGTTATGATAAGGAAAAAATCAAGGTAGGTACATAGATTCAGTTATAAGTTACCCTATATTTGAGCACACTAAAACATCCAATGAGCTGAACCTTCACTTTACATATCTACAATTCCTCCATTCCGTTGCAGTGATTGCGTAATGTGGTGCTGAGTGCATGTTGGTAGGTGGATTTGCAGGTTGGAAATGCTGGACCCTGTTATTTCTTGGTAGCGACGATCCTCCGATTAATAAGTATCATTTCCAGAATAGAGCCAGCTATTTATACATCCATCCGAGGCTTTGGCACGTTAGAAAACGGCACAAAAAGCCCCTCTCGGCACCAGCACAATACACGACTTTTACGTAAGCTGTTGACAGTTTGGTAGCTCGTCCCCAACTAACTCTTCCGTCCACCTTTCTATCCATGCCAACCACATTTTGCGCGCGTTACAAAGTTCCGTTCCAGAGGGGAAACACACCGTGTTTTATATCATACAGTAATTAAGAGCCCTCTGTGAAGGTCAGTAATTTACATAACAGTAAACAATCACCTTAAATTATTCACACAGAAATTACAACTATACAGGGTGTTACAAAAAGGTACGGCCAAACTTTCAGGAAACATTCCTCACACACAAATAAAGAAAAGATGTTATGTGGACATGTGTCCGGAAACGCTTAATTTCCATGTTAGAGCTCATTTTAGTTTCGTCCACCTACGCTCAATGGAGCACGTCATCGTGATTTCATACGGGATACTCTACCTGTGCTGATAGAACATGTGCCTTTACAAGTACGACACAACATGTGGTTCATGCGCGATGGAGGTCCCGCACATTTCAGTCGAAGTGTTCGTACGCTTCTCAACAACAGATTCGGTGACCGATGGATTGGTAGAGGCGGACCAATTCCATGGCCTCCACGCTCTCCTGACCTCAACCTTCTTGACTTTCATTTATGGGGACATTTGAAAGCTCTTGTCTACGCAATCCCGGTACCAAATGTAGAGACCCTTCGTGCTCGTATTGTGGACGGCTGTGATACAATACGCCATTCTTCAGGGCTGCATCAGCGCATCAGGGATTCCATGCGACGGAGGGTGGATGCATGTATCCTCGCTAACGGAGGACATTTTGAACATTTCCTGTAACAAAGTATTTGAAGTCACGCTGGTATGTTCTGTTGCTGTGTGTTTCCATTCCATGATTAATGTGATTTGAAGAGAAGTAATAAAATGAGCTCTAACATGGAAAGTAAGCGTTTCCGGACACATGTCCACATAACATCTTTTCTTTCTTTGTTTGTGAGGAATGTTTCCTGAATGTTTGACCGTACCTTTTTGTAACATCCTGTATACAGAAAGTTTTGTCTCCTCCAAATGAGGCAAAGAATTTAAATAACAGAGACACTACATCGTGTAGAAATAAACCATGACATCAAAGATTTTACAAAGGAAACAGCGAACACACTTGAGGTATTAATACAATCAAACAATATTTACAATATATTAATGACAGAAGGCAGAACAGATAACAAAGAAAAATTTATGTCAGTAGAGTTATGGAGCTCTGGTGTTACAAGATCTGTGAAAAACAGGGATGAACGTAAGAGATACATAGCTATTCCGTTTCTAGGAAACCTATCTCACAAAATGCAACGTGTGCTCCATGAACACAACTGTAATGTAGCATTTTCCACCAACAAAAGCTTAAAGCGGAATTTTGTTTGTTTCAGAAATAACAATTATAATAAGCTCCTGCAATCAGGAGTTAATAAATTGAAATGTAATGATTGTCCGGCGTATTACATGGGGCAAACAGGTAGGTCTATAGTCATAAGTTATAAAGAACATATGCCGTCGAGGATGGGTATGAATAAAAATGGGTCAACGTTTGCTGAACACATAATCGAAGAATGACATACACCCCAACCTGTTAACGACATTGAACTTTTCTGTAAAGAAGCAAAGGGTATGACATTAGATGTGTTGGAGGGGGTGCAGATATACAAGCACAAAAAGTATGACAACAGGAATTTACTGAATGACCAGAGTTATTTGAAAAGTTCCAGCTTCCTTGAAGGTTTTCAACCTTTATTGGGCGTCGCAGTTACTAGTAGTTACTCGTTTGTGCCATTTGATTGTATGATTATCTTTTGTGATAAATTAATGTTTTACGAAAATGCTCCAGTTGGAATTTGGCATAAAGAGTCATGAGTTGCTTTTATGTTAACAGTGGTTTGTGCTGAGACAGATATGTTAATATGCCCTTTGTTACTTTGTACCATGTTACCACACTCGTACACTAGGGTGTTAGTCGTATAACTAACGTCAATCATGGGTAGTGTTACTGTTTACGACTGCGGTCGGGTGGTAGAACTAGCCCAATAAGCTATTAGAGCGTATAATGTAAGCTGGAGTTATATTTGGATATGATACTCTCGTTTCTGAATCATGCATCAAATTGTGATACGACAAACTTCGTTATATGAAATCGTTAATGTTATAACACTCTAATGATCGTATGCAACAGTATTTCATCTGTTAGACATTCATATTGAAAGTATACGGTCCTTCATTTGCACAAGTAGGCTTGTTATTAATTTACTGTCGTATATATATTGACTGGTTGCCTGATAAACGGTGCGACGCATCTCACTGTGGTGAGCGCCACGTATGGTGCGCGGGGTGCAGCACATTTGACGACTGTACGCCCAGTACAACTGAGGTGGTGGTGGAGGACATATGATGCCATATTAAAATTTTAATTATGTTCGAAATAGGCTTATGTCTGTTGAAGTTATTTTATTGGTCTTGAAGCAACCGCTGGGCTAAGACATTTTTCATTTATTAGTGTGTGTGTAAGTAGTATGTTATCATTTACGTAATTTTGAGGTTTATGTATAGATTGCATCACTGGTCCAGTTGTTATTTTGATCATTTTTAGGACTTCTGAAGAAGGCTATATCATTATAGCTGAAACCATGGTCATGGTTTATAATAAACATTATTAATATCAGATGCCGGCTGTTTTTCATTGGAGACAAAACGTGTTTTGTAACAAATATTATACTGTTGTAAAGAGTTACTGTCATAGTTTTTCTAATATATGTCTGTACGTTGCAGATTCATAACGATATAACTGTGTATAGAATGAAATGGACGTTCCAGAAAAGTGAAACGACATATTACAACTGAAACATCCCCTTAGAAAACTTAATCAATTACTGTGCTGGTAAGCCCCTACGTTATTTGATTTTCAAACAGCTGAGCAGAACTGAACGTACTCAGACTTTTCGCATTTCGCTCTTTACCTATTCTGATCAACATTAAAAGACACACAATATATTTAGCGCAACGCAATCTGACTTGCAATAATCCCTACTAACATTAAACTATACCTTTCACAAATCACTTACCTCACAAAAATCTTCGTTACTCAAGCTACTGCAATACAGCGAGCCGCACTACTATCAGCTATTTAAAAGATACAAACTACTAAAGGCACTAACTACTGATAGGCATAGTTAGCAAATGAAAGAATTTGATAGAGAAAAAACAATGTATTTACCTTAATATTGCTCAAAAGTCATATTATATATATCAGTTCATGACATCTAGTCCTACAAATTTACTGTCTCTGTCCAGATCATCCGCTCTCACAACTCCGCCATCTCACTCCCCTCATCCACCACTGCTGGCGCATCACCTCCAACTGCGCAACGCTATGCGCTGTTAACAGCCAACTGCCCAACACTACAATAGCAAATTCCAACAATGCCACCCAGCCACAGACTGCACACGGCACAGTCAGTGATTTTCATACAGAGCGCTACGTGGCGTTACCAATAAGAAAACCTAAACAGCCTACTTACATAGCCGCCATGCTCCCCACAAAAAAATTTACGAATTGTTTTGGGCACTGGCCAATAGATAGTTGTTAAAATTTTTTCACAATTACAATAATAAAGAAATCAAATGTACACATGAATTGATACAATGTTGGTCAAAAGTTAAAATTTTCTCACAGTCCATAAAGACAGTCCTGATCGTTCATCACAGTAAAACAGTAGTGTTTTTTCTCGAAGTCTGAGCAGTAAAAGAAAATGCACACGGAAGTAGTGGATTTCCATGCAGTCTTGAAGAAGTAGTGTTGTGCTTCCAACGGAAAGAAAGCGCTGACTCTTGACATGCAGACATGTAATGGGCCACAACAGAGCAAACCCACCGCAGAGTCATTCGAAGTTTTGAAGAATATTCGTAGGTAGGTCATCACAGAGTAGACCCACTGTAGTCCTGGTAGAGATTACGGTATTGGTGGGAAACCAGAGGTGCAGACCCAGTGCAGTCCTTGTAGAAATAATGGTATTGGTGGGCCATCAAAGCTGCAGACCCGCTGTAGTCCTTGTAGAGACGGCCAGCAGCCTTCTGTTGCGAGTGTGCAGATGCACAATCACCATCGAAGAGTCTTGCGGAGAATATAGCAAGTCCATAAACCACCACTTGTGCCCTCACAAAGTTCTTGCAATTGTCCTTAGAACCAGCAATGCTGTTAATCAGTCCCTTGCTGAATTATTGACACACGTCCAGACACTAAAAGTCCTCTTTTTTTCACATATTGTGCATATACTATGGCCAACAGAAATATGTGCAGTGAAATGAATGCTTACAAGTTATTTAATTTCATGAACTGGTGTCTATTACAATTTTATAACATAAGAATACAATTACAAAGGTACAAAATACATCATTAAAGAACATAACAATACAGATAACATTTACGGTAATGCAGGTTTTACAAAAGAGTAGAAATAAACATATACATCAGTGTTACAGGAATTATGACGTAAGTACATACATAAAAGATCTGAATAACTTTTGAAACATCAACTTCACACATGAGCAACAAAACAGAACAGATAAATAATGTCTAAACATCTTTACAAAGTGAATAACATAGTATTAGAAAAATTCTACAACATGACTCTTATCAGCTAAACACATAAAGACAGGAAAAACACAAATACACAAGGGTACACAAACACAGAGCAAAGTAACGCAAGAGGAAAGGGCAGGGTTTGATTTCAGTCTAACATTTGGTACTGCAGTCCAACCCATAACTTCATTCCATAGATCTTTCGTCTTATTTCATCATTAGTTTCCACCAAATAAATCCAATCCAAGCATGCTTTCTGTATTAATATGTTCACATATTTCTTACCTCATTATTTATTTTCCATTATCTTATCTCATCATTTATTTACAAGAAAATCCTACCTAAACCTGTTGGCCCTAAACCCTACTTTTTGGTTCACATCCTCTTTCAAAATACTTTTTTTGGCCAAACCATGTTCTTATAGTTTCTCAATGCATTTCTTCCATTTCATCACAACTCGTTCTCTCGTATAGCTTACCCCATCTTAAGCTAACTTAAATCTACTGAGCTCAGATACTAAACTAAGGGACGAGGCAATGCAGCAGCACAAAACAATTAACACAAACAGCAATAACACAAAATGCAAATTGGCAAAGTAAGCAGCAGTAAATATAAATTACCAGAGCAAGTGCAACATTAACACTAATATGAGCCAATGTGCAGCAAAAAGGAAAATAAATCAGTAGTAAAACTGGCTTCACAGAGTAGTACAAAGTCCCTGGCAAACAGCAGCAGCAAATGCAATAACTTATATCCAATCATGACAAACATCAAGCAGAAAAAATATTTCAGTAAAGATAGGAAATGTGTGATGCATCACCTTGACTTACTCTACAAAACAAGTTACCCAGTCATTGACAAAAATTATGTATGCAATTCCTGTGAAGGGAAATGTCTTTTTGTGCTCGCTCGTTTTTTTTTTTTTTTTTTTTTTTTGGAAGTAGATCATAAAATTATTGTTTACTGGATCTGTAAGCAAAAATTATCTATATTAGTACATCTATTAAATTTTATTATAACCAATGCTGCAGTGCAGCTAGAAACTAGATATTAAACAAAATAGGCAAATCAAGGCGTGAAACGTCATTCACTAGCCATATGGCATTTCATAATGCAGTAACCAATATTTCAACTAGCAAGACAATAGATGAGAAATGTTTCTCATCATTTCATTTCAGTAAATATCATAAATTAAGAGCTCCACAGTGTAATCATATGTCTTCAAGTTTTAGCGTGTAGTATTTGTGATGCTTTCTACAAAGAAATGTCAATAGCGAGGATAATGGCCTTTCTTTCACCTAATGGCTTTTTCTCCAGGCGACTGGCACACCTGGGCGCCACCTGGGTCTTGCAATAATAATGTATCAGTGTCTGGAATCTGTTCCTCTATGCTTTTCGGCAGTGCATTTTGACGAGCAGAAAATGTGTCTTGACTTATTTGCGAAAACGGTGAGGACGAAAAACCTGAATCTACAGTATTTATAAGATTGTGTCCTGTCATTTCGGATTCCTGAGGCGAACTGTTGCCGACCGATCGATCGATAATGCTTACCTCTTCACTAATTTTTTCACTGTCTACACCATTATTTGCCGCCCGCTCCATTTCCCTATGCACAATTACCAAATTACTACTTTGAACATTAGTTAGTTCATTACTTGGTGGCGCTAACACACTGCTTTCGTCTTCACTGTCATTTCTCAGTTTACTTTGGAGCCTAGTATTTTGTTTTTCACACGCCATTATTGTCACAATATTTCACACGATAATACAGAAAAGCACAATTTGAAGAGCAAAATAAGAAAACACATTGACATAGCACTGAAAATAATATCTAGTTAATTGCAAGCGCAGCTGCGAAATACTTGGTGCAAATCTACATGCATGCCACAACTGTTTTACTGTACAACAATGAAAAACTACAACTACAAAGGAAATTCTCTCTATAATTACACGCCAGCAATAAACAATAGCTACACTAATTACACGAACTACAAGAAAAAATCAGAAGAGTCCAGTGAGGTATCCTTGGCTAAGGGTCGACATATGAAACATCCCCTTAGAAAATTTAATGAATTACTGTGCTGGTAAGCCCCTACGTTACTTGATTTTCAAACAGCTGAGCAGAACTGAACGTACTCAGGCATTTCGCATTTCGCTCTTTACCTGTTCTGATCAACACTAAAATAACACACAATATTTTTAGCGCAACGCAATCTGTCTCTCAATAATCCCTACAAATGAATGGCCCTGACTAACATTAAACTATACCTTTCACAAATCACTTACCTCACAAAAATCTTCGTTACTCAAGCTACTGCAATACAGCGAGCCCCACTACTACCAGCTAAATAAAAGATTCAAACTACTGAAGGTACTAACTACTGATAGGCATAGTTAGCAAATGAAAGAATTTGACAGCGAAAGAACAATGTATTTACCTTAATATTGTTCAAAAGTCGTATTATATATATCAGTTCATGACATATAGTCGTACAAATTTACTGTCTCTGTCCAGATCATCAGCTCTCACAACTCCGCCAACTCACTCCCCACATCCACCACTGCTGGCAGCTCACCTGCAACTGCGCAATGCTACGCGCTGTTAACAGCCAACTGCCCAACACTACAGTAGCAAATTCCAACAATGTCTCCCAGCCACAGACTGAACACAGCACAGCCAGTGATTTTCATACAGAGCGCTACGTGGCGTTACCAATAAGAAAACCTAAACAGCCTACTTACACAACACTGAAATTTATATTGAGCTTATTAAAATGAACTACCAATACGTGATATAAAAAACTAAACTAAACTCCACCCGAATAGGCCATGAGTGCCCAATGGTACTGAGCAGCTGCCATGTCATCATCAGCCCGGGGGAGTGACTGGATATAGATATGTAAGGGCATGAGGTCAGCACACCGTTCACTCGGCAATACGTGACATGGGCAGCATAATTTCTTGCTATGTGGATAGAACAGAAAAGGATGTTTCAAGTAGACTGCCAAAACGTTCAGTGGGCAGCCTAGAGTTTCCTTGGCAAAATAATGTTTGCAAATAAAGACATTGGAGTGGTTTGCCTGAAATAATGAAGAAAGAGTGACGAAATTTATGCTTATTAGAAATATTATATTATCGAACTGCATTAAAATAACACAGCCAAAAGCACGTAACTGGTGAAAGCAATAATTTTCCCTAATTGTTTTTCCGGTACGCAAACACACTGTAAAATCTCCTGTAATGTTTTGAAAATGATTAAGTTAAAAGGAAATATATCTTTCAAGGCAAAACACACGAACCGCTTAGAGTTTCTAGTGAACAGCTATAAATACCGAATAAATTTTAAATAACGTTTATATAAACACTTGTATCACATTTCTTCTCTTGTATTTATGTATTATGTCTTCCCTTATACATGTCCATTCTTATCTGGGTTACCCAGTTGTTACGCAATGCTCTATGTAACACATAGTTTTCTGTGATGATACAGGTTTTGAAAAACGTAACTACGTTGTTGTTACGTTATTAAAGTGAAATGAAATTCTTTGTGTTTGTACTATTGTCCATGTAGAGTGAATACTACTGTGATGCATTCGCAATTTATTTTTCTATTTTTTCGTTCAATACTGTTTGAGCTGATTTGAATGCTTCACTGACGTGTCACTATCAGGAAACAGCGCTGAAACAGGGAGCATGTGAAACGCTTTATCCGATATTATCTAAAACTGTCTCATCTAACTTCTTTGTGAACTAAACTGGGCAAGAAGAACTGCAAGATTATAGAATATAGCCTCGGACGTAGACGTAATTTGGCTGCCTGTTCATGGCGTACTTTGGTTAGCTGTGTACGACGGAAATCCGAAGCTAATAGTAGAATTTTCAGAACTTGTTATACAGCAAGAGCCATGGATACTTTTACCGCCTGTTTGATTAGCGCTGTAGATCGACACTGTTACCACTTTCACCTTAAATCATCCGTTGAATACTGTGTAATTGCATGGACCAGTTATGTGTGATCTTTTTCTATTACAGGTTTGTGTTCTCTAAACTTTGTATGAAGGCCCCGTATTTCATCCTGTGGATGAACCTACACCGGGTCCTATCCCGAGTGCTACGATATTTTCGAGTAGCCTATTATATTGAGCTCAAAACTTATTTAACTAAACTTTCACTACAGTTAATAAATTTTGTGCGGTAGTAAATTACGCAACTATTCAGTGGACCTAAGTTTTGATGTACCACACGTATTTTTCGTAGAAGGATAGTTAAAGTATGACCAAAGTACAACTGTCAAGAAAATATTTAAGATATTCTGCTTAAAAATCGTTCTTATTGAAATCTCAGTACAGTATTACAATAAACCGCAAAAACCGTGGTGAGTCATAAAAGTTATTGTCTATTAGACTTTGAACGATCAGCATAAGGATAATTATTGTAAAGTGTTGGAAGTAACAGTGTTTATAATTTCATGAGTGTATGCTTAATAGCGTTGCCAAAAAATGTTCAGCCTTGATCTGAGTCTGCTGATAAACTAGTTTCTAGATCATCATGATAACTGTCGAGTCAGACTTAAGTTTCATATTACAATTACAGTCTTAATTAAGCGCACTGGCCAGATACCTAATATCTGTGTGCTATAGTAAGCAATGGGGCACAACTGTTCAAACTATACTAGATCCAAGTACCACATGCTCCATTTGAGCTAAGTAATGTAAGAAAGTGAAAGCTCCTAGAGAATACAAATAATAATAGAAATAGAGAATGTAATTATGTAACAAAAATTTCAACTACCGTATTATCCAATAACCAAACTTACAAAAGAACCTCTCGTCGAAGTTAATTTTGCTCCACCGTTAGTAATCATTTACTTATAATAACTATTACCTTTCTGCTTTAATATACAGATAGTGTTACTGAGTTCCAGTTGTCGCAAAAATGGTTAATATTCTTTCTAAACTATTGATGCCAAACCACTGTTACACTGTTTGGTAATTTGCTCTACTACTTGGCAACTTATTTACAAAACATAATTTCAGTATGAAGTAAAGTCGGTTAATATTCATTCTAAACTATTGATGCCAAACCACTGTTACACTGTTTGGTAATTTGCTCTACTACTTGGCAACTTATTTGCAAAACATAATTTCAGTATGAAGTAAAGTCAATCCCAAAAGTAACTTTCTTTACAAACCTTAGTAGTATCTGGTACAACTTTGCCTACATGATCATAATCCTGACAGTTTCATTTTGCGTAATTGCGGTTAATATAATTTCTAATAGAACTTTAGTTCGATTCTCGTTTTTTCTGCTACTGCTTCCTTTCAATAGAAATCTGTTGAAAATGGTTGAAATGGCTCTGAGCACTAAGGGACTTAACATCCGAGGTCATCAGTCCCCTAGAACTTAGAACTACTTAAATCTAACTAACCTGAGGACATCACACACATCCATGCCCGAGGCAGGATTCGAACCTGAGACAATAGCGGTAGCTCGGTTCCAGACTGAAGCGCCTAGAACCGCTCGACCACAATGGCCTGCACAAATCTGTAGAGAAACGAAAACTGTCTTGTACCTTCCATAACGCACCATTACAGTCAAATAATTAGCCTTCCACAAAAGTAACATAATCGGTGTATTGCTAGGTTAGTAGTAGCCGCCGGTGTTATACTATCCAGAATATGTTGTGACTGGCTTTTTTATAATTAATGATTTTTACAGGTGGATGCTAGGCCATACAAAGTGCAGCCTACACTGGCACTGTACACGTTCGTGTTTCAATGCTCGAAAATCTTGGCTAGAAGTTTGCATTAATTAAACATATGTGCAGTATGCCCAATATTTGCTTTTGCTAGTAAAAGGTATATCACATTGACCAAATTTTTTCTCAAGAAGGATAAAGTTTTCAGAGCATTTTTACCAGTTATGTAGTCAGTTTAAATTTAAAGAGGAATTTCTAAAATTATTGTGGTATTCGGTGAAACGATTATGTGTAGACTGATACTGAAAGGAAATCATTGTATTTTCGGAAAAATATCATCCACAAAATTCAGACAAGTGCGAAGAGAATGTAAATGCCATAACTACTGCTTTTCAGAAACGTAAGCGTGTGAGAAACAGGTCCGCTGCTAAACTCAACAATAATATCTTAACGCCTGCATTAGGTATACAGGACCCAGAAACTGTGTTCGATATGTAAAGTTTTACGAGATAACAGAAATGGATATGTACTGTAGGGAAAGATGAATATTAAGCGAGTACAATATGTGTTACAAACAAAATGGGTTGATATTAACGTAATGCCAACAAAGAGGACGGATTGAGAAGTGTGTATGACAAGGATGCAGTATGTTTTCCTTACTGTTCCACTTGCACATCTAGGAGGTCTTAGTGGAAGTAAAAGAATGAAGCAGAAGTAGTATTAAACTTCAGGAGGTCAGGATATCAATGATCCAGAAGGTCTGGCACTGTGGATAGACAATGGATGAAATATTCAGTTGTTTGATTCACTCATACTGTGAAATTAATGTGTTTTTCGTTCTCAAGCAGCTTGACAGAAAATTCTGATACTGGTAGATAATCGTAAATCTTCCAGCAGTTGTGACTGCATGAAACGTTTCCGCAGTCTCTATGTTCCAATACTTTCACTCACTTTATTTTACAGCCCATCATTGTTACGTAATAGTCAATTCACCTGTCACAAGAAAGGGTCGTTTAGCTCACACTAATATCGCACAAAGTGAAGGCAATGTAATTACATACCTAACTAACTTCCGAACTGAAAGATCTTCGCCTCACTAGTTTTAGTGATCGGTTGCAGCGCCGTCAACTCGTTATTTTACGGACGACAGGAAAATTGCTTACCAATAAATATGCAAATCCTCTTCTCGTATCTGAGATTACAAGCTTACGAACTTGAAAACTCCTAGAAATTGGGGAAATCCTCCTCCTAACGTAATCGCGGCCCTGACGTGGAGATCTCACTGACGAAATATTTATAGCCGAAGTTCAGACCCGGCAGATCACCGTGTAGCCGACGAGCGTGGTATGATGGAAGAGTGGCCGAAGATGAAACTTGTTGCCCTATTACATACTTCTATGCTACGTGGAACTCACTTCCAATTAGATTCTTTGTAACCGCGTACAATTTCAACCTACAGTTCTATAATTGTTCAAATGCCGACCTACAAACAAGGGAAACCACTGTAAAATTGTTGGAAGGAATTGGTCTCTAGTGCTATCAGTTGTGTTACCAGTCCAACCAGGTGAGCGCTAATATTACCGATCACACAATCAACAGTGTACCAAGCTACATATTTATAAAGCAAGGAGAAGAGTGC
This sequence comes from Schistocerca serialis cubense, assembly GCF_023864345.2. Taxonomy (NCBI): domain Eukaryota; kingdom Metazoa; phylum Arthropoda; class Insecta; order Orthoptera; family Acrididae; genus Schistocerca; species Schistocerca serialis. The sequence continues at coordinate 1,217,292,254 of NC_064638.1, read as the reverse complement.
GAAGGGAAATACAGCCATTATGAAAACTCCCGATACCGGCGTCCCATCTCATCAGTAACGTTTAAAGTTTCCTATAAGATCCCTACTCACATGATATGAATGATAGAATTATTCTTTCTGTAGCCACCTCCGCTTTTTTCTCCGCATCCGTTGTGTTCTTTATTAGTTGTGATGACAGAAAGATGTGTGGCGCAACCCGGAGTCTAGGTTAGTGTACATGGTAACAAGTTGTTTGTAAGTTGTCGAAGTGGAATAGAGCACTTTAGTAAATCCACGTTGCCATTTGGATTTCTACAGTGGTACCTTGTTCCACAAGCCTCTTCCAGTACTATCGACTATACTTAAACTGTCATTACAATGGATTAGCGATATGAATTAGTGCAGGAAATATCTAGTAGACGATCATTTCCTATCAATTTGGCATATCCTTGGCGACGCAACAGTGTAGATGTGTGGTACGATTACATTGAAGTAATTTGCCGCTAATTAAGCTTTACTTTCCGTCTCTATAATCATCTGGCCGCTATTGGTAATTGTATTGCTTCGGTAGTTTTCCTCTTAAGCTTAACACTGGAATTGTATCCACGGCTAGAGACACCAATTTTTCTATCTTTCTCATTTCCAGTGATGATTTCGACCTTAAAACACAGGTCCAATTGACGTTCAATCGAAAAGGGCAAAATCTACAGTTAATCATTAAATTTTTTATTTGAATGATCCCATTTACCAAAGAGTACAGTACATAGGAACATCCCTTGTCTTTCCTCTGTGTCCTTATTTATTTGCCATGAGTTTCTTACGTCGCTGCAGACCCAGTTGCTGCAGGTTTCTCCAGTCTTCTTTTCAGAGTCCCTGTTCATTTGACCACTGACGGAAGTTAGATCATAAAATTGCAGTTTTTTCCGGATTTTCCTTCTGATAATCTTACCAATTATAAACGTTAGATCATAAAATTTCTCTGTTCTGAGTATCATATTGTGCGGTCACTGCCGAATGTCGATTTAAATCATCAAACTAAATCACTTGTATTCTAAGTCTACTTGATTTTTATTTATATTAATACGATCGTAAAATATTAATTTTCATAAATATTCTGTGAATGAATGTGTAGTGTTTGATATCTGAGTTGTTTCTTGGCCTGAACTGACGTCCTGCGCAGTCAGTGGAGTTTTCATTATTGCTTTCCGCTCTGCCCAGTGATTTCAGTGTCTGTTTTCCTGTTCAAAAGGAATGTGTCTGAAGCATGGAGACACTCTCATTTAGTGAGTATGTTTTTTAGAAACGTTTCTTGTTGAAGATTTTTTTTCATTTAACGTCATTTGGTTTATTTTAAATTCCACATTCCTACAATAATTCACCGAAATAAGTGAACAATGGGGATTTTGTCATATTTCATTTCCATGTAATTTAGTACTTGTTTGTTAGAAGTATTATATTTTGTGTTGTTGAATAAAATTTGTTGAAACATATTTTCAGGAATTTGTTTCAGGTGTTCAGCAGTTCTGTGATGTCACATGTCAAGACTGCAATTATTATGGTTATTCGTATCAGAGTTTCTGTAAGGAATACAGGAGCTAGAGATTCCGCACCGACGTGAAAAATGTGAAAAAATAGAAGCAACTGTGAACCGGAATTGATAGACATTGAGCCATAATGGTGGCTTTATATTAGGAATCAATCAGCGTCTTTGGGAATCGTTAGTGATTCTCGACGCTATAACTAAAGGCATGAAATCAATATCGGATAGTCAAGCGTGTATCAGATTGATACATCAAAACAACATCAAGCTAAACGTCATTTTCAGGGCCCTATAAGTGCTGAATATTGCTCCCATAGCATGACTCGGACGTCATCTCGTAGTAGAATTTGTTATCGCTTATAGTTTCTGTAACTCTTGGTAAACGATTTATGACCCTCTCGCCTTTCAGAAGGTGAGCACAGTGGTCCATAGACTAGAATGAACTCCGTGGAATATATTATGTTCAGTTTTTAAACAAGACCTCCTACTCTGTCGAAGAATCACCAGATGTTTGATATGACGTTTAATGTTTTTCTTTGTCTGTCCCTTAAGTTTCCCTTAAGTTCGTCAGATTCCAAGGTGAATTTTTCTGCAGCGCACACTGAATAATAAGCTGGTGTACAAATTTTCGTCCTTAATTTAATGTTTTCAAACCGGTGGTACATCTACACCAGGTTGACTAACCTGGTTCCTACCGCCCCCTAGTGGCCGTTGCAGCTTTCGTGGCGGGCGGAGGGCCGCTGGGTTTTAAAAAAAAATTTCATTAAGTTTACACAGAATTTTGACACAAAGTATCTGGTAAGTAATTATTATACATGCTTTAACTTGGTGTTGCTCTCCTTTATAAATGTAAAGTTGCTACCATAATTAATAAATCACCATTGCTATGTAAGTTTGGGTCTCTAGAAAATTTTAGTACTAACTGAGATTCAAAAGTGGCCAGTGGCTAAAAAAGGCTGCCTCACCTCATGTAAACTATCAGAAATCACACACATAATCATGTATCCTTCTTCTCTCACCAAATTATCATTAAGGTTATGTAAGTGTACCTGAGTCAGTAACTCATGTACCCAGTTCTGTACTTTGGCAAACTCCATCCAGTTTATTAAGCCAGAAATGAACATTAATACAGATACGGGATAATCTTTATCCAGCTCGTTTTTGATGCAATACAGCTTCCAGTGTCACGTAGTGAACATGTCGTACAACAATATGAATTTCCTTTCGTCCATTTTTCGTCCATTTCTGATGTGGCTCTGAATGGCACATGAAGGAAAAAAGGTATAATCGTTGTAGAGAGCTGCACGACTATCGTAACTATTAGACACTTCCTGTGAATGGAATACAATAATAAAGGTTATCAGCACTACTACGGTTTTACGTCATTTTACGTCTCGCCTCTGACATTTATGGTGTACTGTGTTATAATAAATTTGGTCTCCGATGCCGAAATTCTCCCTCCTAAGCAAAAGACCTATCACTGCACTTGGGTGCCACATCCGCCGTATCCCTTCATGTCGAAAGAAACCACCCGACGCAGTATTTGTGACAAACGCAGTGGAACAGAGCCCCGCCTCGGCTAACAGGTAGCCGTTCCAAGCTGTTCTTCTCCAGTGTTGTTCCAGGGAACTTGGGATTCCAGGAAGACGCCGCTACCGGGCGGGATTACGGCTTAGAAAAGGGCTCGGGGGCAGACAGGGAGAGGGGAGCCAGGAGCAGGCGCGATTTATTTCCCCGCCGATAGCGGAGATGATATTTCAGCGGAGGAAATTGAGCTGTCTGGAGCCTGCACGCGGATATAGGTCATGTGTGACTTCCGGTCCGCTGCAAGGTGGCACCAGCAGAGCGCATGCGACTCGTCGTTCGCGCTTCGCTGCTTCCTTACTAATGACGTCACAACGCGAAATAACCAGTGGATATACGAGGGGAATGTTACTGACCAGCATACCATTGTTGCGTTTGGATACTTTTAATAAGAGACAGACTGACGAAATTAATTACCACTGACATTAGCTACACCGTGTGACGTACGTCCTACTGTAAAAAAATAAACGGTGTACTCTTTTGGAGATACTGTGGTCTGTGTCTAAATTAATCTAGTATCCACGGATCAAAACATTAATCCGGTGCCCTAGAGGTTCACACTTGCACGAAAAAATCCTGATCACAACCGACCGAGTGAGGTGGCGCAGTGACTAGCACACTGGACCCGCATTTGGGAGGACCGCGTCCAGACATTCTGATTTAGGTCTTCCCTGGTTTCCCGGAAACGCTCCAGGCAAATACCACGATGGTGTATTTCAAAGGACACGAGCAGTTTCCATCCCAGTCTTTGAAACGTCGTGGGCTTGTGCCCGGTCACTAACGACCACCAGGGAGGTGGCGCAGTGGTTAGACACTGGACACGCATTCGGGAGGACGACGGTTCAATCCCGCGTCCGGCCATCCTGATTTAGGTTTTCCGTGATTTCCCTAAAACGGTCCAGGCAAATTCCGCGATGCTTCCTTTCAAAGGGCACGGCCGACTTCCTTCCCTGTCCTTCCCTAATCCGATGAGACCGATGACCTCGCTGTCTGGTCTCCTTCCCCAACACAACCAACCAACCAACTAACGACCACCATGTCGACGGGACGTTGAGTCCTAATCTTCCTTCCTCCAACACTGTCTTGGTCATTGTAGAAGCCGCCTAAATTCGCGTTATAATAGGGAAAGAGTAGCCTGAACCACTGGCGCCTACATATTTGATTGTGAACGATAGACTTAAAACATTGGCACGCAGATCCAGAACCGTAAGTTAGAAGGCATCTGTCCAACGAGATTCATTGGCGGTAGAAAGGGCTAGGAGATTTCCGGGTCAGACGAAGGAAGGAGTACCGAGTCTTGCTCGAAAACGTCCAAGCGCAGGTTCAGGGCGACTTTGGCTGGGTGATCTCATTTTTCTAATGGAGGATGTATCTCCACGACACATGTGGAGCAAGGCGCAGATGGAGGATGGTGAAGAGGGGAGAGATAACAAGATACGAGTAACGCTAAGAAATTCAGAAAGGTTCATAATCTCACATCCAGTTCAGCATGACATCCCAGTAGAGGTTGACCAGGATGAGGAATACTGCGTGCTGATTTATTTAACTGAAGACATTCTGACGATACCGGTTACCTCTCAGTTGATCTGCGTGATGCACATGATATGAGGTACACTTGGCACCGCAAAAATCTGCCGCCGGAAATCCCAGATGAAGTTGGAGTCCGGTACATCACTGAAGTAAAGGAAATACAACGCGCCATCTTTTTTATCTTGGGAACAGGATGGCGAGGAAATATTACTTCTAAACTTATAGGAAACTGATCTTGTCAGTAATTCAGGTCCGATCCAAGATGGCATAAAATCGTTTTTATAAATAACGTATTCTGCTATTAGCTGTAGGTACATTGGATGTCAACAAAATAGATTGCAAATTGTCACTGTAGCTGAATAAATAACGGTCAGACTTTATGTGTAAAGTGTTTCAAGATCGAATCGATGTTAATTGTTCTTTTTTTCTATAAAAGAAAAATTCTTTGGGACTCAGAAATTAGTTGTCTACTAAGCCCTACATTCTATTATATGAAATATGTCGACGATGTGCAGCACCTTTCCCAAAATATGATGAGACGAAATTTTAGTTACAAATCAATGACAGCGCTTCTGGTGGAGAGGGACGTCCCTGAAGTCGAAACCTTAAATTCACTACTTCTAGTGACATATAATACAATAATACATAAGAATTATTGACAAAATTCCGTTGACGTAGACTGACAGTCTACCGTGACCGGGTGTATCTGCAAGCGCACCGTTTGTTTTATACTAGCCAACAAGAAGGGACCAGATTATGGGACATCTGTTAAGGTAGCTGTACAAGGTAAGAACTCAGCAGAAGACAGACTGGAATACACCCGGCAAACAATTGATGACAGAGGTTGCACGAGCTGCTCTGAGATGAAGAGGCTGGCATAGGAGTGGAATTCGTGGCGGGCCACATCAAACCAGTCAGAAACTGATGACTCAAAAAAATGCCAATGGTGGTACATCAGTAAAGTTACGACCCTCAACACATTTCTTACAGTTCCGAGGTAAGTGGACAGATATCACAGCTGTCTTAAGGCAGCCGAGATACTGATCTAACGTGCCGCCATCAAGAAGAGACTTCGATTAACTAACGATTAACGTCTGCCGAGGACAATGTCAACCGTGTCTGGCTGAAGTGATGTTTTCCGACGAATCGGTACCGCCCTCAACGAACGATGGTCCAATACAAGTACGTATACAGGCCGTAAGGTGTCCGTTTAGGTCCCCAATACATCCATGAGTCATTTCGCAGTGGACGTGTATGCAGCTCGACGAGTCTCGTATAAACATGTCAGCGATGGTGCAGGGGTGGTTTGAGAACACAATCGGATTTAGCTCCTCTATTGGCCAAACATTAACTCCACTGAAAACCTACGGGCAGAGAGAAAACTGACAATGTGAGAAAACTGGCCTGACCCCGAGCCAAGAACCTCTGAGGACGTTTCGGACGTCACCCTACCGGCTTGAGAGGGGATTCATGAATGACAGATTCATTACCTACCTCAAGACTCTTATTCATCGACTGCAGACTGTCATTGAAGCTGACAGCCTTTGGGCGGGACATAAAGTGGCAAAGAAGCCACATGCTGAGCCCTTTTAGTCATCAGTCTTCTGCCTGGTTTCGTGCAGCCCCCCCCCCCCCCCCCCCACACACACACACACAAAATCCTCTGACAGCTTTGCTGTATCTGACAGCTTTGCTGTATTTCCGTCTTCCTCTACAGATTTTACCCTCTACAGTTAGTACCATGGAAGTTATTCCCTCATGCTTTAACAGATGTCCTATGATCTTGTTCCTTCTCCGTGTCACTGTTTCCCACATATTCCTTTCCTCACTGATTCTGCACAGAACCTCCTCATTCCTGACCTTATCAGTCCACCTAATTTTTAACATTCTTCTCTTGCACCACATCTTAAATACCTCGCTTCTATTCCCTTCTTTTCTGGTTTTCCGACAGTCCTTTTCTTACTGATATACAACAGTGTGCTCAAAACGACATTCTCAGAAATTTCTTCCTCGAATTAAGGACTATGTTTGATAGTAGAATTTTCTTGGCCAGAAATTCCCTCTTTGCCTGTGCTAGCCGGTTTTGCATGTCCTCCTTGTTCTGTCCTTGATGAGTTATATTGCTGATTAGGTAACATAATTCCACAACTTTATCTACTTAGTGACTATCAATCCTGGTGTCAGGTTTCTCGCTTTTTTTAATTTCTGTTCCTTCTCATTACTTCAGTCTTCCTTCGATTTACCCTCAATCCATTCTCTATATTCATTAGAATGTTCGTTCCATTAAGCAGATGTTGTACTTCTTCTTCACTTTCACTCAGTATAGCAAATATAATCAACGAATCGTATCATTGATATCCTTTCACCTTGATTTTTAATCCCACTCCTAAACCTTTTATTTTCGTCGTATAGTCTTCGACGTATAGACTGAATAGCAGGGGCGAACCTTGTCTTACACTCTCTTTAATCTGTGCACTCCGTTCTTGCGCTTCCACTCTTATTGTTCCCTCTCCGTTCATGTATAGATGTGTAATACCCGTTTTTTCTATAGCTTAGCCTTATTTTTCTCTGAAATTGGAATATCTTGCACCATTTTACATTGTCGAATGCTTTTTACACTTAAAAACCTCCTATGAACTTGCCTTTATTTTTCATCAGTCTTGCTTCCGTTGTCAATCGCAACGTCAGAACTGCCTCTCTGTGCCTTTATCTTCTCTAAAAACCAAACTGATCGTCATCCAACACATCCTCTGTTTTGTATAGATCGTTCTCGGACTTTTTGCTCCATCAGTTCGGGGTAACCCTCGAGCTTTCGACGATTACCTCCATCGTTTTCGTCATGAGCAACTGACTGTCAAAACTGCTGCTGTGGTGACCTTACAGAATAAATCCAGTACAGATGCCGTTTCGGTAGAGACGTGGATCACGCTGCAAAGAGAGGTTCCCACCGCGACCACTAGATGGCCGTGTGGATGAAGTATTAGTTTCTTTGTAATAACCACTCTGTGCGTTGTCGTTGTCGGATAGTATGCAAACTGTGGCCGATATATGGAGGTGAGTACACGTTTCCTTCTGGAAAAGTTTTTCCTTGTGTTCGTGTATTGTACATCAAATTGGTTTCAGACGTTTAAATCAGCCGTTTTTAGAATAGGAGGAGTTATAAGTGTGACTGTAGTAGAGAGTAAGCCTACATATCCTCCTACTCTACACCTCCCAGCGCCTTGATCTCCCTCATCCCCTGGTTGCTCCTCTCCAACTGCCGCCCTCTGCCACGCCTTCACTGTTGTGTCCCACCTACACTCCATCTCTAGACCCTTCATCTCCTTTCCCAAAGTGGCTTCCATCAACTCCCCCTCCCAGATGATGCCCTCTCTCCCTACATTTATCTCTCCTATCATCTCTGATCCTCACCTGCCCCTCCTTTCCTCTGTCGTTTTCCTGGGCTCTCCCCCCCCCCCTCTTCCATCCTGTTTTCCCCCCTACCTTCTCTCTGCCTCCCTTCTCTCCCCAGAGCTCTTTTGCGTTTCCTTCCTCTGCCTTTCCCCATTCCCTCTCACATCCGCCCTGCTCCCCCCTTCTGAGTTCTCTCCCTCTGTCGGTTCCCCCACCCCTTTCGTTTTTCCTCTCCTCCCCCTTTTCTTTACCCCTCATCTGTCCAGGTCCCCCCCCCCCATCTCCCCTTGCCTGTGGTGTGTCATCTTCGTTCCGACTTTTTAGTGCAGTTTTTCTGGTGATTGTTAAGTGTTGTACGCCTTTTCCGAAGTGTTGCGAACGGACATCATATTGCCACTGGGTGTGATTTTTATATTTCTTGCGAACGGAAACCAGACTGTCGCCGTGTTTTTTTAACTGCCTGTCCACTATTTTCCCTGTCTGCTTCCTGTGTATTTTATCATCATCGCCCACCATTTTGTTTTATGTTTTAACTTTCCATAATTTTTCGCCGTTTTACAATTTACGTCACCGTTTTATCACCTGCTTTTATTGTTTCTTATCTACTTATGTTTTAAAAATTCTGTAGGCTGACGAGCAGCGTACTAAGCTGTTGTCAGCCCGCCCCCTTCGGGGGAATCGAAATCCAACAAAGGAAACAGAAAAGAATAAACCTATTTTTGACAATATTAGCCATGAGGTACGACATCAGGAGGGTGCGGCATCTCTGCCTGACACATGGGAGAATTGCCACACAGCAGTGCAGTAGCAGCAGCGATATTGCTATCAGATTTTACAAGTGAACTGAGAACATTCTATACTGTTCAAAGGATTCCTGACTTCATAAATACAAAAGTTATGTTATTTCTTACATTATTAACGTCATTGTGAATGTACACAATTCTATTATTTGCAGAAATACACGAATATTTATAACATGCCTACTCGATACAAAAGTCAGGGTACTGCGAAGAGAACTCAGCAGACAAAGAAAATTTTAAGAGAATCTGTAAAAAAGTTAAAAGAAAAGGAAATAGTATTCCTGGAGGAAGAAAGGCACTGTTGTATTCCGGCAGGAATCTTAGAACGAAGAATCGTATCCGGCGATCTGGGAAAAGTCAGGTACAGCTATTTGAAAAATCAAGCCAAATTAATAGTCAGTAACACTTCTAAGTTATATTTAATCAAAATAAATATTTAATGAAAATCAATAATAAAAATTAATCAAAATAAATATTAATGACATTTAAATAAATATTACGTGCTATTAGTAATTTAATTCTGTTCACAAACCGAGGATTGCTTGGACCTCGAAATCATAAGAAATTGGTTTCCCATATTAAGGCTCCTGCAACAGTTGGTTTGTGCCTGAAAAGTTGAAGGTAACAAGAGTTGCATACGGAATAGCAAAGGAAATGGGACTTCCAAACAAATTCAGCAACGAATCTGGAACTACTGGTTTCGACTGGCTACATTCTTTCCTACGTAGAAATCCAATACTGAGTACACACCAGTGTGAGGTGCTTCCCTTAACAAGAGCACCGACAATGTGTAAAGAAATTGTTGATAATTGTTTTTAGGTATTGGAAGATTTATTGAAGGAAAATGATTTGATTGCTAAGCCAGAAAGGGTTTTTGACATGGATGAGTCTGGAATGCAGACAAGCAACCAAGCACATTCTGTGATAGCGGCAAAATTTTGGAAATCCTTTCATATACTAACGTCAGAAGAGAAAGACTTGTTGTTCTGTTTTGTTATCCTTGCAGTCTAGTTTATGCCTTGTGTTCTGATATTTAAGGGACCAAAGAATAAGGCGGAGCTTACTGCAGACTTGCCTCCAGTTTTTGACGTTTGCATGAGGCCAAAGTCATCTTACATTAGTACAGACTGGTTCAACAAGCGGTTAACGGATCATTTCATAGAACACAAGCCATCGAGAAAGGTCCTTCTCATTTTAGACTACCACGGCTTCTTCAGACTGCTGTTGACAACGATGTGGTAATAATTTGCCTACCTAGTCACTGCACTCATGCCCTGCACCCTCTGGACGTGTCATTTTTTGGGCCTCTAAAAGCATATTTCAGGAAAAAAGCTTCACCATGGGTTGCACAAAACAGTCAAAGGAAACTCACTGGATATCAATTGGCTTGAGTAACTGCTGTAGCTTGGAGTAAAACCGCGTCTGTAGGAATAGCGCTTAATGGCTAGTACCTGAACACATCTTCTCAATGCCACCCACAAATGAATCATCACCACCATCATTAACACAACCAACTTTCAGTTCTATGGACTCCTCACTTGTTCCAGCTGATTCTTCCAGAAACTCTCCACAACGTTCCACATGTAGTACGTCACGTGATAAAATGGCTCCAACGAAACTTCTCGAGAAAATAAGCCCGATATCAAAACTTCACAAATTAACGTCAGCAAGACGAAAGCTCAGCCCAAAGCACTGACAAACGGATGCTACAAGCATTGAATAGAAGCGTGCAAAACAAAGGCAAAACGAAATTGTGGAAGAAATCAGGAGGAAAAGGTGAAAACAATATCGTCCGTCACTGCACGAGGCAGGGCACGACCAGCTAAGAAGACCATCGCAGAGACTGGAAAGAACCCAATAAATTCAGAAAATGTTGGTAAAATTGTTTCCTAACCACAGAAAAAGGTCACTGGATTCAGTGTGTGGGCTGCAACCAGTGACTCCATGAAACATGCTCTACATATGTGGACGTGTGTGTCGACTGTGGCAGGATAGACGCTAGGGACTGAGGTCATCAGTCCCCTAGAACTTAGAACTACTTAAACCTAACTAACCTAAGGACATCACACACATCCATGCCCGAGGCAGGATTCGAACCTGCGACCGTAGCGGTCGCGCGATTCCAGACTGAAGTGCCTAGAACCGTTAGGTCACACTGGGTGGCAGACGCTAGGGAACAAAGCACTAAGAAACCATATACGTAAATTTTTACCTTGTGCTCTGTAAATGGAAATTAAAATATTATGTAAATTGATTTAGTATTCATTTGTGTGCATATAATTGTCTTTTTGTATGTTATCATGCTCAGTTATTTTAAAATTGAAAGTTTAAATTTGATATTGTTATTAATTATTTTACTTGCGGCATCTCTCCCGAGAAAAGTCCGCATGTTTACCGGGCTCCAAGGAGAGATGCCGCTCATGCAACAATTCCTTTGTTCCTTCTTTCTTCCCTTTTACTGCTACGGTCGCAGGTTCGAATCCTGCCTCGGGCATGGATGTGTGTGATGTCCTTAGGTTAGTTAGGTTTAAGTACTTCTAAGTTCTAGGGGACTGATGACCACAGAAGTTAAGTCCCTTAGTGCTCAGAGCCATTTTGAACCTCCCTTTTATTTACACTTACCGACATTTTTCTCATATGTGATCTAATGCAAACATTTTAAACTTACCCTCCATCAATTTGCAATAGTGTTTAAAGTAATTCTACCGCGATATAACGAAAGATAAATATGCAGCATCTGTACCGGATCTAAGCAGTACCCAGAGACTGCTTCTGATTGGTCGGTAATTATGGTTGGTAATTACGTAATGCTATCGCAGATGGTGTCAATTTGGCTTCCCTTCGTCCACCTTCATTTTACCGTCACGTTGATGACACGTTTATGGTCTGGCCACACGGCGTACAAGCTCTCCAGCACTTACCTTAACAAATGAACAGTATGTACCCAAACATCCAGTCCACTGGAGGGACAGTGGTAAGACTTCCATTTTTAGACGTTTTGGTAAAGAACTGTCGACGTCTCAGGCACTCACTGTACGGCAAGCCGATGCACACTGATTTATTTCTTAGTGCACAGAGTTTTCACTACCCAGTCCAGAAGAGCAAACGTGGTTTCTGACGAGGACCACTTCTTCTGAAATCAATCAGCATCCCGAAAGAACGGCTATGGATCACGTGATATGAAGTCAGCGATCTCCAAGAAAAAGGAAACGTGAAACGGTCGAACATTCACGTGATGAGCCATCGTTTGCATTCCTTGCCATCTGTAGCGCTAAAGCAGCAAAATAGAACGAGTCCTGGGAAGACAAGGTATGAGATCTATTCTCCGACGTCCTAAGAAGTTCAAGGAGATGCTACGCCATGTTAAGGACAATCTCGGCCTCTGAATCCCTGCGATTTGCATCCCTTGTGAGTATGGCAGCAGTTACATGGTCAGTCCATCCACGCCGTTTTGTGCAGAACATCAACGGAACATTAAAAATCGAGAACTGGAGAAATCTACAGCTGCTGAACGCAGCCTCACAAAAAGCGAAAAAAGAAACATATGTACTGTTTGACGGAACAAAAGTTTTGTTCCAGCGCCCGACATATCAGGAGTCTGTAATTAAAGAGGATGCACAGATAAGAATGTGAGAGAAGATCTTCAACTTTGGCAACGGTTATAATCTTAGACGTGCATGGAAGTGCAGAGAAGAGCCACAGACATACATTGCAATATCTACGCTACGGCGGGAGCGGTGGTACCACCAGCGCACACGTTGACACCATCTGCGACAGCATTACGTAAATAGTGACCGATCAGAAGGCGTCTGTGGGCTGTATAAGGCCACCATAGCAGCGGTTTTCAGTTGCTCCTGACGAAGACAGTGGAGGTACTCGTCGAAAGTCAGAGCTTTTACCCTGAACTGACGTGGCAAGAAGGGGGTAATTATCCCCACGATGGGAACCACTACCTTAAAATGTGACATAAATGTCAAAAAAATGGTTCAAATGGCTCTGAGCACTATGGGACTCAACTGCTGAGGTCATTAGTCCCCTAGAACGTAGAACTAGTTAAACCTAACTAACCTAAGGACATCACACACATCCATGCCCGAGGCAGGATTCTAACCTGCGACCGTAACGGTCTCGCGGTTCCAGACTGCAGCGCCTAGAACCGCACGGCCACTTCGGCCGGCACATAAATGTCAACTTGATACATTTGTCAGTACCGAAAAAGTGGTCGTAACAGGCAGACAATAAACAAAGTGATTCTGTAAGCATTCCGTTGTTACCGTCTGAGGGACGGAAACCTGATAACGAATAATGTTGGGACGTACTGGAATCACGGTGTTCTGTTTCAGTAGTAAACTCCTAAAAATCGCTGGACCGTTGACATGATATTTGAATAATGAATGAAAGTCTAAGAGGGAGGAACCTAGAGGGACTATACAGAAAAGTTTGGCAGTCTGAGTCCATGGTGAATGCCCCGCAGTCCAGTGCTAGGAACGCAGCAACACAAAAAAAGTAAGTTTGAGCATAAGATAAAAATATGTTGACGTTAACAAAATAAACACGTCAATACTCACCCAGGAGACATGACGCCAAATGTCATGTTACATCGACTAGAGAGTCCACAAGTTTCTTTAGTCATGGAACTGATGATTAGATGATCGGTGATTAGAACAGATACGTTTCACAGACTGTTCTAAACAGTTCCACAAAATTTCTGCTGAATTAAGGTAGGGTCCCATAGGATGCCTGAATCTACGTCAGACCAGGAATATACGAGTATGCTTTCAACACTGCGGACTTAAGTATTTTCACCGTGGCAGAAGGGAGTGTCCACAGCAAACTCATCACCAAGATGTATAAATAAGGGCGACAGTTGGTCAACGACACGTTTCAGACAAACATACTGATTCATGTCTATTGTAAACTGATACAGTAGCCTCAAGTCAAGATACGATATAAATGCTAGGAACGCCAGAGAACTGGTTGGTGATGCACGCTATGTGATAAAAAGTATCCAGACACTTCCAAAAACATTAGGTGCACTGTACTGCCACCTATTGCCAGGTACTCCACATCAGCGACTTCAGTAGTCATTAAACACCGTAAAAGAGCAGAATGGGGCGCTTCGTGGAACTCAAGGGCTTCGAACTTGGTCACTTGTGCCATACGTCTGCACGCGAGATTTCCACACTCCTAAACATCCCTAGGTCCACTGTTTCCGACGTGATGGTGAAGTGGAAACGTGAAAGGACACGTACAGTATATAATCGTACAGGCCGACCTCGTCTGTGGACTGACAGAGACCGCTGACAGATGAAGAGGGTCGTAATGTGTAATACGCAGACATTTATCCAGACCATCACACAGGAATTCATAACTTCATCAGGATCCACTGCAAGTACTATGACAGTTAGGCAGGAGGATTTCATTGCCGAGCGGCTGCTCATAAGCCACACTTCACGCTGGTAAATATCAAACGACGCCTCGTTTGGTGTAAGGAGCGTAAACATTGGACGATTGAACAGTGGAAAAACGTTGTGTGGAGTGACGAATCACGGTACACAATGTGGCGAGACGATGGCAGGGTGTGGGTATCGCGAATGTTTGAAGCACCTTCTTGCTTCCTACTGTTGAAGAGCAATTCGGGGATGGCGACTGCATCTTTCAACACGATCGAGCACCTGTTCATAATGCACGGCTTGTGGCCTAGTGGTTACACGACAATAACATCCCTGTAATGGACTAGCCTGCACAAAGTCCTGGCCTGAATCCTATAGAAAACCTATAGGATGTTTTGGATCGCCGACTTCGTGCCAGGCCTCACCGACCGACATCAATGCCTCTCCACAGTGCAGAACTCCGTGGATAATGGGCTGTTTATTCCTCAAGAAACCTTCCAGCACCTGACTGAACGTATGCCTGCGAGAGTGGAAGCTGTCATCAATGCTAAGGGTGGACCAAACCCACATTGAAAACGAACATTATTGATGGATTCCGCCACAAACTTGTGAGTCATTTTCAGCCAGGTGTCCAGATACTTTTGATCACACAGTGTAGATGTAAGTTAGTGTCGGTGTCTTCGAATTGCTGTGTTCGTAGTTCCTTGGTGCGTCGCGAGATGGCGCGGGTTCCGCATGCCCCGGTTTTAAGTAACTGCGCATGAGCGATACGGGAGTGGAGTAAATTAGCCACAACGTCTTCGGCGTCGACGAATTGCATGTTGACATGACAACAGCCAACTTGAATCGGCGGAGGATTTTTCAGTTTGGAGCTGGCTATTCGTTTCTTTCGTGACGTTTCCACTGCTGGCCTGTAATGTTTCCAGGAGGTGGATCCAGTTTCAGATCCTGCCACAAAAGTAGTTCACCGAGGTGTTCCTTCCATGACATCGTTGTGCCAATTATCACCATCACGTAGAGGATGTTAACGTTGAGCTTTGTGTCTGCTGAGTTAGATCTTTGCGGGGCGTAGTTGTACCGAAGCGAGTTGACAAACTACTCGCGTGGGCGAATCTTGATAGTGCTCCTGCGAAGTCTATTGCCCCATATTTGTGTGTCGATAAAAATTGCTTCTATTTTTAATGTTTAGAAGTGACGTGCCAAATTCTGTGGTGCAATATGTTAAATTTATGCGTTCCTTTTATACAAGGTTGTTCCCGAAAACTTCACTTTGTTTTGAACTGGTTGAGGTGGCCGTTGACTGGGTTAAGGGTTTCGCCTTATGGTGTCTTTGGTGGAAATGGGTTGTCACGAGGGTTGAATTTATTTAACGACGCTAGTTCACCAGTTTTAGTTTCCTAATTACATGCTGCCTATCAGGTTAACTGCGACTCAATGAGGCAAAGGGCCTTTGTAGTCAACCGAGACACTGTATCACTGATATGGTAAATTGATTCATGTTGTTGATTTGTGGAAAAGATGCAACTCTGGTACTGTTGCTTAAATTACACTAGCTGAGTATCCAGCGTTGCCTGGGTATCTACATCTACATATACAGGGTGAGGCACCTAACGTTACCGCTGGATATATTTCGTAAACCACATCAAATACTGACGAACCGATTCCACAGACCGAACGTGAGGAGAGGGGCTAGTGTTATTGTTTAATACAAACCATACAAAAACGCACGGAAGTATGTTTTTTAACACAAACCTACGTTTTTTGAAATTGAAACACATTAGTTTTGTTAGAGCATCAGAACATATAAACAAATACGTAATCAGTGCCGTTTGTTGCATTGTAAAATGTTAATTACATCCGGAGATATTGTAACCTAAAGTTGACGCTTGAGTACCACTCCTCCGCTTTTCGATCGTGTATATCGGAGAGCACTGCAACATACATCGCGTTTCTACTTGATGATCTGCCAACGTTGCTCGAAAATGTCCCACTGGAAACGCGTCGACGTATATGGTATCAGCATGATGGTGCACCTGCACATTCCGCAATTAACACTAGGCTGACCCTTGACAGGATGTTCGACAGGCGTTTCATAGGACGTGGATGACGCATAATTTGGCCAGCCCGTTCTCCTGATCTTACACCTCTGGACTTCTTTCTGTGGGGTACGTTAAAGGAGAATGTGTACCGTGATGTGCCTACAACCCCAGAGGATATGAAACAACGTATTGTGGCACCCTGCGGCGGCATTACACCAGATGTACTGCGGCGTGTACGACATTCATTACGCTAGAAATTGCAATTGTGTGCAGCAAATGATGGCCACCACATTGAACATCTATTGCCCTTACACGTCGGGACACACTCTATTCCACTCCGTAATTGAAAACGGAAACCACGTGTGTACGTGTACCTCACCCCTCATGGTAATGTACATGTGCGTCAGTGAAAAAGACCAATAAAAAGGTGTTAGCATGTGGACGTAATGTTCTGTTCCAGTCTCTTCTGTACCTAAGGTCCATCACCGTTCCCTTTGGATCCCTACGTAATTCGGTGCTCTCCGATACACACAATCGAACAGCGGAGGAGTGGTACTCAAGCGTCAACTTTAGGTTACAATACCTCCAGATGTAATTAACATTTTACAATGCAACAAACGGCACTGATTACGTATTTGTTTATATGTTCAGATGTGTTAACAAAACTAACGGGGTTCCATTAAAAAAAACGTAGGTTTGTGTTAAAAAACATACGTGCATTTTTGTATGGTTTGTATTAAACAATTACACTAGCCCCTCTCCTCACGTTCGGTCTGTGGAATCGGTTCGTCAGTATTTGCTGTGGTTTACGAAATATATCCAGCGGTAACGTTAGGTGACTCACCCTGTATACGCCGCTAGCCACCAAGCGGAATGTGGTGGAGGGCACAATTCGCGCCAAAGTCATGTTTCCCCCTCTCTGTTCCACTCGAGGATCGCGCGAAGGAAAAACAATTGTCTGGACGCCTCAGCACGAGCTTTTATTTCCCTTATCTTTGAATAGTGATCATTACGCGATATGAAAGTTGGTGGTAGTAATACACTCCTGGAAATTGAAATAAGAACACCGTGAATTCATTGTCCCAGGAAGGGGAAACTTTATTGACACATTCCTGGGGTCAGATACATCACATGATCACACTGACAGAACCACAGGCACATAGACACAGGCAACAGAGCATGCACAATGTCGGCACTAGTACAGTGTATATCCACCTTTCACAGCAATGCAGGCTGCTATTCTCCCATGGAGACGATCGTAGAGATGCTGGATGTAGTCCTGTGGAACGGCTTGCCATGCCATTTCCACCTGGCGCCTCAGTTGGACCAGCGTTCGTGCTGGACGTGCAGACCGCGTGAGACGACGCTTCATCCAGTCCCAAACATGCTCAATGGGGGACAGATCCGGATATTTTGCTGGCCAGGGTAGTTGACTTACACTTTCTAGAGCACGTTGGGTGGCACGGGATACATGCGGACGTGCATTGTCCTGTTGGAACAGCAAGTTCCCTTGCCGGTCTAGGAATGGTAGAACGATGGGTTCGATGACGGTTTGGATGTACCGTGCACTATTCAGTGTCCCCTCGACGATCACCAGTGGTGTACGGCCAGTGTAGGAGATCGCTCCCCACACCATGATGCCGGGTGTTGGCCCTGTGTGCCTCGGTCGTATGTAGTCCTGATTGTGGCGCTCACCTGCACGGCGCCAAACACGCATACGACCATCATTGGCACCAAGGCAGAAGCGACTCTCTTCGCTGAAGACGACACGTCTCCATTCGTCCCTCCATTCACGCCTGTCGCGACACCACTGGAGGCGGGCTGCACGATGTTGAGGCGTGAGCGGAAGACGGCCTAACGGTGTGCGGGACCGTAGCCCAGCTTCATGGAGACGGTTGCGAATGGTCCTCGCCGATACCCCAGGAGCAACAGTGTCCCTAATTTGCTGGGAAGTGGCGGTGCGGTCCCCTACGGCACTGCGTAGGATCCTACGGTCTTGGCGTGCATCCGTGCGTCGCTGCGGTCCGGTCCCAGGTCGACGGGCACGTGCACCTTCCACCGACCACTGGCGACAACATCGATGTACTGTGGAGACCTCACGCCCCACGTGTTGAGCAATTCGGCGGTACGTCCACCCGGCCTCCCGCATGCCCACTATACGCCCTCGCTCAAAGTCCGTCAACTGCACATACGGTTCACGTCCACGCTGTCGCGGCATGCTACCAGTGTTAAAGACTGCGATGGAGCTCCGTATGCCACGGCAAACTGGCTGACACTGACGGCGGCGGTGCACAAATGCTGCGCAGCTAGCGCCATTCGACGGCCAACACCGCGGTTCCTGGTGTGTCCGCTGTGCCGTGCGTGTGATCATTGCTTGTACAGCCCTCTCGCAGTGTCCGGAGCAAGTATGGTGGGTCTGACACACCGGTGTCAATGTGTTCTTTTTTCCATTTCCAGGAGTGTATATACTCTACATCCTCGTTGAAGATCAGATTTCGGAATTTAGTGAGCAGCACCTTCTGTTTAGCGCGTCGTCTATCTGCAAGCGAGCCCCACTTAAAACTTTCTATGAGATTTGTAACGCTCTCGCGATGGCTAAATGTACCAGTCACGTATCTTGCCGCTCGTTTTTGGATCTTCTCAGCCCTTTGAATCAGACCCAACTGGTAAGGGTCCCATACAGACGAACAATACTCCAAAACCGGACAAACTATCGTATTGTAAGCTATTTCCTTTGTTGAAGGACAGCATTACTTCAGGATTCTACCAATAAACCACAGTCTAGAGTTCACCTTACCCCTTACTTGTATAATCTGATCATTCCATTTGATATAATTTCGAATAGTCGCACCCAGATACTTGATGGATGTTATCGCTTCCAAAAACTGGGCGTTTATTTTGTACTCGTACATTAATGGGCATTTTTGCCTTGTTATACGAAGTGGATTACGCTTACTAATATTCAGAGATATCTGCCAGTCATTACACCACGCATTTATTGTCTGCAAATCCTCATTGATTTGTTCACAACTTTCGTGTGATGCTACTTTCCTGTAGACTACAGCATCATCGGCAAACGGTCTAATGCCGCTGTCAGTACCATCAACCAGATCGTTTATGTAAATCGTAAAAAGCAGAGGACCTATGCAATTATTCAAATCTTATCTCTGCATTAAATCTCCTTCTTTGACCTCCCTTTCTGCCCATGTCCTCTACCACTTCTTTCTGTTCACCTTCTCCACCTCTACCCCTCCCCTCTCTGTCCACTTCGTCCTGTCCCTCCCTCTGTCAATCTGCACCTCTTCCCTCTTTCTGTCCATCTTTTCCTCGCCCTCTTTCCATTTCCGCCATCGCATGTCTTTACTCCTCCACTTATCTTGGCCCATCTCCTCCTCCCCTCTATACTCATCTCCTCTCACCTCCTCTCTCTGTCCATCTTCTCCTCCCTGTCTACCTCCTCATCTCCTCTTTCTGTGTCCATTTCTCTGTTTATCTTCCCGTCTTCTCGCTGCCTGTCTCTTCCTCCACCTGTCTCTGACCTCCTCTTTCCTTTCTTTTTCACCTCCTTCTCGCTCCTCTATATGTCCATTTGCCTCTCCCCCTGTCCCTCTCCATCTCCTATTCCCCGTTATCTGCGTCAATTTCACTTCGCTGCTGGTCCATCTCTTCCTCACCCCTTCTCTCACCAAGTTATCAAGACCACCTCAATGAGACGCTAGTGGCCGTTACCCCAACAGTATCCCCTTCCATGAATTGCCACTAACTACTTCTGTAGTAGTACAAGAAAATTGAATCTTGCAACCAACAAAAGTAATAGGTCCTTGAAGTAACTCCTGTTGACCAGTCCCATTTGGTGTAATTGAAAATGTACACTGGAAGTCTGCTCCTCCTCATGTATCTTCTGCGGCGGTACAGCATGGCGATGCGTAGCGTGCGGCTGCCTCGAGTCGAATGAGCCTGCAGCTGCCTCAGGACCGGATGACGCCACTGATAAGACGTCACAGCGGCAGTTATCAGCGCCGTTGCGCAACCGGAAGTGAATTATTCTGCAACACGGTCCTGTAATACTAGGGACCGTGTTGCGCAACCGCCTCGTTCTGCGGCTAAGTCCCACTCAAGGTCACCCGCCTTACACAGCGGCATACGGAGAACACACACAACCATGCAAATAACTGCCGCTGTGACGTCTTATCAGTGGCGTCATCCGGTCCTGAGGCAGTTACAGGCTCATTCGACTCGAGGCAGCCGCACGCTACGCATCGCCATGCCGTACCGCCGCAGAAGATACATGAGGAGGAGCAGACTTCCAGACTAATATATGTACCAAATTTGGGTGAAATCGTTCAGCGGTTGGAATTGACGTTTTTGCCCTCGTATATACATATCAGTTGTATTTAACATATTTCACATGTATTTCTGTGCGTTTTTCACTAGTATCTCTAACTAATTTCGCCATGCTGTTTCATTTTTGCACAGCTCAGTGTTTATGACATCTGCTTTCCTGAACTGTATGCTGTACGATGGTATAACTTTGTCTGTACATCCAGTGGTATCTGTTGCTACTGTCTGCACAATATGTTGCAAACGCAGTTAATAAAAAAGAAGTAATAAAACGTCGTGGGTGATACGACAATTTTTCACGAATCTCAGTGTTTATGATGTCTTATCGTCTGAACTGCGGGTCGTGCAGTGATATAATTTTGCTGGTACATTCAGTGGTGTATTTGAATATCTATCTGGAATACAATTCGTAATGAGGAGGTAATAAATAGAAACGTCGTTCTTCATGTGGCAGTTATACTGCGTGAATGGGAAAAATATAGTAAGCGATACACTTTTTCCCTTTCATAATTTGTTGGGGTTGTTAGCGAGAAAAGATTCATAATGGTTTGAAATGAAGTGCAAAGTTATTTGGAAGTCACTAAGTGGTCTGATTCTCAAATATTGCATGATTAAAGGACCAGTATTGGGGGTCGTGAACTACAGAGCATTTTCACCTCCACCCGTTTGATAGGCAGATTTTTTTATACCCATAGCGATGAATTACAGACAGTACGTGACATGTGAACAAGTTTGATTGAAATCTGTCCAGTTGTTCAGATGGGGATGTGAAACACACATACATATTTTTATAATACATCGTTGGTGCAGAGCTTCGTGGAGTTTTTGTTATGTATTTTGATATTCCTGTTGCCGTGGATTTATTTATCGATTGCAATTTTTTATTTGTAGTTTACTGTTGGTATTTGAGTTTAAATACTGTGTAAAATGTAGAAATGGGAACATTTCCGACATACCTTCCAGTTTCAGTTCATAAGAGAGTGATAGGAGTGGAGGCCGGCAGAAACATCTGCACCATGTCTGGGGATAATTCCATTGGAGAGATGAACAAGAAAATCGTTTTCTCCTTTTTAAGGAGGACCAGTAAGTCTTCAGGGGTTTCATGAAGATTGGTTAAACGCATTCATTCACAATGACCCACGTCAGTGTATTCGAGAACTGGCATATGTGATGAACTGTTATCCTTGCACTATCGGGCGACATTTACATCCAATGGGGAAGATACAAGAATCGCGCGTATGTGTACTGCGTGCTCCAAGCCAAAATCACAAAAATCCGTGTGTGGACATATTTGCATTTCTTCTTCCTCGTCATCAATTGGCTAGTAAATAACACCGACCATCCTCATCCTCTGTCGTTGCTGGTGACGTGAAATGGCATCTTTCTGCTAGCACAAGGAAAAGAAGGTAATGGTTGAGCCAAGACAAAGCAGCAATTCCCCGTACATAGACCTGCGCGCATCAACAAAAGATAGTGTTATGCATCTGGTGGACCAGCGACGGTGTGGTGTACTACGAATTGCTTCTCCGAGATGTAACCACCACTTCTGACACTTATTGTCAACAACTGAGACGTCTTACAGACACAGTCCAAGAACAACGAGCAGGAAGACTGTGTGATGGCACTCCATGATAACAGCCGCCTGCACTCTGCTAGAGTGACAAAAAAAGCACTACACAGGGGTTGAGTCGGGGAGTCATTTCGCACCCACCTTATTCACCTGATCTTGCGCCGTCAGATTTTTACATTCTCCGCTCTCCGACGAGAAACCTTCAACGGACTTCCTTTACGGATTAAAATGGGCTCCGAACGTGGCTTGACGAGTTCTTCTCCTCAAAACTATATGATGTCTACAGTCACGGAACCAAATGTTTCTCAGGTATTTCTATACAGTTGTAAATAGTGAAGGAGAATTTTTATTGATGACTAAAGTCTCTGCTGTGTTGTGTTATGGAAAAAAAGCTGCAAACTTCAGCACCATCCTAATGTGTATGGACGTAATTGTCTCATGATGTTATGACACACGTGGTAATATTGTTTTTTTTTCTTAGAACTCTAAAATCTAATTCGTTTGTTATACCTATACCTGTCTCAATCTAGTGGGGTGGCCTGTTGGGACCTGTGGCCAATGTGAATAATTCCTTTACCAGCTTCTGAAGGCAGTGTTTCGGGATCGGTTATTGGCCTGCTCCTTTGGTATTTAATTAAGCTGAGGATTATAATTTAACTCTTGTTATTGGAGTTCTGAAAGCTTTTAGTTTTGAAGTAACTGAACGCTCAGGCACCGATCTATTTTTTAATGGAAAGTCTGTTTATGGTTAAAGTGTCTGATTTAACTTTTGGTGATTTTTAAACATTCAGTAATTGCCTTACGAGTGTTTAATTTAATAATCAAGTGTTCTCAGGTTACCAGCGTGTGTCTTATGTAGAACTGTTTGTAAAAAATAAATTGTGAAATTTTATTATGTCCAGTGTTGGCTTGGCAGCTTACAACTCCTGGGCCCCGCAGCCATTAACTATTTCAAGAGCCACTTCCAGCCTGAACGACACTCTCTCTCTCCACACACACACACATACACACACACAAACACACACACCGGGTTAACTCTTTGTTGGGCCTTCGGTGTGTTCGACACCTTTCACTATTTGAAAAAAGGTGAGACCGCGACTTGTCGGACGATACTACACACCTCTGTCTGATACTGCCTAATATGTGTTATTTTGCCCACTGAACGCGTGTAGTTTTCCTTGCCGTTGGGAACAAAGGCCTTTTACAGATTCCAGATTCCAAATGTCAGCGTCA
The DNA here is from genome assembly GCF_023864345.2 of Schistocerca serialis cubense. NCBI lineage: Eukaryota > Metazoa > Arthropoda > Insecta > Orthoptera > Acrididae > Schistocerca > Schistocerca serialis. The sequence continues at coordinate 1,217,268,852 of NC_064638.1, read as the reverse complement.
TGAATTTCCCTTCGCAACGTTCACTTGGAGAATGGTTGAGTGCCACCTGCATTTCTACCTGCAATCCATGTTAACACGGTTAGAAAATTTGTTATTTATGTTGTGGGTTCGTTTGTTTTGACTTGTCACATGTGTAGTCTCAATAGGTTGACAGTTGCTAGTTTTGTATGAAAAATAATTTAAAAACGCCTGTTGTGTTCCTTTATGATGATAGCCTTCAAATTTCTTGCTCAATATGGAATATTAGGTTATTGTGCCTAGTGTGCTGTACATTCTTTGTATACGTCCAAGACATGTTTCATTTCATAATATCTGCTATATTGCTATATTTTTTCATTGACAATATAAAGCTTAGTGTAAAAAACAGAGGTAATATGGTAAGATATACTTACAATGTTTATGCTTTGTCATGATATGTTTCTAGCTTTGAGGTCAATGCCATCTGGCGCCAATATGAGTAATAAGGTTCTCGAGATTACGCCTTCGTTATGGCATGGGACCTTTCAAAGTGACGTCTTCTGAAAACAAATTTATCGGGAACTGCACACGACAATGTATATTTTTCTTAAACTGTTCACTTGTATGAACCAAGGGCCTTTTCGTCGGTGGCATGGTTTGCGTGATTTAGCGATACAAATACCCGTACCGTGGGTAAAGCCATAGTGGAGGGGTATCTGTTCAGAGGTAGGACAAACGTGTGGTTCGTGAAGATGGGCAGCAACTTGTTCAATAGCTGCAGGATCATCAGTCTGGATGAATGACTGATGACTTTGACCTTGTAACATCAACCAAAACGATCTTTCAGTGCTGGTACTACGAATTTCTGAAAGCAATAGAAATTAGAGCCGTAATTTTCCCCGAGAATATGCAGCTCTGCTGTATGGTTAAATGATGGTGGCTTCCTCTTGGATGAAATGTTCTACCGGGCGTCCGTACGGGGACTCCTCAGAAAGTTGTCATCGAAGAAATAAGACAGGAATCCTACGGATAGGAACGCGGGATGTTAGATTCGTGAATCGAGCAGCTACGTTAGGAAGTTTAAAAAGGCAGGCGGATAGGTTGAAGTTACATATAGTGGGAATTTGTGTTCAGTAGCACGAGGAACAAGACTTCCGGTCAGGTGAAAGCAGGGTTATAAATTCGAGATCAAATGGGAGCAATACGTGAGTGAGTTTAATAATGAAAAAGAAAATAGGAATGCTGGTAAACTACTATGAACAGCATAGTGAATACATTATTGTAGCAAAAATCGACACGAAGCCCACACTCACCACAGTAGCACAACTTTACATGCCAACTAGGTGCGCAGATGATGCAGAGATTGAAGAAATGTATGATGAGATAAACGAAATTATTCAGCTAGTTAATGAAGTCGAAAATTTATTTGTGATGGCTGACTGGAATTCGATAGTAGGGAAAGGAAGCGAATGAAAAATAGTAGATCAAGATTGGGGGATAGGCATGAAAGAGGAAGTCTCCTGGTAGAATTTTGTGCAGAGCATAATTTAAACATCTCTAACACTCAGTTTAAGAATCATATATGAAGTTTGTATACCTGGAAGAGATCTGATTGATTATATGGTGGTTGGACAGAGATTTAGGAACCAGATTTTAAACTGTAAGGTATTGCCCGGTGAAGATGTTGACACTGACCACAATTTATTGATCATGAACTGTACATTAAAACTGAAGAAATTGGAGAAATATAGACTTTACGGAGATGAGACGTGGATAAGCTGAAAGAACCGGAGCGTTAGACCACGGTTGGCTAGAACAGAGGAAAGGAATACGGTAGAAGACGAACTGGTAGCTTTGGGAGATGAAATAATAAAGGCAGCAGAGGATCAAATACGTGAAAGGGCAAAGCCTGGTGGAAAGCCTTGGATAACACAAGAGGTACTGAATTTAATCGATTAAAGGAGGAAATTTAAAAGTCCAGACAGGTGAACTAGAATGCAAAGGTTAAAAAAATGAGATTCACGGAAAGTGCAGAATTTCTAAGCCGGAATGGTTAGAAGACATATGTAAGTACTTAGATGTACATTTCACTAGGGGAAAGATAGATAACGCCTACAGAAAAATTAAAGATGTGTTTGGGGAAAGGAGAAGCAGCTGTATGGTTATCAAGATCTCAGGTGGTAACCAGTCTTGTGCAAAGAAGGGAAAGCTGAAAGGTGGAAGGAGTTTACAGATTGCCTATAAAAGGCAGATGAACTAGAAAGCAATATTATAGAATAAGAAGAGGACGTAGATGAAGATGAGATGGGAGATACCGTAATGCGATAAGAATCTGACAAAGCTCTGAAAGATCTATGTCGTAACAAGGCCGCGGCGGTAGACGACATTTCGTCAGAACTACTGATAGCCTTAGAAAAGCCAGCAGTACCAAAACTCTTCCATTTCGTATGCAGAGAGTATGGGACATGCGAAATATCCTTAGATTTCAAGAAGAATGCAATGATTCCAATTGCAAAGAAAACAGTTGTGACAGGGGTGAAAATTACCGAACTATCGGTTTAATAAGTCATGGGTGCAAAATTCTACCACGAATTCCTTACAGAAGAATGGAAAAACTGGTAGAAACATACGTCGGGAAGATAATTATAGATTCCGGGGAAAAGCAGGAGCACGCGAGGCGATACTGACCCTACGTCTCATCCTAGAAGATACGTTAAGAAAAGGCCAACCTACGTTTATATCATTTGTAGGCACGACAATGTTGACTGGAATACTCTCTTTGTAATTCTGAGGGTAACAGGGGAAAAATACAGGGATGGAAAGGTTATTCACAACTTCTACAACTACGACACGGCAGTTATAAGGGCCGAGGTTTGTGGGAGGGAAGCAGTAACTGAGAAGGGAATAAGACAGAGTTGTAGCCTATCTCCGATGTTATTGAGTCTGTACATTGAATAGGCAGTAAAGGAAACCAGAGAAAAATTTGGAATGGTAATTAAAGCTCAGGGAGAAGCAATAAAAACGTTGAGGTTTGCCGATGACTTTGGAATTTTCACAGAGACAGGAAAAGGAAGAACAGTTGAACGGAATGGAAAATGTCTTCAAAGGAGGATATAAGATGAACATCAGAAAAATCCAAGCAAGGATAATAGATTAAATCAGGCGACGGTGAGGAAATTACAGTAGGAAACGAGGCACTGAAAGTAGCAACTGAGTTTTGCTATTTGGGCAGCAAAATAACTGACGATGGCCGAGGTAGAGCGGATATAAAATGTAGGTTGTCAATGGCAAGAAAAGCATTTCAGAAGAAGAGAGATTTGTTACCACGAAATATAGATTTAAGTGCTATGTAGTCCTATCTGGAGGTATTTTTCTGGATTGTAGCCATGCATGGAAGTCAATCATGGACCATAAGCAATTTCGATGAAAAGAGAATAGAATCTTTCGAAACGTGGTGCCACAGAAGAATGCTGCCCGAGGCAGGATTCGAACCTGCGACCGTAGCAGCAACGTGGTTCCAGACTGAAGCCCCTAGAACCGCTGGGCCACAGCGGCCGGCTATAAGAAAGGATCAGTTGGTATTACACGTTGTGAGGCATAAAGGGATCACGAATCTAGTACTGGAGAGAAGCGTGGAGGGTAAAAATCGTGGACCAAGGGATGAATACACTAAGTAGATTCAGAAAGATTATAGGGTGCAGTAGTTATTCGGAGTTGAGGAGGCTCGCACAGCATAGGGTGGCAGGGAGAGCTGCATCAAACCTGGCAACGAACTGACGACCACAATAACAACAGCATAAGCTTTCCTTTGCTCATTTTAAGCAGTTGTGCTCAATGTATCTATATACTCAATGTGTACTTTCGTTCCTGATTTTAAGTTGGGCTTGTAGAATATGGACATATATAAGCTTTTCTAGTTTGGTATTTTGTGTTAATTCTGGACACAGTTATCTGATGACGATTACTCGGAAAATGTCATTAATAAAGTATTTGGTGGTCGAGATATTTCCAAGTCTGAATGATTGCATTTTTTACAAAACGATTACTTCACAATAAAATGGGAGTAAATACACTATTGGCCACTAAGATTGCTATACCAAGAAGAAATGTAGATGATAAACGGGTTTTCATTGGACAAATATATTATAGACATGACATGTGACATGTGATTACATTTTCACGCAATTTGGGTTCATAGATCCTGAGAAATCAGTACCCAGAACAACCACCTCTGGCCGGAATAACGGCCTTGATACGCCTGGGCAACGAGTCAAACAGAGCTTGGATGGCGTGTACAGGTGCAGCTGCCCATGCAGCTTCAACACGATACCACAGTTCATCAAGAGTACTGATTGGCTTATTGTGACGAGCCAGTTGCTCGGCGACCATTGACCAGACGTTTTCAGTTGGTGATAGATCTGGAGGATGTCCTGGCTAGGGCAGCAGTCGAACATTTTCTGTATCCAGAAAGGCCCGTACAGGACCTGCAACATGCGGTCGAGCATTATCCTGCTGAAATGTAGGGTTTCGCGGGGATCTGAAAATTAACGTCCATTGTTCAAAGTGCCGTCAATGCGAACAAGAGGTGACCGAGACGTGTAACCAATGGCACCCCATACCATCACGCCGGGTGATACGCCAGTATAGCGATGACGAATACACGCTTCCAATGTGCGTTCACTGCGATGTCGTCGAACACGGATGCGACCATCATGATGCTCTAAACAGAACCTGGATTCATCCGAAAAAAAAATGACGTTTTGCCATTCGTGCACCCAGGTTCGTCGTTGAGTACACCATCGCAAGCGCTCCTATCTGTGATGCAGCATCAAGGGTAACCGCAGCCATGGTCTCCGAGCTTATAGTCCATGCTGCTGCAAACGTCGTCGAAATGCTCGTACAGATACTTGTTGTCTTGCAAACGTCCCCATCTGTTGACTCAGGGATCGAGACGTGGCTGCACGATCCGATACAGCCATGCGGATAAGATGCCTGTCATCTCGACTGCTAGTGAAACGAGGCCGTTTGGTTCCAGCACGGCGTTCCGTATTACCCTCCGGAACCCACCGATTCCATATTCTGCTAACAGTCAATGGACCGCGACCGCCGCGAGCAGCGATGTCGCGATACGATAAACCGCAATCGCGATAGGCTACAATCCGACCTCTATCAAAGTCGTAAACGTGATGGTACGCATTTCTCCTCCTTACACGAGGCATCACAACAACGTTTCACCAGGCAACGCCGGCCAATTGCTGTTTGTGTATGAGAAATCGGTTGGAAACTTTCCTCATGTCAGCACGTTGTAGGTGTCGCCACAGGTGCCAACCATGTGTGAGTGCTCTGAAAAGTTAATCATTTGCATATCACAGCATCTTCTTCCTGTGGGTTAAATTTTGCGTCTGTAGCACGTCATCTTAGTGGTGTAGCAATTTTAATGGCCAGTAGTGTATGTGCTGGTGAAAGTAATGCTACGCCCACATGCGCGTTTATGTAAAAAACATGACTAATTTCCTATTAACTTTTCCATCGCAATGAAAGTATTTACAATCGAGGCTGATCATTTCATCCAAATGGTGGCTCAAGTATCATTACACTGTTTTGTATTAGCATGACGGAAATGACGACCACCAGTAACATTAATTCTGTTTTTTCATGGTTGTCGCCCACAGGTACTATCTCATTAATGTCGCATTTCAACCACCACCTGCTCGTGATAAAGTAAATTATTCACGATGAAAAGTAAATTATCTATTGCCATCTCTTGGCAGTTGTAGTATGACGTTTCCCTAATTCTAAATCGAGAAAAGCAAAAAAAAAATTCTTTCGCTTTACTACGCGTTATATAAATTGTAAATGTAGGTCCACCCGTAATAATAGAGCAGTGACCGCAACTGTAACGTTTTTTTGAAATGCCGGATGGAATCTCCCTGCAGACCATAATGGGTCACGACAGCGGCTGCGACAGCTGTTTCATTATGCAGCAGTCTTCTGTAGGACGATTAGCAGACGCATACTTAATGCCGGCTCATCCTTAATTCAGCGCCTCTCTTTACAGACGTTTGCAGACCGACTCAATGACGCAGTGCAGTAACTGCGGCGAGGAACTGGTACAAGGGCATATTCCCTTCTGTACTGGTAGCCATTCACGCAGTTCACTTACACTTCGGGAAAAATCTTACAACTCACAGCTTATTGTAATATCAATTATTAAGGAGCAGTTGACACATTATTGGGCCAAGAGATAATGTAGTGCGCTAGAAAACTGTATGTGTTTGTATGTGCGATTTTTTAGTCAGAAATCACTCGCCTTTTTCAGTTACATTAGCACAACTCAGTTGAATGGAATAAAAATTATGACATAAATAAAAGTTTCCGTTACATCGCGGCCTGCAGCTAACAAATATTTTAAAAAAGACGTTTTTTTAAATTTTTAACACCAAAGCTACCATTCATGTCCTGGTTAGCCCATTTCCCCAAGCCACCTGTCACAGAGAAAAATGTTTTATGAGTGAATATGGTGAATGTGAATAATATGTGTATCACTGATAATGCGCCTCACATGCTAATTACTAAAATATTTTGTATGTAGGACGTGTGTGTGTGCGTGTGTGTGTGTGTGTGTGTGTGTGTGTGTGTGTGTTCTTTCATACATATCTGAAAGAACAGACACGATTTTTGACTCAGCAGGCATTATGAATGAAGGCACAAAGGAATTCCAGACCTCGGCTGCGAGTGCACATTGATTGAAGAGAATGGGGAAACTTTAAAAGAATTTATGTTCGACCAGGATTCAAACACGAGTCTCTCACGTACTAGGCAGACACTCTAAACACTGATACGTCCCGATACAGGGGGCATTACAGCCGCACGGACTGTCCTCGCATGCCTCGCGTCAGCACCAAATTCTCAACACATCCACGCACTAACTGTAGTGCCCCTTGTCCATTATCCTCATTACTCGCGGCATTTCGTCGATTCCCGTAAGAATTAGAGCCTGCTGTGCATCTACACTGAGGAGATCATTGACCTCCCGCTTTAATCATATATATGAGACAGCAAAGGACTTGGAAGAGCAGTTGAACGGAATGGATAGTGTCTTGAAAGGAGGATATAAGATGAACATCAACAGAAGCAAAAAGAGGATAATGGAATGTAGTCGAATTAAGTCGGGTGATGCTGAGGGAATTAGATTAGGAAATGAGACACTTAAAGTAGTGAAGGAGTTTTGCTGTTTGGGGAGCAAAGTAACTGATGATGGTCGAAGTAGAGAGGAAATAAAATGTAGACTGACAATGGCAAGGAAAGCGTTTCTGAAGAAGAGAAATTTGTTAACATCGAATATAGATTTAAGTGTCAGGAAGTCATTCCTGAAAGTATTTGTATGGAGTGTGGCCATGTATGGAAGTGAAACATAGACGATAAATAGTTTGGACAAGAAGGGAATAGAAGCTTTTGAAATGTGGTGCTACAAAAGAATGTTGAAGATTAGATGGGTAGATCACATAACTAATGAGGAGGTACTGAGTAGGATTGGGGAGAAGAGAAGTTTGTGGCACAACTTGACTAGAAGAAGGGATCGGTTGGTAGGACATGTTCTGAGGCATCAAGGGATCACAAATTTAGTATTGGAGGGCAGCGTGGAGGGTAAAAATCGTAGAGGGAGACCAAGAGATGAATGCACTAAGCGGATTCAAAAGGATGTAGGCTGCAGTAGGTACTGGGAGATGAAGAACCTTTCACAGGGTAGAGTAGTGCGGAGATCTTCATCAAACCAGTCTCAGGACTGAAGACCACAACAACAACAACATGAGACAAAGCAGCTGGTACACCTACCTAATACCGTGTAGGATCCCCGCGAGCACGCAAAAGTTCCACAACACGACGTGGCATGGACTCGACTAAAGTCTGAAGTAGTGCTGGAGGGAACTGGCACGAAGAATCCTGCTGGGCTGTCCATAAATCCGTAAGAGTGCGGGGGCGCGGAGATCTTTTCTGCACGTCACGTTGCAAGGCATCCCACACACGCTCAATAACGTTCAAGTCTGGAGGGTTTGGTGGCCAGCGGATGCGTTTAAACTCAGAAGAGTGTTCTTGGAGCACCTTTGTAGCAATTCCGGACATGTGGGGTGTTGCATTTTCCTTCTTGAATTGCCCAAGTCCTCCGAAATGCACAAAGGATACAAGTATGGATGCATTTGATCAGACAGGATGCTAACGTACGTTCCACCTGCCAGCCGCGTATCTGTACGTATCAGGGGTCTCATTTCACTCCAACTGCACACGCCCGACTCCATTATACACTCCTGGAAATGGAAAAAAGAACACATTGACACCGGTGTGTCAGACCCACCATACTTGCTCCGGACACTGCGAGAGGGCTGTACAAGCAATGATCACACGCACGGCACAGCGGACACAGCAGGAACCGCGGTGTTGGCCGTCGAATGGCGCTAGCTGCGCAGCATTTGTTCACCGCCGCCGTCAGTGTCAGCCAGTTTGCCGTGGCATACGGAGATCCATCGCAGTCTTTAACACCGGCAGCATGCCACGACAGCGTGGACGTGAACCGTATGTGCAGTTGACGGACTTTGAGCGAGGGCGTATAGTGGGCATGCGGGAGGCCGGGTGGACGTACCGCCGAATTGCTCAACACGTGGGGCGTGAGGTCTCCACAGTACATCGATGTTGTCGCCAGTGGTCGGCGGAAGGTGCACGTGCCCGTCGACCTGGGACCGGACCGCAGTGACGTACGGATGCACGCCAAGACCGTAGGATCCTACGCAGTGCCGTAGGGGACCGCACCGCCACTTCCCAGCAAATTAGGGACACTGTTGCTCCTGGGGTATCGGCGAGGACCATTCGCAACCGTCTCCATGAAGCTGGGCTACGGTCCCGCACACCGTTAGGCTGTCTTCCGCTCACGCCCCAACATCGTGCAGCCCGCCTCCAGTGGTGTCGCGACAGGCGTGAATGGAGGGACGAATGAAGACGTGTCGTCTTCAGCGATGAGAGTCGCTTTTGCCTTGGTGCCAATGATGGTCGTATGCGTGTTTGGCGCCGTGCAGGTGAGCGCCACATTCAGGACTGCATACGACCGAGGCACACAGGGCCAACACCCGGCATCATGGTGTGGGGAGCGATCTCCTACATGGCCGTACACCACTGGTGATCGTCGAGGGGACACTGAATAGTGCACGGTACATCCAAACCGTCATCGAACCCATCGTTCTACCATTCCTACACCGGCAAGGGAACGTGCTGTTCCAACAGGACAATGCACGTCCGCATGTATCCCGTGCCACCCAACGTGCTCTAGAAGGTGTAAGTCAACTACCCTGGCCAGCAAGATCTCCGGATCTGTCCCCCATTGAGCATGTTTGGGACTGGATGAAGCGTCGTCTCACGCGGTCTGCACGTCCAGCACGAACGCTGGTCCAACTGAGGCGCCAGGTGGTAATGGCATGGCAAGCCGTTCCACAGGACTACATCCAGCATCTCTACGATCGTCTCCATGGGAGAATAGCAGCCTGCATTGCTGCGAAAGGTGGATATACACTGTACTAGTGCCGACATTGTGCATGCTCTGTTGCCTGTGTCTATGTGCCTGTGGTTCTGTCAGTGTGATCATGTGATGTATCTGACCCCAGGAATGTGTCAATAAAGTTTCCCCCTCCTGGGACATTGAATTCACGGTGTTCTTATTTCAATTTCCAGGAGTGTATATAGGGTCTGTTCTTTCCAGACATGTCGCGGTGGTTAATCTAACTGTCCCACTCCTGCACACATTTTCAGTCGTCGCCGCCGGTAACGCATGAAATCCCGTTGCAGGTGATATTATCAGTTCCTTCCCTTCACTTTCTTATCTCGCCCTTCGAACTTCAGTTGCCGGCCGAAGTGGCCGTGCGGTTAAAGGCGCTGCAGTCTGGAACCGCAAGACCGCTACGGTCGCAGGTTCGAATCCTGCCTCGGGCATGGATGTTTGTGATGTCCTTAGTTTAGTTAGGTTTAACTAGTTCTAAGTTCTAGGGGATTAATGACCTCAGCAGTTGAGTCCCATAGTGCTCAGAGCCATTTGAACCATTTGAACTTCAGTTTACATCAGATGCCACAGCTCTAATTACATTTTACGGTGTTATGTTAATGCTTGTGCATAATATATATTTATCTTATTTGTGGCACCTTTATTGCCCAATATGACGTGATCTACAACTGTATTTTATGTACAATGTGGAATTTATTATCACTGGATTACACTATGTGTCTCGCTGGCCTATTTTTCGCAGGTGTTAACATAATTTTGATAGATGTTGATGCAAAGAATTTTATTATAAGGTTGTCTTAATCTGTGTAGTATTCAGATTACTTCGCAATTGTATTAACATCACTGACTATGTTCAGTGTCAGATACTGTGTTGCATAGCATCAGAGTTGTACAATACATCTGTATTCCCATCTCAGCAGTATATAAGAGAAAACATATTTCATCATTCGTCTTTCAACTGAATCCACAAATGACAGTTTTGTTGTGCTGGTCTAATTTTCGCTGTGTAGTTCATCATCACGTGTTTGATGATTGATTAAGGTAGGCTGGAGTGCACAGCGTAATAACACTGTTACATAAAAAATAATTTTTATTTCCTTCCGTTTGCACCCTACAATCCCCTTGTTATGAAACCACAGAAGCCATCACGGTACGGTTACAATTGAATGTCACTGATTATTTTCTAAAATGTACCATTCGTAGTCAGTATGTTTTCTTCTTGATAGAAATGTAAAACAGCATGTTAGTCTTCCTTGCAATATTCTCTCTCAAATAATTTTTTGCCATTTTGCGATGAAATTTAATGTATGCTTTATGAACGTGCTAATATTTGCTAATATCTGCGGTAATGCAAATACATTTGCTCTGGAAACAAAGTATACACACAAACCAATATTAGCGTTTTATTCAAAACTGATAGCGCTGTACATTGCTACCCACGCTACGATGTGTCACTGAGACATTGTAAAAGATCGCTGTCTGACATTCTTATTTAAGCTCTGCCTTTAGTTTTCGCTGTAATTAGTACTGATAGGTTCAAAATGAGCCAAAATTTCATAAGAATATCTAATGTGAATTTTGTCTGTCTGACCGATGGAGATTCAGTTATTTCAAGTGAAAATGCTCTAAGCGCGCCCATATAAATGAGACCATGAATGAAACTGAAAAACAGATATTTCACATTGCTTTGAATGTAAAGAAAGAGGTAAAATCAAAGTGCTTCTATTGGCGCTTGTAAATGTGAGACGTTTGTGTGTTTCTTGTTCAGTACACTGCGTGTAATCCTCATTTACTTCTGTTTTCTACGTTTAAATACCCTTAAAAAATCTGCCTGTTAATCTGGATCTAGAAATACTCCACTTTACCTGTGCAACTGTTACGTATACTCTCTGAACTTAGCATCCTTTATATTTGTTATTGTCAGTTAAGATTAAACGGCGCATGTGTGTGTTGTAATTTATTTAGTTGTTTTAATTGTACCCTCTTAACCCTTATATCGTACTTAGATTGTTTGCAGATGATGCTGTCATTTACCGTCTTGTAAAATCATGAGATAATCAAAACGACTTGCAGAATGATTTAGGTAAGATATCTGTATGGTGCGAAAAGTGGTAACTGGCCCTGAAAAAAGAATAGTGCGAAGTTATATACATGAGTACTAAAAGAATTCATCTAAATTTCGATTACGCGATAAGTCACACAATTCTGAGTGGTTTAAATTCAACTTAATTACAATTACAAATAACTTAAATTGGAACGGGCACATAGATAATGTTCTGGATAGAGCAAACCAAAGACTGCGATTCATTGGCAGAACACTTAGAAGGGGCAACAGGTCTACCAAAGAGATTGCTTACATTACGCTTGTCCGCCCTATTCTGGAGTATTGCTGTGCGGCGTGGGATCCGCCTCAGGTGGGACTGACGGATGGCATCGAAAAAGTACAAAGAAGGGCAGCTCGTTTTGTATTATCGTGAAATAGGGGAGATAGTGTCACAGACACGATACGTGAATTGGAGTGGCAATCATTAAAACAAAGGCGTTTTTCGTTGCTACGGTATCTTCTCATGAAATTTCAATCACCAGTTTTCTCCTTCGATTGCGAAAACATTCTGTAGGCAACCACGTACACAGGGAGAAATTATAATCACGATAAAATAAGAGAAATCAGGTCCGGCACAGAAAAATTGAAGTGCTTGTCTTTCCCGTGTGCCGTTTGAGAGTGAAACGGTAGAGAGACAGCTTAAAGGTGGTTCATTGAACCCTCTGCCAGGCACTTTATTGTGAATAGCAGAATAATCACGTACATGTAGATGTAGATCCTATTTCCCTATTTCTCAATACTTCCAGCTTGATATATGTTCCTTTTATCTGGATTTGAAATTTCTGCGTCTCACATCCTGAGGCAATGATTTGCAATTTTCACATTCTAACTTATATTTAGCAACTCCTTGATATATGTCCGGTGTTTCTATTGGCGTTTGTAAATGTGAGAGGTGCGTGTGTTTCTTGTTCAGTGTACTGCGTGTAATCCTCATTTTTTCAGTAAATTTGAATTTGTATATCAAGGTCCATTTTGTGGTGCTTGTGACCACTGCTTATTTTCTTGTTTCTTCAGTTGTGTTTTCATTTTCTGTTTGAGTATTTTTATTACGTGGATATTGCATCCACTCTATGGTTGTGAGCTGAATTGTTTCTAATTATTTTTGTTGTTTTTCATACTTTTCTCTGAAGAGTGCAATTTTTTTCAGTCTGTGTATCATGTGTTGGGGAGCTGCTAGTTTGTGGTTTTGTGGATTGTTTGATACGCAATGCGTGACTCTGTCTCTCTGCTTTTGTCTCCCTGTAATTATAAGATTTGTTCTGTGCTTTCCTTTACTGTTATATGACAGAATTGTATTTCTTTTCACTTACTTTCCATGGTTAACAGGGGTCTCTATATAAAATGTTTACATCTGCAAGAAGTTTATCTATTTCCTCCGTTTGTTCATCTACCATACATGTTGTTTAAATCTCAAATCTGTACCAGTAAAGTGTATGGTATCTTTTCGTTATGAATATTGTATCGAAGATTGCCTTGTCTGTATGGCTGACGGATGAGTATGCAGTGGACGCTACAGTCTGGAACCGCGCGACCGTTACGGTCGCAGGTTCGAAACATGCCTCGGGCATGGATGTGTGTGTTGTCCTTAGGTTAGTTAGGTTTAAGTAGTTCTAAGTTCTAGGGGACTTATGACCACAGCAGTTGAGTCTCATAGTGCTCAGAGCCATTTGAACCATTTGAGTATGCAGTGTTCCTGATGTTTGGTATCGCGTTAGAAGGCCAAACGTTCATCAGAATTATTTCTTTTCAGATTGGAAATACTTTTCAGATGTGAATACTTCAACGACTTCGTTATTTCTGTTCGGTTATTTGTATTCCAGTAATTTATCTTCAGTCTTATTGTGTCTGAAGTTTGTACTGATATATAAATGTCCAAGGGCTTCAAGGAAACGAGTGTACCTGTTTATGGAATATGTAAGTTTTACAAGTTCATTTGTATTTTCCACTTTTCTTTTGTTCTTAATTTCATTACGCCATTTTATAATTTTTTGCGAGTTAAGCCATTCATAAAATTTATCACAGTAGTTATGTATTTAGGGCTGGCTTTTGAGTGTTGGTGTTTCTGACTTCTTTTATGTGATGTTTTGTTTGTTTGTCTGAAAAATATATTTATCATGTTCTTGAGTTTCTTTTTTATTTGGGCCTGGAACGTGGTATTGGATCAGATTTCGGATTTGTGATGTAGAGCATAAATGATTTGGTTTTTCCTACATGTCTTCCTTAATAATACGTGCTGTTTCCCTTAACATCTTTGATGATAGTTATGTTGTGGGAATGCAGTTTCCATTTAAGGTTCTTTATGGCGTTGATTTCTGATTGACGTTTCCTGTTATGTCCTTTCTTCAATATAGTTATTGTGCTATTTATTTCCTACTACACCTGATTTTGTGCCAGCCTAAAATCACCACTTCTATAGTTTCGTTTCTCAACCTCTATCATGATGCTTTCTATTACTAACGAGTAAGGCGACGGCACTGTGAAGTGCAGAGAAGAGGGTACTTCCCATTCTGTCAGTTATTAGGACTCGTTCCAATTCCATTCACATGCGGAGCATGGAAAGACGAGTGTTTGCTTAAGTGTATCTGAGCGCACTGTAATTGGTCTAATCTTGTCCTCACTATTTCTATATACCTGGCTGTAGCATGTTTTTTACATACCCGGAAACTAAAAACATCCTCAATTTAATGAAAGAACAGGTTGTGTACGTTGTACGGTAGGGAATATGCTAAACCACCACGTGAAAAACCATCAAAATGATTGGGATACCTTCTTATCATGCGTAGTAGCGGCTTATAATGCAAAAAACCATGATAACACATTCCTATTGATACAAGAGATGGAGTATCGTCGATAAATACCTGCATCATAGGACTAATATTGTGGCCCTTGACCATCAACAAAAGGCTGGACGATGCAGTTCTAAATTACTGGATATCGTATAGGTCATAGGTGATGCTAACAAGCCCATATATCCCAAAGCGCAGAATTTAAAAAGTCGTTACCCAGCACCAAACTCCATATCAAGTTACTGGGGTGATATTGCACTTACATGTCAAGCTGCAATTGCCTGTATGCACCCACGATGATATCGCACACTTGCACCTCAGGCAGCTTCTGTTGTATCCTACGCAGGGGGCCTTGATACAGTACCACACCCAGGTGCTCCCCAACGTTAGTTGGTCACGCATTCTGTGCAAAACGTCTTGACCGACATACTACGGAGCTGACATTTGCAGCTACACTGGCAGAGGTGTTCAGTTTGGCGGCTCCACGAGTTGGCCATCTGCTGAGCGCGCACGCTAACCATATACTACAGTTTGGGCCCCCTCTGAGGCACTGGACGCTGAACACAGCAAGATGATGTTTCGACTGCTGTACTGCTTGTAATGAATAAACTGGGTTTAATTTTCTTAATTTTCCTGTGGATTTGCACCTCGTTCTATGTATTTGCTGCCCCTCGAATCATCCTGCATCATAATCGCGAACTGCAATGAGATCAACAAACATACATGCCATCCCAACCCCGTTACATAATTTTCTGTCAAGAAAAAGTTATTCAGGTTCCATGTCCCTCAGTATATTATGTGGAGTTCTGAGGCAAAGAACATTTATTTTGATATGATACAGATGAGTGTATTTAAGGTGACCAAATCCGTGGAAAACTCAGATTTCATCTTGCATTTAACTCAATGACGAACAATTAAACTTTGTATATGTAAAGTGAGACGTACAGTAATCATGAACTGACCCCCAATAGTATGTAGCAGTTTGATTATAAGAAAGCATCACACTGGAAACGAAGTTACAGCAAGAATATTGCATTCATGATTAAATCATGAGAAGCCACATGTTGTAAGGTAAGGGTGTCTAATTTCGTGATAGCCTCAACACCATGATACTTAGTGCGGTAGCCGGCCGGTGTGGCCGAGCGGTTTTAGGCGCTTCAGTCTGGAGCCGCGCAACCGCTACGGTCGCAGGTTCGAATCCTGCCTCGGGCATGGATGTGTGTGATGTCCTTAGGTTAGTTAGATTTAAGTAGTTCTAAGTTCTAGGAGACTGATGACCTCAGATGTTAAGTCCCATGGTCCTCAGAGCCATCTGAACCATTTGAACTTAGTGCGGCACCCTCCGCGGTGTTAGGCTCCGTGATTTAAACTTTCCCATGTACTTATATCAGGTAGTGCGAGTCGTCTGTTTTCCAGTTCAACATTCCTCAGCGATCTGTGGGAAAGCGGATCTCCTCACATGTGTTGTGCTGTGAGCATTGGTGAGACGGTGGAATTTTCTGTGCTTTGTGGTCACTGCTGAAGGAATATTGAACTGCGATGTGACTATCAATGCAAAAACATTAATTATGGTTGGTGACGTAGAAAAATGGTTCAAATGGCTCTGAGCACTATGGGACTTAACATCTATGGTCATCAGTCCCCTAGAACTTAGAACTAATTAAACCTAACTAACCTAAGGGCAGCACACAACACCCAGCCATCACGAGGCAGAAAAAATCCCTGACCCCGTCGGGAATCGAACCCGGGCGCGGGAAGCGAGAACGCTACCGCACGACCACGAGATGCGGGCTAGGTGACGTAGATTAACTCACAATTAATTAATGCTTGTCATTATTTTAATAATCTCGTGCTTGTAGAGTGCTGGAACAGCTTTCCCATTCCATTCTTTAATTTCGCATTTTCTTCATCGTGGGCTCTTACTTAACCATCGTGGGGGTTAAATAAAATAGCTCATGAAGGTGATGCTTCACGTGCATAAATACACCGTGAAGTTTCTGGACAAGTCGTTTTCATTGTTTATTTATTTATTTATCTAGCGTATGGCTCATAACATCACAGTAAAAATTACAGAAACAACACGATTTAAAAAAAAATCACATATGTATAAACAGAACAATACATAGCAGTTTGTATATAAGGACAAACCCATTGTAAATTTACACTCACAGAAGAGCAATCACAAACAAACGTCCAGCTTAGATAATATATAGTCGATTGCCTCTTGGATCGCCATTAGGAAATCCTGTGGGTCACCCTCATATGCCCTTGGAGGGCATTCCTGCACGATGTGTTTGACCGTCTGTCTCTACATGGTTCTACAATGGCAGAAAGTACTATTAATTACGCCTAGCTATGCCATAATGAGATTAAACCCTTTTAACACAGATTCAGTTTCACCAGAGGCTATAGCACCCCCTTCAGTCTCTGGTAAAGCAACTGCTGAAATTAACCAGATTTAAGAGGAAGAGCAAATACTACCCAGTCCTGTATTTGAACCATCCACAGCAAAGGACAATAGTTGAAAATCAAAATCTACACAAGGTCATACCAGACCTAGAGCCACATGCAGTGCTTATCTTGATCTAAAAAAAAACACAAGGTTGAAATGGGGAAAACCGATGGAAGAAACGGCAAATCTCATGACAACACAAAGTGTTCCTTGTGCGTTCTGGACTATTAATATTATACACAGAACCGCACTGGAACAGATGCAGTATTGTTTCTATCTTCAATGGTAAAACAGCAAATGTGAGGGTCTGTGGGATGATTATGTCGAACACGTTTACTCCTATATGGGTACGGTATGTGCAGATTAATGTTTTTGTTTGAAAGAGGTTACTTCCATTATTTTTTACTTTTTGCACGTTTTTTCCATTTTTTTTATAAGTGTTGCTTTCGGCGAAATAACTCCAGTCGAGTTTGCCATTTAGGCATTTTTCATCATGTTAATATCATTATCAACACAATATAGTGGATCGCAATAAAATGTTTGCCAAATTTGGCTTTTGTATGTTTTACATTCATTGTATGTAGTCTCACGAATTTAGGATACGGTTTATGGAATTAGGATACCACTACCACGGATTAGCTTTGGGAGCCCTTATCGCATAATTCGTTTCTTCACTTCTTCACTATGTTTAAAAAACTTAACAGTACTGTGTCAAATACATTGAAGCGCCAAAGAATCTGGTATGGCCATGCGTATTCTAATACAGAGATATGTTAACAGGCAGAATACGGCACTGCCATCGGCAACTCCTATATAAGGCAACAACTGTCTGGTGCAGTTGTCAGATCTACTGGTGTACCTTTGATGACTGCACGACACAAAGCTTTACTCCTTCCCTGGGTCCGTCAGCACCGGCAATGGACTGTTGATGACTGGGAAAATGTTGCCCGGTCGGACGAGTCTCGTTTCAAAATGTATCGAGCGGATTGACGTGTACGGGTATGGAGACAACGTCATGACACAATGGACCCTGTATGTCAGGAGGGGACTGTTCAAGCTGGTTGAGGATCTGGAATGGTGTGGGGTGTTTGCTGCTGAAGGTATACGTGACCCATGATACGTATAGGTACGACTCGGACAGGTGACACATACGTAAGCATCCTGTCTGAGCGCCTGAATCCATGCGTATCCATTGTGCATTCCGACGGACTTGGGAAATTCCCGCAGGAAAATGCGACACCCCATGCATCCAGAATTGCCACAGGCTTGGTCCAGGAACACTCTTCTAGTTTAAACACTCCCGCTGGCCACCAAACTCCCCTGACTTGAACATTAGTGAGCATATCTGGGACGCCTTGGAAAGTGCTGTTCAGAAGAGATCTCCACCCCTCGTATTCATACAGATTTATGGACAGCCCTGCAGAATTCATGGTGTCAGTTCCCTCCAGCCCTATTTCAGATATTAATCGGGTCCATGCCACATCGTGATGCCACACGTCAGCGTGCTCGCGGGACTCTACACGATATTAGGCATGTTTACCAGTTCCGTAGTCTCCTCAGTGTAAAAAGATAATCTAGAACGTCAACTTGCCTTCCTGAGTTATTATTTAAAGGATGATTTTTCATTTATGAACGCTGTGCAACACGAGGTGCAACGTATCACGGTATTTGGCTTCCTTACCCTTATCAGTGGAAATCCTCATAAATGTCGTAGAGAAGCCACATCGTGGCTTCAGTTGAGAAGATACACTTGTAGAGAGTGACACCAATGGTAGGACTAACGGAAACCGACTTGAGAAAAAGTGGTGTCGGATAACACTTGAATCCGGACGAGAGTGAACATTTGAGACTGTCGTCGTATTGTGTGAAGAAATAGCGGGATAATTAACGGTTCTGAGAGAGAATACTAAGGGCAGGAGGTAATCTAGAAAACTGAACATAAAAGTGCTTGAACTACAATATTTTTGACTAGGTGGAACTTAGTGAAATCAAATTTTGTAATAGGTAATAACTGTGTTTGGTAACGGAACGTGTGACAATATACCGGTGGAAATAATAAATGATAATTCAAAGGAAATGAGTGTAGGTCTCTCTTATTTCAATAAATTATTTTCGTACAAATTTACTTCATTCCCATGCTGTAAGGTAACAAAGAACTGAATTTTATGGCAGGACTTGCAGCATAGTTTTTCAGGTGATGAAGACACCTCCAAGAGAATGACTTTGTAAAGTCACTGTCCTTTACATGTTGCAGAATCTCTAAATGACTTTCCTCGCAGAATGTGTGAGCTGCTTAGAAACTTTCTGGAAGATTAAAATTGTTAGTTAACCACGTAACTGCTACTGACATCTTCACTGCGAGAGCTTCCGCAATTTTTCTGGAAATAGAAATTTTTCGTACTTTTTTGGCCTCAGCTGCATATTCAGTTGTATGATTTGACTAGTGTCTACGAAGTTAATGGTCTTCACACCTACGTATTTGTGTAAGCAACCCATAACATCTGCATCAAACTACGCCTCCAATTATTGAACACATTGTTCTTACTGTAGTTCGATATAGAGCAGAAACTATGCTTTACTTTATCAAACACATTTGAAAATGGTAATCATTGATTGAAGCTAGCCATTTTATAAAAACGAATGTGCAGCTGAGACGGTAAAATAGACGATAAATTTTAATTGCCTAACTAATTTTTTTATTACTGTAAATCACATTCACATTGTATACTGCCCTCTATCTCTATAGCGTAAGACACCTTTCCTGAATATTTAAGTCATCGTGCACCTGTTTACGTGGTTGAACGATTTTTCTAGATCGACAAATGGTTCTGAGCACTATGGGACTTAACTTCTATGGTCATCAGTCCCCTAGAACTTAGAACTACTTCAACCTAACCAACCTAAGGACGGCACACAACACCCAGTCATCATGAGGCAGAGAAAATCCCTGACCCCGCCGGGAATCGAACCCGGGAACCCGGGCGTGGAAAGCGCTAGGTCGACAAATAAGTTATGGAAGCGTAAGTTTTTCGAAGAGGTTGAAAAAAATCAGTCAACCAGTTGCAAACCGAACGTTTATATAGCCCATGATGAAGGTTTAGATATTTACAAAAGAATCGCCTTCAGAGGTAGTCGGCCTTGTTACATCATATGGTGGTATATTACACTAGTTGAAGTCGAGCGTGTCTTGTCATACACAAAACTGATATAAAAACCATAAGCATCACATTACATTACTTAAGACAGCAGCTAGATTACATTCACAAAATTCTTGCATAACGTAAGTACTCACCATGCCAGTGCTTGGCATGCTGAATTCTTTTCTTATGTAAATATCTTATACTTCGGGTTGCTATTATAATTTTATGTACACAAGAACCTTTCCCAGTGGGCGAATACATTTATGCATTTATTGTTACGTACGCTGAATATAATCTAGCTGCTGCCTTAAGCCATGGAATGTAATGTTTCTGGATTTTATATCAATTTTGTATATGACAAAAGTCACTCGGCTTCAACTAATGTAATTCACCATCATATGATGTAACAAGGTCCGCTGCTTCTGAAGATTTCTATAAAAATCGAAACCTAGGTCACGAGCTATATATACCTTTTATTCGCAACTGATTGGCTCATTTTTTCAACCTCTTGAAATTAATTCAGTTGCCGAATCGCAGCCACGTTTAAGATTTTATTTATTTATTTATTTACTCATTTTTCATTTTTACGTGTCCGTGGCACTGCATTAATAACGCTTCCACCATATATGGACTGGAGATTCAATGTGGCACGGTCATTTGTCGACAACATTAATTTTAAACCATTTCCGAAATATTAAGTAAGACCAAGTTCCGAGGGGCCGAACATCGGTAACAATGTTACGCACCAGAGAGGGCGTTCTGTGGGTGCTGTATAGATGCAATAGCAATTGCTTCGATGCGCGGACGCTGAGTTCCGCACGAGGAGAGACACACGCCGGCTGTTGAGGTTACTTCACAACGTCCTGCGGACATCGCTGCCACAAGCTGTGCCCCAGAGTCCGCGACTGCATTCTGAAACGCAGAATTGAGTTACCTGAGACCAGCACTCAGCTTAATGCGACCGCTGACCGCTAATGCGGCTTCGCGCAGTTTCGCGTACTGCCAACGTTTGAACTGTTCTGACCAGCGAGTGACCAGCACACAGACTGTCGCGCTGAGGGCCAGAAATTCTCTCCAGCGTCGGTATGCCCTTCGGAGTGTTTCAGTACGATGGCTTTCGAGCAATGTGAACTAGACAGAGGAATTTCCAATATTAAATGTAGATACTGCTAGCAAACAGCAGAAGGTATTCCAGTGTTTATCAATGTTCGTTTTATACACAGCAATTACTGGCAGGTTTATTTTCCATGGATTTCAGCACTGTTTTGTTTTCTACGAAGTTCAGAATTTAACAACGGAAATGGTGAAAATAAATGAGAACAATAACAAAAATTTGAATTGTCTCTGGCAAAGCGTTTCACTGTTGAGGGCAGTAATATTGGATCAAGCAATGCGTTCTGCTAAACAGTTTCGTCTTTCCTCCATTGTTTGACGTTATCAAACATGAGTCTCTGAAAGTCTTGAATAAGCGATAGTTTACTGAAGGAATCACAAAATTCTGCCGCGCAGGATTAGCCGAGCGGCCTAGGGCGCTGCAGTCATGGACTGTGCGGCTGGTCCCGACGGAGGTTCGAGTCCTCCCTCGGGCATGGGTGTGTGTGTGTTTGTCCTTAGGATAATTTAGGTTAAGTAGTGTGTAAGCTTAGGGACTGATGACTTCAGCAGTTAAGTCCCATAATATTTCACACACAAAACTCTGATGATAGATGATGCAACCATTTTGTTGATCCAAAGAACTCAGTTAAAAACATCACAATGAAATTTTGCACCCAGTTGACATAAGTCATGGGATAGTGATACGCACATATACAGATGGTGGTATTACCACGTACAAAAGGTATAAAAGGGCAGTGCATTGGTTCAAATGGCTCTGAGCACTATGGTACTTAACAGCTGTGGTCACCAGTCCCCTAGAACTTAGAACTACTTAAACCTAACTAACCTACGGACATCACACACGTCTATGCCCGAGGCAGGATTCGAACCTGCAAGCGTAGCGGTCACGCGGTTCCAGACTGAAGCGCCTAGAACCGCACGGCCACACTAGCCGGCGGCAGTGCATTGGCGGACTGTCATTTGTACTCAGGTGATTCATGTTAAAAGGTTTCGGACGGGAATATTTCTACATGACGGGATTTAACACACTAAGCATGGAGTAGTATTTCGAGCTACACGCATGGGGTTTTGCGGAAATCTTAAGGGAATTCTTTATACCGAGATCCACAGTGTAAACAGTGTTCCGAGAATACCAAATTCAAGGCTTCTCATCTCGAACAGTACAGTGGCTGTTAAACCGAGAGTAGAAGCGTGTGCGTAGATTTGCCATTATTAGCAGACAAGAACCACTGCGCGAAATAACCACCGAAATCAATGTGGGACGTACTACGAACGTATCCGTTAGGACACTGCGGCGAAATATGACTTTAATGGGTTAAGACAGCAGACGACAGACGCGAGCGCCTTAGCTGACAGCACAGCATCTCCTGCAGTCCACCGAGCGAGGTGGCGCAGTGGTTAGCACACTGGACTCGCATTCGGGAGGACGACGGTTCAATGCCGCGTCCGGCCATCCTGATTTAGGTTTTCCGTGATTTCCCTAAAATCGCTCCAGGCAAATGCCGGGACGGTTCCCTTGAAAGGGCACGGCCGACTTCCTTCCCCGTCCTTCCCTAATCCGATGAGACTGATGACCTCACTGTCTAGTCTCCTCCCCCAAACAATCCAATCCAATCCTGCAGTCCTTCTGCTGGTCTCGTGTCCATAATCGGTTGGACCCTACACGCCTGGAAAACCGTAGCCTGTTCAGATGGGCCCCGATTTCAGTTGGAAATAGCTGATGGTAAGGTTCGAGGGTTGCGCAGACCTCGCGAAGCCATGGACTCGGGTTGTCAACAAGACGCTGTTTAAGCTGGAAGCGGGTCCATAATGGTATGGGCTGTATTTGCATGAAATATTCTAGGTTCCCTGGTCCAACTGAACCGATAATCGACTGTAAATGGTGATGTTCGGTTAATTTTAGACCATCTGCATTTATGGATTACATGTTCCCAAACAACGATGTCACCAGGCCACAATTGTTCGCGACTAGTCTGAAGAACATTCTGGACGAATTGAGCGAATGATATGACCACCCATATTTCCCCCGAATGTATCGCATCGACCATTTATGGGACTTAATCTAGCGGTCATTTCTTGCACAACATCCTACACTGGCAACACTTTCACACTTATGGAAGGCTATAGACAGCCTTACCTCAAGATTTAAAAACGTGACTTTCAACCACTTGTTACCTGAAAACCTGTATACTCTCCATAGTCAAGCTCAATGATGCATTTCTGTGAGGTGGTACTCGACTCTAAAGTCACCGGTTCGAATTTTTGTGTTGAAAGAACCTTCATCCTCGGAATTTGATCTTAAAAGTGAGGAAATTATACACAAGTTGATATTTGGAGATTATCTGCAATTGCTTTTTATAATACATATTTTTTTCATATTAATTTCATTAGCATCTTCAACTTTTGTGCTCCTGTCTTCCTCAGTTGCGTGTAATATTACGGTATATTCAAAATTTTTACTTATGGACCGTCTGACTGCAACTGAATGAAACACAATTTTAGTGCCATACGCATTCCGCCTTTATTTTCTGCAAGGCATCATCAGTGGCAGGTTGCGTGGACAATTTCTTACATATTAAGCTCCTGTTGCATTTTTGGAGTTGTTCTTCTACTTATGAATGCCCATTTGCGGTTTTTTCCCACATTCCACAGCACTATGAACTGAACGCTTATTTCAATGTAATTTTTTTTCACATGGTAAACTGAAATAGGTCGTCTTAAAAAATTAATGCAATGAAGGCAACCCATAAGAAAAGTTTTGAAAGGGGATCAGAGGTAGTGGCATAAAGTTCCTCATCATCTCATTTCGCGCCAATGTGCTGTATTAATTCGTCTCCGCAGTGTCTTGAGAAGTGAGAGTGCGAGATGCTGATGATTGAGTTCCGTTTTCAGTTGAATTTCAAGGCTCTCCACATTGTCTCATGAGCATGTGTCTGTTGGTAGTGATTCTTCGGTCGCATGGGAACGATAAGCTCGCCGCTTTCCTTGTTACTATCATCCCAGAATTGGCACCCTGTTTCGTATCTTAGCCTGTCGTAATCATCATAAGACACATGCTACACAGATCCATCACAGTCGCTTACACTCGGCAGTTGTATGGCTCTGAGCACTATGCGACTTAACTTCTGAGGTCATCAGTCGCCTAGAACTTAGAACTAATTAAACTTAACTAACCTAAGGACATCACACATATCCATGCCCGAGACAGGATTCGAACCTGCGACCGTAGCGGTCGCTCGGCTCCAGACTGTAGCGCCTAGAACCGCACGGCCACTCCGGCCGGCTCGGCAGTTGTACTTAACTCTCACACACACCACGACAAGGGATCACTGTGTGTAAGTAAATGAAAGCTCTGTTGCTAAAGGCCTTGTTGATATTGATGCGTTTCGCACTGTTGGCGCATCTTCAGCGAAATCTGCATTAGTCACGTAATGGAAGTCGCTGACTAAGCCGGATCACCCTGTTTTAAGATAAACTGAAGATGGGCCAACTGCCTGAAACTCATCATAAGTAACAAAGTCTTTTGGAACACATACTATTTTTTTTCTGTTTTGTAACAATTAATTTGTGTTGCTGCTTCAGGGTCATGGAGAGGAGTGACGCGTATTTTCTGATTACCTTGTTGAACCTACTTCACCATGTGTGCCATCAAACAGTGACACAGGGCTCTCTCCTTCGTCAATACTTCACAGGCTGGTTGGAGATAGAGTAGGACATATCTGTTACACCTGAAGAAGATGACTGATTCGATTGTCGAAATGTAGTGAATTCCAATGCGACCAAGAATGCGGGTGAATACCACAGAACATACCGCCATTCATCAAGAGCACGCCAGCGAGATCACAGTAAATTTTGTCCCATAAATTTGTCTCAGTGACGGATGACACTTCTGTTATTCCCTGGCCTTACGTTGTGTAACTGGCCAGTAGTACCTGACCAATGGTACCTGGAACTTGTTGAGGACTTTTAGATGGTCTCATCATTGTAGCAGCCATGACACTTTCAAATAATGTTTCTTTTATTTAACTAGTAGGTAACTGGAATGCACATCGTCTACCGGCGCAGCAGCCAGTCACGCTCTCATGGTTGGGCTCGAGTTGATTTTCACCACCAGCATAAACACATTATACTACATCGAGTGTAAGTAATGAGAAGGCCTACACGTGCCATCTAAGCAATACATGGCCTGCAGCTAGAATGATAATTCTACTTCTCCAGGTCTGAATCAAAGTGAACTCACTCAGCTTACCACAAATCTCTCCCTCCATTCATTAGCTCCGACGCTATCTCTGACTAATACGTAATTGCTTCCCCGAGCACATCTTCCCGGCGCTTCCTACGGGCCCCTGCCGGTCTGTGACAAACGCCACACTGCATCACACCCGTTCCACTGCTCTCCGCTTACTTTACTTACGCTGTGCTCCGCGAATAACCCCGTCATTGTCCGTGACAGGGTGCGACACGTGTCCTTCAAAATCTTTTCCGCTGTTATCAATCTGAGGAAAGGACGTTTGCTGGAAATCTTTAGTCGTAAGCACTTTGCCCCTCACATGTGCAGCCATACAGGATGCTCGTAGGTTACGTCATGTCACTTTACCAACCAATGCTTGTGTTCGCTAAGAGGTACGTCGTAGACACTGTGGTTTTCACTAATATGCCCATTACGTTATCATTGTGCTGGTATCCAATGTCTACATTTCTGTCTAGGCTGGCTTGAATTGGGAGTTTAAACATGGACGTTTAATGTGACTATTCTGTATTCAGATAGCTACACAACGAATTACCTGCAGTTATTGGGTCAGAGTGTGACACATTTTGGAACTGGTCACACCTCTGGTCAGTTTTAGGTGGGCCGTTCCAACGAATATGTGGGCCAGGAAAGGACTTACGTCTCCACCTGAGCGCTGCAGAGGCGCTGATGCTACAACCTGCAATGCGCCAGTAGTTGACAAGGCTCATATGTGGTGCAGCACAACGCAGCGTTCGCACATTTGCTGTAAAACACCTGACCAAAGGGAGTGTAATTGCTCTTAGCGCAGCAAGTAGCGTCACTCCTTCGGCACCATTAATTCTGCCAGCAGAGGCTCTTTATCGGTCACTGAGTGACGTACAGCTATGCTGCTGCAGCCTCATAGAGCAGCCTCAAAAACTAGGCTAAGGTGTTGGTCTGCGAGCGGTCAGGTGGCCCTGACATTCCTGGTCTATGAAAGAACCCGCAGGTGCGAGGCCACTTAGAGGTTGCCATACCCTGACACACCAGCCAACATCTGAGAGTCCTGAGTTCAGCTCTGGTACTTGTTTCTGCTAGCTTCCGAGGGCTACAGGCTGCTAGGCTAGCGGGTCATCGCACCTCTGAGAGTCCCGAGTTCAACTCTGCTACTTGTTTCTGCTAGCTTCCGATGCCTACAGGCTGCTAGGCTAGCGGGTCATCACACCTCTGAGAGTCCTGAGTTCAACTCTGGTATTTGTTTCTGCTAGCCTCCGATGCCTACAGGCTGCTAGCCTAGCGGATCATCACACCTCTGGGAGCCCTGAGTTCAACTCTGGTACTTGTTCCTGCTAGCGTCCAAGGCTACAGGCTGCTAGCCTAGCGGGTCATCACACCTCTGAGAGTCCTGAGTTCAACTCTGGTACTTGTTTCTGCTAGCCTCCGATGCCTACAGGCTGCTAGCATAGCGGGTCATCACACCTCTGAAAGCCCTGAGTTCAACTCTGGTACTTGTTTCTGCTAGCCTCCGATGCCTACAGGCTGCTAGCCTAGCGGGTCATCACACCTCTGAGAGCCCTGAGTTCAACTCTGGTACTTGTTTCTGCTAGCCTCCGATGCCTACAGGCTGCTAGCCTAGCGGGTCATCACACCACTGAGAGTCCTGAGTTCAACTCTGGTACTTGTTTCTGATAGATTCCGATGGCTACAGGCTACTAGCCTAGCGGGTCATCACACCTCTGAGAGTCCTGAGCTCAACTCTGCTACTTGTTTCTGATAGATTCCGATGGATACAGGCTGCTAGCCTAGCGGGTCATCACACCTCTGAGAGCCCTGTGTTCAACTCTGGTACTTGTTTCTGCTAGCTTCCGAGGGCTACAGGCTGCTAGCCTAGCGGGTCATCACACCACTGAGAGTCCTGAGTTCAACTCTGGTACTTGTTTCTGATAGATTCCGATGGCTACAGGCTACTAGCCTAGTGGGTCATCACACCTCTGAGAGTCCTGAGCTCAACTCTGCTACTTGTTTCTGATAGATTCCGATGGATACAGGCTGCTAGCCTAGCGGGTCATCACACCTCTGAGAGTCCTGAGCTCAACTCTGCTACTTCTTTCTGCTAGCTTCCGAGGCTACAGGCTACTAGCCTAGCGGGACATCACACTAGTGTTACAGCTAAAGCAGCGTTGCTACCAGCTGCTGTTATGATATCTCAGGAATTGAATTGACACACCATATTCTTCTACTTATTGTTCTTTCAAAATGGTACAACTACATTATATTATCTATGCGTGTAATAAATCTGTAAAACTGGCTTCATTTTAACAAAATCACATCACAGAGAAAAACGATATCATAGTTAAAAGTTCTAGTCAAACGAATATTATAAACGTGAAAGTAAGTCTGTTATGTTTTCACGATCAGCTAGCTGAATCGATTTTGATTAAATTTGTTGTGAAGGTAGCTTGAGCACTAAGGAAGAAGATATGCCACTTAAGGAAGTCCGTAGTACAAGATATCTACTGACTTGAAAACTATTACTCGAACTAGAGAGAATATTTACTCCTCGAAATAGCTACTTACTTTTTGACTTCTGTTCATTATCGTGTTTGTGAAAATCCTTATATTGTTTGATATGTGGTACATGAAATGATTGAAAGTCATGAATTCAATGCTTATACAGTCTTCACTGTCCTTAATCCTACCTCCACATTATTTGTTCCACAACGTGCACGTTGTAGAATGTATAGCTGTTTCAACAGTATGATGGATAGATGCACGCTCCTGGCCATGTCCGTCTGTACGAATTGCTCGGTAGCGACACTACGCATGCCGCCGCATCACGTGATGTAACAGCCTTGGAAGGGCAGAGCGGTTGCGCATCAGGAGCTACACTTAGCCGAACAGGTAGATACGTGTCATCAGCTGATGTAATTGCACGTACAATAGCTTACTTACCGTCACTCATTACGACAAAGCTATTGATATGCGAGCGCAGCTGTGGGTAACAGGTAGTTTTATAATACATATGTTACGCCAACTGCCTTGCAGCGGTGGTAACACCGCTTCCATCAGGTCACGGAAGTTAAACACTGTCTGACTTTGCGAGCACTTGTATGGGTGAAAGTCTGGGTCTGCCGAGTGCTGCTGACAAGCGGTTTGCACTCAACCGCTCCGATGACAATTGAGGAGCTACTTGATTGAGAAGTAGCGGCTCTGGTCACAGAAAATACCAGTGGCCGACCACATGCCCCTCCATATCTGTATCCAGTGATGTCTGTCGCCTGCGGATTATAAGCGGTTGGTCGGTAAAGTTGTACCTTCCGAGGCCAGCTCTATTCCCTCGGAGTTCAGTTTTAAATAAAGTTATATTAATTGACTTCCTACATAGAGCTCAAATAAACTGTCATTCCATAAACAGCACGCCAGTTTGAGGCATTAACCAAACTGCACACTACGATACCACGTAAAAGAAAAACTCCAAAACAGTGACACAAACAAAAGCATTACAAAAGTATTTATTAAACTACGTTTTACTCAGTACTGGTAACAGCACTCATAACTAGTCTCTAAAAGTGTCTATGCAACCAGAGAACCACTTTGAGAACATTACTTTGACTTTCGGACCATGGTAACCAGTTGGCGCAGCAAGCGTGTGTGTGTGCAGTCTTCCTCTCCGGACCACTAAAAGGTGCCTAAAATGATCCACACTCATTCTTGACTCACGTAGATTTATTTCATAAACGAGCTAAGACTTGCCGAAATTAAGGCTACCGTTTTACACAGATTATCAAGTGATGTATTGTTTCATTGTGTTACAGAGCTCAAACAGTTGGGTTACTGTATTGCGCTGACAGTATTTCTTAACTGACTAACACGAAGCATGAAACTTAATGTCTGATCCACTGATTTAGTTGCTTCAGATTTAACTCAAACATCTCGTATTCGAGAGAGCAAGAAACAGCGAGAAGAAAATGAGACGTATAACAACAACAGATGAACAGAATGTTAGCTTGTGCAGCTCTGTTTCATGAATAGGACACAGTGGAATGGTGTCTGCAAAAAGATTTTGTCAACCATACCAGCAGCTTCTGGCGTACATTAATCTAACTACAGATTTTTAGACGCAGCTGTGGATTGACTTGGAAGAGGTACACATTGCAAATATCTCCAAGCTATTGTATCAGTGCGGGAAAGGTTCCGGATGATTAGAAGAAACACAGAACTTTCATCACCGCTAATGGAGAAGCTTACGCGTCAGGGACGGTTCTTCATCAGGCGTGTTCCTGCTTCGTTTGTAAGTGAGGAACGTAATGTAAACACTTAGTTCATAAACATGTTCCAAATATTGCAGCTTAATTTATGATGTTATTAAGTGAAGCTGGCAAAATAATATCGCACCGTCGGGGAATTGGTGAGCCCACAAGTACTGTTGTTTTTCTTGTCATTTGTGTGAAATGGTTTGTTTTGAATAGTACAAAATTCTTATATATTGTTCAATAGCCTGCACATATTTCTTTGCTCTCCGAAGTCCATGTTCTGATCGAAATAAACGCTCTCAAGTGCTAATAAAAATCTTAATACGCACATTCAGTGTAGTTAAAAATGCTGCAGATTCGGGTACGCTGTTTTATGTTGTATTACACAAATTATTTTGTCAATTCGTTAATTTAAGGGGAATTGACTAGTGACAGAACTGTCGACGTAGAGTTTGTGTTTCTGCTCATTTTGTAACAAAGCATCAACAAAGGGACTCGGTGCAACCATTGAACCAACTGCTACCGCTGTCGACAGTGTACGATATTCAAATGCCTTGCCATCACAAGACGAAATGAATATTTGAAAATTAGCAAAGCAATTTTGTGCTTTGTGTGGAAAAGCGAAACGAGACGTATGTATGTTTCAATTCCAGTGCCATAGGGTGGACAGTGGTCGCGGAAGCAGTTGTTAATCTAGAGTGAAATATTGATCCACTTGTCAGTTGATTATACAGGCGCCATACGCTCGCCTCCTGTTTGAGCAATAATTTTGCAAGTCAATGAATATTAATGGGATATTTGTAGGCTAATTCAAATGTTGTCTACCCGGGATACCAGGGGGCGCATCTGCGAGGCAATCAGGGGCGTGTGTTACTGCGTGTTGACTTATTAATTGCCTCATTTATTTGCCAATGGATGTGCTCAAGGCAAACCCGTCGAAATCGAACTCCACCTCGGTAAATTTTAGTGCGTCAATTGACCAGAGGGACAAGTAAACGATTTCAAGTGCCCCATAGTTCTGAAGCATGAAGTTAATAAACGTTCATGCGGGAAAAAACTCTCATTAATTTACAAGACTGATGGTAAGCAACATAATTTCAGTCTCTGTGGAAGGAAGATCGTAAGTCGTCACCATAGAACTTATATTTCCTTTTTTTCACTTTTTTGAGTTCCTCAATTTCCCCATGGTTATTTAAGTCTCCAGGCTTTCGAGACCGTTGTCAGCCGAACATTCGACTAAACGTGAACACGAAAACGCCCTGAAGAAGATTCTAGCGGTGGGGTAGAAACGTCGATCGTGTATAAAAAACATAACGAGGCCTTACAACACTTTATTTAAGCGAAATTAAAATTTAATTCCTGTTACTTGCACATTTCTTCATACACTAAAGGAAGGAATATACTGTCTCTTTCTATTTCACTGTCTCTAGCACCACATGTCGTGAGATGTACGGGGTGTACAAACACATGAGTCAGAACTTTACGGTTGTTTTATTGACGTCACAACATTAGCCAATGAAGTCGCTCACCGTGTTCACGAGGACTCCTCCCGGCCTGCAAGGTGTATGCATTCACAGAGAGTGGGTTTACTGGTAGTTGGGAGCTCTAACACTTGGCGTGTAATGGGTAAACATAACAATCAGTATTGTAGTTGTAAACTCCTGTAACTATTGCGGAAAAGAATCAGTGCTCCAAGCGCTGATAGAAAGCACTGAATCTCAAATCGTTGGCAATCGGAAATCTGGCTAAACCCGGAAATACATTCCGCGCAGTTTCTTACAAGGAACCTAGCCTTCTTCAGAAAGGATGGTTTAAATGCAGTTCGTGGTGGAGTGTTTATTGCTGTCAGATGTAACTTACCTTGTAGTGAAATTGAAGTAGACAGTTCCTGTGAGGCAGTATGGGTGGAGGTTACACTTGACAAGTTAATAACTAGTTCATTTTACCGGCTCTCCGTCTCAGACGATACAGTAGCTGAACAGTTCAAAGGTACGTTCAGAGTCATTTCAAATAGGTACTCCATCATACCATTATAGTTGGTGGTGACTTCAATGTACCCTCGTTTTTTTTTATGAAAATACGTGTTTAATATCAATGGTAGACATAAAAGGTCTTCCGAAATTGTACTAAATGCCTCCTCAGAAAGTTGTTTTAAATAAGTAGTTCAGGAGACCATTCTAAGCATAATGGTCGCGAAAACGTGCTGGACCTCTTGTTGTTGTTATGATCTTGAGTCCAAAGACTGGTTTGATGCAGCCCTGCATGCTATTCTATCCTGTGCCAGCCTCTTCATCTCGGAATAACTACTGCAACCTGCATCCTTCTGAATCTGTATAGTGTATACATCCCTTGACCTCCCTTTATGATTTATACCCTTCACGCAAGGATTGCTGTATCGAATTTTACTATTAGTGAAAGAACATTTCGTTTTCAGTACCCATGTTTGCGTTTTGCTGTCGTGAATGAGCGTAATACTCAGCCGCTGGAATAACGAAACCGAAATCAGTAAAATATTTAAACTTATGGTTAGGAAATTTCATGATTGTTGCTCCGCAAGTGAATATTATACCCCCCATGAGCACTTTCTATCTTTCTGGGCAATTGCTCCGTTAGGCAGTACGCACCAGGAAATCCTGCAAAACATGCATTAAACTATTTGCTCTTGACGGTGCTACAATGGATACATAATTATTTGGAATCATATGTCGAACAGCCTTAAGGAAATTCTCGTGTCAGTAAACTTGCTAGTGACTTTCTGCTGAGATAAGTGGAACATATTTCTGGGGAGAATAGGAATGTAACAGATGACAACTCGTTCAGCAGTGTGAAGTAACCTCTGATAATGTTGGAAGAAAAGAAAGCCATGTACATGAGGATACTTAGAAAAGCAACAATTGATATCCCAAAATAAATGCTCTCCAACAAGAACAAAGACAGACTGGTCATCCCCTCAGTGTTTGGTTTCAGTAACATACGAACATATGTCTCATATTGCACAAATAAAAATAAAATAGAGTACTCACAAAAGCTAGCATACATCATGATGCAACTGACGTAAGTACTGGTTATGAATGGAAGTTTGAGACTATCAAATTTTATGTTGTTGTTGTTGCGCTCTTCATTTGTGATACTAGTTTTATGCAGCCCTCCATGTCCTGTGCAAGCTTCTTCATTTCGAAGTAACTACTGCAACCTACATCCTTTTGAATCAGCTCAGTGTATTCATCTCTTGGTCTCTTCCTACGATTTTTACATTCCACGCTGCACTCCAGTACTAAATTGGCGATCCTTTGATGCCTCAGAATATGTCCTAACAACCGATTCCTTCTTCTAGCCAAGTTGTCTCACAAATTCCTCTTCTCTCCATTTCTATTCAGTACCTCATTAGTTACGTTATTTACGCGTCTAATCTTCTGCCTTCTTATGTAGCACCACATTTCGAAAGCTTCCATTCTCTTCTTGTCTAAACTATTTATCGTCTATGTTTCACATCCATACATGGCTACACTCCATATAAATACTTTCAGAAAAGACTTCCTGACACTTAAATGTGTACCGGATATTAACGAATTTCTCTTCTTCATAAAGACTTTCCTTGCCATCGACTACATTTTATATCCTCTCCATTTTCAACCATCGTCGGTTATTTTTCCGCCCAAATAGCAAAACTCATCTACTACTTTAAGTGTCTCACTCCCTAATCTAATTCCCTCGCCATTACCTGATTTATTTCGATTAGATTCCATTATCCTCGTTATGCTTTCGTTGATGTTCATCTTGTACCCTCCTTTCAAGACACTGTCCATACCATTTAGCTTCTCTTCCAAGTCCTTTGCTGTCTCTAGCAGAATTACAATGTCATCAGCGAACCTCAAGGTTTTTATTTCTTCGCCCTAGATCTTAATTCCTATTATAAATTTTTCTCTTATTGTTTTACTGTTTGCTCAATATACAGGCTGAGTAACATCGGGGGTAGGCTACAGCCCCGTCTCACTCCCTTCTCAACCACTGCTTCCCTTTCGTGCCCGACGACTCTTATAACTGCCATCTCGTTTCCGTTCAAATTGTAAATAGACTTTCGTTCCCTGTATTTTATCCTTGCTACCTTCAGAATTTGAATCTGAGTGTTCCAGTCAACAATGTCATAAGCTTTCTCTAAGCCTAGAAATGCTATAAAGGTAGGGTTGCCTTTCATTGACCTAGCTTCTAAGATTGGTCGTAGGGCCAGTTATGTCTCACGTGTTCCTACATTTCTACGGATTTCAAATTGATCTTCTCCGATGTCCGCTTCTACCAGTTTCTCCATTCGTCTGCAAAGAATGCGTGTTAGTATTTTGGAACCTTAACTCATTATACTGATAGTTCTGTAATGCTCACATCCGTCAGCACTGCTTTCTTTAAAATTGGAATTGTTAAATTCTTCTTGAATTCTGATTGTATTAAACTGTTTCATACAACTGGCTCATGAGATGGAGGGTTCTTCCAAGGCTATCAGTAACTCTAACGGAATGTTTTCTACTACCGAGGCTTTATTTCGACTTAGGTCTTTCAGTGCGCTGTCGAATTCTACATGCAGTATCGTATCTTTCATCTCATCTTCATTTACATCCTCTTCCATTTCTATCATATTGCCTTCACGTACACCGTCCTTGTTTATACTCCTACCACCTTTGTGCTTCCCCCTAGTGATACATGCTTCTACATCCTTACATGTACCGTATAGCCTTTCCCACTTAGCCATTTTGCACTTCCTGTCGATCTCGTTTGTGAGAGATTTCTATTGCTTTTCAGTTGCTTCATTTACTGCATTTTTATATTTTCTGCTTTCATCAATTAGATTCAATAAATTGATCTCTTAGTAACAAATATCCCTGACCAAATAAGGACCATCATGAAACACCCAGGGATTAATGACCTCAAGGTTGTTGTAGCTAGACTACCGTAACACCAAACCCACCAAAAATTAAACACAAAACCATCTATTTAGAAAAGATGATAAAAATTATCTTTACGCCTTCCTAAGAGACAATCTCCACTCCTTCGAGTCACGCTGTGTAATTCAAGGAAATAGTATCGACAGAAATTGAGAAATATATACCAAATTATGAGTGATGGTACTGATCCCCCATGGTACAAAAAACAGGTTCGAACACTGTTGCAGAAGTAACTAAAAGGGCATCGCCAAATTTAAAAGAACACGAAATCCCCAAGAGTAGCAAATATTTACAGAAGCTCGAAATTTAGCGCGAACTTCAGAGCGAGATG
Organism: Schistocerca serialis cubense; assembly: GCF_023864345.2. Classification (NCBI taxonomy): domain Eukaryota; kingdom Metazoa; phylum Arthropoda; class Insecta; order Orthoptera; family Acrididae; genus Schistocerca; species Schistocerca serialis. Next base: position 1,217,234,024 of record NC_064638.1, on the reverse strand, counting down.
CTTTTAATAGTTTCCACACCCGAAGACTGTCTCGAAGCCTAGTAGAAAACGCAAAGAGATTCTGATCGTATGTAAAGTATACCACTGGCAAGACGCAATCAATACATTCACTGCGCGATGAAAATGGTGATGTTACTGATGACTGTCCCACTAAAGCAGTCACTAAACACGGTTTTCCGAAACTCCTGCACAAAAGACGGCGAAGTAAACATTCCACAATTTGAATCAACAACTACCAATTTGGGTAATTTAGAAGCAGACATCCTCGGTGTAGCGAAGTAGATTAAAACAAGAATGGCAACACCTCCGGTCCAGATCGTATTCTAGTCCGGTTTCTTTCAGAGCATGCTGATACAATACCTCCATACTTAGCAATCACATATTACCGCTCGCTCGTAGAAAATCCGTACCCAACGACCGGCTAGTTGCACGAGTTACGCTAATGCCCAAGAAAGGAAATAGAAGCAATCCGCATAATTACAGACCCACATCACTAACCTCGATTTTCAGTGGGCTTTAGGAATATATACTGCGCTTGAATGGTATGAGTAATCTCGGAGGAAACGATTTACTATCGGATAGTGAACACGGATTCAGAGAATATCATTTTTGTGAACGAAATAACGAGTACTATATGCAGGAGACGTTAAATTGACTCCATATTTCTAGATTTCCAGAAGGCTTTTGACACAGTTCCTTACAAGTGGCTTCTAATTAAACTACATGCCTTTGGACTATCGACTACGATTTTTCACTGGATTAGTAATTACCATTCAGTAAGGTAACAGTTCGTAATAACTGACCGAAAGTCATAGATTAAAAGAAAAGTAATACCTGCGGTTCCTCAAGGAAGTGATAGAGCCCTTGTGTTGTTCCCGATCTACACAAACGATTTAGGAGGCAATCTGAGAAGTCTTCTTAAACTGTTTGCAGATGATGCTGTCTTGTAAGGTCATCAGATGATCTAAACGAATTGCAGAATGATTTTGTTAAGATATCTGTATGGTGTAAAAAGTGGCAATTGAATCTAAGTTATGAAAAGTGTGAAGACATACATATACTTAACGAGTGCAATAGGAATAATTTAAATCTGAGCGATCACATAGGTAATGTTGTGGGGAAAGTAGACCAAAGGCTGCAATTTATTGGGAGAACACTGCTTACACTACGCTTGTCCGGTAGCTTCTGGTGTACTGTATTGTTGTTCCGTGTGGGATTCGCATCACACACAACTGACGGGGGACATTGGAAAGAAAATGTTCAAGGAAGGTTAGCTCGTTTTATATTATCGCAGAATAAAGGAGAGGATAACACGCATGTGATACACGATTTGGGGTGGCAGTCATTAAATCAAAGGTGACCTTTTTCAAGAAATTTCAGCCACCGATCTTCTCCTCATAGAAAATATTTTGTTAGCGCCCAACTACACGGGGAGAAACTATCGTCATAACAAAATAAGAAAAATAAGAGCTCGCACTGAAAGATATAAGTGTTCGTTACACCCGCCCGATATTCGAAAGTGGAACTGTAGAGAAGTAGCTTAAAGGCGCCCTCTGCCAAGCACTTAATTGCAGAATAATCATGAAGACGTAGATGTAGATACAGATGAACAATTCATATGAACTGGGCTCGAAAATTCTTCGCTAGGAACGTGTGAAAGGAAATCCCTGTAGTGACATCTGGTTGCGTAATGCATCTCAAATGTGCATTTTTACTCAGTTCCTTATTTACAATTGATCATGGCATTTGTTTTTTTGTGATTCTTGCTTGTTCTGTTTTATGGTAACTTCCGTCATAACTTACCACAACTATGTATTCTGTGTAAGCTGAAGGATACGCAAATATTTCGCAGGTTGGAATGCTGGCGCAGATTGTCGATTTTATGCTGTACTTCACCCTGGAGGCAATTCCCTTGTGCAAGAACATTTATACGGCTACATCAAAGCTTGCGAAAGACAGCCAGATAGTGGAATATGCTATGTACGAACGTTTGAGCTTGAAGAACATAATGTATGTAATGTGTGTGTTGAGGATTTGAGAAAATGGTCCAAAAAGGAGAAAAAAGCCGTAAGATTTTCTGGTACTATGATATGGAGAGAGCCAAAGAATCATTCCGATGATTGCTACTTTTGCAGTCTTGATATTACGGTCATAATTCGAAAAACAAAAAGGTAATAAGCTACCCTAACTTTCTGTCTGCCATCCGACCAGTAGGACATGGTGTAGATTTCCCGGTTTCTGAACCACCAGATGATTTAAATTCTACTGCAACAGAAATATTTTCTGATGTACAACGTCATTTAGATGAACTAGATTATGATGAATTCCATTGTAATACAGAAAGTCTAGAGCTCAAATTGCTTACCCAGACAGAGATTAACGATTTTGTTGGCGATCTGGGCTTAACGAAAGAAAAAGCTGAATTGCTTCGCTCTAGATGAAAAGAAAAGAACTTATTGGCAATTGGAACCAGCATATACATGTATAGAAAGAGAGAGCAGCAATTTTCCAAGTTTCTTTTTATTTTTTATTTTATTTTTTTATTTTTTTTAACAAGAAGATTATTTAGTGTACTGCTCAGACATTCCCAATCTGATGAATGAGTTTGGTACTGAATACAAAAAAGAAGACTGAAGGCTGTTTATTGATTCATCCAAAACTAGTTTAAAGGCTGTTTTATTATACAGTGGTAACTTGTACGCATCTATACTTGTTGGACATTTTGTACATATGTAGGAAAGCTATGAAAACCTAGAAATAGTGTTAAATAGGCTATTCTGTTCATGGTTGGATTATATGTGGCTCCTTGGTCAGCAAGGTGGCTTTAGCGAATTTCCAAGTTTCTTGTGTGAATGCGACAGGAGTAGGGAGCAACACTGGTGCAGAAAGAACTGGTGTGTGAGGGGGTCTTTAAAACCTGGTGAGAAGGACATTCTACACAAAAACCTTGTAGATCCAAAAACGTACTCTTCCCACCTCTACATTAGCAGTTAGGCCTAATTAAACAGCTTGTAAAGGTTTTGCCTAAAGATGGACCTACTTTTTTTAAGTATCTCTCCCAAAATTTTCCACAACATTCAGAAGATAAACTAAAAGAAGGCGTCTTTGTCAGACCTGACGTTATAAAATTGATGTCTGATAGTGATTTTGAATCCACAATGACCTTAAATGAGAAGGAAGCATGGGTATCATTCAAGCAAGTCGTCACAAAGTTCTTAGGATATGAAAAATACCCAGAATATGTTTCTATTATCGCTACAATGTTAAAGAAGTTTAAAAATTGTAGGGTGTTTAATGAGCCTGAAAGTTCACTTTTTCAACGGTCACCTTGATTACTTCCTGGACAATATGGGAGATGGTAGTGAGGAGCAGGGAGAGTGTTTTCACCAGGACCTTGAAGTTATGGAAAAACGCTACCAAGGCCGCAGAAACACCAACATGATGCGGGACTACTTTTGGTCACTTTATCGAGAAGTTCAGCAAGCGACTAATGGTAGAAAAAGCTGCACAAGGAGCTTGACAGTAAAAATAGAAAGAAAATATAAACCAGTTGCATCTGACAAGTGAAACCTCTGTTAACACATATCATTGTTTTAAGTACCTTACTGTTACAGCTTCTGCAGTACTTGTTACGGCGACGCGCCACTTGTTAGCAGCAGACACAGTGGCTGCGTCGAAGACTGAGACGGTGGGGAGTTTTACAATTATTTATTGAACTTTCTTTTTTACAATTTCTCCCTAGTCGTCGCTTCCCAGCCCTGGGGATCCCTCCGCCTGGCTGCTGCTGTGTAGATTCTCCGACAATGGGCGCGACGCGCGACGCTGATCGCACTCGGAGCCTCAGCGCCCCGCTGAAGCCAGGGTGCCCTGTGGCTGAGATGAACTCATCGCCGCACGGCAGCCGCGTCGCCGAGAGGTCAGCTGCCGACGCCTGCTGCACCGGCGGCTGGGAAGCCGTCAGTCGCGATGTCCGCGAGGTCCCGTCATGGACGGACCACGCGCCGTGGGGCCGGGTTGCCGTGGAGTCCAAGCGTCAGTCCCCGGAGGCGCATGTGACCAAGACTGCGCTGCCGCCAGTCCTGCTGGAAATTCTCGTTGTAGTTACTCAATCATGGTGCCGACCGAACTCGGGCCGACCTCCAGAGCTGAAGTTGATATCTGGCAGCGAACGGATGACTCCTGCGAGCTGGAACAGACTTCCGAAATCGTCACCTACGAAGATTGAACATTCGGGCACGGACCACGTCCGTCCTCAGATCCGAACTGCTTCCTCATGGCTTCTGTCTGTTGCTGCCTCCGCTCCACTATTTATATCCGGCAGGAGGACTTTTTTACCCACGGTGGTAGCTTTTTGTTATTACTCCCACAGTATATTGCAGCATACCTTAGCATGCTGGCCTCACTTCTCCTTACTCAGCACTCTCCAGGCTTCTCTCGGCGCTCGGTCTGTGTGCATCCTAGCATCAGCTTGTTGGTAGACTGCTACTGTCATCAAGTCTGTCAGTGCCGCACTTACTTCGCAACGCCTCAGTCGCCGGCTGCCTCTGTTTTCCCATTCTCCACTGCGTGAAGCAACGCTTGCTACATGTGGCCGCAACATTACTGTAAATACAAACCATGCTTATGTTGTAACAAAGCATTTCATTAATTTCCACATTTACTCTATAGTATAGGATTTTTATACTACAGGCCTATAGCAAAACGAATATTGCTCAAAAATTAGGGGTGATACAAAGAAACTAAGGCTATATTTGGATTCTGCACATAAAAATCTATAAAGATCAGATATCAAAGTAAAAAAAAAATTTCAAATAAAATTTTTGTTCGTCTGTGTTATTAATATACCAGTATTTCATATTTGCAATGGTTTATATGTCGCTTACCTTGCTATGTTAGACACTTCAGTATGTTGCCTAGAGAAATGTATTCCCGAAATTTCATTAGTCTACATTAATTATTTATTGGTGCCGCGTTTTTTTACCACCAGAGTATTTGAAAACAGTGTCTTGTAGCCAGTGGGGTTTTTGCTGCGCTATGGTTCTTCTCAGTGTTATAGACGGTGGTCCACATCACCCATCCTTTGGCGACCTGGAAGCGACTTCACATAACCCTTCGCTTGCGCTATGACGGGCTATAGTGCAGTCTCGTGGGAGTGTATTCGCAGCTGCGCTTGGCTGCCCAGTTTCGCAGTGCGCCACCTCTCTCGCAGCTGAATTCCGGTCCGGGTAGCCGCCGACAGCTCGTTGTGCGTTCCACTGACTAATGTAACCACATGGCAGTCACTAGCAACGGCTTCTGCCCCGAGAGACTGACCCTACAAGCTACTGCGAAGCGAAATCCAGCTGCTGTGTCCTCTTGAAACATGGCACTGTGTGTCGCAGGGCTTTACACACTGTAACTCCGTAGCAAACCAAGTAAGAGTAAGGTGACAGCTTTAGAAGCATCAGTGTGTGGTAAGAGAGGAAATGAGTTTTCCGTGTCCTGGTTTAGACAGAAAAGATGCGAAAGGTGAGATAACGTCGGAGCTTTGGCGTGCAAGAATGAGAAGTCTACAAATACAGAAAAAGGCATTATTCCTACGTTACTGAACAGGAATACAACAATACGAAATTAAACAATGCAGACGACTGTAGAAAAAATTGAAGGATCAGCATGGTGCGTGGGCATCAAATCACTGATGATGAAGATAACGAAGGAAAAGGAGTAACAAGCAAGAAGTTCTTTTCTGTCCGTTACTTACTTCGGTGAAGTCAGTTTATTGTTGCACTTATTGTAACATGAACATGGCTTTTGTGAGGTAGACTGATGATAGTACATCGCAATTCGATTAATGAGGTTTTAATCATTTCATTTTCTTATTTTAATTATTTAATTTCGGTCCTCTTTCATCTTTTTCGTAAAAACTGAAAAAGTACTTTTAAGGAAGGGGTTATTTCCGTAAGGATGGCTTGATTCATTGAGTAGAGTACAGTCGTTTTCAAAGCAGACACCGGTAAAATCACGTAGAACATATAATCGATGTCTATCTATTTTCCCAAGCACTACGATCGATGTGAATTTAGAAATGAAATTAGCTGATTGTAGCTACCTTGACTGAACGCCATATGGCATGCAAATACTAGGCATTTATCACATCACCGTGCTTGAAAACCAAGACATCTAATCTTATATCTGTAGGTAATAATACATTTCTTCTCCCCCCCCCCCCTCCCCGGTCTCTCTCTCTCTCTCTCTCTCTCTCCCCTCAGAGTGAAGTACATAACGAGATGCATCAAAGTTTAGAAGGTAGGAGTGAACCATTGGTGGAAATGAAACTGTTGAGTATGGGTTATGAGTTGTGGCTGGGGAATTCATTTGGTAAAAACATTTGCCACGAAACACAAGGCTCCATGTTCGAGCTTCAGTCTGGCACGTAGCTCTAATTAGACAGGAAGTGATAAAACTAGGCGCTGGGAAAACACTAAGCACTGATTCCATAAATACGATTCTGTAAAAAAAAAAAAAAAAAAAAAAAAAAAAAAAAAAAAAAAAAAAAAAAAAAAAAAAAGGCGCGCGGGATTAGCCGAGCGGTCTGAGGCGCTGCAGTCATGGAATGTGCGGCTGGTCCCGGCGGAGGTTCGAGTTCTCCTTCGGGCATGGGTGTGTGTGTTTGTCCTTAGGATAATTTAGGTTAAGTAGTGTGTAAGCTTAGGGACTGATGACCCTAGCAGTTAAGTCCCATGAGATTTCACACACATTTGAATATTTCTTAAAAATAGTGTGTGTGTGTGAGCCTGTGCTGCATGTTTTTGGTTGTAGTTATGAACGAACCAAAATTTCATCTAAATATAAACTCCCTATCTACACCAGTAAAGGTTACACTGGAAACTCCACGTTCTTGACCATATGAAGTCTTCCAAAATTCATATACCCTTTGGCAGAAAGTCTTCAAATGGCGGAAAGTACCTACCGCCACTACCATACCTATCGATGATCGATTTAAGGCTGACCTTTAAATGGAAAGCTTTAGTAAACACACCATTTGTCGCTAACGATCGGGTCGCGGACGGGACGCTAATTCATAATACTCTGCCGTAGTGGCATTCTCTACGCCAAATAAACTATACATCATTGAAGCAAATGATAATGTAGCTTACTTCTTCAAATCATAGTCATAATCGCTGTAATACCTCATTTCCCATTCTCTTGGACACTGAAACCTAGATAATGCACTCCCTTCCTCCGGCAGAAGTTAAACGCACCCATAACATGGAACAGCTGTTAATACCAGATGTCTAACGCAGTAACTGCAAAGAGGTGTGTCTGAGCGTAAACGCAGAACTGTCGCGGCTGCCAGTAATGGAGTCGTGCTTCATCGTTAAAGTGACTGGAACCGACAGCCATGTTTAACGGCGAGACGCAAATGCAAACTGATGACGGCACAATCGAACGCTGTGCTCAAATCTGCCGTGTCCGCGGCCCGTCACACCGAGAACATAATGGGCCTGCTCGCTGCTCTACTCGCGGATGATGGACGCGCCACACAAAAGGCGCTGTCACCACTGTGCTTCCTGTGACACACCTTACTGTGTTGCTACCTAAAGCTCCTTGCTTTCAAAGAACCTGTTGATGAACTACCACAAACTGCTGTCTTCTCATAAATATCTATCTATTCCAGCTAGAGAACAATCCTACTGACGCTAGGAAATAGTTAAACGATTCGGTGACTACACTTACGCTGAAGTAAACCACCATGATTTTCGTTCAATTTCTTTAAAGTTATGCAGCACAGATTGCATAAAAGGCATCTTTTATAGAATTACTTATCCCGGCTGTTATAAATATTTGTTTTATTAGCGGAAAAACCCTACACGGCCCAGATATGTACGTCGATGCACGTACCATGCACTGTCTGTCATTGTACTTAATGTTTATAATGCCACATCTCCTGAAATATGCATCGTAAAATGATAAAATTTTGTAGGTGGATTCAGCGGCGTATGTGGATAGTGTCCGCGAAATTTATTGCGAATAGGATTAGCAGAAAAGAAGTAATATTAAACATCATGCATAATTTGGAAGTTTTACACGCATCTCATTGTTTATGACGTCACATCTCCTGAACTAAGTGTGGTACGATGACATAATCTTTCAGCTACATTCAGCGCTACATGTTCATACTCTCTGCAAAATTTGTCGTGAATACAGCTGGTAACAGAGAAGTAATAAATTAGACATCATGCCTCATGCGGTGCTGTTACTGCATGAACAGCGGAAACGTACTAATAGTTAAATGTTTTTAGATTCATCATGTTGTAGCTGTTGTTAGCAAGAAAAAATTTCGCAGACGTTTCAAGTTATACGTAAGGTTTATTCCAAGCCGCTAAGTGCTCTCATTCACAAATACTGGATAGATTCACGCGCATGGCCTACGCATCTCTGTCACCTACACTCCTCCACCCTTTTGATAGGTAGGTTCTTACCCCACAGTAATTGTCGCCTGACACGAGGGTATATGTGTACGAAGTTTCAACCAAACTTGGTTGAAGCCAGCCAGTGTTTCATGAGGGAGATGTGGAACATAAACACACACGTACACACACACACACACACACACACACACACACACACACACACACACACTCACACTCATATATGCATCTACTTGTATGATATGTGTGGATCATTTTGAAACTAGTTCTGGCAGAATATAGATACGAAGCATAAATAAGAACATGCAAATTCTTACATAATAAGAGACGAGATAAAACAAATAACGACATGAAACAACAATTAAAACGTTTAAGGGTTTACATTCAAAATGGCGAACACAATTTTGTACAGTAATCCGTCATTACTTATCGCTATGTGACTATGTGGCCCTATAAACCCATGTAGGATAAACAAAAGAACGTGTGATACGTACAAGAACAAGTACACTTGTATTCAGTCATAATAGACGTTGAAACTTCCTGGCGGATTAAAACTGTGTGCCCGACCGAGACTCGACCTCGGGACCTTTGCCTTTTGCGGGCAAGTGCTCTACCATCTGAGCTACCGAAGCATGACTCACGCCCGGTACTCACAGCTTTAGTTCTGGCAGTATCTCGTCTCCTACCTTCCAAACTTTACAGATCTCTCCTGCGAACCTGGCAGAAGTAAAGCTGTGAGCACCGGGCGTCAGTCGTGCTTCGGTAGATCAGTTGGTAGAGCACTTGCCCGCGAAAAGCAAAGGTCCCGAGTTCGAGTCTCAGTCGAGCACACAGTTTTAATTCTCCAGGAAGTTTCATATCAGCGCACACTCCGCTGCAGAGTGAAAATCTCATTCTGGATAACAGACGTTGCATATAAGATAATATCATCAAGTAAGGACTTAGATTAGAGCTTTAAGCTCATATTTTTTATTGGCCAGGCAATGTATCTCTTACTGTCAATGTACGTGGTGTTTACCATTACTGTCTATACTCTGGGTATTTCCTCTCCTTGTGGTATTACAGTTTACATCCATTCTCTTAGAATAGAAAACACATTATTTACAACATTATCAATTAAGCCTGCCTTAGGCGCGCACGTTTATGTTGCACGATTAGACACAGTGGTGAAAAAGGTCACTCACCCATTAAAATGTATCTACACTATGGAAAATCATTTTTATGTGATGGTGTTTTTATTTGTTGGAGAAAATGCTTATTACAGGTTATTCTTTTGATTACACTTTCCCTTCTACTGGACCTTTTCCAGGACCACGAGACTGCTTCCAGATATCGTCGATATGATCTCCACACATCCATCTCTCGCGTTTCAAACACCACTTCCTTGTAGTTTTCCAGTGAACACATGGTGTGTCGTGGGGCGATCACTCTGTTTTTAAAATAATTGAAAAGCCACGATCGCTTCAATCGTTTATTAGATGACCGGTTTCAGCACTCTGAAGGTGCCACCATCACATCTGTGAAGGCATAACATAAAATGTTTGAGGGAGGGCTTATATGAGTCATCTATATGCATTACAATTATTACGGAACCACATACCTGAAACGTGGATTAACATTTATAAAACAATATGGACATCATGGCACATGTGACAGACCATCCGATAAAAATCATTGTCACACCTATAAAAAACGAAAAACTGCTCTCATGGTCGTTCTTTCCATAAAATATAAAACTGAAGTCACCAGATGAAACTATCGCTGCTTGCCTAACACCGGTCGGCATCGTCACGGCCCTATTCCGCGCAGGCCTACCTGCTGTGATTCTAGCGGTTCACAACCGGCCACCAGATAGCGCTGTCCAAGCAGCGCACACACAGTCCCACGGTATAACCACTAATTACTACTAAAACACAACTTTACTATAACTGCTTGTCACATACCCATGCAAAGCCCACATTTGCGCATACATTTCCTGTACATACTACAATCACTATAAAGTACGTCAATTAGAAAGTAAAAGCATCTGAGGCACAGATATTATCCATTAGCGCCTTACAAAACTACATATTATAATTTATGTGTATTCATATAACGACGTCAGGAATATGCACACAGCTGTTCTGGCATTCCTAAATTCCATGTGCCTATGCAGGTTTTCGTAGTTGATTCGTACCTTGCTCATAACGAATGTATAGATGGTGAGAGACTTTATAGCAAGTGAATATGTTCTTTTTTAGCACTTATAATACCTAAGACCATAGTGGCGAGACAGGTAAAGCCCAGCATACAGGTTTTAATCGCTCGTCACATTGGACGTAAGTCGTGTTATGAACAGCTTTCTGTGTGCATATTCCTGTCGTCCTTATATGAATAAAGGTAAATTATAATATGGAGTTTTGTAAGGCGCTAATGGATAATGTCTGTGCCTCAGATGCTTTTACTTTGTAACTGAAGTACTTTATAGTGTTTATAGTATGTACACGTATGCGCAAATGTTGGTTTTGCTTGGAAATGTGACAAGCAGTTATAGTAAAGTCGTGTTTTAGTAGTAATGAGTGGTTATACAGTGGGACTGTGTATGCGCTGCTTGGACAGCGCTATCTGGTGGCCGGTTGTGAACCGATAGAATCACAGCAGGTAAGCCTGCGCGGAATAGGGCAGTGATGATGCCGACGGTGTTAGGCGAGCAGTGGTCGTTTCATCTGGTGACTTCAGTTTTATATTTTATGGAGAGAACGATCATGAGAGCAGTTTTTTGTTTTTTATAGGTGTGACAATGATTTTTATCGGATGGTCTGCCTCATGTGCCATGATGTCCATATTGTTTCATAAATGTTAATCCATGTTTCAGGTATGTGGTTCCGTAATAATTGTAATGTATATAGACAACTCATGTAAGCCCTCCCTCAAACCTGTTACGTTATACCTTCACAGATCCGATGATGGCACCTTCAGAGTCCGGAAACTGGTCATACAGCAAACTATATTGAAGCGATCGTGGCTTTTCAATTATTTTAAAAACTTCCTGGTAGCTTTTCCTCTGCTTCTGACATGACAGCGTCCTCTGGAGGCTGACAGCTTCTCAAAATCGAGCATTCCCCTTTTCTCAGCACCGAGTGCCAATTGGTACCTCCACCTTATTTCAAATGGAACATGAAGAATAGAGCATCGGGGCTGTATCTGAGTTTTAATAATTTCCCAGGCCTTATCTCCAAAAAATACCTTCGCCACAGTAGAGGTGATGAATCACACAAATATTCAGGAGATATGAAACTATTACCATGGGACATACCCTCATACTCGTAACAACATAATTTCCGTGTTACAAATTTGAGCCATTGCAATTTTTTTGCGATTATAAAATAACTCCAACATTCCACTCACAACCAGTACCTTCATGATGCGTACTAGATTTTTGTGAGTAGAATATTTTATTTTTCTTTGGACAATATGATACATAAGTTCGTTTGTTACTGAAACGAAACACTGAGGAGTGGGCCTATCCGCCTTTGTACTTGTTTGAAAGCATTTTTTTGGGATATCTATTCTTGCTTCAGCAGTATTCTCACGTACCTAGTTTTCTTTTCTTCCACGCTGCTGAACCAGTTGTCATCTGTTTTAATCCTTTTGTCCCAGAAGTAGGTTCCACTAGTCATCTTAACACAACGCCGCAGGAAGATTAATATGTGTATGTATGTATGTAGTCATTGTAGCACCAACAAGAGCAAATATTTTCAATACGTATTTTGCAGGTTCCCTTGTTATTCACTGCCTAACGGAGCAGTTGCCCAGAGGGACAGAAGGTGTTTATAGAGTGTACAATATGCACCTGCAGAGCAGTAATCATTGATGTTATTAACCACAAGTTTAAATATTTCCCTGACTGGGGCTATGTTATTTTCCGGCTGCAGAGAATCACGCTCATTCATATCAATAAAACGCAACGAATGTCCTCTCACTAACAGTAAGAAAACGATACAGCAGTCTACTGTCTTTGGGGGTGTCCACACCTGCATCATATTATTACTTGAACAGTGCATCATAGGAATGGCATAAAGAGCGTTGATGAAAGACCTTATTCTTTAAGTTAGGGTTTTAGACTCCTGTTCTGCAACAAACTACGTTGTGTTTTGCAGAAGGCGGAGTTTAAGGACCAAAATTTATTTCGCAAATACGGGAAGAACGTCAACAGAAATTCTGAGACCCAGAAAGGTGGTTCTCTAAAATCCACGAAAAGAAGGTGTTATTTCTGTGCTATCTGTCAGTCCTACATCTCTTTCTCCGCTGAATCACGGCCAAACGTTTTCAGTATATACATAAGTACAGGAAAAATTATTTCCCTTATGTTGTGGTCAAGATACGAATTCAGCGCTTCTATTGGAATCTTCATGGAATTAGCTCCACATTTCTTCCAGAAAGCTAAATAAATATGTCATTTTCTGGAGTATGGACTTCTTTTCGAGGAACTTTCGCGTATCGTTTCACGAACCAACCTATAACAAAAATCAAATCAACTGAATACATCCCGATCATTCAGTACAGATTAACAGAATCTTTTTTCTTCATCATTCACCTCTCGTAGATGTTGGGTATTGTGGTCACTTGGAGTTACGTTATGAGAATACTAGTCACTTTCATCAGAACTGTCAGTTAGTTAGTTGTGTGTTCCATTGATCAATCGCACGGTACGGTAGCTCTTATGCTGTGGAACGTGCCAAGTGCACAAAAAATGCACATATGAAACAAGATTTTATAATATCTATATATTACAGTACAGTGTTAAGATTAATATTTATACTATTTACCCCATTCTCTTAAATGGCACAACATGCATATACTATACTTATAGATTTATTTATACCTATTCAAGAATTCATGTATGGTATACAAGGAGATGTCAAGGAGATATGATTTCAATTTATTTTTGAAGCTATCTGCTATCTGTCAGACATTTTATTTCATCTGGTAACTTGTCAAAAACCTTTATAGCCGCATATTTTACCCCTTTCTGTGCCAAAGATAGGTTGAATAAGGTACAGTATATATTTTCTGGTATCATAATCATTATAGTCACTGTTGTTTTTAAACTGGTCCATGTTGTTGAGAACAAATTTCATTAGTGAGTAAATGTACTGTGTGGCTGTTGTAAGAATTCCCAATCTTTTAAAAAGATGCCTGCAAAATGTGCGACTATGAACCCAACACATTATTCTAACCACTTTCTACTTAGCAGTGAATACTTATTTCTAAGTGCTGAGTTACCCCAAAGTATTATCCCATATAACATCAGAGAGTGGAATTACGCAAGGTATGTTGGCTTACTAATTTCTGTATCCTCAGAATTGGAAATTATTCTGATTGCAGAAGTTGCTGAACCTAGTCGCTTTAGAAGATCCAAAATAAGAATTTTCCAGTTAAGATTCTCACCTATATGTACACACAAAAACTTAGTGTGCTCTACCCTGTCTACTGACTTCCGTTGACGTGTTACATTTAGTGAAGGAACTCTAGTATTTGCAGCAGAAAATTGGATGTACTGTGGTTTCTCAAAGTTTAAAGCAAGCCCATTTGCAGAAAACCAATTAATGACTTATCCAAAGACCTTATTTGTATCATTTTGAATTGGAGTTTCTTTTACTGGATGAATAATGATGCTTGTCTCATGAGCAGACAGTGTCAGTTCAGCTTCTTGTTTGAGATAAGAAGGGAGGTCGTTCACATTTATCAAAACTAGCAGGGGACCCATGATTGAACACTGTGGAACACCTAATGCAATTTCACACCATTTAGACGAAGTGGAAAACTTATTTAAATCACTTGACCCATATAAAGAAACTTTTGGTTTACCGTTCTGTAGGTACGACTTGAACCACTCATATTCTATTCCATTTAAAGCATAGAATTGTAATTTCTGTAACATATGTCACGGTTCACACCATCAAATGCTTTGGACAAGTCACAGAAAATTCCTGTTGGTGACAATTTACAACTTAAAGACTCTATTATGTGCACAGTGAAATTGTATATTGCTGTCTCAGTGGAAAAGTGCATCTGAAATCCGAACTGTGATTTATTAAGTATTCCATTACTGTAATGACCGGGAGTGGATGGCTTCCGTGCAGGGCGGTGAAACGGAGTTATTAGTGTCAGGAATCCGGTACTACGCCACCCTTGCCTGCGTAACAGTGCAGCGGCGGGTGGCTGTAGGCGCTGTCGACGTATCACGGGAACATCATTGACTAAATTTCATTTTATTTATAAACTGTAACAGTTTAGTGACTCTCGGTGGTCGTAACGGCCTCAAAGATGTGTACCAGAGACGTGGGTGCGGGTATGCTGAGACTATCAAGGGCCCTGCAGTCTCTAGAAGCACATTATGTCCTACGCCCTGGGAACTGATGGCTACAGTGACACAGCGAGTGTGCTGAGGCGAGGTGCGTGCAGTGATCAGGACCACGGGTGCATCGATTGGACACAGCATCACAGCTCAGAGCAGGAAGAGCGGAAGGCGCAGAATCTCATCGAGGGTCCTATAGTCGAAAAGGAGCTCATAGGAATAGTGCGTGGCATTGTTAACGGAGGCACAGCGTCACAATACACCCGCACGGGCGAAGGTGGCGGAGCAGCTGCTTGCCCCAGTCCAGGGCAGGAGGCTGGCAGCGCCGCGAAATAGAATCGGAAATGCCCCAGCTGCTGGAAGGCACTATGTCAGCACCATTGGTCTTAGATTCTACAGTAGGCCTACAGCTAGACAAGTCTTGAAATGGCAGCTTACAGATTCATTCCAAAACATAATCCAGCATCCCGTCCACTGAATTACACCCACATACGTAAAAATAAGGAATATTTGTACTTCCTTGGTACACATGCCAGTTTTTTCAAGGTGTCGATTTCCATCACAAAGAACCCAACAGAGCACACCGCTCGGGTGTGAATCAGTCTGGTTATTAATGCTCCAGTGGCTCCACCTTTTTGCTGTCTCGATGATATTACAACTCCGGTCAGCCTAGTAGTTCGGTGCTGTGGTGTCATATTGACAGTTTTTGTTGTACCAGCACTAGCCAATGATGTAACACTGTTTCTTCGAAACCGGTCCAGTCCCGCTTCCCCGGCTTCTTGCATTAGCCAGGGAGTGTCTTTGCTTTCCGAAGCCACGCCAGAAATATAGTGGTGGCGCTTCAGAACGCACATCCGACTCCTTATCGTCCCTTTTAAGCAACTGTAGAAAAACATTCGTATTTTTGTCGTCTCCGTCTTTCGGCATTTTGACAGGTTACTTGTTACGTACCCGTACATGGGTGCACAGTTCAAAACTGTCACTCAGACACGCTACTGCAGAGAGAATATATTTCTTAAAAACCGTAGAATTTACCGGAATGTGCTACTGGCGCCACAACAAACAGCTATAAAAATTATTAGCTACTGAAAGGGTGGCACAGAAAATCAACATACCGTGTTACAAAACTACGACATACATCACAGAGAGGATACCTCTCACGCAGTTAACGTAGTGTTAATAATTAAATAAAAAACAGAAAGTAACTTTCAAAATCTGCCTATTACAATCCATAAAATAGATTTTAGTCTGTAACAACTGTTAAAATATGCCTTTCCAAAAAAAAAAGAAAAAAAAATCAGAATACTGCCGATCAAAATAATGTAATGTGGACTTGAGTGAACTTCTTTTTACACGTGTTACACTCAGGTGACAAAAATCATGGGACAGCGATATGCTTTGAATTCCACAGCCGTGTGGAAGGCTAAGATCTGGTTATGAGAGCACTCATCATTCCCTACAATTTAATTTCATTAGGAAATAATCATGATCGAGATTTGACTAATTTTGCCGAAAGAATTCGAACACTTGTAAATCAGTTAATGACAAAAGTTCAAATCCATTTATTTAAGAACACACCAAGCATGTAAAGTTGTAAGTTGAGGCAGTGCAGAGTGAAAATTAGAACATCTCCAGAACTGACATATAAGGTGCTGGAGAAATATTCAGTACAGAATAACTTGTGAATTTAACAAAACCACACAGGTAAAAAAAAATTACAATTGTATTTAAAGAATTACCAAGTTATCAGTGGGCCGCCAAACATTTTCAGAACAACAGCCTTTAACAAAGGTCTCTTCTAAGTGGATGATTTAATTATCAAAAGTTACAAATGAATAACAAGTTTTTAGACAAGGACAGTAAGTGCCTAATATCACAGGATTGCACCGGTACTAACGATAGAGGGGCTAGACGGAATCTCAGTATGTGAAGCGCTGAAGAAGAAGCAGCTAAAGGCTACAGAAGGAAAGGTAAACTGAACTTAGGGAGCTGACGAAGTGGAGTGAAAGGTGTCCGCAGAGGTAAGTGACGGTGTCAGATCTCAAAGAGCATGCAGCAGTCCCACCGCGCAGAGCAGACGCACGCGGTAGTAAACAGCCATTCCAGAACCCCGCCTCAGAACAGCCATTCCAGCCCCGCCCCCCTCCCCCCGCCCCCCCCCCCCCCCCACGCCCTCCAGAGCACGGAACCAAGGCGAGAAGCGCTGCCAGGTAGGAAACAGTGCAGCGAAGGAATCACCTAAGCAAGACCGCTCCAAACGAAACAGTAACACAGGCACAGTAACCCTCCAATAAAGGAAGAGCAAGATAAATATTTATCTAAGCCCCACCAATTAGCTGCAATTAAATGATAAATTTTTAAAAACAAACTGAATCAACTTACTGCCCACTAAGTTAGAATTAGAGTACCCATTCAATAAAAGGTCTAAAAGAGACAAACAAAATTCGATATGATTTCCAACAACAAGTAATTACAGTGAAAACAGTTACGTTGCCTGCACTGAAAGATAGTGAGAAAGATCAAATACTCCCGCAAAATTTTTGGGTCTTGAGACTTGAATGTGAGGCCCAAGACGGATGCAGTCACATAAGAAAAGCCAAACAAAACCTTACCTCAGAATTAGACAGGATAATGGTGAGCAGCTAACCGATTGCTCGTCATTAATGGCCTCAATAAACTACTTGAGCACCTGGCCAGGTCACGCATCTAAGAAATAACTATAATCAATACATATTACAATATTAACATACATTAAATGAATAACCAGGATGAATCACAAATCAGCAGAAGCTAGTACGATACTAGCACCCAGGAAGGGGAGAATATTAAACAGTAGCGATGTGGCCGAAACCTTTAGCTCAGTACAAAAAACCTGAAAACACCGTGAGGTCACTACAAAGGGCACTGACCACGACTTTCAGAGAAATTTTTGCAAATTATTTGGTTCCCCTTAATAGGGGAACAATTGAAAATGGGAAACCTTAAAACTATGTTGAAAAAAAAAAATACGCTGACAGTAACGTTAATACAACGCCGAACAGCAATACAAAAGGGAGGCTCGCCTCAAAAGAACTTGCGGCGTCAGCTACGATGTCTCGCCAAAGGCACGAGGAAGCTGTAGACTAGCAGGAGGCGAACGGCATCCGAGTTAATGCAGCATAAACCGCCAGGAATACGATCGGCTGATCCACCCTTAGCCCATGAACAGAATGTACCAGAAAAGCACTTTCCAAACGCGGAGCTTTCTAGGTTCCCCACAGATCAACCTTCCACTGTAACGCTTCCTTCGTACAAGGCAGGAAACCATTTCAACACGTGCACCACATCGTTCCCTAACAGCCACCTCTTCCTCTCTGCGTCCCCCCGGAGAGACTGGTCTTGCCCTCGATTCAGAGACCACTGCCAAACTCCAAACGGCGCGCCACAACGCTGAATTCACGCCACCAGGCAGCGAAGCAGATGTCGATACGGACCAGCATGGCTCATGCCCACATACATATGGTGGTGCACAAGGCATAAAAGGGCAGTGCTTTGCACTCAGACTGCTCGTGTGAAAAGGTTTCCCATGTGATTATGGCCTTAAGACGGGAATTAACAGACTTCGAACACCGAATGGCAGTTCGGCTTACACATAAGAGACATTCTGTTTCGGAAATAGTTAGGGAATTCAGTATTCTGAGCTCCGCAGTGTCATGAATGTGACGGCAATACCAAATTTCAGGCATTTCGTCTCGCCACGGAGAACGCAGTAGCCGATGGCCTTCACTTAACGACTAAGAGCATATGAGTCTGTGTAGACTTGTCAGTGCTAAGAGACAGGCAACAGTGCGTTCAATAACCGCAGAAATCGATGAAGGACATACGATGAACATATCCGTGAGAACAGTGCGCCGGAATCTGGCGATAATGGGCACTGTCAGCACACGACAGACAAGAGTGTCTCTGCTTACAGCCTGCATCGCCTCTCCTGGGCCAGTGACCATGTAGGTTGGACCCCAGACTAGTGGAAAACTGTGACCTGGTCAGGTGAGTCCCAACCTCAGCTGGTAAGACCTGATAGCAGTGTTCGATTGTGGCGCAGACCCCACGAAGCTATGGACCAAAGATGCCAACAAGGCACTGTTGTGGTGGATCCATAATATGGTGGGGTGTATTTTCATTGAATGGACTGGATCCACTGGTCCAGTTGAACCGAACATTGTCTGGAAATGGTTGTGATCGGCTTCCTGGAAACCATTTGCAGACATTAAAGGACTTTATGTTCTTAGACAACGATGCTGAGCCACGACTGATCGAGATTGGTTTGAAGGGCAAAATATACAATTCAAGTGAATGATTTGGCTACCTTGATGAGGCTGCATTTGCTGTTGTTGACTGCGAGAGACTATTTCCATTTCGGTGGCCGCTTGTGTAAACTTTCTTCTGACGTGCCGCTCACCCGAAGTAACATACCCGGAAATTAGTGGATACCACATGGGGAGCAGAGGCAGTTACACTATGTACTTTACGTTCTAAGACAACGATGCCGAGCAACTATGCACTACAGCATAAACATTGGTCTACTCCATAGCGGATTACTTTGCCCCTGAGTGGGAGTATCCATGTGGAGAAAATTGACGTCGAACTCAATAAAACTGTGATAATAATAACAGGAACGTTAAAGTCGACCCCATTAGCATTGCTGGGCGGTGTGGCCGAGCGGTTCTAGGCGCTTCAGTCTGGAACCGCGCGACCGCTACGCTTGCAGGTTCGAATCGTGCCTTTGGCATGGATGTGTGTGATGTCCTTAGCTTAGCTATGTTTAAGTAGTTCTAAATTCTTGCGGACTGATTCATCAGATGTTAAGTCACGTAGTGCTCAGAGCCATTTGAACCATTTGACCCATTAGCATGGCTTCACGTCCAGTCAAACATTGTTGCATCAGGAATTCTAAGACAGCAGGTAACAATCCAGGAAGGGAAAAAAAAAAATCGCGGAGACACGGCAAGACTGCTACCTATGCATCAACTATTAGACGAACACTTTGGAAATCGCCTAAAATCACGAACGCAAATATGGATAGGCAATAACTAACTGCCCATGACAACCGTAAATCGTCGGAACCTAAGTTGGAATAAAAGTTACGTCAACCACCACAACATAGAAGACTCCAACCAACATCTCCCAGGGATGCAACTTCCCCGCAAAATATAGCGTCAGTTAAAACGTGTAAGAACTGGACACACAAAAACTAACTTCATGATCCAGAAGTCGGGTACCACTGACAACCCAGTGTGTGAATGTGAATCTGCTGAACAAGCATTGCTATATTTAGTACAAGATTGCCCATTGCATAATTTCTCTGGAAAACGGAGGGATTTTGTCAAGAGCACCCTGGATAATGTTGAGTGGCTGTCTTATTTGGATTTATCTTTACAGTGGATTATGGCTTCCCTTCTTCCACAGCTATACTCTGTAAAAAACATTAGATGTACTGATGTTTGTTGTATTTATGTTAGTATTTGTAATATGTGTGTGTCGTATCCGAAGATATTGTATATATTGTTTTTGTATGTATCCTATGTGTTTTAATCAACTCAATGTTTGTTCTTGTACTTTTAAAGCTACACTGTAAATAAATAAACAGATTTGCAACCAAGATCGCCGACATAAATTCCATCGAACATTTATGGGCTATATTCGAGAGGTCCGTTCGTGTACAAAATACTGCGGCGTCAATACTTTCGTAGTTATGTACAGCTATGGAGCCAGCATGGGTCCGTATTAATGCAGGGGACTTCCAAAGACTGTTTGAGTTCATGCCACGTTGTTTTGCTGCACTACACCGGGCAAAACGAGGTGTAACACGGTATTAGGCGATATCCCACGATCTGTCTCACCTCAGTGTAGAATGTATTGCATTAAACGTCACAGGACCTAAAACATTGTCAGAGCTTCATTACATGTGTACTAATGCTGTTAACATATAAAACTCGAGCGATAATGTATAACAAGGTACATATGTGAAGCATTAATGTTTATGTAAACCAGCATTATAAAACTGATAATCTTCAAATTTAAGCAACTAATCGTTTTATTAGCGGACATATTAACTAATACAGTTAACTGGCATGATATATTGTGACACTGGTGCTACAACAAATTATGTGTAATTCGCAACGTATAGATGTGTTCACTAAATGTGTACCAATCAGCCAAACATTTATTTAATAATGTCATCTATCATGTGCTTATAAATTTTATTTTTGTTCTCCATTTGTGTAGCAAAATTAAAATCTCAAAAGGTATTACGAAGACACACATTATCTTCCACAGTTACTCTTAAAGTACACATGTAGTAATCATATTGTCATAATAACTTCTTTACAACACTATGCCAGCAAACACCATCAATTTTGTTTACAGAATAACACGTTAGCTGAGATATACTTGATTGTACGGATCATAACAGGTTATTTGGTTTAATAATGTTGTAAATAAGGAAAGTAGTTCCACAGTAGTAAAACAAAAATCACTACGGATTTTTGTGATTATTTTACCACAAAATAAACTGACTACCACCTCTTACATCATCTTTCCTTTAAGTATCTGTCATTCAACGTATGTGTGAAATGAAATGAAATGCCGTGTGGCTAGGGCCTCCCGTCGGGTAGACCGTTCGCCTGGTGCAGGTCTTTCGAGTCGACGCCACTTCGGCGACCTGCGCGTCGATGGGGATGAAATGATGATGATTAGGACAATACGACACCCAGTCCCTGGGCAGAGAATATCTCCGACCCAGTCGGGAATCGAACCCGGGACCTTAGGATTGACATTCCGTCACGCTGACCACTCAGCTACCGGGGCCGGACAACGTATGTGTGGAACATACTAATTCGGTTGTATATAGTACCGTTAGCCACAGAAAACATCTTGACCAGACACTTGCTTGTGTAATGACCGTTTACTTCTAGTGACAGCTATACACCATTTAACCTATACTAACGTGCATCATGAAACTTTATAGCTTATCTATAAGTTGTAGTTTGCCTATAACTTACTGTACCTATAACTGTGACTGAGGAACTTGCGCTCGCAAATTCGTGTCAAACGCAAGTATTTCCGCGATTAACATTACATTGAGTAAAAAAATATACCGCCTATAAGAGATTCGACCATATTAATACGACAATAAAACCATATAAAACTTCAGTACAACAGTTGTCCACAGTGTAGAATACTCCCTATATATTCATTATTTGTTCTACTTACTTCATCTGAATGCATGTTGTTTCTTTTGGTATGAGTATGTAGTTTGTTATATCTTCCTTTGCTTTCTGAATCCTTGCAAACTGCAACTTTGAAGGGTTCAACTTATTCAGTTCTCTGACAGAGTGTCAGGTATAAGTTTAAAAGTAACATCTGCACTCTGTATTTAATATCTTCGATTTTAAATTAATTTAAAGATTTTAAATATATGTATTATCACATTCGTTATATATTCTCAAATTACAAGTAAAAATTGTCAATCCCTTCAGTTGATTGTCAATTATTCTTAAATTTTGGAGAATACCAGAATTCTGTAGTCTTTTAAAGCCATTAATAGTTCTTAACTCTCGTTTATTACAGATTCGTCTTCCAAATTTCGTTTCAATTGAAGCAGTAGTAGCAGATAATGGAATAGGGAGACTCACATCAGAGATTTCATATTTGTTAATTTGCTTTGTATCTTACCGAATTAAAATATTTCGTTATTCATTGTCACATGATTATTATTCAATATGTTCACAATTTTCGAGGGCAGGAAACGCCTGATTTACTCTAACTGCAAACTGAATAGCACTTATTAGCACATTCGCCTACCTTTTTCATCATAAGAATTACAGCTACGCTGGTCACATTCATAAATAGTTTGCAGCATCACTTGAAGATTGCGAGTATGTGCTGCATCAAAACCGTTACCGATACACCATGTGAAGAAGACGATCTACAAAAGCTGATGTCTGTCCTTTTTAGGTAGTAGTGAAGCCAAAACAAAGAAACCTTTCACAGATACGGTTGCATTTCTCTAACGAAGGCTTCATCAAATATACTGCATAATGTAAATTTATTTGAAACACTCTGAAGTTATATGAATTTCTGCATTAATTTAAGTGTAATTGTGGTATCACCAAATGCAATCTGTGAGTTGTAGTGACATATTAACTGTATATGTGTGGTTGAGTCGGCTGTTTTGGACTTCAGTCTGCGTGTAGAAATGTTGTGAGGGATGACGATGTTCATACATGGTATGCTCTGGATTCTCAGTGGGTGGATGCTAAATATATAGTTGAGTTATGCTCCTTTTTCTTACAGATTAAGTTAATTTCGTAAGTGTATGTGAGCTGGTGGATTGATATGCACGATATATTCGTGGCGACGTGTTGTAAAGAGCTTACTGGATTGTTTTTCGATAATGACTTAAAAGACGAAATTTTCCAATAGCAGATATCTGAATACTTACAGCCTCTGACGTACAATGTTTTCTTTTGGAAAAAATTTAACTGCAATTGTATTGTAGACTGTCGCGACTTTAATATCTGTTTATATGGAAAACCTTAATCTCTGCTGTTAATTTCTCTTGACCTATTATGTACACTCGAAACGAAACGAGTTTCAGGTCAGGGGTAACTGATATGTGTCACAACAATAGGAGATCGGATACGTTAATTCACAAACAACTAGCAAGATCCAGCACGGTCAGTAACATTACTCTTCCTAGAGCTTCATCACAGATTGTGTAACGTTATTACCATGAAATTTTCCATTGTTCTTCTCGAGAAATCTAGAATTGTAACTGTGTCAGTTACTTTACGTTTAACTTCTCTCCTGCGACTTCCTCCCCACACTTTCATTTGTTGTTTGTTCCAGACGGCGTTAATTACTCTTTTCCCTTTGATAAATTTGCGGCTGAGACAGCTGTCCATCGATCTAAGTTGCCGCAAGCAAGGCGTAGCACATTCATAACTCACTGAGCATAAGGCTTGCCGCAACACGTGAGCCTGCTTTGCCAAAGAGTTGCACTGAGAACATTCCGATTACGTTTCGTCACACCACAATAGTCAATACCATAACAGTGATGGCTTTAATAGAAAACTTCAGTTAATGGTTTAGGAAGCATGACAAATTTTAATACCTAGAAAATGTATGCTGTAGTTGTAGCTTAGCTGAATTTACTGTTTTTCTTTAATTCTGTTGTAACTTAATAATGCTGATATGTATGGTTGTAACCTATTATAGCTGTTATTTTATCTGGTGATGGGATCTTTGAAGATATTTTTGTTAATAGTAGTGTGTAACGAAACATTAAAGTCTCCAATATAACGTCTACGAGAAATGACTGCATATGTGAACCATTCTAACAATAAAAAGAAATTCAATTCAAATTAAAGCAAAATGTGACAAAAATAAGAGATAAGGTAATGCTTCGCTATAGAAATGCCCATATGATTTCTTGCTTATAGCCTTCCAACAAGTAAATGTATGAAACATTAACTATCCCAAATATTTTCTTATTGCCTTTCTTTGGTGAGTAACAGCTATAATTTCAATCCAAGTGTGCATAACACATACTTGCACTGTAATTATAACTGGTACTCACCAAAGAAAGGGAATAAGTTCCACAGTGACTGTGGAAAACTGCAATCAGGTGACATGTAAACAGTCTCTAGTCCATCTAAACGCTTCATCACTGCCTTCCACGTAATCTTTCTGAACAGTGGAAGCCAATTGGCTTGATGATAGCTTCTGCACGATGAGCGTAGTTTGCCAGTACGTTGAACAAAGTGTCACATACTACGACATACAAAACACAAAAATAGAGAAATTGCACATGTGTGCGTAGTGAATGACAAAGGAAACATGAAATATAAAATTTAGTATCCCTGCACAAAGTTTCAAGAATGATTAGCAACACCTTTAAATATCAGTAGAATAAATGTAATGGCAAAAGAATGTAACGGCGTATACATTTTGTGTTACTGAAGAATAGTATTTAACGGAAAAATTACTTTCAGTTTACTCTTTTAAATTACTATAATAATTAATATTAAGGATTATTCAGTAGCTTCAGAGAGGCCTCTATCTAAGGTGACATAAATAATAACAATCAGAAGTTTAATAAAATCGCTAAAATAATTATACATATGTCATTAAAACTGTTTTCTAACAGATCTGAAACAGGAGTGCTTCCTTACAATGGGAACGTTCAATTGAAAACATATAGCTGTCGGAAACGGTACATCGTTATCCTACGTTGACCGCCCATAAATCATATTGTAATAGTGCAATCCACATTAAGATCAGCAAGCTTAACTGTACCATTAAAGTCGGTACATACACTCCTGGAAATTGAAATAAGAACACCGTGAATTCATTGTCCCAGGAAGGGGAAACTTTATTGACACATTCCTGGGGTCAGATACATCACATGATCACACTGACAGAACCACAGGCACATAGACACAGCAACAGAGCATGCACAATGTCGGCACTAGTACAGTGTATATCCACCTCTCGCAGCAATGCAGGCTGCTATTCTCCCATGGAGACGATCGTAGAGATGCTGGATGTAGTCCTGTGGAACGGCTTGCCATGCCATTTCCACCTGGCGCCTCAGTTGGACCAGCGTTCGTGCTGGACGTGCAGACCGCGTGAGACGACGCTTCATCCAGTCCCAAACATGCTCAATGGGGGACAGATCCGGAGATCTTGCTGGCCAGGGTAGTTGACTTACACCTTCTAGAGCACGTTGGGTGGCACGGGATACATGCGTACGTGCATTGTCCTGTTGGAACAGCAAGTTCCCTTGCCGGTCTAGGAATGGTAGAACGATGAGTTCGATGACGGTTTGGATGTACCGTGCACTATTCAGTGTCCCCTCGACGATCACCAGTGGTGTACGGCCAGTGTAGGAGATCGCTCCCCACACCATGATGCCGGGTGTTGGCCCTGTGTGCCTCGGTCGTATGCAGTCCTGATTGTGGCGCTCACCTGCACGGCGCCAAACACGCATACGACCATCATAGGCACCAAGGCAGAAGCGACTCTCATCGCTGAAGACGACACGTCTCCATTCGTCCCTCCATTCACGCCTGTCGCGACACCACTGGAGGCGGGCTGCACCATGTTGGGGCGTGAGCGGAAGACGGCCTAACGGTGTGCGGGACCGTAGCCCAGCTTCATGGAGACGGTTGCGAATGGTCCTCGCCGATACCCCAGGAGCAACAGTGTCCCTAATTTGCTGGGAAGTGGCTGTGCGGTCCCCTACGGCACTGCGTAGGATCCTACGGTCTTGGCGTGCATCCGTGCGTCGCTGCGGTCCGGTCCCAGGTCGACGGGCACGTGCACCTTCCGCCGACCACTGGCGACAACATCGATGTACTGTGGAGACCTCACGCCCCACGTGTTGAGCAATTCGGCGGTACGTCCACCCGGCCTCCCGCATGCCCACTATACGCCCTCGCCCAAAGTCCGTCAACTGCACATACGGTTCACGTCCACGCTGTCGCGGCATGCTACCAGTGTTAAAGACTGCGATGGAGCTCCGTATGCCACGGCAAACTGGCTGACACTGACGGCGGCGGTGCACAAATGCTGCGCAGCTAGCGCCATTCGACGGCCAACACCGCGGTTCCTGGTGTGTCCGCTGTGCCGTGCGTGTGATCATTGCTTGTACAGCCCTCTCGTAGTGTCCGGAGCAAGTATGGTGGGTCTGACACACCGGTGTCAATGTGTTCTTTTTTCCATTTCCAGGAGTGTATATCACGATACAGTAGAATATCCTATGTTGACAGTCTCCTTGGTGACTGGCGTAGCTGTACTTGTCGATTCAGAACAAACGTTATCCACTGTTGTTACAAATAGTTTTCACTGCTGTTCGTAGTAGCCCTCATGTTATTT
Source organism: Schistocerca serialis cubense (assembly GCF_023864345.2). Classification (NCBI taxonomy): domain Eukaryota; kingdom Metazoa; phylum Arthropoda; class Insecta; order Orthoptera; family Acrididae; genus Schistocerca; species Schistocerca serialis. The sequence continues at coordinate 1,217,207,354 of NC_064638.1, read as the reverse complement.
ACTGAGATACTACTAGTCTATGAACAAAAGCACTTATTATTCACAGCAGCTGCTTAATGTCAAAACAGTACACCTAGTAAATTTTTGGTTTCAGTGTAGGAACGTTATAGCCAGCATATTACTTCCTGATACAAAAACGCTTCAGAACGTTTATATTAAAAGTTTTCAGTCACCACTATGCACCAAAAGCAGCACACTTTGCAAGCCTATCTCTTCAGTGTTCTTATGTAGCTATCATATGATCTCGTGAGACAGTAGTATATGATGAGTAATATAACTATATACACACGTGAAATCAATAGTTTGTGCTAAACACTGTGAACAGCAGCTGCTTTACAGAAACTACTTTCTCGCTTACTGACCAACAACAGCCACTCTGTACTACGGTACTCACTTTGTTATTAAGTAATGTGGCAATTTATCTATACAGTAATAAACCTCTGATTCGCAGAATATTTATAAAATCACAACATTCTTAACATTTTAAACCTAGCTGCAATTTTGAAACATATAAATAACGTTCTATTATGAATAAGAAAACACTGTGAAAGAATTATTTTTATTTTTTATTGAGTCGTTAGTCTGTTCATTGGACTGATGCTGCATCTAACGTACTTCTCCTATGCCAACCTCGCCATCTCGGAGTAGCACCTGCTTCCAGAGACTTCAGTTATTTGGTGGATACATTCCAGTCTCTCTTATCTCACAGTTTTCATTCGCTACAGCTGAGCACCAAGGACGTTGCTTGCTCATAAGATTGGTAATCTCATTTAAAAACTCCTACATTTCTTCCACGTTTTCTTTAAGGAGAACAATGCCATTAGTAAATAATATCGGTGATATCCTTTCATTCAGAATTTTAATACGATTCATGAACTTTACTTTTAAGTCCATAATTGCCTCATCGATGTGTAGGTCGAAAACTAGGAGGGGAAACTACAGACATGTCTTACATTGCTTTTAATCCGACCACTTAGTTTTGGACTTTCATTCCTACATTCCCCCCTTTCTTATTACATGTAGTGCATATTATACTTCTCTCCCTATAGTTAATTCCTAATTCCCTTGGAATTTCGAGTATCTTCCACCATTTTACAGTGCCTAGCGTTGTTCATCCATACACATTATGAAAATGGATCTATGTATGTTTCCCACCTCCTCCTTAATGGACCCATTTCGACCAAACTTGGTAGAGATATCCCTTACTGTTAGGCAACAACCGATATTTGGGTAAGAACCACCTACTTTTCATAGTTCAGGAGATATGATGTCACAAACAATGTGATGCGTGAAAAACTGCCGCAATGTGCATGAAGTTTTAATACCCTTCTTATTTACTACTAAGACACACCTACACTCCAGTAAACTTAAGGAAATCCCCGACAGGTGGCAGCGCTTTTTGACAAATTTCAACTTCGAACCACAAACGGCTCTAGGCCAAAACAGTAACCGTGCATTGAGCTATGGAGAGGAGTTGCAGTAGACATGTTTACAAATTCGCGTTATAGACACGTATCGTTCCCTGTAAATGGAAAAAGTGCTAAATAAATATTTCCTTGCGTGAGAAAAGACAGGAAGTGACAGCAGCACAAAATCCGATAAACTAAGACTGTAGTCGTATTTCCGATGCAATAAAATGAAAGAAATACAGTAATAAACAAAAAAATATTGGAGAACGGAACGTATACCGGAAGAATGGAAAACTGCATTAATCCACCCCATCTTCAAGAAAGGGGATAAAACCGATGCAAATAACTACAGAGGGATATCTTTACTTCCGGTAACGTATAAAATTCTATCTAATGCCCTACAAAACAGATTGGAGAAACAACTTGATCAAGAAATTGGTGAATACCAAGCAGGCTTTAGGAAGGGAAGATCTTGTGTGGAGCAAATTTTAAACTTGAAGTTAATTATTAAATATAGACGATTAAGAGGAAAAGACATCTTTATCACGTTTGTTGACTTCAAGAAGGCGTACGACTCCGTTGACAGAACAACCTTGGTTAACATCCTTAGGGAGTTTGGAGCAGACAAGAAAACAGTCGCAATCGTCAAAGAAACACTTACGGATACCTATGCAAAAGTAAAGTTCCGTGGTGAGGTATCCAGACCATTCAAAATCAGAACAGGATTAAGACAAGGAGATGGGTTGTCACCTACCCTATTCAACTGTGTGTTAGAAAAAGTTATTAGAGAGTGGAGAAAGAAAACGACTGAAGAAGGAATACAAAAAATCAGATTAGGAAGAATAAAGGATGGATTAGAAGTAGATTGCCTCGCTTTTGCTGATGACTTAGCGATTCTGGCAGGAAGTTTGGAAGAAGCAGTCAAACAGATCAATATTCAGAATGAAACAGTAGAAAAAGCAGGACTGAAAAATCTCCTTTGAAAAGACAGAGTACCTAACCAATGTAAAAGAGGCACCGTAAATATGATTACAAAGTATGGCCAGATAAAGAAGGTTTCTAATTTCAAATATTTAGGGGAAATCATCCAGCCCAATGCTTCAGATAAAGAAGGAAATAAAACAAGAACAAGAAAAATGGAAATGGCATTCCAGCTAACAAAGTATGTGTACAACAAGAAGTCAGTATCAATTAACGCAAAAATAAGGCACAACAACACTGTGATTAAGCCAGAGTGTCTGTATGCATCTGAATGTTTAGCAATGAACACTAACAAGGAAATGGAAGCTATAGCAAAAAAGGAGCGAAAAATCATTAGAAGAGTACTTGGGCCGAGGTTTGAGAATGGGACTTGGAAGCTTAGAAGTAATAGAGAAGTGTATGACAAAATTGAGAAAGTGGGAGATACTATGAGGAAGAGAAGAGTAAGCTTTTACGCCCATTTGAAAAGAATGAATGATGAAAATATTCATGTTTTTTGACAAGAACCCCAGAACCCAAATTACCTGGTTCAAAGAAGTCAAAGCAGACTTAGAGGAGATGGGTATAAGAGAAGATGATATAACCGACAGAGACTTAATGAGAGACAAAATTCAACATTTTGAAGGATTTGAAGTGAAGAAGAGAAGAACTGGAGGAACAGTGTGGACAGAAGACCGAAGGGAGCAGCACAGAGAGAGGATGAAGACATATTGGCAGAAGAGAAAAGAGGAGGAGCGCAATAGGAGAAATGTACATTGAAAAATAGTTGTTTAACGCGGTCCCTAGACGGCCAAAATCGGATTAAGAAAAAAAAAATGAAAGAAAATAAAACTTTCATTTTTAACGTTATTTGTCTAAAATCTGTGATACTATTAACAGTTAGTTCAGTTAGAGTCCTTGGAACAATAAGACGCAAACTTGTGCACTAATATTTTATACGTTGATAGAAAAGTCTGTGATGCACTAATTTCTGTTCGATATCACGGAATATAATTGTTTTTCGTTAAGATAAAATAACTGATTTTATTTAATGTCCAAATGTATGTAAAGCACCTTTCGTCCGAGTTATTGCCATTTTCAGTATAGCAGATATACGTTGATTGTGGGACAGCCATTGCTGCAACATTCTCTAAATTCAACTAATACTAGGCGTGCTGCCCACACATTCACTTCATTAATCAAGAGAGGTAAAATGTGCTAGCAATACAAGCACATATAGTTAGAATTTTAAATTACTTCAGGTACATTAGCACGCAGCCAGCCGTGTTTGTTAAACAACGACTTAGCTCATATTGTTTTACTATTTTAGCTACTTGCAAATATTTTCTAGGTATTCAGCAGCCGTACATTCAGAAACACGTTTAGCCTGAAAATAACGTACCCATGTTCTCCTATTCAATCCGCTGTTTAAGAGAATAGACTTCATCATACATTTATGAAGGTAGCCTCATCTTTACGCAAATAGTAATTATTGTGAGAAGCTCGACTTTAACTACGTCTACTATTACGTCAAATGGACATCATTCTCTTATCAGTTTATATGAACTTTGTATGAAACATAAATAATTTTCAAAGCTAAGATTTAAAGTATAACGATAACCACTCACCTTTTATATCTTTCACGAAGTTTAGGGATATTAAAGTGCAGCATTTTTCCCCTCATTCATCACGTACATTTAACAAGCTAGGGTTTATTACAACGTGATCAACTGAGCCCCTATAACTTCAGGAGACTGCAGATTCCAGCATGTATTGCATTTTCCATTATAGTTAACGAGACACAGGGACAATTTATTACATACTACAGAGTGAATTCGACATCGTCAAGTTTTTCTCATGGACAACTATATGGCGCTTTCTGAAGGATTGGCTCACCCAATAATTTATTCATCGCCGCTCTTGCACGTATACTTATAAATCTGGTTAATAACCAAGTTATGAGTTAATTACATATTATAAAGAATTTTTATATTGTATAGTACGTTTTTTAATTTGGATTGTGTACCTACAATTTTGCACTTTATGTATTTTTCTTTGTATGACATTTTCACAATTTCGGAAGTACTTTCACGAGTACATGGACATAAAATTTTTTCGATATTACGCTATAAGCACAGTTTACTTTTTGTTTTCATTCTGACAGAAAACTGGCAAAGTGACTACCCCGGCAACACCAGGTTTCTCAGATAGTGGGTCAATAAATCCTATGAGCATGTCTTGGTTTTTCTCAACAGTGCTTCTGTTATCAAGTGCCATTCCAAACCCATCGTCATCTGTCAGATTTTGAATTTTCTTTTTCGTTTTTGTGTATATTATCCTTGTCAACATCTTGGACGCATGTCCTGTTAAGCTGATAGCACAACACTTCTCACGCGCTGTCTGCGGAACTGTGTGGATGATTTTATTTTATTTTATTTTTTGCGACTGTGAATGAGTATATCGATATTAGTAAATTCTAAAGACGAAATTGAAAAGTCATTTTATTGTATCTTATGAAGTGCTTTTAGAAATTCCAAAAGAATGTTACCTGTGCTCTTCCTCCTTCTTTGATCGCAGGTATTCCACAGCCCTGTTCGACTCTGATCCGCCATGTATCCCATATATTTCATCTTCTGTTACGTCAGGCTTTCAAGGCAGACTTTCCACTGATTTGCTCTCTGCTCTGTGTTTAACAATGTAAATTCTCTTGTACTAGCAATATTGACGCTGATGTTAAAATTTCACTGAAGTTTACAATGTTATGCAATCCAATACTGCACGTCCTAAGGATCCGAAATAGTAGCTGTAGGGACAATCGTTACATCTCTTCTTTTTTTCTTAGCACACAGTCGTTAATATTAGGAATATAATCCTCGGGTCGCGTTTCGGGAGTCACACTCCCGTCAATTGGTTGTTAGTGTTAAACCCAAATAACATGCAAAGCATACAAAGTGTACATTTCCGTAGAGTTAACACAGACACGCAGATGACGGGTGTTTGACTCCCGAAACGCGTTGCTGAGGAGTATGTTCGTAACATTAGTGGTTGTATGCTAACGTAATTATAACGTTTACGATAGGTTGTTATGACCTTTCAATATGGTGAATCAATCCTTCACATGTCAATTTCCTTGCAAATTTCTTCGTTATTTTTCTGCAGGCCTTTCATCTTGGTCACCGTGCAAGTCACACTTGTTTTATTCCAAACTGTCTTAGATATCTGCATTCCAGTCTTTCCCTGACTGTTTTTCTACTTCTTTGATGCGTCTATAAATTTAAGTATATCTTCTGTTACTCAAGGTTTCATCCCAGTTACTTTATTTGTGCTTATCAGTATAACTTACGTGATCGTACTTTTAGAGATGTTCATTCCAACTGAGCAGATTTGTGATATTCACTATCGCAATGTCTCAGACTTGAGCATTTCAAACGCATCTCCTCGTTTCTTAGTACTTTGATATCTCACTTCTTCCCATAGTGATTCTGCCAGACTGATCAGTCTCCTCCTCATTTCGTAGTAACTACATCATGTTTAAAATAACGCCAAATGAGGAGGGATATGAATTCGTTTTACATAATCGCGTACTGCGTACTACAAACAGTTCGAAAAGGATAAATGTTTGTATCAACATGGCAGTACTTCCTGTTATAAAGCAGCACGTGTGTCGCAATGGATTTTGGACAGTAATATCCCTGAAATGGCCTGATCTGGCCCCAGTCCCTTAACCTACCGGAACACCTTTGCTTTCGGCTCTTGAGGGAAACTGCTTACCTTTCCACCAAAGATATCAGACACCACACTGAAAAAGTCCTCATCAGAGTTAAAGCCATCATAAAGGCGAAGAGAGTAGATGTTCCACATTAACTTCCAGTAATAGGTGTGCTTCTGGGTAGGCCTCTTAATCCAATGTCTGATTTCGAGATCTCTGTCTGACCATGATTTATATTTTCCAAGTGTACATACTGCTCTTGTGACCTCTGAACAGCAATTACTAACTTCAATTTACGGCAGAATTCAATAATTCTTTAACCTCTCAAATTTTTACTACAGAGTTTATGTTCTCCTAGTCTTCTACTTCCTCTTCTACTACGTTTCAGTCACCTATATTTACCAAATTTCTATTTCCCTTTGCATTCTGAACTATACGATAAATATTCTCGTCGTACATTTTCTCTATTTTTTTTCATTTTCTGTTGTGTCATCGGTTTGATTGACTGAATTATTGTTGTTGACGTCAACTTGCTATCGATGCCGATGAGAATAATTGCTTAACTGTTCACAGGTAAGTCACTCTCTACCTCACCCCCCCCCCCCTCCCACCCTACTGATGACAAATCCGACTCCCTTTACAGTATCTTCTGCTGCTATCGATATTATTTCGCATTCGTCACACTGGTTTCCCATATCTACTTGACTTCACTATGCACCCTTTTCATATTATGTGGCTTTCCTGTACCCACCAGGGTAGCCGAGAGCGCTAACCCGCTGCTTCCTGGACTCGGATAGAAACGCCGGCCCTGGATCGAATCCACCTGGCGGATTAACGACGACGGCCGGTGTACCGGCCAGCCTGGATGTGGTGGTTAGGCGGTTTTCCACATCCTCCTAAGTGAATACCGGGTTGGTCCGCACGTCCCGCCTCAGTTACACGACTCGCAGACATTTTAAACACCTTCCCACTATTTCACGATTTACACTACACGCAGACATCTGGGTTACACTAATTCCGCCCTGGGGGACTTGGGGGGGGGGGGGGGGGCGGAAAACCCTTCCAATTAACCATGCCAATTCCGTACATAACCCTGCCGACCCTGCGCACACTGAGGGATAAAGCGGTAGCAAAAGGAAGAAAGAAATGAAAAGATTTTGTAGCTTCCCTATCACACTTAGGCATCTGTCATTCCACGGTCCTTACGTCGTTATTCAGTCTTAATCTCACACGTTTTATCATCGATTCAAGGTAATTTAAACATAATCTTATTTGTTTTGTGATCGAATCAAGGTTAGTCAGTCATAGGAAGACGAAACTGTAATAAGTTACCGAAACGAAATATAGCTTAATGATGCAGCGTAAGTGTGATATATATTACACGTAAGCGATTTTTGTATCATGAAAACACCCTTAAATTTTTTTCAAACGAGAATCTACAAGACAGGTTTTTAACAGTAATCCACAAGAGTTAAGCCCCATTAGTGACGGTTTATTTTAAAACGAGCTGGATGAACTGCTACTACTGGACCCTACATTAATATTGTGCAGCGAAGATCTTTCTCAAAACGAAGTCGATTAATTACTACTACTAGACCCTACAAGAATATTGTATAGAGCGACCCGAAAGTCCGTTACCGTTTGACAGTGCTATACTACAGATTATAATGTAGGTAGAAAGGTAACAATTGACTCACATGCCTGTAATGACATGGGGGTTTATTCAAACCAACCGAAGTGTACATAAAGACCAACACATGGGGATAAATACGATACAAAAGCAATAATTAGGATAACAATAGATTTTATTAAATACGACGTTCTTTATAACAAATTAGTAAACACTTCCGGGCTAAGTTGTCGTGGTCGATCTGTAGAACTTCTTCTCCCTGACGTCACCCCCTAGCCACCCCAGGGGTATATAAAATTCCGTGTAGTTGTGGCAGGGTTTACATAGGAACTACAAAAAGAAGCATCAATACACGGTTGACGGAGCACAAAAGAAACTCTCATTTGGGACATATCGACAAATAGGCAGTAGCGGAACGTTTTTTAAGGATGGAGATCACGAAATAAAATTTGGTGAGACAAGCGTGCTAGCGAGGACGTCGCATTATTATACACGTATGTATAGAGAGGCAATTGAAATCCACAAACATCAATACAATTTTAATCGTAAAGAAGAAGGATTAAAATTGGACAAGATATGGCGGTCGACGTTGCATCAATCACGTGACAATCGATTGCCTGCAATCGAGAGAACAGACGATAGCCAGAGATAGCTACACATCGACGCCACGCGACGTGCGGTGGCGCCCTCTACGATCTCCATATAAGCGGCGGCCCCAGCTCCTAGCAGCCAGTCGTCGACTCACCTCGGAAGATGTTCTCCGTAGTTGAGAACGAAACGACAGGGAGAAGAAGTTCTACAGATCGACCACGGCAACTTAGCCCGGAAGTGTTTACTGATGAAGACGCCGGCCGTGAAAGCCTACATGGGATGGTTTATAACAAATGTTCAACGCGCTGGCCGTCATTATCAACGCTATCTGTAGTCAAGCAACAATGTTGTGTACTGTATCAGTAGGTATGGCGAGAAACTCCTGTCGCTTGCTGTCTTTTAGCATCACTAATGAGGTCGGACGATCGCGGTACGCTTGTGACCTCAAGTTACCACACGACTAATAATGACACGGATTGAGGTCTGGGGACCGGGAGACCAAGCATGGTGGAAGCGGAGGCTCAGAACGCGATCCTCACTGTGCGGTGAGCGCAAGGGACCATTCACACATACAGCAATATGGTATGGAGCGCCATCCTGCATAAAAGTCCTACCTTCCAGCAGGTATTTATCAGCCAGGCTAGGGTTGATGTCATTCTCCAACATACCGGCACATCTCGCATCCGTCTCGCTGACGTCACCGACGTGTTGCTGTCCAACGCAATGTATTGACCGGTTTTTGCACTCACTTTTGGTTTGAATAAAAGCTCTTGTCGTTTCTGACTTTAGTGTCAGCTGCTACCTCTCCACCTACACTATTCCGTGACTTACTGCATTTTATATGTTCACACGCTCTTGGGTCAATCTGTAGATCAATTGGCTGACTGCAATGCAATGAACTGTAAAGAACGTAAGAGTTGAAAATATTGAGTACATTAACATATTTTTTCTCGTTTACGATGTCGTTATTCTAACAATGTGAGTCGAGAAGCACGAAAAGCTATTCTTGTAAAAAGTTATTCAGACATGTTCGCACCTGACTCATCAACCTTAAATTCATTTTTCCATGATTTCCTCGAATCATCTGAGCCAAATGCTTGGATGTCTCCGACTGGATGCTCATGGCCGACACCTTTCACTTTTTATTAATCTTGTTAACAAGAAGCAACTTGGCACAGTACGTGTTGGTTAGTATTGTTGGCAATATGAATGTTTTTGTGGTTCATTTCCCGTGAAGGCATTCCGCAGTACTCTACTTTGTTGTTGTACATAGTCTTTTTATAGGTACAGGACGTAAAGATTACACTGTGCTTGTATGTCGCCGCAACAGAGTGCCAACGACATAACATTAAAAATTCAAATTTAGAAATATTAGTGAGATATTGCCATTTAAGATACCAATCGGTTACTACACTCTAGTCTATTTGTCAGACTGCCTAGAAATTACGACTAGTAATGATTCGATTTTTGTCGTAAGTAATAAAGTGAAATTGTGTTGTAACAGGAAGTAGGTATAACAGCTATCATGACTCCGTAACCTATTTAGCAGGGAACCAAGGTTTTGATATCTAAAAAGTTATCATCTTCGGAAAAACTGACAACGCATGGTAAAACAAAAAGGGAGAAACAGGGCGAACCACGAACGGGCCGTACCTCGACAGTCAATTTAGTAATACCTGTATGAATCTTTCACTGCAATTTATTTCTTATTTCATAGTTTACTAAGGTCAGGTAAAGAAGGTTGAGCTGGTACCTGCAATTTAGACAATAGAGGGTACTTAGGAATCAATAAGAATGTTGGACAAATACATATTTCACTGAATACATACTTAATGAATAGCAGTTTGATTTAGTAGAATTTATGCTACGTTGAGCAAGTGGAACAGTTCTCAGCTAAAAAGAATCGACTCGTCAAAACAAGAAATCAAAACAGCAGTGGCTTGACATTCAGAAGGAAGAATAACGACAGAGAGGAAAGCAGCTAACCGGCGGCAGTGTTGTATCATGAAGATTCCGTCAGTGGCGCCTTACAAGTGGTTGGTCAAACCCTGACAGGCACTAGCGCCCAGTAAAGCATTTCCATATTACGTAAGAAACGGTTCCGGTTTAACACTGAAAATTAGCTTCTAGCTTCCCTTGCTACTTAGGAACACGAGGAGTTGGTGAACCGTACTAATTTCACATCTGCTGAAAGTTTCTCTGTCTAGCTGAATCTTCGGTGTTGAAACCACATTCTGAGAACCGAATGTGGAAGGTGATTTGAGCTGAAACAGATACCGAAGTACAGATTCTTACTCTTATAGCGTAGTTTCTAGAGGACTGACGTACGAAGCCTTCCCTTTCGCCATGTCCCGATGATAACAGAATTGAAGGGTAGTTAGAAATGGCACTCTTGCCGGCTTCTATAGGGTCAGTGCAATTGATCTACCCTTTTTTCTTTTATTTTCGGTAACTGCCTGGATATCATCTGTATAATACTCAACTGTAATTTCTGGCATGTCCTGGCCTGTCAAGGAGTGACAAATGTTCTGAAATAGATTGTCCAGTATCTTACATTATTTCTTAAATTGAGGTGATTCCTGTCCACAAACCGGTAACATAGTCTCCTGGTTAATTCTTTCAGCTGATAACGGAAATAACCAATCAATTTTGATCAATAATAAGTTAAACCTCGCAATACGAGGGGTGAGAGGTGGGGAGGGGGCCATCTGGTCAGGTGCTTTACATTTTAAAACTTCAAAAACAGTGTTAATTGTTTTTAATCACCTCTTAAATCAGATTCCGTAATTTTTTGAATTTTTCGGTAAAACATTAACGGAAACTTTAGCTCTTTGTATCGAATGTGACTTTTCGCAACAAATATCTTATTAATATTTTCAAGTTCAGCTGCTTGCTTGCTCCTCTACATACCTTTAAAATGTATATTGTGAAGAAAACTTAACAACAATTAGCAAAATTTGTATATTTTTTAATTTTTTTATTTGATTCTTGAAGTACCTTCCTAACTGTGCACACATTACGAAAAATGCGTTGGTATTGCTGAGATTGTGTTGAAAAATATTTTAAGGTTACGGGTTCCACTTTGACGTCAATAACTATTTAAGAAGATTATTTTAATAAAAATTAACAACACTCAACAAAATCTGTTTGTTCCTTATTGCTCTCGCAGAGGGCACAATGTACCACCTTGCCATTGTAGAACGTGTAATGGAAAATGCGTTGTTACTTTTAGGCTTAAACAAGGAATGAAGAGTTTAATATGGGTGAAGCAAGGAATCAAAAGTTTAATATGGGTGATCTGTTCCGTGTTTATTCCGCAATGAATCTTTTCGACTATCGTCTTCGAGTCATAAACCGTTCTACACATTTCTCAAAAAATGAGGCTCCACAAAATAGAAATTTCCACATTATTACATTTTCTAGTACTTCACATCCCAAGTTTCCGTGAATTCGACAGGTTGCCCATAATCCTGAAAGTAAGTGAAAGATACACGCCATTATCTGCAACGCTACATTTTTTCGTTACTACTCAGAGATCGGCAGTCGATTCAAATCGACACGTCGCGCTGTGGCTGCCAAACATCGCTGTCGCCTGTGCCAACTGGCAATCCGAGCGCCGCTGTAATCTAAAGTGATCCGCTCCAAGCGGCTCGAAACCTGTCACTGTGTTTATTAAATTTCTGATAAACGACACCTCCCAACAGGCCGCGTGCTAATGTCACGGGCGGTGTCGGCTGGCCGGCGCCATCCCATGGGCAGACATCGACCCCGCGGACCTCCTCGGTCCACTTCACACACACACACACACACACACACACACATACACACCCTCTTCTGCCCTGGTGCCGGGCCACGGCTCGTGGGTGTGATACGGCTCTCCGGTCGTTACGTCGACGCCTCCCAGCGGCTGATAATGCGGCGCCACTGACAGCACCATCGACAGGTCGCGGGCAGGCGATTACACGGGCGGCGCGTTGTTGGCGGTGTGCCTCCAGGCGACCCGTCTACACCCCGGGCCGGCCGGAGCCGCGTGTTCCGTGACGTCAGCACGTGTAAACCCGCCGTCCCGCGCTTGTCACGGCGTATCGACTCCGTGGCGGAAATGGTGTGCCGCCGTCGTGGGGAAAGGCGTAATTTACGTACCTGTGGAATGGAGTGCCTCCCCTGGCTATTCGCCTACGAATCCCAGGATAGAAACGTAATGTCCGGTAAATTAATACGAAGTGAGCGCAACATTGCAACATGACCGAGATGCTAAAAAGTAATAGGATAGATGGCATAGACCTCCGGATCATAGCCTACTTCGTAATCGCTGTGCTTCTGTGATGGTGCAAAATGAGAAGTCTTACACTGGCGACTGAGACAGTGCTGAATTTTGACACCACTGATACGTAATACTTCTGAGGAATGTGTCGTCAAAGATTTCCTTTAAAATATTGAATAAGGTATCAGCTAGAATAAAGAGAGGCTAAGCAATATCCTAAACACTGATGATACTTTAATATTTGCCGTCCTCAGCACTTTGTGTCCCGAATCAGTGCAAAGTAGTGAGCACTGTGGCCTAGAAGTCAACATCGAAATTAATGGTCATGAGCTAGCAAGATGTGCCAAACTGACATCTAAATATTAATGGTAAACTTATAGAAGAAGTAAAAAGGTTTATTAGGCCTGTACCATCAAATACCTTCATCAAATGGCGACAATGACACACTAATTGACAGACTCACACGAAAAAGGAAAAAATTCTATATTAAATAAACTTTCACGTAGAAAATGGAAAAGACACCCGTTGCTTGTATTCGTTTCACAGGAAACCTCTCTTGCAAATTAGAAAACGTTTTCAGACTACACAACATCAAAATTACCTTCATAAAACACATTGAGGCACAATTTTAACACCCTTGCAGATAAACACTCACAATCAGGTATTTGTACAATAATATGTAGTACTTGCAAAGACCTGTATGTAGGCCACACTGAGCTATATACAACGAATGTGTAAGTACTTACCATACTAACAACTATAGTAAATCGTCAATAACCACCCACATAAGAAACACAGGGCACCCCTTGCATGATATTGTGCATGATCTTCATATATTACATAAAATGGCAACGGACACCAAATGGTCTTATGTGAAGACTTGGAATTATTCACTTGCGGCGCAGTACATGGAGACATGTATCTAAATTATAAACTTGAAAGTAAAAGTGTTAACATCTTTGATAACTACTCCAGTGTTGAATACCTATTTCACTGGGTAAAGAATTGTCTTTACCACCTACTGCCCAAATATGTACAACGGCCAAATTACATCTAGAGATAAATATTTCCTCTTCACTGCATACTACTGTTTTAAGAACCGAAAATAGTTTACTTCAGCTTTTAATATGTTCTAACAAATTTTTGTGAAGGTATTAAGTTTGCCAGGTGCCGGGGCTAACAGTGTATTTAAATTCTTGTAGAATCTTCATGTGGAAATATATGCTCTAAGCCTCCCCTCTTCTAACTCCGACTTCTGCTGTTCTAATGGATTAAGAAGAAACGCGAAGTGACCGTAATCGCCCCTGCAAGTGGAGTAGAAAAAGGGTTTGGCACCTGCAATAATTTAATTTACAAAGGAAAGTTTCATTAACTAAGTGAGAAATGAAAGGGTTACTCTAACAATCAACAGAATGAAAGTTCTGTCCAAAATAACAATTTGATTTATTATGACTAAACTCAAAACAATAAGCAACACAAATGAAACATTTACAATACGTCAAATTGAATACTCAAATAAATGCTATGAAGGTGAAGTTGTCCATAAACTAGATTGTGACATTTATGACCAAGTGGTATGTGGAGCCAATTACTTGCAACTCAAATCTTAAGAGAAACACCCAGTGAACCCAACATTAATTGCTGCTACTGTAGTGAGAACTCAGACAATGAACACCCAAGACATAACCACATTAGAAAAGACGGATACAGGCGCGCTCTTCTGAGCTCTGATTGTCCTTAATCTGCCGGTGCTGCGGACATACGTTACCAAGCTGTCTTCTTAACTGAAAGGACATGATCTGGCATACCGGAGGCGATGGCTGGTTGCTTCGACATCCCGTCGTGGTGATGATAATGTCGCGAGTATAGCCCGAAACAAACTATCGTGGTCTGGTTGTTCCAGACTAAAGACATCCTAGCAACACAAATACGCCTCTGAGGGAGACGAAGAAGGCTCGCTACAAAATCACTGACGGTACAGTGATTGATTTTAACATGCGAAGTCACACAGTATCTCTGATACAGTCAACTTTAGCCAAAACTGCTCAAGACGGACAACATAGGCCGCTTGTACGCAGAACGCTCAGTTGCCAACTGTACTCAGAAAGTTACGTTGAAGTCGAAACTTCAGCAACTTCATCAGGCAGTTATAATTAAATGAAAATATATTAGACAGCCAACGGAAGGTGGGCTGTCCAGAGCATCAAGAACTCAGTTTTGTAACCTACTCCGACCGAAAGCCAAGATCCGTCTCCCTCAACAGCACCGTGTTTAAACGTTCCAATCAGTAACTCGAAAACCGGCGGAAAATTCCACTCTATTGCCGACGTACTAATATTCCACCAATGGAGATACTTGGCGCCAATTTCTGCGCCGATTTTGCTACGTCACGGAGGTATCCCCTGAGCAAGCCAATCACAGTTATGATTTTGCAGAAAACGCGGGAATTTGCCCGCCAAGACTGCCTCGGAACACATTCCCACACCTCGCTGGTAGCCCGCCAGAAAGTGTTTTCACTAAGCTTCTGCGGAGTAGCGGAATCTCTAGCCCAGTCGTACTGTCAGGCCCCTGTGGGCGTGTCGCCGCCGCTCTTATGACAATGTCGGCGTCTGGAAAGCATCTACTCGAGTCCCTCACACCCGTCGGCTTAACCCTTTCAAAATCAGCAGAACCCGCCTGTCACCGGACCATCCGGATGACCAGAGACGCTTCATGGGAAGTCCATGTGTGAAGGAATAGCAACTCTTCACTGCATGCAATTAGAGAGGAAAATCGAATTACTCAGAGTAAGATAGAAATATGAGAGGGGCTCATGCTAGCTCTCAAGTTTTGAGGTGCTTGTTACTGTATCTGTGTGTCAGAAAACAAAATTACCACCAAAAATGTAAGTAAATGCCCTAACAAAATGAGTTAATCATGTCTGCCACTTAATTTGCAAAGTATAGCTTATTTATCTTATCAAACAGGCGTCTTTTTCAACAGATAACCTCATTGCCACACGCAACATAGAAAACTAACCTCACTTCACTCTAATTTTAAAAGCAACAGTAAATCCACCTGATAAGACCAGCATGCTGCCGAAATGGGTTGTACTAATAAAATATTAGTAACCATTGACTGTTGTATTATATTATTTCATAAAAATATTTCTTAAAAATAAAAAATACGCGTATCTGAAAAATACCAGTGGAATAGTTCGCAAAGTCATAAAGTCTATATTGAAGAAATCAGAGCCTCGTTGTATAAAATGGGTTTCATAGCCATCACCTCACGATTGTAACAAATTATTATTCTTATGTTGCTACATATTTCCCATATATTTCTGCAGAGCTGGGACCTGGACAATGACCTGTACAAAGGGCAAGCGGATTGAGGCAATTGCGATGTGACCGTACAGAAGCATACTAAGAGTTTCATGGACTGCTAGAATTGGTAATAATGGTCTCGTTCAGATTTCTGCAAAGGTTTACTGGAAGCAATCTCAAGGGTACTTGGGCTGCCCTATATCTGCCATATTAAATTTAATGAACATTTACTGTTACACTATATACAGTATAAGGAGAATGAGTAGCTTTGTATGTTTTACACATTTTCCAAAGAGATATGAGTCATTGGTAGTTAATTTTTAAACAATTGTATATCTCATGAACGAAATTTTCACCTACCCTGGTAACAACCTTTTATTTTGAGACAATTGCGAAACGGCTAGGACAAATTGTGCAATATATATGCAGAAAATGGTTCAAATTGCTCTAAGCACTGTGGGACTTAACATCTGAGGTCATCCGTCCCCTAGACTTAGAACTACTTTAACATAACTAAACTATGGACTTCACACACATCCTTGCCCGAGGCAGGATTCGAACCTGCGACCGTAGCAGCAGCGCGGTTCCAGACTGAAGCTCCTAGAACCGCTCGGCCACACCGGCCCACCCGGATGCTCGTGAGTGTGGTTTTTTAGGACTACTGTAAATGACGAAACGTTATGTAACATAAAGGCCAAAAGGAGAGTGATACTGTGTATGGTGGCATACCTGGATCCAGAAACAAATCTCGTGGAAATGTGTGATCAGTTAAGAAACTGTGAGATACGCTTCTGTAGACAACAGTAAGAATAATGCTGAAAGCAAAGTGGAGTATCGGAAGAGACAAACTACATAATGAGAAAAAGCTGCTAGAAGCAGCATATACGAACTCTCCAGATCGGGAATTCATTGAAATGTTACCGAAACACTGTCTGTCGTATCATATTTTGTTACCATGTAAAGAATATTGTAAGGATATTATTCGCTCTAAGGCGAAAAAGCAAAAAAACTACGTTCCACAACGTGATTAATTGTTTGCAGGGCAGCTCCACAGTCACAATCTGGAGATGTTTACCAGCCCCATTTGTGCTTTAGATATCCGCAGTTCCCTTGTCCTGTGCGGATGCTGATGGTTCTCCAATGGCGTCTGGGGACTGTGAAACCTGGAACTCGCATGGAACGCTTTTCGACCAGATGGCCGTTGAACACTGACGATTTTTCCCACTGACTTCTCCATACTTCCCGGCCAGAGTGGCCGAGCGGTTCTAAGTGCTACAATCTGGAACCGCGCGACCGCTACGGTCGCAGGTTCGAATCCTGCCTTGGGCATGGATGTGTGTGATGTCCTTAGGTTAGTTAGGTTTAAGTAGTTCTAAGTTCCAGTGGACTGATGACCTCAGAATTTAAGTCCCATAGTGCTCAGAGACATTTGACCCATTTTCTCCATACTTCGTTGATGTTAAAGTCGGAGGCTTCAAGATGTATTGCAGTTTGCCAAGGTGGTTTTCTTGACTTCCGACGCCGATGTTCTGCTGTTAATATATCGGTGTGTACGGATAGCTGGGGGTGCTTCTGAATGTTTCTCCAGATCTTCAGGAGAGCATCTGATCTTCGTAGAGCTGGAGGTTGGATGTTACTTAAAACTGGTAGCCATGCAGTTTGAGTGCTACGTATGCAGCCTGTGATAAGTCGCATTGTCTCGTTGAGTTGCGCATCTATCTTGCTACAGTGAGCACTGTTCATCCAAGTTGAACAACAGTATTCAGCGACAGAGTATGATAGTGCCAAAGCAGTTGATCTTAGGGTCTGAGCGCTGCAACCCCAGGAGGTAGCAGCAAGCTTCTGAATGATATTATTACGGGTCTTCACTTTTGCGACCACGTTGGAGAGATGTTGTCCGAAAGTTGGGGACCTATCGAGTGTTATTCCGAAGTACTTCGGTGTGCTGTTGTACTTCAAGGTTTGGCCTCGGAGTTCAACTTCTCGTTTATAGTCAGAGTGTCTATTCCGTAGATGGAATGCTGAAGTAACAGTTTTCTGAGGGATTAGGCCGTGATGACTGGGTGTTGCGTGATGTCCTTAGGGTAGTGACCACAGATGTTAAGTCCCATAGTGCTCAGAGCCATTTGAACCATTTGAAGGGTTTAGGCGGAGGCACCATTTCCTGAAGTATGTGTCCAGGATTTGCAAATGGTTCCAATGGCTCTGAGCACTATGGAACTCAACTTATGAGGTCATCAGTCCCCTAGAACTTAGAACTACGTAAACCTAACTAACCTAAGGACATCAGGATTCGAACCTGCGACCGTAGCGGTCGCGCGATTCCAGATTGTAGCGTCTAGAACCGCTCGGCCACTTCGGCCGGTTCAGGACTTCCATGTCGGCAGTTAATGTGCTTTCAACAGTGGTGAAACTGGAGCTCTGGGCTAACAAAAAGATGTCATCAGCATATATGAATTTCATTGAGGTTGTGGCTGGCAGGTCATAAATGTATAAATTGAAGTGATGAAAAGTACAAAATATAAACATAATTTTTCAGCAAACAAAAGCCATCTAAATAACTAAGAACTGGCTAACGTACTATAGCTCTTAATGTAACTGCTATCATAAAGCACATTGTGAGTAACCAACATGGGAAAACTGCGAACAGGGAATTGTGAAGGTGTTCAAAGGGTGCCCAATGCACTACCAACATGATATACAACCACTACAAAATTGGCCTCTGTGCACCCCTGTGGCCTAACTAAAAAAGTCTGAGATCTCAGCAAATAGGTGTCTCATAGAATAACATCACTATAGTACACTAAGGAAAAGAATAATCACCACGCTAGTTAAAAGATAAAAAAAATTCCTAATAACGGAAGGCAGCAGTTTTAATATCCTACAAAAGCAGCCTGTCAGAAGACTGCGTGAGCAGTCATTCATAAAAAAGCGTTTATTACTAACTAGTATTAGGAAGTACGCTAAACATCACTCACGATTAATTAAAATACGGAAATATAGTTAAACTAATATGCATTAGTGACTGATTTGACATCTGAAATAAAAACGTGCACGTGTTTCGCACTCGACACCACAGTTAACAGCTTGGCATATTATATATCATTCCACTCATAGTTCGTTCATTGCGCGCAATGGAAACATCATGACATTGAAACAACGTCTCAACATATTCCTGGCTATATTTGCTAAATCAGAGTCACTTGGTCATGGCACAAGTTGTAGCAAGTAGATTTCATAAATGGAAGTATATTTCAAAATAACAAAATAATTATTTAAAATTAAACATAGCTATTGAAGTAACAAGACACAGAAATCTAAGATGAAATGCTAAAGCTAATTAAGTGGGACTTTGGTTAACGTCCATAGGAAGACTGAAGGACGAAGAGACTCTTTCTTTACGGCAGTAACAGAAGCTAAAGAAATGAATTAAAATTTGTGCTACAACAAGTGCTGGAACCCAAGTCTCCTCTCTTACTAGACAGGTGTGCTAGCCTTTACACCACTGTAACAGCATAAGCAAAACAGCTGCCCGGAGCAAACTTGTCTAATGCCCTTCGTAACACACATTGCAGTTTATATCTTCAGCTTATTTTCCTCTTTTTAAACCGTCACTATTGCCAAGGCTGAGCACTTTATCTAAGAAACTCATAGTTTCAAATTAACGAGAGAAAATAACCCAATGAATCTTCATTAAATAAGGGCAAAGAAACAGTTCAGTGTGAACTGCTCATAATATGGACTCTGAAATATGAAACTTACAATTTGCAAAAGGTGACTTACTTGTTTAAACTGCACAGTCAGCTCGTGACAAAAGCCAGGAGCCGAATCATAAGAATTCAAAGTCCTCCATTTTCCAACGGCATATTTGTAGCCAATTTGAGGAAAATAATAGTGTGCCAGAAAATTAAAATAGTGTTGAAGACTACATACGTTTCCCTGATATGGCGAACAAATAGGCATAAGTAATTTATTAAGTTGGTATGGAGTTTGAAAGTCTTTTGAATATTGGGTGATATAGCATACACAGTGTCTAAGAAACAAACAGAAGTGGTCAGATAGATATTCTGTTGAGATGGTACAAAATTTCTCACGTTTCATGGGAAACAAAATGATGGTTTTCTTGTTAACATATATGCTGAACAGATACTTGCCACATCTCATGTGGACCCATATGGCTGAGGCACCTTTGCGACGGAGCATCAGGTACCCAAGACCTGAGTAAAGCTTTTCTGCCAGAACTCGATAATAATCACGGTATGCACCCTCCCCCTACAACTATGTATTGCCCGCTTTCATTTACGAAATCAAATGTAACTGAACTGATACAAAATTCTGAAGCGACTTGTAACAGTCATGTTGTAATAGCTGTTCCATAGATGAGTGAGTAATAACTTACGATCCAGTGGCACTGTCAAAAATTCAAAAGTAATGTTCTCTAGAGAAGTCTGAGTTCGCAAATTCAGTTATGTAGCCACAATTGTATTAAAATTTGTGGAATGTGGACAATGAGAAAGGAGGAAGAACAATTAGAAAATGTAGATTCTCTGTAGGATTGCAACCCAAACCTTTGAGTGATTAATACTCACTCACCGACGCAGACACCTACGTCCGTACCTGTGAAGATTTGGGACCTTCGTCGTTTGCTATAGGCTCCAGTACATTCAGCTAAATTAATCTTTTTACTACTATTACTCCTGTAATGGAGAAATTGAGAGAAGTTTGGAAGCAGAATTAGGACAAATTACACGGGAAAAAATGGGAACAGCTGTGATGAAGATGAATGGGGGGAAAGCCCCAGGACCTGATGAAGTATCAGTGGACATGATAAGAGCAGCAGGTCCAGTGGGAATGCAGTGGCTGTATAGAGTACTATCAAGCGTGTGGAGAAATAGTAAAATACCTGACGACTGGGGAACAGGAGACATTGTTCCCATCTTCAAGAAAGGAAATAAAAGACTTTGTAAAAACTACAGAGGAATAACCCTCATGAGCCATACAGCCAAGATTTTTGAAAGAATTTTACTAAATCGAATAAGTGAAAAGACAGAAAAGGAGCTGAGTGAATAACAGCATGGGTTTAGGAAAGGAAGGAGCACGATCGACCTGATATTTTCTATCCGTCAACTGATGGAAAAAATTTGGGAGTATAACAAGAGGGTGATAATGGTTTTTATAGACATAGAAAAGGCATATGACTCAGTTAACAGGGAAAGACTCTGAGACGAACTGAAGAAGATAGATATAGAAGATGGATACATTAATGTTATAAAGACAATGTACAGAGGCCACAATTGTAGAATTAGAACACCATTGGGGAACTCTGAATACTTCGAAATAAGACAAGGACTTAAGCAAGGAAGTATTCTATCTCCTGCGCTTTTTAATGTTGTGATGGATATAATGAATAGGGCAGTTAAAGATATAGTAAAAGAAAAAGACAAAAAGATGATTTTTGCAGATCATATGGTAATATGGGGTGATAAAGAGGTAGATGTACAGTTACAGCTTGATTCGTGGAAGGAAATAATGAAAAGGTATGGATTAAAAATAAATAAAGATAATAGTGAAGTAATGGTATTTGGAAGGGAGAAAGGAATCAACGGAAATATTACCTTGAATGGAGAACCCCTCAAAGTGGTAGAAAGTTTCACTTATTTAGGGAGTGAAATATCTAGGGATGGAAGAAAAACTAACGAAATTAATAGGAGGTTACAGAAGGGAGGCAATTTCTACCTAACAATAAAACATCCGATTTGGAATAATGAAGTTTCAGAAAGAGCAAAACTCCTTATGTATAAGAATTATTACATCCCTATTGTCACCTATGGTGGAGAAACATGGACAATGACAGAAAGGGACTGGAGCAGACTGCAAGCAGGGGAAATGAAATTTCTCAGAGCAGTTAAGAGAAAAACAAGAATGGACAGAGTAAGGAATGTAGAGATTAGAAAGGACCTCAAACAAAAAAGTATGAGAGAAGAAATTGAAAGAAAGAGATTAAGATGGTATGGGCATGTTAAGAGGATGCATGGGCAAAGACTCCCAAAAATTATGGAAGAACTAAAGATGGATGGGAAAAGACCTAGAGGGCGCCCAAGAACACGGTGGAAAATGGGAGTGAGAATATCTGTTGAAAGGAGAGGTGTGACCTGGCAGCAAGTGGAGGAAGAAAAGTGGTGGGAGGACCGAGCCAAATGGAGAGGACTCGTCAGCACCCAGACCCGGCAGTAGCTGGAGCGGGATTCGGAGATAGATAGATAGATTATTCGCTCTAAGGCGAAAAAGCAAAAAAACTACGTTCCTCGAAGTAGCTATGCAAATTTGTCACAAATTGGCACTTATACAGGTATCGATGAGAAATGCAAAACTGTAAACTTGGGAGGCTGGTGAATTTCGTCCTGTACCTGGCAAACATAGTAAACAGGGGACATGTCGGTACTAGGGCAGTCTTCCCAAATTAAATTTCCTGTACTCAGTTGGAAACTATGCCTTGCAGACAGGCGCGTGAACAATATACGCATATATCATCCTTTCAGACAGGACGTGTAGTTGGGCTCAAAGAATCCGGTTACAATTATCGGCGAATATCTCGACATTTGAATAAGAGCAGTGCCACATGTCCGAAATATATATAGTAAGATACCATCTTAGTATATATATAGTTAAGGCTCACCGGCCACTTGAACATCTTCTCCTTCTGTGCGAATGCACAAACAGTGCCCGAACTCCTACGGGAATCGGCAACGCGCAGCGACTAATGAGTATAATGGGTGGGGGCACTACGAATGTAGTGCTGGACAATACGTTGAGAATGTGGGTTTTGCGGGAGGCGTGCCAGAGATAAATCCCTGCAGTCGCGCTATCCTCTGTGTCCTCGGTGTCTCAGATGGATAGAGCGTCTGCCATGTAAGCAGATCCCGGGTGCGAGTCCCGATCGGGGCACACATTTTCATCTGTCCCCATTGACGTATGTCAACGCCTGTAAGCAGCTAAGGGTGTTCATTTCATTATAATTTTATTTATTTATTTACTTTTTTGAGCATAAATAATTCACGGCATCAATCTGTTATTCATTTTGGTAGCTAGTAGCATCCTGATGTGAACGGTTGGTTTGATGTGCTAAACTGTACTGAAGTAAAACTACAACACAATAGTTCGTTTTATGGAAATCGCTAGGTGTAATTTTTCAAGGGCTGGATCATTTTAATCATTTGCAGGCGTGAGAATTTCATTGTGGAGACAACATTAGGCAACCATACATGCTTACCTATATGTTACATACACCATGGGGGAGTTTACATACATTCATTCTTAAACGCGACTAATGCAATCCAAAGATGGATAAATTGCTAGAGACTTTGGTCTTAGTAGTCTATATTTTGACTGTATAGCAAATGGTACGATCAGCCTTGAAAATCACCTAGTCATCTTTCTGGAAATGCCTGGCACGCAGTAATTTCTTCAGTCATGGGAAGAAGGAGAAGTTACCGCGTACTGTGTCAGCAGAATACGAGTTGTCAGGCTAAATTTAGCAGCCAAATGAACCAGCATGTACGACAGTATTCTGTCAGAATGAGCTGGAACCTCAACAGAAGATGACGGTAGAATGCTCCTCCGATGATATGCCTCTTACAAGGTTAATGTGTTAGCGCAACATCACTAGAGTCATACACCTTGCCCGATGATGGTTAGTTCTTCGTCTTTTTTACCAGTGGTGAAACCACATGTTACCATTACTTGCTTTGCTCGTTTGATTTTGCGAAATCAATACCGATCACAAAGAGCTCATCTCTCTACACTTCATAACATAGATAAGTATTACCTATACCAAATACCGTGATTGAATAGCAGGAATTCGAAATATGGCTCTAAAATACCTACAAACGTACTCTGTGACGGTGCAAAAGCGTGGAGCCCTGCGACGTCACCCTCGGGCTCGACACTTCAAACAGTAAGGTGTCGACTTATGCAAGAAACCGGCCAGAGTTCAGAAGTTTATGTGAGGTGTAAGATAGGTTACAGAAGTTACACTGGCACCACATTTTACCACTATCTTCCCAACCTCACCGTGGACTAATTTATTTCCGCTGTGATCGAGCGGTTCTAGGCGATTCAATCGGGAACCACGCGGCTACTACGGTCGCAGGTTCGAATCCTGCCTCAGGGATGGATGTGTGTGATGTCTTTAGGTTAGTTAGGTTCAAGTACTTCTAAGTCTATGGGACTGATGATCTCAGCTGTTAAGTCCCATAGTGCTTAGAGCCATTTGAACCATTTTTGAAATAATTTATTTGTTATTTTAGTGAGTCTGTTATCTATATAAAAGAATGGACAGAATGTTGGACATGCACTGGCATGAATACAGGACATAATATGTTAGCATAATTTACAAACAACTTTCTGGAAAGGGCAACCACAGCTCACACACTTTTTTAATTCTTGTAATTTTTCTGATAATTTGAACGGTTACTGAGTGTCGAGTGCTGTTAATCTTATTCATTAACATAATTTCACACTCTATGCAGCGTAGATGACCAATTTTGTAATTTATATCTCTGGACTACGCTACCACACAGCACTACATTACACAACGCTACAATTCACAAAACTATACTTCATTATAATTCTGTACTTGGTACCAAACCGAGTTGGATTTCTCACTTATTGACGCCTCTGCGATGGAGGTGACAATCGTGGCGGCCAGCGTTGAAACGACTGTTCAGAAGTGACAAGAAAAGAACCACAGTTGGTGGTAGAAATAGCATTAGCGAATTCCCCCTTCCCTTGGGATGTTGATTCCGACATGTTTCGCGGTCGAAAACGACAGTTCACCGTATGACAAGTTATAGGGAAACATTGTTGAAAACGTTTGATACTCGACACAATCCAGTCCTTCTCTAAGAAAGTCATGGGCTGTAGCCCCATTGAACGTGGTCCGACACCTTTGGACTGTACACTGACGGCAATTCGTTCTCTAATGGCACCACTACAGGACCTATCAACACCATTCGAGGAATTAATGTAAACGTGAGCTGAAGTGCAAAGGATGATTTCGATTTTCAGGCCTACTGTTTCGCGCTCTCATGTGATGCGGCCAGCGCGATGTAGACACATCTCAGCTGTGTGGTGCTACGTCGCTGAACTAGCTCCTGATGATGATGTTTGGTTTGTGGAGCCCTCAAAAACTAGCTCCTGCTGGCTACATGTGTGATCTTGCCACAAGAGAACACAAAACAGGAACATTGGAGAAGCGTAAACATACTGTTCTGCTTCAGATCACGGTCATATTTCGTGGAGTTGTTTTGAAAAGTCCATAGTATTATAACTCTGTATACCAAAGCAAAAAATGCGTTTGCCCTTATTACAAAGCGGTCACATCACGTTCAGTGGTTGCTTGCAGCCCCACAATGTTGGAGAAGAGGTCAGTATTCGGTGGAATTGTCATTAATGTCAAAGCTACGAAAGAGGAGACTTGAAGAAGCATAAACATTCTGTGCTGCTTCAGATCACGGTCAGATTTCGTGTAACTGTTTTGAAAAGTCGATAGTGGTATAACTTTGCTTACCAAAACAAAAAATATGTTTGCGATACGCTTCAATGCGGTCATGTAGCAGTAGAGGGTATGTTGGAAGAGAATGGGCTGTCAGGATGCGCCGTATTAAAACTCGGCCGAGTTTCCCAAGTGATTTATTATTTCCAGCTACAGTGCCCCTGTTCCACTCGGTCTGCGGCACCGGGTCCTGCAATGCTGAGGGTGCCACTTCACTGTCTGTGAAGTGGCTTGCCACGGAATGGCTGCCTGAGCGACCCGTGCAACACATAGCTGTGTGTTGGCCTTGTACAGCTGCAGAGTTGTGACAAGGTCAAGATGCGTCTGCGGTCCACCTAGCGGTCTTCGCCCCTGTTGCCTCAGCTCCGCCCTTTGGGAGCAGTAAGGCGCCCACGGCGTGCTTCCTCACCATTGTAGCTAAGAATGCAGCAACAACAAGCACCCTCGATCCGACGTCCGAATCTGTGGCCCTCGCCTCAGGATGCCTCCAGCTTGTGTTGGGAGCCAACAACACTGCCCACAGTAGCAAGCCATGGCGTGGCCCACTGCTAGCTGGCTGTGGACCCCCATTGCCCTCAGAGGGTCGAACCAGCGACCTACCATGGACTGGAACGCTGGGACCAAATCTGCTGCTGCGTGTAGCTGGTAGTGTGACACGCCCCGCTGTCCGGGAGAGCTGTCACACTTGAATGCCTTGTTAATGAACTGGCACCTATTTATACATGGCTGTGTGCCTATGTTTTGCTGACATGCCACTACGAGTATGTACTCATAACACCTAGGTAGGCTAGTGGGCCCCTTCTGCCTGTAACTTGCGCCATGCAAACCGCTGTGTTTACTCTTTTCAGCGGGTCCTCAGCCCTGTAGCCTCTATTCTACTTCGTAACCGCTGGTAGCGTAACTTACTGTCAACAGGCCTGCACGTGGCTGTAACTTGTGCACTCAGAAATATTGCTCCGAAGCTAACCTTTTCCTATCTTAAATGGTGATGCCACGATCAGTAAGGCTACAGTCCCACGATATCGTTGGAGAAGGGGGGAATATTATATTTGGGCAGGGGGGGGGCAGGTGGGGGGATTTTCATTAGTGTTAAAGCTGGTGAAGGACGTTGTCCTGTTGCGCTGGACTGTCGCTCTCGACCGCTAAATTTGTGGGAATCAACGTCCCAAGGCAATGGATAGTTTCTTTGACTCACTTTATGCCTCCCTCCCCTTTTCCCGAGCCCCGTTCGTGTCACTTCTGAGAGGCGGCATGTCTAAATTGTTTTCCTAGCCTGCCCACAGGAAAACAGGGTGATTTCAATGCAAGGTGTCGCGGTTATAATCACAGAGGCGTCAAGAGAAGCGGCGAAACATGGCTAAGACCTTCACATGACTCGCATGTCCAAGACGCCATTCGGCAGAATTGTGCTCAAATTTGGCAAAAATGTGACGCCATTGACACACGTTACACCTCATACCAACTTTTGAGGTCTGGCCTTTATCTCACATGTATCGACACCTTGCTGTTTGACACGTCGCCGAACCCCAGGGTAATGTCGCAGGGTGCCACGATTTTCTGCTACTTCAGAGAAAGTCAGTAAGCAGCTTCGAGCCAAACTTCGAATTTCTGCATGGCAATGGGTCAAAATGATCCTTCAATCGTATTGAGCAGTACAGATAGACTTGACACGGACACATTCCTGCTGCTGCTTCATGCGGGCGGGGTTTTCAGATGGGTGGGAGCAGACGCACCATCTAAGGAGGAACAAAGTTTGGCTTAATCAGAACGTAGCACAAGATGTCGATTTCCGCTGTCACTTCAGCTGTTATATGCCATGCACCAGCTCCTCTGATTCTTTTGCGTTTCTTAGGTCTTCATAGTGAATTTGGTGAGTCATTTCGTTCTTCGTCTTTCAGGCGTCTTCAACCGCAGTGGAAGTGTCTGTGCCACCTGAGGACTACCTCATACGATGGTGAAGCCAGCACGGATCATCGATTCATGTTCTCAGTCACAGCGAGAAAAAGATTTATCTCATGCCACAAATTTTTTAAATGGTTTGTGCCACTTTCATTTGGTTGCTCCAGTGACGTGGTACTGTAATTTGGCGCTGGGAAGTCAGTATATAACGGGACACAAACATGAACCCTCAAATAAACAATGATTAGTTTTTTAAAATATGAATTCTTGCGGCGTTACTTACGACTAAAACCTTAGGTTCTCGATGATTACCACTATCATCAGTAGCATCTGTCTGCACCTGACGATACGATGGTGATAATCGTCTAAAACATGAGTTTTACCCATAACAGACACACTAAGATGCCCTAGAAAATTTTGTAATAGAACGTCGTCGCACAGAAACTTCATTCGCAAACTATTAATTACATATGATTATTCGAGATGATGATTAAAATCTTATGACTACCCCTTCTATATAAAAAGCCTTGAAATTAGCGTCTGCTTCCGACAGCCTGTCCAGAAAATGTGCCCTAATATGTTGATCGTGCTTACGTCATGAAGAATATTGTCGACGAAGCACCTTAAGCGGTTAGCTCTGGTCGGTGTGTGGGAATTAGAAGCTAAAGCTGGGAGAAAAGGAGATGGAGGCAGAAAAGCAGAGAGAGAGAAGGCAAAGCAGTTTGTGCGACTGGACTGCAGTTAGCGGCTGGTAATCTTAGAGCCGGCCAAACTGCCGCAGCTCGCGTTAGTGCGTCGCGCAGCGTCGGCTTGGCAGGTGGTCCGCCATGCCCCCCCCCCCCTCCCCCCGGGGCCTTATCGCTGCCGCCACTCGCTGTTACGGGTCGCGATAGCGCCTCCAGGCCCGCCGCCTCCAGGGACGTCCGTGGCCAATCAGCAGCCGTCACGAGCTACAGGCGCCCCGGGCCTTAGCGTTCACAGGCAGCGTACGCGGCGTTACCGTGCTACCTGTCGTTGGACGCTATCAAATCGGACTATGTCGTCCTAGCATGTTATACAGAAAAACCAAGGCCAGGTTCTTCACCTGTTAGCACCATTGCGACTGGTAGAGGACAGGTATGTCAGAGTTTATGAAGGAAGTAATGTCTGTTACGACCAGGCGAAACTACATTCGTCAGGCCATAACTGCGGGTTCTTTGACTGCTCTGAGAGACCGCTCGTTGGATCCAAAACATGTAAAATATTAGTTCACTTTATTAGACGAACGAATATGAAGATTTACTTAAATTGACACAAACCATTGTCACAGGAGTGCCTGATTTACAACTGTCATTGAGTGTTAACACAACACTTGAAGCACTAATTAACAAACGAGTCTCTTTGAAGTATAGTCTAATAGACCTGAATAAGTCTTCAGTCCGACTCGATGGTACTGAGTGCTTCAGCTGAGATCACGACCTGCGGCAGACCTCTTTCCAGCTTTATTCCATATTACCTCCGTGCGAGCGCACTCCGGTACAGAAAGATTTTGCACGTCACCAGGGCAAGCGTCATCCATTCGTCGTTGTGGGCTGTAGCGAGATCTCGGTAACGTCTCTGGTATCGACGTGTATTGCCGACATCGGTGTGGCTTTGAAATTTTTCGACAATATCACAATAACACCAATTAAAAAAAAATATTTACAATATTGGGACGAATTATTTACTAAACAATGGAAAATCTGGAAGAAAAATGGCTCTGAGCACTGTGTGACTTAACATCGGAGGCCATCATTTCCCTAGAACTTAGAACTACTTAAGCCAAATTAACCTAAGGACTGGATAAAGTCGTTGCTTGATCTTTGATTCAGATTTCCTCATGCAGTGTGCCGAAGTGTTATTTTCCTGTTACGTCTTTGCTGTTTTCTTGTATGTCATAACTGACGTTTTTTTTTTACGTTACAGAATGTATCTCTGTGTAAATCAGATAAATATGTAACTTCATCTTATTATTATTAGTGCTTACGTTATGCCTGAATCAGCTTCATTACAATTTCATGTGTCTGATTTTGAATGTACAGTAGCCTAGTTGTTTCTGCGGCTACTAGATGGCGCTCGTAGCAACACCATGTTTACTTGCCCACACTTTCTAACGTGGGCACCTCAGTTTTGTTGCGGCCCTTGTTCACTCAGGTACGAGCAGCCCTTAGCGGCTCGCCATCTTATCTCATATACACCTTTTCATGACGTCGCCTTTCCGGCTTAGATTTTTTTTTTTGGAATGTGACTTGTAAGTACTGTATCTCTTTCCATCAGTACACGCTTTAGTTTATTAAAGTCTTATATACCTATTTTAGAAAAAATGGTTCAAATGGCTCTGAGCACTATGGGACTCAACTTCTGAGGTCATTAGTCCTCTAGAACTTAGAACTAGTTAAACCTAACTAACCTAAATACATCACACACATCCATGCCCGAGGCAGGATTCGAACCTGCGACCTTAGCGGTCTCGCGGTTCCAGACTGCAGCGCCTAGAACCGCACGGCCACCTCGGCCGGCTATGTTTTAGAACAGTTAGTTTAATTCTGAAGACTACGCTCATAGTAGCGTCGAAACCTGACCAATTTTGAATTAATATTTGTGACCGAGGGCTTATTTGTTCTAATATTAACCTAAGGACATCACCCACATCCATGCCCGAGCCAGGATTCGAACCTGCGACCGTTGAGGCCGCGCGGTTCCGGACTGAAGCGCCTAGAACCGCTCGGCCACACCAGCCGGTGGAAAATCTAGAAGACTCCAGATTCGGGGCAGACGATTTTGGTATAAAACTTTTCCAACTGCGTCAGGTGGTTGGTATGGCAATCAACCACATAAAAATTATGAAGAAAAACAGTCTTGGTTGCAATAATTATTGTTTAATATCGCGCTTCACCTTTATATTGCTTTATCAGATTGTGTTGAGTCTTGTGCTGTAAAATAAGCATACGTCGTGATCGCGCTGCACTAGATGGAAAAAGAAAGCTTGGGTTCCAGAGAAATACAAAAAAATCGTTAAAATGACTCTGAGCACTATGGGACTTAACTTCTGTGGTCATCAGTCCCTTAGAACTTAGAACTACTTAAATCTAACCAACCTAAAGACATCACACACATCCATGCCCGAGGCAGGATTCGAACCTGCGACCGTAGCGGTCGCGCGGTTCCAGACTGTAGCGGCTAGAACCGCTCGGCCACTCCGTCCGGCAGAGAAATACAGATGTGAAGGAGAACTACGAGTCGTCTTAGAAGGTAGCTGAAGGAAGGACAAACCGACATTTATAGCATTATTGGACTTAACGAAACGTTTGAACAATGTCGAATTTCTGAAGGCCGATCAGGGAATGGCGACCAGGGCGCCTGACCTATAATAAGTCGGAGAGGGGTGAAGAGAAAGTAGAAGAGAAGGAATACGAAGAATGGAAAACATCAAATGGCAATAAAGTGGAAACGGAGGGAATATGTATAAAAGGAAAGAATGTGAAGATTCAGAATGGCCTGTGCTGTGGAACAGCTCCATAGTAGCATCCTGTCCCAGATATGGAGATGCTTGTGTCTTACTATTAGCTACTGTATAGGACCATTTTATTCCAAGAGACCGAATGTAACGCCAGTGCAAAGGATATATATTGTGTTTATTGTCCAATGTGTGACAGCTTTACGTTGGTCGCTAATGAAGAAAATAATAAGAAATCGCCTTACTGTGTTGTAACAATGCAGCTTTGGACTTCGTGTTTTCCATCTTTTAAATTTTGTATTTAGAAAAAAAAATGATTCTTGAAATAAGTGTCCTTATACTATCAAAACGCCTTCGGTCCCGGGTTCGATCCCCGCCGCTGCCTAAATTTTGATAAATAATCAGCATTGGCGGCCGAAGACTTCCGGCATAAGAAGTCAGCCTCAGTCTGCCAACGGCCTTGTCAAAGAGGGCGGAGGAGCGAATGGAGGTTCAGGGCACTCTCTTGTCCTAGGGATGGGAAATTGCCCCTAAAGGCGGAAGAATCAGCAATGATCAACGACATGAGGATGCAGAAGGCAATGGAAACCACTGCATTAAAGACACGTAACGTGTATCCACAGGACATGTGGCCTGTAATTAAAGAAGTGTCATGATGATCTCTCCATTAGCAAAAGATTCCGGAATAGTCCCCGATTCGGATCTCCGGGAGGGGACTGCCAAGAGGGAGGTTACCATGAGAAAAAGATTGAACAATCTACGAAAGGATAACGTTCTACGAGTCGGGGCGTGGAATGTCAGAAGCTTGAACGTGGTAGGGAAACTAGAAAATCTGAAAAGGGAAATGCAAAGGCTCAATCTAGATATAGTAGGGGTCAGTGAAGTGAAGTGGAAGGAAGACAAGGATTTCTGGTCAGATGAGTATCGGGTAATATCAACAGCAGCAGAAAATGGTATAACAGGTGTAGCATTCGTTATGAATAGGACGGTAGGGCAGAGTGTGTGTTACTATGAACAGTTCAGTGACCGGATTGTTCTAATCAGAATCGACAGCAGACCAACACCGACAACGATAGTTCAGGTATACATGCCGACGTCGCAAGCTGAAGATGAACAGATAGAGAAAGTGTATGAGGATATTGAAAGGGTAATGCAGTACGTAAAGGGGGACGAGAATCTAATAGCCATGGGCGACTGGAATGCAGTTGTAGGGGAAGGAGTAGAAGAAAAGGTTACAGGAGAATATGGGCTTGGGACGAGGAATGAAAGAGGAGAAAGACTAATTGAGTTCTGTAACAAGTTTCAGCTAGTAATAGCGAATACCCTGTTCAAGAATCACAAGAGGAGGAGGTATACTTGGAAAAGACCGGGAGATACGGGAAGATTTCAATTAGATTACATCATGGTAAAACAGAGATTCCGAAATCAGATACTGGATTGTAAGGCGTACCCAGGAGCAGATATAGACTCAGATCACAATATAATAGTGATGAAGAGTAGGCTGAAGTTCAATACATCAGTCAGGAAGAATCAATACGCAAAGAAGTGGGATAAGGAAGTACTAAGGAATGACGAGATACGTTTGAAGTTCTCTAACGCTATAGATACAGCAATAAGGAATAGCGCAGTAGGCAGTACAGTTGAAGAGGAATGGACATCTCTAAAAAGGGCCATCACAGAAGTTGGGAAGGAAAACATAGGTACAAAGAAGGTAGCTGCGAAGAAACCATGGGTAACAGAAGAAATACTTCAGTTGATTGATGAAAGAAGGAAGTACAATCATGTTCCGGGAAAATCAGGAATACAGAAACACAAGTCGCTGAGGAATGAAATAAATTGGAAGTGCAGGGAAGCTAAGACGAAATGGCTGCAGGAAAAATGTGAAGACATCGAAAAAGATATGATTGTCGGAAGGACAGACTCAGCATACAGGAAAGTCAAAACAACCTTTGGTGACATTAAAAGCAACGGTGGTAACATTAAGAGTGCAACGGGAATCCCACTGTTAAATGCAGAGGAGAGAGTAGATAGGTGGAAAGAATACATTGAAAGCCTCTATGAGGGTGAAGATTTGTCTGATGTGATAGAAGAAGAAAGAGGAGTCGATTTAGAAGAGATAGGGGATCCAGTATTAGACTCGGAATTTAAAAGAGCTTTGGAGGACTTGCGGTCCAATAAGGCAGAAGGGATAGATAACATTCCATTAGAATTTCTAAAATCATTGGGGGAAGTGGCAACAAAACGACTATTCACGTTGCTGTGTAGAACATATGAGTCTGGCGACATACCATCTGACATTCGGAAAAGCATCATCCACACAATTCCGAAGACGGCAAGAGCTGACAAGTGCGAGAATAATCGCACAATCAGCTTAACAGCTCATGCATCGAAGCTGCTTACAAGAATAATATACAGAAGAATGGAAAATAAAATTGAGAATGCGCTAGGTGACGATCAGTTTAGCTTTAGGAAAAGTAAAGGAACGAGAGAGGCAATTCTGACGTTACGGCTAATAATGGAAGCAAGGCTAAAGAAAAATCAAGACACTTTCATGGGATTTGTCGACCTGGAAAAAGCGTTTGGCAACATAAAATGCTGCAAGCTGTTCGAGATTCTGAAAAAAGTAGGGGTAAGTTATAGGGGGAGACGGGTCATATACAATATGTACAACAACCAAGAGGGAATAATAAGAGTGGACGACCAAGAACGAAGTGCTCGTATTAAGAAGGGTGTAAGACAATGCTGTAGCCTTTCACCCCTATTCTTCAATCTGTACATCGAGGAAGCAATGATGGAAATAAAAGAAAGGTTCGGGAGTGGAATTAAAATACAAGGTGAAAGGATATCAATGATACGATTCGCTGATGGCATTGCTATCCTGAGTGGAAGTGAAGAAGAATTAAATGATCTGCTGAACGGAATGAACAGTCTAATGAGTAAACAGTATGGTTTGAGAGTAAATCGGAGAAAGACGAAGGTAATGAGAAGTAGTAGAAATGAGAACAGCGAGAAACTTAACATCAGGATTGATGGTCACGAAGTCAATGAAGTTAAGGAATTCTGCTACCTAGGCAGTGAAATAACCAATGATGGACGGAGCACGGTGGACATCAAAAGCAGACTCTCTATGGCAAAAAAGGCATTTCTGGCCAAGAGAAGTCTACAAATATCAAATACCGGCCTTAATTTGAGGAAGAAATTTCTGAGGATGTACATCTGGAGTACAGCATTGTATGGTAGTGAAACATGGACTGTGGGAAAACCGGAACAGAAGAGAATCGAAGCATTTGAGATGTGGTGCTATAGACGAATGTAGAAAATTAGGTGGACTGATAAGGTAAGGAATGAGGAGGTTCTACGCAGAATCGGAGAGGAAAGGAATATATGGAAAACACTGATAAGGAGAAGGGACAGGATGATAGGACATCTGCTAAGACATGAGGGAATGACTTCCACGGTACTAGAGGGAGCTGTAGAGGGCAAAAACTGTAGAGGAAGACAGAGATTGGAATACGTCAAGCAAATAATTGAGGACGTAGGTTGCAAGTGCTACTCTGAGATGAAGAGGTTAGCACAGGAAAGAAATTCGTGGCGGGCCGCATCAAACCAGTCAGTAGACTGATGACCAAAAAAAAAAAAAATACTAGGGTAAGTCAGTTATTATCCGCAATTTAGTTATATTTTTGTTTATCTTGTTAGTACTGTCGTTTTACGTTGATGACGCATGCATTATTTATTTGTTGTTATATCTTTGCAATTTTCAAGCTCCTAGGTTAGTTTCGCTATAGCTGCTATGCTGTTAATCATGGCTGCTCCGCTGTTTATTTGCACCAAAGAAGAGCAACGCTCAGTGATCCTTTTCTTGTGGTCGGAAGACGTATGAGGGGCCGAGGATCATCGAAGAAATCCGGTACAGTACGGGAACAGTGTTTTGCCACAACGGAGTGTCTATGAATGGATTGAAAAATTCCGAAATTGTCGCACAAGTGATATGCACGATGAAGGAGCCGGATGACAGTTTACGGCCACAAATGAAGAAACCATTGCTCGTTCACGTGAAATAATTCTCTTAGACAGGCGATTAACTACTGAGGAAGTTGCACAAAGTCTGCAAATTAGACACGGTTCTGCCTACGAAATCAGCCACAACAGACTTGGGTTTCGTAAAGTTTGTGCAAGATGGGTCCCAAAACAACTCACACAGTTGCATCAACAAACGCTCTTGGACATCTGCAAAAAACATTTGGATCGCTAGGGTAAGGAAGGAGAAAACTTCTTAGACAGAATCATTACTCGTGACGCAATATAGACCCATCCTTACAAGCCGGAGAGTAAACGGTGGAGTATGGAATGGAAACAACCAAATTCGCCATGCAAGAAAAAGTTCAAGACCGAACCGTCCGCAGGAAAACTGATGCTTACGGTTTTTTGGGACGCACAAGGTCCAGTACTGAAACATTAAGAGGAAAGGGCACAACAATAAACAGTGTACGTTACACTGA
This sequence comes from Schistocerca serialis cubense, assembly GCF_023864345.2. NCBI lineage: Eukaryota > Metazoa > Arthropoda > Insecta > Orthoptera > Acrididae > Schistocerca > Schistocerca serialis. The sequence goes on along the minus strand of NC_064638.1, from coordinate 1,217,172,057 downwards.
GATGCTTTCTGCCAGGCTAAAGCCTGAAATTCGAGTCAAATTCCGAGGACTGCTGTCAAAAGGTGTTGTGTTGTTGCACGACAATGGCCGTCCGCATAGTGCTGCCCACACTGCTGAAACGCTCCAGAAACTCAAATGTGAAGTACTGGATCATCCCCCATATAGTCCCGATCTTGCCCCTTCTGACTATCACTCGTTTGGTCCACTCAAACAGGTATTAAGGGGCCGTCGATTTGCCTCGCACGAAGCAGTTGAAGAAACGGTGCCTTCGTAGCTCAACCGAGAACTTTATTTTATGATATCAGCAAGCTTGTACGACGATGGGCCAAGTGCGTTCAAACACAAGGAGGCTATGTCGAAAAAAGATGTTTTCGAAAGTTTCCTATTTCATTACAATAATATTTTATAACTACTTTGAGGATAAAAATTGATTTAACCTGGTGATTTATTATGTAATTCTGATGATATCAATAAACGAATATATACACTAAGTAGCACTGAAGATAATGCGAAATCCACTGACATAACAGGCTTTGGCAAAGGGCAAATTATGACCATGCGCCTGGGAAAGCAAATGGAAAACCTGATAGACTGTTCGGGTGCTGCTGCTTTTAGCATATATGGAGAAGACAGTGAACAAGGGGTTGAGGGTCCACGCCCCATTACAGAACGTGTAAGTCGCAGCTTTACACGTGGAAGCATGTCACCTGGTCGGATGAATAATGTTCACTGACACATCACGCCTGTGGTCGCGTTCGGATACGGCGTCGTCCAGGCAAATAATTGCTCGAAACTTGCACCGTACCACAGACACAGGCCGGCGGTGAGCAGTTTTCATTGGATCTGTGGCAGCAACCGAAGGCCCGATGACGGCTGGATGCTAGGGTAACATTATTGTGGCAATTCAGATGGTAAGATACACGTGTCACTCGACGCTGACACCATTCCGTAACAAGAGCGGCACATGACGAAATTACGTCGCAATCCAGACCATTGGCTGCTTACAGGCATTGGTAAATATCAATGGGGGCAGTTGAAAATGTGTTCCCCGACCAGGACGCGAACCTGGAATCTCCTGCTTACATGGGCGACGCTCTGTCCGACTGAGCCATCGAGAACAGAGACGATAGTGTGACTGCAGGGACTTATGTCTGGCACGATACCCGTGAGACCCACACTTCCAACTTCCTGTCCACACACTATATTTGTAGTGGCCCTGCCCACTACACTCATTACTTATGGCAGTCAATCTACCGATTCCCGTAAGAGTTTGAGCAATGTGAGTCCATCCGCACTGAAGAATATCATTGGCCAGTAAGCTTTATCCATATGAAGATGGTATCAGTTCTTTCGGACATGTCCGAAAGTGCAGATACCATCTTTACATTGAGTGGCACACCGTCTGAATGTAACAGATGTTTCAGGATTGCTGTCAACATAGTTCTGTGGCCGTTGCACTCCATTCTTGTACACAGAACGTCTAAACTGCGCAAACATTCGCAGTAAAATTCCGGCGGTTTATGGATCATCTGCAATTTCGCGTCGAGCCGAAGTGAAATGGAGTCAATATACGATCAAGGTCGCACAGATGTGGGTGATGGTGATCAGGAAGTCCAGATCTTGCACCATGCGAATTCCATCTTTTCGGCAAGCTGAAATGCATTTCCCAACGATTAGAACGCTGATACACGAGTTCACGAACGGCTCCGTGAACACCGAGATTTCTGTCGTCGAGGAAATGAACAACAGGTAGAATGTTCCGACCGTTGTTTACATACTTGGTGACTGCATTGAAACAAATGATAATGTTTCTGCATAACTTCGAAATATAGTGCAGCATTCAATAAAGTTTACTTGGCCTGACAAAATAGAGTGTAGCATACTTTTTGGAATTTCCACATACATATCTTGCTGCTTGATGAAGACATCACTCATCAGTATAACTGTCGGTGTCGTAAGTGATTTGAGGAGATCGATAGTTATCTCACTTTTTGGACTGAAGTTTCCGCCATCAATTTCTTCTGATATGAACCCAATGGAACACAGCTGGGACAACAACGGTCGTCAATTTTACATCCACAAAGCACTGGCCTGTAATTTGTGTGAACAGCTTGATATGAACCTAGGCATCAGGTGACACTTACCTACGGAAACCGACTAAGAATTTGTCGCGTCCAAGCCAAGAAGTATCCCTGTTGTGTTACATTCGCTGATAACGAGGTAGTCGAAAGATTTTGGCTCATTAGTGCATATACAGGGTTATTACAAATGATTGAAGCGATTTCACAGCTCTACAATAACTTTATTATTTGAGATATTTTCACAATGCTTTGCACACACATACAAAAATTCAAAAAGTTTTTTTAGGCATTCACAAATGTTCGATATGTGCCCCTTTAGTGATGTCGGCAGACATCAAGCCGATAATCAAGTTCCTCCCACACTCGGCGCAGCATGTCCCCATCAATGAGTTCGAAAGCATCGTTGATGCGAGCTCGCAGTTCTGGCACGTTTCTTGGTAGAGGAGGTTTAAACACTGAATCTTTCACATAACCCCACAGAAAGAAATCGCATGGGGTTAAGTCGGGAGAGCGTGGAGGCCATGACATGAATTGCTGATCATGATCTCCACCACGACCGATCCATTGGTTTTCCAATCTCCTGTTTAAGAAATGCCGAACATCATGATGGAAGTGCGGTGGAGCGCCATCCTGTTGAAAGATGAAGTCGGCGCTGGCGGTCTCCAGTTGTGGCATGAGCCAATTTTCCAGCATGTCCAAATACACGTGTCCTGTAACGTTTTTTTTGCAGAAGAAAAAGGGGCCGTAAACTTTAAACCGTGAGATTGCACGAAACACGTTAACTTTTGGTGAATTGCGAATTTGCTCCACGAATGCGTGAGGATTCTTTACCGCCCAGATTCGCACATTGTCTCTGTTCACCATTAAGAAGAAATGTTGCTTCATCACTGAAAACAAGTTTCGCACTGAACGTATCCTCTTCCATGAGCTGTTGCAACCGCGCCGAAAATTCAAAGCGTTTGACTTTGTCATCAGGTGTCAGAGCTTGTAGCAATTGTAAACGGTAAGACTTCTGCTTTAGCCTTTTCCGTAAGATTTTCCAAACCGTCGGCTGTGGTACGTTTAGCTCCCTGCTTGCTTTATTCGTCGACTTCCGCGGGCTACGCGGGAAACTTGCCCGCACGCGTTCAACCGTTTCTTCGCTCACTGCAGGCCGACCCGTTGATTTCCCCTTACAGAGGCATCCAGAAGCTTTAAACTGCGCATACCATCGCCGAATGGAGTTAGCAGTTGGTGGATCTTTGTTGAACTTCGTCCTGAAGTGTCGTTGCACTGTTCTGACTGACTGATGTGAGTGCATTTCAAGCACGACATACGCTTTCTCGGCTCCTGTCGCCATTTTGTCTCACTGAGCTCTCGAGCGCTCTGGCGGCAGAAACCGGAAGTGCGGCTTTAGCCGAACAAAACTTTATGAGGTTTTCTACGTATCTGTAGTGTGTCGTGACCATATGTCAATGAATGGAGCTACAGTGAATTTATGAAATCGCTTCAATCATTTGTAACAGCCCTGTAGTATTATCTGTATGTAGAGTGGCAAAAAATAACACGCTGAACGCCAAAAGACTGATACCGAGGTATTCAGATTACTGTCACGAAAAAAAAACATTATTTTCTATTTGTTGTCTATAGTCACACAACCATTGCAACTTTTTTAAGTTCCTTTCCCTTTAACAATGAAAATAAATGTGTTCCGAAAAACGCAGAACATGCAAAATGCCATACAGGTATCGGCAAAAAGGAGGCAAGATCCAATGAAATATATCTCAAGCATTTATCATTTTTTTCAATAATAAACATTTTACACATCTGTTTTACAGATTTGCTATCTTATAATTAAAGTATTTTTAATTGGTTTTTAATTTCATAGAAATGAAAGCAACTTTAGTTAATTGACTTTTCGAAAATTGTTCTATTGTCTATTTCCAAAGACGGCAGCATCTGTTGGAGATCCTCTTTCTTTTCAGATGAAAAATAGTGTTTACATCGCTATGACGGTAAAACAAAGTCCTTTATTATGTCAGTGGTAACCACTTTCTTGAAAACCTTGCAGGTGCTCCACTCTTCAAGTACTTTAAACGTTGTTCTCATCTTGAAGACACCAGGTGTAAGTTCTTTCTCTTGAATCGAACTACATTTCGAAATATTTGTTTTCATTATATTAATAGTTTATTTTTATTTTTATTTACACGTCAAATTCTGTAGGACCAAATTGAGGAGCAAATCTCCGAGGTCATGGGACGTGTCAGTACATGAGATTGAGCATAAAAGTAGTCACAGATAAAAATAAAATGTGTATGAACCCGAAAAAGTCAAGCCATAGGTTTGAGTAAACACAATCAACAATACAACAAGAATCAGCTTAATTTTTCAAGGAACTCCTCGACAGAATAAAAAGAGTGACCCATGAGGAAACTCTTCACATTCGTTTTGAAAGCTCGTGGATTACTGCTAAGATTTTTGAATTCTAGTGGAAGCTTACTGAAATTGGATGCAGCAGTATACTGCACACCTTTCTGCACAACAGTTAAGGAAGTCCGATCCCAATACAGGTTTGATTTCTACCGAGTAACTGAGTCAAAGCTGCTTATTCTTGGGAATAGGCTAATATTGTTAACAAGAAATGACAGTAAGGAATTTACACTCAGAGGCCAATGTCAAACTACTCACACTCGTGAACAGGGTTCGACAAAAGGTTCGTGAACTTATTACACAACTTATTGCCCGAACCGCCGTTTCGGAGCCAAAAATAACATTTTAGAATGGGAATAGTTACCCCAAAATATAATACCATATGACATAAGCGAATGAAAATAAGCAAAGTAGACTAATTTTCGTGTCGAACGATCACACACTTCAGATACCGTTCGAATAGTAAAAATCGCACCACTAAGTCTTTGAACAAGTTCCTGACCGTGGGCTTTCCACGACAGTTTACTATCTATCTGAACACCTAGAAATTTGAACCGTTCAGTTTCACTAATCATATGCCCAATCTGTGATATTAAAAGGTCAGGCTATGTTGAATTGTGTATTAGAAAGTGTAAAAATGGAGTCTTACTGTGATTTAGCGTTAGTTTGTTTTCTAGAAGCCATGAAATTTTTCATGAACTGCACTATTTGAAACCGAGCCAATGTTGCACACAACATCCTTTACTGTAAAGCTAGGCTGATCAGCAAATAGAAATATTTTATAGTTACCCATAATGCTAGAGGGCACATCTTTTATATAAATAAGGAACAGGAGTGGCCCAAAACTGATCCCTGAGGCACCCTATCCCCCCCCCCCCCCCCATTTGACCGTACTACACCCTGAGTCCCCACATCATAGCCATTCTCAACACTGTTATTAATGACCTTTCGGTGTCTGTTGGTAAAGTAAGAGGTGAACCACTTGCTAGCTACTCCCTGTATTCTGTAACACTCCAACTTCTGGAGTAATATTTTGTGATCAACGCAATGAAACTCCTTAGGTAAGTCACGAAATACGCCTAGCATTCGAAACCTTTTGTTTAGCCCGTCCAGTACCTCACAGAGAAAAGAGAATATAGCATTTTCAGTTGTTAAGCTGTACATTTGATAGCAAATCGTGTGATATAAAATGATAAATTATGCTTACATACACAGCCTTTTCAATAACTTTAGCGAACACTGATAGCATAGAAACAGTTCTAAAATTGTCTACATTAACCCTTTCCCCTTTTTAACAAAGCGGCCTCACTTCTGAGTACTTTAATCGTCGAGGAAACTGACCATTCCTAAAGGAAAAATTACAAATATGCCTAAATACAGGGCTAACATGTGCAGCACAGTCCTTTAATATTCTGCTAGTCACTCCATCATATCCATGAGAGTCCTTAGTCTTCAGCGATTAAATTATTCACTCTATCTCCTCCTTGTCTGTATACAGAGGAGTATTTCGGACATCAATCTTGTAAAGGCATTTGATAAGAGAGTTATATGATTCCCTGTAGAAACTAAATGTTAATTTAATTCATTGGCAATTTTCAGAAAATGATTGTTAAATACTGTACATTTATCTGATTTATCAGTAACAGAATTATTTTTACTATGAACTGACGATATCGTCGACCTTGTGCTGCTGACCAGACACTTCCTTCACAACTGACCATATGATTTTAATTTTATCCTGTGAATTAGCTTATCTATTTACATACCACATACTCTTTGCCTTCCTATTAACATTTTGAGCACCTTACAGTACTGTTAGTAATGGCCTACTGTACTTTGATTGTGACTGCTAACATTTTGATATATTTCCCACTTTTCTCTTCATGATATCCTTATCCCACTAATCAGCCACCTGGGCTGCCATTTACTGCTAGTACCCCGTTTAGAACGTGTTAATGGAAAGCAACTCTCAAAGAACATGAGAAATGTGTTGAGGAAAGCATTATATTTATGATCTAGGTTATCGGCACTACAAACATCCTGCCACTCTTGTTCCTTGACGAGGTTTAAAATACTCTCTATTGCTGTTGGATTAGCTTTCCTATGCAGTTTGTAAATTTATGTGACGTTTGTTCGAGTACAAAAGCCTTTTAGCTTTAAAATTTTTGCATCATGGTCTGAAAGACCATTCACCCTTTTACTAACGGTATGCCCATCTAGTAATGAAGAATGAATAAAAATATTGTCTACGGCTGTGCTACTGTTCCCCTGCACCCTAGTTGGAAAAAAAGACACTCTGCATCAGATCATATGAATATACCAGATCTACCAACGTCAGTTTTCTTGCACTGTCATATACAAAATTTACAATTGAGTTACCACATATAACAATTACCTGATACTTCCTATAAAGTGAATCAAGAACTCCCTCTAGCTTGAGCAGAAATGCTCTAAAGTCAGACTTAAGGGACCTGTAAACAACAACAAATAGGAGTTTAGTTTCACTAAATTCAACTGCCCCTGCACAACATTCAAATATCTGCTCAGTGCAGTGCCGTGATACGTCTGTGGACTCAAATGGAATACTGTTTTTTACATATATAGCCACTCCCCCACCCCGCAAGGAACTGCTTTTATAAAATAAAAAGGTCCTCAGGCTGGAGCACAGTAACCACAAACAAATTGTTAGATTCCTCATTTTTCATAATTTTACAACTTTCTTAGGTTCTTAGCACTGGCATGCTTCCAGCCTATTACGTTTTCCAATCTGGGTAAAATGTCGACTACACGCCGCAAACAATCACTAAGTCTTGTGGCACTTAGCCCGCTTTAGCCTCACATGTAGGCTGACACATATCGCTCACGCTGTCTTTTTAATCTTATATACACCGTCTGATATGATCGTAACCCTTCGCCATTTTTCATGTTCCAGAATGAGATTTTCACTCTGTAGCGGAGTGTGCGCTGATATGCGCCAGGAAGTTTCATTGTTCATGTTGTTGGAAACGGCACTTAGCTTGGTTTTTCGGGTCTGAATTTTTTTTATCACTTTGCCCTTTATTGATTTATAATGGACATATTTTAAAAGATGTAGTGGGGAGTAAAATATAGCACAATTTTAGTTTCTAAAATAGATATTAAATTAGAAATACACTATACACATTCTTCAATGCAATATGTAATGTGAACTATGCAGTGGAAGAGAAAAGCTGAAAGTTAGATAGAGGAAAAGACAGATCAAGAAGAAGAAGGAAGTGGGAGCGAGGAGAAGATGAACTGAACGAAAAAGAAGAAGAAGAGGAAGATGAAGAAGAGAGGGAAGAAGAAGAATAATGTAGCAAACTATGATGACATACACTAAAGGACATTACGTCGAAATTAAAGATGATTTAATGTAATTATAGAAGTAAAATATGGATGAACGAGGAGATTCTGCACAGAGTCGGAGAGAAGAGGAATATGTGCAAAACACTGCAAGGAGAAGGAACAGGGCGATAGGACATCTGTTAAGAGATCAGGGACCGACTTACATGGTACTAAAGGGAGCTGTAGAGGGCAAAAGCTGTAGAGTAAGACAGAGATTGGAATACATCCAGCAGATAATTGAGGACGTAGGTTGCAAGTGCTTCTCTCAGGTAAAGAGGTTGGAACTTGCATTGTTCACATAGAGAGTTCAGGTGGTTGTATTTTTTGGCAGTACAGAATTAGAATTCATCTAATGTTCTGAGTAGTTTGGCAGTACAGAATTAGAATTCATCTAATGTTCTGAGTAGAACGCCGTTGGTTCTCAGTGTAGTGTTTTTAAATAACAAAATACAAAATTTTTGATCTCTGAAGCTGGAATGAGTTCTTAAATGTGATAGGTAACCTCACTCATGCTCGGCTTTATGTTCGACTACACAGTTATATGAACATTATGACGATATTTGTTGCGGAATTGTGTTGATTAAACGGAAATTCGAATTCTCGCGTATAGCGTAGAGCCGTTGATTATCCATTTCCTATGATTAAGAGGGTGCGACTGTGCTTGGCACCGCTCCCCGATACAATCAAAAACCAAACAGTTTACCCGTCACCCACTGTTTAATAATCTTGATGTTATGATCGGAAAATTTAATCTTCAGTTGGCGCTGAGACAAAACATTTCTGCCCCTGAGCTTGCAATACTGTCGATTTCCTTCTCCGTCCTTCTGCGAGCCTGTGTTCCATTTTTAATGACATCATCGTTAACTGGCGCTAAATCTTAATAATTCTTGTTCCCATTTCCTTTCATTTGTAAGTAAACATTAAATTTTCTGACGCAAACAAAATGTAAAGTAACAAAATCGAACCATACTTGACAGTTAAAATATTGTAGAAACCAAGATGGCTATTAGAATCTCAAACAAACGTAAATACTTCCATTACTTCGCTTACAAATTTCTTAGACGGTAGGGTGGGTCTTCGTTGCCCTACCTACACAATTTATCTACTGTTATCTTGTGTTCCAAGAACTATTTTCTTGCAATTTGAAACAGTATACCAGATTTGTGTTTAAGGTTCTGAGAATGTGAACAAGCCGTCTAATTATACACTTCTCGGTGCACGTAGACGACAGAACACCACATACGAAGACAGAGAGCAAACACTCGCTAATGGGTCAACAGTTAGCCAGTTAGAGACCTGCAAGTCTCAACAGAGATGTCAGCAGGCTCCAGGTAAACATGCGACCGATGCCGTTCGGCATAACCACACACATGCGCATTTCCATATGCACACACAACAGTATGATGTGTCAATCATACGAGCGCTTCAAGGCGGCAGAGGAGGCAATCAGAACATTTGAAGTTGTATAGTGTGTACTGCTACAGCTACGAGGAAATCATGCAACACAGACCTTAAGAATCAAAAACTACACTTGACGAAGGAATTCTGTAGTACTTTTTAGGATCGTTCCCATTAGATTCAGAGCAAATCAGTCGCCTGTAAAAGCATTCGTTAAACTTTTATTTCTGAGAGTACCCTAAGGTTTAATTCATTTATCGTATTTTGCCTCTGAATTATTCACGTGCTGTGAACCGTCGTGTATTCAGCAGAATTTTCGTTTTTAGGAAGAAAGCAAAGTCCCATGTGGCAAACGCCGAGTTACATGGATGTTTTTTAGGAACTTTGATGCTTGGTTGATGCAGTTAGATATTTCATACATGTACAGTCAGGACTGATATGCTGCAACTATGCTTTCATTGTGAACTCGTGGTCTTTAGAAAATGGGAACTAACTGAGTGAAAATTAGTAACTGAAAATCAACAAGTGAAAAGGTAAAAACTCACTTACCGTCTTGATGCATCTTTCCAAGAAAAAATGGATGTTGAAAATGTATTGGAAAGACTCGATAATTCTGATCTCCAAAGTAAATCAGAGAGGTATTATCAGACTGAAGAAACGACTAGAAAATTTGAAACGTTATGGAAAGGACAAACACTATGAACTAATTGTAATATTCGTGTGTGATATATCTAGTGATCACAAGCTCACCGGAACACGGGCTGCTTCTTCAAACTGCCTCCATTTTTTGCTGTTTCATGCTCATTTTCTCCGGGTGTCTTCCATCCCCAGGTCTGTCAGGTCCTGCGTCAGGTCATCCGTCCAGCAGTACCCTGGTCGTCCTATGCGGCGTCTGTTGTTCGATTTCCCGCTCAAATGCCTTCTTCACCGTCTTTATTCTGGTATACGGGCTACATAACCTGCACACTAGATTATTTTGACTTCAATATTATGACTGTTGGTTGTCGCATCAAGAGGTAGATTTCTTCATTCCATTTTCTCGTCTATTGTAGTTTACTCGTACGTAAGATCGGTCCCAACACCTTCCTTATTTCTCTTCATTTTAATATTAATAGTTTTTCCTTTTTTAGTTTAGCCATGCTCCAGGTTTATGAATCCCGCATGACTTCTGAGCATATCACTATGTTAAACAGGGTGTTACAAAAAGGTACGGCCAAACTTTCAGGAAACATTCCTCACACACAAAGAAAGAAAATATGTTATGTGGACATGTGTCCGGAAACGCTTACTTTCCATGTTAGAGCTCATTTTACTACTTCAAATCACATTAATGATGGAATGGAAACACACAGCAACAGAACGTACCAGCGTGACTTCAAACACTTTGTTACAGGAAATCTTCAAAATGTCCTCCATTAGCGAGGATACATGCATCCACCCTCCGTCGCATGGAATCCCTGAAGCGCTGATGCAGCCCTGGAGAATGGCGTATTGTATCACAGCCGTCCACAATACGAGCACGAAGAGTCTCTACATTTGGTACCTGGGTTGCGTAGACGAGAGCTTTCAAATGCCCCCACTAATGAAAGTCAAGAGGGTTGAGGTCAGGAGAGCGTGGAGGCCATGGAATTGGTCCGCCTCTACCAATCCATCGGTCACCGAATCTGTTGTTGAGAAGCGTACGAACACTTCGACTGAAATTTGCACGAGCTCCATCGTGCATGAACCACATGTTGTGTCGTACTTGTAAAGGCACATGTTCTAGCAACACAGGTAGAGTATCCCGTATGAAATCATGGCGGTGAATCGAGGAAGCACAGTACATACTGACGAAACTAAAATGAGCTCTAACATGGAAATTAAGCGTTTCCGGACACATGTCCACATATCATCTTTTCTTTATTTGTGTGTGAAGAATGTTTCCTGAAAGTTTGGCGGTACATTTTTGTAACACCCTGTATAGATTGTCACCCTAGTGTTCGCTAATATTTATTTTGAGCTCAGCATCTCCCAAATGGAATACTTACGTTTCATTCCCACTGCTGTTCTTTCCTTGATGTGCATTTCTATACTGTTGTCGCTGGTAAACCAACACTCCAAGCATATGGACTGATGAACTTTCTCGAACTTCATGCCACTTATCTCTTGAAATTATTCCGGCTCTTCTCTTCTTCCTAAACGCATGAACTTCATTCTGCCTTGGTGCACCACCAGCATAGCCTTCTGTGCATAGTTGTCTATTTTCTGGTACATTTCTTTCTACTCGCAGAGCAAGGAGAAAAAAAATAGAAGTTCCTCCTTCGAGATAGCAAAATAAGTTAAATAATGATTTACGAAACTTCCGCCCTACATTCAAGAGTATACTGAAGATGTATCAGTAAACAGCCATTTGATTTAGGAACAAAAACTGACAAATTGGCTTAAAAATGCTGCTAACTGTGGAATACATAGAAAGTACGAGTATCGTCTTCTGACCAGCACATTACGGAACAGTAAGTTAGAGTTTTCACACTTACATAAAACAACCTAATGGAGAAGTCCATTTAGCTTTTTTGTTGTCATCATCAAAAAATCATTAAATGAAATATAATTTGTGAGTTTTCAGAAAATGTAGGTCATAATTTAAAGCTTACAATTCGTTGTACAGAAGTGTTACACCCAAATACCTTTAAATTCATTTAACTGGTAAAACTTCATTAATTATTTAAAAAAATGAAATTAAATTTGCAACTATCATATTCTCCCTATCACTGAATTTCTCCGAAGATTCGGCATGAATCCCAACTCACCCCTTTTACACAATACATCGTAGTGAAAGTGGAATAAGAAACAAGTTATCCAAAAAGATGCATTACTTCATACTTATTTCTTGCAGTGACCGTTCTATAAAAAAATTTTGAAAAGGTGTTTTACTCATTAGCAGAGTGTCTGGTAACATACAGTTAACACCTGGATCAATACCTCTACTTCGTCATGTATCACTCATATTAAATCACTTCACCACAACCATGTTTCTGCTGTTCCTCGATTTTGCGTTGTTCTTTTTTCGGTCTCTCTGTCCTTGTTTGTGTAAGGGGAAGTCATGAAATTATTTTTTGTGCATACTAGTTATTAGTAAATTCAATCTCTTAGAAGATCAGGGAAGGTGTCAGCGTACCTCAGGATTGAGGGAGCCCTTTCCAGGCAACCTATATGGCCTTAAAGTCGCATTGACATTGGGGCCTTCTTGCTTGCAAGGTCTTGGGACAACAGTTGTCCATGAGTAACTTCCTCCAATGAACAAATCTTGTTACACATGACATTTTAATTTTAAAAAGTGTTTTCTAGATTAAAGTGTATAGCTGCAGTGATCCCTATATATGTTAAAACTTTTTAATGGCTCCTATTCTATATAAATACTTGATTATGATATCAAATTAACCACGCACGTTTAGTGATCGAATATGTCAGAAAGTGAAAAGGAACCGATAGTTGAGTAGGATATAACTCCTGAAATTGTTTGACTTAATCTGTGGAAAATATAATCTGAACTAGAAATAACTTGTCATGTTTACCTTCAATTAGTAACAAATTATTAACACTTGACTAGTTTTTATTATCTGCTGCTAAACTGATCACACTACCCTTAGACAATGACGACGCTGCAGAGTTGCACAATAATTGCAAAGCTATTTTGTTCAAAGCTAATGAAAATAACTGCAGCAGGTTTCCTGGAGCTCCACTCCAAGTTTAAACGCAGCCAAAACCTCTCAGACAAACAGAAGCTAAACGATGTCAAAGTTAGCGTAAGGAGGGCTATGCGTGAAGCGTTTAGTGAATTCGAAAGTAAACTTCTATGTACCGACTTGACAGAAAATCCTAGGAAGTTCTGGTCTTACGTTAAATCAGTAAGTGGCTCGAAACAGCATATCCAGACACTCCGGGATGATGATGGCATTGAAACAGAGGATGACACGCGTAAAGCTGAAATACTAAACACCTTTTTCCAAAGCTGTTTCACAGAGGAAGACCGCACTGCAGTTCCTTCTCTAAATCCTCGAGCAAACGAAAAAATGGCTGACATCGAAATAAGTGTCCAAGGAATAGAAAAGCAACTGGAATCACTCGATAGAGGAAAGTCCACTGGACCTGACGGGATACCAATTCGATTCTACACAGAGTACGCGAAAGAACTTGCCCCCCTTCTAACAGCCGTGTACCGCAAGTCTCTAGAGGAACGGAAGGTTCCAAATGATTGGAAAAGAGCACAGATAGTCCCAGTCTTCAAGAAGGGTCGTCGAGCAGATGCGCAAAACTATAGACCTATATCTCTTACGTCGATCTCTTGTAGAATTTTAGAACATGTTTTTTGCTCGCGTATCATGTCATTTCTGGAAACCCAGAATCTACTATGTAGGAATCAACATGGATTCCGGAAACAGCGATCGTGTGAGACCCAACTCGCCTTATTTGTTCATGAGACCCAGAAAATATTAGATACAGGCTCCCAGGTAGATGCTATTTTTCTTGACTTCCGGAAGGCGTTCGATACAGTTCCGCACTGTCGCCTGATAAGCAAAGTAAGAGCCTACGGAATATCAGACCAGCTGTGTGGCTGGATTGAAGAGTTTTTAGCAAACAGAACACAGCATGTTGTTATCAATGGAGAGACGTCTGCAGGCGTTAAAGTAACCTCTGGCGTGCCACAGGGGAGTGTTATGGGACCATTGCTTTTCACAATATATATAAATGACTTAGTAGATAGTGTCGGAAGCTCCATGCGGCTTTTCGCGGATGATGCTGTAGTATACAGAGAAGTTGCTGCATTAGAAAATTGTAGCGAAATACAGGAAGATCTGCAGCGGATAGGCACTTGGTGCAGGGAGTGGCAACTGACCCTTAACATAGGCAAATGTAATGTATTGCGAATACATAGAAAGAAGGATCCTTTATTGTATGATTATATGATAGCGGAACAAACACTGGTAGCAGTTACTTCTGTAAAATATCTGGGAGTATGCGTACGGAACGATTTGAAGTGGAATGATCACATAAAACTAATTGTTGGTAAGGCGGGTACCAGGTTGAGATTCATTGGGAGAGTGCTTAGAAAATGTAGTCCATCAACAAAGGAGGTGGCTTACAAAACACTCGTTCGACCTATACTTGAGTATTGCTCATCAGTGTGGGATCCGTACCAGGTCGGGTTGACGGAGGAGATAGAGAAGATCCAAAGAAGAGCGGCGCGTTTCGTCACTGGGTTATTTGGTAACCGTGATAGCGTTACGGAGATGTTTAATAAACTCAAGTGGCAGACTCTGCAAGAGAGGCGCTCTGCATCGCGGTGTAGCTTGCTGTCCAGGTTTCGAGAGGGTGCGTTTCTGGATGAGGTATCGCATATATTGCTTCCCCCTACTTATACTTCCCGAGGAGATCACGAATGTAAAATTAGAGAGATTAGAGCGCGCACGGAGGCTTTCAGACAGTCGTTCTTCCCGCGAACCATACGCGACTGGAACAGGAAAGGGAGGTAATGACAGTGGCACGTAAAGTGCCCTCCGCCACAAACCGTTGGGTGGCTTGCGGAGTATCAATGTAGATGTAGATGTAGATGTACTTCCCCACCAAGATGAGCCGCGTTGGCTCGATCTATGTTTTACATCGTTGTCTAGTGGCCCGATCTGCCTCTGTCTACTCGCCTGGTGGTGCCTTGGTGGCCCCTTAGTACAGTCTTCGGTTGTAGTTCCTTGGGCAGCTTGTTCACCACATTGATACACAGAAATGCTGTTGAATGTTATTTTATTATTTCTCCACGACAGTCTCTTTTCTACGCCAAAGAGCCTGCCCTGATTGAGCAAATGTTTTCACGATGATGTGATTCACCTTGGCCAGCGTTACAAGAGTTTCTCTTTTTACTTATTCATATTTAACGTAAATCTGTGGTGTTTATGTGTAAATCTGACTTGAAGAGTTTCCATTTTTAATGTATGTTTGAAAAAATGCTCCATACTTATGGTGGTAAGATGGAATAAGAGACGTCGGTGGAAATATGTTCGTCAAACAGCGGAGTTATAAGATTTATCTGTGGAATAAAATATTGTTGAACTTTTGTGAAGTAAAAAATGACTTTCGATAAATGACTTGCGCCCCTTCATACCGGTTTAATTGGTCTTTTATCCTGAGGCGTTCACTGATATTTCAGTGGTACCCTCAGAGAGTGGTTCTCCTCTGACAAGTCATTTGTTGCTGGCTATTTTCTATATTGTGCCTAATACATTGCACTGTATTTATTCCAGATTCGAATCGGCGTGATGGAGAGCAGAGCTTTCGTTGTGAGGAGGGGAGGGGGGGGGGGAGGATGATGCGTGGTTTGGTCCAGTCCAGCTAACATCGCAGCAGACACTACTGGCGAGGTAGATGTTGCAGTTTCTACCTGTTCTTCTTCCTTACAAGAACTTGATCGGAAATGACCTTTCTCAGGGATAGCAACCCCACCCATAAACAGTTGCTAAGGATACAATCTCAAATTGGCCATTGGAAAATTCGTTTGGCAAATTTAGGGCGTTTCCAACTTAGTCTGTCGCAGCAGGAAGTGGCCGATAAATTGCAGCGTGAGGTCAGAAACTGTTAATCTCAACTAGTATTTTGGAATAGAGCTCCTTGACAACCGAGTCGCTAGTTCGTGGTCGTCTAACTTATACCAAGGGACTCGACCCGGGGGTCTATTTTAACTAAATTGCCTAATCCCATCGTGTATTTCTTAATGTATGTATCAGGACTGTCAGTTGATCAGTTTATCAGGTTGAGCGTGTATTGTGATTAACTGTCCGTCTCGCACGTCATGCTGACGCTTTTAAGGTTTTTGGCACAGTTTTTCTTAGTTTGGTTTACCCGATAGCCCGTGGCTCCTTAAACTATATTTTTATGGAGACTCTTCTGAGTCGCGTTAGTTTGACTGATCTGAGACGGCGTATTCTCCAAGAGAACTTATCGCTGCGTGCCCGCAATGAACTAGAACGGACACATTATTGTCTCATACCGTCTAAAATGGTAGAAACAATCTCCAGTTCCTCACTGGTCACCCGTAAGGCGGCGACTGCGGTGCGAACACGCTCTATATAGCAAGGCCTCATTCGATGCCTGTTAAACTGTTACTTACATAACTTAGACAAAAACTCTGTAAAACGTTCTATAATACATTAGTGTAATCACACTAATGTAGTATAGAACGTTTTACAGAGTTTTTGTCTAAGTTATATAAGTAACAGTTTAATTGTCCTTATCCTACTTAGTTCATCGGTTCTTCCATTGATTTTTGAAGATATCTGTAAAACGCAGTAAGGGTGATTTGAAAGAGACAGATTCTGCTCAGAACAGACAATTCACTTGAAATTCATCATTAGTCACAGCCTGCCACATGCCAAAATGTGGTTGTTAACGTCCACAGCTTTTAAAAAGGGTTTCATTTTAGTAGAAAGGAATAGAGATTAAATTGCGGTATTAATTTAACAGCTACTAAAATAACATTTGTACCTGAATTATAAAACACTGTAACATAAATAAATGGCTCAAAGATTTTTCTCTAACCTTTGCAAACTGCATTCCGCATAAATGATACACATCTGAAGTAACTATTAACTGAATGAAATATTAACTAAATTATTTTCACAAATAATGTTGACGGAAAGAAGAAGGTTTTTAAAATAAAAATTTTGCCCGTTGCTAATGCTGTCGCTGCACTTTCTGTAGTTGTAACATTTAATGAAGTCAAATTCAGTCTCTTGGAAGCAATAAGAACAAGAAGAAAATTTCTCTAAGACAAAAGAAAAACTGTGGCTAAGAGATGAGGTAGACAGGATATATTGCAGAATGCGGATATAACTATGCATACTGTAATTTTGTTGAGATGGTCGTAAGCCATAATCTTTACGCTTTATGTCCTGGAGGAGAACGTAAAAGTGGACAAAATAAATGTGTAAATGTGAGTTACAGCAGTCAGTCGGATGTGTTCTGTTGTGCTATCAATCTTCATGACTCCGATCACTTCGCACCAGCTTATGTTCAAGTGGATCAAATGGCTCTGAGCACTATGGGACTTAACTTCTGAGGTCATGAGTCCCCTAGAACTTAGAACTACTTAAACCTAACTAACCTAAGGGCATCACAAACATCCATGCCCGAAGCAGGATTCGAACCTGCGACTGTAGCGGCCGCACCGTTCCAGACTGCAGCGCTTAGAACCGCTCGGCCACCCCGGCACGCTCCAACTTACGTTATCAGTTTCCTTGGTCCACAAGTTAAAACGACTCATATCAAAAACGGAGTATAAAAATTTTACCATTTTCACGTTCTTGAATAACAGTGGTGGGGTTAAGATAAAAAGGGCTACTTTGTGTACTGAAACATGCAGAAAGACAATTTTCCTGCGCTTCATCCGATGTGGAACAGCAATACCCTTTGGTATGCACGGAGCAGCGGCCCGTAGAGCACATGCGCGGATGTAGCTGTACTCTGCAGAGATGAAAACATGGGGCAGAGCGGTATTCGGAGGCTGGGAATTGAATTACTGCGTCCTGGTCTGCTTGAGTGTAGAGAGAAGTCAGCGAGTACTCTGCGACTCGCCCTTAATTCGGGAAGGTCGTCGCAGGCGCGCAGTACAGCGCCGACGTTGGCGGGACAAAACGGTTACTGCAGGGCTAGACGCGACCCGCTGCAATATGCAGTCGTCTGGCCCTGCAGCGCTGCAGGCGGTAGGGAGGTACGTGGCGCATCAAGGTGGGTCCGCCGGGATTACCCCTGGGAGGATGGCTGCACGCGGTGCGCACCGGCCGGACACCAACCTCAGCCGCGGAGAGCTGTGGTGCCCGAAGAGCCCTACTGATGAAACAGTGAAACGCAGTTACCATGATTTGGTCATGACTTGAGGGCTGCTCTAAGATGAACGATGCTGCCTCGATCGGTATTTTATCATGTTTCTTCACCTGAGCTCTGCAAATCACTATGAAGGGGACACAAGTGGTGGAGAATATGGAAACACCAATAATACAACACATTACCATAACTAATAGGGTGTAAGAAAATCGTTGGTATTCAAAACAACTTGCAGTCGTCTCGAATGGTTACTATGGCAATCTTGCACCACTCTTCCCGCGAACTAGTGGGAAGTGCAAGTAATGATTATGAAAGTGTATAGCAACCAAGCACCTTTCTCTCCAAAGTACATCTACATATCTACATATATACTCCTCTAGCCACCAAGCGGTGTGTGGCGGAGGGCACAATTCGCGCCAAATTCATATTTCCTCCCCTCTCTCCCACTCGCGGATCGCACGAAGCTAAAATGGCTGTTTGAACGCCTCGGTACGAGCTCTTATTTTCCTTATCTTTGATTGATGATCATTACGCGATGTAGAGGCTTATCTCACTAGGGGTAAGACAGATACTGCCTACAGGATAATTAAAGAGACCTTTGGAGAAAAGAGAACCACTTGTATGAATATCAAGAGCTCAGATGGAAACCCAGTTCTAAGCAAAGAAGGGAAAGCAGAAAGGTGGAAGGAGTATATAGAGGTCCATACAAGGGCGATGTACTTGAGGACAATATTATGGAAACAGAAGAGGATGTAGATGAAGATGAAATGGGAGATATTATACTGCGTGTAGAGTTTGACAGAGCACTGAAACACCTGAGCCGAAACAAGGCCCCAGGAGTAGACAACATTCCATTAGAACTACTGACGGCCTTGGGAGAGCCAGCCGTGACAAAACTCTACCATCTGGTGAGCAACATGTATGAGACAAGCGAAATAACCTCAGGCTTCAAGAAGAATATAATAATTCCAATTCCAAAGAAAGCAGGTGTTGACAGATGTGAAAATTACCGAACTATCAGTTTAATAAGTCACAGATGCAAAATACTAACGCGAATTCTTTATAGATGAATGGAAAAACTGGTAGAAGTCGACCTCGGGGTAGATCAGTTTGGATTCCGTAGAAATGTTGGAACACGTGAGGCAATACTGACCTTACGCCTTATCTTAGAAGAAAGATTAAGGAAAGGCAAACCTACTTTTCTAGCATTTGTAGACTTACAGAAGGCTTTTGACAATGTTGACTGGAATACTCTCATTCAAATTCCAAAGGTGGCAGGGGTGAAATACCGGGAGCGAAAGGCTATTTACAATTTGTACAGAAACCAGATGGCAGTTATAAGAGTCGAGGGGCATGAAAGGGAAGCAGTGGTTGGGAAGGGAGTGAGACAGGGTTGTAGCCTCTCCCCGATGTTATTGAATCTGTATATTGAGCAAGCACTAAAGGAAACAAAACAAAAATTCGGAGGAGGTATTAAAATCAATGGAGAAGAAATAAAAACTTGAGGTTCGCCGATGACATTTTAATTCTATTAGAGACACCAAAGAACTTGGAAGAGCAGTTGAACGGAATGGACAGTGACTTGAAAGGAGGATATAAGATGAACATCAACAAAAGCAAAACGAGGATAATGGTATGCGGTCGAATTAAGTCGTGTGATGCTGAAGAAATTAGATTAGGAAATGAGACGCTTAAAGCAATAAATGAGTTTTGCTATTTGGGGAGCAAAATAACTGATGATGGTCGAAGTACAGAGGATATAAAATGTAGACTGTCAATGGCAAGGAAAGCGTTTCTGAAAAAGAGGAATTTGTTAACATCGAGTATAGATTTAAGTGTCAGGAGGTCGTTTCTGAAAGTATTTGTATGGAGTGTAGCCATGTATGGAAGTGAAACATGGACGATAAATAATTTGGTCAAGAAGAGAATAGAAGCTTTCGAAATGTAGTGATACGGAAGAATGCTGAAGATTAGATGGGTAGATCACATAACTAATGAAGAGGTATTGAATAAAATAGGGGAGAAGAGGAGTTTGTGGCACAACTTGACAGGAAGAAGTGACCAGTTGGTAGGGCATGTTCTGTAGCATCAAGGGATCACAAATTTTGCATTGGAGGGCAGCGTGGAGGGTAAAAATTGTATAGGGAGACCAAGAGTTGAATACATTAAGCAGATTCAGAAGGATGTAGGTTGCAGTATGTACTGGAAGATGAAGCGGCTTGCACAGGATAGAGTAGCACGGAGAGCTGCATCAAACCAGTCTCAGGACTGAAGATCACAACAACAACAACAACGCGATTTGAAAGTTGGTGGTAATAATATATGCTCTACATCTTGGGTGAAGATTGGATTTTGGAACTTAGTGAGCAGCCCCTTCTGTTCAGCGCGTCGTCTATCTGCAAGTGTGTCCCACTTCAACTTTCTATGAGATTTGTAACGCTCTCGCAATGGCTAAATGTACCAGTCACGAATCTTGCCGCTCTTCTTTGGACCTTCTCAATTTCTTGAATCAGACCCAACTGGGAAGGGTCCCACACAGACGACCAATACTCCTAGAATGGACGAACTAACGTATTGTAAGCTATTTACTTTGTTGAAGGACTGCATCGCTTCAGGATTCTACCAATAATCAGCAATCTAGAGTTCACCTTACCCGTTACTTGTGTAATCTGATCATTCCATTTAAGATCATTTCGATTAGTCACACCCAGATACTTGACTGATGTTATCGCTTCCAAGGACTGATCATTTATTTTGTACTCATACATTAATGGGAACTTTCGCCTTGTTATATGCAGTAAGTTACACTTACTAATATTGAGAGATAACTGCCAGTCATTACACCACGCATTTATTTTCTGCAAATCCTCATTGATTTGTTCACAACATTCGTGTGATACTACTTTCCTGTAGATTACAGCATCATCAGCAAACAGTCTAATGCCGCTGTCAATACTATCAACCAGATCGTTTTTGTAAATCGTAAAAAGCAGAAGACCTATTACACTGCCCTGGGGCACACCTGTAGTTACTCTTGTTTCTGTTGAAGTTACCCCCTTCAGGACGACGTACTGCTCCCTGTCTTTTAGAAAACTTTCTATCCAACCGCATATCTCACTGGATACACCGTAAGCGCGCACTTTTTGTAGCAAGCGACAGTGTGGAGCTGAGTCGAAAGCCTTTCGAAAGTCGAGAAATATGGCAACAACCTGGGAGCCGCTATCTAGAGCCTGTTGTATATCATGCACAAAGAGGGCCAGCTGTGTCTCGCATGACCGCTGTTTCCTAAACCCGTGCTCGTTTCTGCAGATGAGCTTCTCAAAGTCTAGAAAGGTCATTATGTCTGAACACAAAATATGTTCCGTGACTCTACAACAAATCGTTGTCAGTGAAATTGGCCGGTAATTATGTGCATCCGATTTTCTACCCTTTTTATAGATTGCTATGACCTGGGCCTTCTTCCAGTCTCGTGGAACTTCCCGCCATTCCAATGATCTCTGATAGATGACGGATAAGAATGGTGCTATATTTGTAGCATAGCCAAAATAAAATCTTACGAGGATACTGTATGGGCCAGATGCCTTTCTGGTGTCTAAGGATCTTAACTGTTTTACAATCCCAGATACATTAAACACTATGTCAGCCGTCCTTTCGTTGGTTCGATAATTGATAGGGGGAATGGTGCTGCAGTCCTCTATCGTAAACGAGTTTTTGAAAGCTAGGTTTAGAATTTCGGCCTCCTGTTTATCATCATCAGTTACGTTACCCGTACTGTCAGCAAGAGAAGGTACTGAATTATTTGTAGCGTTCATAGATTTTATGTACGACCAAAATTTTTTTGGGGCTATTTTTAGAATCTGCAGATAAAATATTGCTTTCAAATTCGTTAAAAGAGTCTCAAAAGCTCAATAATATTGTGTTCTGGCGACTGTTGTGGTCAGGAAGGATGCGACATTTTATCTTCGTGCTCAAAAAACTTGTCGTGAATGACGTGAACCATGTAACAGGGGCCCTGTCGTGTTGGAACACAGTGTCGCTATTTGGGAACGAAAATTGCGCCATGGTATTAACCTCATGAGCTAAAACGGTCAGATAATCCTTACTGGGTAACCGTGGTGCCTTCGTAATACCACGATGTGGCTGCCAAAGTCACCAGCGCACTCCCACCATGATTCATTGTCGGGATGTAAACATAGATAGATGTTGGAACAGAGTACACAGTGAAACACGGCTCATCCGACCAAATGGGTTTCTTCCATTAATAAAGGTAGCATGGCGTTGTTAGTGCTGTTGTGTCACCTTATGATATATATATCGATAGTATGTTGACGTAGTAAATGTTCTAGTCATATCTAAAGGCCGCTTACAACACTCACGGTTTCTACTCTTACAATTACAGATGTAGCTTCGGTAATTGAAGCACTTAAACACCACAACCTCCTTAACAACCGCTAGTGACCTCGGGTGCCACGTAATGGATAAATCTTCATCTACATCTGCATCTACATTTATATTCCGCAAGCCACCCAACGGTGTATGGTGGAGGGCACTTTACGTGCCACTGTCATTAACTCCCTTTCCTGTTCCAGTCGCGTATGGTTCGCGGGAAGAACGACTGCCGGAAAGCCTCCGTGTTCGCTCGAATCTCTTTAATTTTACATTCGTGATCTCCGCGGGAGGTATAAGTAGGGGGAAGCCGATACCTCATCCAGAAACGCACCCTCTCGAAACCTGGACAGCAAGCTACACCGCGATGCAGAGCGCCTCTCTTGCAGAGTCTGCCACTTGAGATTGCTAAACTGCGTAACGCTATCACGCTTGCCAAATAACCCTGTGACGAAACGCGCCGCTCTTCTTTGGATCTTCTCTATCTACTCTGTCAACCCGACCTGGTACGGATCCCACACTGATGAGCAATACTCAGGTATAGGTCGAACGAGTGTTTTGTACGCTACCTCCTCTGTTGATGGACTTCATTTTCTAAGGACTCTCCCAATGAATCTCAACCTGGTACCCGCCTTACCAACAATTAATTTTATATCATCATTCCACTTCAAATCGTTCTGTACGCATACTGCCATATGTTTTACAGAAGTAACCGCTACCAGTGTTTGTTCCGCTATCATATAATCATACTATAAAGGATTCTTCTTTGTATGTTTTCCCAATACATTACATTTTTCTATGTTAAGGGTCAGTTGCCACTCCCTGCACCAAGTGCCTATCCGCTGCAGATCTTCCTGCATTTCGCTGCAATTTTCTAATGCTGCGACTTCTCTGTATGCTACAGCATCATCCGCGAAAAGCCGCATGGAGCTTCCGACACTTTCTACTAGGTCATTTATATACATTGTGAAAAACAATGGTCCCGTAACACTCCCCTGTGGCACGCCAGAGGTTGCTTTAACGTCTGTAGACGTCTCTCCATTGAGAACAATATGCTGTTTTCTGTTTGCTAAAAACTCTTCAATCCAGCTATACGGCTGGTCTGATATTCCGTCAAATGTGAAGTTATCGTATAGTCTTGGATGCACCTTTTCTATTTCGTCAAACTACTACTTCTTGCGAGTGATAATATTACCGAAAAACACGGTCGCCAGCCAAAATGACGAATCGATTGACGTTAGTCAAAAAATTCACTAAATTTTGTCTTTGCTATATTTTGGTTCTTATTAAAAGTTTTTCTCTTTTAATAATTTATATCAGTGAAGCAACAGGCTAATGCACGCAGATAGCTGAATGACGACTGCTTTCACAAATGGTAACATGCACAAACTAAGAAAGTTTTGGCCCCTGAAAACAGCGCCGGAACGACAATATTGGCTACTTACGTTTCTGAAGGTAAGATCAGCAACACTGCCTCTGAAAACATGTATTATACACAAGAAATACTTATACGATACTTTTGTTAGTATCGAAATGATTGAAAAAGGTTTTATACTTGGTTTTTCTCAGTTTTATTTAAGTAGTTACTTTACGTAATTTCTTGGGCAAAAGGTCCCAGTAACCAAGTTCACACACTAGGTGAATTGTTATTAACTTTACTTACTTTCAAGACAATCTGCAATTCTACATATTTACATTAATTGATGTAATTGAGTGATAATTTAAATTTACATTGCAAGAAACCATTCAGTTACGCAATAATGTTTCACACCAATGGATTCTCGGTTTCATTCTCTTTAGTATTGGAAAGGAGCCGTACTTGGAACACTGTACGTTAAATGAGTAGTTTTGCGTAAAAAAATGAACAATTAAGTAATTATTGAACAAAATACGCAAAAACTTGTCAACACAGCTCGTATACAGATCTATTTACGGTTAATTTCAGTAGTGTCGTTGTGAGCAGAGTTGCTGGAGATTTAGGTTCTTTGAAGGCACGTACCGTTTTGCAGCATCGAAGATTATTACTGTCTTCGTGGTGTCGAGTTATGCGACTTATACCGTCGCAAATATTAATTTGGCTTTCCTGGGGATCTGCGTCAGTGTAAGTAATGGATGCCTTAGACCATTTCACATGCAGGAACCAACACTCGTTGCACACGAAATTTTTTATCTCCTCTAAAGCGTTGCAAACTTGAACATTAGCACTTCCCCTTCACTGACATCTATTAAGCAGTTAAAATTTAGCTTTGTTTAAACAATACTACGGAGTACTGGGCGCATCAGCTTTCGTCACCTGCCTCAACAATGTCTTGCATCTGTCTGACTTCTACCTGCTTCCGTTACCAGAAAAAAATCTCCACCTTTTCCGACCTTCCAGAACGTCGGTAGATCCCTACTGGTTCTCACCTATATTTAGCTTTAGCCCTGAGCTTGTGTTGACTTCACTTTACAAACAATCGTACATAGTTAAATAAAATATACTTATTGTTACTTACATAACATTATAAACATTTGTTACCTGTAAACATTAAACTTCACACAATCAAATAATATTGTCTTCTGCAGACCCTCTTACACTCTGCATACTGCACAAATCTCATTCTTTGCTTCATGAGTGCGAAGTCTCTCGACTCTAAAAAGGTCGATAGTGTTACACATCGCTCCATAGCCTGTAACGCGGGAAATGCATATCCTTCTATTTGCATCTATTGTACTATAATTTTTTTCTTATTTTGTTACCTGAATATATGACATTTCTGTGCCTTTATATATTGTAATTGTTTTACTATTTATATATATATATATATATATATATATATATATATATATATATATATATATGCATCTATGTCGATGTATAATTGGTTTGTTTTGTAAATATTATTTGTATTTTACGCTGGGTCTTGCCTAGGGTTCAAAATGGCTCTGAGCACTATGGGCCTCAACTGCTGTGGTCATCAGTCCGCTAGAACTTAGAACAAATTAAACCTAACTAACCTAAGGACATCACACACATCCATGCCCGAGGCAGGATTCGAACCTGCGACCGTAGCAGCAGCGCGGCTCCGGACTGGAGCGCCTAGAACCGCACGACCACCACGGCCGGCTCTTGCCTAGGGAAAACTATGCTGTCGAACGAATACATCGATAGGTCGTGTGGAGAACCAAAGTGTTTAGGGTCTTTGGTAGTGTAAACTCGGCCGCGTGGAGCGTGGGCAAAGCAGAGTCTGGCTGGAGTAGTGCAGTGGAGCAGGTGTGTTGTGTAACGCTCCCGCGAGTTGCCGCGCTTTCGGGGTTTGGCAGCATGTAATTGGGCTCGACTTGCTATGATAGTTTCTGACACGGTGTCGCGGACGGGAAGCATTAGCTGGCGCACATCAAGAGCCCGTTTCGCCTGGTGACAGTGTCGAGAAGAAGGCGCGCCAACATCCAGCTACCGCAACAGCGACGGCCGACAATGAGTGACTGTCGCCACCTCCTCGATCGACTGTTTCAAACCTTCAATCACCCAACAAGGAAGACTGGAAGCACGTAAAGTCTTAGAACTGTATGGCAGACCTCAGCTTTTCAAACTGGTCAATTTGTGTCACCAAATTACAGCAACGTAGCATGAACCTTTGTTGCTCATTGTCCCAATTGCTTTACCAAGCAGGGTCCTTTCCTTTTCCGGAATGAACCCGAGTGTCGTTGAAATTCAAACGCCAGCATTAAAGTAATATCATTCCATTTCACTGCTTTAATTTGAAAATTCAGTTAAAGTATTCATAGCTGGCTACAATATTTAGATTACACAAGCACAAATTAAGAGTGCGAGTTTTGTTACCATATTTTAGCTTACCTGTGACTGCAGCTCAGCTTGGTACGTACTAAATTTTACTATTGTTAGTTGTTCAGAATGATTTAATTCAAGTTCAAAGTTAAATCTCTTATTTCTAAATTGCGTAGATTCAAGTAGCTTTTGAAATGATTGTTGAGGTAGCCCAAGACTAACCTTATTTTATTGAATTTCGTAGTGCTTCAGAAACAAAGTTCACTCTTAATTTCAGTCACTAAATTAACTTTCAATTTTCCGGTTTTATTAATTCTTTTGCTAAATTAAGTCAGAGTGTAGCGAAATTTATTACTTCTGACAAACTTTCAGTTTTCACACTACACGTGTCAACCTTCAGTTTCCACGCTTCTAGTGCTAATTATATGTGCAATAACCTTTCTTTTTTTAGTTATTATAGTAGTTGTCCATTGGACTGGCGACCGTAATTTTCCCCAAATCTCAAATATCTAATTAACGCCAATTAATTGTTAACGTAACGACCGCACATTTCATTTCTTTATTAATTTTACACTTTTCTCAAAATTAATTTCCACCACTTTCATTTGCATTTTTCCTTTCATTTAGATGTAACACTTCCTCTCTCTTTACCGACAGATTAACTTCGGTGACGGTTGCTTTTCCCAAATTTCGATTAGGTACACGCGGTTTAATTTTTCACTGTCATTAGGGTCGATAAGTGAGGGAGAGGTTACAAGCCCAGGTTCTATGGCTTCCCGTTACGGGCATTTGCATCACTGATGAGGGCCAGAGGCTGAAAATACCACTACAGTTGTGAGTTTCTTTTATTAGGAACGACTGGTTTCGGGCTCTTATACGCCCATCTTCAGGTGTCGGAATGAGCAGAAGACACGTCTTGTCCGCGGCGACGCTCGTAATCACAGCACCAAGTTACGCCACCTGAAGATGGGCGTATAAGACCCTGTAACGGGTCGTGTTCTAAATAAAAGAACCTCACAACTGTAGCTGTATTTTGAATCTCTGGTATAATGCTCAGTTGCGGATATTCCTTCGCCAGGATTGTTAGCTCTGATGAGGCGTGTTGGAATTTCATCTCTCCCTGTAATTCCCTGTTTATGGAGCATCCTTCAGGTTGTTTTGGGTGTTGACGGTGTTCACAAGTGCTACATTCAGTTCTGAAGTGACTTTTTCGGATGCCATCCCTTCATTTTTCGTCACAATCTTCTTCTGCGACCGTCTGTCATGATCACTTACCGCACATTTTCATCGGCTTTCTTACTTACAAGATAATATTAGTAGTAGTAGTAGTAGTAGTAGTACATTTATTCATTCGTAGATCTCTTTTTACAAGGATATACGACATATCAAAGTATTTACAAATTTAGATCAATTTAAAATAAGCTAATTCGTATACACATATATTTACAGACTTCTAGTTAGAGACAATCACTAAATTTACTCCTGCTACACAATACGTTTTTTACAAATAACTTATTAAATAATGTAATGCCACATTGTTCACTCTTGTCTCACTATCAGTCACTGCACGCACTATACACACATTGTATCATAACACTTCACTCACTACACACACGCCGGCCGGTGTGGCCGTGCGGTTCTAGGCTCTTCAGTCTGGAACCACGTGACCGCTACGGTCTCAGGTTCAAATCCTGCCTCGGGCATGGATGTGTGCGATGTCCTTAGGTTAGTTGGGTTTAAGTAGTTCTAAGTTCTATGGGACGGATGACCACAGATGTTAAGTCCGATAGTGCTCAGAGCCATTTGAACTACACACGCCGGCTGTAGTGGCCGAGCGGTTCTAGGCGCTACAGTCTGGAACCGCTGACCGCTACGGTCGCAGGTTCGAATCCTGCCTTGGACATGGATGTGTGTGATTTCCTTAGGTTAGTTAGGTTTAAGTAGTTCTAAGTTCTAGGGGACTGATGACCTTAGAAGTTAGGTCCCATAGTGCTCAGAGCCATTTGAGCCATTCTTGAACTACACACACCCACCCACCCACACACACACACACACACACACACTGATGACCTCTGGGCAATTTTCTGTACCGCAACTTCCCATTTGCTATCCTGCAAAACTGAGTTTGCATCCCTCAATAACGAATGAGATGTTGAGGTCAGAAAGTGGAAGAGGTGTTAGTATTGTGATATGCATAGCTTGGGGGTAAGTATTTCTAGAAAGGAAAAAAAAACATAAATTGAAGGTGTCATGTGGAATGCTGGATAGTTTATAACCATTTTTATTATTATTTATTTGTACAACATTTTTTATCAAACCCCAACTCTGTTTTAGCTAAGTAATCCTTCAATGTATAAAATTTATTACGTAACAGGTACTTTTTAGCTGCCTTTTTAAATAAGTGTATTTTGGCAATTTCTTTAATCTCTTTTGGTAATTAATTGCACAGTTTTATTCCTTGGTAGAAAATTCTGTTTCGAGTTTTATGTTTATTTTTTTTCTTCCTAAATATAAGTTAAGTCTATCTCTTGTTGCATGGTCATGGATAGAGCTGTTTGTGCAGTAATTACCAATGTAATTTTTGATGTGTACAACTGACTGGTAAATGATTCACATGGAACAGTTAAAATCTCCAGTGTTCTGAACAGATCCTTACAATGAGCTCTAATAATATTTCTTGTTATTATTCTTATGGTTCTTTTCTGGAGTTTGGGTTTTTCTCTTTTCCTGTATGAGGTATAAATCTCCGAGACGGTGCCTCCGAAAACACTAAACGCCTCAGCTACCTCGGTTGAAGGAAGCACCCACCATACGAGCAACAACAAATTGCCCACGTCCGAATTCTCTTCACTCACAACTAAATAGGCTGACACTTGCAATGTATTTAGGAATTTCAGTGGTCAAACTCAACAACACCATCTGCAGGCTTGGCTAACACCTACATTTCTTGCGGCGTTTCCAAATTGTTGCACAGCCCCTTTGTGTAGTCAACAATGTAAGAAAATTAGTAATGTATTTTATCATTCTCTAAGACAATATCGAGAACATAATTCCCCAGTTTCATAGAAGTATAGCATCTTGATTGGCTTTACATGAACCTTTAATCTCTATATATAAATGCAACTGACTGACTAACACATCATCACCCAGCCCAAACCGCTAAGGATAGAAACCTGAAATTTAAAGAAGGTGTGGACCGTATTCTGTAGGCACTGTTTAAGAAGAGATTTTTCGAATTTGCAACCCTAAGGGGGGACATACGGGAGGAAGGGTTTTCTTGGAAAAAAACTCGCTGTATTGGCAGTTTTGAAGCTAGAACTACGAAAGTTCGCATTTGGTCCTCGTGTTTCCGAATTTTTCGAAATTTGACACTACAGTGGTGAAATAGAAGGAGAAAACTTTTTTGGAAAATATACTGTATCATTATACGAGGGCCGTTCAGAAAGTAACCTCCGGTTGATTTAAAAAAATACACCAAGTTAAATAAAAATATTTTAATACACTCCTGGAAATGGAAAAAAGAACACATTGACACCGGTGTGTCAGACCCACCATACTTGCTCCGGACACTGCGAGAGGGCTGTACAAGCAATGATCACACGCACGACACAGCG
Organism: Schistocerca serialis cubense; assembly: GCF_023864345.2. Lineage (NCBI taxonomy): Eukaryota > Metazoa > Arthropoda > Insecta > Orthoptera > Acrididae > Schistocerca > Schistocerca serialis. Next base: position 1,217,142,184 of record NC_064638.1, on the reverse strand, counting down.
GACACACCAGGAACCGCGGTGTTGGCCGTCGAATGGCGCTAGCTGCGCAGCGTTTGTGCACCGCCGCCGTCAGTGTCAGCCAGTTTGCCGTGGCATACGGAGCTCCATCGCAGTCTTTAACACTGGTAGCATGCCGCGACAGCGTGGACGTGAACCGTATGTGCAGTTGACGGACTTTGAGCGAGGGCGTATAGTGGGCATGCGGGAGGCCGGGTGGACGTACCGCCGAATTGCTCAACACGTGGGGCGTGAGGTCTCCACAGTACATCGATGTTGTCGCCAGTGGTCGGCGGAAGGTACACGTGCCTGTCGACCTGGGACCGGACCGCAGTGACGCACGGATGCACGCCAAGACCGTAGGATCCTACGCAGTGCCGTAGGGGACCGCACCGCCACTTCCCAGCAAATTAGGGACACTGTTGCTCCTGGGGTATCGGCGAGGACCATTCGCAACCGTCTCCATGAAGCTGGGCTACGGTCCCGCACACCGTTAAGCCGTCTTCCGCTCACGCCCCAACATCGTGCAGCCCGCCTCCAGTGGTGTCGCGACAGGCGTGAATGGAGGGACGAATGGAGACGTGTCGTCTTCAGCGATGAGAGTCGCTTCTGCCTTGGTGCCAATGATGGTCGTATGCGTGTTTGGCGCCGTGCAGGTGAGCGCCACAATCAGGACTGCATACGACCGAGGCACACAGGGCCAACACCCGGCATCATGGTGTGGGGAGCGATCTCCTACACTGGCCGTACACCACTGGTGATCGTCGAGGGGACACCGAATAGTGCGCGGTACATCCAAACCGTCATCGAACCCATCGTTCTACCATTCCTAGACCGGCAAGGGAACTTGCTGTTCCAACAGGACAATGCACGTCCGCATGTATCCCGTGCCACCCAACGTGCTCTAGAAGGTGTAAGTCAACTACCCTGGCCAGCAAGATCTCCGGATCTGTCCCCAATTGAGCATGTTTGGGACTGGATGAAGCGTCGTCTCACGCGGTCTGCACGTCCAGCACGAACGCTGGTCCAACTGAGGCGCCAGGTGGAAATGGCATGGCAAGCCGTTCCACAGGACTACATGCAGCATCTCTACGATCGTCTCCATGGGAGAATAGCAGCCTGCATTGCTGCGAAAGGCGGATATACACTGTACTAGTGCCGACATTGTGCATGCTCTGTTGCCTGTGTCTATGTGCCTGTGGTTCTGTCAGTGTGATCATGTGATGTATCTGACCCCAGGAATGTGTCAATAAAGTTTCCCCTTCCTGGGACAATGAATTCACGGTGTTCTTATTTCAATTTCCAGGAGTGTATATACATCTTACAATCACATCTTTGCACTATTTTTCTACATAGTCTCCATAGCGATTGAGGCACTTATCGTATCTCCTCACAAGCTTTGAAATTCCTTCTGCATAAAAATCACCCGCTTGTGCCTGGAGCCAGCCTGTGACCACATCTTTGAGCTCTTCGTCGTCATCAAACCGCTGTGACCCGAGCCATTTCTTCAAATGCATGAAGAGGTGATAATCACTTGGCGCCAGGTCTGGGCTGTAAGGTGGATGGTTGATAACGTCCCACTTGAAGGACTCAAGAAGGGTCGTTGTTCTGCGAGCAGAGTGAGGACGGGCGTTATCGTGCAAAAAAACGATACCGGAAGTCAGCATACCACGGCGTTTGTTCTGTATAGCCCGTCGTAACTTTTTTATTGTTTCACAGTACACGTCTTGATTAATGGTCGTACCACGTTCCATGAATTCAACCAACAACACCCCTTTGGCATCCCAAAACACCGTTGCCATCAGTTTTCTGGCAGAAAAATCTTGCGAGGCTTTTCTTGGTTTGGTAGGCGAATTTGAATGTGCCCACATCTTTGATTGTTCTTTTGTCTCAGGGTTCACGTACTTAATCCAGGTTTCGTCACCGGTCACGATTCTGTTTAACAATGGTTCTCCTTCGTCCTCATAACGTGACAGAAAGTCTAATGCAGAGGCCATTCTTTGAGTTTTGTGGTGGTCGGTAAGAATTTTGGGCACCCACCGTGCACAGAACTTACGGTAACCCAATCACGGACAACTCCTTCACTCATAACTCTTGGTCCGTACACGGCACAAAGCTCACGATGAATAGCTGCTGCAGAATATCCTTTGGCTGTAAAAAACCTTATGACAGCACGCACTTCACATTTGGTGGGGTTTTCTATTGCAGCACACATTTCAAACTGCCACAAAAACTAAACTAGCGCAGGTACGACGTTCACTCGACCACAGCTTGATGCCGACTGACCTGTTGAGTGCGTGAACGCACAGATGGCGTCGCTACTCCCCCCACAACCCGCACTGTGACCAATCGGAGGTTACTTTCTGAACCGCCCTCGTACAATAAAAATATTACGTGTTTCAGTGTTTAGGGAAATTCAACCCTAAGGGACTGCAATAGGGGATACAAGTTTTAAAAAAATATTTCGTTACATAAAAAAATTTTAAAGCTAAATTTTAAAAAGCTGGTATTATACTTCCCGGTTAGATGTGAAGAAATATTTGTTAGAGGATGAAAGTTGCTGTGGAAATATCTCCAAAAGAACGCAAAAGGCATGATTAACAAAAACTTTTCACTCCAGCTACCAGAATCGCTTGTAGGTCAGAAATGCTGATATGACCTTAATTAGCGTGAAAACTTTGAAGGCGTTCCAATTTGTGAACACCAAACAAATTCGATTAAATGAAAACAAAATAGTCTCTACAGGCCGTACGGTCTACGGGAGCGAAGCAGTCAGTTCTAAGCTATTGCTTCTATGTGTCTCTAGGAGAGCTACTGTGGCCCAATGTCAGCGTTTGTCCCTCACTGTAGCTGGATTCGTAGTTTTGGTTATCTCTCTCCTCTTGGCGCGATGTTGTGCTTGGTCCCTCTTTATGATGAAGTCTATATAATTTCGGGCATCTAGCCATGTTGGGGTTGTTTGGGGGAAGAGACCAGACAGCAGGGTCATTGGTCTCATGGGATTAAGGAAGGACGAGGTAGGAAGTCGGCCGTGCCCTTTCAAAGGAAGCATCCCGGTATTAGCCTGGAGCGATTTAGGGAAATCACGGAAAACGTAAATCAGGATGGCCGGACGCGGGATTGACATCTAGCCATGTGTCACCCAATAGTTCGTTTTCCATCAAATTTCAACGAAAACTTTTATTTTGATCCACTAGAAATTCGTGTTCATACCACCATGGGTGGTGATCCTTCATTTTCTCAACGACAGATGCTTCTCCGTTCTGCTCTGTCACATTTATTACTAGTCCCATTACCATGAAGTGTCACACAGGATCTCCAATGAAGCGTTTTGGTTCACGTTTCGTTACGGGCCAACATTCTGTACCATAAAAGGCAACGGGTCGAATTGCAGACTGATATATTTTCGACTTGAGTCGGTGCGGGAATTTCTTATTGCAAAGCGCGGAAGTCGTTCCTTGCCATTTAATCCATGAATTTTTAAATCAGTTCATGAATCGACCGTAGTGGCCGAGCGCTACGATCGCAGGTTCAAATCCTGCCTCGGGCATGGATGTGTGTGATGTCCTTAGGTTAGTTAAGTATAAGTAGTTCTAGGGGACTGATGACCTCAGAAGTGCTCAGAGCCATTTGAACCATTTTTCAGTTCGTGATTTCAGGAACGAGTGAGTCGTCAGCTATGATTTTTTAGTCAATTAGCAGATATTTAACCATCAGTCTTGATACTGTCTGTTTGGTTCGCAATGATTGGCAGCTATTGTTTTCTTAATATTTCAGTCTAGTCCGTACTGTTGAAGGTGTTTCTTCCGCTCCTGGAGTTGTCGTGGAAGGTTGCTCTTGCCTTCAGCATGTAACTGAACCAAAGATGCTAATTTGTAAAGAAATCTGGTGACAGCGCCCATTTTTATTGAAGAACAGTCATGATGTTCGTAGGAGGCAAGGATATAGTCAGGAACGCCCCAGAGAAGTGTGAGAGGACCGACGATATCTTCTACACACATAGACAATGTGACGGACATTTTGAGCAGCAGTCTACGGTTGTTTGCTGATGATGTGGTGTATGGAAAGGGATCGTCATTGAATGACAGTAGGATGATAAAAGACGACTTAAAAAAAATTCTATTTGTTTTGATGAATGGCAACCTGCTCTAAATGTAGAAAAATGTAAGGTAATACAGACGAGTTGGAAAAAGAAAGTCATAATTTTCGAATACAGTATTGGTAGTGTGCTGCTTCTCACAGTCACGTCGATTAAGTATCTGGGCGTAACCCTACAAGTTAGTGGTTTATCTGTAAAGGAGACAGCATATACGACACTAGTGCGACCCATTGTTGAGTACTGTCATAAGCTGACGTTCGTGGAGTTATAACATTTACTCCGTTGATCGTCACCACCCATCATCATGGATTGTGGTCTGAGGACGGTCGTAAACTGACGGAAACCGCTTCAAATCAAATAAATATTTTTTTGCCGCTCGAGACTGTTTTTGTTTACTTATAAAGTACTCTTTGCCAGACTGCTGTTCTCCGAGAGAAATAATCGCAAAAAATACTGTTCGAATGTTTGGGACTCACATCACGTTGGATGAAAGAAAGACCTCGACGTAATTCAGAGGTGGGCTGCTAGGTCTGTTGGTGGTAGATTCGAAGAACACGTAAGTATTACGAAGATGTCCTGGGAACTGAAATGTGAATCACTGGGAGGAAGATCACGTTCTTTCGAGAATCGCTATTAAGAAAATTTAGAGAACCGTTATTTGAGGCTGACTGCAGAACGATTCTACTGCAGACAACCTACATTTCAGGTGATGATGACGAAGACAAGATTCGAGAAATTAGGGCTCATATAGAGGCAAATAGATTCGATTTTTTCCCTCGCTCTATTTACGAATGGAACAGGGAAAGAAATGATAGGTAGAGGTACAAGGTACCCTCCGCTACATACCATAGCTTGCGGATTACTTATGTAAATGTAAATGTGGACAGGAACAGGGAACTCACTGGATACACTAACAGCCGAACGTACTCGACATTTAGGGTTATTATAATGACGACGAACCATTTCAGTTGTTCAGGTACTCCATGTTCTGGAAAGCTATATAAGCTCACGTTATACTTAGTCAAGAGCCTTACCCTGGTGCCTCAAAGCAAGCGTCTCACAGCGTTTCTGAATAAGCAAGCGAGTTGCTTGGATAGCACCAGTGGTCCTCTAGATATTCAAAAAGCCACACTAGTTGATAGTAATATTGAAAACCTTTCGTGTTACGCTGTAATTGATGCGGTCTAAGATCTTCATTTTATAAGACGCTTACAGCACGATGTTTGTAACATTCAGCCGGACGCTCCTTTTGTTTACAAACTGGAACTATAGTGCTCAATGTCTGCTCCGTCAGGATCTTATTCTCTTCTACGATCTTCTTGGGTTAGCCATTCAGCTGACTCCCAGTGCCTTGATCTCCGATCTCCTCAGTTCTGCTGGAGCATCACCCGGATTCGAATCAGGCACCAACATAAGTTTCATTTTCCCTATGGCTTGTAGAGCTTCAGGTTTGGTGATCAGCATGACGGATCCCTGAATAGGTGCCAGCTGCCGTATTGGCGAACGTAGGAACTCTTTCTTCGGACTGTTTCGTGCCAACGACGGCAAAGCTTTCCTATCTTCCATCGGTCAACGAAAAGTTTATCTCACTCCTCACAGTGCGATAACATATTTGACATCCTTCTTCCGCAGTTGCACTTGATAATCCCTCAAAAGTCGATATCGCGATATAGTCAATAATGAAAGACTCGGGGCCAGATAGGGGCAGTGCTATGATATATAAACTTTATAAAGACAATGGTCCCCAATAAATCAAATATCAGTGTTCTATAATGTTTAGTGAAACGAACGCCTTCTTCCCTCCAGTGGTGCGAATTTCAGCTCATTCGTTTTTCGGCCGATCTCTTGGTAACGTATTTTGCAATACTCATTTGAATTGCTTTATGTCTTTCTTCAATCCGACGAGTTGTGGATCCCAAATACTCAAGAATAAGCTGCACGAGTGATCCGTGCACAATTGCGTTGTTAGAAGGGCTACATTTTCCTAGAATTTTCCCTTTAACCCGAATCGATAATTCGGCTCCCCTACAACCGGCCTTAAGCGCTCGTTTCGTTACATTTGGCTTTGCAACGTTGCGTCTGGATATTAAATCGAAGTGACTGCTTCAAGCAGAGTACCACTACTACTTTGCCGGCCGGAGTGACCGAGCGGTTCTAGGCACTACAGTCTGGAACCGCGCGACCGCTACGGTCGCAGGTTCCAATCCTGCCTCGGGCATAGATGTGTGTGACGTCCTTAGGTTAGTTAGGTTTAAATAGTTCTAAGTTCTAGGGGACTGATGACCCCAGAATTTAAGTCCCATAGTGCTCAGAGCCATTTGAACCATTTTTGAACTACTACTTTGTTCGAACATTACACGATTATTTTCCCTACTCATGTGCATTAACTTACATTCTTTCACATTTAGAGCTAGCTGCCATTCTTCAGAACATGTGGGTGTCTATGCACCTTACTGTGTGTGCTCGTACACTGAATCGACGACGACACTTTCATGTATACTAAAGCGCTACCAGCAAAAAGTCTGAGATAGCTCTTCACTCTGTCCACCCGATCGTTTACGTGCATAGAGGGAAACAGCGACCGTACCAAACTTCCCTGGGCATTCCTGATGATACGGTCGTCTCTGATAAACACTCACGGTTCAGGACATTGTGTCGTTGTGGTATTTAGACTGAATTATCAAAGAAACTGGTATAGGCATGCGTATTCAAATACAAAGATACGTAAACAGGCAGAATATGGCGCTGCGGTCGGCAACGTCTATATATGAGGCAACAGTTGTTAGGTCGGTTACTGCTGCTACAATGGCAGATGTTAAGATTTCAGTGAATCTGAACTTCGTGTATAGTCGGCGCACGAGCGATGGGATGCACTATCCCCGAGATAGCGATGAAGTGACATTTCACAAAAATACCACGAATATAAGGAATCCGGTAAAACATGAAATCCCCGACGTCGCTGCGGCCGACAAAAGATCCAGCAAGAACGGGACCAACGACGATTGAAGTAAATCGTACATCGTGACAAAAGTGCAACACTTCCACAATTTGCTGCAGATTTCAATGCTGCGCTATCAACAAGTGTCAGCGCACGAACCATTCAGCGAAACTCCATCGATATGGGCTTTTGTAGCCGAAGGCCCACTCGTGTAGCCTTGATTACTGCACGACACAAAGCTTTATACATCGCCTTGGTCCGTCAACACCGACATTAGACAGTTAATGACTGGAAGCATATTGTCTGGTCAGACGAGTCTCATTTCAAATTGTATCGAGCAGGTAGACGTGTACCAGCTCATGAATCCATGGACGCTGGATGTCAGCAGGGGACTCGTGAAGCTGGTGGAGGCTCTATAATGGTGTGGGGCGTGTGCAATTGGAGTGATATAGGACATCCGTTACGTCTAGATACGACTCTGATACGTGGCATGTACTTGAGAATCGTGTCTGAGCACCTGCATCCATTCATGTCCACTGTGCATGCCGACGGACGTGGGCATTTCCAGCAGGACAATGCGACACGCTACACGTTTAGAATTCCTGCAGAGTGGCTCCGGGAACACTCCTCTGAGTTTAAATACTTCCACAGGCCACCAAACTCCCCAGACATAACATTATTGAGCATATGTGGGTGCCTTGCAACGTGCTGTTTAGAAGAGATATCCACCACCTCGTACTCTTACGGATTTTTGGACAGCTCTGCAGGTTTCATGGTGTCAGTTCCCTCCAGCACTACTTCAAACATTAGCCGATTCCATGCCACGTCGTATTGCGGCACTATGCTCGCGGTGCCTCTGCACGATATTATGAGGTGTACCAGTTTCTCTGGCTCTTTAGTGTAGCTCAAAGACTTTTTATGCAGCTCCCAATGTTACTCTATCCTTTGCAAGCTTGTTTATCTCACAATAACTAATGGAACGTACATATGTCTGTATCAGCTTAATTTATTCATCTCTTGGACTCCCTCTACGATTATTACCCCCAAACATACAACCCCCCACTACTAAATTCGTAATCCCTTCATGTTTCAGAATGAGTCGAAACAACCATCCCCTTTTTTAATCGTGTCACAAGTTTCTTGTCTCTCCAATTCTATGCAGTAACTCTCATTAGTTACGAGATATAACCATATAATTTTCAACATTTTTTGTTATCTCACACTTCAGAAACGTTCTTGTTTCAACTGTTCCTCGTCCGTGTTTCACTCCCAGAAATGTCTACCCTTCAGACAAACAACTCCAGAAAAGACTTCCTAAGACTTAAATCTATATTAGATTTCAAAAAATTTCTCTTATTCACAAGTACTTCTGTCGCCATTGCCGATCTACCTTTTATATGATCTCTGCTTACTAAGTTCTTTTACTTATATTGTATTCAAGCCACTCATGTCTGAGAATGTACACGACATGCTTGGACCATCGTTAACAGCCTGCAGTGTAACTGATTCACCTTGCCGTCGCAGCTGGCTGTGAGATCGAGGCCTACAGCTTTCTCGAAACTAGTAATGCCCTAGTTGAATGACGATTTTCTGTTCATGCGTCACACGAGGCGTACGCCCACGACACACTGGTAACGCACCAGTGATCTGGACGGTTCACATTCGACGCCCTCAGCGAATCACTGACAGCTGATTTGCACCGCCCGGGCCGAACCCTGTTTTCCATAGAGACTGCTAGCAACGGGATAATCGAGTGCGTTTAACAGCCGAGTGGAGAGTCGTCATATTTATTTTTATTTTATTTATTTTTTCATTCATAGTGGTTTTCTGTCTTGGACGAATAAAAGAACGTAATGAAACTTGTCTCTGCGACCACTTCAGCTGTGTGAATGATGTTCACTCTCCGGGTTCGAGTGGTTAAACTTAATGTGGGACAGTCGACTGACACAAGTCTCCCAGAAGTACGGCAGTTATGTTAGTGTTTCCATTCAGTTTCTGGGTTTCTGTAATCTCACTTACACACTTCTAAGTTTTTGAGTTGCACAAGAACCATGGGCAGGGACGTAAGCTTATATAATGACAAATAACGTATCTCATTTCGAGGAGAAGTGAATAAAATTTTTATCTAAAAATCATATGTTTTCGAAACTAACGCATTTATTTACTCATCTACGAATTTTTCGTACTACTGGCATTAGAAATGAATTTTTGGTTTGTTTTAAAAGGTTAATACCTATTTTTATCTTACAAATTTATCTTTAAACAAATAAAGAGTTGCTATTTAATTAAGTTTATTGAAACCTCGTCTCTCTCTCTTTTCGCTGGTTTGCAGCAACTGATGTGTCTGCCGCTTACAGGCACAAGTAAACAGCCCAGGTATAGGGAAGAAACAAAAAGTTTATTGAATACAAATATCACAAAAATATTCCCCACAATTAAACAAAACAGAGGATGCTTCTTCAATACGTAAAGAAAGTGATGCTAGCCCCTGAACAAGTGAAACAAAGTAAATGATGGTGCATAAAAAACAGAGCCGCTCAGACCTCCAGAATCACAAAGTAAATAAATTATTTCCCTGATATTTGAAATAGCTTACACCCTTCAGTGAACACAATCTTAAAATATTACGTGCTTAATGTTACAAACAGTGAATTAACTTTCTGTAATCATACTCTCTTCAGAAAGGACAGTCCTGAAGTGCTAATTGCTTTAGGTTAAAACGGAAAAATAAGTTTCTTACTTCATGTTAAGATCTAAGCTTCAGTCAAGAAGAATAAACACTTAACAACTCGTACGGTGAACTTCGAAAACAGAAATAGTTAGAGTCTACAGAAATGAGATATCCTAGTCTGACAAGGATGGAACTTTTCATTCTGACACTAAGATAGGAACTTCCTGTCTGACGGTCTCTTATCGTGTAGGAGAACAACACTACAATTGTACCAAGCTTCAACGAGCTTATCACTGAACACTTAAAGTCCCAGTTGTGGAAGTGGCGAGCTTTCGAGAAGTCGATCACCCAGCCCTTGGCACACTGTAGCGGAGATCGTCAGGTTGTTGTCTGCAAAGGAACTGCGGAACGAGTTCTTGCCATGGCGTGATGGAGCTGCAACAGAACTGCTCATTGGAACCAATGTCCCAGCCTAGGTACCTGCCTCATGGACGGATATTTGGTGGCCTATTTTTGGCATGTACTATGGCGTATGCACGAAGAGGCGCAGTTTGCCAACGGACTACCACAAATGCCGCCTAGTCACCTGGCTGGAAAGCTGTTGATGCCGTCTGCTGGTCAGGCCAGAGGTTTCTGGGGTCGCGAAGTTGTATGTAGTCTGCACTGTAGGGGCTGAGCTCACTGCTCCCACATGACGAATATAAGATACAATTTTTGAAATTGGTTGGTGACGTAATCACTGCTTTTTAAGCATACCATAGTTGGGCGTGTTTTGCTTCATAAGATATATTAGTTGTCATTCGTCAATTTTCTTTAAATTTCTTCAATTAATACACCATCATAATATGAATCATACTTACAGATACTGTACATCGCATTAAATATATCTTGAGGATCAGTTTTTATCCAGTCAATTCCCACACAACTGAACAGTTCTGCATTTTGAGCGTGACGAAGATCCCTAGTAAATTCTCGCCTATTCATCATCACTGACGGAAAACTAAACTATCGACACTCAACAGAAAGCAAATAACGGGATATAACAGGAATAACAGAATGCAGTGTACAATGATGATTTAACAATGTCAAGAGGATCGAATGTTTTCATCAGGCTGGTCTCGTAGACTGGTTTCTCGCGAAAGAAACGAACGAATAATAAAGCGTGCATTCCTTAAAACTATAACTGACTGAATCGATGATTTCATTCGGTAGCTATCACAGTCTGATATTTTCCAACAACCGACTGAATCGGTTGTTTTTATTCGGTTGGTTCCATCACTTCGTGTTGTTCCAGGGCCAGCCTGCTATCGCACCGTCGAACAAATGCCGACCGCCAGTGTTCGCCAGCAACGGCAGGCCCCCGACAGTAAATTAATATCTGCGCATGTTCATTGCATTAATTTATTCACGGCGTTATCTCGCATCGGTCAGCTGCAAATGGTTTTAATTACGAACACAGTTAGTCGCCAGATATTAAACAGCGTAATTAGGAGCGGGGGAAGCCGCTTTTGCTTCCACCCGCTTCTCCCCTTCCTATCCCCGCCCCCACCCCTTTTCGTGAAACCTGGTGAACGGTGTGACGTACCAGTGAATAAGTTGCTTGCATGCGCTCCGGTGTTGCCTTCACCCTCTCAATGCGCCGCTATAAGCAGAACTGAGCGTTTGCATCGCTAATAATGTTTTCTTCATTAACGGGATTTAAACAGATGAACGGAATTAATTACTGAACTCAAGAGTTATCGCAGTTCCAATCCCTCCAAACACCACCAAGTACTTCAACGACAGTTGCTTCTGTTATAGTGAAGCAAGTGTATGAAAATTGCACCAAAGTGCATTTCATAGCTGAACGAAGTGGCCGAAGACGTATTATTTTATCTACACTCCTGGAAATTGAAATAAGAACACCGTGAATTCATTATCCCAGGAAGGGGAAACTTTATTGACACATTCCTGGGGTCAGATACATCACATGATCACACTGACAGAACCACAGGCACATAGACACAGGCAACAGAGCATGCACAATGCCGGCACTAGTACAGTGTATATCCACCTTTCGCAGCAATGCAGGCTGCTATTCTCCCATGGAGACGATCGTAGAGATGCTGGATGTAGTCCTGTGGAACGGCTTGCCATGCCATTTCCACCTGGCGCCTCAGTTGGACCAGCGTTCGTGCTGGACGTGCAGACCGCGTGAGACGACGCTTCATCCAGTCCCAAACATGCTCAATGGGGGACAGATCCGGAGATCTTGCTGGCCAGGGTAGTTGACTTACACCTTCTAGAGCACGTTGGGTGGCACGGGATACATGCGGACGTGCATTGTCCTGTTGGAACAGCAAGTTCCCTTGCCGGTCTAGGAATGGTAGAACGATGGGTTCGATGACGGTTTGGATGTACCGTGCACTATTCAGTGTCCCCTCGACGATCACCAGTGTTGTACGGTCAGTGCAGGAGATCGCTCCCCACACCATGCTGCCGGGTGTTGGCCCTGTGTGCCTCGGTCGTATGCAGTCCTGATTGTGGCGCTCACCTGCACGGCGCCAAACACGCATACGACCATCATTGGCACCAAGGCAGAAGCGACTCTCATCGCTGAAGACGACACGTCTCCATTCGTCCCTCCATTCACGCTTGTCGCGACACCACTGGAGGCGGGCCGCACGATGTTGGGGCGTGAGCGGAAGACGGCCTAACGGTGTGCGGGACCGTAGCCCAGCTTCATGGAGACGGTTCCGAATGGTCCTCGCCGATACCCCAGGAGCAACAGTGTCCTTAATTTGCTGGGAAGTGGCGGTGCGGTCCCCTACGGCACTGCGTAGGATCCTACGGTCTTGGCGTGCATCCGTGCGTCGCTGCGGTCCGGTCCCAGGTCGACGGGCACGTGCACCTTCCGCCGACCACTGGCGACAACATCGATGTACTGTGGAGACCTCACGCCCCACGTGTTGAGCAATTCGGCGGTACGTCCACCCGGCCTCCCGCATGCCCACTATACGCCCTCGCTCAAAGTCCGTCAACTGCACATACGGTTCACGTCCACGCTGTCGCGGCATACTACCAGTGTTAAAGACTGCGATGGAGCTCCGTATGCCACGGCAAACTGGCTGACACTGGCGGCGGCGGTGCACAAATGCTGCGCAGCTAGCGCCATTCGACGGCCAACACCGCGGTTCCTGGTGTGTCCGCTGTGCCGTGCGTGTGACCATTGCTTGTACGGCCCTCTCGCAGTGTCCGGAGCAAGTATGGTGGGTCTGACACACCGGTGTCAATGTGTTCTTTTTTCCATTTCCAGGAGTGTAGTTGCTCAAATATTGAGATATAGAGGGCTCGGAAGTTTACACCACGTATCATTAAGGCTCGTGAAGACAGAAAAAGGAACAGAAATATTAATGTTTCGTCACGAAGTACACCATGTTTCTTTGTTTCACAAATATGAGAATCAATTGGAATGTCTGGTAAGTAACAGTATTACTGTACAGTACTGCAGTGTTAGAAATGTCATACGTGGTGCAAATTACTTGTATAATATTCCTGAGCTTAGTCACTGTAAGAAGTGCATGACATTTAGATATCTTGTTACGTCCCTGTATTTACTTGCTCATTTGATTGTGGGGCTTTTACGGAGAATATGTGCATTTCCAGCTATATTTCCTGCTGATAGTACCGCGGATGAAGCCCAAAAAGACGGATAATTAATTAATTAGCACACGACAACGCAAAACCAGTCAGGGAATGAAACGAACTGTGAATTGTACTGATTTATGTTAGAATATCGTATTGTTTTACATTACAACCCTCACTGCTTTCTGTACTAATTGCTCCCACATTTGAAGTTCTCACATGGATAGCATTTTTTTTTAATGCACGAATACTTGTAGGGCCAATGAGCGGACTTAGGTGATAGCATATCATTTACCAGACCAAAGGGACTCTGTTCACAATGGATACTGACGATTTATTTCCAAAAACTAGAGCAAATACTTGGGATCGTCACCAACAGCATCTAAATCCATGTTTATCAGAAAAGTGCTAACGTTAAGTAAGAGCACATAATTATAAAATTATCATTGCTTGAAGGTCCCTTAATGTATTATTTTGAATGAACTACAAGAGAGTACGGAACGTAGTTTTGATTCAGACACGTATCAGAGAGCTAGGATTCAACACTGAATCAGCACAAAGAATCAAATAATTCTTGCACACTCGCATAATTAGGGAAGGCAAGCAACGTTTTATTCTACACCCAACTACTATTGAAACAAGATACTGGAAATATGCGCAGATTCCATCTTTTCGTTATAAAATCTGAAAAAATGCTTAATGGCAATAATTCATTGCTGATAATGGGATTCGTTCTGTATAGAATCTCGCGTGCAACAAGATAACGTGGTATCACTATGCAAAAGATACAAGACTATGCAATATTGGTGTTGTGTTGGACAGACGCCATGACGTTAAACACAAGAATGATCACTTAAAAACGGGCCTAACGTCACGGAAAATTCTCCACACGACACTGAATGTATTAAGAAAACGGATATAACATAAAATCGAGCTCACATTGCTGAAGGCACGTGGTGTGATGGTTCAAGTTTGAACAAAGCTGTTAATACCAAACTATTTTCAGACACTATATCAATTGTAATCCGCATAATATGATATGACAAAACAAATGCGCCACGTAACTAACATTGAAACAGTGTAGGCAGCACAAAAAAATTGTTGTAGGAACTTATGGACCAAACTGCTTAGGTCATCGGTCCCTAAAGTTACACACTGCTCAATGTAACATTCACTTACGCTATGGACAGCACACACGCCCATGCCCGAGGGAGGACTCGAACCTCCGACGGGGGAAGCCGCGCGGACCGTGACAAGGCGCCCTTAGACCGCGGGGCTACCTCGCGCGGCAGGCAGCACACTTACAGAAACTAAACCAACTAATTCAGACTTCTATATCCACTCGGAAGTGAGACAGCCAACACTAGCACTCCCATAGCAATTCAGCGACACAGTGTCTAGCGTGGTGTCTATCCAAAACGATTCAAATCCCAGTCTGCTATGGTCTGTCGTCCCCATCCAGCTGCAGCTCGACGAAACTTGAATCTAGCATTTATCTCTGCCTCTGCTTTCACCTTTCTTTCTTTGGTAAAATATCCTACCAGTTTCAATCGGGAATGATTCCACACCGTGATTGCCCACGGAAACATTTTAATGTCAGACAAACACATATCCACTCACTCATCATCAAAAGTAGGATAGGTAGGAACAGTAAAGATGGTTTATTTTTAAAATAAGTAAACAGACTGGTCCATCTCTATTCCAGACGGTACTGGAAACTCAGAGTAAACTGAATCATGAAAATCAGATCAACGTCGTGAATCCGAGGATTATAAAACAATTCTGGTTGAATCGTTTTAATAACTGCAATTTCCTCAAACTGAGAATGTTATGCGCATTGTTACAATAACACAAGAAGGACATGCCGGGCAAGAAACAACTTGATGAGAAGGTACACTCAGGTCGTTGAAACTCACACATCAAAGAGAGATGTGCTCCAGATTTACTGTAGTTTGTCAGCACGATTAAGAGTGGTATGAAGGGATTTCGTTTCATTTTCATTTAACTCTCGGCAGACATAATCTTCTTTCCAGAATGAGATTTTCACTCTGCAGCGGAGTGTGCGCTGTTATGAAACTTCCTGGCAGATTAAAACTGTGTGCCCGACCGAGACCCGAACTCGGGACCTTTGCCTTTCGCGGGCAAGTGCTCTACCATCAGAGCTACCGAAGCACGACTCACGCCCGGTACTCACAGCTTTACTTCTGCCAGTATCTCGTCTCCTACCTTCCAAACTTTACAGAAGCTCTCCTGCGAGAGCACTTGCCCGCGAAAGGCAAAGGTCCCGAGTTCGGGTCTCGGTCGGGCACACAGTTTTAATCTGCCAGGAAGTTTCATAATCTTCTTTGTTCAAACGGTTTCGAAACATGATATAGATTTCACAAAGCACTTGTCAACCGGGAAACTTACACCCATAGTGAATTATGAGAACCATGAAACCTGTCTTTCGAGATATAACTCTTGATTAATGCATCGTAATGAAAGCCGTGTAAATACCCTGAAGAGCCAAAGAAGTGCCGCAACACGACGTTGCATGGACTCTACTAATGTCTGAAGGAGGGCTGGAGGCAACTGACGCCATGAATACTGCAGGGCTGTACATAAATCCGTAAGAGTACGAGGGGGTGGAGATCTTTTCTGAACAGCATGTTGCAAGGCATCCCAGATATGCTCATTAATGTTAATGTCTAAGGAGACTGGTGGCCAGCGGAAGTGTTTGAACTCAGAAGAGTGTTCCTGGAGCCACACTGTAACAATTATGGACTTGTTGGGTGTCGCGTTGTCCTGCTGGAATTGCCCAAGTCCGTCGTAATGCACAACGGACATGAATGGATGAAGGTGACCAGACAGAATGCTTACGTACGTGTCACCTGTTAGCGTCGTATTTAGTCATATCAGATGTCTCAGATCACCCCAACTGCACACGTCCCACGCCATTACAGAGCTTCCACCATCTTGAAAGTCCCCTGATGATATGCAAGGTCCATGGATTCATGAGGTTGTCTACATACACGTAGACGTGCATCTGCTCGATACGATTCGAAACAAGCCTAGTCCGTCCAGGCAACATGTTTCCTGTCATCAACAGCAAAATATCAGTGTTGGCGGGCCCAGGCGAGGCGTAAAGCTTTGTGTCATGGAGTCATCAAGGATAGACGAGTGGGCCTTCGGCTCCGAATGTCCAGATCGACGTTGTTTCGTTGAATGGTTCGCACGTTGACACTTGTTGATGACCCAGAATTGAAACCTGCAGCAATTTGTGGGAGGATTGCATTTCTGTCACGCTGAACGATTCTTTCTAGTCGTCGTTGATCCCATTCTTACAGGATCTTTATCCGGTCGCAGCGATGATGGAGATTTGATGTTTTACTGGATTCCTGACATTCGCGGTACAGTCATGAAATGGTGGTACGGGAAAATCCCCACTTCATCGCTACTCGGAGATGCTCTGTCCCATCGCTCATGCGCTGACTATAACACCACTTTAAAACGCACTTAGGTCTTGATAACTTGCCATCGTAGCAACAGTAACCGATCTAACAACGGTGCCAGACACGTATTGTGTGATATAGTCGTTTCCGACCGCAGCGCCGTGTTCTTCCTGTTTACATTTCTCTGTTTTGGAATACGGATGACTATACTAGTTTCTTTGGCGCTTGAATATATATAGTTAACACTGTGTCCTCGGAATCTGCAGCGGCTTTTTGTCTGTGTAAAATCGACACCGTACTACAGGTGCGTCATTTTTAATAAAGTTCTAGAGCTTTCATCGTTTCCGTCAACACTTTCAGGCGTAAAACTACCGAAAACCGGAACTGGTATGCTATTATTCTAATATAAATAAGGCAGCTGTACGTTTATAAATGATACCCACCGTGCAAATTTTAGTTTGGATGTAACTGATACGGATTAATGAGGACTATTGCAGCCCATCAGTGGATGAAAAATACTACGAAACTGTGCAGGTGCATTAACGTATTTGGTAACTGAACGAGTACAGGCTGTTGTCTGACACAATAACACTAAAGTCTAATTGAAAAGAAAATGTTTGTGATTCGAACAAAGAAAGGTAGAACATGTTCAGAACCTTCTTGGCAGTTTCAAACTGAGTGCCGAACCGGGTCTCGCTCCTGAGACTTCCACGTCCAGTCCAGGTCTTAATCTGCTGGGAAGATTCAAATCAGTGCGCACTCCACTGCAGGGTTAAAACTCATTTTAGCACATTTTACTCACTTGAATAACCTCTGTATTTCCAGTTTATAAGCCGCTTTGCTGAAAGCTGTACAGTAATTACTGTAAGATTCATTCTCTGCATTCGCCACAATGTAGGCCGCGTTATGGCACAAAAACTATTACTTGGAAAGTGACATTTTACCGTATCACACCTACTCAGCACAAAATTTTCCACCTCTTCAAATACACTCACGCTCATAAATTAAGGATAATGCTGATAAATGGTGAAACAACGCTCTGGTGGGCGGTTTGCGGGTTTAAATCACCTCAGGGTATGACCATACGGTGTATTTGACCTGCGGTCGTCGCACGGTGGCGCTGTCAGCAATCCACATACGCAGAGGGGTGTTGGTGCATGTCAGAGCACAGTGCAGTGAGTAAGTGTGAAGACGTTTTACGACGTGCTAATGGTGACTGTGTGTTGCAAATGGCTCAAAGAACAGATATTGATGACGTTATGGGGGGGTAGAATGCTAGGGCGACTGGATGCTGGTCAAACACAGCAGGTCGTAGCACGGGCCCTCTGTGTGCCACAAGGTGTGATCTCAAGATTATGGCAATGATTCCAGCAGACAGAAAACGTGTCCAGGCGCTACAGTACGGAAGGTCCACAGTGTACAACACCACAAGAAGACCAATATCTCACCATCAGTGCCGGCAGATGGCCACGGAGTACTGCAGGTAGCCTTGCTCATGGCCTTACCGCAGCCACTGGAACAGTTGATTCCAGACACACAGTCTACAGACGACTGAATAGACATGGTTTATTCGCCCGGAGACCTGCAAGTTGCATTCCACTGAATCCTGGTCACAGGAGAGCCCGTAAAGCCTGATGTCAAGAACACAGTACATGGTCATTGGAACAGTGATCCTAGGTTATGTTCACGGACGAGTCCAGGTATAGTCTGAACAGTGAGTCTCGACGGGTTTTCATTTGGCGTGAACCAGGAACCAGATACCAACCCCTTAATGTCCTTGAAAGGGACCTGTATGGAGGTCGTGGTTTGATGTTGTGGGGTGAGATTATGATTGGTGCACGTACACCCCTGCATGTATTTGACAGAGGAACTGAAACAGGTCAGGTGTAACGGGACATCCTTTTGCACCAGTACGTCCGCCTTTTCAGGGGTGTAGTGGGTCCCACCTTCCTCCTGATAGATGATAACGCACGGCCCCACCGAGCTGCCAACGTGGAGAAGTATCTTGAAACAGAAGATATCAGGCGAATAGAGTGGCGTGCCTGTTCTCCAGACCTAAACCCCATTGAGCACGTCTGAGATGCTCTGGGCCGACGTATCGTTGCCCGTATTCAAACCCCTAAGACACTTCAGGAGCTCCGAGAGGCTCTGGTGCAGGAATGGGAGGCTATACCCCAACAGCTACTCGAACCCGTTGTGCGGCCTGTGCACATCTGCATGGTGATCATATCCCATACTGACGTCGGGGTACATGCGGAGGAAACAGTGGCGTTTTGTAGCACATGTGTTTCGGGACGGTTATCTCAACTTATCACCAATACCGTGGACTTACAGACCTGTGTCGTGTGGGTTCCCTATGTGCCTATGCTATTAGTACCAATTTTGTGTAGTGTCTCGTTGTGTGGCACCACGTTCTGCAATTATCCTTCATTTATGAGCATGAGTGTAACACGACAACGCCGGACATCACTCGCCAAGAAATTACAAGGACAATGGAAAACGTGAAAATATCTAACTAATTTGAAGAACAACGAAGTTCCAGTTTCAGTCAAATCAGTAGATCTGCTGGTACATTAATCACATAAGAGTAATTTTACTGTTTGCATAGTTCGAAAGGAAGTTACGTCAAATTCATTTTGTACTTAAAGACACGACTTAACTTTTCCCTTAGACTTCGGATTAATTAGAGATCTCAGTAGCGCCGTTTCACCTTCGGTCACTTTCATATAGGACTCCTTACCTTCGGCGTTTACATGAGTTAGTTGTACTGCACATTCGAGTAAGTCGACGAATCTACTCACATACGTAACCACGTACTTAGACACGCAATTGGTCTTCGTACTTTTCCGTGGAGAAATTTTCCCCTGAAGAGAAGGTGACTCGAATCTCTGGATTTTGACCAAGGATTTTTTTGGGCTTCTCTTGGTTGTAAGGCAAGTACTGGACTTGGAAATCTTCTCTCAAATACATTGCCCGATCAAAGAGTTTTAGCACTTCGTACACCTACACACCATCAGTGGTTATATAGATGATTAGAGCTAAAATTCCCTGTGACGAGTAGAATTGCCAGCGGAGTTCCTTTGTGTTGTTCGTGGTTAGTGTTGAAACCAGGAGCGTGACCTGCGTCAAATGTTGCGTGATCAATGTGAAGGACACAGGGATCACGCCTACTTGTTTGAGACAGAATTATCAGCACCTGATGCACTGGGATTTCATCGAGTGTCTCCATTTGACCGGCTAGTCGAATCGTGCACATCTAGATATGTGTGTCATTTGGGTTTAACACTGGCGCAATGCTGGATTCTACAGAGGCGTGAGGCCAGAAGAACTCGTAGTAAGGTCTCTGGTCAATGAGGCCACCACAGGGGAGGATCACCGGACTCTGCACCAAACACATCGTAACCCAAAGTTTTGAACATGTCCGCGTGGTCAGCGACCGTGTAAATAGTAAAATTAACAGCAATAGCAGCCCTCAGTCGCAAAAAAGAAGCCTTTTGACATAGGTTTCGGCACTGCTATGAATACCTTCATCAGAAATAAAACTCTCAAATTGGCCTATAAAATGCTTACAAAATTACCGGAAGTAAACATTTTTAAGTGTATGTACCGGCTAGTAGTACAAAAAAGAAGAGGTACTTACATGTCAAGCATTAAATTAGAAATCGAGCGATAAATCTTTTGTCACAATGGTTATAAAATAGCCGATTTGGCGCGAAATGGAAACCACTGTGAAAATCAAATGGAACTTCACACAAATGTGTTGGGCAGTGTCTTTAGTGTGCATGTCGATCGCTCCAGGTCGCTCTTTTCAGTTCAGAGTGCAAAGTGATAACGTAGAAAGGTCTAAAAAAAACAGTGTCTCTCACCAAATCTATGGATCTAGTGAGAGATTTCGCCTGAAGCTATGCAGCCCAAATAACATAAATGTCATGACTATTTTCAGCTGCATTCTGCAGGGGCAATGAACAAGCTCCGGCAGCGTTTTCAATGGGAAGTATTTGACTATCCACAATACCGCCCATAATTGTCTCCCTCCGTCGTTCATCTCTGCTCACATGAACCTCTGGCTACGATGACAACATTTTGGCACAAACAATGAAAGGTAGTGTAGAGGCCCCGGGTGTCCCGGTCCCTACAGTGGACTGGAAGCCGAGCGGTACCTCTCCAGTTGTCAGGATGCTAGGAAGTGACTGTGGACCCGTCAGAAACGCCAAAGAAACATTATTAATTCATAGCACCTTTATTACTGCCGAGTAAAATGTGGCCCGTGTAACACAGACTGGCTGAGCTTGACGATATCTACGACCTTCCCCGAGTCCTCACTGACTCGTAGCGATGACACCAGCTCCGGGCCACACCAGTCTTGCTAGCGCAGCGCCGCGTGCTGTGACGTAGCGGAGGAATGTCCTTACTTCGTACTTCGGCCACCCGTGGCTGGTGGCGCCCGGCTGACCGGCCGGCTCGCCGCCGGACAGCAAGCCGCTGTGTGTGGAGGCTCCGGGTTGGAGTCCCGGCTCTGTCGGCACGAGAAGCGTTCTCGTAGTGTGGAGTGTATCCCACCCCGTTTTCTTCCCTGCTCCTCATGGTGGCTCGTCCGCGGTCGATGGGTTGAACTGGCTGCAGTCCCCCAGCGTCGTCGGCTCACCCGGTTGTGACGGCGGATGCACAGGGCCTAGGCCCCGCACGATCTCGACGGCGGCTCACTGATGTGGTCAGCATTGGCGGCGAGCGAGTCTGCCGCGATGTCTGCTAATCCTGGGTTGATGATTGACAGCGGCAGCAGAGAGCACCAGAGCTGGTACTGTCCCCTCACGTCTGCTGCTGGATGGGCCGCCCTTACTGCAACATCTCCTTAATAAAGATTAACATGTCGATCACCGAGCTGAGCGCTACGCAGCGACCCCGCACACATCTAACTGCAAGTCTGACTGCGAGTGCCTTGTTGCTGTCAAAGCTGGCGTATTTAAAGGAGGCACGATTTTTCATTTCGCGACCGACTGCACCTTATTTTCCGAACAGCTCTTGTACTTCGTACGCACAAGCGAATATGACTTGCTTACAGGCAGAACCTGCTTTCTTCGCTGAAGACCTCGGTGCAACATTGCATCTTCGAAGTGAACCTCAGACGACACCAGTCAAGCCACGCACGTCGATGCTGTGGTGTGAGTGAAAGACTTCCTAGTGGAGTGTGCCTGTAGTTCCACAGCTAGAAACCAGTTTGCAACAGTTCGTGTTTACACGTTTGTACTTACAAGCCCTCTTACCTGTGATGAGGTAACTGTATGATCTGACACTGCTGCCCTTACAATACGACCATCCTGTGCTGCGCGGACATCGAGAACATCATCTACGCGTGTGAAAATGTTCACCTGACCACTGATACTAGCATCGTTGCACAACTGACTTGTTACGTTCACCATAGCAAGTCCACCTCGTGTGACAGTTCTGTAAGAGAACCATCCTGCCACTCGGAAGGCCATACTCGCACATTTGGTTGCAGCAAGCACAAGTGCGTCTCCTTGACATAGTTACCTGCTTGCTTCCCGCGTCTGCACCACACTGAGCCTTCTAGCTGTTAGCATTCCTTATTAAAGGGTAGACGATATTGTGCACTGGTAGCTATGCCACTGCTCTATTTGTTGAAAGCATTATTACTAAATCTACTATACCAGGTGGCATATGCCATCGTCTACATCTACATCCGTACTCCGCAAGCCATCTGAAGGTGTGTGGCGGAGGGTACCTTGAGTACCTCTATCGGTTCTCCCTTCAATTCCAGTCTCGTATTGTTCGTAGAAAGAAGGATTGTCCGTATGCCTCTGTGTGGGCTATAATCTCTCTGATTTTATCCTCATGGTCTCTTCGCGAGATATACGTAGGAGGGAGCAATGTACTGCTTGACTCTTCGATGAAGGTATGTTCTCGAAACTTCAACAAAAGCCTGTACCGAGCTACTAAGCGTCTCTCCTGCAGAGTCTTCCACTGGAGTTTATCTATCATTTCCGTAACGCTTTCGTGATTACTAAATGATCCTGTAACGAAGCGCGCTGCTCTCTGTTGGATCTTCTCTATCTCTTCTATCAACGCAATCTGTTACGGATCCCACACTGCTGAGCAGTATTCAAGCAGCGGGCGAACAAGCGTACTGTAACCTACTTCCTTTGTTTTCGGATTGCATTTCAGGGTTCTTGCAATGAATCTCAGTCTGGCATCTGTTTTACCAACGATCAACTTTATATGACCATTCCATTTTAAATCACTCCTAATGCATACTCCCAGATAATTTATGGAATTAACTGCTTCCAGTTGCTGACCTGCTATATTGTAGCTAAATGATCTTGCTATGTATTCGCAGCACATTACACTTGTCTACATTGAGATTCAATTGCCATTCCCTGCACCATGCTTCAATTCGCTGCAGATCCTCCTGCATTTCAGTACAATTTTCCATTGTTACAACCTCTCGATATACCACAGCATCATCCGCAAAAAGCCTCAGTGAACTTCCGATGTCATCCACAAGGCCATTTATATATATTGTGAATCAAAATCAACGTAGTCCTTCCATGTGTGCTAACTTTCTTCCAGCAGTATATAGTCGATTAATTATCACGTACAGCAAAACCGATACTGTAGTGAGGCGTCTCTTGGGATTTCTTATTCCGCTCGTGTCACTCTCTCACGAAAGAAAACAGAGTACCGCTTATGTTCTCAACAATGGCCACGAGGCGTTATTATGTCGTTACCTGGGACGGCTGGTGAGCTGGCGTGGTTCTCCCTCGGAGCTGGGATCGTTTCCATAAATTCGGCGCGCTGCCGGGCAGGTGGAAGGGCAGGGGGATGGGGGGCGGTAGCACTTGTTGTCCTGCCGAAGACGCAGAGGGGGCGCTGGATTGAGACATGCAAGATGCAGCAGCGGCCGGCAGCCGGCTACCGGCCGCCCCTGGGACCCGCCACCCCTCGCGTTCCATAATGCATCGCTTCTCCGCCTCTCTGCCTCCCCGCCTCCCGCCTGCCGCCTCCCTGGCGACGCGGCGCGACGGTCAGCAGATGTGTTTCCCCGCCGCCCGTTTCTCGCCCGCGCTTTTCCACCGCGCGGCGCTTCGTGAAAGGGAAGGGTGCTACAGGGTGCGCCGACAGTCTTGAACACAACTCGAAAAATATTATGTGGTATCTCCGCCGTACTCGTGGTTTCATATCTTCTCTGAAGCCCACTGCTGGTCCCATAATTCCTGAAACACTTCTTTATCAATTACACACTAGGATGTTCTAACGATAGCTGTAGGTGCTGGGACATTACTAGGAGTTACAAGAGGAGATCAAGGCGTGACATTTCCACCGATGTGAGCAGCAAAGAGTGTACGGAAGATCAGTAACACATGAACTAATATAATACAATTATTAAGAGCATAACTGAGGGTGCAGTGTGACGTGTCCGGTGCTATGTTCTTCTAGGATATTCCGGGACAAATGGCTTTTGATACATCAATGGGGATGCGGTGATCCATGTTGGCACAGCGCTACTCTTTGTATGTAAATCCTGTGATGTGTTACTGGGAAAAGCTTTCCAGAGGTCACAGAAAAGAAAACAGGATAATGTAACGGCGGAGTAAACTATTGGTAGTCTGTTTGAAGTAGAATAGCGTATTTTTGCAGTACGTAGTGGCACGTAGTTTTTACCTAAATGGCTGAACTCAGATTGTGTGTACCACGGCACCATTTACTCCAGAAATACTAGGTTTTAAATCCAGTATAATATGACGGGTGTGGGTGTTCTCTGATTGAGGATGGTTGGTCAGTGTGAGTCATCGCCAGCACGATGACCGTAGAAACTCTTTACTTATTTTAGAACGGTCTATGATGGTAACTCGTGCACTCAGCAAGCTGTTCACGACGCATGGTGGTGACGCAGTCGGCTGCTGCTATGCCTAGCTCAAGTAAACCTTGCGTAGTATGTGTGCCTTAGGCGTACGCCGGCGTTGGTTCAACAGTGGAGGGAGACAACATGGCCAACTCGGCTAGTGGCGAATATAACTGGCTGTTCAGCGGCCTGTCTTTGAGGCAGCGGTGGCCACATGGTACGAACTCTATACCTACATTTAGCTAGCCTCTTCTGGCGATGAAGCTGGCGCCATGACACGAGCTTTCAATATCCATCTTAGCTGGACGCCCATTATTTATAGTTGAAGCGGATTTCTTGTGGTGTAGCTATGATAGGGTCACATGCGTGCTGAAATGTCCCTGATTAGATAATCTGCTGGTCCGAGAGAGGCAGGTAGGCTGCGGCGCCCAAGAGGTCACCATGGTGAAATGCCACGGCAGCATGTTACGGAAATTGGCTTGGCTGTGAAAATCATCACCTTGCATTAGGCTCTCATCATTACAGATAATCGTAAAATGACAATCTGTTGTGAGACAACCTACATTAGATTATAAGACTGCAGATTTTGCCTTTTAACAGGAATAAATAAATTAAACTATCCAAAAGTTTCTAATGAGGATTTACTAATTAATAATGTCCTTGTTAGGAATATGGGCTGAGACGTAGATAGGACACACGAGACATGTTACGAACATCATGACAGTCTGTGACGTAGGGTTATTAAACAACCAAGTAACTGTTTCTCTGTTTATAACATCGTACATTGTAATCTGTTTACCATGATTTGGCATGTTAGTTTTAAACTTCTTTAAATTTGCTGCCGAATGCCCTTTCTTACATCATGACCATCGGTCAGACTAAGGGAAGGGAGGCCTGTGCGTGTTTAGTCTGTAATGGTGTGAAGATTATTTGTGATACAGCTCAGTAGGCATTTCAGGTGAAGAGGAATGGACATCTCTAAAGAGGGCAATCACAAAAATTGGAAAGAAAAACATAGCTACAGGGAAGGTAATTGCAAGAAAACCATAGGTATCACAATAAATAAGTTGATAAATGAAAGAAAGAAGCACAAAAATATTCAGGGTAATTCAGGAATACAGAATTACGGTCACTTAAGAACGAAATGAATAGTGCAGGGAAGCTAAGGTGAAATGGCTGCTTGAAAAATCTGAAGAAATCGAAAAAGAAATAATTGTCGGAAGGACTGGTTCAGCACATAGAAGAGTAAAAACATTCTTCGGCGAAATTACAGGCGAGGACTGTAACATTAAGAGTGCAATAGGAATTCCATTGTTAAATGCAGAGGAGAGAGCGGATAGATGGAAAGAGTATATTGAAGGCCTCACGAGGGGGAAGACATATCTGATGTGATGAAGAAGAAATAGGAGTCGATAGGGAAGAGATAGGGGATCCAATATTAGAATCTGATTTTAAAAGAGCTTTGAAAGACTCAAGATCAAATGAAGCATAAGGGATATATTAAATCCCATCGGAATTTCTAAAATCATGGGAGAATTTGCAAGAAAACTACCGTCCACGATGGTATCTGGAACATATGAGTCTGGCGATATACCATCCGACTCTCGGAAAAATATCATCCACACAAATGCTAATAACTGCGGAAATTGTCACACAATCATCTTAACAGCTCATGCATCCAAATTGCTGAAAAAATATTGTTCTTCAGAATGGAAAAGAAAACTGAAAATGTCTTAGATGACAATCAGTTTGGCGTTAGTAAAGATAAAGGCCCCAGAGAAGCGGTTCTGACGTTGCAGTTGATAATGGAAGAAGACTTGAGAAAAACCGTTCGACAGTCTCAAACGGTGCAAGCTGTTTGAAATTCAGAGGGAAACAGGGGTAAGCTACAGGGAGAGACAGGTAATATACAACACGTACATGAGGCAAGAACGATTAATTAGAGTGGAAGACTAAGAAACAAGTGCCTGAATTAAAAGAGTGTAAAACAGGGATGTAACCTTCCGCCCCTACTGTTCAATCTGTACATCGAAGAAGCAATGATGAAAATAAAAGAAAGATTTAAGAGTGGAATTAAACTTCAAGGTGAAAGGATATCAATGTTAAGATCCGCTTACGACATTACTATCATCAGTAAAAGTCAAGAAGAATTACAGGATCTGCTGAAAGGATTGAGCTGTTTACTAAGAGCTGAATATGGATTCAGAGTAAATCGAAGAAAGAGGAAAGTAATGGGAAATAGCAGAAATGAGAATAGCGATAAACTTAAGATCGGAATTGATAGTCATGGAGTAGATGAAATTAAGGAATTCTGCTGCCTAGGCAGCAAAATAACCCATCATGGACGGAGCAAGGAGGACATCAAAAGCAAATTAGCTACGGAAAATAGGGCATTTCTAAACAAGAGAAGTCTACTAGTGTCAAATATAGGCCATAGTGTGAGGAAGGAATTTCTGAGAATCTACGTTTGGAGAACAGTATTGTTCGGCAGTGAAACATGGACTATGGCAAAACCGGAGCAGAGGAGAATCGAAGCATCAGAGATGTGATGCTACAGACGGATGTTGAAAATTAGGTGTACTGATAAGGCAAGAAACGAAGAGGCTCTTCGCAGAATCGGAGAGGTAAGGAATTTACGGAAAACACTGATAAGAAGAAGGGACAGGGTCGTAGGACACCTGTTAAGTCATAATGGAATAACTCCCATAGTACTAGAGGGAGCTGAAGAGGGCAAAAAAACCGTAGATCCCCCAAAAAAAGAAAGAGAGAGAGAGAGAGAGAGAGAACAGTATTTCAACTACTTGACTATTATTTTATGAGACTGTTTGGGGACCAACCCAGCATTTGCCGAATCTACTAGACCGTGCTGGAAAGTAATGCCTCCACATATTTTATATGAAAACTGATAAAAACTTTTAAATAAAACAAATTTTATTAACATTCTACACCACAATACTTCATGTCCACATATTTATTTGGCAGCATAGCCACCCTACCGTCGAACACATTTCACTCAACGGTACCTTCACTGTAGAACGTTTGACTTTATTGATGGAGTCAGAACGTCACCTCTGTTTACCATCGTTCACCGTGAATTATGGGTTCTGCAAGGTTTGGGAACACACTTTGAGGGTGGCATGAGCGTTTCCTTCATTCGGAGCATGAGCAACCCAACGTCACACATTGCTGATGACGACACGTTCGTCACCAAACACAGCTTTCATTCTTCTGTGTATTTCGGTTGGAGGCACTTTTCGTAGGGTCAGAAGCTCGATTACAGCACGCTCTTTCCCACGCACCGACGCAGTTACGCTACACACGGCCATGTTACGCGCTGCAATTCAGAGCCCTCTAGCGGCAGGGGGTTGCTACGTGAGTCAGCGAAACGGGAAACTCGACCGAGTCATATGCATGACATTTTATAAAACAGAGAATTTGGAGGCGTTATTACTGAGCTCACCTTCTCAGTATGGAAAACTGCCTAGAGCATACTCATTCCCGAAAATGTGTCAGACCATCATTAGTGAAGTCACCGCGAGAGCTGATCTAGATGGCTCACCTCCTTGTATCGTAAGGTGGCATGCTTCTCTTAAAGCTGTATGAGGAACCAACTGTACAGCCAAAAACACAGGCTCAATATAATAGCTGACGATACAAGCGTCGACAGTGATGTGAATGATGACTGCTAATCACGTGCACACTATGTGAGCAGCCTACAGATCCTACACAGAATACCAGATCACGCTATATTCCAATAACGCAGAAAATAAAACAGTAAGTAATTAAAAATATAGTACTCAGGCACACAAATTCACAAACCGTTTACAAATAAACTTGGCAGTGCATCTCCTTTGTAAGCCAACTGCTCTTCTGTGCATTATTGTATATCTTCAGAAGAATGCCCTGAATAAATGTTCACTGTCTACATAAAGTTTGGACACTAGAAATTATTTATAACGCAACTCGGTGATATTTCGGAAAACATACTCGTGAGTTTCGTGAGTTGTTAACGCTTACGGCGCGAAAGGGAAGGGACAAAGTACCTGTCGTCTGACGTGGGTTGTTAACCAGTCAAAGAGTGTGATACCATTAGTAACTGCCTAACTTGCTACATAACATATTTACAATATGTTTGCAATTCACAGTATGTGGAAGAGACTAGTTTCTACAAAAAGTTGATACTGCCACAAACAGATCTAAGCTCCTATATCTACACCTGTATCTGTAATCTAAAAGCTGCAGGGAAATGAGTGGCGGAGGGTACTTTCCATTGTACCATGTATTGTCTTCCGGTTCCATTTGTATATAATGAACATGGAATGAATGATTGCTTTGTGGGTGATGTAATTAGTGTAATCTTCCTCACGGTCGCTGTGGGATCGTTCTATGGAGCGATGAACTACGCACACTGGACAAAAGATTATTCATACTCAGGAAACACCGCCTGTAGACACGATAATGACGTCCTTTCTCCGACATTGCCTCTAAGGGCATCTATAACGTTTTAATAATTTATTTGGTTTGGAGAAATGTCACAAGTGGCAGTGACGAAACTAATGGCCCTGAATGACTCCATAGGTGTTTCCTTTGCAGGCTAAGGCGGGTGGTCTCTAGGGGGCTGGTGGAAGTGGACTGGTGCATGTCAGAAAACCAGTAGTCTACCATCCTGGGCGTGATATGAGCCGAGTGGTGAGTGGGTGCCTGATAGTCGTCCAGAGGGTTGTCATGAAAGTTTCATTATCAAGACATAAATACAGGGTGATTCAAAAAGAATACCACAACTTTAGGAATTTAAAACTCTGCAACGACAAAAGGCAGAGCTAAGCACTATCTGTCGGCGAATTAAGGGAGCTATAAAGTTTCATTTAGTTGTACATTTGTTCGCTTGAGGCGCTGTTGACTAGGCGTCAGCGTCAGTTGATGCTAAGATGGCGACCGCTCAACAGAAAGCTTTTTGTGTTATTGAGTACGGCAGAAGTGAATCGACGACAGTTGTTCAGCGTGCATTTCGAACGAAGTATGGTGTTAAACCTCCTGATAGGTGGTGTATTAAACGTTGGTATACACAGTTTACAGAGAATGGGTGTTTGTGCAAAGGGAAAATTTCTGGACGGCCGAGAACGAGTGATGAAAATGCAGCACGCATCCAGCAAGCATTTGTTCGCAGCCCAGGAAAATCGACTCGCAGAGCTAGCAGAGAGCTGCAAATTCCACAATCAACTGTATGGAGAGTCCTACGAAAAAGGTTAGTTATGAAACCTTATCGTCTGAAATTGGTTCAAGCACTGTCTGCAGCTGATAAGATTAAAAGAATCGATTTCTGTGATTTTATCCTTGCTCAAATGGAAGCAGATGAATCTTTCGTTTCAAAGATTGTGTTTAGTGATGAAGCAACTTTCCACACTAACGGGAAAGTCAACCGTCACAAAGTCTGTATATGGGGCACTGAGAATCCGCGGGAAACAACTCAGTATGAACGTGACTCGCCTAAGGTGAACGTTTTCTGTCCCACTTCAGCCAATATGCCACTTCAGCCAATAAAGTTTTTGGTCCCTTTTCCTTCGAAGGTGCTACTGTAACTGGACTACAGTATCTGGAGATGTTAGAGAATTGGCTGTTCCCTCAGCTCGAACAAGAAGCACAACAATTCATATTTCAGCAGGATGGAGCGCCACCACATTGGCACTTATCTGTCCGTAACTACCTGAACGTCAACTACACGAGGCGATGGATCGGCCGCCAGGCAGCCCGTGACAGAGCACTTCATCACTGGCCTCCAAGAAACCCTGATCTTACCCCCTGCGATTTTTTCTTATGGGGGCATGTTAAGGATATGGTGTTTCGGCCACCTCTCCCAGCCACCACTGATGATTTGAAACGAGAAATAACAGCAGCTATCCAAACTGTTACGCCTGATATGCTACAGAGAGTGTGGAACGAGTTGGAGTATCGGGTTGATATTGCTCGAGTGTCTGGAGGGGGCCATATTGAACATCTCTGAACTTGTTTTTGAGTGAAAAAAAACCTTTTTAAATACTCTTTGTAATGATATATAACAGAAGGTTCTATTGTGTTTCTTTCATTAAATACACATTTTTAAAGTTGTGGTATTCTTTTTGAATCACCCTGGATATTGTTCAGCAACTACATCACTCATGATGGCACTCGAAGAGATCAAGCCACCGGACATGAGCTTTGTATGACATGCGACGGGGAGCTCAGTCGCTGGGTGGCCTGACAGCTTGCAGCGTTGGACGACTTGTGGGTGATGGCGACAACGGTTCTGAAAGGACGATGACGACAGCAGCGAGCGGAAGCTTGCAGTACAGGCCAGAAGTCAAGTGGCAGCCAAGCACGAGACACGCAGAGTCGCGCAGAATCACGTGAGTGAACGAAATGTCTCACTGCAGCAGTGGCGTATGTCCAAATAAGCTGAGGCCGGCAGCCAAGAGTTTCCCTGGATGGGCAATGGCTGCTTAATGGCTGCTAGGCCCCGAGCTCGAACTGTAGACCCCCAAAGTAGCAGGCTGGCAGCGACTGAGGTAGGCCCCTAGATTGTCTGCTGGTTGGAGGGCCCTACGTTCACAGCATCGGATTTGGTGCAAATATCAGGGCCACAGCTAACAGCGGCTGAGCACAAAGGTGGTGTCTAATCGGTCTATGTGAACTAGCAGACAAGAGACCGGCAGACTGTCATACCTGTGAGCAAAAATGAGTATTTATACGGACTCGGACTGTACTCGTTTTGTTACATTATTGGTTTTTCTCAAGTAAACCATAGCAAAACTGGGGTTTGGATTTGGAGCAATGAGGTCACCGACACTGTGGTGGCTTTGTCTTTTTGATGCATTGCTGATATTACAATTTGGCTCCCTTGGCAGCCCCGAGGATGTGACAATCTCCCTGGATCGTAGCGGCTGTTCATGCTTCATCCGCAGGCACCCCCTGATGTAACGCCGTCTAGTCGACACCGGTGTGACTTGCTGCCGTGGCCTTTTGCATTAACGGTGGTAGGGGTCCCAGTTTTACTGAGCTGTGACCAGTAAGCTGTTTGCTGTGCAAGACAACAGCGAATAGCTTCTTCCGGGTTTGTAGTTACTGAGACGTCACGTGTACCTGTGGTCATCAGCAGCAGCTGTGCTCAAGTAAGCGAGTGTCTGGTTTGTGGACCTTATCATCTTACAGACGTGTACCTGACGTGAAGTTAACTTGAGGCAGCACTGAAGTGAATCTGCATTTCCGTTTTCTTCAAAGCATGTTTCACGTGTTTTTTTCTAGAAGAACACTGGTTTTCATGATGATCAAATGGATTCACGTTGTGCCTAAGAACCGTTGTATATTCTAAATCATACATGAGCATGCAGCCGGATTTTTTTGCAGTACTAGATTTTCGGAAATAATTTCTCACTTAAATTTATAGCACACTTAATACTTCAGTGGAGGCGAACCACAACGTGACCTACGCTATTATTGAAATTGTTTGTTGCGTGCGAAATGAACATACACCGTCTGCAAACCGGCATAATAGTTAGTATTCGTTCGTAGTGTAGTTACATTCTCCTATGTAAATTACTTCGTTAGTTACCCCTTGGCGCTGTAGCCTGTGTAGGGCCTTGGCGACCTGGGCAACCTCCGCCCACTCTTCTCTGCTAGCTGCCTTGGTTCTCTTCTAACTCCCATTCTTCTCAAGCCTTGTGTAAATTCTCGTCTTGAATTTTGTGTTTTATGCGCTGATAATTTATTCTATCTACGTGATTGCATTTCTTTGTTCAGAACTCCTTTGACTGCTTCTGACAGAAAAAAAAACGAGTCGTTGAAATTAACATTTCTAATTCGCATATCTTGATGTTTACGTGATTTCCTTTGTTTCATGGTTTCTGTAGAGGGTGTGTGTTACAGACGATAGTGTGAGACACGATTTCTGTTTGAATTCTGTTATGCGTTTGCTTGAAGGTTAGGTTTGATCCTTTGATACTCGCTTGTACTATTTCATGCAGGCCGATCTGGTGTCCCTGTTTGCGCTCTAGAATATATTTAACTGCATTTTTCGCTATGTCATTGTCCATGTTACAAGCTAGCATAACGATGAAATTCAAATTTCAGTGTTTTAGGATAAAGGTGGAGCATAAATTACGAAGTTTCACGTAGGACCAGTGTGTGAAGTTCGGTATTGTGAGATGTGCTGTGGTCATAGTTCGATAGGATTTGTTTTAAGTCCTTTGTGTTTTCTATCCGCATTCAGGTGAGGCTATGGTGATGAAATGAGAGAGCATGAGCTTTCAGCTCCTTGTTGTGACTACCAGTAAGTATTATGTCTGCCCCATATTGTGAAATAGGCCATGTACATTTGGTTGAGCGGCCAGGACACTAGTAAACACACTTCTGTACTCGTGAATATTTACGAAAATTTTATATTCAGACTGCGGCACTTCTTGATTCAGAAAGACAAGTATTACCAATGTTTCCCTATCCTCTAGACATGACCTTTTACTTTCGAGATTCATTATTTCCCATATCTTGCACTTATTAGTTACACCTTCGATATTTCACAGGGTACCAGCGCAACTGTAATCATATGTGCAAAACAGAAAAGCAAGACACTTTCTGATATCAATGTATGAATCATTTATGTAATCTCCAAGACTGTTTAATCACATTTCCCTTGCCTCTGATTATGACGTGAATGTAATGAATCGAACTTACTGAGTAGTGTTAAAATCTAATACGAACTTACTCTGTAAGAGAAAGTGTTGTACCTTGAGAATAATATTTCTAGGAAAACGTAATGTTTGTTGGTGTGTTTTTCAATGTAATGATCGATATAAAATCACATTCTACAATGCGCAGTAGAGATCGTCAAAAGCAGTTACTCGCATTTCACACTAGTTTTCGTTGTTGTGACACATTAGTTCTCTGTTTTGTGAGGCATTTGTAAATATTTTTATTCGTACACATGTAAGTACTCTATTGCTTTTTGGAAGATATTTTAAATTCCACTGTCACAAAATTTTATGGTGAGTAAAATGCTGTATATTTTTAATACTAGGTTAAATAACATGTGGATAGTTAAGCTATATTTCGACAGCCGTGCAGCATCTTTCACCTTGAAACGGGAGAAGGTCATCTATCAGGGAACATGTGATACTGGCATGAAATCAAATGTGCACATCGCATATTTGGCCTTGAGACGCATTCCGGGGTGCTCAACATCCTGGTGCAACTCGTTTTATTTGGCGCCACTTAGATGACTTTCACATAGATGATGATGTCAACTGTGGTGACAACACACACACCCAGTCTCGAGCAGAGAAAATCCCCGACTTGGCCGGGTATCGAACCTAGGGTCCTGCAATCGAGAGTCAGCAGAGCTAACCACAATACGAGAAGCTGCTGACGTAATATTTGCAAATGAATCGAGATTCCTTATGTCTTTACAGTTTTAGCCTGTCTTGAAAATGAAAAATTTGTGTTATTTTTCAATAACGTCTATTTAACAATGTCTAACTTGTAACTGGTTTTTGACAATACTTCTTCTAAATTTTGATTTCATCTGCTGACTACTGACGTGTATCTGAGTAATAATTTAACAGATATACTATTAAGCACGGTACTGACAAGGTTATTTTACCGACAGCAATACCCTCAGGTTTCTGTAGATATTTGTTCCTACGTACATGGCCGTGTTGTACCCGTGAACATTTTTCCACATTTAAATGAACCTAACTTTTCCGGAATAGTTTTTATGATTTAACACAAAAATTAATGAATAAAAATGATTTCACAAAGAAAGAAATAAAAAATAAAAAACCGCATTCCTCACAAAGTGAATGCTGCATTTAAAAATGGAGTAGTAAGATATTTTAAACTTCTGTTACAGACTTGGTTAGAGGTAAAAGTCTTAAAAGTGTTCTAGTATTCAATGTTATACCCCTTATCATCAACGACACATAAACAGTGGGCTCCTCTGAGCGTCGTTAGAGCCAACGTCTTGCTGCATCAAGTACCTCCGTGTCATAAGCGCACTGCTTCTCAAGGAATGCATCTTTCATCGGGCAGGTGGCCCTTCGTTTCTCTTTATTATCTTCCGTTAGGCGACGGGGAACCCATCGGGCGCACATCTTTGAGCACACCAACTAGTGGACGACATTGTCAGAACTACCAGCGGAGATGTCCAGTTAGGCAGTGAGGTCGCTGATTGTGATCAGTCGATCACTTCCAATCATAGTGTCGACAGGTTCCAACATCGCAGGAGTGACATTTGTGTGCGGCCGTCTGGCACGTGAGAGATCGAACAGGTCTGCATAATCTTGTTACGAAGATGACAGACGCCTCACTTAGCGACTCACCGTGCTTTTGTTCGCTTCCAGATCTTCGCAAACATTTTGCAAGTGCCTATGAACTTGTCGAATGCTCTGGTTTTCCGCCTAGAGAAACTGAACGGCAGCTGTCTGCTTGAGACGCACCTCCGTCACGGACGGTATGTTGAAGGCAGCGTACAGCGACGCCACCTATCGGAACTGCAAGAAACTATAGGGGCTCAAGTTGAAATGTTCCACGCTGTCCCACCACAAATTCCGCCTTTTTCCAACCGAAACTGGTCGAGAAAGAAAATTTGTAGCACTACTAATTGAACGCAACTGGTAAATATATCCGACAAATACTGAAGAGAATTACAGATTAACAAGGAAAAAGCAATGGCAAAAAAATCCGTACTGAAGAAGAGAAATTTTTTGCATCGAATAACCGATTTAAGTCTTAGGAGTCTTCTCTGAAGGTATTTGTCTGGAGGGTTAGCGTTGTATAGAGGTGGAACGTGGCCAGCAAACAATTTAGAGAAATAGAAAGTGTAGGCTTTCGAAATGTGGTGCTACAAAAGGATACTGAAGATTAGAAGGGTCGATCACGTAACTATGATGACGAACCGAGTAGAACTGGGGAGACAAGGATTTTGTGGCACAACTTGACCAAGAGAAGGGATCGGTTGATTGGACACATTCTGAGACATCAAGGGTTCACTGGTTTAGTATAGCATGGAAGTATGGGGGTAACAATCGTAAATGGAGACCAAGAGATGAATGCAGTAAGCAGATTCAGAACGATGTAGGGTGCAGTAGTTCCAGAATGAGATTTTCACTCTGCAGCGCTGCACTTGCCCGCGAAAGGGAAAGGTCCCGAGTTCCAGTCTCGGTCCGGCACACAGGAAGTTTCATATCAGCGCACACTCCGTTCTGGAAACATCCCCCAGGCTGTGGCTAAGCCATGTCTCCGCAATATCCTTTCTTTCAGGAGTGCTAGTTCTGCAAGGTTCGCAGGAGAGCTTCTGTAAAGTTTGGAAGGTAGGAGACGAGGTACTGGCAGAAGTAAACCTGTGAAGACGGGTCGTGAGTCGTGCTTCGGTATCTCAGATGGTAGAGCACTTGCCCGCGAAAGGCAAAGTTATCGAGTAAGAGTCTCGGTCCGGCACACAGTTTTAATATGCCAGGAAGTTTCGGTGCAGTAGTTATTCGTAGATGAAGAGGCTCGCATGAGGTAGAGGAGGACGGAGACTGCATCAACCCATTCTTCCGACTGAAGACCACAACAGCAAAATGGAAAAGGAAATCGTGTAGGGACGCAAAGAAGCAGGAGACTGATGTGCACTACAATAAAAGGCAACAAAAAGAATGCACGATGATCATTATTTCTTGAGCCTCCTGTGAGTATTTCTTAGTTTTCCTTTTAGCCTCAGATGGAATCAGAGAGAATAGTCTGTTTTAGATACCCGAAGACACTGAATTTCTAATACCTTTTTCGCACCTAACGATTGTCGACATGAAAGAGCGATGACACATTGTTTGTAATTCAAATGTATAAAAAGTAACGAAGTAGCAGAAATCAATGACAACATTAAAGTCCTTGCCATTATTCTGGAATTTTCTCTTAGGGACAAATGGGGACTCTAATAACTGCAGTATCTACACTACTGACCTTTAATATTGCTACACCACGATGATGACGTGCTACAGACGCGAAATTTAAACGACAGGAAGAAGGTGCTGTGATACGCAAATGATGGTCTTTTCAGAGCATTCACTCAAGGTTGGCGCCGGTGGCAACACCTACAACGTGCTGACATGAGGAAAGTTTCCAACTCATTTCTCATACACAAACAGCAGTTGACCGGCGTTGCCTGGTGAAACGTTGTTGTGATCCCACGTGTAACGAGGAGAAATGCACCATCACGTTTCCGACTTTGATAAAGGTCGAATTGTAGCCTATCACGATTGCGGCTTATCGTATCGCGACATTGCTGCTCGCGTTGATTGAGATCCAATGACTGTTAGCAGAATATGGAATCGGTGGGTTCAGGAGGGTAATACGGAACGCCGTGCTGGATCCCAACGGCCTCGTATCAATAGCAGTCGAGGCATCTTATCCGCATGGCTGTAACGGATCGTGCAGCCACGTCTCGATCCCTGAGTCAACAGATAGGAACGTTTGCGAGACAACAACCATCTGCACGAACAGTTCGACGACGTTTGCAGCAGCATGGACTATCAGCTCGGAGACCATGGCTGCGGTTACCTTTAACGCTGCATCACAGATAGGAGCGCCTGCGATAGTGTACTCAACGACGAACCTGGGTGCACGAATGGCAAAACTTCATTTTTTCGTATAAATTCAGGTTCTGTTTACAGCATCATGGTGGTCGCATCACGGTGAACGCACGTTGGAAGCGTGTATTCGTCATCGCCATAATGGCGTATCACCCGGCGTGATGGTATAGTGTGCCATTGGTTACACGTCTCGGTCACCTCTTGTTCGCATTGACGGCACTTTGAACAGTGGACGTTACATTTCAGATGTGTTACGACCCGTGGCTCTTCATTCGATCCCTGCAAAACCCTACATTTCAGCAGGATAATGCACGATCGCATGTTGCAGGTCCTGTACAGGCCATTCTGGATACGGAAAATGTTCGACTGCTGCCCTGGCCAACACATTCTCCAGATCTCTCACCAATTGAAAAGGACTGGTCAAGGGTGGCCGAGCAACTGGCTCGTCACAATACGCCAGTCACTACCCTCGATGAACTGTGGTATCGTGTTGAAGCTGCATGGGCAGCTGTACCTGTACACGCCATACAATCTCTGTTGGACTCAATGCCCAGGCGTATCAAGGCTGTTATCACGGCCGGAGGTGGTTGTTCTGGCTACTGACTTCTCAGGATCTATGCACCCAAACTGCGTAAAAATGTAATCACATGTCAGTTCTAGTATAATACATTTGTCCAATGAATACCCGTTTACCACCTGCATTTCTTCTTGGTGTGGCAATTTTAATGGCCAGTAATGTATGTTAACGAATCTTCAGTGGCCGGTTAAGATTCCTCCGCCTGTATTCCAAAGGGAACTGGCGGCGAAGGACGCCGGCGACCTGTGGCGCGCGCAGTCCGCCACAATGTCCGCGCCGGCTGCCGTGTGAAACGCCACTCGCGAGCGGACACGCCCCTTCGCGTGATCGACTCCGCCCACAACGGTCTACGCGTTTCGTGTCTTCAGTGGCCGCCAATTTGGGTAGTTAAGTTCTTTGGCTCGAATATGCAGGCCGTGTATACTTTATGAGGCGCTCTGATGGAGCTTGAACGTAATTTGCTGCTCCCCCTCCACTGCGATAGGTGGCGTTTTAAATAGTGCATGAGCTGTTAAACTTCGCTGGAGACGCAAATGAAACCCTGCACGCAGTAACTTCGTTGTTTGCACGCGTACACGACGGTAAATTTGGATACCGCTTCTGTGGACTTAAGCGGTATCGTCATATTACAGGAGAATATTCACAAGGTGACGACCGTCTCAGGAAGCCGTCTTAACTGCTATTATCTATGGGCACTGACTATCCCAAATCGCTATCGACTTTATCGCACAAAGTAGGCCACATTTAGAAACCTTTTCTGTTTTATGTGTACATTTTTCATTTTATATTAACTGTACTTCGTGTATGAGCAACTAGCGTCAACTTTGGCTTTTATGGTGTAACATATACTGCAACAGTCATTTGTTGTTAATATTTTATTAGCACGACACATTATGGCAGCATGCTGCCATCATCAGATCCATTTACAATTACTTTTACATTGTGATTAATATGAAATGATGTTAGTATCCTTTGCTATGTGTACTAGTGTGGTTATGTGTCGAGAAAGACGCCTGTTGAGGTAGACAAATATGTTACAGTTTGTACATTATGCGATAAGCACCATTAGTCATTTTGTTGGTGCATTTACTTACATTTTTATTGGTAATTTCGTTGTCTGGCACACAGTGCTTAGTAAAAAATACTCACAATTTAAGATTTTCAGCCGGCCATTGCGGCCGAGCGCTTCTAGGCGCTGCAGTCTGGAACCTCGCAACCCCTACGGTCGCAGGTTCGAATCCTGCCTTGGGCATGGATGTGTGTGACGTCCTTATGTTAGTTAGGTTAAAGTAGTTGTGAGTTCTAGGGGACTGATGACCTCAGATGTTCAGTCCCATAGTGCTCAGAGCCATTTGAACCATTTTTTTAAGACTTTCAGAATCATATGTTTACATCAATTAAAAGCTAAGATAATCTGGTCTCTATTTCTTAAACCGTAGTATACGGTCAAAATGAAACACTTGTACCTAGATGTATTTATTTCATGGCAGATGCTACGTAAGTAGTTGGTAAAGATAATTTTTTTTTTTGCAAAAAAAATAGGCATTCAACAACTGTAAAGTTTATCGTCAATATTACCATTTCTTCGTATAAATCCATTTGGTGTCCCTTACTCATTTCATATAAAATATGAAAATCATGCACAGTATCATGGAATGGGTGGCCTATGTTTTTATGTGGCTGATTTATTATAGTTGTTAGTGTTGTAGACGTTCGTATGTTCGTTGAGTCTTTTTGGATGTCTCGACTGGTCTGGCCTACATAGATGGCTTTCAGGTATTACATACGGTTTTATAACAGCCTGATTCTAAGTTTTTATCTGCAGGTGTGTAAGTGTGTGTGCGTGTGTGTGTGTGTGTGTATGTGTGTGTGTGTGTGTGTGTGTGTGTGTGTTTTAATATTGTGTCCTTGTGTGTGTTGCTATTGCAAGCACCGAGGTTCTTTTTCATTTCCCCTTGTGAATGTTTGTTTAAAAAATTTTTTTGTCTTTTGTGTCAGGCTCTCAGTCCCATAAACGTTTTTTCTAGTACACTGCTGATTTAGCCATAAGAACCAGTTTACCTTGGCTTCTAAGAAACTTTTGATTTATGTAAACAAATAACTGTGAAAGTCTTACATTGTCATGTACTGGTTACTGTACTAATTGTACCAGACAACGAAATAACCAACAACAATATAAATAACAGCACTAACAAAATGACAAATCATGTTTACTAAATATATTTCACGCTGTAACATGTTTACCTTTCTGACGTATGTGAAAAATTGGAAATATTCACTTATGGCACAGTACATGGAGACGTGATTAATTATAAGCTTGATAATAAAAATATTAACATTTTTAAAAACTTCTGCAGTGTTGAACACCTGTTTCACTGGGAAAATAATTGTCTTTGCCAAATACTCACCTAATGTGTACAATGACCAAATTACATCTAGAGATAAATGTTTAGTCTTCACTGTATATTGCTGTTTAAGAACAGGAACTAGTTTTCCTCAGATCTTAAGTTGAAGTAAACACATAACTGTGAAATTGTTAATTTTGGTGTGTCAGTTACTGTATCTGTGTGTCCGACAACAAAATCACCAACAAAAATACAAGCAAATGCACTAATCAAATGAGCTAATCATGCCTGTCACTTATTACTTACATTAAAACATATTTATCTTTCAGAACAGGTGCCTTTTTCGACACATAACCTCACTGGCACACTGTGCGTGTAAAAGAAACTAACCTCACCTCACATTAATTCCAATGTAAAAGTAACAGTAAATGCACCTGATAATGGCACCACGCTGTCGAAACTCGTCATCCTAATGAAATATTAGAAATATGTAACTTTTGCAGTATATATTACTTCATAAAAATCTTAGAATACAGTCGTAGCCCACTAATAACATCCATACAGCATGGATAAACTTAAAATCAGCTTTGATGCTATTTCAATTTCTTGTGTAAATCTAGGAAGGAAGGAAGGAAGATTGGTTTTAAATTCCCGTGTAGGTCGAGGTCACTAGAGACGGGAATTGTGACAAGGATGGGGAGGGAAATCGGCCGTGCCCTTTTGAAGCAACCATCCCAGAATTTATCTGGAGTAATTTAGGGTAACCACGGAAGATCTAAATCTGGATGGCTGGAACCTTCGTCTTCCAAATGTGGGTTCATTGACCTAACTACTGCACAACCAAGGTCGGTTTGTGTGTGAATACCTAAGGGACCAAATAGCTGAGGTCATCGGTCCCTAGATTTACACACTAGTTAAACTAACTTAAACCAACTTATGCTACGAACTACACACACACACACACACACCCATGTCAGAGGGAGGACCCGAAGCTCCGGCGGGAGTGGCCGTGCAGTCCGTGACGTGGCGCCTCTAACCGCACGGCTACTCCTCGTGGTTTACGTAAACCATGTTCGTTATTAAATACGCAGA
Organism: Schistocerca serialis cubense; assembly: GCF_023864345.2. Taxonomy (NCBI): domain Eukaryota; kingdom Metazoa; phylum Arthropoda; class Insecta; order Orthoptera; family Acrididae; genus Schistocerca; species Schistocerca serialis. Next base: position 1,217,100,953 of record NC_064638.1, on the reverse strand, counting down.
TTAAATAATTTGACTTATTGTTAAACATAAACTACTCCTTCACTGGTGCTTACTTAATAACACAGAATTGTAAATTTCATCATATCAGTATCTTTTTCTTTACGTTATTATCTAAATCATACTTGTCTGACTGGAAATGTGCTGGATAGAAACACGATACGTTAAGTATTAACCAAAGTGTCACATATGCACAATTTCGGATTAGTAATATGTGGTTGGTTCTGCCTAAGTGAAACCTGTTATAACAAACTTTTCGAAAAGCGTTTGTCAACAACCCCATGAATTACACAGTTTCTTGTTTTCTACAATACTTGACTGACAATAAGAAACCGATACGTATCGACTCTAAAACCTGCATTCTCGGAGTAGTCCAACAGAATGCACGGTGCCTCCAATTGTGAAAAGGATAATAAGATTTACAAACACTGTTCAGTCATTCAACATGGCTCTAAAACTCATCTTAAGCTTGTACCTTGCATGTACTGTCGCTTAACAGAATAAAGGATTGTCAGCGCAGGGATGTGTCCATCAGATTAGTGTTCATGACACTAACGTCAGTCAAACGTTCATAGAGTCATGATGCAGGCATACTGTTGTGAGAGAAATTGTAATAACGGAAGAGCTCCAAAAATTCTAAGCTATGCCCATTACTGTAAGTAGTGTAATTAAAGACAAATAACGTCATCAATTTATTAGGAGATTGGGTAATCTATTCAGGTCCTGCTACTATGTGAACACTGCATTACCCAAAGGGTTAGAGAAGTTAATACGAAAGATTTCGCTCCGGAATCTTATTTATGTGTATATAACATGGGAAGAGGAGGAGTTAGTTTGAACAGATAGAATACATGTTGAGAAACAATGAAGCGAGTAGATTCTGTAGAGATCAACAAATAGAGCTTGTGATTATGAATGAATACAGAAAAACAGTTCAATTTTAATTGTAACTATTTATATAATTCCACTGGTAAATTTCAAACTTTTTTGAGGTATATGGATTTCTCACTATGCTAGCTGTCAGGTAACAACAAGCCTGAGGTAATTTAAGTACGTTTTTTCTAAAGGGTTCTCATAGGAATAATAAGCTGGAAACAATATATGGATCTTACAATTAGATCTGAGTAATTAACGTTCCGAAACGGATTGATACATACTCCCAGTAGATCTATGAGTGATAAACGGTACCCATTAACATATGCTCTCTACGATCGTGACAAACAGTCAGGTTAAATAAGATAATGTCGCACAGCATAGGTTTCCTCAGGGGAAGTGTCTACCTCATAACATATACAAAATGCTATTTATTTTTAAAAAATATTATCAAATTTTGATGCATCTAATGACACATAATTTGGGTTTAACGTATTGTCAGCATTGAAGTCATTAGAGGAATTACTGAGAATGCTTGAGAAACTACTCATTATGATATTGCGACCGCCATCCTACTGCATCAAGTACAAAATCATAAATTAGGTTATCATTTTGAGATTAAGCAACAAACATTCAATTTAAATGATCTCGCAACAAAAGCTACGAGGTGCGACAATGAAGTAACGAGATTGATTTTATTTGCAGGATGTGACAACCCTGCAGGCTTGTGTAAGCACAATATCTTTGACCTTAATCTATAAGCTGCTTCTAGTCCAAGCGGCACATCGATGCAACTGCTCAGTTGAGAGTTGTACTGTAATAAGTTAACACATATTTGTGTCTCTTGTCACGGAAATGGAACCGCATAATATTGAACAATGGTATGCCATTTCTTTTTTTTTTTTTTTAATTGGATGAAAGTGCGACAACAACTTAGGGTATGCCTCAGAAGGCTTTTGGAGAGGAGTATGTCAGGAGCTCAAGTTTTTCGCTGGCATAAAATGTTTAGTGAAGGCAGAACGAATATTGAAGATGAAGACCGCAGTGGACGACCATCAACCTCACGGACGGATGTCATCTTGGCCAGGGTGCGTGAACTCTTACGATCTGATCAAAGATCGTGAAAATGATTGCAGAAGAAGTGAACATCAATCGAGAAATGGTTCGTCTAATAATAACTGAAGATCTTGGTTGAGAAAGATTTGTGCAAAAATGGTCCCCAAAAAACCTCACACCACAACAGCGAGAAACACGAAAAATTGTGGTAGCCGATCACTTACAGCAAACGGAAAGCAATCCAGAATTGCTGAGCCGTGTTATCACTGGTGATGAAAGTTGGTTTTTTCAGTACAATCCAGAGACAAGATTCTAAAGTTCGCGATGGTGCTCAATGAGATCACCCAGACCAACAGAAGTTCGCATGTCAAAGTCAAAAGTGAAATGCATGCTTGTGCGCTTCTTTGATTTCAAGCGAATTGTTCATAAAGAGTGGGTGCCTCCTGGACAAACAGATAACCAGTATTACTACAAAGAAATTTTAGAAAGGTTTCGTAAAACAGTTCTTCGTGTCCGTACCAACATACTTGGATTTAGCATCACGATAATATGCCACCCCTTACTGCTCTGTCAGTAGAGCAATTCTTAACCTCAAAACAAATTTTAGTACTACCACAGCCACCTTATTCACCAGATATCGCTCCGTGCGACTTTTTTCTATTTTCAAAAATCAAAACGGCGGCCAAGGGACACCGTTTTCGAACAACACAAGATGTTCAAAAAGCTGTGATGAGAGTTTTGGAGCATATTACAGAAGATGAATTCCAGAAATGTTACCATGAATGGCAATAGCACTGGAAAAAGTGTGCGCAGTCAGACGGGAACTACTGTGAAGGAGACAACACTAAACATTACTAAAACAGTAAGCAACTTTTTTTTCACATTGGACCTTGTATACTCCCTTTTTACATAGCAATTACAATATGCTAATTCTAATTTTTTTCTGCTTTAGATGAATTTTTGATTAGTATTTTTTTCATATCAATTAGATGAGGGCAGATGAAACAACTTCTTTTTAGCAGTCTTCCAGTTTCATAAACTGGCTACTATGACTTGTAGATCTCTCTTTGGGAGGCGTAGGTTGTTGACAGTCGTCTCCTACTGGGCTCATTTTTCTTGCCGTGATTCCTGGAGGAATCGTTACTGAAATGAAACTGTGAAAATCGAGAATGTAATGGAGATATGACAGTAACTTCTCCAATACGGCTGTCCTCATAGAGACACAACATCACGCGACTGCATACAACTGAAAGCCAGAGATAGGTTCGCTGTACTTTGGGCGCCTCTGCACTGTATGCTTCCATGGTAGGTGAATAGCTCCAGGGAGGTGGAGTAGGTCGGACGTTCGAAGTTAAGGTAAATTGGAAAAATGTTTAGCCACCTCGAGTAGATAACAATCCATGCAGGAATAACATCGGTGCTGTTTATCGGCCAAACAAATTAGTGTCGGTATTCAAACTGGTTGATTTAATCAGTGAGTTTTTTAATTATAAAATTAATACGGTTGAGTTTAGTAATAATAAATTCTTCATCATAATGAATCTGTAATCGGACTTTTCTGGATTAGTCTTATTTCATTCTCTCTCTCTCTCTTTGTTTCCTGTACAGCAAAGGGCAGTCTGGGTAACTTCGCACTTCCTGTGATTGTCCACAGAATGTCTGTGTGTGACATTTGACATCGCCAGAAAACGAGAAAGTGATCAAATACATATTTCTTAAAACACTGTCTCTATGCATTACTGGGTAGATGGCATACATTATAAAACATTGAAATGTTGCTGACTTGTATGATTTGACTAAGCAACAACCACCATATCATTCATCGCAAAATATGTGGCAGCATATAGCATACCGAAAACCCTGCTTCGTCTGTATAGCATGTCCATATGAGCAGCATTTTGAATAAAAAACTGGAAAAAAGGTACACTAGCTAGTTCAAAACCATACATAACGAGATTACAGTCAGGTATGAATTGCACATACATCATTGTTACATTGAATAACTTACCAAAGTTGAGAAATGTTTACATGTGTAGTCAGTCTGAGTTGATCGTGACCAACTCATAGCTGTAACAAGGCTAACTACTCATAATTACAAAAAAGTTTAATAACTTTTTATATTTCAAGAGAAGTCAACGGGTTAAAAGATAATGTCAGCTAGCGGGGGTGTAGGGGGTATAGTTACTGGGTGAAACTATATTTCTATTATTGTTTCAGCAATACACTATAATGTTGTTGCCTAATTGAAGTAAGCACAGCAGAGAGGTAGAGAGGTGTTTTATTTATGAGCATCATACGAACCCCCATGAACCAAGGTGGTGGGATGGCTTGCATGCCTCAGTTATGCAGATAGCCGTACAGCAGCTGCAACCACAATGTAGGGGTAACTTTTGAGAAGTCAGACTAACCTGTGGTTCCTGAAGAGGGTCAACAACCTTTTCAGTCATTGCAGAGGCCACAGCCTGGATGATTGAATCAGCTGGACTTGCAGCTTCAGTCAAAATGGCCTTGCTGTGCTGGTACTGTAAACAGCTGAAAGCAATTGGATATTACAGTCGTAATTTTTCCCGAGGACATGCAGCTCTACTGTGTGGTTAAATGATTATGGGGTCCTATTGGCTAAAATATTGTGAAATATTCCTCCATTCGGATATCTTGGAGGGGGGGGGGGGGGGCGGCTACTCAGGAGGGTGTCATCAGAAGGAACAAAACTGGCGCTCTACTGATCGTAGATTGAAATGTTAGCTTTCTTAATCGCGCTGGCAGGTTAGAAAAACCAAAAACGGAAATGTGTAGCTTGAAGTTAGGTACATTGTGAATTAGTGACGTTCGGTGCAGCAGGGACAGTATTTCTGATAAGATGAATACAGTGCTGCAAACACAAAATCAAATAGGGCTACTGCAGGAGCAGGATGAATAGTGAACAGGATAATGGGAATGCGGGTAAGCTTCTTTTAACAGCATAATGAACATATTTTTACATATTTTTGTAGCTAAGACAGACATGATGTCCACGCTCACCGCAGTAGTACTAGTGTGCATGCCAACTAGCTCCACAGATGATGCGAATTTTATGATGAGATAAAAGAAATTATTCATAGAGTTAAGGATGACGAAAACGTAGCTGTAAGGGGAGATTGGAATTCGATAGTAGGAAAAGGAAAAGAAGAAAATACTGTAGTGAAAACTGGCTGTGGGAAGGGAATCAATGTGGAAGCCACGTGACAAGAGCTTGCACAGAGCATAATTTAATCATCGTTAACTACTTGTGACCATTAACGTCTACATTTGGTGCTAACACTTCATGTCTGGTAGCCGAAAATTGCATAATACGTCCTTGTCAATGTAACATTTTAGATGTGTTACATTAAGCAGTTGTAGATCTGTTCACCTATCATCTTGGAACTGTTTTGCACGTTTGAGTATGGACCTAAATTCATACGCTTGCATCATGTATAAACATTACTAGTTCACAACCATCTTTTAAAATCACTGGAAGAATATTTATGTCGAATAAAAAGCAAGAGTGGGCCCACAACCGATCCTGGTGTTCCAACCGATTTATTTTGTAATTGTTAGTTATGGAAATACTTAGCAAAAGTTACGAGTCCTTGACTGTATGAGCGATACATGGTAGGACGTTGGACCTATGCGATTTTAAATAATAAGGAAAAAACAAAGTTCGTCACATCCCAGGATATCTAGCGCAATAAAAATATATTGATGAAATATGTTCTCAAAATAGAATTTATCGGGTAAACTGTTGATTATAGGCATTGTCTTTCTTATTACTGAAATTTCTCATACAAAAGCTATGCTTAAAGTGACTAAAGAGCACGAAAGTAATGCAACATACTTATCAAATGTTAAGACTTCTAAAGAGAGAACGGCGTTCACGCTAATCGCACAGTGAGTGTGTAAAAAAAGTACTGCTGCCGACTGCGAATGGTGGACACAATGGAATCGCTAGGGAGCCTCTCTGCGGTCCGCACTCTGTTCCAGCCGCTCCAGTTGTTTATCGACTTCGTGACACTTCTTGGAAGTCCTGCGGCTCTTGGAGTGCAAGTTGCGTCCAACTGAGGTCGTTTGCGCCGCATGCTTCACAGCTCTTAGCCGTAGCGGCTGCTGCCAGTGGCGGGTTGCAGCTCCGATAGTTAAAAAATTTAGCACAGTAGTTCTCCGAGAGTTCAACTCAGATTTATCGCTTTCGCTTCCCTGGATCCTCTCTAAGTAAGCCTTCGAGGGTTTTAATGGTCTTCTTTAAGAACGTAGTTGGTCTTGGGTGGAAGACTTACTTGCTAGGGTGCTACAAGTAAGGCAACGAACTTAAGAGGTAAAATCAGGTACGTACTAACTGAATGCGAAAAGAATGCTTGATACGTCTGGTAAGAGACTGGAAATGATACTGAAAGAGGTAATGGGTGTGAGAGAGAATTCTTAACTGAATCCTTCAAGGTGACGATTATTCTTACTGGCATTACCGCTGTTCTTAGAAAGTGAAAATGATGGGACGTAGCCCATTCTAGAATTAATAATTTCTTTTGTTACAGAATGACGTTTTGTGAGGCGTAAGATTAGTCATGAAACATTTGTATAGGTTAAGTAAAGCATTTAATTTACGATAAAACACGTCTTAACGTATTACTATGGTGTGACAATTTATTTTTAGTTGCTCATGACTCATATTTGTAAAGGCATGCTATCTCCTTTACTAAAGAAGATCATATTTGTTAGATTAACAACTCGTCCATAACTTTTAAACATTAATTAAGTTGGAAAAGAAATTTACTTACGTTCTCTTTGTTCAAGTAAGCTCCCATTTATAGTACTGTAATTACTCACACCAAATTCAATCATCTTCGACGTGGACTAACTTAAATATATTTCTGGCACATACAACCAAAGCTACTTTATTATTACTCAAGGAATACTCCATGCTGTAATAGGCAGCTAACCTCAGTTCAATGTAAGGATCAGTGTATGCAGTCACGAAATACGAGTACAACACGTGTCGTTTGCACACTGTACCTATGTATGCTTTGTGACATTATTTGGCTGCGTCAGTCGGGCAATCTATCATATGTTCTGACACCAACTTGCCAAAATCTGTAACCTATTCATATATTATTGTTAAATTAACTATCAGTTAGAGTCCTGTATAAGTATGAAGAGTCAGTAGGAAATAGTGACGAAAATAATCCTACATCAAATTTGAAAGTTAAGAAAATTTATGAACAACCCCAGTCACTTCACTTCATTGCAGTGTTATTAATGATGCCCTGTTAAAGTGACCCACGATTCAGGTTAGAGATTCGAAGCCTTTTCAGCGGCAAATGAAGTTCAGTGCTGGCTGTGTAGGCAGTAACACTTCAGATTTGACTGTCGAGCTGAAGAGATACGTTTTAGACCTCATGTCTGAAAGCGGTGCAAGTGTGCTTGGAAAGTTTTTATCTATTGTTCCTTAGTTTGTGTTCATCGTTTTATGTGTGAATTTGTAGATCGCCTAACTATGTTAACAATTATATTTAATAACAATGGTTTGGTTATTTTATTCAAAGATTATTTCACATATAGAACATATGCAATCCCTTTTGATATCTAGACAAAGTAACTTAATGGCTCCATGAGCCTACAGATCCGAGAAATGTGTATTAGCAACTCATTGCTAAAAAAACTAAACTCCACCCGAACAGGCATGAAAGCCCAACGGTACCGCCTAGTCGCCTTGTCATCCTCAGCCCACAGGCGTCACTGGATGCAAATATGGACGGCAATTGGTCAGCACACCGATATACTGGCATGTATGTCAGTATACGAGACCACAGCCACTACTTCTCATCCAAGTAGCCCCTCAGGCTGAGTGCACGCTGCTTGCCAACAGCGCTAGGCAGACCAGATGGTCACCCATCCAAGTGGTAGCCCAGCCCAACAGCACTTAACTTTGGTGATGCAACCGGAACCAGTGTTACCACTGCGGCAACCAGTGAATAGTATTACTTTGAGTGAACACCCCACGTAAGTAACAATTACTGAATTTTGGCATATTTTCCGAAATGTTTTGAACCAATTTCAAAAGTCAGATGCTGAAAAGAGAGAGAGAGAGAGTACGAGTGCTTCTGGACTGAACATCTGTTTTTTGATGTATTTTGATCTGTATAATTCTTCATTGGTGATTTATTAGAGAGAGGATTATATATCAGGTGGAAAAAATGCATGTCGTTTTGTGAAATTTCCTGGCAGATTAAAACTGTGTGCCCGACCGATACTCGAACTGGGGACCTTTGCCTTTCACGGGCAAGTGTTCTACCAACTTTTTTTTTTATTAGTCATAACATTCCACAGTAATACATAATTGTCAACTGACATTTAAAACTAATAAAACAAATTAAAATTAACTACAGGTACCTTGGCATTTTACAAAAAAATCCAAGTCTAAACCAGATAGTGATGTTCGTCACTTGATCGTATTTGTTTTTCAAAGATCAAATTGTCTCTCGTTTCTTCATGTTCTGAATCGCATCATCGAAAATGGAGTTCACATGACTGTTCTTCTGAGGAAGTTAGCGTATGTATCATAATAATTATTCATGCGTAGTAGCTTGTGATGCTGGTCGGAAATGTACGTCCAAAAATCTTCTTCGCTCCTTTCTTTACTGGACAGCAGGTAAAATACCGCGAGTCCCTTCAACCAGTTGACGGCATTTTTCTTCCAGGTGGGGTATAGCTCTTCTTCCGGGTATAAAAGGCACGATGGCGTTATCAAATACGGCGGTTACGGCGGTTTTCTCTGCGTAGTTGCTAATTTTTTTCTGATTGACAACCATATATTATTCGCATTTCCACAGACAAATTGATGTTCATCTGTATCAATCAGATTGCAAGTGGTACACAAAGGGGAATCAGCCAGGTGATTGGAATGTAGTCTGGAGTTCGTTGGAAATTTCCTGTTCACAAAGTAGTACCACAATGACCGCACTTTTGTTGGTAAATACGGGTGGTGTATGTTCCTCCAGATAGCATGCCAAGAGTGACGGACGTATTTTTGTTCTATGATGTTCTTGGTCTGAAAGTTCATTAAGTTTTGGTATATTTTCTTGACTTTGATGACATCTTTCTCGGGTGTTCCCAGTCCAATGTAGCTATATTCTACGAAGAAATGTTTTAGGTGGTAAAGTTCATTTGGGATGTGGTGAACGTCTATTGGGGCGTCCTGGCTGGCCGGCGCTATTTAATTTAACAAGAATGCGGCGACACTGTTGACTGACCGCTTCCACAGTTTATATGTTTTACAGACGTACAATGCTTGTGCTTTATTGTACACGTCTGTGAGATTCAATCCACCATTCCCAGTCGGTAGAGTCAATGTTTGGTACGTGACTTTGAAGATGTGGCCGCGGCTGAAAATGGCCAAAAGCAGCCAAAATCCTGTTCCCCACTTCCCTCGGCATTGGCAGGGCTTGTGCCACGTAATTTAATTTAGAGGACAAAAAGATGTTGACGAGAGCCACTCTTTGTATCACATCAAGAGTACGGAGATTGTGCTGACGTATACAGGCACAGATGGTGTTGAGGATTCTTCTGTAATTAACTGCGATGGTCAGCCGAATATTCCTTGTGTACTCCACCACGAGACATGTCATGGTGACAATTTCCTTTATTGGCCCATGAATGGGAACTCCTAATCCACTTCCAATATTCATTATGCCAGACTTATTTGTATTCAGTTTCGCACCAGACACTTGTTCATATTTGTTTATTCTGTCGAGTGCTTTCTCTATCTCGTCGGTGTCTTTGACAATAAATGCAACTTCATCGGGATATTCCCTGCAGAGAATCCTACGGCCGCGTGTAGTGAATCCTTGTAGGTTGTGGCTCAGGCGAAAAAGCAATGGCTCGATTGCTATTGCAAAGAGTGACATAGACATCGGGCACCCTTGTCACGCCGAACTTTTCATTACAATGGACCTACTGGACTGACTGTTTACCATAACTGTCGATGTTGACTTCTGCAGAGGATTTGTAATAATGTTGATAAAACCTTGCGGAACTGAGCTACCGAAGCACGACTCACGCCCGGTCCTCACAGCTTTACTTCTGCCAGTATCTCGTCTCCCACCTTACAAACTTTACAGAAGCTCTCCTGCGAATGGTTCGCAGGAGAGCTTCTGTAAAGTTTGGAAGGTGGGAGACGAGATATTGGCAGAAATAAAGCTGTGAGGACTGGGCGTGAGTCGTGCTTCGGTAGCTCAGATGGTAGAGCACTTGCCCGCGAAAGGCAAAGGTCCCGAGTTCGAGTCTCGGTCGGGCGCACAGTTTTAACGCCAGGAAGTTTCATATCAGCGCACATTACGCTGCAGAGTGAAAATCTCATTCAGGAAGTCGTTTTGTTATTGTTGTTCTGAGAAATAGTTTTGAGATTCTGAATTACATGGTAACTCACACCAACACTTTATTTTACCTCTTAAAGTAACTAATAAATTAATAAAATCATAGCACAAAGCCTCTTACGAGAGATACAAGGTATAGCAATACATTTCTTTGCACCTGTAAACGACGCTCACTGATGTCTCAGTTAGGTGTCTACAGCAGTAATCATGTGAGAAGGCTTACGTCTTTGATACGTTCGTTTTATGAAGTTTGCTTATCAAGGCTCACCTGATACGTGTTAACTATCTGCCACGTAATGATGGTGATTTCTTCGAATACTATTACCTTATTTAATGCTGAGTTACTAGTCCTTCACTTTTCTATAAACGACTAAAACTGTTGGTTAAGTTGTTCGTTTGGTTTCAGTCACTTTATACTGATTTTCAAAGGAAATTCACGAGACCAAGAAATACAGTATTACACCCACTTTCCTAGTTTTACCATCCCTTGAAATTTGAGGCCGTACCTAAATACTATATGCGATCAAAACTATCCGGACACCTAGCTGGAAATCACTTACAAGTTCGTGGCGACCTCCATCGGTAATACTGGAATTAAACATAGTTTTGGCCCAATCTTAGACTAGATGACAGCTTCCACTCTCGCAGCCTTGCGTTCAATCTGGTGCTGGAAGGTTTCTTGGGAAATGGCAGCCCATTCTTCACGGAGTGCTGCATCCATGTCAGTCGGTGAGGCCTGCCACGAAGTCGGCGCTCCAAAACATGCGACAGGCATTCTATAGGATTCCGGTCAGGATTCAGTGCAGGCCAATCCATTAAAGGGATGTTATTGTCGTACAACTAGTCCGTCACAGGCATTGCACTATGAACAGGTGCTCGATCGTGTTGAAAGATGCAATCGCCATACCCGAATTGATCTTCAACAGTGGGAAGCAAGAAGGTGATTAAAACCTCAGTGTAGGCCTGTGCTGTGATAGTGCCACGCAAAACAACAAGGGGTACAATTTCCCTTCATGAAATACACGACCACACTATAACACCAACGCCTCCGAATTTTACTGTTGCCGCTACAAATGCTGACAGCTGACGTTCACCTACTGTTGGCGCTACAAATGTTGACAGATGACGTTCACCAAACATTCGCCATACCCATACCATGCCATCGGATCGCCACATCGTGTACCGTGATTCGTCACTACACACAACGTTTTTCCACTGTTCAATCGTCCAATGTTTACGCTCCTTACACCAAGCGAGGCGTCGTTTGGCATTTACCGCCGTGATGTGTGGCTTATGAACAGCCGCTTGATCGTGAAATCCAAGTTTTCTCACCTCCCGCCTAACTGTCATAGTACTTGTAGTGAATCCTGATGCAGTTGGGAATTCCTACGTGAGGGTCTGAAAAGATGCCTGCCCATTACACATTACGACCCTCTTCAACTGCTGGCGGTCTCCGTCAGTCCACAGACGAAGTCGGCCTGTAAGCTTTTGTGGTGTACGTGTCCCTTCACCTTTCCACTTCACTATCACATCGGAAACGGTGGACCTAGGGATGTTTAGGAGTGTGGAAATCTCGCGTACAGAAGTATGAGACAAGTGGGACAGAGTCACCTGACCACGTTCGAAGTCAGTGAGTTTCACGGAGCGCCCCATTCTGCTCTCTCACGCTGTCTAATGACTACTGAGAAACAACAATATCAGAAATTGAGTCGGCCTTGATGCAAAACACCTTGTTATTCTTTTATTTCCTTATTTTCGCAAACTAGTTTTGACGACAAAAATCACCATCATCAGTGGTTTTTCTAAAATCTAAAACATTACAACCATGTACACAAACATACCCACAGAAGAAACTATAAACATTGTAGAATAACAGCTAAAACGCGAGAAATTCCCAGAGATACAAATGAATGAAATCTCATCCATTCTCAGGCTCATTGCAGAACAAAACTACTTCACTTTCAACAACAACTTCTGTTGGCAACACTAGGGGCTACCCATGGGGTCCCCCATCAGTGGAACCTTAGCCAACATTTTCTTGAACCGTATAGAGAACACAGTACTCAATAACATTCTAAAACAAGGAGGGTACAAAATAATCTACTGGTACCTATCTTATCTTACAACTGTGTTGCATTACGAACAATGGTCCAAATGGTTCAAATGGCTCTGAGCACTATGGGACTTAGCATCTGAGGTCATCAGTCCCCTAGAACTTAAACATAACTAACCTAAGGACATCACACACATCCTTGCCCGAGGCAGGATTCAAACCTGCGACCGTAGCGGTCGCGCGGTTCCAGATTGAAGCGCCAAGAACCGCTCGGCCATCACGGCCGGCAACAATGGTCCACTCTGGCTTATGGTAGCCGCCGTATTTGTATCATAAACTGTGTCATAAGAGGCCACAGCCATCTTGCAGAACGGCCAGTAGTAAATTCTGTACAATGGTCCGAAGGGTTTAATACCTGCTATGTTTCTGGCTAAATTGTTCCAGCATCTGTTTTGTAAAGACAATTGAAGTGCGTAAAATGTGTCTAGACTATCTGGTTAGCTTATAACGGTTCACATAGCAACGGTTAAGGTGCTTGGTGGCTTCTGGAGGCTATTTCTCTGAAGGCTGCTTTTACGTTTGTTAAGGTGGCTTTAATAATTGTTGGCTTAGGTTGTGGCCGTATTTTTATTTGCCTTAAGTGTTAAGTCACTGGGGAAGGCCAAAGGTTTATGGCTACATCCTTTTAGCTTGTGGGGACTATTTTCTGAGACCTACATTTACATTTGTTAAGGTGGTTTTAATACTTTCTACATTTAACACTTCAATTACTTTTTAAATTTTGATGTGTCCGCATTTGTATTTGCGTTGAATGTGGAGTGCTTGGGGCGGGACAAAGATATATTGTTGTTTCACTGAATAGTTTAAGAGAGCTTTGCTATGTCTGCTGCAGTTACATCACTGCTTTGTTTGTCTCGTTGGGGCCGGGGACTGGTGCCCGAGGTGTACCTCTGAGTCTACTGTACTACCCGCAGGCTTACACCAGGATCCGACATTGGTCTGATTAATTGTTGTTTATTCATGTTTGATATAATTCCTTCTTGTGACAGGAAAATCCTGAAACATAGTTACAGATTACAGTGAGCCTCGAGTAAAACTCTGTTCCTTGAAGAAAAGAAACTTGTATGCTGGGTATCCTTTAAGGTTTAGTTTGCTCTAAAGAAAAGAGACAGTTATACATGGACCTTCTTTAAATCGATTATAGAGTCACAAGAGTTGCACAGTAAATTTCCAGCTCTTCCTCTAGGACCTAACTGTTGATGTCCTTTATCTTGGTATCCAAAGGACTTGCAATACGGCGTCCGAACTCCACCGAATGAGGCTTTCCTGCCAAGAATATCATGCGATCATTTCATTTCCTTGTATACTGTCTCGAAGAGAACAACTGCAATAAAACTGCAATGGGCTGGCCATGTAATCAGAAGAAAGGATGACGGAAGGCCCAAAGTGGTGCTGGAACAAAGTCCAAGAGAGATAGACAGACCTCGAGGAAGGCCACTAGACCTGTGAAAATACGCTGGAGTTAACTGGATGAATATCGTCCAAGATGTTTCCTACTGGAAGAAGAATTTGCAGACGTACCTGAACCCCCCCCCCCATGAACCATGGATCCTGCCGTCGGTGGGGAGGCTTGCGTGCCTCAGCGATACAGATGGCCGTACCGTAGGTGCAACCACAACGGAGGGGTATCTGTTGAGAGGCCAGACAAACGCGTGGTTCCCCAAGAGGGACAGCAGCCTTTTCAGCAGTTGCAAGGGCAACAGTCTGGATGATTGACTGATCTGGCCTTGTAACACCAACCAAAACGGCCTTGCTGAGCTGGTACTGCGAACGGCTGAAAGCAAGGGGAAACTACGGCCGTAATTTTTCTCGAGGGCATGCAGCTTTACTGTATGGTTAAATGACGATGGCGTCCTCTTGGGTAAGATATTCCATTCGGATCTCCGGGCGAGGACTACTCAAAAGGACATCATTATCAGGAAAAAGAAAACTGGCGTTCTACGGATCGGAGCGTGGAATGTCAGATAACTTAATCGGGCAGGTAGTATGATGTATCATGCTACGTAACTTGCTGTGACAGTGCGAGAGAGAGAGAGAGAGACAAAGATATTGTTTATTACTCTGTGGCGGTCAGCGCTCACATAATTATTCTTAGGAGTTAGAGCTTTTGTTCTTCTTAAGAGTGAAAATTTTAGGAGAGGAGACCCATTCTTGTGATGTAAAAATCGACGTCATTGCGAGTTTTTGATTCACATTGTAAAATGTATGTGTATATGAAAGGAAATCAGTTAATAGAACAATAAAATATTGTTTATTTCAAGAAGGTACGGTTTATTATACACCCAGCGATATACTTCTATTGTGATTTACTAATAAACACCAGCTTGAGAATAGTTCCGACGGGAGCGTTCACTTCTAGTGAAATAGTTCGATGTATTCTTCGGAAAAGAAGTCTCTTCATGGATCATTCAAATTCACAATAGTACCTGGACATTTCTCAGAACTGAAAGCAATCTGATTGCTATGCAACACAGCCCCGAAGAATATTTCTCCGTACTTTGGTTACCACTTTCAGCTCAACACAGCATCTGGAGCAGATTTCTACAATAGCGGAACCATGTAATCGCTATCAGTTTCACACATCGCCCTGTGTACGCTGTATGTATTTACCCACAACAGTGAACATACAGTTACTCACACACATAGAAAGACAATACAAGGTGGTGTGGGGGAGCATTTCAGTATAATGGCCCTGTAGAGCTAAACAGTAATTAGCCTAGTAGTAGTAGTGGTAAACAAAAAATTTTTTCTTCCGTACCGTAGGTGCAACCACAACGGAGGGGTATCCGTTGAGAAGCCAGACAAACGTGTGGTTCCTGAAGAGGAGCAGCAGCCTTTTCAGTAGTTGCAGGGGCAACAGTCTGGATGATTGACTGATCTGGCGTTGTAACACTAACCAAAACGGCCTTGCTGTGCTGGTACTGCGAACGGCTGAAAGCAAGGGGAAACTACGGCCGTAATTTTTCCTGGGGGCATGCAGCTTTACTGTATGGTTTAATGATGACGTCCTTATCAGGAAAAAGGAAAGTGGTGTTCTACGGATCGGAGCGTGGAATGTCAGATACCTTAATCGGGCAGGTAGGTTACAAAATTTAAAAAGGGAAGTGGATAGGTTAAAGTTAGATATAGTGGGAATTAGTGAAGTTCGGTGGCAGGAGGAACAAGACTTTTGGTCAGGTGAATACAGGGTCATAAATACAAAATCAAATAGGGTAATGCATCGGTAGGTTTAATAATGAATAAAAAAATAGGAGTGCGGGTAAGCTACTACAAACAGCATAGTGAACGCATTATTGTGGGCAAGATAGACACGAAGCCCATGCCTACTACTAGCTCTGCAGATGATGAAGAAATTGATGAAATGTATGATGAGATAAAAGAAATTATTCAGGTAGTGAAGGGAGACGAAAATTTAATACTCATGGGTGACTGGAATTCGAGTGTAGTAAAAGGGAGAGAAGGAAACATAATGGGTGAATATCGATTGGGGCTAAGAAATGAAAGAGGAAGCCGTCTGGTAGAGTTTTGCACAGAGCATAACTTAATCATAGCTAACACTTGGTTCAAGAATCAAGAAAGTAGGTTGTATACATGGAAGAATCCTGGAGATACTAGAAGGTATCAGACAGATTATATAATGGTAAGACAGAGATTTAGGAACCAGGTTTTAAATTGTAAGACATTTCCTGGGGCAGATGTGGACTCTGACCACAATCTGTTGGTTATGAACTGTAAATTAAAACTGAAGAAACTGCAGAAAGGTGGGATTTTAAGGAGATGGGACCTGGATAAACTGAAAAAACAAGAGGTTGTACAGAGTTTCAGGGAGAGCATAAGGGAACAATTGACAGGAATGGGGGAAAGAAGAACAGTAGAAGAAGAATGAGTAGCTCTGAGAGATGAAGTAGTGAAGGCAACAGAGGATCAAGTTGGTAAAAAGACGAGGGCTAGTAGAAATCCTTGAGTAACAGAAGAAATATTGGATGTAATTGATGAAAGGAGAAAATATAAAAATGCAGTAAATGAAGGAGGAAAAAAGGAATACAAACGTCTCAAAAATGAGATCGACAGGAAGTGCAAAATGGCTAAGCAGGAATGGCTAGAGGACAAATGTAGAGGCGTATCTCACTAGGGGTGGGATAGATACTGCCTACAGGAAAATTAAAGAGACCTTTGGAGAAAAGAGAACAACTTGTATGAATATCAAGAGCTCAGATGGAAACCCAGTTCTAAGCAAAGAAGGGAAAGCAGAAAGGTGGAGGGAGTATATAGAGTGTCTATGCAAGGGCAACGTACTTGAGGACAATACTATGGAAATGGAACAGGATGTAGATGAAGATGAAATGGGAGATACGATACTGCGTGAAGAGTTTGACAGAGCACTGAAAGACCTGAATCGAAACAAGGCCCCCGGAGTAGACAACATTCCATTAGAACTACTGACAGCCTTGGGAGAGCCAGTCCTGACAAAACTCTACCATCTGGCGAGCAAGATGTATGAGACAGGCGAAATACCCTCAGACTTAAAGAAGAATATAATAATTCCAATCCCAAAGAAAGCAGGTGTTGACAGATGTGAAAATTACCGAACTATCAGTTTAATAAGTCACAGTTGCAAAATACTAACACGAATTCATTACAGACGAATGGAAAAACTGCTAGAACCCGACCTCGGGGAAGATCATTTTGGATTCCGTAGAAATATTGCAACACGTGAGGCAATATTGACCTTACGACTTATGTTAGAAGAAAGATTAAGGAAAGGCAAACCTACGTTTGTAGCATTTGTAGACTTAGAGAAAGCTTTTGACAATGTTGACTGGAATACTCTCTTTCAAATTCTAAAGGTGGTAGTGTAACGCCGGAAATGCATATCCTCCTATTTCCATCTATTGTACTATTATTTTTTTCCTTGTTTTGTTACCTCATGATATGACATTTCTGTCTCTTTATATATTGTAATTGCTTTACTGTTTGTATATATATATTTATGCATTTATGTCGATGTATAATTGGTTTGTTTCGTAAATATTATTTGTATTTTTACGCTGGGTCTTGCCTAGGGAAAACTGCTATCGAACGATTACATCGATAGGTCGTGTGAAGACTCAAAGTGTGTACGATCTTTGGTAGTGTGAACTCTGCCGCGTGAAGCGCGGGCAGGACAGTAGGAGTCTGGGGGGAGTAGCGAGTGGAGCAGGTGTTGTGTGACGCTCCCGCGAGTTGCCGCGCTTTCGGGGTTTGGCAGCATGTAATTGCGCTCGACTCGCGATGATAGTTTCTGACATGGTGTCGCGGACGGGAAGCATTAGCTGGCGCACATCAAGAGCCCGTTTCGCCTGGTGACCGTGTCGAGAAGAAGGCGCGCCAACATCCAGCTTCTGCAACAGCGACGGCCGACAATGAGTGACTGTCGCCACCTCCTCGATCGACGGCTTCAAACCTTCAATCAACCAACAAGGAAGACTAAAAGCACGTAAAGTTTCAGAACTGTATGGCAGACCTCAGCTTTTCAAATTGTTCCATTTGCCTCGCAAAATTACAGCAACTTAGCATGAACCTTTGTTGCTCATTGTCCCAATTGCATTGCCAAGCAGGGTCCCTTCCTTTTCCGAAATGAACCCGAGTGTCGTTGAAATTCAAACGCCAGCATTAAAATAATATGATTAGATTTCACTGCTTTAATTTCAAAGTTCAGTAGCTGGCTACAATATTTAGGTTACACGAGCACAAATTTAGAGTGCGAGTTTTGTTAGCATATTTTAGCTTACCTGTGACTGCAGCTCAGCTTGGTACGTACTAAATTTTACTATTGTTAATAGTTCAGAATCATTTAATTCAAGTTCAAAGTTAAATCTCTTGTTTCTAAATTGCGTAGAGTCAAGTTGCTTTTGAAATGATTGTTGAGGTAGTCCAAGACTAACCGTATTTTACTGGATTTCGATGTGCTTCAGAAAGAAAGCTCACTATTAACTTCAGTCACTAAATTAACTTTCGATTTTCCGGTTTTATTAATTCTTTTGCTAAATTAAGTCAGAGTGTAGCGAAATTTATTACTTCTGACAAACTTTCAGTTTTCACACTACACGTGTCAACCTTCAGTTGCCACGCTTCTAGTGTTAATTATATGTGTAATAACCTTTCTTTTTCAGTTACTATAGTAATTGTCCCTAGGACTGGCGACCGTGATTTCCACCAAATCTCAAATATCTAATTACCGCTAGTTAATTGTTAACGTAACGGCCGCACATTTACTTTCTTTATTAACTTTACCCCTTTTCAAAATTAATTTCCACCAGTTTCATTTGCATTTTTCCTTTCATTTAGATGTAACCCTTTCCTCCCTCTTTACCGATAGATTAACTTCGGTGACGATTGCTTTTCCCAAATTTCCATTAGGTACACGCGGTTTAATTTTTCACTGTCATTAAGGTCGATAAGTGAGGAGGGAGGTTACACGTGGCGACCGTGACAAGACAATCTTCAAATTTGAGGTTGTTCTGGACACGAATTTTGCATTGTGCAAATCTCGTAACAAAGTACTGGTTACGAAATGGTCGATACGTCAGCGAGAATATTCGTGTGAGGAATCCTAATTAGAGTTGAGATTTTGCATTTATATTGAAAATTATTAAAATGAGTGAAGACAACAATTACCAAAATTTGGTAGACTTAGATACGGAACAATCGGTCGAACAGTGGGAAACGCGCACAGCGGTACCCATTGTTCCGGGGCAGGCGGCTAGCATGAAAGATGCGACCGCCGAAACGCAACAAAGAGCAGAAATGGAATTCCAGACTTTAGAAAATGTTTCGGAATCGGAAGTGAAAATCAAATCTGAATCCCTTGATGACGAATACGGGGGAACAATGAAAGAGGAAGCCGCTACGGAAGTTAAACCGGTGGTTTCCGGGAATTTAACTGATTTATTGAATGTTTTGATTAACGAAATCAAGAGTCAATCGGCAGAAATTAAAGATCAGGCTGCCAAGCAAGAAGCTCAGGCTGCCGAGCAAGCAGCTCAGGCTGCCAAGCAAGTAGCTCAGTCTGAAAAAATTGAACGAATGCTAGACAATCAGAACAAAGCTATTTATGTTGTTTACAACAATGTTGAAGTTGTTAACACAAAAGTTGATAAAATCAAAGACGATATTGTCGTGATTAATACCGAAATCGGTAACCTTAAACAGGAAATGATAGGCGTTCAGGTGGAAATTGCGAGCATAAATACTCGTTTTGATCCCGAAATTAGCAGAATCGAGAAAAGTCTAGGAGACGCAGTTGCTCCGATCATCGAGAATAAGGTGACGGAACAAATTCAATTAGTGAGAAAAGAGGATCAACAGAAGGTGGAAACTTTAAAGGCTTTAGTATCCGAAGTAGATACCAAAGTGACGAAGCAGGCTAACACCTGCGAAGAGAAAAAGAGGGAAGTGGAAACGCTTGCGAAAACCACTTGCCAAGTGATTACGAGGGTGTCGGAATTAGAAAGGAAACTTGACGAAAAACAGAGCTATGTGCCAATCTGTGCACATAGTTCGGAGTTGTTGACGAAAGAGGAGCGGTTCGACCCCTTGAAAAAAGGCGGTATACACCCGACGGATTTCATTAAAAATTGTGAAAGAGTTTTACCCAGATCATGGACTAATGAGAGAAAAATTAATGCGGTTATTGATGTGTTGGCTGGTGATGCCAAGCGTTGGGGCCTAAACCTCAACATTACGAACCTGACTTTTGACGAGTTTAAAAATTTGTTTCTGGCTGAATACTGGTCAGAGCAAAAACAGCAAAGTGTCTGGCGCGAATTTGTCGTATCGAGGCCTTTCGATGCGAATTCGCGCGGCTCGATGAAGGAGTTTTGTGAGGGCTGGATCCGCAAGTTGGAATATTTGCGTGATCGCCGCACGGAATCCGAAATAGTCTGGGAACTCTACAAAAAGCTTCCAGATGATACAAAACGCTACGTAGGAAGCAATTACAGGACAATAAATGATTTCCTGGAAAGAGTGGAGGACGAGGACAATTGGCGCAATAATCGCGACAGTGGTAGAGGCCGTGGTAACAACAACGGGTACCACAGCAACCACACCAACGATAACAATGGGAATAATGCATACCGCAACCATGGCAGCAATAACAATAATGGTTCGGACCGTAATAACAATCGGTACAATGCAAATAATAAACGGAATGACGGAAACCAGTATCATACTAGCGTGATACGGGCTGCGCAGAATAGTAATAACGCCAGAGGGTGTGACCAGCCGCCTCAGCAGTATCCGGGGAGCGTATCTGCTGGGACGAGACAGGGAAACCATTAGCCGCGCCGGTGAGGGGCCGACCGGGCGTGGAGAAATTTTGGCGGCCCAATAACAGGAGAAAACCCAGGTGTCGTCGTTATGAAAATTCCGTATGGAATAATCAACGGCGGGAGAGTGTGCCAGTGTTGGGAGAAAGGAGTGCGCCCACAAGTAGTAGATCAGCTGTAGACACGGCAGTAGGAAGTACATTCACAGTCAGTGAGAACAATTTAAGTAGTGTTCCAGAAATCGATTATAAAGTGGCAGCTGTAACACCCACAGCAGAACTGGAGATTGAGTTTAAGAATGATTCGCAAGTGTTGAAAGAAGATCAGATGTCGGATAAAACGTCCGTCATCGAGCGAGGGGATGCAGAGAGGGATGAGGTCTGGTTAAGGCAGTTCGGTCGCTTATACGACGAACTAAGAGATTATAGGGGCCTGTACGGGAGGAGTGTTTATAGGGAGCGCGGGCAGGATTTGCCGCGTCTCGTCCCACAGGAAGATAGTATTTGTGAAGTGATGGAAAGTTCTGGCCCTAACCGGCAGACTTTACTAGAAATAGTTGATGTTAATGGGGAGCACGAGCAAGATTCGTCGTGTCTCGTCCCGCAAGAGTTGCATGTTGAAGTAGTAACGGAAAGTTCTGGCCCTAACCGGCAGACCTTACCGAAAGTCGTAGTGGTAAAAGTAGCCGACCCATCCGACGCAAACCTCCAGTTCAAACATTGCGAGAGTATTAAGGAGAAAGATTACGAAAATTTTAGTGATAGCCGGACACGATTGGTAGAAAAGCACATAGATTACAGCGAGTATGAGGTTAGAGCTGACATTATACGGTCAGACGATAGCAGTGTGGGTTGCGCAGATCTAGAGGAAGTAATTGCAGATACTACTGGGCACATTTCTCCAGGTAGATTGGCAGATGAGATCAATCTGATTAAAGAGGAATCAACGAAGGTGACAATTAGTGAATCGATAGCAAAGCAACACTCACTAGTTGACGAGTTACAGGAAAAGGTTTCGGTATTGGAGGCGACGCTACAGACTAAGCCTCAGGACAAACGTGTTGAAATTAAAACTGTATGTGAACAGAGGCTGAAAAAGCCGCCAGATAAACCGGATTTAGGATCAAAGCCGGATGGTTTTTTCTGGAATGACCTGGATATAGACGAGGATTTACTGTGGGAAAATAAAGAAACAATCGAGGACAAGTGTAGACAGATAGTAGTGTCTGTTAATATGCACGACCTACAACTAAACGTGTTGATTGACACCGGTGCAGAATTGAGTGCTGTATCTGGGAAAATATTTGAGTTACTGAAAGACAGACCTGGCATCGTAGTTATGCCAGTAACAGGAGTGAAAATTATCGGTGCTACTGGGAAGGCCAGTAAACCGGTCACAAAACAGATTTTTGTCAACTTCGAGATATGTGGGGCACGATTTGAACAAGAGTTTGTCGTCGTGCCAGACTTAACTACGGAAGTAATTATCGGGTTAGATTGGCTATTAAAGTACCGTGCAGTGATTAACTGCGAAAGCAAAACTTTGACATGTACGTCCCAAGATAAAACAATTGTAGTTAGTTTTGACGAGGCAGGAGACGGTGTGCATAGGCAATACCAGCCTATACACATTGTTAACTGGCCGAATGGTATTGACGTAGGTATGAATTTGAACTACTGTAATGTAAGGAATCTCGGCATTGACAATAGTGTAGAAAGTGAATTGGAAAGTATTGTAGACGGTGTGTCAAACGTAACACACGAACAAAGACGAGGCCTGTATGAAGTAATAATGAGGAATAAGAGTGTGTTTTCAGACAAACCGGGTCTTGTGGCAGGATATAAATGCAAGTTTCATGTAATTCCGCACGAACCATTCTTCGTGAGACCGTATGCTATACCGCTGTCCAAAAAGGAAGCAGTGCAACGGGAGATAGATAAGATGATCGAATGGGGAGTGATTGAAAGAAGTACAAGTCCATACAATAACGGTTTGGTCATTGTAGCAAAACGGGATGGTAGTGTGCGTATTGTGATTGACGCACGCACGTTGAATAGGGTCGTTCAACGTGAAACAGACAGACCAGAGAGTATGGAGGAGATTTTGCAACGTTTTCATGACGTTAAGTTCATGACTAGCCTCGATCTGACAGCTAGTTACTGGCAAATAGAACTCGAAGAAGAATCTAGGCCATACACCGCCTTCTTGTTTGCGGGCAGGTGTTATCAGTATAGAGTACTGCCGTTTGGACTTAATATATCTGTGTCCGTATTCATCAGGGCCCTAGATAAAGTGCTAGGACCGGCTTTGAGTTCAAGATTAACTGTATATGTTGACGACCTATTGTTGGCCAATGCCACTTGGCATGACCATTGTGACCTGTTAGATGAAGTTTTTAGAGCATTGCGCCGTGGCGGAATGACTCTAAAGCTAAAGAAATGCGAATTTGTGAAGCAGGAATTGAAATTTTTAGGGCATGTAATTACCACTGCTGGTATTACGAAAGACCCAGAGAAACTAGAGGCAATAAGGAATTGTCCTCCACCCAAGTCTAGGAAACAGTTAAAAAGTTTTCTAGGGCTCACAGGATTTTACCGTAAATTTGTAAAAGGACAAGTGTTTAATGATGAAAATTTGAATAACCTCTTACGCAAAAATGTTCCGTTTGTGTGGACTGACGGGTGTCAGACCGCTTTCGAGAGATTAAAAGACGAGTTGTTAAGATCTAACATACTATTTCATCCTGATTTATCGCTACCCTTCCATCTGGGAACGGATTCGTCGAATTACGGGGTGGGGGTAGAACTGTTCCAAGAAGTTGGTAAAGGAGAGGATAAGGAACACCGGACGATAGCGTTCGCGAGTCGAACTTTATCAAAAAGTGAGCGAAACTACACGATTTCTGAGAAAGAGTGTCTCGCTATCGTGTGGGGATTCAAGAAGTTCAAGGGTTACCTATGGGACCGTAAGGTGATTATTCATACGGACCATAAGGCGCTCACTTATCTGAAGGATTGTAAACTACTTCACGAAAGACTGACTAGGTGGTCGCTGTATTTACAGCAATTTAACTATGACATCTGTTACGTAAAAGGGACCGACAATTGCGTAGCGGATGCGCTGTCGCGGTTGCCCGAGTCTAATCAAGGTCTATTGAAAGATGAGGCAGATGGAGTGGTCAAATTGTACTATTTTAAAGACGTTGAGGGACGTAAATTAATAATGAACATCTGTAAGAATCTACGTCGTCATCAGAACGAGGATGGTTGTTTAAATATGGTGAAAACCCGATATGATGAAAAGAGTCCAAAAGGAGAGAAATTAAGGAAGCATTACAAGATATACGATCATATCTTGTACATACGTAAGGGTGAAGATAGTAATATTTGGCGGGTATGCTGGCCCAGCAAATACGTCACGGAAATAATAGACTACTACCATTTGGCGTATGGTCACTGTGGACCAAAGAAATGTACGGAAAAGCTGAGTGAAGTAGTGCATTTCAACAACATGTTAAAACGAGTTACTGACAGAGTGAAAACTTGCGATTTATGTCAGAAGGTGAAGGTTACCAACTGTACGAGTCGTGGTCCTATGCAAAGTATAAGGCCTAACGACACCTTTGAATTACTGTGCGTGGACTTGTACGGACCTTTGCCCAAGTCATCAGGAAACTTTGCCTACATTTTAGTAGTGCTAGAAGCTTTTTCCAAGTTCATCAAGCTATACCCGATTAGGAAAGCTACAGCCAAAGCGGTCTATAGCAAGCTTGTGAACGATTATTTTGTTCATATTGGTAAGCCCAAGGCGATTCTATCAGACAATGGGGCACAATTTACTTCTAAGTTGTGGAATGAAGGCATGGAAAGTAATGGGGTCGAGGTGATCCATATTTCAGCTTATTGTCCGGCTGGGAATCCCGCTGAGAGGTATATGCGCGAGCTAGGCCGACTGTGCCGTACCTATTGCCATCACAACCATAGAGCATGGGGCAAATATGTAGCAGTATTTGAGAGAATTATGAACACCTTGAGACATGAATCTACGGGATTTTCTCCAGAGGAAATCCTGTTGGATGACAGAAGTAAAAGTTTAGTGGAAGAGGTAATCAAATTCCCTCCACGGATTGACATTAGTATTGGTGTGAAAAAAGATCGTTTGCGAGAAGTAATGAAGCTAAAAGCTGATGCTCGCATACGTCGTCATGACGCTAAAGCGCGTTTTGCTAAGTTTGCAATCGGAGACTTAGTACTTGTAAAAGCTCATGAGAAATCGAGCGAGATAGACAATGAAATCTCCAAATTTAAGTTTGTTTATAATGGACCATATAAAGTCATTGGTATACCTCACACAAATGCTTATTGCTTAGAGTATCCAAGCTCTGGAAAGCTATTAGGTATACGAAACATTGTAGACCTGAAATTGTACCAACCAAGGATTGATTAGTACCACAGATAGGATCATTTGTACAGTATGTAGATAAAGAGCGTAAGATTTAAGGATGTGCCATGTGGCGATGCTTTTGCCTGACCTAGAGGTCATTAAAGAAGTTGTAATTAATAAGTAATTTATGTTGATTAAATGATTTAAGAGTTACTGAATATTAATCAATTTAAAAATCCAAGCTGCTAGTTTAAGTTTTCAGCTGAGTCACAGTAGATTAAGGAATGTAAATATGATTTTGTAACTAGCTGTAAGATTTCATAAATATGTGATTTACTAGTCATTGCCGATGTACTTAGACGCTGTTTTAAGTTTCAGGCTAGTACATGCGTGTGATGATGGACAGTGTTGAGTTATCCACTGTGATAGTGTTTATGGACTCCTTGAGATTACTCGGGAGTGAGTTTTACCGAAAGAATTCAGTGAAACGGACGTTCTGGAAATGCCGTTAGACAGGCGAGTGAGATCAAGCGTGCCGCACAGGCGGGCGCAACAATACTGACGAGGCGGAGCCGCTGTCGGCTCTTGTGCCGCCGTAGGCTCTCCGTGCCGCTCTCGGCATTCTTTGTACTTGCGGGTACGAAAGGCGGAATAGTTTTTCTTCCTGGACAGCTGAAAGAATTCTACTGTCAATATTTATGTTTTTTCGATCTGATGTGTGTTATTTTCTTGTTTAGCGTTTAATGGACTCCCATGACGAGAATATTAATGATGAAAGGTTTATGTGAAAATGTGTATTCTATGTAATTAATTATTAATTTGCGTATTTTGATCTACCTGTTTTTATGACCATATACTCTGATTAATTTTGTAAATAGTATTCCATTTCTTGATACTGTTGGGAATTTTGACAATTTTAGAATAGCTAAACCATTTTCTATGTTTTCTATGAATTTTAATATGTTGTCAACCTGTTTTATTTTGTGCAAGATGACAGAGTGGAATAAGATTAGGAGTGTCTCCACTCAATTATTATGGTCTAAAAATTGATTTATGCTTAATTAGACGAATGCTAAATTTTGTTGATGTTTTGAGCATATGCATTTCCGCTGTTTCTTTTTTGGGACATTTTCTGAGTCTGTTTACGTTACACGAACATCCTCAGACAATGTGGGGCACGTGTAACGCCGGAAATGCATATCCTCCTATTTCCATCTATTGTACTATTATTTTTTTCCTTGTTTTGTTACCTCATGATATGACATTTCTGTCTCTTTATATATTGTAATTGCTTTACTGTTTGTATATATATATTTATGCATTTATGTCGATGTATAATTGGTTTGTTTCGTAAATATTATTTGTATTTTTACGCTGGGTCTTGCCTAGGAAAAAACTGCTATCGAACGATTACATCGATAGGTCGTGTGAAGACTCAAAGTGTGTAGGATCTTTGGTAGTGTGAACTCTGCCGCGTGAAGCGCGGGCAGGACAGTAGGAGTCTGGGGGGAGTAGCGAGTGGAGCAGGGTTTGTGTGACGCTCCCGCGAGTTGCCGCGCTTTCGGGGTTTGGCAGCATGTAATTGCGCTCGACTCGCGATGATAGTTTCTGACATGGTGTCGCAGACGGGAAGCATTAGCTGGCGCACATCAAGAGCCCGTTTCGCCTGGTGACCGTGTCGAGAAGAAGGCGCGCCAACATCCAGCTTCTGCAACAGCGACGGCCGACAATGAGTGACTGTCGCCACCTCCTCGATCGACGGCTTCAAACCTTCAATCAACCAACAAGGAAGACTAAAAGCACGTAAAGTTTCAGAACTGTATGGCAGACCTCAGCTTTTCAAATTGTTCCATTTGCCTCGCAAAATTACAGCAACTTAGCATGAACCTTTGTTGCTCATTGTCCCAATTGCATTGCCAAGCAGGGTCCCTTCCTTTTCCGAAATGAACCCGAGTGTCGTTGAAATTCAAACGCCAGCATTAAAATAATATGATTAGATTTCACTGCTTTAATTTCAAAGTTCAGTAGCTGGCTACAATATTTAGGTTACACGAGCACAAATTTAGAGTGCGAGTTTTGTTATCATATTTTAGCTTACCTGTGACTGCAGCTCAGCTTGGTACGTACTAAATTTTACTATTGTTAATAGTTCAGAATCATTTAATTCAAGTTCAAAGTTAAATCTCTTGTTTCTAAATTGCGTAGAGTCAAGTTGCTTTTGAAATGATTGTTGAGGTAGTCCAAGACTAACCGTATTTTACTGGATTTCGATGTGCTTCAGAAAGAAAGCTCACTATTAACTTCAGTCACTAAATTAACTTTCGATTTTCCGGTTTTATTAATTCTTTTGCTAAATTAAGTCAGAGTGTAGCGAAATTTATTACTTCTGACAAACTTTCAGTTTTCACACTACACGTGTCAACCTTCAGTTGCCACGCTTCTAGTGTTAATTATATGTGTAATAACCTTTCTTTTTCAGTTACTATAGTAATTGTCCTTAGGACTGGCGACCGTGATTTCCACCAAATCTCAAATATCTAATTACCGCTAGTTAATTGTTAACGTAACGGCCGCACATTTACTTTCTTTATTAACTTTACCCCTTTTCAAAATTAATTTCCACCAGTTTCATTTGCATTTTTCCTTTCATTTAGATGTAACCCTTTCCTCCCTCTTTACCGATAGATTAACTTCGGTGACGATTGCTTTTCCCAAATTTCCATTAGGTACACGCGGTTTAATTTTTCACTGTCATTAAGGTCGATAAGTGAGGGGGGAGGTTACAGTAGGGGTAAAATACAGGGAGCGAAAGGCTATTTACAGATAACCAGATGGCGGTTATAAGAGTCGAGGGACATAAAAGGGAAGGAGTGTTTGGGATGGGAGTGAGACAGGGTTGTAGCCTCTCCCCAATGCTATTCAATCTGTAGATTGAGCAAGCAGGAAAGGAAACAAAATAAAAATTCGGAGTAGGTATTAAAATTCATGGAGAAGAAATAAAAACTTTGAGGTTCGCCGATGACATTGTAATTCTATCAGAGGCAGCAAAGGACTTGGTAGAGCAGTTAAACGGATAGGACAGTGTCTTGAAAGGAGGGTATAAGATGAGCATCAACAGAAGCAAAACGAGGATAATGGAATGTAGTCTAATTAAGTCGGGTGATGCTGAGGGAATTAGATTAGGAAATGAAACACTTAAAGTAGTAAAGGAATTTTGCTATTTGGGGAGCAAAATAACTGATGATGGTCGAAGTAGAGAAGATATAAAATGTAGACTGGCAAGGCAAGGAAAGCGTTTCTGAAGAAGAGGAATTTGTTAACATCGAGTATAGATTTAAGTGTCAGGAAGTCGTTTCTGGAAGTATTTGTATGGAGTGTAGCCATGTATGAAGGTGAAACATGGACAATAAACAGTTTGGACAAGAAGAGAATAGAAGCTTTCGAAATGTCGTGCTGCAGAAGAATGCTGAAGATTAGATGGGTAGATCCCATAACTAATGATGAAGTATTGAATATGATTGGGAGAAGAGGAGTTTGTGGAACAACTTGACAAAAAGAAGGGACTGTGCAGTAGGACATGTTCTGAGGCATCAAGGGATCACAAATTTTGCATTGGAGGGCAGCGTGGAGGGTAAAAATCGTAGAGAGAGACCAAGAGATGAATACACTAAGCAGATTCAGAAGGATGTAGGTTGCAGTAAGTACTGGGAGATGAAGAAGCTTGCACAGGATAGGGTGGCATGGAGAGCTGCATCAACAAGTATCAGGACTGAAGACCACAACAATAACAACGTGAACTCAGTACTTGAAGAGTCCATACCATTCAATGATGGAAACGGCAGATATTTAGAACGATTTTCATATCATACAGACACGTGGAGGTATAAATCCTGACCCTGAATTTATCTTTCATGTTTCGAACAGTGTTCTGGCTGTTTCAACTTTTATCTTCTCCCATACCAGTTTACGCGGCGCCGAGAGCTTTGTTTAAAATTAACGCCGGTTGGCGCCTCCTTCACAGGCTATTTGCTCGCCGAATCTGCCCAATGGCGCGCAGACATTTCTTCCAGTGGCTAACGGCCCTGCTGTCGAAGCGGAGGCCGTGAATATTGGTTCCCAGTTATCGGCGCCGTAATAAGGGGAAACCACCACCGAAGCAGGGGAGCGTGTTTATGGGGGAGGGCATTTGCGTTAACACCTCCATCATCTGCACACGCCTCAGATCCGGAAAGGTGCTAGCGCAGCGGAAAAGGAAAGGAAGAAATTGTCGCGCGTGGGCGAAATGGGCTGGTGGGGGTACGGGAAAGGAGCGAAGGAGAACGGCGGGCATTCGGAGAAACTGCGGCAGTTAGGCGTGTACACACAAATTCTCATTTCAGTGGGCGCCCAGCTAGCAGCCGAGAGGGCCGTAATGCCGTTAAGTGTTACGATGGTGTGGGAGAAGGGGTAGGGGGGCGGGAGGGAGCCACTGGCTACCCCGCTTCGGAATTCGCGTCACGCCCAGTGGTGCCGTGTTGTGAGCCAGTCCGCCACGAGACTGGCGGTGAGCGGACGGCGCCGTCCGGCGCTCAGCAAGTAGCGGAGGACGACGCTGGAGCTCGGCGCCGGAACTCGGCTCGTGCCAGCCAAGCTGTTCGTCCGCAATCGCTTTACTGCTCCTCCCTTAATGGGCGCCGCGCCGTCGCGTACAGGGTCGGCTGGATGGAGTCTCTACCTCCCGCACTTCCATGCACTGCACTGCGCCTGGAGGCTATCACGGCAAATGCTGTGCATGCGCGGCGCTAGTCGCAAGCAGAGTTTTGGCGGGGCTGAATTGCTGATACGCTACTCATACACTGACGCGGAGGTATGGAATGCAAAGCTGTCAATATTCAGGCTTTGCAGGATTGTGGCAGCTGGGGTGTGTGGCCTTATAGGCTGCACTTTTTTTTCAGGCTGCGTAGTGGCTACTAGAGTCTGTCATCTTATTACGTCATGGGAGCCGTAGTGCATCCACGAAGACCACTTAGCCAGCACCGACGGCCCTCACCACGCATAACAACTTTGCTAGACGTCTTTTCACAGTAGCAGCCCAAGGACAGTGTAGCTCGTACAGCGTCGTTTGCGTGTGCCCTCACCACTGCACGTGACATTCACACTGTCCTGTCAGAAATCCACATTTTTTTAACGTCTAAAGTGCCTTTTCTAAATAAACAATTTTTGTCATCAGCAAAAGACGCAAGATAACATACACTGCCCTTGGTCTGACACTAACAAGAGGTCAGTACTCTTCACCAACACCAGCCATGTAAATACAGGGTGTTTCAAAAATGACCGGTATATTTGAAACGGCAATAAAAACTAAACGAGCAGCGATAGAAAAACACCGTTTGTTGCAATATGCTTGGGACAACAGTACATTTTCAGGCGGACAAACTTTCGAAATTACAGTAGTTACAATTTTCAACAACAGATGGCGCTGCAAGTGATGTGAAAGATATAGAAGACAACGCAGTCTGTGGGTGCGCCATTCTGTATGTCGTCTTTCTGCTGTAAGCGTGTGCTGTTCACAACGTGCAAGTGTGCTGTAGACAACATGGTTTATTCCTTAGAACAGAGGATTTTTCTGGTGTTGGAATTCCACCGCCTAGAACACAGTGTTGTTGCAACAAGACGAAGTTTTCAACGGAGGTTTAATGTAACCAAAGGACCGAAAAGCAATACAATAAAGGATCTGTTTGAGAAATTGCAACGGACTGGGAACGTAACGGATGAACGTGCTGGAAAGGTAGGGCGACCGCGTACGGCAACCACAGAGGGCAACGCGCAGCTAGTGCAGCAGGTGATCCAACAGCGGCCTCGGGTTTCCGTTCGCCGTGTTGCAGCTATGGTCCAAATGACGCCAACGTCCACGTATCGTCTCATACGCCAGAGTTTACACCTCTATCCATACAAAATTCAAACGCGGCAACCCCTCAGCGCCGCTACCATTACTGCACGAGAGACATTCGCTAACGATATAGTGCACAGCATTGATGACGGCGATATGCATGTGGGCAGCATTTGGTTTACTGACGAAGCTTATTTTTACCTGGACGGCTTCGTCAATAAACAGAACTGGCGCATATGGGGAACCGAAAAGCCCCATGTTGCAGTCCCATCGTCCCTGCATCCTCAAAAATTACTGGTCTGGGCCGCCATTTCTTCCGAAGGAATCATTGGCCCATTTTTCAGATCCGAAACGATTACTGCATCACGCTATCTGGACATTCTTCGTGAATTTGTGGCTGTACAAACTGCCTTAGACGACACTGCGAACACCTCGTGGTTTATACAAGATGGTGCCCTGCCACATCGCACGGCCGACGTCTTTAATTTCCTGAATGAACATTTCGATGATCGTGTGATTGCTTTGGGCTATCCGAAACATACAGGAGGCGGCGTGGATTGGCCTCCCTATTCGCCAGACATGAACCCCTGTGGCTTCTTTCTGTGGGGACACTTGAAAGACCAGGTGTACCGCCAGAATCCAGAAACAATTGAACAGCTGAAGCAGTACATCTCATCTGCATGTGAAGCCATTCCGCCAGACACGTTGTCAAAGGTTTCGGGTAATTTCATTCAGAGACTACACCATATTATTGCTACGCATGGTGGATATGTGGAAAATATCGTACTATAGAGTTTCCCAGACCGCAGCGCCATCTGTTGTTGAAAATTGTAACTACTGTAATTTCGAAAGTTTGTCTGCCTGAAAATGTACTGTTGTCCCAAGCATATTGCAACAAACGGTGTATCTCTATCGCTGCTCGTTTAGTTTTTATTGCCGTTTCAAATATACCGGTCATTTTTGAAACACCCTGTAAATAATTCTCCATCTGGAGATGAAGGTGTGAACCAACGTGACGCTTAGTCGAAAAATAAACAAGTGACTGACCCAGAAACTGTTTTTTTTATTTACCAAGAGTCACGGACCTGCTGAAGCAGTCCCTTATGGGCGAAATATTCATGTGTGCTACGAAGATCGCGGGCGCTGTTGCACACGCAGCACCACGTGGTAGTGGGGCTGTCTGCTCTTTGGTATTATCCTTTATTTACTTACAACAATAATTTTTTTAACATAAATATGTGAATTCAACAGTAGGACATTATAAATTTACAATATATTTTAAGAAGAGAAAAAAAAAACAAGACAGGAAACAGTAGGTATTGACGATCCTTCTCGCACCGCTCGGGAAATGGGAATTCATATTCTCACGTCCACCGTACCCGTGTGCTGATACCCGTGTTCTCATTATTTGCACACACATGATTCCTCAGAAAAACTCGAATTGTTCAGTGGCGTTATGAGGACAAGGCGTGCGCATTGTAAACCGTGACAAAAGTTACAGTACCAACAACCATTGATTTCGTAGCTATATAGGCTTCTGCCGCCGTTAACGAGATGATTGAACTATAAAGTCGACATTTTGGCAGTATTATAACGACTTTCCTCAGGGTAGCACTGGTTTTACTGGAGGAAAGGTATCGCTAGTTATTGCAAGCTATCGGTGTCAATACGACATACACTATGTGATCAAAAGTATCCGGACGCCCACAAAAACTTACGTTTTTCATATTAAGTGCAGTGTGCTGCCACCTATTGCCATCTACTCTATTTCAGTGACCTCAGTAGTCATTAGACATCGTGAGAGAGCAGAAAGGGCTCGCTCAGCGGAACTCAGGGACTTCGAACGTGTTGAGGTGACTGGGCGTCACTTGTGTCATACACCTGTAGGCGAGATTTCTACATTCCTAAACATCCCTAGGTCCACTGTTCCCGCTGTGATAGTAAAGTGGGAACGTAAAGGGACACGTACAGCACAAAAGCGTACAGGTCGACCTCGTCTGTTCACTGACAGATATCACCGACAGCTGAAGAGGGTCACAATGTCTATCCAGCCCATCACACAGGTATTCCAGGCTGCAACAGGATCCACTGCGGTTCTAGGCGCTTCAATCTGGGACCAAGTGACCTCTACGGTCACAGGTTCGAATACTGCCTCGGGCATGAATGTGTGTGATGTCCTTAGGTCAGTTAGGTTTCAGTAGTTCTAAGTTCTAGGGGACTCATGACCACAGATGTTAAGTCCCATAGTGCTCAGAGCCATTTGAACCATTTGATCCACTGCAAGTACTATGACAGTTAGGCGGGAAGTGAGAAAACTTGGATTTAATGATCGAGTGGCTGCTCATAAGCGACACATCACGTCGGTAAATGACAAACAACGCCTCGCCTGGTGTAAGAAGCGTAAACACTGGATCATTGAATAGTGGAAAAACGTTGTGTGTAGTGACGAATCACGGTACAGAATGTGGGCATCCGATGGCAGGATGTGGGTATAGCGAATGCCCGGTGAACGTCATCTGCCAGCGTCTGTAGTGCCAACAGTAAAATTCGGAGGCGGTGGTGTTATGGTGTGGTCGTGTTTTTCATGAAGGGTGCCTGCACTCTTCGTTGTTTTGCGTGGCACTATCACAGAACAGGTCTACATTGATGTCTTAAGCACCTTCTTGCTCCCCAATTTTGAAGAGCGCATTTGTTGTAACCGCGACTGGAACGGTCGCGGGGTGGCGGAGAAAGCGCTGCGGGAGCAAACGAAGAGCGGCCCGCGAACAAACAAACTGACGGAATGGACGGACACGAAACAACGACGGACGATCGGGAGAGACCTTACGACGACAAAACGCAAGAGGCAACGGGGTGACAGAGACAACGAAATGAATCTAAGACGTCCACTAATAATGAAAACAAGGAAAGGTAAACACGCTGGCTGTTGTCGAAGCGATATATCAAGACGCACGCAACGATTAGACTCACTGGCTCAGCGAGAGGCAGGCGCTTACGATGGGGGGCGCCGCTACTGGCCGCTGGGACCACGTGTTCCACAGTGGCGCCCTCACACTTAATGTGGGCCAGGAGGCGCCCGCCGCCACGGCTTACGGCATGATGGTGCAGAGACGTCTGGGGTCTTCGACGTCCATGACGTCTGACGCGGATTCAAATTCCGCGGGGCGCGGTACCATACAATTCGGGGAGGTCGATTGCATTTTTCAACACGATCGAGCACATGTTCAATGCACGGCCTGTGGCGGAGTGTTTGCACGACAGTAACATCCCTGTAATGGACTTGCCTGCACAGAGTCCTGAGCTGAATCCTATAGAACACCTTTGGAATATTTTGTATCGCCGACTTCGTGCCAGACCTCACCGAACGACATCGATGCCTCTCCTATGTGCAGCACTCCGTGAAGAATGGGCCGCCATTCCCCAGCAAACGTTCCACCACCTGATTGAACATGTGCCTGCCGGAGTGGAAGCTACCATCAATGCTAAGGGTGAGCCAACACCATATTGAATTCCAGCATTACCGATGGAGGGCGCCACTAACTTGTAAGTCATTTTCAGCCAGGTGTCCGGATACTTTTGATCACATAGTGTATGTGACTCCTAGAATATAATAGGCTTGTCATGAGAGTAGGAAGGAAGCTACTAGTGAAATAGTATATGATCTTCATTTTGATTGCGGAGCTGCCTTCATAGAAGCACATGGAGGCCAGTCAATAGATGCGAGGATTCAGAACGAGAACGCTACTTGACATTAGAGCAGCACAGCAAATCAGCGATAGCGGAACTCCAGTGTGGTTGAGGACAAACTATCATGTTCCAGGTAGGCCGTGTACTGGCAGAAAAGTCGTGGATGCGCCAACACAAAATACGAGATGTGATGGTAACTATAACGCAGTCTGACAACATTAGTAGAGGACTGTTACAAACGTCTAGTGATCTGTCTGCCAGCTACCCCTTTCCGACGGGCCGCGAGTATTCGAGGAACGGAAGCCTCACCGTAATGGAAATTAGCGTTTGGCGCCGTTGGCCGGGAGGCCCCTTGCGGGGCAGGTTCGGCCGCCTTGGTGCAGGCCTTTTTACATTCGACGCCACATTGGGCGACCTGTGCGCCGGATGGGGATGAAATGATGATGAAGACAGCAGAGCACCTAGGCCCTGCGCGGAGAAAATCCCCGACATGACCAAAAGTAATAAGACATCGACCTTGGTTTTAAGAAGAAATTTCTAGGAATAAACGTTCGAAGCACACCGTTGCGAAGAGACTGTGAGAAAACAGGAAGAAAGGAATCGAAGCGTTTGGTATGAGATGCTACAGAAGGATGTTGAAAATTAGGTGTACTGGTAAGATAAGAAATGAGGAAGTTCTCCGCAGAACCGGTGAGGAACGAAACGAACATTGACACAACGTACGGGTAGAATAACAGAATATCTGTTAAGAGAGTAAGGAATATTTTCCATGTTATTTGAGGGAGCTGTAGATATCAGAAACTATAATGAAATAGAAAGATTTATACAAAAAAATAATAGAGGACGTAGAATGTAAGTGCAACACTGAGACGTCGGATGCAGGTGCTACACTGAGATGAAGAGGTTGGCGTAGATGAGGAATTAATGACTGGCCGCGTCCTACTGCAGAAGTCTTATGGTCCAACAAAAAAGAAGAAAAATTGCTACATATTTATTATGTTATCAATTCTAGATTTGCAGGCACAATTGCTCGGTCTCCATTTTTCAGTATCTTTCGTAAGTCTCTTCTATTCAGAGTATGTTGTCAGTTTTAGATCTTGCTTTATCTTCCTGATCTACAGACGTCTTCCTCTTCCTCGTGCATTCTTCAGAGGTGTCTTCTTTCTTCTAATTGCACGATGAAGGGGCAGTGTCTCCATAGGTGTCCGATACATTGGTGTTTCTGTTCCTTGACAGTTCTGCAAAAAATCTCATCTCTCGTATGCTGTTGAAACATTCTCATTGATTTTGCTTCTGTCCATGATATCTGCACGTCTCTTTACCGACACCACCCGTTTAGTCTTTTCCGTTCAACCCCCCCCCCCCCCCCTCTTCGCCCCCCCCATTTCTTCACCGCCCGCCGTGATTCAGTTTCTCCTAGTCATACAGTGTAACGATCCTAACAAAAGACTCTTCACAGCGTTTCCTGGCGTTTCAACAAATATTTTTCGAATATATGATGTCACTCAACGATGGGGTCGATCTAGAATAATACGAAGTACATAAGTAAAAACATCAAAAGCCAAGATGGCGAATTATAATTTTATCTACGACGATTGGCGGCAAATCTAAGTTGCCATCAACTGATCTATGAAGCAAAGAGATCGGAAATTACAAGTGTCATCCTCTCAGATATAATAAGGTGGCTTACATTTTTTCATATTTGCCCTTAAAGAGCGCGTTTGGACTAAACTACATGGCCAGTTGCTTTTGCTGCCTTCCTTGCTGCCCAAACTTCCCTCATTCTCTCAGTGTGTTTCTGTTTCCGGTCCTCTGTCCATGCTTCTTGTCGGCTTTGTGTCTTCGGCTTCATCTTGATTGCCTTTCTGGTTGCCCATATTTCTTTCATCTTCTGGCTGTGATCTTGCTTGCGTTCTTCGGTCCATTTTACGCCTGTTCGTTTGTCACATTGTATCTCATGTAGTTTACTTTTCTGAATGATGTTTCTGAATTTTATTCTGTCGTTTATTGTGTCTGCTGTTGTGTTGAGTTGGTTCAGGTCGTTTTTTTACCTCTGCCACCCATTTGTTGTTTTTAGTGGTTACCCAGTCAAAGATCTGTTTGGTCAGTCTGTGTGATGGCATTCTGTATAGGTGTCCATAGAATTGTAGTCTGCGTTTTCTAATCTTTCCTGTGATTGTCTCCGTATGTTTGTATAGTTCCTCTGTATGTTTCTTGATCCATATTCCATTGTTGTTAGTTGCGCCAAATATTTTCCCAAGTATTTTCCGTTCTAATTTTTCTAGTTGTCTGATACGTGTATGCCCTAGGATTAGTGTGGTCTCTGCTGCATATAGTGCCTCGGGGAGCACCACCGTGTCGTAGTGGCGTAATTTGGCTTTTTGTGAGATAGACCTCTTGTTGTAATGATTCCACACTAGTTTGTATGCCTTGTCCAGTTTAGTTTTTCTTTCTTCGTTTGAGTCTCTGTTATGTCGACTCATTTGTAGTGTTTCACCAAGGTATTTGAAGTTTGCCGTTTTGTAAATCGTGCCACACTTTGTGTTTTGACATGAGAGTTTCTTTGTGCTCATAAACTGTGTCTTTTCGTAAGAGATCTGTAGTCCAGTTTTGGAAGCGATTTCGCGCAGTTTTTCAATAGCTTCTTTTGTTTCTTTTATACCTTTCGTGATAATCGTCAAATCGTCTGCAAAAGCCAGGCATTTAATCTGTAGGTTTCCTAAGGTTATCCCCCGTTGTCATGTTTCCCATTCATTTGTTACCTTATCTAACACCAGATTGAAAAGGAGAGGTGAGAGGCCATCGCCTTGTCGGATACCTGTGCGAATTTCTAAGGGCTCTGATACTTCCCCACAGAACTTTAGTTTAGAGGTCGTGTTGGTTAAAGTATGCTCTATGATAGCCAGTGTTTTGTTGTCTACTTTGTGTTCTGGTAGAACTTTGAAGAGATTTTTCCGGTCGATAGAGTCGTACGCCATTTTGAAGTCGACAAAGGTAATGATCAGGTTCTGTTTGTGTTGTAAAATCATTTTCAGGTTCCAAATTTGTTCCGCACAAGACCGCCCTTTACGGAATCCTGCTTGGTATTCCCCAAACAAGTGGTCGGTCTGGCATTCTGGTCTGTTTAGTAAAGCTGTAGAGAGGATCTTGTATGTGACCGGTAGTAGGGATATTCGTCTGTAGTTGTTCGGGTCAGTCTTGTCACCTTTTTTGTGTAGTGGGTGTATCAGGGCAGTTTTCCAGTCGACAGGAATTTTCATGGTCTTCCAGATATCTGCCTAGATCCTGTGGATGTCTTCGGTGAGCTCTGGGTCTTGTAACTTCCAGATTTCCGCGATGATGCCGTCTTCTCCTGGTGCTCTGCGATTCTTGAGTGACTTGATTATTTTTTTAACTTCTTCTGGAGTTGGAGGTTCACTGTCTGGATTGTACGTGCTCGTTTCTGTCATCATTTCTTCCATAGGGGGGTCCGTGTTGAGCAGTTTTTCGAAGTACTTTGCCAGAATGTCATAATTGTTTTTGGTATTGGTTTCTAGGATTCCATCCGGTCTTCTGAAGCACAAGTTGGGTGGTTGATATCCAGTCATATTTTCTCTGAACGTTCTGTAGAAGTTTCTTGTATTGTTCTTCATAAAGTCCGATTCGATCTCTGTCAGTCGCCGTTTATCATGAAACGTCCCCTTTGATCAATTTGTACACGACTGTCCTTAAACTGACACAAAATATTTTTAGCGCAACGCAATCTGACTTTCAAAACTCCCTACTAAAGAATGGCCCTGACAAACATTAAACTATACCTTTCACAAATCACTTACCTCACAAAAATCTTCGCTGCTCAAGCTACTGCAATACAGCGAGCGCCACTACTGCCAGCTAAATAAAAGATTCAAACTACTGAAGGCACTAACTACTGATAGGGGTAGTTAGCAAATGAAAGATATTAATAGAGAGCAAACAATGTATTTACCTTAATATCATCACAAATCATAATATATATATATCAGTTCATGACAAACTGCAAACCTCCGCCATCTCTCTCCCCACATCCACCACTGCTGGCGGCTCACCTCCAACTGCGCAACGCTACGCGCTGTTCACAGCCAGCTGCCTAACACTACAATGGCGAGTATTACAATAATGCAAAGCAGACACAGACTGCCCACAGCACAGCCAGTGATTGTCATACAGAGGTGGCGTTACCAATAAAAAACCTAAACAGCCTACTTACATAGAGAAAACATAAACAGCCTACTTACATAGAGAAAACATAAACAGCCTACTTACATAGCCCCCATGCTCCCCACAAAAATTTTTACAAATGGTGTTGGGCACTGGCCAATACAGATTTGACAAAAATTTTTCACAATTACAGTAACAAAGATATAAAATGCACACACTTATTAATATTATGTTGGTCAAAAGATCAAAATTTCTCACAGTCCATAAAGACAGTCCACATTGTTCATCACAGTAAAAATGCAGAGTTTTTCTCAAAGTCCAAGCAGTAAAAGAAAATGCACATAGAAGTAGTGGATTTCCATGCAGTCTTGAAGAAGTAGTGTTGACCTTCCAACGGAAAGACAGTGCTGACTCTCGACATGCAGACAGGTAATGGGCCACAACAGAGCAAACCCACAGCAGAGTCATTCGAAGTTTGGAAGAATATTGGTAGGTAGGTCATCACAGAGCAGACCCACTGGAGTCCTGGTAGAGATTGTGGTATTGGTGGGCCACCAGAGGTGCAGACCCACTGCAGTCCTTGTAGAAATAATGGCGTTGGTAGGTCATCATAGATGCAGACCCACTGTAGTCCTTGTAGAGATAATGGTATTGGTGGGCCACCAGAGGTGCAGACCCACTGTAGTCCTGGTAGAGACGGCCAGCAGCCATCCGTTGCGACTGTGCAGGTGCACAATCACCATCGAAGATTCTTGCAGAGAATATAGCAAGTCCATAAACCACCACTTGTGCACTCAGAAAGTTTTTCTTTTAATTGTCCTTAGAACCAGCAATGCTGTTATCCAGTCCCTTGCTGAATTACCAACACACGTGCAAACACTATCAGTCCCTACTTCTCACATATTGTCCATATACTATGACCAACAGAAACGTGTGCAGTGAAATGGAACTTACAAGTTAATAATATCATGAACTGGTGACAATTACAATTTTATAACAGAAGAATACAATAACAAAGGTATAAAATACATCATTAAAGAACATAACAATACAGATAACATTTGTAGTAAAACAGGCGTTACAAAAGAATAGAAATAGACATATACGTCAGTGTTACAGGAATTATGACATGAGTACATACATAAAAGATCACAATAACTTTTGAAACATCAACTTCACACATTAGCATTAACACAAAACAGAGTAAATAATGTCTAAACATCTTTACAAAGTAAATAACATATTATTAATGCCAATTATATTCGAGGATAACAGTATTCCTCATCATAGTGAATGTAGCTTAATATTAAAAGAAAAAAAAATTCTATGAAACTACACAGAGACAGGAAGAAAACAAATACTCAAGGGTACACAAACACATAGTGGGATAACACAAAAGGAAAGGACAGGGTTCGTTTTCAGTGTAACATTTGGTACTGCAGTCCATCCCAAAACTTCATTCTATAGATCTTTCGTCTTATTTCAACCTTTGCTTCCACCAAAAAAATCTTATCCAAGCATGCTTTCTGTATTCTGTTCATATTTCTTTCAAAATAATTATTTCTGATTGTACAATACTCATTTGGGCCCAAATCCTTTTTATATAACTTCACAATGCATTCTTTACCTATTCTCCATAGTCAGTTTCTCATATAGTCTACCCCCTCTTAAGCTAACTTAAATCTACTGAGCTCAGATGCTAAACTAAGGGACGAGGCAATGCAGCAGTACAAAACAATTAACACAAACATCAATGACAAAAATACAAATGCCAAAGCAATTGCAATATTACAACTCATATAGGGCACTGTGCAGCAAAAAAAAAAAAAAAATCTGGCTTAGCAGAGTAACACAAATTAAAGTTCAGTAGCACTATGCCTGGCAAACAGCAGCTTATATCGAAACATGACATAGCTCAAGTAGAAAAAATAGTACACTAAAGATAACAATGCAGATAAGGCAAATGTATAATCACATCTTAATGTCTAAGTAATTAAAGTGGTGCACCACAAGAAGTTATTCTACCAAAAAGTTACCAATTACTTGAAAAGAAAATTATGAATGCAGTTACTAGTTCCTTCTTATTGTTCTTTCCTTTCCAAGTGCTCCTTTTTTAAAGAATGTGGATCATAAAATAATTATTTAATAGATCTGTTGACAGAAAGTGTTCACATTAGCAAATGCATTTTATTTTATAAAAGCAATGCTGCAACACAGCTGGAAAACAGATGTCAAATGAAATAAGCAACTATGAAAAGCAAAGCATAAAAATATCATTCAGTAGTCATGTGACATTTCGTAAGTTAGTAGAAATTCTCTCAACTCTCATAGAAAGACGCTTGTCATAATCAGGTGTGCAGATGTAAAAATATTGCTTGTCATTTTATTAGGCATTTCAGTAAATATCGTAAATTAAGAGCTAGTGTAATCATATGTTTTCAAGTTCGAGCGTGTCGTTTTTGCGATGCTTTCTCTAAAGGAATGACAATGGCCAGGATAATGGCCTTCCCTTTCTTTTTTTTTTTTCCTGTGCTCTGAAAGGCACGCGCTAATGACTTTTTCTCCAGGCGTCTGACACAGCTGGGTGCCCGCGACGCATTACGTGCAGGTGGTCACTTAACTTTCATACGGAAATATTTACGACAGCAATTTTCGCTAAAGTGACAGTCTCACATAAAAATACTTCACAGGTCAAGAATTAGCTTTGCAAATCTGTAGAAACAAAATCCTATGAATATAACAGTGTCCAAAAAATGTTCAGTGGCATTGTGATACATTCACACATGATTCACACATGTCATAACTCTTAAAGTACGATTCTTGGTTTCCAACATCCTTTTTCACAAGTCAAGAGTCCCTACCCACTATTCATTACTCCTTACCTCATTATACATATACATGTTCGTCGACACTTCTTCAATATTTCATCGTGAGAAATACGTAGCATAATAAACATTCCTCAACAACATAATACACATCGTCGTCGTAATAATAACATCATAACACTTCAGTCAAATCTCAAAATCGTCGTAACTTCCTCCAATAATTAAAAAAATTCTCTGCTCATGTCAAAAGTGTCATCTGCCTCAAACGTACTTTAAAATCATGCTCCCTTACCAAATACATCATTCAAAGCTCTCATATTATCACAATGGTTCCGAAAAAAATATGAACAGTTCACAAAGTACAGACAAAATAAAATTTCATAAGTGTGAAGTTACTCAACTGTGTAATTGCGTAAACATGTGTCACTGATGTAGTAAAAAAAATGTTTATCTCTCAGTTAAATGATCAGATAGCTGCGTAATTTGTGTGTTAGAGAAATATGGTACCGATGTGTAAAGTTGTATAAGCAAATACCATATTAGCTAGGGCTCCTTGTGCTTGCCAAACACATGGTACACAAAGTAAGTGTGTACCCCCCTGAGGTTTTATGTAATTATACCCTCAGGTGTTACAGATTACAGCAATGAAATGAAATATATCACGGAAAACTTTCTTTGTAATTCAAAAATCTTTAAAAATAAATGTTTTAAGTATAAAATTGATCACTGGAATGCGTGTCCTGTAGCGCTAAATGTGCATCTTGTTGTAAGATGATCTCTGTGGAAGTGTCGTAGTTATTTTCCTCCGAAAGCTAAGTTCTGCAGAAGCCAATGTACTTACCTCATGATAAACAAAAGTGAAATGCTTTGCGTATAGATATCGTAGTTATTATGCTTATTGGCGTGATGAAGAAAGTACTGTACAGTAACGTATTGTTGTGCCACGAAAAAAGGCTGTCTCATTGTTGCTATACCACAAAAGTTACTACTAAAACATGTTTTTCTTTCCAGAAGAATTCAGAAAACTGTGCAGATATAAAACAGATACACCGCAAAAGCAACATTGTAAATTGTCACTCATTAGTAGCGTCGTGATAAAAATCGTGTAGTTGTCACATAAACTAACCACTGTGTCGTCTGGTATCTCACAGAAAGTACTTTAAACCCAGAATGTATTTTCAAGTAAACCAAAATGTTGCATTAAAATCTCATTAGCAGTACCAGTATAGGTTCTAAGTATGTAAGCCTGATAGTCGTTACGTAATCGTGCAACTAACAAGCAAGAATGTACAAATACAACACTGTGTCGTCTGTTCACTATAACAATGCATTCGTCATTTCTGTTTAAATATGTTCCCTAGGTGTAGACTGGATATTTAACTTCAAACGTTGTTGTATGTTAACAGTTTCTTAAGTCTGACACAGCATCCTAGTAATGTAAAGTGAAAAGTTATATGGCAAAGACAAAGTTAAAAAGCAGATTATCTTTCAATAAACGGTTTTGCATGTTTAATGTGGTGTAAACCTTTACTCTTCAAAGTAGTCAGAATTCAGCTTGAACGCAATTATCATGCAGTATACGTCGATAAAGAATGCTAAAATTTTTCTCAAGGCTAGCGTCTTATGTTATTTTTCTCGGAGCCAGCGGGCGCACGCAGCTGCCTGCGGCGCGAGTCATTGTCTGTCTCTTTGTTGGCGCGCGTTGTTATTGGGATTAGGAGACCTACCTTCTACAAATTCGCCTTGCCGAGAGGGCCCAGCTCTGTTAGAATCCCGCCAGTTCTGATGAAATTCACGTCTGTCGTTTGGTCGGTAGTTTATATAGTTTCTTGTTTGTCGGTTAAGTGGTGGAGAATTTCTCCCTGAATCGTAACTGCGCGTTGGACCGTTGCGTCTAAAGTTATTCTGTCTCCCTTGATAATAATTATTTTGGTTCCCAAATTGTCTGTTTCTCTGATTGTCTCTGTGATAGTCACTACCGCGGAGAGGTGATCTTTCCCTGTAATTATTACTACTCTGCCAACGGTTGTAATACGGGTGGTGTATGTTTCGGTCACGATTTGTGTTGTGAGAATAGCCTTGTCGCGTCCAGTTATTATTTCTTTCATCGCGGAATTGCGACTGATGTGATCTGTAATTGATGTGCTCCTGTGTTCCGCGATTGTCAGTGTCACTTTCCAGTTCTTGTAACAGTCCCTGAAAAGCTTCAATGTCGTCTTTGCAACGTCCTGCCAAAATAATATGTCGTAAATGTTCAGGTAATTTGATTAAGCAAATGCGGATGAGTTCTGAGGGGCTGTATGGGTTTGACAGGTACTGATTCTTGTGCAACATGTCTTCAAAATATTTCACAAGACTGGAAAATTCAGATTGTTCAAAATGTTTCATCATCATTATGCTATGTTTTACACGGTCTTGTGTAGCTTGAGACCAATATGCTGAGAGGAAGGCATGGTAAAACTCTCCTTCACTGTGGCAATCGTGAATTACCGATCGCATTCTTACAGCTGGTTCATTCTCCAAGTAGCCACACATAAATTCTAATCTGTGTTCTAACGACCAGTTGGGAGGAAAACAATGCGAGAATTG
This sequence comes from Schistocerca serialis cubense, assembly GCF_023864345.2. Taxonomy (NCBI): domain Eukaryota; kingdom Metazoa; phylum Arthropoda; class Insecta; order Orthoptera; family Acrididae; genus Schistocerca; species Schistocerca serialis. The sequence goes on along the minus strand of NC_064638.1, from coordinate 1,217,056,686 downwards.
ATGAAGCCATGCTTGTGGATGAATGTCGTTGCCAGAATTCTTAAACGTTTTGAATTTACGTGTAGTAATGAACAGCTTATAGTCAAAATCATCATGTCGGCGAGTCGCATATCGGTCACTGTTAGGTCGTGTCGGCCGTTCCATCTCAAAATTCGGTGCACATTCCCAATTTCTTTCATAATTTCCGAAATGCCCTGTGTTATTATTTTGTGGCTTTTGCGTATTTCTAAGTTCCTCTTCCCGTGTTGGAGCGCGAGTGTCTTCTGAAATACGTAATTCTTGTATTACCTGTGTCAGCTGATCTTGTACTTCCCGGATTTCTCTTTGGTGTTGCGTATCAATTTGATTCAGATTTTGTTTCAGTTTCCTAATTTGTTCGCTCTGTTCTGTGTCATTAAAGACTACCGGTTTTGCGTCATTCAGATTATCATCTACCTTCGTAGATAAATTATTTAGCTGATCCGAAAGTTCAACTACTTTCTCTGATAATGAACACACTTCCTCAGTGTGTTTTTCTGAACCAAGTTTCAGAGTGTCCATTTGTGTTGAAATCGAATCTACTGTGTCCTTTAAGTTATCCTGAGTTTTTGCAAGTTGCGTAACCGAATCGGTAGATGCAACTGAGTCAAATTTAGCTTGCAAGGTGTCGTGATTTTCATGAACAATGGTTTGCAGTTCTTTTATGGCTGCTTCGTGATTCTGTAATACATTTTCATGCCGCGAAAAAATAGGTTGAAAATGCTCACAAATTTGTGTTTTTACGTCATTACAGACTTTTTGACATTTCGATTCAATGTTATGTAACTCAGTAGTTAAATCTTCACGTGTTTGTTCAAGCGTGGTGTGAAGATTTTGTTCCATTGCGTCTAACTGTTGCTGTGTTTGTCTCTGATGTTGTTCCATTGTGTCTAACTTTCGAAGATTTTGTTCCATTGTGTCTAACTTTTGAAGCTTTTGCTGTTTTTGTCCCATTTGCTGTATTAATTGTAATAACAATGCATTGGTGTCTGAAACATGTTCCTCAGTGCTTTTCGGCAGTGAATTTACACGGGAAACATTCACATTTTGACAAGCAGAAAATGTGTCTTGACTTATTCGAGAAAACGGTGAGGATCCAAAACCTGAATCTACAGTATTTGCGACATCGTGTCGTGTCATTTCGGCTTCCTGAGGCGAGCTATTGCCGACCGGTCGATCGATAATGCTTCCCTGTTCTCTACATGTTTCAATGTCTACACCATTATTTGACGCCCGCTCCATTTCCCTATGCACAGTTACCAAATTACTACTTTGAATATTTGTTAATTCATTACATGGTGGCGTTAACACACTGCTTTCGTCTTCACTGTCATTTCTCAGTTTACTTTGGAGCCTAGTATTACGTTTTTCACACGCCATTATTGTCAGAGTATTTCACACGATAACAAAGAAAAGCACAATTTGAAGATCAAAAATAAGAGAACACATTAACATAGCACTGAAAATAATATCTAGTTAATTACCAGCGCAGCTGCGAAATACTTGGTGCAAATCTACATGCATGCCACAACTGTTTTACAGTACAACAATGAAAGACTGCAACTACAAAGGAGATTCTCTCTACAATTACGCGCTAGCAATAAACAAAAGCTACACTAAATACACAAACTACAAGAAAAAATCAGAAGATTCCAGTGAGGTATCCTAGGCTAAGGGTCGACATATGAAACGTCCCCTTTGATCAATTTATACACGACTGTCCTTAAACTGACACAAAATATTTTTAGCGCAACGCAATCTGACTTTCAAAACTCCCTACTAAAGAATGGCCCTGACAAACATTAAACTATACCTTTCACAAATCACTTACCTCACAAAAATCTTCGCTGCTCAAGCTACTGCAATACAGCGAGCGCCACTACTGCCAGCTAAATAAAAGATTCAAACTACTGAAGGCACTAACTACTGATAGGGGTAGTTAGCAAATGAAAGATATTAATAGAGAGCAAACAATGTATTTACCTTAATATCATCACAAATCATAATATATATATATCAGTTCATGACAAACTGCAAACCTCCGCCATCTCTCTCCCCACATCCACCACTGCTGGCGGCTCACCTCCAACTGCGCAACGCTACGCGCTGTTCACAGCCAGCTGCCTAACACTACAATGGCGAGTATTACAATAATGCAAAGCAGACACAGACTGCCCACAGCACAGCCAGTGATTGTCATACAGAGGTGGCGTTACCAATAAAAAACCTAAACAGCCTACTTACATAGAGAAAACATAAACAGCCTACTTACATAGAGAAAACATAAACAGCCTACTTACAATCATACTGTCGTTTTTCACTGCGAATGATTTTCCTTGATTGCTTCTGTGTTTTCAGGAAGTTCATCCAAACCTCTTGGTATTTATGGCTACTAAATGTTTTCCATGCACTGATTCGTTGGTCAATAGCTTGGTCACATGTGTGGTTCCACCAACGGTGTTTCCTTGTGCGTGGTACTTGTGCTAGTTTCATGGCCTCTCGGATTCTTCCTGAAAGTTGTGTCCAGTCTGTCGTTTCCTCCATTTTAATTTTGTCTAATATTTGTGTCTGGTTTAAAATAAGGTATTCTGGATCTGGTTTAACGATTTTGTTCTTCTGGAGCTTTTTCTTGGGCAAAAGACGAATCCTGATGGTGGTGGTGGTCTGAGTCGAAGTAGCCTTTACGTGTGTCTATGTTCAAAATTTCTTTTTGTGAGTCTTTCTGGACTATTACGTAGTCCATTTGTAGTTCTTGCTTTCCGCTGGGGAATTTCCATGTGGTAAGTATATATATATATATATATATATATATATATATATATACATATATATATATATATATATATATATATATATATATATATACTGTACGCAAATACACCTCAATATGTGTCCATCATATTTATAATACAAAACCAAAGCTGTTACGAACTACCAGAAGGTGGCACTGTGTTAGTACACATACAGAAATACAATAGTAACATTCAAAGTCTAAGGAAGAAGTTGCATCCAAGGAGTACACAAAACAAGGCAGTACATATATTTCTCTACGTAATTAGAGAAAACTAGTAAGATAAACCAGAGGAGACGGGAATAACAAAATTCCTAAACTTATTTTCTAATTTTACAAATTTATTTTTACTTCTTTATATCTTTTTTTTAAACAATTTTTAATTTTTAGAGAAAATTTTTAAAAAATGTAAAAGGTAGTACTTCATATCAATTATACTAACCCACTCACATACAATCCAAATACTGATGTCAAGTACAATATGGAAAATGTTTGACCTGTGAAGAAAGTCACAGAATTACTTAAAAGTCTGAGAGATAACCAACAAAATTTAAAAAGAAATGAAAAGAATTTCCAAATGGCTACTCGTTCCACTCAACAGGTGAATTTTTTAGATATGAGGTAGTAACCGTAAAAGAAAAAATGAGTTAATTATTTTGTGTAAAGGAAACTTATGTTAAACGTGACACATTCCATGTTATTACGAAATGTCGTACTCATGGTCTATGGAACATGTATGAATGTATGACATTGCTCGAAGTCCAAATGAATACTGAAACAATGAATGAAGCAAATGTCGTAATGTATTTAGGTAACAAAAGGAAACAACTAAATTACTGCCTTCATAAAATACCACATGCAAATCACACTATAATGGATCAACAACATATGTCTAGGTGCTAACGTAACACTGTGCTTGTAGTCTACATTTGGTGTAATAATAATCTTATTTAACACGATACTGCAAATTATTTACATACAATTACTCATTGCTTTTATTTTTGGTCTGATAGTAGTAGCTCATTGCGCTAAACACACACTTTGAGCAGCGTACCATGTTAGAACCTACACTGCGTGTTGTACTTTTCATCCCTCATTATATGGTTGGGATATTTCTTTGTTTCATTATCTCAGTTGAACTCTGCATTGCTGTATATGTTATCATTATACGTCACATTATTGCTACTGATGCCCTTCCTCGTGATATTGCCTCTATATATTCTGTACCTAGGCCTAGACTACCATTACCTTCATTGTCTGTTTTGTAGTATCTGTATTAACTTTTCATTTCACAACCACAGTTATGTTAATAAGCCATAACTGATGTACATTTATTTTGGTTTTGTCAAAAAACTTTTTTTTTTTCGGTTTGTAGTGACTTCTTAAAAAGGATATCATACGACTATTTGTTTTTAATTTGCTGTATTTTACTGCTCTTTTAATTATATTTGTTTGTCAGCTGAATATTGCCATCAGTTACATATTGGGTTATGACCACTAGTCACATAAACATCCAGCTATAACACTGACTCATGTAGACATCAGGCTATACATTAAAATTGAAGGGCATATCCATTTACAGACTTATATGTAGAATAATATATTTATATACTGCAAATTATTTTTATGTACACTTATTCATTACTTATTTTCTGGTCTCATGATATATGCTTCTTACATCAAACGTATAACTCGAGTACCATGTCACATTAGCACCTAGACTTCCTGTTGTACCATGGATCTTGTGTTGCAGTGTTGCGCACTACCTGTTTTTTGATTTTATGTCAACTGAACACTGTAATCTGTAAATGTTATCAGTGTATTTTATATTAAAAATAGCTGTATATATATTCTGCGTGTAGACCTTGAGCTACTGGTATCTTTAATGTTTGGCTGTATAAAATCGAATTAGTTTCTCTCCTAGTGTACATACCTGTACATCACTATATTGTTACTGGTTCTGTACTCTTATTCAATATTTATTTCTGTTACGCTACACTAGCGAACCCAGCATTGCTTTGTATTTGCTAAGTATGTTTGTGAACTGGATATTCATCACACCTCCTTCTCCCCCCCCCCCTTTTCACTTTACCCATGTTCACCTCCCTCCTCCCCTTGTTCATTACTTCCTTCTCCCCCTGTCCACGCCCTCCTCGTTTCTTCTCTGTCTCTCCTCCTCCGCCTCCTCCTCCTCCTCCTGTCTATATCTGTCCACTCTTCCCTCCTCTCTATGTCGACCCTCTCCTCTACTTCACCCTCTCTGCCCACATTCTGCCCTCTTACCTCTCTCTCTGACTTTTGTTGATTATTGTTATTTAAAACGAAACCTTGATTGGGAATTATAGTCGCTTAAACTGTATAGGTAAATCAGATGAGACACCTCTTCTGCTGTTGGATATGTGAAGATAGTATCTTCAATGACAATAGTCGGCACAGGTTTAATCTGTGAATTGTTAGGACTACAAAGTTCTGGTCTATACAGATCCTGCAGCAACACTGTAATCATAAGCCAATAAGCTATAAATACCACTTTCAAGTCTTCTTTCAAAACTGTCTGCAGGGAAGAAAACAAAACAGCACATGGTTGTATATACAACTTCCCTCTCTCTCTCTCTCTCCCTCTCTCTCTCTCTCTCTCTCTCTCTATATATATATATATATATATATATATATATATATATATATATATGTAAGGAGAAGGAATATATAGGGAGAAACTCTTCCACTGGCGGTTTAAATCACCTATCGTAATTTAATCTCTCAGTAAGAAAAGATAGAAATTCACAGCACAGCACCAAAACTGATATTCGTTCTTGAATTCGGTTTTACCAGAAAACCTGTACATTCTCACTTAAAAAACTATGTATCCTGTATCTTATGAATATATGTTAGAGTGTCCTGCAAAAATTTTAAGTAAAATTGCCGAGCACTTCTCGTGAATTTCGGTAACGTCGTTTTCCCTGTATATGTTACACATTTATTTATCTACTTAAACAATATGTGTAATTTGTCTGTCCAAATGTTAATTGGAATGCTGTGTAAGCATTTGGAGTAAATCCGTCAAAGCACTTTTCGATATTTTTGGTAACAACATTAAACTAAGACTTCTGTTTGTATGGTAGTACAAGTACATGTATTTATTCTCCATGTAGGAAAAAAAATACATCGCCTATGTCAGTGCGAACATTTATTCGAGTATCACGTAAAAATTTGAATTAAATCATTCAAGAGTTTTTTGGGCTTCCTGTATACATTTATCCCTTATATATATATATATATATATATATATATATATATATATATATATATATATATATGCAGCCTGTATCTGTCCAAACGTTTGTTAGAGTGTCAGGCAAATATGTGAATGAAATCGATTGACAACTTTTCGATATATTTCGTAAGTGTATTTATTAACAATACATATTTATAAATGTGCAACCATTTTCTGTCCGTACGTTTACCAAATTATCGCTTAAGAAAGGGGAGCAAATCAGTCAAGTGTTTTCCAAGATTTTTAGTAAAAACGTTAAACAACGACTTGTCTTTATACTGCAGTACAGATGTTTACTGCCCCAAATGTACACTTAAAATAAATATCATGTTACAATAGCACCGACAACTTTTTATGTGCTACACTCTTTTGTTACAGTATTATGTATTCCTTATTTTGATATTATATCATTTAAGCACTGTAATGCTGTACATGTTTTTGCCATATTTCACATTAGTGAAGGATTCCCTTTAGCTACCATGATCTTTTATGATTGTTTTGTAACATCTGTACCTAATTTGATCAAGGTTAATTTGAGGTCGTATTTATATCACTATAATGCAAATTATTTGTATACACCCATTCATGACTTAGCTTCTGGCCTTACACTATATACTCATTGCATAAAACTTGGACTTCGAGTACTAACTCACGTTTGCACCTAGACATTATGTTGTGCTCTTGTTGGTATATTTTTCTGTGATTTGTACGTGGTATTTTTAAATTTTTGTTGTTTCCTTTTGTTACCTAAATATTTTACAGCATCTTCGGATCTAGTAGACGGGACCGACCGTCGCTGTACAGTGCGGATGATGAAGAAAAAGTGTCACAAATTATTGTGGAGGACTGAAAAATAAGCACTACGTCTCTCGCCACTGCAGTCGGAATATCACACTCTGCTGTTACGCGGGTACCGCATGGGTATCATTTCCATCCCTTTCACACGCAGAAGGTAAGTACATGTATTGTCGCAGGGACTCTACCAGCAGAGGATTTAATTCCGGGTAATCATCCTCCGGCATCAGAGGCATGACTAGCAATTTTCACATTCCCGTGTAGTTCACCATCGGGCCAGTGTCACTTCCGAATACCCCATAAACCTGGGTATTGCAGAGTCGACTAGTCTGTCAGATAGGCACCCACAACGAAACCACGGTGTGCCCAGCATGATACGATGTGGGCAGTGACCGCCGACTAACTATAAACTTTACAGCGGTGGGATGACTTTCATGCCGCTACAAAAGAGACAGATGTACCAACAGCATCGGACGGTTGCCGGCGAATATCCCATACTAACGTGCGGTTCTTGATGAAGGACGGTCATGTTTACACTTAAACGAAACAATGCTATACCAGCGACCATACTACTGATGTTATTTTATTAGGCAATCAGTTTCGACGCTCCTGTCACGTCATCTTCAGGACTGTCACATGAATGACACCAAGTAGCACTCGTGCACGTATAAGACAAGGCACCAATACTCGTGTCTGGTTCCGTAGATATCCGAACTTTATTAGCACGTGTGCTTTTCACACATGTGACGGCAACTATCAAACGAACAGTGGTTTCAGGGTCAACAGTATGGATGGTTAACTATTCTGGCCTTGTAACATTAGCTTACATGGTTAAATACATTGGTACGTCGGTCAGCTTAAAGCAATGGCGAAATACAGCCATTGTATTTCCTGAGTACATAGAGCTCTACTGAATGATTTAATGATGATGACATCATGTAGGTGGACTACTGCGGAGATAAAACTGTCCTCTAGTCGGACATCCAGCCACGAACTACTCAGGAGGATGTTGCCACAATGAAATTAAAAAAAAAATTATCGGATATTCTATGGGTCCGACAGTGGAATTTTACACTGCTTAATCAGGTACACAGTTTACAAAAACTGAAAATAACAATCCAAAACAATTTTAGGTAGTTAATGAAGAGCCAGGACAGAAAGAACAAGATTTTTGTGTGAGTAAGTGCAGGACTGCGAACGGAGAATTATGCAGGCATAACAAAGACACCCCAACTAGTAATGAATCATAACATAGGAGCGCGAATGTACTATGACCATTATGTTGAACCCATTATCATGGCAAAGTAATACGGGGTGATTGCGTGACGATATTACAAACTTTCAGTTAAGGGGGGTAGGACGCCACAGGGCCGACTTAGAGCATGAGAGGCAATACAGAACGTTTTAATTTCCAGTGTCTATACTTTTACAAATAAATTCAGAAAACTTTGTCAGCATCACCAGGAAGGATTCAGGATTCACACCCATTGCAGTGGAAGTTCGAAAACATAGCAAAATAAATTTTTTTACTCGCGAAATTTCATCATTTTTTCACTTACTCATGGCTGCATTTGATGCTATAGGTACACTTTTCTTCATAAGTTAGAGAGATTCTGCGATGAATTTTGCACAGCATACATACCATACTTACAGGTGTATGAAACTCTGGAATAATTTATGAAAAAACGAATGAGGTGTTATATTTTAAACTTCATGATTAGAAAAAAACAAAAATTTTATAGTTATTTACCTCAATTTTTCCACAGTTTTTAATAGATTTGGAAAATTCTAGAGTTTCATACACCTTTAAGTATGATTTGCATGTTGTGCAAAATTCATCGAAGGATCTCTCTTACTTATGAAGAAAAGTGTACCTATAGCAACAAATGTTGCCATTAATAAGTGAAAAAATGATGAACTTTCACATGTAAAAAAAAATTATTTCGTTATTATTTTCGAAGTTCCACTGCTAAGAGTGTGAATTCTGAATCCTTCCTGATCATGCTGACAAAGTTTTATGAATTTATCTGTAAAAGTACATACAGAGGAAATTAAAATGTCCTGTGGTGCCTCACCTGTTCCAAGTCGGCCCGTTTGACGTCCTACCCTCCTTAGGTTTGTAAAGGGAAAGTGTATCAATTTCAGTTCAGGGACTCCGGCCTGGAGACAACCGAGTGAAAAACTATAAGCGAAAATCATTCAATACCTCTGACCGCCAAATTCACGTACCGGTGCTGTTGTTGCTCCGATTGTAGGGCAGGCACCTTTCAGGGCATGTAGTTAGGACCAAAATAAGAAAGTCTGAGGTCAACATGAGCTCAAAAACGCGTACACTAAGAACAATAAGCACTCATTCATTTCCGATACTGTGAAAAGTATCACTTCTACGGTAAGCTCTTTGGATCCCATGTTTTTGTAGGAGGTAAGACTGACTAAAAATAGAAAAAAATGACACTTAAATAAGGGCTCCGCAACGTATACACTACGATCTATGGGCACTTGTTCGGCGGAAGATAGGTGTTTCACTGCGGTGAAGATGAACAAGTGCTCCTAAGGTATGCATTTTACAATGTTTACCAGGAGTATTTGCTTGTACTGGTCCATACTACCACCTCTGAAAGCTGCCAACCATACAGTCTTAGTAACAATAGTATCGTACATGTAGGAGAGTGACTTGTACCTTGAATCAATACATAACCTATCTTGAACTAATATAAGATTTCTGGCCTTTACTCTCTAACCAAAGGTTGCCTGCAATGTTATGAGTATAGCCAGCTGTTGTTGAAGGAGCAATTATTTCAATTTCCTACGTATATCGTTGTGTTTTTTTTTTTTTTTTTTCACCGAAGTGCTTCTCTATTCTTAACTCATTGTTATTCTAGCTATACAACCACGAAAAAAAATTAAATTTCAGTTGTTAATTATTGTGATTGACATTTATTTTAATTCCCATGATGTGAATTTTCCCGCCATTTTATTATTTTATGTTATGGTAACCATTTATTGAAGTGGGGATAAAATTGTACCTTGAGCCAGTTGATGATACTGCACCAAGAATACTGCCCAAGGTACTTTGTAGTATATGCAATACGTCAGTAGACATGAACAATATAGACACGCTACATAGGCTTAAAACAAGGAAAGTAATTTGTTGCTCTTAAATGTTTGTTTTTAGGCCTAATCTGCTAACCAGGAAAACTACTTTTACGTTTGTTTATTTGGATGTTGAGTTTATTAGCTCTGTGTTTATGTTCAATAAAGTCTATTCATAATGAATGAACTGTCCATTTATCCTAAGCTGTCGCACATGGTACGAGACTACATTGTACTTTATACCAAATACAAGATTTTGAAAAATTCATATAGCCTTTTAATACACTGATTATGTACTGCGATTAGTTTGATAGCAAATAAAACAAATAATGAAATGGTTACACAGCCACATCGAAAGTCCAGTTACTGTGTCTGCTATGACAGTTCGAAACCACATGCCCAAGTTACAAGCCTTACCTTATCCACTGTCAGAGGTATAACGCAAAGTGATGTGGTTTGTCGTCAGACCACAGGCGTGAGTTACGAGACGTTCCATCTTAGTACCAAAGGTCTGTCTTGCTTCTGCGAATTTCAGCGTAGCCTGCCATGAGTGCCCTGGGACTTGCACAAGAAGAGCCGACTCTGGCCACCGCACCTTCCAATTGTAGCAATGTGTTTTACAGATATTTCGAATGTCCTTAACAACGTTCCAATTCTAAAAAAAATCCTTGCTTCAGTAAATCGACTGACACAGAGCTTCATTTAACAACATGACGTGCCGCTCTGCATACTGTCATCTCCCGAATCTTCGTTTCGATATCTTGAACCGGCCAGTAAATAAAAGGAGGATGAGTTTTCGGTGGTTCAATCATCGGAGACAATGGAGACGAAGGCCTCTGAATTCGGGAGCTGTCTTTGTCTCGCACCAGGAATCTGGACGAGGAGGCTTCTCGAGGGACGGTCCGCGCTCCCGTGTTATAAGAAACAGAGGCGGAACCGCTGTCAAATTAGTTTCGCCAAATTGGCACTCTCCGCGTTGACGGAGGAAACGCAGCTCTGCGAAATTGCTTGTCCGCCCGGCGGGAACTTATATTCCTGGATTTCAGCGGACGTGCCGTCGACGACGAATGGTGCGTGTCTGGTGTCTGGTGAGCAGACGTATCTGGCCAGTGGCAAAGCTTCTCATTCGTCAAGAAATGTATCTCGTGTCTTGTTTTCAACGCACAATTCATTTCAGTATGAGTACGCACCATCAGCAACATGTAGGCGTTTGATTGAAATTAATCACTTAATTATTGACCGGAAACTGACGTTGTTAGTTTAATAGTCGAGTACACATCCCAGTTTCACCCAGAAACTTGTAGAAGTTACGATATTTATTTATACAAGTGAAACCTTCCCGTCTCTTCTATATCTCTTTTGTTACGCAACCTTCCCTTCTACAATAACCTATGAAACCTTCCCTTAGGATTTGTCTCTTGCTTAATAATAACAAATGAGATCTTCCCTTTGAAATTAATTCACTTTCTCAATAATAGTAAGTGCAATCTTCGCATACAAATTTAAATGCTGCTTATAAAAAGTGATTTTTGAATATTTCGACGAAGTATACAATGTGTCGTCGTCGTGGCCCTCAGTCGTTATCTGCAATAACCCAAAACTGTTCCTTACCTTTTTTACTGATACTGGATCGCTATCTGACTGCTACATCGAATTCCGACAGGAATATACTTACTCTGTTTTACTATACTCTATTAGCAGCTGGTGGTCTGTCATAATAAGTGGTTGTATTTATTCCCAAAGCTGACGTTATTCTTTAATAGCAAAGCTGAAGCTATTCTTTAATTAATTTGACTGACGTTACGTAATTCATAGTTAAACTTTTTCTTGACAACAATAAAATTCTGAAAAGATTTACGTTGATGGTTTTTGGGATGGATTATAATCGGTAATGCAATATTACTGGCAAAAATTAATTATATTCTGAATGAAATGATTTTACAAACGTTCAAATGGGACTTACTGTTTACAATAATCTGACAACTAGCATTGCGCAAACATACCTTCAGTAGTCTTGAGTTTCTCAAAAAAATAATTCAATAATATTAGTTCCTCTTATGATAATAGTTAGCTGATGTCTCTGTACATCCGTTTATAATCTCTTGTAAATCATAGCTGGTTGCTGGCAGGCACACTGCTCCTCTCAACCTCTCGTTTCAGACCTGCTACCGACTCGCTTCACTTCTCGCATACTACTGACTTCCTACGAATGCTAAAACGCAGTCCTTCCCGCCAACAATGCTTTCTGGTGCAGACAATCCCTACTATCATTACAAAATGTATCAATGCGTGTCTTTCCCGCTATTTTCTTAAAATGTATCCATACGCGGTCTCTCCCGCCCGTTTTAAAAATTATATCAATGTGCGGTCTCACCTGCCAACAATTCTTTGGTGCAGACATTCCCTGCTATCACAATTATTTCCAGCATGACAAATATTAATTATTTCTACTTAATCCTATTAATAAAATACAAACATCTTTCATAAATTGTGGTTTGACAATAGACAAAAGAAATATACTCGTCTTACACAAGCTACTATCTTTTATTCGTATTTTATACTGACGCGTAATTTCTTGCATTATCAGAATAGTTACCTAACGCAATTAGAAATCTGCAGTGGAATAGAAGAAATGGAACTAACATTCTGAGTATGCGTGTCAGGTGGATTTGGAATGGAGGATTTATCAGAAACACATCATTCGTATCTGCAGAACATGATGCACGTAATAATGGTATCAATAATAGTTGCAGACCACGATCGATGTCTGTAGTTCGAAATAGTTGTCTACACAGAGAACCAAAATCGATACTACGATGGAGGTTAGTCTCAAAGAATTAGCAGCTTTGGACAGTACCTGCGGATATTTGAAACATGGTGTTACACAAAGACTTACCGAGGTCGCGTATGATATCTCGTTTCACTCTGAGCTCCACATGCTTGAAGTCTAAGATATGCTTGAGAAGACGGCATGAATCAAAACATGTGAAGAATGACCAGGAATACATTTCTTTTCGATCTAGAGGAATAGTAGATTTTAATCAGTAAGAACCTCATTCGTTCATTAATAAAAAACTGTTACATTTTCAGAGTCGCCAATGAGAAAGAGCCGCAAGTAGCTTCGAAACAATTATTAGTCCGAACCCTCTTCTTTGTATGCGTCACATAGTATACCCGTAAATGAAGGATATTTCCCTGCACGAAAAATATTTACCTTCAGGAGGAGTAGGAAAGCTATAGAAGCTGTTCCACCTCACAGATATAAGAGGGAACACATATTAACAAAACCAGCATACGGTCGAGGACATCTGCAGGGGATTTTCGAAGGAGACATGTATGAACCAACAATAACCAGAGTAATGCACACATCCAGCTGTTTCGTAATGTGATAAACGGATTCAAACAATTATGGCAAGAAATTCATATTTGTACTTTGTAGTAGATGGATAATTCTGATGTGTTATGGTGGTCAGGCCGGCCGGAGTGGCCGAGCGGCTCTAGGCGCTACAGTCTGGAACCGCGCGACCGCTGCGGTCGCAGGTTCGAATCCTGCATCGGGCATGGTTGTGTGTGATGTCCTTAGGTTAGTTAGGTTTAAGTAGTTCTAAGTTCTAGGGGACTGATGACCTCAGAGGTTAAGTCCCATAGTGCCCAGAGCCATTTGAACCATTTCGTTATGGTGGTCAGTGCTAGCCAACAAGAGTATTGAGACCAAAAATAATGACAGCGGAAAATACAATTAAAGCTACTTTTGTGTGGGTCTATTACCACATGATAGGCACATTAACATTCATAAATCAATTAAAAATTCTAAATAACTAAAATTAAAAATGTATGTCAGAATGCGAGTAGATCTGGCCGAATGTGAAGCAAAGGCGTACCATGAGTATAGCGCGAGATAAAAGCCACAAAAACACACAAACGAGCTCTAGACGTGCTAGAAATGCCTAAAATTAATATGCATGACACAACATCTGTATAGCGTCTGCATAGTGCAACGGGCAATACAGTACAAACAGCGACGAATGTTCATGTTAGCGATGGTGTCTACGAGTACGTGACGAATCTAGCGTGTCAGTACCGATAACAGCAGTACGGTACCTGAGAACATCCGAAGGGTGTTCAGTGGTATACAAGATGCCACAAACAACTGACCGTTTCATGAACTGAAAATACTGTAATTGAATCTATTCGTCCAGAAGTCGAAGTCATCATTACAAACATGAAGCCTGTTTTTGTAAAATCTGAGAGCTTAATTTATGGTATCACTGTCGTAAGGAATTTGATATCAAATAAATATGTAATAGCCGGTAAAAAAATAGTATAAGAGGCATACACAGTGTCAAAAGTGATAGCTCGATTGTGTTTATGGGCTGTAACAACGTAGAATCTTTGTGGCCGTCCTGTATTTATCAGAACAATCTAAATTTTGATCTTAATTCGATAGACAAGTTTTCACTAGAACCAGACATGAAGATTGTTGAAATGAAAAGGTTAGAGACACATCGCAAGAACCAATCCAATGCAAATGTGCATATGCCTCTGTAGGATAATGTAGTGAGACTTCTAGAGAGGTGAAAGTTGCTTCGTCATCTCCCCCTAAAAATTAGAAGCTGTGCCTTCTGCAGGCAAGGCGATGCTCACCGTCTTGTTCGATGTCCAAGGTCTGATACTCATCGAATAGGAATTTCGGAATTTGTGTTAGGCTCATACTGGAGCAAACTGCTGAGGTCATCGGTCCCTAAGCTTACACACCACTTAATCTAACTTAAACTAACTTACGCTAAGGACAACACACACACCCATGCCCGAGGGAGGACTCGGAACTTGCGATGGGAAGAGCCGCGCGAACCGTGACCAGGCGCCGAAGACCACGCGGCTACCCGAGCGGCCTCATCGAATTCCCCGAAATCGGAAAAATCATTAACAGTAGTAACGTGTACTGTGAGATACTCCGCAGCCTACCTAAGTCCATCCAAAGCAAACGGCCGGAGCTGCTCACGGAGGGAGTGATTGCGCTCCATGAGAGCGTGAATCCACACGTCTCCAAGGAAACAGTCAAGTTGAAGTGGGAGCAGCTTGACCACTCGCCCTACTGCCCGGACATGTCACCATGCGACTTCCATGTGTCTGGTCCACTAAAAAATATCTCGGAGAGAAGCGCTTCAACTTGGACGACGAAGTAAAGGACACAGAGGCGGAAAAACCGCTATCACAGCCACAGGAATTCTCCGAACAGTGAATCCTTCGGCTCGTAAAAGGTGGGATAGTTGTGCTTAGGCCTCCAGTGATTGCTTTTCTGTAAAGACTTCAGTTACACTTGCGAAGGTTTGTTTCGTACCTTCCCTCCTGTACACCCCCACACCTTTCTTACATAGAAAATGTAATTAGTGTTATGAAGAACAAACAAGGCAATGGACGAGACGCTGTAACGCAGAAAATCGCTCTGCAGACCATTTTGTTGTCGCTTTTGAGGGCATTAGGACAGCATTCACAGTCGTCTCAAGGGACGGCATGGGACGCACAAATTTGACGTATTCGGGAGACAGGATGTAGGAAAGGAACCAGGAAATATCGACGACGTAGCTCTCTGCTGGAGTTCAAGACTGTTCTATGTCACGGGACGTGGGTAAGTACACTTGTAAGTAGGCTGTTTAGGTTTTTATGTTGGTAACGTCACGTAGCGCTCTGCATGAAAATCACTGACTGTGCTGTGTGCTGTCCGTGGTTGGTTGGCATTGTTGGAATATTCACTACTGTAGTGTTGGGCAATTGGATGTGAACAGCTCGTAGCGTTGCGCAGTTGGAGGTGAGCCGCAGTGGTGGACGTGGGTAGAGAGATGGCAGAATTTTGAGAGCGGACGATCTGGACGTGTGTCCGTCAGAAAAAGGAAATTTGTAAGACTGGATGTCATGAACTGATATATATATTACGACTTTTGAACACTATTAAGGTAAATACGTTGTCCACCAAAATCTTTCATTTGCTAACTACGCCTATCAGTAGTTAGTGCCTTCAGTAGTTAGAATCTTTTATTTAGCTGGCAGTATTGGCGCTCGCTGTATTGCAGTAGTTCGAGTAACGAAGATTTTTGTGAGGTAAATGATTCATGAAAGGTACAGGGTATTGTCATCAGGGCCATTCTTTTGTAGGGATTATTGAATGTGAGATTGCGTTGCGCTAAAAAAAAAAATTGTGTGTCGGTTTACTGCTGATCAGAATAATTAAAGAGGCAAATGTCTGAGTACGTTCAGCTTTGCTCAGCTGTTTGAAAATCAAGTAACGTAAGAGGTTTACCAGCACTGTCATTCATAAATTTTCTAAGTGGATATTCCACACTGTTTCCAGAAATGTGCGAAAACATACTTCAGCATAGGCAGTCGACTCATCCATCAGAGTTTAGTGGGGAAGGGAAAAAAATAAGTACAGTACCAAGAGAACAGTTTTGACAGAAGAAGATAATAACTTCAAATACCGTGACGCCTCAGTGAGGTTTAACGTCTGAAAGTGACTTCGGTGTCGTCGAATTCAATCCTAAGAATGGTCTGATGCAGCTTTCCACGCAACTCTACTCTGTACAAGCCCTTCATCCCTGCACAACTAAAGTAAATGATATCCACCTAAACCGGCTTATCGTGGTCAGGCCTTAGTCGCCTCTTTAATTTTCTAGCCATCTCTCTTTAACCCCTCCCCCCCCCCCCCCCCCAAAAAAAAAAAAACGTCAACACTTTCTTCCATTTTCAGCACCAACAGGAATGTAGCGACGCACTCAACCATGGCTCACCACAACGTTCCCAGGTAAAGCACTATTCGCGCATTCTGGAGGTCCTCGTGGTCGTGCGGTAGCGTTCTCGCTTCCCACGCCCGGGCTCCCGGGTTCGATTCCCGGCGGGGTCAGGGATTTTCTCTGCCTCGTCATGGCTAGGTGTTGTGTGCTGTCCTTAGGTTAGTTAGGTTTAAGTAGTTCTAAGTTCTAGGGGACTGATGACCATAGATGTTAAGTCCCATAGTGCTCAGAGCCATTTGAACATTCTGAAGGACACTTCTTCATATGTAAAAGACAGACATGACATTCTTTGAATATAAAATCTGTGGAATGACTATAACATGTCACAAACTCTTTCACTAACATTTCTTTCTGCCGTCGGATTACATCATATATAAATTAGAATAACTAAACAAATAAACATATATAGACATTAATAGTGCTCTTCTATTAGCTAACAGCGCAATCATCAGTTTTGTTTAATGGCCCGCGTGGCAGGAAAGGTCTTTAGCGTTGTATTTTCACGAACAAGTTTTGCCGTTAACAGCTGTTGCGATTACGTGATTCATGGTTTCCATAAGGTAACCTAGAACTCTTAAGGAAGACATGTTCGACATTTATGGTTCTCCGTGTTCTTCTCTCAGGTACAGCTATGTATTAGAGACCATCGCGTTTGTGAACTTGTTTGTAGGTTAAAGAAATTCCTCCCTTGGCAAATTTTATTGTGGTTTCTCCATGTAATACACCTGCGTCAATTGCCAGCATTGTTCGTCTATGAAGGTAAGAAGATGAGCTTACATAAAACGGCACTTTAGATCGGCGTAATACAGCTATCCGGTGAGTATTAGAGTACCCTGAGTCTGGTTCTCGTACCAGAAAGAAGTATTTGGCAGTTCACGTAAACTGTAACAAACTATAACATGTATGACATTTGTATGAGATTCTCTTATAATACCCGCAGCGGACACGGATTTTCAGTTTACTAACCCTCCTCGAGGCGAACATAATTTTTTAATTACACAAATTAGAAAATTAACAGTACACATAACTTATAACAGTTCTAGAAGTAGCCGAATAAAGAATGACCACGAACTGGTAAACATTGGGGAATGTAACGGCATACTCAATTTCCAACAAATGATGTACGAATGACTGACTATTAAGAACACCACATAGATCCTATAGAAATAAAATCAACAAAGAACGTAGATATGGCACTATGATATTACGTACAAAACGTACCCAATAGGTATGCTGCCGATGATCGGAACAAAACCAGCTTCTGCCACAAGAGCTTTACAAGGTACTAACTTTGAAATTCAGATTATATATTTTCTTTTACAACGCTTCCTCAATCCCGTTCGGTTTTATTTTAGTACTAGTGAAATGTGGAAAGCAATTGGGGCCCTGTAGATTGTTTAAGCACGTGGTGCACTAGAAAGGTTTTAGTAGTGAAGCGTTTCATTATGTTGTACTTCAAAATGAGATCAGAGATGAAAGTAGGAGCGTAAGGCTGAATCCGAGACGAAAACATAGTCAGCGCCATATTGTGGCCACTTGAAATATGAAAACTGACTTATAACGGAAAGAGAGCTATTTTCCGAAGCTATATTGTAAAATAATAAAAAGTGCCCCATGATGGAATTATTCGAAAGAAACGAAAATCGTTAGATGTGATGTACATGTACTGTGAAACGAATGATTACAATTTCAGAAAAATGGGTCATTCATTCAAGAGAAAGGGTTTCACAGATCCATCAAGTTAATAACGCGCTGGTGCACCTCTGTCCCTTATCCAAGCAGTTATTCGGCTTGGCATTGATTATACAGTTGTTGGATGTGCTCCTGAGTGATATTGGACAAATTCTGTCCAATTAGCGCGTTACTATTAAAGGCTACTGTTTAAGAATTAAGGGTCATTAATGACAGTATCTCAGCAAACAAAACTCCTGATGTTTTTACTAGTAAGGAGGCATCTATAGATATTCATACTAATTCAGTTACTATTTATGGCAGTGACAGTAAGTTGCTTAATATTATGAAAGAAAATGAATCTTTTTTATGTAGTATGTGGTTAAATAGTGATGCTATTGATAAAGATGAAAGCTTCAAAAACATGATTAAAAATCTGTGATCAACTCTGTATCCAGACTAGTGGCATAAAATTAAATATGTTATTGTAAAACAAAGATAAGTACCATAGCGCTGATCTATATGAAACAATTAAGCGTACATGGATTGATGAAATTCTCAGTGACAGTGATAATAATGTCTGTGTTATTTTTATGAAAGTGTGCCAAAGCAATGAAAATAGGAATAACAAAGGCGTTAATTTGGAAGAGATAGAAGAAGACCTGTTATGTGAAGCTGTTAAGGTTGATAAATGAATTGGTATTTGTTATCCATTCATTAAATTCAGAATAGGATCATGGGAAGTCTTGTTGACACAGGTACCCAAATGTCAGGAGTGAGTAAATCCTTAAGTAAAAAATTAAAACATTGTAAAGACTATGTAGAATTGCCTGTAATGACAGTCAGGCTTTAATAACTTTTACAACTGAGTGAGAAACTTTCACACAGGAATGCTGAATAATTCAATATCACAGTGAGGATCCTATCTTCAGCATGTCATCAGTAGTTTGCGTGACTGCAGGTTTTGACTGAATGGGGGTGAGGGGAACCGAAGTTGATTATCAATGCATCTGATGGAGATTGTATGTATATTAATTTTATAAAGTCAGCTGTATCTTACAAGGAGGGTAAAATAAATAGTATACAATTTTCAAAAGAAAGTAGATTTAAAGTCAAAGATATGCCAGAATTAGATACAGACGAAGCAGAATTTAAAGAACTTGACTGATAATCATTAATAGTCATTGGAATCTTTGTAGTGGGAGTACAGTAATGTGTTTCACAAGACTCCAGGTAGAGTGAGAGGGCATCAGAGTATTTTACAGCTAAAACCAAACCAACGTATTTTCGTAAGACAACGTTGTGTGCCTATAGCGAAGAGAGCAGCAGCTGAGAAAGAGTTGCATAAGATGGAAATGTGTGATAACACTGACGGAAGTCTTAGCCTGTATAACAACCCATTAGTCACTGTTTCGAAAAAAGATGCAGGAATGAGATTGGTTCTAGATTCAAGGCATTTGAACAAGTTTTTGCAAAGAGAAATTGGTCACCCTGAAAACGTAAATGAACCTTTACAGAAAATTAAAATCAGGCAGATCATTTGTAGTTCAGATTTAACTTCTGGATGTCGACAGGGAACTTCAGCTTCTGAATCTCATAAATATACTGTCTTTGTTTACAGTAACGGATGTTACCAATATTCTGTTGTACCTTTTGGTCTCAACTCTTCTGTTGATGAATTATATAACGCTGGTTGGAGGGACCTCTCCATAATGTTCCAGACTTTCTCAGTTGTGGAGAAATGAGGTTACCTTGATGGCAAAGGTACGATTTGGCAAACACGAAGACAAGCAGCAGAAACTCTTGTCATGTGGGGACGGGTATTATTTCCGTGCAACGTGAGCCAAGCACCGTTTGCCATAAGGGAAACAAAACGGTAGATACTGTATTGTCGATGTATGTTGCACTGTAAGAGCCGTATGGTTGGCGACAGTAAGGCTAGTGTGCCATCGCTCTCCGTTTTCGGCCTGAAATCTCATTGAATGGAGTAGAATTGTCTTAGCCCCGATGACCATCGAAGACATGTCTGGAGTCGGTCCGCACAGCAGTGAAGTATTACCCGACTGTCGCCCACCACACGCCCCCACAACAATTGATGGTCTGGCCTGACATTCTTTTTTATAGAAGGACACCTTTGGTTTTCATCTGCGGCACCCTTGCAGGGAGGCGGTACATCGACAATATAGTACGCCCCGATTTGTTGCCCTTCATCGCAGGCGATCCTGGGCTTACGTTTCACCAAGACAGTGCCCGCCCGAACACGGCGGGAGTTTCTACTGGTTGACCTCGTGACTACCAAGGCCTATCTTCGCCAGAAAGTTCGCCGGCTATCTGCCCAGTTGAGACCGTGTCGACTGTTCGGTGCAGGGACCTTCAATCATTTCGGGATGGACATAATCCAGCACAATACGAGACCTCAGGACAACATCAAACAACTGTATCAGTCAATGCCAAGCCGAATAACTGCTTGCATAGAGGCTAGAAGTGGACCAACAATCGCAGGTTCGAATCTTGCCTCGGGCATGGATGTGTGTGATGACCTTAGGTTAGTTAGGTTTAAGTAGTTCTAATTCTAGGGGACTGATGACCTCAGCAGTAAAGTCCCATAGTGCTCAGAGCCATCTGAACCATTTTTTTGGACCAACAAATTACTGATCCTCTCAATTGGTGAAGCTCTTTCTCTTGAATAAATCATGGACTTTTTTTTTAATTGCAGTCCTTTAATGTTTGTCTGTACATGTACATCAAAATTTTGGAAATTTGTAATAAGGTCTTATGGAATCAAACTGCTGAGGTCATCGGTCCTTAAGCTTACACACCACTTAATCTAACTTAAACCAACTTACGCTAATGACAGCACACACACCCATGCCCGAGGGAGGACTCGAACCTCCGACGGGGGGAGCCGCGCAGACCGTGCAAGCCGCCTGAGACCGCGCGGCTACCCCGCGCGGCCATGTATATCATATCTACGGATTTCCGTCCCATTGGGATGATTCTCTCTTGGTTGTTTCCTTTTTTTAATTAGAGTGTATATGAGAATTTGTGGTAGCCTGTGTCCAGTCACATTATATAATCAAAAAGTGAGGAAACTGAAATACATTGGCATCTAAAGATTGGTAAACGAAATATTTAAAAGCAATAATTTACGTATATATGCATGTTTCCGAGTATTGTCAGCAAGATAATCTAGTCGCTTCGGAATGTAAGCATTAAACTAAAAACGCCATTATTCTCTTTTTCTGCCTTCGATTGTTTTCTTCAGCTGCATGCATAACCGCTTTGCAGTTAATGTCCGTCTATTTACCATTCAGGTTTCTATTGTACCGGTATCCTTTTGTCAATTCGCGCCAACTGACAGAGTTTTAAGCATTTAATTATTTTATACTCCTTGTCAAATGAGTTGGCCTTTTACTTTTTGCTTCTTTATTAACTTTTTAAAAAATGTAGCCTGACTTGGAAGGTAAATAATTAAAACGAGCAGGTATAGCTACATGTTCTGAATAATTTTCCCTTGAACTGAATTACTCTCCTCCCACAAACAAACGTTGTTTGCACTTACCATTGCTTTTACTTTCTAACGTTTCATGTAAGTTTGTGGAACATGCTTTTGATCAAAGTGTTCATGATGAATAACATCTCGTTATAAATAGTTGACGTTATTAGTAGTCCGCAGCTCGTGGTCGTGCGGTAGCGTTCTCGCTTCCCGCGCCCGGGTTCCCGGGTTCGATTCCCGGCGGGATCAGGGATTTTCTCTGCCTCGTGATGACTGGGTGTTGTGTGATGTCCTTAGGTTAGTTAGGTTTAAGTAGTTCTCAAGTTCTAGGGGACTGATGACCATAGATGTTAGGTACCTTAGTGCTCAGACCCATTTGAACCATTATTAGTATTTGTGAATTTCAAGTTGCAAACTGCGACCAGTATTTGGATCACTAATGATTTCCATGTATTTTGTGTTAGGTACGGGCCTAGCGGTTCTAGGCGCTTCAGTCCCGAACCGCGAGACCGCTACGGTCGCAGGTTCGATTCCTGCCTCGGGCATGGATGTGTGTGATGTCCTTAGGTTAGTTAGGTTTAAGTAGTTCTAAGTTCTAGGGGACTGATGACCTCAGCAGTTAAGTCCCATAGTGCTCAGAGCCATTTGAACCATTTCTGTGTTAGGTTCATACACAACTTTCGATTGCAAAACTACAACCATCATTTGCAACCCAAACTCGTAATAAAATCGCGGTAAGCCGATAATTTTTAGTTTCGAACCGTCTAACTACAACTGAATGAAACACAATTTTCGTGCCACACGCTTTTCCCTTTTATTCTCTCCAAGGCTTCTTCAGTGGCATCTTGCGTGGGCGATTTTCTTCATATTATGTTTCTGTTCCATTTTTTATGCTGTTCCTCGTCTTATAAGTGCCACTTGGATTTATTTTTCCACGTTTCACAGCCCTAGGAACTGAACACTTTAAAGCCACTGAGGCCAATTAATAATGTAATGTGTTCATCAATATAATTTTATTTTAGCATGTCGTTGAACACAGGAACAATACCAAAGCAAAGATATATAAAAAAAAGATGGCGTAGGGCTAGAAAAGAACCAAAAAATAAACACATCATACATAACATTGGTTGGTTCAAATGGCTCTGAGCACTATGGGACTCAACTGCTGAGGTCATTAGTCCCCTAGAACTTAGAACTAGTTAAACCTAACTAACCTAAGGACATCACAAACATCCATGCCCGAGGCAGGATTCGAACCTGCGACCGTAGCGGTCTTGCGGTTCCAGACTGCAGCGCCTTTAACCGCACGGCCACTTCGGCCGGCTATACATAACATTCTTCACAGAATAACCGCCAGAGTCCACTGTGCGATTTCGTTGTGTCGCCAGGCGGTTCCCACACGCCCTCCCCCCTCCCCCCCTCCCCCCCCCCCTACTTTGTGGTGTGGAGTTCTGTTCTGGGCACATAATGATACTTGTATTTTATAATTGTGGTAGCCCTAGAGCGCTTCTCTGAGAACGGTGGGTTTTCCTGTGTGGTTTCCTGCTTCTGGCTGGGCATGTTGCTCTCTGCGTGCAACACCTCTTCGTTGTATTGTGTAGGCGGCGGTTCTTCACTGGTGTCTTGATTTCCTTCGTCAGCTGGTGGCCACATGTGCGCCGGCTTAATTCTCTCAATGGGAACTGTTTGTCGCTTCCCGTCATGATTTATCTGCAGCGCATGTTCATCTCTCGCTAGTACTTTGCACGGCCCAGTATATGGCTCCTGGAGAGGTGTTCGTACAGCGTTTGTCCTCAGCCACACATAAGGGCGATCGCCAAGCTGCCTGTGAACGAATGGCATGTTGGTGCCATGTCGAGAACCAGGTGTCGGTAGTAGCTGTGCCTTGTGGTTGCGGACTTGATGTAAGACGTAAGGTATGTCGCCCGCTGTCGCTTCCGTCGGTTCTACGAAAAATTCTTTCTGCAGCCTGAGGTTCTCTCTGGAAACCAGTTCAGACACGGATGCACCTAGGTCTGATTTGCAGGCAGTCCGAAGACCTAGCAGCACCACTGGCAACGCTGAAGTCCAGCTGTCCTACGGCACATCAATACTGTCTTTAATGTCTTCTGCCACCATTCAACCATGCCATTGCTCGCTGGGTGATAAGCGGTGGTGTCATGACGGCGGAATCCGCAGAGCTTGGCTAATTGTTAGAATAAAGTGGATTCAAATTGTCGTCCTTGATCGCTTGTCAAGTATCGTGGACATCCAAAAGGGGAGACCCAAGAAGCCCAAAATATTCGAGCTACCGTCTCTGCCCATCTTGTATACCGGTCCACCAATGCCAACAAATACTTGTAGCCGTCTGAAGGGCCAACAATGTCGAAATGAACGTGGGAGAACGTCTTTGTTACCGGGGAAAAATCTAAAACTGCTGTATGTACATGCCGCCCAATCTTGCTCCTTAGTCACAGTACGCATGTTTTTACCCAACCGTGGCAATCCTACCTTATACTCGGACAGACAAAACGTTCCGTGATTAGTTTGATAGTTGCTCTGCTACCCAGATGACGGAGTCCGTGTATGCTGTCGAAAACCTCTTTCCGTAGTTGCCTTGGCATGAAAGGCCTTAGATTGTTCGTAGCTATGTTGCACCATATCTTCACATTCGCGCCCGCCGTCTGCATTAATTTTAACTGAAGTTCAGTTGCTACTTCCTGTAAATACTGTTGGAGTTGTGTGTGAATAGCTTGTGCTGCGGCTAATTTATCGTAGTCTGTGGTTTGTGAAATAACCGAGACCCGCGACAGGAAATCGGAAACTATTTTTTCGACTCCCTAGCTATGCTTGATATCTGTAGTAAATTGACTAATGTATTCTAAGTGGCGAAATTGACGTGGAGAACAGTTATCCAGCGACTTACTGAATGCAAAGGTTTTTGCTTTATGGTCGATGCATGCAGTAAATGCTCTTGCCTCTACATACGGGCAAAAGTACCGGATAGCTTCATATATGGCTAATAGTTCTCTGTCATATGCGCTCCATTTCCTTTGTGGGTCTTACGTCAGAAAAAACCCAAAGGCTGCCATTTGTCGTTTACTTTCTGGTGCAGTGCAGCTCTCATCGCGTCTTGGCTGGCATCGAATGCTATTGACAGAGGTGCTTCTGGTACCAGGTGGGTAATGAGTACTGATTTTCATAAGTCGGCCTCAATGTGTTGAAATGCTCGCTCCATGTCCACGTTCCATTGCACCGGTCGTTCGCCATTTCCATTTTTACGTGGGAGAGCGTCTGTCAAGGGCGCTTGCACTACCGCAGCTCGCGGCATATGCTGTCTATAGAAATTTACCGCGCCTAAAGTCTCGGGGCGGTTCATGTTGCGATTACTGCTACCTTGTCCTCTCGCGGGCGTGTGCTCTCAGACGAAACTTCTTATCCTAGAAACGTCGCTTGCCGTTTTCGCAGTTCGCATTTTGCTTCGTTGACTATTATCCCGTACTGGTTTATGCGGGCGAACACTGCGGACAGTAGCTTCTCGTGTGCTTCTCTCGTCGTTGATGAGATTAATATGTCATCAAGATAAGCGAAGCATCTTTTCAACACGCGCAACACTTCATCAATAAATACACTCATGGAAATGGAAAAAAGAACACATTGACACCGGTGTGTCAGACCCACCATACTTGCTCCGGACACTGCAAGAGGGCTGTACAAGCAATGATCACACGCACAGCACAGCGGACACACCAGGAACCGCGGTGTTGGTCGTCGAATGGCGCTAGCTGCGCAGCATTTGTGCACCACCGCCGTCAGTGTCAGCCAGTTTGCCGTGGCATACGGAGCTCCATCGCAGTCTTTAACACTGGTAGCATGCCGCGACAGCGTGGACGTGAACCGTATGTGCAGTTGACGGACTTTGAGCGAGGGCGTATAGTGGGCATGCGGGAGGCCGGGTGGACGTACCGCCGAATTGCTCAACACGTGGGGCGTGAGGTCTCCACAGTACATCGATGTTGTCGCCAGTGGTCGGCGGAAGGTGCACGTGCCCGTCGACCTGGGACCGGACCGCAGCGACGCACGGATGCACGCCAAGACCGTAGGATCCTACGCAGTGCCGTAGGGGACCGCACCGCCACTTCCCAGCAAATTAGGGACACTGTTGCTCCTGGGGTATCGGCGAGGACCATTCGCAACCGTCTCCATGAAGCTGGGCTACGGTCCCGCACACCGTTAGGCCGTCTTCCGCTCACGCCCCAACATCGTGCAGCCCGCCTCCAGTGGTGTCGCGACAGGCGTGAATGGAGGGACGAATGGAGACGTGTCGTCTTCAGCGATGAGAGTCGCTTCTGCCTTGGTGCCAATGATGGCCAATGATGGTCGTATGCGTGTTTGGCGCCGTGCAGGTGAGCGCCACAATCAGGACCGCATACAACCGAGGCACACAGGGCCAACACCCGGCATCATGGTGTGGGGAGCGATCTCCTACACTGGCCGTACACCACTGGTGATCGTCGAGGGGACACTGAATAGTGCACGGTACATCCAAACCGTCATCGAACCCATCGTTCTACCATTCCTAGACCGGCAAGGGAACTTGCTGTTCCAACAGGACAATGCACGTCCGCATGTATCCCGTGCCACCCAACGTGCTCTAGAAGGTGTAAGTCAACTACCCTGGCCAGCAAGATCTCCGGATCTGTCCCCCATTGAGCATGTTTGGGACTGGATGAAGCGTCGTCTCACGCGGTCTGCACGTCAAGCACGAACGCTGGTCCAACTGAGGCGCCAGGTGGAAATGGCATGGCAAGCCGTTCCACAGGACTACATCCAGCATCTCTACGATCGTCTCCATGGGAGAATAGCAGCCTGCATTGCTGCGAAAGGTGGATATACACTGCACTAGTGCCGACATTGTGCATGCTCTGTTGCCTGTGTCTATGTGCCTGTGGTTCTGTCAGTGTGATCATGTGATGTATCTGACCCCAGGAATGTGTCAATAAAGTTTCCCCTTCCTGGGACAATGAATTCACGGTGTTCTTATTTCAATTTCCAGGAGTGTAGTTGCCATGTTTGAGCTGCGTTGTTTAACCCGAAAGGCATAAGGACTTATTCGAATAAACCGATAGGTGCTGTAACTGCTGTTTTTGGCATGTTTTCTTCTGCGACCGTTAACTGGTGATAAACTTTTTTACAATCAATAATGCTAAAGATCGATGCCCCAACTAACTGATTTGTGAAATCGTGAATATTAGGCACTGGGTAACGATACAGTATAGTGCGTGCGTTAAACTTCCTGTAATCGCCACATGGTCTCCATGACCCATCCTTTTTCTTTACCAATGTATGGGTGACGCCCACGGACTGTCTGATCTACATATGGCACCTGATGCCAGTAATGCCTCGAATTCTGCTTTTGCTGCCACGAACCGATCGGGTGCTAACCTGCGCGGTCGTTGATGTATTGGCTGACCGGGTGGTGTAAATGCGGTGTACAGTTTTGTGAGTAACTGCAGATTTTCCTGCGACCGTGTTATCATTTACGGCTTGTGACACCGCGTCACAGTTATGCGTCACGTTCCGTGATGCCATCTCTTGTCTCTTGATTACGTTTAATCTGTGCATTAGCAAGACCTATGGCAATGTGCCAATGTCACAAAGGAAGTCTGCACCCAATACCGCCTCTCACACCTCTGCTAGAATGAAGGTCCACTGACTGCTTTGTGAGAAACGTAAAGCGACTTCGATTTTACGTGTGCCATGAGCAACAATAGGCGATTTATTTGCTGCGGTTATTTGCATCGATGGAGTGCTACCCGTTCCTTGATAGTCAGTAAAGGGGAGCACACTCACATCGGATCCCGAGTCTATTAGGTAGCAACGGTTCGACTTCTCATCTCTGACATAAAGGCGTTCTGAGTTGATAAGAAAATTATTGACGTTACTCACCCGTCCGTAGTTTGCATCGATCTCACCTTGTTGTGCTCTTCTGTGCTACCGTGGCCCGCTGCGCCGCCTTTCACGTTTGGGTACCAACATGGCTGCGAATACTTTGTTGCCCTATCCGCGAATCGTTGATGGTACCGACATAACCGTCCTTGTTGAATTTCGCTGTTGGCCTTGCTGTTTTCATTCCGTAACAGTAGTGAGACCTGTTGCTGCAATAATGTCATCTGTTGTTTTAGTTCCTGTATTTGTTTGTTGACGTCCGTATGCTGAGTCTTCCGTGTTGTTGCTATCACTTCTGATGCTTCTTCCTCGTTAAAGGTTGCAATGCGAGCCATCTGTGGATTGCCTATGGTCGCATGGACTTTCTCTGCTGTCTTCAAAGAGGTTTTGCATGTTGTCTTTTTCACCAGTTACTAGTGCGGCTTTCACCGTGCTTGATAACTGATCTAGCCAGATGTGTTTGAGCGCCGCATCTGACAATTCTTCTGCTTTGACGAACCCACGCAAATGCTTCCAAAATTCCGACGCTGTCCGGTCACCTATAGCTTCTTCTTTAAGCACCTGCCGTACGTGTTGATTTAACGGTTTACGCATGCTGGTGAGTAATACATTTTTCAACGCCGAGTACGGTCGTTCTGCTGGAAGTTCGAGTATTACATCTTCTGCTGCGGTTGCTGCTCTACCATCCAGCGCATTCACCGTTATCGCGAACTTCGTCTGCTCATCATGGATCTTAATTTGGGCAAACGTGTACTCAGTCATCGCAAACCATAGCTGCGGTTTGTCAGGCAGGAACTGCGATGTTCGAATTTTTACGTGCTGCGTGTTTTCCGTCGGGCTTTTGGTTTGTACGGCCGCACGCGTGTTTGACGTTGGAGTAATAGGTGTCTCCAATGCTAACTTCAGTGCTACAGTTTGTTCATGTATCTGTTCTTGAAGGTTCACGAGCTGCATCTCTTCATTCCTACCTTACTGAAGTCGCTGAATTCTCTTGTTTGTATGTCGTAATTTTCTTTATGTTCAGTGTTTGGGGTCACCACTAAAACCACTGAGGCTAATTAATAATTATTTTTGAGAGAGAGTAATGCGTCCAAGAATATAACTTTATTTTTGCATGTCGTTGAACGCAGGAACGATACTAAAGCCAAGATATACAAAAAAGGTGGCAAAGCGCTAGAACAAAACCAAAGAATAAATACATCGTAGCAGGCCGGGGTGGCCGAGCGGTTCTAGACGCTACAATCTGGAACCGCGCAACCATTATGGTCGCAAGTTCGAATCCTGTCTCTGGTATGGATGTGTGTGATGTCCTTAGGTTAGTTAGGTTTAAGTAGTTCTAAGTTCTAGGGGACTGATGACCTCAGAAGTTAAGTTCCATAGTGCTCAGAGCCATCCATAGTGCTCAGAGCCATTTGAACCAAATACATCGTAAATAACATTCTTCACAGAAGAAACGCCTGAGTCCACTGTGCGATTTCGTTGTGTCGCCAGGCGGTTCCTACAACTTGTTTTGATGCGGCGAGACCCGTATGGCACGAAAATTGCATTTGATTTACTTGTAGTTAGACAGTCCAAATGTAAAAATTATCAAGAAACCGTAATATCACGCGCTACTGAGGAAGACAGGACTATAAAGGTTGAAGATAGTAATAAAATCATTTGATGTGAGGAAAAGTCACATTATTTCGGTCTGTGAGGAATTGTTAGTCATCTTTAGTGACGGTAATTTTAATGTGTTGATAGTGTGTGTGATTTCTCTCACCACAGTTTAGTCAAGTGGTTTGGCAGACTGTGAATAAGTGTGAAATTATTGATACCGTTAACAACACTGAAAGTAGAAAACGAGCCGATAACTGTCATTCACTGAGGAAGAGGATTAGTAGTCTTTCAAATAATTACTGGTAACTAAAACTAAAAACAATTTGATCTGTTGACATCATTCCCAGCTTTCTTTCCTTGAAAGCCCACGAACTAAGATTGCGTAAATAGAGTACACACTCGAAGCACTGTATTCGAAGTTCCGTATAAGTTGTAATGGATTAACATTATCTCATGGAACAGATATAGACAATGTAAAGGTGAAAGTATGAACTGGGAGTCTGCGTTCTGAATGTAAATCAGAATGTTCTCTAAGCAGTCTAATTGTGTGGATTACGAATTCGTCGCCCACCTATTTTGCATGTACCATCATTGCAATTTATCTGCCATCATTATTATTATTATTACAAGTTTGGTTCAAATGGCTCTGAGCACTATGGGACTTAACATCTGAGGTCATCAGTCCTCTAGAACTTAGAACTACTGAAACCTTACTAACCTAAGGACATCACACACATCCATGCGCGAGGCAGGATTCGAACCTGCAACCGTAGCAGTCGCGTGGTTCCGGACTGAAGCTCCTAGAACCGCACGGCCACAGCGGCCGGCTTTACTAGTTTGCTTACCGATTTCTCACAATAACAGGAAATATGATGACAGAAATTATTCCTCTGGATATAAGCACAGGCAAATGACGCAGTCCTGTACAATGTGTACCAGCAGCTTTAGAAAATTTGAGAAGACTATAATGGCTTCGAATGCAATTATGGAACAGTGTGGTGCATTGATTTTGTGTAAGGTGCCTGAAACCAGGTCTTTCATTTATTCACATTAAATTTTACTTTTTTGGTCTCTTTTAATATTTATTGCTCTGTTCGAGATTCTACAGTAACCAGTTCCAAGATATAGAGTGAGTGACAATTTCTCAAACTCTCTGCTAAGATACTGAGTCGAGTGGATTTTAGCCAATAGCATTCGACGAAGGTCTCCGAGCCATGAGGTTTCCTTGTTCAGAGGAAGTCAGCTATTCCATTACAGCACAGTACTTTGGAGTGTTTTGTAGAGACTTGAGGGAGAGCTATTTTTCGAGATCGCATGCTGTTTTTATGAATACATCTCGATCAACCCAAGAACACCTACATTACGTGGCCATCCTAAGTCCCATAAACTTCAGGTTACAACACAGCCTACAGTCAATTGTATAGATAGCAAACGTTTCTTATTAGTGGAAAGTCAAATAGTCTACTAAACAAACACTACACTTACCGAAAGTTTTATGCAATAAAAAACTCCAGAACCTTAGCTAATAACCCTAAATACATAAAAATACCGATAACAGTTAAATCTGTATCCTTAGATATTACTAACCTATATACCATCGTCTCAATAAATAAACCAATTGATATCGTAACGTATAAACTACTACAAAATCGCAAACTGGCAATCTCTGGAGCCCAGGGAGTAATGGAACCAAAAAAACCAGTACATAACCAGAACTATTTCTAATTTAACAACAAACTGTTCAACGAGAAAGATGGAGTCGGAATTGGGTGTGGTATAGGAGGTACCAACGCCGACATTTTTCTCGAGCCCTTCAAACAAAAGTACCAGCCCTACAAATAAGTTAGTAAGGAAATTGTAAACTAAATACGTTAAGTAGATGATACACTGCTTCTTATAAATGGAAACGACACAGACGTACGGCATATGCACAATATACAAAACAATCGACGCCCAGACAAGAAATTCATCATAGAGTTGGAAAAAAATAAGTTAACTTCCTACATATAACAGTAAAAAATGTACACAACAAGCATGAATTTGAAATTTGCTGTAGGAAAACATACTGCAACAGAGAACACTATAAACGCACACTGATACCATCCAATAATACACAACTATAAATATTTCCACACCATGATAAACAGATTGTTAAACCTTCCGCTACGAAATCCCACAATACAAAAAGAGCTGGCAACTCTAAAGTACGTACCATACCAAACAACTTTCACAGCTCTAACCCCAATATAATACAAAATGAGATAACATTGTCAATGGAAACAAACATCAAGCAAAAATTCACTTACGTACAACAAACGTATAGAGAAGCCATATCATATAAACTTAACGCAATATGAAAGAAAACCGCAGTACGGTTTGGGATCAGCAGCTCACACAATACCAAAAAACAAATCAGATTTGGAATAACGAAACGACCAGATTTATATAACATCAACTATAAAGAGTGTGAAGAATTCTACAAAGGCCAAGTGGGCGGGAACTTCAACATCGGATATCAAGAACATATAAGAAACGGCGTTACAAATCAATCCTCATTCTTTCATCACATCAAAACAGAAAATTACAACGTAGACCGAACAGAACATACTGTAGAATCCTTGCAAGAAATAGAAATTTACATTCACACGTGCACATGCTCCAACAAAATGTTAAATGAACGAACAGAATTAAAATATAAAAATTATATCGACAACTTTACTGAAAACATGCCAAATGATCAAAGATAAATAATTTACGCGAAGACAATACCAACGATAAACAACTGAAAGATAATAATGTTACACAGATCCATAAATTAATAAACCAGAGATGTAACCACGTTACACCCTTACCAAGATATCAACAGAGTCTATCAACTTAAAAAAAAAAAAAATCGACGTCTCAAAAGTAGTATTCAGCTGCAGCGCCAGCGGTAACGAGGTGTTAACGACGTAAGTATTTCCAAATTGTAAAGTAAACAGTATAACTTAATTTATAACTACTGAAAACGGACAAGAATTTTGCCAACGTCTTATATATTTTGAAGGTATCTTTAAAATGACCTTGTTGTCGAAATGAACTCATAGCCGCAAGAACTGTTGAATAGAATGCTGTTACAGCAGGGTTTTCGTTATAGTTATTTAATGCCGTTACAAGAGATTTACAGCGTCGCAATTTCACGAGAAATAGAAAGAATTTACCTTCCTTCATTGGACAGCCATGTTGTCGCACAGCACGTACTACGTACATGACATCTGGTAAGATCAATCCAATTTATAATCAGTGCTAAAATATATTTATCGCTGAAGTTAGCAGAGTTTGTTTACTATTACTGCTCCGCGCTAGTATTCGGTGGAGTGTTTACGCGCAGTACAACGGATCCGAAGACGATTCGAAACTATATTTAGGGTAAATCAGGGTGATATAGTGATCAAAAAATTTGTGCATCGTAGAAGACAAGAAATTGTTTATTTAAACAAAATAAAAACACTCTCCTTTCACAAAACACATAAGTAACACTTTAACAGTACCACATCCGCTTTAAGGCACTACAAAAGTTACAAAAAATGCTCATTTTTATCAATTTCATCATTTCACCGATGTATATGGGTGAAATGGCGAATGCCCTTTGAGTGAAATGGTGAACTTATTTCCCTTGCTTTTTGCCACATACGTCACACATAGATTTACATTTTGAACAGTCTTCATGCAGCCAACGTTGGCAGCTAATACATTTGATCCAATCCACATCCTTTTTTAGTGCAACTGTACGGTTCGCAGCACCCTACACAACAACACTCTCTATCATCCGCGTCGTCATCATCGTCTTGCAATTGGATATCCAGCGACGAGTCGGATTCGGTGTCAGTGGTTGACGCTTTTCGTTTCTTAGGCTGCTTCTTTTTGATAATTGCTTTGGTAGTCTCTTTGGTTACGGTTTTTCAAAAATGGTTCAAATAGCTCTGAGCACTATGGGACTCAACTGCTGAGGTCATTCGTCCCCTAGAACTTAGAACTAGTTAAACCTAACTAACCTAAGGACATCACAAACATCCAAGCCAGAGGCAGGATTCGAACCTGCGACCGTAGCGGTCTTGCGGTTCCAGACTGCAGCGCCTTTAACCGCACGGCCACTTCGGCCGGCTACGGTTTTTCCTTTGGTTAGGGTTTCTCGTTTGGTTACGGTTTCTCCTTTGGTCCACTCTTTAGCATTTGCTCTACTCTTCACTGACTCATTTTGTCGTTTTCTGTGTCGCAGGTTGTCGATGTTTTCTGGAGAAGTCAAAATCTCAGCTAAGGCTCTGGACTTCTTCCTTGCGGATGCAACTTTACCTAGGATAGGTATTGGCGAAATATGGTCCAAGAGCTTGCCAGGACTTATTTGAGATTCTTCTATCTACGTCTGCAGTTACTTCTTCCGAGGGATTAGGCGTCTCCTGCCACTGCGAACAACTTGGTCGAGGTGAAGTAGGTCTGTTTTCATGTCGTTCGTTGTTTCCCTGATGTTTACCTGAAGCTGATGTTAAAAACGCTTATTTGGGGATGACATCAGGATTAAACGGGCTCATTCCTCTGCTTCTGAACCCCGATATCGCGTTCTCTGTCGTAGGTTCTTGTACCCATGCCTTTGCAAGCAGTCCTCCGAACACTAGTCTGGAAGTTTTTCTATTTGGATTCATTTTAATGTACGAATTGCAAGCATTGTAATAATAGGATTTCAGAGCTTTAAAAAATGCTCTGTCCAGCGGCTGCTGATAGTGTGTGGTGTGGTTGGGTGGACAGAGCAAAATTATGTTTTTTAATTGTGCAAACTCTAATGATCCACGCTGCTGCAATGAGAGATATGGCCATCCAAAATAAGCACGACTGTTCCCTCAGGCTTCCTCGGTGCAAAATGGTTTGTAATATTTCTGGCTCGGTCAGCCATCAAATTAGACTCCAAGAAGCTGTTCCCAGAGCAGTGGAGGTGCAAGAAGTATATAGATGACGAAATGTGGTGTGAGATTCGGTACCATTACCGTGAGAAAGACCGCCTTCATAACGCTACTGCTCTGTGATTGGCTGCTGTGTTCGGAGCAAGGACGCCAAAACGTTAAAGTATAGTTATTATTATTAGTTAAACTACTCATTGGAATGACTTCACTTTTTAATACATATATCTCTCAACAGCTGACTATCAATCAGTCATTTTAGAATTATTAAAAAAAAATACATCAAAAACAAAAGACTGACGAAATTACAGACAAAGCACTTCGGAAGCGTTCGGGTCACGCCTTTTCTTGTATGGCACGCGAAGTGTTTCGGGCTATTTGTCAATCGGGATTAGACAGTCGAGAATAACAGACATGTTGTCTGTCGTAGGATGTGTTTCCAATTTTTATTTAAGTTCCTGTTCGTCACTCTGGATTAGGCAGTCGAGAGGTACAGTCATGTTGTCTGTGGCAAGATGTGTCTGCCAGTATTCAGTATTAAAAGATTCACTCCGGTAGTCATGAGGCACAGATACGTGTCACAAATAGAGTAAAGATACATTTTCGTAAACATTGTGTTTGATCATGTACTTTGCGGTATCAGAAGGTGTTGTGTTAAGATCATGCAGTCTTCTCGTGTGGCTATATTAAAATACGCGAGTGGCATCCCAAAGAAGTGATACATTATTTCAGAACAGAATCTTGCTAAAAGTCAGTTTCAGCCTCAAGATACAGAACCTACGACCTGCGTGCTGTTTTCTGCGCTGGGGACATCAACTTGAAGACAGTAGGTTAGTGAACTATAACAGAACCTCCGTATTCCACACAGTGCAGTGGAAACAACTAGGCGCCTCATGTGTACTGCATGTACAGAACAAATGTGATCAGTGACACGTCATTTGCAGTAATGCAGATGAAGTAAAGGAGGATGATCGTTATTAATACCAACAAGCAGTTCATACTTCCTTTCTTGCCGTACGTGGCATCACTGGTGCGGAAATCTTCGATGTTTGAGTGCTTTGGAGGTATGAGGCTTGATTATTAGCGAGAACTGTGAACTGTGAAAAATTTTAGTAAAAATTCATAACATCGAATGTGACTATTTTGCTACTAAATTACGATAGAACTGTGTAGGAACTGTGTCAAATGTATTTGAACTGTATTTGAACTCTCTTTTGAACTTTAGA
The DNA here is from genome assembly GCF_023864345.2 of Schistocerca serialis cubense. Taxonomy (NCBI): domain Eukaryota; kingdom Metazoa; phylum Arthropoda; class Insecta; order Orthoptera; family Acrididae; genus Schistocerca; species Schistocerca serialis. The sequence goes on along the minus strand of NC_064638.1, from coordinate 1,217,021,076 downwards.
TGAACTTTGATTATTGATGCCACAGACAAATTTTATTTTATTCCCAAGAACATAACGTTTGTTGAGAGTGAAACTGGATGCGTTGATGTGCAACAGTCAAAAATCCAAATACTTGTGCGCGGTCCATGGGATTACGTTGTTATTTCATCGAGAAGTTTTCGTCGTATTACGAGGCGACACAACGCATCGCTGGCAGGCAGAAGTAGCAGTGTAAGCGGGTGCAGTTCACCACGGCAGGTACACGCCTTGGTAGCCAGCAGCAGCGCCGAGACACAGCTGTAGCAGCGTTGCTGAACTGGGTGTTTCAGCAGTCCGAAAAGTAGTACGTCACGCCAGCTTCAGCAGCGGGAGCAGAGAAGGAACTTCTCGACGGCAGCCCACAGAATAGCATCTTCTTAAGTGTTACTCTGGCACAACAATTTAATCTATGTAACGGACAGTTCAATAGTTGTAAAGTCTTAAAGTGTAGTCTGAAATTGATTCATTTAATATATATTTGGCTAAAATTCACAAATTTTACAAAGTATAAAATGTCAGACGAAAAGGAAAAGAGATATCTTCTTAGAAGTAGGGAAAGATATCAAGTAAATATTGATGGCAATGATCTTTCAGCCCAATCACAAGACTTGCAAATTAATAACATTGTAGATGATTATCAGATCAGTTGCAAAGTTCAGATAATAATGAGATTAGTAATGTTTCTTAAAATGTTGATTCTATGTGAAATGACTGCACTGAGAACGCAGATATTGTCGCTTCTGACCACAAACACGTGGTAAATTTGGATGACGACGTCAGAGACACAGAATCTGACGTCGACATTACCAATGAGCCGACAGTGGAGTCAGGTAGATTAAGTCACAGAACTGATTCAGCTGACACCTTGCCAACTGAGAGTAATAGTCAGGATGAAGGAGTTGAACCAGATCAAAATCAATCTATAATGTCAGTGTTGCAATCATTTATAGCAGAGCAAAAATTACTTTTAAAAGAGCAAAAATAGGTAATTATAGCAGGGCAAAAAGAAACTGAAAAGAAAATAGATAATGGGCAAAAGGAAACTAAAGAGGAATTAGGAAAGAAAATAGAGAAAGTATATGCAGGAATAACTCAAATGAATAGCAATTTAAAGGCTTTAGAACAATAGGTATCAAAACTTGAAGCTAAAACGGATGCTCGTTCCAGTAAAATAGACATGGAAACAAAAGAATGGGGTAAGAAATTAGAATTATGTAAGCATGAAATAAATCAGAAATTTTATAGTAAAGTTAAAAAGCTGAGCGATGATATGGAGGCTCAGGATTGTATAATATCAACAATAAACAGTAATGTTAGTCAAGTAATAAAGTAGCAAGTCAAGGTAGCTAAAGAATGTAGTGATAAATAAGACCAGCAATTAAGTGAAAATATCAAAGAAGATCAGCAAGTACTTAGTCGCAAAGTTTCACAGATAGGTGCTCATTGTAAAGGTACCACAGATGCGATTCAAGGTGAACTGAAAGAAATTAGGGAAGTAGTGAATCGACTTCAAGATAAAAGCAAGGATAAAGTGTGTGTGGATGTTAGTGATGTAACAAATCCCACCATTGTTTACCATCCTTTCTCTAGTAGAGGTAACATACATCCAGTTGATTTTATTAAACAGTTCGAGGGTACAATTCCTGAAAACCTAACAGAACAACAAAAAATAAAAAGCTGTGGCCAGCAGATTTCAACGAGACGTAATATCATGGGGAACAGGGGTCAGTAACACATGTACTACATACAAGGAATTTCTACGAGCATTCTTAAACCAATATTGGTCTACTAGCACACAAGACAGCGTCAGGAGTGAAATTTTTCAGGGAACGATTTTTGCTAGTAGCGGTTGTAGTAGCTATAAAGAGTTTTTTCAACACTATTGGGAAAAGAACGAACACTTAACTGACTCGTTAAGAGAATCAGACCTTATAGAAAACTTAAATTTCCAGTGTCTGTACAAGAGAAGTTAATCAATGCAAACAAAAGCGATGTCAATAACCTACTGCACGTCCTTGAGCAGTTAAATGTGTTGTCTGGCAACACGCAAGTGCAAACGGGAGTAAGCAAAGGACTTTACATTATCGTAGACATCAAAAAATACCTTGAACATTGGTTACCCTCAGGGGGCTATAGCGTTCTTTCCATTGCAAGGTAGATGACGACTGGCAGGTACTCGACTTAACTAACAGCATTACTTCCTTTCCTTTCAAGCTGTTCGTTCTTCCTCTTCTTTCATTCTGAGCTGTATTCTGTCTTCTTTAACATTCTTCTCTATCCACGGCTATGATAAAAGTTTTACACGTACTGTGACAACAAATCCAATTATTGACAGCATAGTAACCCGGCAGGATAAACACCTGCATGGCACTGGTGAAAAACAGGAATTGACGGAATATATGTGAATAGGAAGTTTTATAACACGAAAGCATAGGATCACAGATGCACAGGCAAGAGAACACGGTATTACGTTGAATTAAGAAACACCAGAATAACTTTAAATGACATTTGAAACATCTATCACAAAGTACACAGTTGAATGATTAATTTTTGTATGTTAAAGAACCAGCAAGAATAATATTACAGATTATGTTTGAAAAATCTGACATAAGTAGCAGGTAAGTGAAACAAGGGCTTTACTTATATCAGACATGAAATAGAATAAGTTTTCTAAAGATAAGCTAGCAGTCGCAGAAGAAGAGGACGACGTCAAACCAGGTAAGTGAACATGACGAAAATTACGGAAGAATAAGATTTGGTAGCAGAAAAATAGGTCAGGAGATTACTAGTGCAAAGGTTGTGTTAAGCATTGTGGTGGTAAATACTATATTCTTAAGTATGAATTGCCAGCGATGTAGTTTCCGCTGAGGTAATTCAGTATGTGTTTATAGGCAAGGGATGGTCCTGCCAAAGAGGCTTATGCTGTGGAGGAGCATTATTTTTAGGCGACAGGTAAGTCGGCCAATTGTAGATGAGAAGTGAGGAAAGGAGAATTATTCGGCGACGTGTAATTTGGCCCATTATAATGTAGTGTGAGGAAGTCGAGGTTTAAGGCGACGTGTGAGTCGGCCCATTATTCAGGAGGTATCCAATGGTGAAGTGGTTTCCGCCAACTGGTTATGAAGTACAAGTGAACAGATATATTATTATTGACATGAGCAAGACAGAACACTAACACGAAAATCTCAAGGTACACAGACAATATATTTACTATTTAAAGATAAGGCCACATTATATAAGGTATGGAGAGTAGTTCACTGGTTTATAATATGGAGTATGAAGAGTAAAATGCTAGCTATGAACAGTTCAGTCAGCCCCTACGAAATGAAATTACATAATGCTTAACATACAAATGTTGACAATATAATGTTATGAAATGATTACAGATGTGTACACATGAATACAGTTCCACTGACTGTGTAAATAGTAACAAGATTTATGATAAGAGAAGGGTATGGTAACTCTTACTGTTGAGTGACGCAATTTTCTTTAAGAGATTTATTCTGAAATGTTCTCCCAATATCTGCGAATCGCAGCTGTGTGCCTATTAATGACTAAGAAATTGTTGAAGTAACAACTAAAATGAGGCTGTATTAACAAAATGTAGGGATGAGACAAATGCGAAGGAAGCCTACAGTATATGTCTTTGTCGACTTTAAAAAGGCATATGATTCAATTCACAGACCCACACTATTTAAAATTCTTCAAGAACAAGGACTGGATAAGAAGACACGGAACATCATAGAGCAGACATTAACAAATACAAAATGCAAAGTGAAATTCATGGGAAAACTTTCAAAATCATTTGAGATAAAAACTGGGGTTAGACAAGGTGATGGATTATCACCTCTGTTATTTAACTTAGTTCTGGATAGAGTCATGGCAGAATGGGAAAAAGAACTCAAAAAAGAAAAGTACTGGAAACCAATATCACTGGGAACCAAAAAAGATGACCTACAAATCCCCTACTTAGCCTACGCAGACGATCTTGCAATAATGGCAGATTCTAGTGAAATGGCAGTCAAACAGATAGAAACCTTAAAAGAGTGTGCAGGAAAAGTTAGCCTACAAATATCTTTCGAGAAAACGGTGTTTACAACAACAAATCTAGAAATTTCTAAGTTACAAACCAAATATGGAGAAATTAAGAGGGTACCATACTTAAAAATATTTAGGAGAGATAATTTCTGAAAAATACTCACAACAAGAAAGAATATTAAAAGCTCGTAGGGGTCTAGGGCTGGTCCAAAACATTTACAATAAAAAATGTCTATCTATAAATACAAAAATTAAACATTATAAGTCGGTAATTAAACCAATAATGCTATATGCCAGCGAAACCTTGACACTTAAAAGGAAAACAGATATGGAAAACCTGAAGAAAGAGAAAAGGAAAATCATTAGGAAAATTCTGGGACCAAGATGGACCAAAGAGGGGTATAGATTACAGAAAAATTCTAAAATTGAAGAATATTCTAACATAGAGATAGACATGAGGAAGAGGCGTCTAAAATTCTATGGCCACATAATGAGACTTCCCGATCACATACTTACAAAAAAAATAGTAAGATGCGTAGCATCCCTTGTTAATGGAGGAGAATGGATCAAAAATGTAAAGAAAGATCTGGAATTAGCCAACATTACTACTGAAGACATGAACAAAAGAAACAATTTCAAACTTAAAGTTGACAAATGGGAGGTCAAACCAGAGACAAAAGCGCCGAGAACTGGAAAAAAATGGAGCGAAGAAAGAAAAGCTGAATTCTCGCAAAGAATGAAGACCTGGTGGGCAAACAAGAAGAATAAGAAGCCCCAGAAGTGAACCATCTTTACTTAGCGTCTTCCATGTTGGGAGCTTTACGACTAATAATAATAATAATAATAACATTAAAGAATATGAGAGGTATGGCATAACGAAACAGTTGTATGGCACAGCGTCGTCTGCTACATTTAAAGTGCACGACACCAGCTGTCGCCAATATGAATTAATCGGCGAGTACGTCACATGTTGTGAATGGACAATGACCTTACGTTGCTACGGGCAGCGCCCTAGCCATATGTTAGCAGTCACTGTTTACAAACAGTGACACAGTAAGTAAACAAAGACTAATGTTTACTTTTTGAGTCTATTTAGGTACATATTCATTGTATGGTATAATCAAAAGTTTATTTCAGGGTTTATTTAAGTTCTATTAGAAATCTAATGTAAGGCATTTTGTACTGTTACATGAATTGTACTGGTCCTATGCGCTGGAGTTGGAGACTGGCAATGGACAGTCACTTGTCAAACCCAGCACCAATTGAGACTGAACTACGCAATGTAAGACCACGGCATGGACAACTGAATCTCAAGTTGCTGTTGCGGATCTCATGTGTTTGTTCCTGTAATATTGAGAGTGAAGTGCTATTTCAAAGTGTATGTCAAATAGTGAATTGCAGTTCTTTCTTTTCATTCATTGTATTTCTAAAGTGGACCTCAGTTTGGTGACGTGTTAGTAAAGTGTCCTTTAAAAGACGGAAATGAGCCGATAATAATACATATATTGAACTTTTGATGTAACTTATCTAAGAGTGTAATTTTCTTTGTGTCTCTTCAAGGACGGCAATGAGCCGATAATAGGTGATTGTTTCTTGAGGTGCTATGTGTTTAGGTAATTTCATTACTTCCTTTGGTGAATTTGAAAGACAGCTATGAGCTGATTTTTATTCTGTTTTATGTGCTCTCCTTTGAAAAGTCTCTTATTTCTCATATGTTTTGTGTAATCGTATAGTGATATGCTGTTTGTTAAATGTTAACTTCTTATTCAAATTATTGTGTGATCAGTAGATGTAACTTCATGTTGATAATGTTTCTGGTGCAGGGTGTTACTGTTTTGAATTTCTTGCAGTCATCATTTAATTTTCTTACTCTCAGATTTTGGAAGAGTTTACTAATAATGATAGGGAAAATATGTAAAAGGCATGTTCATGTTTGCTTGTTGATATCAAAGTAGGGATGGTGTGATAACTTGGCTCTTGAGAGATTACCTATTAGTTTACAGTTCTATAAAAATTTGGTTCAATTTATTCATATATTTCCAAAATTGTGTATTGTCTTCGAGAACATCCAATTTTTTTGAAATCTCAGAATGAAGGGGATGTTTAACATTTCTGGCTTAGTCAGCCATCATATTAGGCTCCAAGAAGCCGTTCCCAGAGCAGTGGAGATGCAAGAAGTATGTAGATGACGAAATGTGGTGTGAGGTACCTGTGACAGATGTTAGATTCGGTACCATTCCCGTGAGAAAGACCGCCTGCATAATGCTACTGTTCTGTGATTGGCTTCTGTGTTCGGAGCAAGGGTGCCAAAACGTTGAAGTATAGTTATTATTATTAGTTAAACTACTTATTGGAATGACTTCACTTTTTAATACAAATATCTCTCAACAGCTGACTATCAATCAGTCATTTTAGAATTATTAAAAACAATTTAGATCAAAAACAAAAGACTGACGAAATTGTAGACGAAGCACTTCGGAAGCGTTCGGGTCACGCCTTTTCTGGTACGGCGCACGAAGTGTTACGGGCTGTTCGTGACTCTGGATTAGGCAGTCTAGAAGAACAGACATGTTGTCTGTCGTAGGATGTGTTTCCAATTTTTATTTAAGTTCCCGTTCGTCACTCTGGATTAGGCAGTCGAGAGGTACAGTCATGTTGTCTGTGGCAGGATGTGTTTGCCAGTATTCAGTATTAAAAGATTCACTCCGGTAGTCGTGAGGCACAGACACGTGCCACAAATAGTGTAAAGATACATTTTCGTAAACATTTTGTTTGATCATTTACTTTGAGGTATCACAAGGTGTTGTGTTAAGATCATGTAGTCTTCCCGTGTGGCTATATTAAAATACGCGAGTATTTAGTTGCTCTAAATTACATACCTCCGCGAATTATTTGTGAGTTGCTAGCGAATCCCAGACGATTTATGTCGTTCGTGAGTGGGATTTCCTGGTGTACGTCACGTTTCTTCGTCGGATTCTCTCACACGGAAACATCCAATTCCCTGTTTATCCAGCGTAGACAAGTGTTCGAATTTTTGTCGCAAATATGGAGTGCTACTGGACGAGGAAAGAAGGGACAGTGCAGACTGTGGCGCCGCAAAGTGTGTAAAACTTCGTAAGAACAGTTTCGATGCCGAAATACCATTTAGAATTTCATTGTGGACATTGCGGAAAACGAACGAGTATCAGGAAGAATAAATGGTTCGACTCTTCCAAATTATCCATCCAGATCACCGTAATGGAATTTCACATGATTCCAACACCGACAACGAGTAAGGTGAGTCGCCTCCTTTGCAATTAAAAGTATTTTTGCAACGTAAAGATACTCACAACTCCCGCCATCGGAGTCGCATGATCGATTTACGATCGCACGTTCGATATGTCTCGTTTGGACACTGCAACTTCCATAGGCAATCGTTCTTGGAAATTACATAAGTTTGTAGGACTACTTTTGTCCTTTGTTTTCGTAACGAGAAGCGGGGGTTAAGTAATTACTATGATCGTCCTCACTTCCTAAAATCAAGTATTGGTAATTTATTTAGCTGAAACATATTATCCTACTTACATACTTTACTGAATTTGTCGCGTTCCAGAGACGCCATTTTGTCTTACTTGAAATACAACGATGCGGTAGTCACTCACTTTCAAGAATCTGGATTCAATTAAAGAGGTGACTAATTATTATTAGTTGCAAATGCTTCACATCCTTCCATGCTCATTAGTTTCCAGGAATTGAATAAGGTAGGGCTAGGTATGAGCTTGCATGGCTGGACGCTGATATGAAACATGTGGTAGCACTGTGCCATTGAACTCTTATGACAATGAGTCCGATAGGAATTTAAGCCCTTGTCAAACAATCTTTCAGCTAGAATGAAATTTTCATCCTGCAACGGAGTGCCTACCCGTATAAAACTTCCTGGCAGATTGAAACCGTGTGACAAACAGACTCGGGGCCTGTGCCTTTTGCAGGAAAGTGCTCTTGCCATTTGTCTCTCTCCGTTTCGTTGAATTTAAAAAAACGAGTGTTAAAAGTGAGTACCTCATTGACGTTTTGAGTCACATAACTGTGTAAACTTATTCTTTCGCTATTATATTTTCATTCTGCGTATCAACAAAACATTCACGGCCTATTTGTCACGACCTATGACTCTCACACACACACACACACACACACACACACACACACTGTGCGCTCGCTTCAGCCTTTCAACAAGCATCCGGGAGAACTTGGGTGTAAGACTAAGTTGAATGAGAGAACATTAAAACTTTTTGCCTAAATCATTTAGCAGGAGTGACATGATTTACGTCCCAAACAACAGCCTTTTTCTACCTTTCTAACAATATCGGCGTCGACGGGCACTAGTGATAGAAATAGAAATGGAGGACTACAGACAGTTGTTGATGTCACTGGGTTGGACGATGTGGCCGGTCGTGACGTGTTTGTATTCGCCCTTATACTAGTCGATGATGAAATACTGACCGTGGTGTGGAACATCTGATGTGTTCTATATATATGGAATTAATATCCCGCAGTACATAAGGAGAACAGAACTTATACATGCAAGACCAGTAATTATAATAATTTTTACAGTTTTTTAAATTTATTGTACTAAGTTGACTCCAGTTAGAATACTTATGTATAATGGGCACTAATAATGGAACTTTATGTTGTATGTTGCTGGGAAACCTGAACAGAATTCGTACCTAAACTCACAAGTAAATTTCGATATCTCGACTAACGACAAATGCATAGCGCTTTACATTTGAAACACAACGGGACATGCAGCTGGCCAGAAATGGAGTAAACTCTCCATTTGATGAGATCCGAGATACAATATACACTGGGCAAGCATCCGCAATTTCATTAGATCAAAGACTCAATGTATGGCTGAAAGAAACTGTTGTCCCATGTTTACAAGCACACATTCTTTACGTTCTGAGTGAGATAACTAAATGACCAATGTAAAAAAGAGACAGGTAGGTGAATGTTCTACGCTCTTGCAGCCAAAGGTTGATTTGATGCAATTCTCTGTTCACACTAGACAACAGATTTTACTAAGTTATGACAATGTGAGGTTTTCATGTTGCTTTCGACGCCTACAGGTAACTGCCGCACCTGTTTCCTTCATTTTCGTCAACCTTGTCTACAGCTGGATTTCAAGGTGTGTGCTGTACTGGCTCAATCCAACAACAGGCGCCATGAATCGGGAGAAGAAGACAAGTGTGGAGTGAAGCAAATCGATTACTGGTAACAGTGGTATTACGAGGGGTATTCATCAAGTAATGCAACACCTTTGTTTCTGAAAGCAGGTAGGCTCTATTGAGGGTTCCAATACACCATATCATTCCCCATTCTAATGGTTACAACATTCTGTTTTCCAACATATTCTCCTGTATGACCATATGTTACCTGTCGAGGTCAGAAACGGGGTCTTGCTGCATGAATAACGTTCCCATTATTCACGTACGGCCACCCGTGGTGTTGCATTATTCGTTGGACGAAACAGAGAGAAGTCAGAAGGTGCACGATGTGGCTGTAGTATGGATGAGGAACAAGGGTCCTGTGACGTTTTCTGAGTTCCTCTCGGGTGGGCAGACTTCTGAGTCCTTGCGCTGTCATGCAATTTGTGGAGATGAACTCGATGATGTTGTTTCTTCGATTTCCTTTGGGTAGCTCAATACACTTCAGGATTGGTCGTTGTACCATGAATAATGACATGAAATAAACTCCTTCAGAGTCCCTGAAGACCGTCACCATTATTTTACTTTCCGAGGTTGCGGCTAAGAACTTTTTCTCCGGAGTAGAGGTGGTGTGGCACCACTCCATGGATTACGTTTTTGTTTCAGGTTCGAAGTGATAAACCCAAGTCTCATCTCCAGTCACGATGTTCGACAGTTAATTGTCACGATCAGGCTCGTAAAGAGCAAGCAATTCCGTGCAGGTGGTCCTTCGTTGCTCTTTATGGTCTTTTGTTAGGCACCGAAGAAACTGCGGGCCTACGCGTTTAAGTACCCCTGCTGATGGGCGAGTGTGACAGCACTAGCAACAGAGACGTCCAGTTGTGTTGCGAGGTGTTTAATTGTGATACGTCGATCGCCTCCAATCGACGTGTCCGTACGTTCCAACACTGCAAGAGTCACAGGTGTGAGCGGACGGACGGCACACGGGAGATTCGACATGTTTGTGCGAACTTGCGATTATGACAGACGTCTCGCTCAACGACTCACCCTGCTTTTGTTCTCTTCGAGGTCGCCGTAGACATTCTGCAAACCTATGAACATCTGCTCTGCTCTGATTTTCCGTCAAAAGAAACTTAATGACAGCTCTCTGCTTGTAATGCATCTCCATTACAGACGCCATTTTGAAGGCTACGTATAGTACTGGCAGCTGTCAGTAGTTCATAAAACGATAATGGCTGAATCGCGACAATTCCGCTATGTTTATATCTACATCTACGTAGATACTTCGCAACCTACCGTATGGTGCATGGCGGAGGGTAGCCTGTTCCACTATTAGTCATTTCCTTTCCAGTCCCAGTCGCAAATAGAGCGAGGGAAAAATGACTATCTATATGCTTCGGTATGAGGCCTAATTTCTCGTATCTTATCTACGTGGTCCTTATGGGCAATGTATGTTGGTGGCAGTAGGACCGTTTAGCAGTCAGCTTCAAATGCCAGTTCTCTAAATTTTCTCAGTAGTGTTCCTCGAAAAGATTCTCATTTGAGTACTCGAAGCTTCTCTGTAAAACCTGCACGTTGTTCGATGCACCGGTAATAAATCTAGCAACCCACTTCTGAATTTCTTCGGTGGTTTCCTTCAAACCAACGGCCTTGCAGCAGTGGATACACCGGTTCCCGTCAGATCACCGAAGTTCAGCGCTGTTGGGTGTGGCCGGCACTTGGATGGGTGACACTCCGGGCCACCATGCGCTGTTGCCGTTTTTCTGGGTGCACTCAGCCTCGTGATGCCAATTGAGGAGCTACTCCACCGAATAGTAGCGTCTCCGGTCACAGAAAACCATCGCAACGACCGAGAGAGCGGTGTGCTGATCACACGCCCCTCTTATCCACATCCTCAGCTGAGGATGACACGGCGGTCGAATAGGCCACTTGTGGCCTGAAGATAGAGTGCTTTTTTTTTCCTTCAATCCGAAATGGTACGGATCCCAAACATTCGAGCAGTAGTCAGCGTCCTGTACGTAGTGTCATTTACAAGTGAACCACTCTTTCCTAAAATTCTCCCAATAAACCAAAGTTGAACATTCGCCTTCCGTGCACCGTTACACTTCATATCTATTTACAACATTACGCGTAGACATTCAAACGAATTTACTGTGTCAAGCAAGACAGTACTATGACTGTATCCGAACATTACAGGTTTGCCGCATACAAATTCAGCATTTTTCGTACCCATACTGGCCTAGAAAAAAATTGTGTTGTGTTACATACTAAACCACCCCGTACTAGTCCATCTAGAAAGGCAAACAAACGAGAGAAATAAACAATCAGATGAAACAAGTCGAAAGACTACCGTAAGGTACTATCATCTTTTCAGTGTGAAACGAGTCAACAGCACATTTTGTAATACCTCATTTCCTTGTCAGTAGTCACAGATCACGTGAGAAACTTTTATTCTTCAAAATGGAAGTACTGCATCTCCTTGGAATGAAATGGGTAGCGTCCCAGGGCGCATTCGCTGCTCCACAGCACTCCTTTTAATGAAGGTCTCGTACCTGTCGTCTGCAAGACGGCGAAAACAGCGCCGGCATTTCATATTTTTTGCATTAAGAGTGAGAACGCCTGCTGAGGTGTACTGAAAATGGTTATTAAAATATGACTGCCTTTTCAAATCCGGTGACCCATATTGCAACTATAACGTTCATATTAGTTTCGTTGTCTATTAAAATTTTCTGTTAGTTCAAAGGGTATTTCAGCTTGACATGAATACCCAAACGGCTTATGATCGTAGTTTAGCACTTTAGAAAGATTTGCTCCTGCGATACCCAACTTGCTCATTTCTCACATGACATTCATTTCGAAGAACAGTACTGAGAAAGTTTAGAGAACCGGAATTTGAAGCTGACAGCAGAAGGGTCCTGCTACCGCCAACAGACATTTCACTTGGGGCCATGAAGATAAAAGAAGAGAAAATAGAATTCATACGGAGGCATATAGATAGTCGTTTTTCCCTCGCTCTGTCTGAGAGAGGAACAGGGTACCATCCACCACGCACCGAACGGTGCCTTGCGGCGGATGTACGTAGATGTAGAACCTCAATGTTAAATTTAAGTTGCTGCCTCATAATAACACGGAATAATTTTTTAATGCACAGTATTCGAATATGCTGAAGATTACCACTTTTGGTTCGACAGCTACCGTCAGGCGCGATAGAGAAAATTCGTGTGTATCCAAGCAGAGATGGGAAAGACCCACCGATTAAAAGCAAAATCGGTATTTTAGTTCTGAATCATCGATATTTTTCGGTATTCGTTTGATATCGGCAATAACAGATGTTTTCATTTTTACTCACAACCGAGTTAAAACACGGGGATATCAATTTGCCTCAGCGTCAATGCTAATTTTTTTATTCTTAAGTAAGACATTTTTATGAACGTGTAATTTAAACAGTGCATCAAAAATCCTGGATAGGTCACTCAGTGAAATGACATCAGTTGGTGAACAAATGCCTTTAATATAACGCGTTTCGGGTTTACTCATCAGATATTCTGGAAATAGAGGATATATTGTCATGTAATGAAAAATTAGCAGCAGCGACTTGCCTTATGAGAAAGCACAAAGATTTGTTACAACAGAATGAAAATGTACCAATACAGAACGTCGTTCAGAGGCAGACTGTTAGGGCTATTAAGATAACATAACAATTATTTACTGATTTCCAGGATTCTGGAAGGCGTGACGTCAGCAAATATATGGTTTACCAAATTATGCAATAAATTGCAAGAATCTTGCCAGATGCGAATACGGATCGCCCACTGATGGTTCCGTACGAACTTAATTATGTATTCCATTCCTGAAATCGAGAGCACCACCATTTTAGCCTTTTATATACATTGAAACCGCCAAGATATCGGTCTCAGGAAATCCTAGATTTTAGAGAACGTTTTAATCTCAAGAGTATAAATGTGACATAAAACCATTCAGGAAGCAGGCGAGCATTACTGTAATTATCAGTGGTTCTAAGCTAAACATCAGGCAAGAAATGACTTTAGTGATAATAAGACGCATTTCGGAATTTGTCCATCATCAGATGTCCAGGAAGTATTACTGCAAGTAGATAAGGCGTTTCAAGCTCTATCTGAAAACAAACATTCGCCGACTAGCCCGCGAAGTTAGTTTCAGATACAACTTGAAACGCCATATATACATGGAGTAATTGCTCCTGGATATCTGATAATGGGTACATTCCGAAACGCATCTTAGTAGTAATAAAGTCATTTTGGGCTGATGTCTGTCTTCTAGCATTGGGATACAGTGCGCCTGAATCCAGAACTACCGACTATTTTAAGTTCAAGTTTGGTGTCGGATAACAAAGGACAAAAAATGATGTGACATAATTACAAATTAACAATTTTCGAAATTTTTTCTTTCGTTGTACTGTGGAACATTACTTCTTAGCAGTTTTCATCACTTTAGATCGGCGGGAAGTACCTTACAGGTTATGATGAATGAGTTTGAGAGTCTCAAAATATGGTCTAAATGGCCGTACGTTCTGGTTGCTTAGAAGCTTGCATTTATTACACTTCCAAGAGCGTATAGAACTCAGTATGCGACATAGATTTCAACTTGGTAAGTCTACCCGTTCGTAGAAAAAGATCTTAACAGACGGTCATTTGACTAACACTGAAGAAAAATCATCAACTTGTGGCCTTTCGTTCCAGCCGCACCCTTCTCCTTCACATTCGCCATCTTTACTGGAGACAATGATACCGATTTCTGCCACAGCCCCAACCTCATATCTCCTTCCTAAACCTTCACCTTCGTTACAATGATCCGATCTTTGTTCAAAGCCTACGTTTATTACTACAAACAACAGCAACGAAAAACCGAAAATCAGTTATTTCATATATCAGCTTTTATGAGCTATCTTAACATACAGATTAAACTGGAGACGAAAAAAATAGCTGTAACCGAAACCGGTTGTTCCGGTCACAATGGCCGTCCCCAAATCCAAGTGCGCGTGTAAATAAATGTATCCACCATTGGACCGTGCGGTCTAACGCACGGTTTTCCGGGCGGGAAGGAGCGCCTGGTCCCCGATACGATCCACCTGGCCGGAGAACCGGCCAGTCTGTGGATGGTTTTTAGGCGATTTTCCATCTGTCTCGGCGAATGCGGGCTGGTTTCCTTTATTCTGCCTCAGTTACACTATGTCGGCTATTGCTGCGCAAACAAGTTATCCACGTACGCGTACACCACAATTACTCTGCCACGCAAACATAAGGGTTACCCTCGTCTGGTGTGAGACGTTCCCTGGGGGATCCACCGGGGGCGAACCGCACAATAACGCTGGGTTCGGTGTGGGGCGGCGGAGGGGTGAAGTGGACTGTGGTAGTCGTCGTGGGGTTGTGGACCACTGCGGCTGCGGCGGGGACGGAGCCTCTCCGTCGTTTCTAGGCCTCCGCTTAATATACAATAAAATACAATCCACCATTGGAAGAAGGAATTCATGGGCTTGACACGGAGATGACTATCGACCATTAGAGATGAAGCACTAGCTGGGATTTGCGTTAAGCGATTCAAGGAAACCTCGAAAGATGTACTTCACGATGGCCGGACGGGTATATAAACCTCGATCTGCGTAGCACTCCAGAGCCCGGATATGCTCCCTCTTACTGGTCACTGGTTAAGTAATGCAGGCTAGGTTCCTTCAACGATGTTGAAGTGTTCTTCTTAGTTGTGGGATAGCAGTTTTCGTCTGCTTGTAGCATCAATGTGAGTGGTATTTGCTGCCCTGCTGTTCTGCAAATCAAAGCCAATTTCATTCCGCACAATTTCCATACAATGTTGTTCTCCCTTCAGACGTATCTGTGTGCAGTGGCACAACAGCGGTACATGAGGTGGCGACTGCATCGAGAGTGACAAATTAACTAGTGAGTTAACTTAAAGGAAGGAACTCGAACTCATCACTTGTCTGTGAACCAGGAAAACTTAGTTCTGTGTTTTACCGTACTTTAACTATTGTTGTATTGTATTTTCGGATGTGGACTTCCGGAACCAGCCCAACGTTTATTCAAACAAGCATCGCAAACCTCCTCAACACCACACTCAGCCTGAGCGTTGCAACAGACCAATACTAGTCAATCTGCCTCGTGGATTCGATGCAAGTCTCTTTCACCTACCCGTGTCGCAAGCTAGTGTGCTGTGCGTTGTACTGCACGAGCTGGTCACTGTTATGAAAACTTCATTAGAACAAATCAACTACAAGGTTAGGATCTTGAGGCAGACAAACATTATTAAAGAAGAAACATGTTACTGCATAAAATAAAGAGACTTTCACAGTTTTTAATTATTTTTTGTCCACTGAATGTAAACAAAAAATGACAGTTCGTTCGCGTTGTAGACGTTACATGATTTTTAACTACTTTTAAAAATGGTTTATTATTCGTCTCAGTCACATTTTTTTTTTTCAACAACAAATTACCGGCATCGACCGTCACTGGCCATACACAATTCGCGAGAGGTCGCAACGTTTCATCCTCACGCAAACTGAGAACTACATTACCAATCGCTTGGGCATTAATTTTTTAATTTTTCGACGAAGTAGTACGTTTAACGAATATTTCGGGCTTGCAGCCGGTAGTCGTCTACTGCACGCCATGGTGTTTCGACTTGACACCTGCCAGTCATCCTCAGCAGTATTCCACGCTTCCGTTACGAGCAGCGCCCTTTGTGGTCGAATTGCTGTACTTTGTTTCTTTGATGTGGCCGCTCGTAGCTGCGGTGGCGTACTTTGTCTTCCCTGATTAGAGCAAATCGTGGAAATGATACGGTTCCACGCATTATTCAACTGTTACCCTCCGTAAGGTTTCATTAAATTTTCCGCAGTGCGTAGTTCAACGGATTCTGTAGTAAGAGAAACCAAAAAGAGATATTACTGTTACAAAATTATTCTTTTAACGTACCCTACTGAAGGTCAGGTGACGATACAGTGTTCAGGAATGGCAGACTTGGTTGGCTGCAAAAGATAAATGCAGCGATGATGGGTGTAACGTTGATCCAGGGCGTGTGCGGTATGGCCTGCGTAACTCGTAGTACATTAGCAAGGTATTATGCAAATTAATAGTTTTTAATAGCATTTTAGGAACAGCAGAGCATTACATTTTGCTTTAATGAAAATAATTTTGTCACGATCGCAAATCATGTTTCATTTCATTACTGGTGATGGGTTTCATTCTTGGCAGACCCCTTCACACCACAGGGTGTCACCATTGGTGACCCGCGTAAGCGGTGAGTGGAACTATGTATGGTGTGTAGTAGGATTCTCCAGTCGTCACTTACCGACTTGTGACTTGATTGGTGCTTCTCAGTACATAACCACAGCTCTGCTCATCAACTACGCAGGTTACCAATGGTATCACTGTTTGGTCTTAAGATGGTCTACTAAGCCTGAAACAGATCACTAGAAGTAGAACGAAATATTGTTTTCGATCGCGACTGATTACTATTATAAATTTTATATAAATTACAGCTTTCTATATTTAAAAAAACGCCGATAATTACGAGTAGAACTCCACACGAGCGTCCCATACATACTTAACTATTTATATAGATAGTTCACCCACTGCGTAAACAGAGAATTTTGACCATTTTTGCCTGCTATAGATATCGATACGGCCAAGATATCAAAAAAAACAAAAAAAAACGCCCTTAACTGTTGATTGCGTTTGTACAGAAGCTTAAATTTCTGCGCCGCGCAGGGACGTAGGATTAGTATGTGACATAAATTTCAACTTGATAACCTGATACGTCTACCTCGTGCTGAGAAAGAGGGGTAGTAACAGACGGATGGACAGTCGAATAACAAATGATAAAAAAATTTTTTCGTGCGATATAATTATAACAGTTAACAATTTTATGATTTTTTCTTTACTTGTACTGTGAAACCATGTTTCTTGCCAAATTTTATGATTGCAGGCCAACGAGAAATACCCTATAAGTTTTGATGAGTGAGTTTGCGAGTGTCAAAACATGTGACATAAATACTCGTGTCTTTTGATTACACTGACTTACAATCTTTTATTTTTTTACACCGCCAGAGAACGTAGGCCTTTGTATGAGACTTCATTTTCAACTCCATACATTTACACGTTCTTGACTAGAAAGGATTTTTAACAATAGGACAGAGAAAAAGACAGGACAGACAACAATGTAGTCCTATAAGGGTTCCGTTTATACCGACTGACTGTTCATTCGATTGAAAAGACTGTGTAATTTTTCTTCACTTTCACTGAGGACAGCTAGTCATTATCGAATCTTGTCATTGATATCCTTACGGCATGAATTTAAACCATGCTTAACCTGTTCTTTTACTTCCGTCGTTGCTTCTTCAATATATAGATTGAGCCGTAGGGGCGAATGATTTCACCTATGCCTTACATCCGTACACCCTTTTTAATCTGAGCACTTTGTTATCGGTCTTCCAGCCTTACTGATCCCTCTTGGTTCTTGCAAGCATTGTGTATTACCCATCGTTCCCTATAGCTTACTTCTATGTTTCTGAGAATTTCGTATATCTTGCATCATTTTACGCCGTCAAACGCTTTTTCTAGATCGATAAATCCTATGATCATGCCCTGCCTTTTCTTCAGCTGTTCTCCATTATCAACGGCAAGGCCAGAACTACCTCTCTAGTGCCTGTACCTTTCCTAAAACCAAACTGACCGTCACCGAGCAGATCTTCAATTTTCTTTCCCATTCTTCTGTATATAATTCTTGTCAGCAGCCTGGTTGTATGAGCCGTTAAACTGATTGTGCGGTACTTGTCCACTCTTGCTATCTTAGGAATTGTGTGCAAGTTTCTGCAAAAGTCTGATGGTATATCACCACCCTCGTATATTCAACACATCAACATCAATAGTCGTTTTGTTGCCACTTCTCCCATTGATTTTAGATGACTGTACCACTTAACAAGAAAAAACAGTAACAGCATCATGCAACCAAAAAACTGTGCAATGTGTTGACCGTAGGTCAAGAGGGGGTTACGGAGAGTAGGGTAAACAAACCTAGACCACTCTTGGACTACCACGCGGTGATAAGCTATGCGGAAAAGGTGAGGGGGGGAGGGGGAGGGGGAGGAAGGGGAAGACCTGCCTACCACCCGCAATTTTGTCGCCTTAAGCTGTGCTTCATGCTTCTGCGAAGTAGAAATTATACCGAAAGTAAAAATTTCTTGAAAGTTATTCATAACCGAAGCTAATATATTCTTACGTACTGACATGTTCAATAAAGATCCTTACTGCGTTAGTTATGTGCAATGACCACAAGAAAAAAAGTATAGAATAGTTTAAAGTGCGGGGTTGGTGCATAGGTTCGTAGCGCTTTTCTATAGGTTAACAAACGCAGTAGATACATATAACACAAACTTCAGTTATCAATAACGTATTCTCCTAGTTACAATAGTATGGCAACGTTTGTTTAACTTTTCGGTTCCGCAATTCTAGAAGTCAGTTCACGTGATTTTTAAGTGAAGAAGATCAGAATAATATCTCTTGTGTATAGTGTTTGTCTGTCTAGCAGAATGCGCCGGCCGCGGTGGCAGTGCGGTTCTAGGCGCTTCAGTCCGGAACCGCATGACTGCTACGGTCGCAGGTTCTAATCCTGCCTCGGGCATGGTTGTGTGTGATGTCCTTAGCTTAGTTAGGTTTAATTAGTTCTAAGTTCTAAGCGACTGATGACCTCAGAAGTTAAGTCGCATAGTGCACAGAGCCATCTAGCAGAATGAGAGCGGACGTTATCGTGGAGTAGCACCAACAGTTCACGCAGTCTTCCCGGCCGTTATTCGTGAATTGCGTCTGCAAGACGTCCCATTTGGTGACATTAAATGCCAGCAGTGATGGTTACACCTCCTGGAAGCTATCTGTAGTACACCACAACGCCGCTTTTCCGCTTGTTGCATAACATTTTCTTTTGTGGATGCGCGCAAGTCTATGTACGGGGATTTGATGCTTTATTTGGACTCAATCATTCCTTTCTTTTCCTTATACTAGCATAAAGACACCATTTCAGTAACGATACATGAGAGGAACAATCGGTGTTGTTCGAAAGACAGCTGATGGCGAGCAAGCAGAGATGCACATGTGGCCGCTTGCAGACTTTTGTAATTTTGGCTTAGAGCACGCGGTGCTGGACGATGGTGGTATGATCACAGTTCATCACTTTCGCCACTTCCCGAGAACACTGATGGGGGTCGTTGGGGATTAATGCGTTTAAACGATCTTCGTCAAACCCCGAATGTCTTCTTGAAGATGGAGAGTCACTAATGTCAAAACTGTCCTCCTCAAAACGAGAAAACCATTTTCTTGTAGTGCTCTGTCCAGTGGCATCATCCCCATACGCAGCGCAAATCTTTCTGGTTGCTTCCGCTGCTGTCACCCCTCAATTGAACTCAAACCGAGGAATATGTCGGAAGTGTTCACATTTCTGCACTTGGCACGCCATTTTCTAGCTTTCACAGCTCCACTCACTCTCTCCAGTTAGCAAAATGACGATGGTTAAACTCAAATAGCAGCAGTGATCTACAAATAAAAAACGATAATCGAAAAATAAACCAATCGCTTCCAGAGTGCCAATATGAAAATAAAAAAATTGAGGCAGCAGCAGCCGGCCGATACAGAAGCAACAACAGGGAAGTAACAGATTTTGACGTTTTACCAGTTCCTAACGATGAGCGAATTGTATTGTTTCATCTGTGTGCTTTGATTAATTTCTTGAATTTCTGCGTATTAATTTAATATTTAGCAGCCATATTTATTGCGTTTTCGTTTTGGTCGGAAAGTAAACCGACTTTGTGACATATCACAAGTTCCTAACCAGAGAAAATTATTTGGTTTTGCCTGAGCGCTTTGGTATTTTAGTTTTCGAATACCTGCGTGTTAATCCGATTTGTAAGCCACAGTTCTTGTGTTTTCCTCCTGGTCTACAGCAGAGTTCTGCTGCGTGAGTCGATAGTCCTTTTTCGTCTGTGTAGCGTAGTTTTCCACGGTCTTTAGTACGTATAAAGACTATGATTGCTGTGTGTGTATGTGAGTCGAGTTAGTGACACTTCGTACTCAGCTCCATGCTGTGATAGCTTCGGTTGCACAGTTTTAAGCTGGAGTGAATGGACATCACTGTTGTAAGCCAGCCGTTGGGATTCAAGAGATGTCCAGCATGTCTGAGTCCAACCTGTGGCCGAGTGGGAGGTCGCCTCAGGGCGTGGCAGGAGGCGAAAGACTTCCCAGTGAACCGCACGTAATGCCTCCCCAGTTAGTCCGGCAAAAATGTTCCAGGTGCTGTCTGTGGTTGACACTGTCCTTCAGCGAAGTGCGGTCGCTGGTCCTGTTTCAGGGGAAACCTCTCAGACTGCAAGATCTAGGCAATCACAGCGAGTGGAGTTATTGGTAATTGGGAGCTACAATACTAAGCGCGTTATGGGCCCCTTAGGAACATGGGTACCAAGAAGGGGAAGAAAGCCAATGAACACTCCGTGTGCGTATTGGTTGGTATCTTCCGGATACCACGCAGAGCACAGTGTACAGCTGGCTGCAGGTGGTGAATCATGTCGGTATTAAAGATGTGTGTCGCTATGAATCGGAAGAGACTCTCTCTGGTTTCGAGCGGCTAAAGCAGGTGGTAAGTGCTACCAGTCTTGCTTGCGAGATGAAAGCAGAGCTCACCATTTGCAGAATAGTTGACAGGGCCAATTGCGGCCCTCTGGTACAGGGTTGCGTGGAGGGTCTGAATCAGTGGCTTACACGGTTCTGCGACCACATAGGTTGCAAATTCCTCGATTTGCGGCATAGGATGGTTGGGTTTCGGGTTCCACCGAGTAGATCAAGGGTCCATTACAAGCAGGATGCAGCCACAGTGGTAGCAGGGGCTGTGTGGCACCGACTGGCCGACTTTTTAGGTTACAGGATCTCGGGGAAACACAAAAAGGGCTTCAGTTTCAAACGGTGTAGGTCTAATACGGGAAGAACATAGATCCAGGAACCATCAGTATAACAGTTGTAAATCGTTATAGCTATGTTGGAAAAGTACAGGAGCTTCAACCACTAATAAAAAGCACTGATGCTGAAATCGTTATAGACACTGGAAGCTGGATAAAGCCGGAGATAATCATCATCATCATCATTTAAGACTGATTATGCCTTTCAGCGTTCAGTGTGGAGCATAGTCCCCCTTATAAAATTCTTCCATGATCCCCTATTCAGTGCTAACAATGATGCCTCTTCTGATGTTAAGCCTTTTACTTCAAAATCATTCTTAACCGAATCCAGGTACCTTCACCTTGGTCTACCCCGACTCCTCCTACCCTCTACTGCTGAACCCATGAGTCTCTTGGGTAACCTTGCCCCAACCATCTAAGCCTGTTCGCCTGATTGCTACATCTATAAAGTTCATTCCCAGTTTTTCTTTGATTTGCTCATTGAGGACACCCTCCTGCCATTGTTCCCATCTACTAGTACCTGCAACCATCCTAGCTACTTCCATATCAGTAACCTCAACCTTATTGATAAGGTAACCTGAATCCACCCAGCTTTCGCTCCCATACAACAAAGTTGGTCGAAAGACTGAACGGTGCACAGATAACTTAGTCATGGTACTGACTTCCTTCTTGCAGAAGAGAGTAGATCGTAGCTGAGCGCTCACTGCATTAGCTTTGCTACACCTCGCTTCCAGTTCTTTCACTATGTTGCCAGCCTGTGAGAATATGCATCCTAAGTACTTGAAACTGTCCACCTGTTCTAACTTTGTTCCCCCTGTTTGGCACTCAATCCGTTTATATCTCTTTCCCACTGCCATTACTTTCGTTTTTGAGATGTTAACCTTCATACCATAGTCCTTACATTTCTGATCTAGCTCTGAAATATTACTTTGCAAACTTTCAATCGAGTCTACCATCACAACTATGTCATCCGCATATGCGAGACTGCTTATTTTGTGTTCACATATCTTAATCTCACCCAGCCAGTTTATTGTTTTCAACATATGATCCATACATAATATGAACAACAGTGGAGACAGGTTGCAGCCTTGTCTTACCCCTGAAACTACTCTGAACCACGAACTCAATTTACCGTCAACTCTAACTGCTGCCTGACTATCTATGTATAGACCTGTAATTGCTTGCAAAAGTTTGCCTCCTATTCCGTAATCTCGTAGAACAGACAATAACTTCCGCCTAGGAACCCGGTCATACGCCTTTTCTAGATCTATAAAGCATAGATACAATTCCCTGTTCCTCTTGTAACACTTCTCCATTATTTGCCGTAAGCTAAAGATCTGGTCCTGACAGCCTCTAAGATGCCTAAACCCACACTGATTTTCATCCAATTTGTTCTCAACTAATACTCGCACTTTCCTTTCAACAATACCTGAGAAGATTTTACCCACAACGCTGATTAAAGAGATACCTCTGTAGTTGTTACAATCTTTTCTGTTTCCATGTTTAAAGATTGGTGTGATTACTACTTTTGTCCAGTCTGATGGAACCTGTCCCGACTCCCACGCCATTTCAATTGCGAAGAACCTGACGTTGTTTCGAAAGGATAGGCTAAATACAGTTGACGTTGGCGTGTTTATTGCTGTTGGAAATGGTTTATCTCGTAGAGAAATTGAAGAAGATAGTTCCTGTGAATTATTATGGGCAAAGATCATTCTTGGAAATCGGAATAAAGTCATAATTGGATCCGTTTACCGCCCTCCCTACTCATATTATACAATTCCTGAAACGTTCGAAGAAAATTTGACTTAAATTTCAAACACGTACGTGATTCATACAATTGCAGCTGGCAGCAACTTAATTTACCCTCGATACGTTGGCGGAAATACGTGTTTAATTCCGGATGTATGCTAAAACGTCATCCGAAATTGTGCTAAACGTGTTCTCTGAAAATTATTTAGAGCAGCTAATTCATGATCCCACGCGAACAGTAAACAGTTGTGAAATCACACTTGACCTCTTAGCAACAAATAACGGTGAGCTACCAAAGAGCACCAAAACGGATGCAGGAGTTAGTGAACACAGGGTTCTCATAGCGATACTGAATATTGTAACCCCAAATCTTCCAAAAATAAACAAAAAATAAACCTATACAAAAAGCAGATAAAAATTCACTTTACGCCTTTCTGAGAGACCATCTCCATTCCTTCCAAATTAACAGTGTATGCGTAGACCAGATGTGGCTTGAATTCAGAGAAATAGTATCGATAGCAGTTGAGAGATTCACACTAGATCAATTACCAACGACGGAGCTGATTCCCCTTGGTACACAAAACCGTCAGAACATTGTTGCAGAAGCAACGAGAAAGCATGACAGATTTAAAGGAACGCAAAAATCTCCAAGATGGGCGATCTTTTACAAAAGGTCGCAGTTTAGTGCGGACCTCAATGAGAGATGCTTATAATAGTTCCCACAACGTAACTTTGTCCCAAAACCTGGCAGAAAATCCAAGGATATTCTCGTCGTATGTTAAGTATGCTAGCAGCGGACAGTATCAACGCCTTCTCTCTGCAATAGCAATGAAATATCAAGTTCTGTGACTGGATTCTTGATTTCCTGTCATAGATGTTCCAGTTCGAAATAATTTTATGGCGTTCCCCAAGGCAGTGTTATAGATTCTCTGCTGTTCCTTACGTGTGTAAACTATTTATGAGAGAATCTGAGCAGTAGTCTTGGGTTGTTTGTAGACGATACTGTCGTTTATTGTCTAATAAAATCATAAGAAGAGCAAAACAAATTGCATAACGGTTTAGAAATTATATCTATATGGTGCGAAAATTGGTAGTTGACCCTAAATAATGAAAAGTGTGAGGTCATCCACATGAGCGTTAAAAGAAATCTGTTAAACTTCGGTTACAGTATAAATCAGTCAAATATAAAGACCGCAAATGCAGATTGGCTCTGTGCACTATGGGACTTAACATCTGAGGTCATCAGTCGCCTAGACTTAGAACTACTTAAATCTAACTAACCTAAGGACATTACACACATGCATGTCTGAGGAAGGATTCGAACCTGCGACCGAAGCAGCAGCGCGGTTCCGGACTAAAGCGAATAGAACCGCTGGTCCACAGCGACCTATGCCACAAATGCAACTAAATACCTAAGAATTACAATTACGAACAATTTAAGTAGGAAAGAGCAGATAGAAAATGTTGTGGGAACGCGAACAAAATACTGTGTTTTATTGGCGGAAGAATTAGAAAATGTAACAGATGGACTAAAGAGTCTGGCTGCATTATGCTTGTTCGTCCTCTTTTGGAGATGTGTTGCGCCGACTCGAATCTTTACCAGAGAGGAATAACGGAGTACACCGGGAAAGTTAAAAGAAGAGCAGCACGTTTTGTATTATCGCGAAATAGTGTTACTGACTGAATACAGGATTTGGTGTGGACATCATCAAAACAGATGTAAGTGCTCGTTTCTCTCGCGTGCCGTTTGAGAGTGGAAGGGTAGAGAGACAGCTTGAAGATGGTTCATTGATCCCTCTGCCAGGCACTTTATAGTGAATAGCAGAGTAATCACGTAGGCGTAGGTGTAGATGTAGAAGGTGTTTTTCGCTTCGGCGGGATCTTCTCACGAAATTTTAGTCACCAACTTTCTCCTTCGAGTGAGAAAATATTTAGTTGAAGCCGAGCTACATAGGGAGAAACGATCATTATAATAAAAAATGGAAACCAGAGCTAGCTTGGAAAGATATAGGTATTGGTTTTTTTTTTTTTTTTTTTTTTTTTTTTTTTTTTTTTTTTTTTTTTTTTACGCACGCTATTCGCGATTGGGGTAATAGAGAATTATTGTGAAGGTGGTTCGATCAACCCTCTGCCAGGGACTTAAATGTGATTCGCGGAGTACCATTGTAGATGTAGATGGACCTATCCACCAACAGACAACACTGATTACCTCACGCAATACTGTCAGCAAGGTAATGTCAGCTGCAACCAAAAAGATTGACTACCGGAGGAAGCCTTCCTAGTTTTACCTACTTCTACCGATTCATATATAGCTAGCTTGTCGATCAGCTTATAGTTAACGCACTGTACTTGTGATGTAGAAAATTACTCCGAGTCTTTACGCCTTACAGTGAAGTAAGTGATCTCATATTGTGTCTTGCATTGTAGCAAGTAAGAGAGCACCTGTTTAAAAAAAAAATTATTTTACTCATTCATTTACATTACATCATCGCAGCTGACGCTGTGAGAGCTGAGTCGGCGTTTACCCTTGCATCCGACTGATTTCGTTTTGAATTCACACAATAAATCGAAAGAAATAGTATTAAAGTTTACTGGATCTTTTACATACTCCATATAAAGACCCGTATTCGTAGTACAACAGTACTGTACGAATCTCAGTTCATTACTTGCATTACGTTTGGAGATATAAAACCATAATAACTTTTCTGGTCTTACAAAACTGAGTTGTGAGTAGTAATGTATTCATTTAATATGTCGTCAGTTTACACAAATTATTTTACTGGAATTTTCTTTGCTTTCAGTACAATAGCCTGCTGACATCATAGTAACCATTTTAAAGTTATTGTTTTATTATGTCTTGCTGTGTGAATGTTGAAGACAGGTTGAGAGAGTGCATGAAGGACATGCGAAACCTGCAGATGTTTTATTCTATTACATATTATGTGAAATGTATGCGTGGGTTTGTTCTTGTGTAGCAAGGAATCATATGACATACGTCCATGCCTTTGTATAAAACCGGCCATAAGAAAAATTACGTGTTAAATTTAGTTCTTTTCTGGCGATAATTCGTAATATGTTTTATTCAAACTAAATTTTGTTTCGTATTTTCAGAGTTTCTTTTATAAATTTATATCTGTAATTCTGTTGGGTGAGTTAGAAATTACCGCGAATACTGAAATGCTGGAGTTTATCTGGTTGGCTGCCTAAATCATAAGACGATAGGAAATGATCAATTCCAGAGCTTTGTTATACAGTCCTGTGTCTCTTTGAGTCGCTCGGAAACCGTCTTACTATGCGGATCATTGTGTAACCGCGCTGCACAGATTTTTGCTAAGATGACGAAAATCTTACTTTCTGTCGGCTCTTTTATCGTAATTTTAAAGTGACTATAGTGCTAAAGTTTTGGTGAGAGTTTGGACATTTTTAGTATCTCAGTTTGGGAGTTATTTGCGTGTATACTATCTCATTATACTTCAGACTCCGTGTGGGGTGTTTCGTGAAAATCTCGGAATATTTGCATGGGCACTTATTTCTAAGAAGACCAATGGCGACTTGATGCATTAATTCGAGAGCACGTATGGGTCAGTATACAAACTGAAACTTTTTCGTGTCGGACTGGTGAACTTCTCGCTGCTTTCGTGTGCAGCCTTTCAGTAAAAGCAGTAACAAATTTATACCAATTATAGTTCTGAGAGTAAGTATAGACTTTGTAGCCATTTACAACTTGTTTCGGAGGCAACAAGCCGGATTAATGAAACTTTAAACACTATTAAGCAAATTTCTTAAAATCCGCAATGCCGGACATTTTTACGAAGCTAGACACCTTGGCTCCAAGTTCGAGCTCTGCAGCGTTTGCTCGCTGGGTATTTAGTCGAATTTTCTTCAAGGCTGCTTTCGTCAGGTGGACCAGTACCTACGAACGCAGGGTGAAGGGGGAAGATATCAAGAAACCTGTCAAGGTGGCTGTACTGAACTGCTAGGGGTTCGAAGCACATACCTGCCTCGAAGCACATACCTGCCAGTCTTGTGAAACAAAAGTAGACAGCAAATAGAGCGTGGGCATGGAATGGTGGAAACCGTGGTAAATGTGTCGCCACCGCGGTGAAAGGCTGCTCTAATTATCTCGGAGAGGAACTTATAGCTTCCAGTATAGACAGAAACTTGGCAGAGCGCTCGTGCCTACTCCGGCGCCGCGGTCGCAAGTCGGCGCAAACTCCTCCGAGAAACAAGTTCCCGCGAGGCCCGCCAGGGGGCTTAAAGTAGCACAAACAAAGCGCCGGCTCGGGCTAATCGCGGATGTGCAATCTCCAGGCGGCAGCTCCCCTGGCGCTCCGCGTCTCCGGAGGGCCTCCCGAAGAGGACTGCGCTGTGCGTCGGCCAACACCGCTGCCGCCGCTAACATGCGCCTCGCAAGGCTCAGACAACCGCAAATAATGTGGTGACCTCATCACACGCCGTTCTGGCACCGCGAAGACCTCAGACACGGGAAACCGGCGTGGCACATGTTTGCTTGGGTACCATCTGAAATGGAGGATTTTAGGATATTATGGACCTTCTCCGCCATTATCCCCCGCTCGCTAATCCCGCTTCGCCACTACGAAAGGTGAACGCAACGGAAAGGCAGTTCGCACGTCGCTGTTGGTAATGGAAGCAAGACTGAAGAAAAACCAAGACACGTCCATAGGATATGTTGTGACGCTTCGTTTTGTCTCAGCTCGATGGTGATGGTTGTCCCAGTCGAGATGACGTTGAACGGCGTCCGTCGACCCCGACAACGCCAATCTGTAGCTATTATAAAAACAAACTCCTCGCGTGGTTTGGTTATTTTTTCAGATGTTCTCACTCAAAACTGATATCAGCGTCTCGATGGGGCAGCACGCCCGAGTGTGTGCGCCGCCCTTGCTTGTAATTAAAGCAGTGGTGTTCGATGGCTGTCGATCTTCTCCACTTATACAGGGTGTTACAAAAAGATACGGTCAAACATTCAGGAAACATTCCTCACAAACAAACAAAGAAAAGATGTTATGTGGACATGTGTCCGGAAACGCTTACTTTCCGTGTTAGAACTCATTTTATTACTTCTCTTCAAATCACATTAATCATGGAATGGTAACACACAGCAACAGAACGTACCAGCGTGACTTCAAATAATTTGTTACAGGAAATGTTCAAAATGTCCTCCGTTAGCGAGGATCCAAGCATCCACCCTTCGTCGCATGGAATTCCTGATGCGCTGATGCAGCCCTGGAGAATGGCGTATTGTATCACAGCCGTCCACAATACGAGCATGAAGAGTCTCTACATTTGGTACCGGGGTTGCGTAGACAAGAGCTTTCAAATGCCCTCATAAATAAAAGTCAAGAGGGTGAAGGTCAGGAGAGCGTGGAGGCCATGGAATTGGTCCGCCTCTACCAATCCATCGGTCACCGAATCTGTTGTTGAGAAGCGTACGAACACTTCGACTTAAATGTGCAGGAGTTCCATCGTGCATGAACCACATGTTGTGTCGTACTTGTAAAGGCACATGTTCTAGCAGCACAGGTACAGTATCCCGTGTGAAATCATGATAACGTGCTCCATTAAGCGTAGGTGGAAGAACATGGGGCCCAATCAAGACATCACCAACAATGTCTGCCCAAACGTTCACAGAAAACCAGTGTTGATGACGTGATTGCACAATTGCGTGCGGATTCTCGTCAGCCCACACATGTTGATTGTGAACATTTACAATTTGATCACGTTGCGAATGAAGCCTCACCCGTAAAGAGAACATTTGCACTGAAATGAGGATTGACACATTGTTGGATGAACCATTCGCAGAAGTGTACCCGTGGAGGTCAATAAGCTGCTGATAGTGCCTGCATACGCTGTACATGGTACGGAAACAACTGGTTCTCCCGTAGCACTCTCCATACAGTGACGTGGTCAGCGTTACCTTGTACAGCAGCAACTTCTCTGACGCTGACATTAGGTTTATCGTCAACTGCACGAAGAATTGCCTCGTTCATTGCAGGTGTCCTCGTCGTTCTACGTCTTCCCCAGTCGCGAGTCATAAGCTGGAATGTTCCGTGCTCCCTAAGACGCCGATCAGTTACTTCGAACATCTTCCTGTCGGGACACCTTCGTTCTGGAAATCTGTCTCGATACAAACGTACTGCGCCATGGCTATTGCCCCGTGCTAATCCATACATGAAATGGGCATCAGCCAATTCCGCATTTGTAAACATTGCACTGACTGCAAAACCACGTTCGTGATGAACACTAACCTGTTGATGCCACGTACTGATGTGCTTGATGTTAGTACTGTAGAGCAACGAGTCGCATGTCAACACAAGCACCGAAGTCATCATTACCTTCCTTCAATTAGGCCAACTGGCGGTGAATCGAGGAAGTACAGTACATACTGACGAAACTAAAATGAGCTCTAACATGGAAATTAAGCGTTTCCGTGCACATGTCCGCATAACATCTTTTCTTTATTTGTGTATGAGGAATGTTTCCTGAAAGTTTGGCCGTACCTTTTTGTAACAAAATTAATGGTTCAAATGGCTCTGAGCACTATGGGACTCAACTGCTGAGGTCATTAGTCCCCTAGAACTTAGAACTAGTTAAACCTAACTAACCTAAGGACATCACAAACATCCATGCCCGAGGCAGGATTCGAACCTGCGACCGTAGCGGTCTTGCGGTTCCAGACTGCAGCGCCTTTAACCGCACGGCCACTTTTTGTAACACCCTGTAAATATAGCGACTCCACCACTCGATAACGTGATCTGAAATGACAACCAAAAGTTTTTTGGGTGTTCGCGACAGGCTTTTCAGTTTACGCCAACTTCCTGACTGTAGCTCTTATGCCCGGTTTGAGAATGGGTATTGAAACGTTGAAAAAATAATGTCTTGAATCATCAATCCATCACCCAAGCCGATGTCACATCATGATTTTTGCGAGGATCTTGAGTTGTGAATTATTATTCCATCGTCAAGTCGTCGCTACGTCGTGTGTTCAACAACTACACGACGTAATTCCAGAGATAACACACCCTCGAGCAATGTTCAGAATGTATGCCACACGAAGAACTGAAGTTGAATTAAAGTTTATTGTTCTTCGTAATTATTTGCCCCTACACTGAGCACAGACACCGATTTTTCATTCAGGGACTTGCATCTGTTAGCATCAGCAATTCTGACTTTGACGAAAGCTTCTGACAACACGGCGCAATTGTAAGTTCTTCGTGATTGCGTTTACCTGTTGCCTAATCAAGTCTAATAATTCAGTTTATGTCGGCGATCAGTCTCCTTCTGTGTCCTCTGATGTTCGTGACTATTAAGTATCAAGAAGGCTAAGTCCCATCACACATCAGCTATCACACGACTTATTTTCCTGTCGCATATATCAACTATCCCGTTATCTGTCTAAACGGTAAAGATGATTTTACTTCAGTCCAACTACTGACTAATAATTCCAACCGTAAAAGTTTAAACTTCAGATCGGTTTTAAAACAATATAGTAGCGCTTAGCATGCGTACTACTATTGCAAGAGTACAAGAGAGAAGTGAAGTTAACATCTCCATTGCCGAGTTACATTGTAGTCACAGCGAACATACAGCTCGATGCGGCTACAACTCTCTTCTGGGATAAATGTTATCTTCAGCCAATTTAAGGTCTGGGCTTTAACCTTCGTGAATAATAATTTTTTGAATTCTTTCTTTGAAGTTTCTTTTTCGTATCATATGGTATTCTTTCATTCAGTCCTTTCTTTATGATAAGCATTAGTATTTTCATAACATTCTTGTTAATCAAACTGTGAAGAGTGTATAATTTTTTTGTCAGTAGCTGTCATCACTGTCAGGATGAGTGGTTTTTCTATTTCTTTTTGCAACAAAAGGGTGTTCATTACGTGTTATATAATTGTAGTGTTAATGTCGACCTGGAAATAGCGTTTAACAGTGCAAAGTGTTCGAAAATCTGAGAAATAAGTGGTAAACGATAGGGACACACACGTAAAGTACAACATGCACAAGAGCTAAGCGGGAACTCCAAGACTGGAAGACAAAGAACGAAGAGCTCGGACTAAAAGGGTGTAAGACAGGGATGTAGTCTTTCATCCCTGTTGTTCAACCTATACATTGGAAAAACAATGACAAAAATAAAGGAGGTGTTGAAGAGCGGGATTAAAATTCAAGCGGATAGGTTATCGATGATATGGAGTCGCTTAGGACTTTGTTATGGTGAGTGAAACTCAAGAAGAATTACAGGATCTGCTGTATACAATGAACAGTTTACTCAGTACAGAATATGGATAGAGAATAAATAGGGGACAGACTACAGTCACGAGACGTAGTAGAAGCGAAATCGGCGAGAAATTTAACATCAGATTTGGAGATCACGATGTAGACGACATTGAGGAATTCTGAAACCTACGAAGCAAATTATACTATGATGGACGGAGCAAGTCGGACATAAAAAGCAGACTAGCACTGAAAAAGAGTGGATTCCTGGCCGAGAGAAGCATACTAGTTTCAAACATAGGCTTTAATTTGAAGAAGAAATTTCTGAGAATGTACGTTTGGAGCACAGTATAATACGGTAGCGAAACGTGAACTGCGGGAAAACTGAAATAGAAGAGAGTCGTTGCGTTTGAGATGAAGTTTAAACTTAGCTCGACTGATCAGTTAAGGAATGAGGAGGTTCTCCAGACAACCGGCAAGGAAGGGAATCTATGGAAAACCCAGACAAGAAGAAAGGAAAGGACAGTAGCACATCTGTTATGACATAGGCAGATAGCTTCCATTGTTCTAGAGGGAGCTGTAGAATGTAAAAACTGTAGAGGAAGACAGAAATTTATTCCAGTAAATAACTGAAGACGCAGGTTGCAATTGCTATTCTCAGACGAAAAGCTTTGCACAGGGGAGGAATTCGTGCATCAAATCAAGAAGAATCAACCCACTTCCCTTCCAGTGTCGGAAAGCCGAGTGATCACTACTAAAGTTTATGAGACACAATGAGCTGTAATTGCCATAATCGATTGTTTATTAAAAACTGATTTTTTCATCATCATATATGTGTCCGTTAAAGCATATTTTTAAAAAAAACTGTACATACGGCGCTGTCGCAGTGAGGTAGGTAACAGCCTGGGGAGCCGGGAAAAATGTACACATCCCACCAACATCTTGCGTTTCTCTTAAAAATGTATTATCCTCCGCGTCGACATTGGTGGGACGTGATACTCTGCAAACCCCCTGAAGGTGTGTGACGAAGGGTACTTCTAGCACTACTAACTGATCTCACCTTCCCGGTGCCATTCGCGAATGCTGCTTGGGAAGAATGATTGTCCGGTACGCCGCTGTATTAGCAATAAATTCTGCAGTTTTCTCATCGTAGTCATTTCGATAGATGTAAGTGTCCGAAACTTCCCGTAAAGTTCTCTCTAGAAATTTCAATAACGAAGTATCAAGATGCATAACGGCTCCCTTGTAACGCCTGCCTCTGGATTTTGTTGAGTATTTCTGTAAAACTCTCGGGCGGACAAAATGATCCAGATACGAAGCGCGCCGGTCTTCGACGGACCTCTATATTTTTTGTCAGTCCTACCTCCTGAGGATACTAGATTGATGAACAACACTTAAGAAGCGGCTGCAAACCACCTTGTAAGCAACTACTTTCATGGATGAATTACATTTCCTTGCGATTCTTCCTATGAATCTAACTGTGGTGTCTGCTGTTCCTAAAATTTGTTCTGTGTGGTCATTCCACTTAAGATCGCTTTGGATAATTACTCCTAGAGATTTTGCAGTAACTGCTGCTTCTAGAAGTTCCTCATCAATAGTGTAGTCGAACAGTAGTGGGTTTCTTTTCCTAAGTATGCGCAATATATTAAATTTACTTACGTTCAGGGTCAACTACCAGAGGCTGTACCGTTTGCCCGTTCTTTGTAGGTCATTATGCACATCGATACTGTCTTTTGGCGTTGCTACCTTATTATATACAGTTTAAAGAAGTTCCTATGCTTTCTACTAAATCATTTATGTACACTGTAGGAAATAACTGTTCTATCACACTTCCTTGGGATACTCCGGAAATTCAGATCCGTCGATTTTGTTCAGTTAAGAGCAACGTATTGCGTTCTGTCTGCAAGGAAGCTGCTAATCAGTCACAAATCTAGTTGGATACTCAATAGGCTAGTATTTTTTTCACTAAGCGGCTGTGCGGCACGGTGTGGGAACAGAGCGAGCTGAGTTTCGCAGGATTTCTGTTTTAGGAATCCATGTTGATTTTTATAAAAGAGATTTTCGTTTTTCAAAAATGTTGTAACTCTTCAACATAAAACATATTTCATAACACTACAACACATCGACGTCACGATATAGACCATTAATTACGTGCATCTGGCCTACAACGCTTTTTGAGAACTGGAATGGCCTGCCCTGCACTTTATTCCAGTTTCTAGGTAGTCGTCGTTGCTCCAGTGAACTATGATAAACTGCTTTTAGAATGAGAGCAGGATCTTTCGCATAAACTTTATACAATCTTAGAGGTGTCTCATCTAGTCCTGACGCCTTTCCACTAGAAAGCGATTGCAGCTACTTTTCTGTTCCGCGGTCGCTTATCTCAATATCTCTCATATCGACGTCCGTACGATCAGTGAAAGGGGGGACCGTATTCCTGTCTTCCGCAGTGAGACAATTCCGGAAGACCAGATGTATTATTTCGGCCTTCTCTCTGTTATGTTTCTATTCGGTGCCTGTATGGTCACTGAGTGACTCAATAGAGGAGCTCGAAGCGCTAAATGAGTTTACGTAAGACAAAGACCTAATGGATTTTTAGTCAGATGGGTTGACAAAATTTTACTTTCAATCTCATTATTCTCCTTACCCTCATTCGTTCAGCAGTTGTCTGTCAGCTATGTTTGGCTTCTTTTGAATCCTCCCTATGCTTACATAGCAATTTTCTAATATCTCTATTAAACCACGGAGGCTCCTTCCACCCCTTCAGAACTTGCTTAGAACATATTTGTGTAGGGCATACTATCGTGTGACTAGGGCCTCCCGTCGGGTAGACCGTTCGCCTGGTGCAAGTCTTTCACTTCGGCGACTTACGTGTCGATGGGGACGAAATGATGTTGATTAGGACAACACAAGACCCAGTCCCTGAGCGGTGAAAATCTCCGACCCAGCCAGGAATCGAGCCCAGGCTCCTAGGATTGACATTCTGACGCGCTGACCACTCAGCTACCGGGATTGGACGTAGGGCATACTGAACGACGCCTTTCCATTTTTTCCACATGCATTCCACATTTTCGTCCTCATCACCAAATATTTGATATTGACTCTTTGATATTCTGTAATTTCTGTCCTTCCACTCTTACAAGGCAAAAATATTTTCCTACCATTCTTAACATTTCTTGTAATACCCGTAGTCATAGATGTTATCACAGCCTTACGGTAACAGATACCTTCCTATGTGTTAACTTATTTTGTACGTTCAGGTGCGTTTGTTGCTAGTTGGTGTAAAATGTTCTCCAATTGCTGCACAACGACCAGAATTAATACTTTTATTCTTTATTAGTGCAAGTTTATCCAGAAGATTATAAGAAGAGGTAATATGGTTCTCATTCGAAGCCCACACTAAACCCTTGCCTATTTGTCGACGCTTATAGACTAATGAACAAAAATGTTATGACCACCTGCTTAATACACTCCTGGAAATGGAAAAAAGAACACATTGACACCGGTGTGTCAGACCCACCATACTTGCTCCGGACACTGCGAGAGGGCTGTACAAGCAATGATCACACGCACGGCACAGCGGACACACCAGGAACCGCGGTGTTGGCCGTCGAATGGCGCTAACTGCGCAGCATTTGTGCACCGCCGCCGTCAGTGTCAGCCAGTTTGCCGTGGCATACGGAGCTCCATCGCAGTCTTTAACACTGGTAGCATGCCGCGACAGCGTGGACGTGAACCGTATGAGCAGTTGACGGACTTTGAGCGAGGGCGTATAGTGGGCACGCGGGAGGCCGGGTGGACGTACCGCCGAATTGCTCAACACGTGGGGCGTGAGGTCTCCACAGTACATCGATGTTGTCGCCAGTGGTCGGCGGAAGGTGCAAGTGCCCGTCGACCTGGGACCGGACCGCAGCGACGCACGGATGCACGCCAAGACCGTAGGATCCTACGCAGTGCCGTAGGGGACCACACCGCCACTTCCCAGCAAATTAGGGACACTGTTGCTCCTGGGGTATCGGCGAGGACCGTTCGCAACCGTCTCCATGAAGCTGGGCTACGGTCCCGCACACCGTTAGGCCGTCTTCCGCTCACGACCCAACATCGTGCAGCCCGCCTCCAGTGGTGTCGCGACTGGCGTGAATGGAGGGACGAATGGAGACGTGTCGTCTTCAGCGATGAGAGTCGCTTCTGCCTTGGTGCCAATGATGTTTGTATGCGTGTTTGGCGCCGTGCAGGTGAGCGCCACAATCAGGACTGCATACGACCGAGGCACACAGGGCCAACACCCGGCATCATGGTGTGGGGAGCGATCTCCTACACTGGCCGTACACCACTGGTGATCGTCGAGGGGACACTGAATAGTGCACGGTACATCCAAACCGTCATCGAACCCATCGTTCTACCATTCCTAGACCGGCAAGGGAACTTGCTGTTCCAACAGGACAATGCACGTCCGCATGTATCCCGTGCCACCCAACGTACTCTAGAAGGTGTAAGTCAACTACCCTGGCCAGCAAGATCTCCGGATCTGTCCCCCATTGAGCATGTTTGGGACTGGATGAAGCGTCGTCTCACGCGGTCTGCACGTCCAGCACGAACGCTGGTCCAACTGAGGCGCCAGGTGGAAATGGCATGGCAAGCCGTTCCACAGGACTACATCCAGCATCTCTACGGTCGTCTCCATGGGAGAATAGCAGCCTGCATTGCTGCGAAAGGTGGATATACACTGTACTAGTGCCGACATTGTGCATGCTCTGTTGCCTGTGTCTATGTGCCTATGGGTCTGTCAGTGTGATCATGTGATGTATCTGACCCCAGGAATGTGTCAATAAAGTTTCCCCTTCCTGGGACAATGAATTCACGGTGTTCTTATTTCAATTTCCAGGAGTGTAGCTTGTTTTTCCGTCTTTGGAGCAAAACACATAACTGATTCTGCGTATCAGGAGCTCGGCAGTCGGTTGGCAGGTTTGTGGAGGTATTCGGCTCTGGATGTCTGCGCACAGGTTATATAATTCGTGTAAATAACGGGCCGCCGACATGCGTAAGCGATGAAGGCGCCCTGCAGGGACCCAGGTGAGGTCCATACGATTTACATCAGGCGAATTTGGTCCCCAAGATCACCATAATGCTCCTCAAACCACCGTAGCACGGTTCTCGCTCCGGCACAACGAAAATTAGACTGCTGACAGAAGACACTGCCGTCAGGGAAGACATCTACCATGAAAGGATGCAGGTGGTTCGCAGCTGTCTTCGATTAGTGTCACAGAACATACGCAAGCGCAGGAGAATGTCTACTATAGCATAATATTTCTCCCATCATCCTGCGTCCGTGTGCGCTGCCCGTTTCGAGCCGCTGTTCCTCTCGATGACGGCGTTTTTGGAGTCGACCATTGACCTAGTGAAGAAAAAACATGATTCGCCCGAAGAGCGGACACGTTTCCATTGATCGACGGTCGAATCCTGATGGTCCCGTGCCCAGTGCAATCGTAACTGACGATGTTGTTTGGTCAACATGTGAACATTTAGGGGTGGTACGGTGCAGAGCTCCACGTTGAAAAATGTACGATGAACGGTGTGGTCCGAAACACTTGTGCGCGCACCCGCATTGTGCTCTTGCGGGAGAGGTGCCACAGATCACCATTTATCCTACTTTACAGAGCAGACAAGCCTCCGAACCCCACATCCTGTGAAGATTAGTGGACGTTCAACCATTGCTAGCCTTTGGTAGTTTCACTGTCCTTCTACTTCTTTCCGTAGATGCTCACGACAGTTGACGTGACCATTCGACCAGTTCCACCATTTTCGACATACTCATTCACAGTCTCTGCTTAATAATAGTTCACCCTTTGACAAAGCCGCTTATCTCAATGGATTGCCCCATTTGCAGCCCATATCTTCGCTAGGGTGATCCCCCGTCCGTGTGTGCTCCACTTACATGTTTTTGTTGCCGCGTCACGGGCCAGAAACGCCACCATGCAGCATTTAGCGTCGCAGTGGGCAGTGGTCATAAAAGTTTTGGCTTATCAGTGTATACCTGCATATGAGTCGCGGTGGGTTGCATATATGCAACAGTAACGTCCGCCAAATTGAAACTTTTTCTGATGGCCCCTTATATTTATCTTTACTGCTAATATTATTTATTGATTTTCTTATTCACCGTTCAATTCAATCAGCATCAATTTCGACACGGAGAAAACTGCATATGAAAAAAGAAAAACATATCTGCGGAAACAAAACGATTGAGGGGTATTGTTATCCGGGAGGCCCCTATTCGGGGAAGTTCGGCAGCCGAGTGCAAGTCTTATTTCAGTCGACGCCACATTGGGCAACTTGCCTGCCGGTGATGAGGGTGAAATGATGATGAGCACAACACGACAGCCAGTCCATCAGCGGAGAAAATCTCCAACACGCCTCGGAATGAAACGCGGGCCGCTGCATAGGAGGCAAGCTCGTTACCGCTCAGATAATGAGGCGGACGCATCTGCGGAATGCAATAGGAACTGAACATAAGTCTTCCGCTCTCTTTCCAGTTGCCTTGTTCGCTCGACCGGCGCTGCTGTTGTTGAACATCATTAACATTATGGGTACAAAAACGCCCCTCATAAACGTTTCTTTTCTCAGTTACTCGGAACATATGCGTTTCCTCAGCTTCCATGCACGTAACGAATTTTGGAGGGTTTTTTTTCAAGAACGTGGGAGGAGGAGGCGTGGGAAGGGGGGGGGGGGGGGGGGGGGTTTGGGGCGGGGACGCAGGGGATGCTGGGATAGTGAACAAAACAAGAGTTGAATCAGTTAGTCGTTTCTCAGGTGTTCCCTTGTTAGCGGTAGAACTCGAAGTGTAATTTTTCCGTGGTCTAGATGTTATTAAGACTGTCCTCAAGCTAGTTCTTGCGAGTAGACTATAGCAGTAACGAATCTTCTAGCTCTACGTTGCGAAAATACTTTATTTAGTCATATTACGTGAAGTTCACTGTAACCTCCATCCTACTCATTGTAACGAGCATTTCTTTTTCTTTTAATAGGGAGAAACATTAGTATCTAATGTTCCGTCGACAATAAGGTCATTAGCGACGGAGTACAAGCTCGAATTAAGGAAGTATAGAGAAGGAAATCTGCCGAGCCCCTTCAGTGAAACCAACCCGTAATTTGTCTTAAGTGTTTTATGAGCCGGCCGGTGTGGCCGTGCGGTTCTGGGCGCTACAGCTGGAGCCCAGCGACAGCTACGGTCGCAGGTTCGAATCCTGCCTCGGGCATGGATGTGTGTGATGTCCATAGGTTAGTTAGGCTTAATTAGTTCTAAGTTCTAGGCGACTGATGACCTCAGAAGTTAAGTCCCATAGTGTTCAGATCCATTTGAACGATTTGATTTATGAAAATCACGGCAATCCTAAATCAGGATGGCCAGACACGGGTTTGAACCGTCGTCATCGTGAATGCGCGACCAGTGTGCTAAGTTACATTTTCTGCCGTAGCTACCTCCCTACACTGCAATACACTAAACTTGGCGTAGAGAGCCAGTTCCGTCGGAATGCACAGTGCACAATGGACATGACTGGATGCAGGTGATCAGACAGGTGTCACCTGTCAGAGTCGCTTATATCAGGGGTCCCACATCACTCCAACTACACACGCCCCACACCATTACGGAGCCTGCACCTCATGCATCAATGTTCATCAATAATCACCACCACGTGGTTCCCATAAGGAATTTTCTATCTGCAACGAAATGTGCATTGATATGAAACATCCTGTTCACTTCCATCAGGATCACTCTTCTACCTCTCCGCGTTACGGGATCGACTTCCTAGTCCAGCATACACTTGTAAACTGTGTAAACCGGGATGTAGAGTGAATATTCGTTTTGAAAACTGTGAAGATAACACTACAGAGCTATATAGATTTTTTCCCTTTTTCCTGTACTTTCTTTTTCGTTTCTTATGTTTTGTTTCGTGATACATTGAAAGAATTATTTCAGGATAAGTTTTGCAAAGCTACATCTCAGTATCTCCGTTTCTGTTTATGCCAGGTAGTTGTCCTTAACGTAATTGCTATTTTAATTTGTTTTATTGCCCTGTGTTTTCAAGTGAATTAACATGTTGTTTCAATTCTTTTTTCATGAACAGAACAACATTAAGCTGTAATATGACGCACTTACAATTTTGAAAATGTAATGTGAAGCGATTTGGGTTGAGCGGTGTAGAAACAGTCCGATAGGTTGACAGAGAATGCGTCAGTAAAGACTCCGCAGCTAATGTGATTTACGTGCTGCTTGAGTGCTAATGTCTGCACTGTGTCGGTGACCGATGTAGACATCTGTTGGAACAATAATTTTGGCCTGTATTGCGGACAAAGAACTAATTACATGTCTTGTTGCTTATACGTCGGAACTGCAGTTTGGAACACGAAGATTAAAAACCTGCTATGTGCAGACCGTTGAGCTGCGTGAACGCTGTTATGTAGGCAGCATAGACGTATACCGCGGACTGTTGATTCAAGTTACAAGAAATTTAATGTACTTTCTTAATGCAAACTGTTGAACTGTGAAATGTGTCGAGCCTCGATCTAACCGAAGGCCGTAAATTTCAGACTCTGAATAATGACGTCGGTATACGTCACGCATAAATTGAATGAAGTATGTCTTCCTTTCGTAGTTGCATACAGATACTCTAATTACGATAATTCTACGAACATCGCGCGTTCCTGCAACACTCGCAATAGGTGGCTACAATCTGCATGGCAGAGGGTACGTCCCATTGTACCAGTCATTAGTGTTTCCTCCCATTCCATTCACGTATGGAGCGCGGGAAGAACGATTGTTTGAATGCGTCTGTGCGTGCAGTAATTATTCTAATCTTATCTTCACGAGCCCTGTGCGTGCGGTACGTAGGGGACTGTAGCATAATATTCCTAGAGTCGTCATTTAAAGCCGGTTCTTGAAATATTGTTAAGAGACATTCTCGGGATAGTCCACGTCTGTCTTCAAGAACCTTCCTATTCAGTTCCTTCAGTATCTCTGTGACACTCTCCCACGAATTAAACAAACCTGTGATCATTGGTGCTGCCCTTTCTGTATACGTTCAACGTCCCCTGTTAGTCCTGTTTGTTTTGGGTCCCACACACTCTAGCCATATTCTAGAACCGGTCGCACAAATGACTTGTAACCAATTACCTTTGTAGACTGATAGCACTTCCTCGATACTCCACCAATAAATCGAAGTCTACCACCTGTGCTGGTAACTGCTGGACAACGTGCTGAAGGATTACGGACCAACAACGCGGAAGTCGACGACTCGCCGACAGCACCAGCTAAGTGAAGGCCGACTTTTAACAAAAAGTCTCAACCCACGGGAACTATTGCTGAAAAGA
Organism: Schistocerca serialis cubense; assembly: GCF_023864345.2. Lineage (NCBI taxonomy): Eukaryota > Metazoa > Arthropoda > Insecta > Orthoptera > Acrididae > Schistocerca > Schistocerca serialis. The sequence continues at coordinate 1,216,980,513 of NC_064638.1, read as the reverse complement.
ATTTTATCCTCAACTTACTAATTGTGTGAAAGATAAATTATTTCTTTACGGTCAATATCTTTCTAATAACTGAACTTGCACTTAACACTGAGATGTAGATTTTTTTATTTGCGTTCCAAACTAAGAATTTAGTTCACTTTTGTTCAGTAAATCAATTGGGTTTACATCATCATCATCATCATCATTTACGACTGATTATGCCTTTCAGCGTTCAGTCTGGAGCATAGCCCCCCTTATACAGTTCCTCCATGATCCCCTATTCAGTGCTAACACTGGTGCCTCTTTTGATGTTAAACCTATTACTTCAAAATCATTCTTAACCGAATCCAGGTACCTTCTCCTCGGTCTGCCCCGACTCCTCTTACCCTCTACTGCTGAATCCATGAGTCTCTTGGGTAACCTCGCTTCTCCCATGCGTGTAACATGACCCCACCATCTAAGCCTGTTCGCCCTGACTGCTACATCTACAGAGTTCATTCCCAGTTTTTCTTTGATTTCCTCATTGTGGACACCCTCCTGGCATTGTTCCCATCTACTAGTACCTGCAATCATCCTAGCTACTTTCATATCCGTAACCTAAACCTTGTTGATAAGGTAACCTGAATCCACCCAGCTTTCGCTCCCATACAACAAAGTTGGTCGAAAGATTGAACGGTGCACAGATAACTTAGTCTTGGTACTGACTTCCTTCTTGCAGAAGAGAGTAGATCGTAGCTGAGCGCTCACTGCATTAGCTTTGCTACACCTCGCCTCCAGTTCCTTCACTATGTTGCCATCCTGTGAGAATATGCATCCTAAGTACTTGAAACCGTCCACCTGTTCTAACTTTGTTCCTCCTATTTGGCACTCAATCCGTTTATATTTCTTTCCCACTGACATTACTTTCGTTTTGGAGATGCTAATCTTCATACCATAGTCCTTACATTTCTGATCTAGCTCTGAAATATTACTTTGCAAACTTTCAATCGAATCTGCCATCACAACTAAGTCATCCGCATATGCAAGACTCCTTATTGTGTGTTCACATATCTTAATCCCACGCAGCCAGTTTATTGTTTTCAACATATGATCCATAAATAATATGAACAACAGTGGAGACAGGTTGCAGCCTTATCTTACCCCTGAAACTACTCTGAACCATGAACTGCTGCCTGACTATCCATGCAAAGACCTTTAATTGCTTGCAAAAGTTTGCCTCCTATTCCATAATCTTGTAGGACAGACAATAACTTCCTCCTAGGAACCCGTCATATGCCTTTTCTAGATCTATAAAGCATAGATTTTCAGTTAGAGGTGGGACTCCGTCACCTCCAAAGGTCCGAGGCATTTTGCTCTGATTGTTGCCAGCATCATACACTCCTGGAAACTGAAATAAGAACACCGTGAATTCATTGTCCCAGGAAGGGGAAACTTTATTGACACATTCCTGGGGTCAGATACATCACATGATCACACTGACAGAACCACAGGCACATAGACACAGGCAACAGAGCATGCACAATGTCGGCACTAGTACAGTGTATATCCACCTTTCGCAGCAATGCAGGCTGCTATTCTCCCATGGAGACGATCGTAGAGATGCTGGATGTAGTCCTGTGGAACGGCTTGCCATGCCATTTCCACCTGGCGCCTCAGTTGGAGCAGCGTTCGTGCTGGACGTGCAGACTGCGTGAGACGACGCTTCATCCAGTCCCAAACATGCTCAATGGGGGACAGATCCGGAGATCTTGCTGGCCAGGGTAGTTGACTTACACCTTCTAGAGCACGTTGGGTGGCACGGGATACATGCGGACGTGCATTGTCCTGTTGGAACAGCAAGTTCCCTTGCCGGTCTAGGAATGGTAGAACGATGGGTTCGATGACGGTTTGGATGTACCGTGCACTATTCAGTGTCCCCTCGACGATCACCAGTGGTGTACGGCCAGTGTAGGAGATCGCTCCCCACACCATGATGCCGGGTGTTGGCCCTGTGTGCCTCGGTCGTATGCAGTCCTGATTGTGGCGCTCACCTGCACGGCGCCAAACACGCATACGACCATCATTGGCACCAAGGCAGAAGCGACTCTCATCGCTGAAGACGACACGTCTCCATTCGTCCCTCCATTCACGCCAGTCGCGACACCACTGGAGGCGGGCTGCACGATGTTGGGGCGTGAGCGGAAGACGGCCTAACGGTGTGCGGGACCGTAGCCCAGCTTCATGGAGACGGTTGCGAATGGTCCTCGCCGATACCCCAGGAGCAACAGTGTCCCTAATTTGCTTGGAAGTGGCGGTGCGGTCCCTTACGGCACTGCGTAGGATCCTACGGTCTTGGGGTGCATGCGTGCGTCGCTGCGGTCCGGTCCCAGGTCGACGAGCACGTGCACCTTCCGCCGACCACTGGCGACAACATCGATGTACTGTGGAGACCTCACGCCCCACGTGTTGAGCAATTCGGCGGTACGTCCACCCGGCCTCCTGCATGCCTACTATACGCCCTCGCTCAAAGTCCGTCAACTGCACATACGGTTCACGTCCACGCTGTCGCGGCATGCTACCAGTGTTAAAGACTGCGATGGAGCTCCGTATGCCACGGCAAACTGGCTGACACTGACGGCGGCGGTGCACAAATGCTGCGCAGCTAGCGCCATTCGACGGCCAACACCGCGGTTCCTGGTGTGTCCGCTGTGCCGTGCGTGTGATCATTGCTTGTACAGCCCTCTCGCAGTGTCCGGAGCAAGTATGGTGGGTCTGACACACCGGTGTCAATGTGTTCTTTTTTCCATTTGCAGGAGTGTAGTTAAAGTACCAGGGAAGCAGGTTGTTAGCCTTACTTGCCCCGAGTCCCATTGAGTTTTACCCCTAAAGGCTGAGGGACTAACCGGTGGATTTGGTAGTCTTTGCCGTCTGAGCACAAAGGTGACCACGACTCAGAATATGTCCGAGATGCCCAGCCTTATTCCAAAGTAACTGGTATCCCGACTGTCGGGACCACTTACTTGGCCACTCATACGTTGCCCGTGGTTCATGAACTAGGACATGACTACAGGAACCCACACCATGGGTTTACAGATGTCACTTTTTTGCAAGCACAGCTTTCCTGTTCTGCATCATCGTCCTCGTTATTGGAAATAACTGCTGCCATAAGCAGTGAGTCTAAAGTTACCCAGTCTTCATTTTTTATTTACTTTTAACTGCTTATGAATAATTATTTCTGTTGTTTGATAGCGTCATCATTTTTATTTGCATCTTCCTTTGTTTTTGCGCCAATTTTCGTATGGGTCATTGTGAGCTTAGCAGTTGCGCATTGTCCGCCATTACGTTAGCAACCAGTAGCCTACCGCGACACACCCAGCGTGTGTACTGAATATATTAGGTAAGAGGAAACATTTTTCGTTTTCGGTAGATGTGTGAATACTCATGATGCTATAGTTTTATGAGTCTTGCTTGCCTGTGTGTGGAAGTAATATTCCGTAGCTCTACTCCCGGGGAAAGTTAAATATTTTTGCTTTCACTTCGCTTAAAACTACTGTGCTCGAGAAATTAGAGGAGAAAGATCAGGGTTTCGCAGTCTTAGCAGCGGAACGCGGTTGGTTCTAGAACAATCAGTACTCGAGGATATACTGTTGCGGATTATGTAGATAAACTTTGTGACACCACAGATCTGTTGCCGTCACAGAGCATCTCTCACGCTGTAGCTAAGCAGTTTCTCCGAATTATCCTTCCTTCCAGTAGAGCTACCCCCACTTGCTGTGATGGAGAACTTCCGTGAAGCTTTGAAGGTAGGAGAGCAGTAGTGGTGTAAGTTGAGCTTTGTGTTCGGGTCCACTGGCTTGTCTAGAGACCTCAGTCGTTAGAGCGTTTTTCCATGACAGTCATGGTTTCTAAGTTAGAGTACCTGTAGAGCACACAGTTTCAATTTGTCATAAGTTTCAGGCCACGTGGTTTGTTCCTGATGCAACGCGTCCGGAGTGCATGCGAGGCTTCTGCCGAGACTTCAGCACGGTATTTCGATGACTTGCTCATTCAAATTTTGGTAATTTCTGAGGATGTTTGCCTATCGAAGTCGCGGGCTGCAAACGATATATATCGAATGTGCGATTCTAAATCCATCACGTGACTATGGCGGCGAGCGTTATGAGCATGTTTATAATGGTCACTACAACACCGACAAAAGAAGAGCATTACCAAAATAGTCGTAATTGCAAAGGAATAGACTTACCTCACTCGTCGTCGGCGCTGTCGTCATGAGACAGTCAGTTTGATGTGTATGCTACGAGAAGTGTTCCATTTTGCCCTAACCTTGGTAGGCTCTGCCAATATCACGCAAAAATATGGGTAGAGTATCACATTTCTGACAAAAATTCAATCAATTTTCTACATTGCTTAAGCATGGAATTAGATTCTTCCACGTGAGGCAATCGGCCGAAGAAACGTCTATAATACCAGACATGCCACTCACTACCGTCATAAATCGTTTGGGTTTTCCTATCATCTCGCAAATGATTTATCATCACGCCCGGCGCCACAGTCACGTGATCAATACAGAATCGCACGTTCGATATACACTCCTGGAAATGGAAAAAAGAACACATTGACACCGGTGTGTCAGACCCACCATACTTGCTCCGGACACTGCGAGAGGGCTGTACAAGCAATGATCACACGCACGGCACAGCGGACACACCAGGATCCGCGGTGTTGGCCGTCGAATGGCGCTAGCTGCGCAGCATTTGTGCACCGCCGCCGTCAGTGTCAGCCAGTTTGCCGTGGCATACGGAGCTCCATCGCAGTCTTTAACACTGGTAGCATGCCGCGACAGCGTGGACGTGAACCGTATGTGCAGTTGACGGACTTTGAGCGAGGGCGTATAGTGGGCATGCGGGAGGCCGGGTGGACGTACCGCCGAATTGCTCAACACGTGGGGCGTGAGGTCTCCACAGTACATCGATGTTGTCGCCAGTGGTCGGCGGAAGGTGCACGTGCCCGTCGACCTGGGACCGGACCGCAGCGACGCACGGATGCACGCCAAGACCGTAGGATCCTACGCAGTGCCGTAGGGGACCGCACCGCCACTTCCCAGCAAATTAGGGACACTGTTGCTCCTGGGGTATTGGCGAGGACCATTCGCAACCGTCTCCATGAAGCTGGGCTACGGTCCCGCACACCGATCTCCTACACTGGCCGTACACCACTGGTGATCGTCGAGGGGACACTGAATAGTGCACGGTACATCCAAACCGTCATCGAACCCATCGTTCTACCATTCCTAGACCGGCAAGGGAACTTGCTGTTCCAACAGGACAATGCACGTCCGCATGTATCCCGTGCCACCCGACGTGCTCTAGAAGGTGTAAGTCAACTACCCTGGCCAGCAAGATCTCCGGATCTGTCCCCCATTGAGCATGTTTGGGACTGGATGAAGCGTCGTCTCACGCGGTCTGCACGTCAAGCACGAACGCTGGTCCAACTGAGGCGCCAGGTGGAAAAGGCATGGCAAGCCGTTCCACAGGACTACATCCAGCATCTCTACGATCGTCTCCATGGGAGAATAGCAGCCTGCATTGCTGCGAAAGGTGGATATACACTGTACTAGTGCCGACATTGTGCATGCTCTGTTGCCTGTGTCTATGTGCCTGTGGTTCTGTCAGTGTGATCATGTGATGTATCTGACCCCAGGAATGTGTCAATAAAGTTTCCCATTCCTGGGACAATGAATTCACGGTGTTCTTATTTCAATTTCCAGGAGTGTATATCGTTTGCATCCTGCGGCTTCGATAGGCGAACATACTTGGAAATTACCCAAATTTTCTGCATTACACTTCGTGGACCGATTTAGTCGTCGTATTGCGACCGGCGTTATTCTGGGTAATCACTGTGTGGTCTCCAAGCAGACTACGAAGGATTGTTCGTCAAGCACTCTTATTTAAAACTGAGTTCGATTTCTGATATCAGCCTCGCCCTTTGATGCTCTTTTGTCTTTAGGAGCCCGCAGTTGTTCCATGGAACGTACATTCTCAAAGGGTTTTGTAGCCGAGAGTAACACACATTCTCAAAGCGTTTTGTACGAGGTGCATTCAAGTTCTAAGGCGTCCGATTTTTTTTTTCCGGACTGGAAAGAGATAGAAACATACGCATTGTTTTAAAATGAGGCCGCGTTCATTGTCAATACGTCCCAGAGATGGCAGCACTGTACGGCAGATGGAATTTTACCGCCAGCGGCGAGAATGAGAACTGTTTTAAATACTTAAAATGGCGACGTTTTCCTTACTTGAACAGCGTGCAATCATTCATTTTCTGAATTTGCGTGGTGTGAAACCAATTGAAATTCATCGACAGTTGAAGGAGACATGTGGTGATGGAGTTATGGATGTGTCGAAAGTGTGTTTGTGGGTGCGACAGTTTAATGAAGGCAGAACATCGTGTGACAACAAACCGAAACAACCTCGGGCTCGCACAAGCCGGTCTGACGACATGATCGAGAAAGTGGAGAGAATTGTTTTGGGGGATCGCCGAATGACTGTTGAACAGATCACCTTCAGAGTTGGTTTTTCTGTGGGTTCTGTGCACACAATCCTGCATGCCGACCTGAAAATGCGAAAAGTGTCATCCAGGTAGGTGCCACGAATGCTGACGGACGACCATGTGGCTGCCCGTGTGGCATGTTGCCAAGCAATGTTGACGTGCAACGACAGCATGAATGGGACTTTCTTTTCATCGGTTGTGACAATGGATGAGACGTGGATGCCATTTTTCAATCCAGAAACAAAGCGCCAGTCAGCTCAATGGAAGCACACAGATTCACCGCCACCAAAAAAACTTCGGGTAACCGCCAGTGCTGAAAAAATGATGGTGTCCATGTTCTGGGACAGCGAGGGCGTAATCCTTACCCATTGCGTTTCAAAGGGCACTACGGTAACAGGTGCATCCTACGAAAATGTTTTGAAGAACAAATTCCTTCCTGCGCTGCAACAAAAACGTCCAGGAAGGGCTGCGCGTGTGCTGTTTCACCAAGACAACGCACCCGCACATCGAGCTAATGTTACGCAACAGTTTCTTCGTGATAACAACTTTGAAGTGATTGCTCATGCTCCCTACTCACCTGACCTGGCTCCTAGTGGCTTTTGGCTTTTTCCAACAATGAAAGACCCTCTCCGTGGCCGCACATTCACCAGCCGTGCTGCTATTGCCTCAGCGATTTTCCAGTGGTCAAAACAGACTCCTAAAGAAGCCTTCGCCGCTGCCATGGAATCATGGCGTCAGTGTTGTGAAAAATGTGTACATCTGCAGGGCGATTACGTCGAGAAGTAACGCCAGTTTCATAGATTTCGGGTGAGTAGTTAATCAGAAAAAAAAATCGGAGGCCTTAGAACTTGAATGCACCTCGTAATAGAGAGAGATTGAATGGTGAGCGTCAAAGTGCGTATCGGGCACCGGGAATCGAACTCGGCTATAAATACTGGCATTATATGAAAAAAACATGATAGGCTGGTTGGAGTCGATATAGCGAGGACGCATAATGACAAAGCTCGCGACAAAAAGACGACTGGATCGGTCGACGAAATATAGTGCAGAAAAATGGGAGAATAGAGACTGGATTCTATCGATCGTTCGGTGGGTGCAAGTGGTTCACTGGGACGAAGACATTTGCAAAGGAGAAAAAATCGTGGCGGATTGCATCAAACCAATGAGAAAAGTGATAAGAGAAGAAACAGAGAGAGAGTGCCACAAACCGAACAATTCTACTTCCATCCCTTCTTATAAGTGTCTGGCTCTAAGCTTGAGTTCTTCCCCGATACCTTGGGACAGCGCTTTCTTTGATAAACAAATAGTAGTAAGTGGAGAAACAACCATGTTGTGTGCGCACCCATGGTGTATTATCCAGAACTTGAAACCAACCTAGAAGCAGCCCTGACTACGGTAGAGAGGCTTTAGACTGCTGCCCAAGTCTGCATCCGGCCTGTAAGGCGAGAGCTGTGGCCTAACGGGTACCACTGCAGTCCCTTACGTCACTACATCTGAACTAAGCAGTTGACCATTATAACAGAGTGAGCGAGGGATAGCAGCAGAATCGCGAATCTCCGCGCACCAGCGAATGGGTGAACCGTCTGTACTTCCGTTGTTCCTTAGGAACACAAAGTATCCATTGATAAAAAGAGAACCGAACCATGTAGATACACTTCGACCACAGTTAATCGTTCGTAAAAGGTCGGACTAACTCAAATGCTTTACGGGCACGAAACTGGCGACCCGTGGAAATGTGTGAAATATGTGGCAGATTAGATTCTTCCATGATGTCTCAGAATATGCTATATCAAACGATCATTCCTTTTAGTCAAGCTGTGCTACAGATTTATTTTCTCCACAGCTGTATTCAGTATCTCATCATTTATTATTCGGTCTACATATCTAATACCCAGACTTTTTCTGTACCAAGACATTTCAAAAGCTTCTATTCTCTTCTTGTGTGCAGTGTGTATCGTTCACGTGTCACTTCCAGACAAACCAACACCAGAAAAATACCTTCAGGAAAGTCTTCATAACACTTACATCTATATTCGTCATTAACAATGTTTCTCCGTCTTCTGCTTTTATTTCCATTCTCCATTTTATATCGTCTCTCTTTCGGCCATCATCAGTGATTTTACTGACCAAATAGCAGAAATCATGTACTACCTCTAGTGGTTCATTTCCTAATCTAAGCCCTGAGCGTCCCCGGATTTAATTCGCCTACATTCCATTACCCTTGTTCTCCTGTTTTTAATGTTCGTCTTTATTTTCCTTTCAAGATTCTGTCCATTTCGATCAGCGGATCTTCCAAATTCTTTGCTGTCTCTATCAGAATAACAGTATCACTGCCTAACCTCTCTGCTCGCAACGCGACAGAGACTGAGCAAAGGTATACAACGGCACAACTACTGCCATTTCGTCATCGGTCTCGCTACATTTAAATAAAGTTCCCTTGTCTGTACAAGCAATTTACAATATTTTCATTATATTTACTATCAATTACATACAGTCAGAAATAAATACAGTATAAATCGATTACGAACTTAATATACACTCCTGGAAATGGAAAAAAGAACACATTGACACCGGTGTGTCAGACCCACCATACTTGCTCCGGACACTGCGAGAGGGCTGTACAAGCAATGATCACACGCACGGCACAGCGGACACACCAGGAACCGCGGTGTTGGCCGTCGAATGGCGCTAGCTGCGCAGCATTTGTGCACCGCCGCCGTCAGTGTCAGCCAGTTTGCCGTGGCATACGGAGCTCCATCGCAGTCTTTAACACTGGTAGCATGCCGCGACAGCGTGGACGTGAACCGCAGCGACGCACGGATGCACGCCAAGACCGTAGGATCCTACGCAGTGCCGTAGGGGACCACACCGCCACTTCCCAGCAAATTAGGGACACTGTTGCTCCTGGGGTATCGGCGAGGACCGTTCGCAACCGTCTCCATGAAGCTGGGCTACGGTCCCGCACACCGTTAGGCCGTCTTCCGCTCACGCCCCAACATCGTGCAGCCCGCCTCCAGTGGTGTCGCGACAGGCGTGAAGGGAGGGACGAATGGAGACGTGTCGTCTTCAGCGATGAGAGTCGCTTCTGCCTTGGTGCCAATGATGGTCGTATGCGTGTTTGGCGCCGTGCAGGTGAGCGCCACAATCAGGACTGCATACGACCGAGGCACACAGGGCCAACACCCGGCATCATGGTGTGGGGAGCGATCTCCTACACTGGCCGTACACCACTGGTGATCGTCGAGGGGACACTGAATAGTGCACGGTACATCCAAACCGTCATCGAACCCATCGTTCTACCATTCCTAGACCGGCAAGGGAACTTGATGTTCCAACAGGACAATGCACGTCCGCATGTATCCCGTGCCACCCAACGTGCTCTAGAAGGTGTAAGTCAACTACCCTGGCCAGCAAGATCTCCGGATCTGTCCCCCATTGAGCATGTTTGGGACTGGATGAAGTGTCGTCTCACGCGGTCTGCACGTCCAGCACGAACGCTGGTCCAACTGAGGCGCCAGGTGGAAATGGCATGGCAAGCCGTTCCACAGGACTACATCCAGCATCTCTACGATCGTCTCCATGGGAGAATAGCAGCCTGCATTGCTGCGAAAGGTGGATATACACTGTACTAGTGCCGACATTGTGCATGCTCTGTTGCCTGTGTCCATGTGCCTGTGGTTCTGTCAGTGTGATCATGTGATGTATCTGACCCCAGGAATGTGTCAATAAAGTTTCCCCTTCCTGGGACAATGAATTCACGGTGTTCTTATTTCAATTTCCAGGAGTTTATTTACAAAATTACTAATGATATATATACCAGAGTGACATTTACACACACTGATCATGACCTTTCATTTCAGTTGCTTCCTGAACATTTACTCTTTAATCCAATTTTACTTTTTGCAAATTCGATAGTGAGCGTCCAGTCCAAGATACACATTTAGAATAAGTTTTGAAAATTACACTACTAATTAAGTCAATACTGGAAATTCTTTTGTATTATCTAACTTCATTATTCCAACATAAATAGACTCATCAAATTCACATAGCGCTGTTAACAGATCCTAAAAGAATTACAAAAATGAAATAGTTAACAAGACCTTTTATCAGAACAGCCAACTCATCTATATTAACGTGCTGGCAAAAACAGAAATGATAATTATTTAAATCCTTACCTTGCCTACGCGAAGACTTACGCTTCCTAGTTCAAAAATATTGACATCGGTACATTAATCTAACTCTTGGTAGCTTCACACAGTACACCACATAAACTGCCCACTCCATCGTCTTCCCCCCACAGACAGCTACCTACAACTGTGCACACTGCGTTCTCTTACTCCAACAAAGCAGTATCTTTGACTATGCAGTCGCGGACAGTCAGCGATCCGCATTATCAAGCCTACCAGAGACATTCATCGCTTATAGTATATAGTTACAATTTAATATATTAATATACTTATCTTATTCTGGTGCCACATACGAGTGCGCCCCAGTGTAATCCTTTCATTTTCTCAGATTAATCAGTTCTCGATTGATACAACTTCAAATCAACAATGTTACATACATCTAACAGCTTGCCAGAAATAGGAAAGCTAAAGAGTAAGCGTTAGTGTAAGGTATGCTAACAATCTTGAATGGTCCATTATAAATGAATTTAAATTATGAAATGACATTATCGATCTCGCTTGATTTCTCATTCGCTTTAACGAGAACAAGGTCGCAAATTGACAATTTTAGCAAACTGCGCTTTCGCGTCATGTCGCCGTATACGCACCTCCGCTTTCTTCTTCACTATCTCTTCCTCCAAACTCTTAGAGGTACAGTCTAATAGGATTCCTTACGGTGTGAATCCTGTAGATTCGTGCGTCATGTCACAGATTGCGCGGCCCCTCCCGCTGGAGGTTCGAGTCCTCCCTCGGGCATGGGTTTGTGTCATTTTCTTAACATAAGTTGGTTTAAGTAGTGTGTAAGTCTAGGGACCGATGATCTCAGCAGTTTGCTCCATTAGGAATTCACACTCATTTAAACATTTGACTCGTGCGTCAAAGCATTCATATCTTTTCAAAATCGTTTATATATTCGTCCCACGCTCCGTGGTGACAATACGGTCGGCAAAGTCGTCCCAGCTCACGCACGCATCGTTCCACTGGATTTCCAGCCGGGCTATACGCCGAGGTGTTTATCACTTAAACGCCATTGCTTTCCATACTATTGTATTACATACACTGTCAGTCTGAATCGCGTCTAGCATTTTATCAAGTGCCCTAATAAAGACAGACACTGATATGTTAAGTCTGAATGACTTGGTCATAAATTGTACATTATGAAACCTTTGCAGAATCTCTTCCATGCTTTCTGGTCTGTCCGTTTCACGTTAAACATCTTTGATCAACGATTCTGACACTGCTATCACTTTTTCCTGCTATGATGAAGGAATTGATATAGGGACTGGTACTCCTATCTATAATATTCCATTCCAGCATTCGACCCGTTTTTTGTTGTACGGCGTCCTTTCTGTACAGTAGTACGGCGTACGGTCGTACAAAGAACGGTTCGTGGGGCATTACATTTAAATTCCACTAATATCCAGTAATAAGTCCCGGTTTATTCGAAAACATGTTTTTATTTCACATAATTATATCGTACAAGTCTTGTTTCTGGTCAGGTTTAACATTTAGCACACCTTCCACAATATTCTCTAACTCGCCTTCCAAGCTATTGTCAACATTTCAATTTTGCGTATGTGGTATTCTATATTTGTGCCTAAACCAATCTCATCAGGAGAAGTAATAATGTGAATAGTTTGTTACTGACTACTCGCATGACAACCTGCTTCATTAAAACTCACACTAATTTCAGTATTACCTTTTGAAATGCACATCATTATTTTATTGTTGCAGTCAATTACCGCATGGTATTTCAATAAGCAATCTAAGCCCATTATTATCTCGGTGTTCAAATCTGACACGGCGATAAATTCATGTTCAAATTGTTACTCTTGAATTTCTAAATGGGCAAATATTTGATAGGATATACGTCTGATGCTCTTTCCGGTAGCACCGATTATTTTAACTCCCATTACGGACATTACTATTGCTCTTGGTCTTTCCTTTAAGAAATCGAAAATTTTTTCCGGACCTAGCACTTAGCTCTGCCTCGGTATCTATTAAAACTTGCATTTGTAGCCGTACGTATCAATGGGCAGTGTTATTTGTCTACACTTATCTGTGTCTAGATCATGGTTTTCGCAAACAAGACCTCATCCACATCGAGTTCATTCCAGAAAACCCGTCTGGCTCCGACACCGATAGCGGCTTATCTCGTGTTTTTTTTTTAAATTTATTTCCTGTTCATAGACAGTCATAACTTCTATCTACCTGTCCTGTGGTTTTTGAAGCCGTTTTGAACCCGACATTGAAATCCGGTCATCAATTTCTTTGGTTAACGAAAGATGTATTACCAACTATTCGCTGTCAGTCAGATAATTTTCTTCGGAAAGATGGCTATCATCTTTCAAATTGATTGTAGAAATGTGCTCTGTTTCTGCTTCTAGTTCTCCTCCCGAGCTCATGCAACCCATACCACTCTCGTCTGACTGTATGACGTCAGCCTTAAATTCTCAATGTCGTAATATATGTGGCCGTCAATTAGTCGTACCCTGTCATCAGCGGCAAACTCGTCTTGCCCCTCTTCAGAAATTTCTCCTCGGTTTTATTTAGGACCAGGGTCATTGAGGTTGGCTACTTAAATTACTACAACGTTTGGACAAGCCTGCATCTTCGCTACAGAGCCTTCCGTTTCTTCATAAACGCTAATTTCATGCTGCTAGAGAAGCGTCAAATATTTCTCCCTATCGTCTTTTCGCTCTAATTCTACCTTTTTAATTACTTTCCTTCCAATAACGGGATGAACAGTCTGTTCTACTTTCTGTTCAGTCCTTTGTATTTCCATCTCAAAACAGTTATTTATGCTTCCTATTTTTCACTGTATCTCTATCATGTCCTGTTTAACACTACCCATTTCGGTATTTATTGCAATTATTTCTTTCTTGATTTCATCTACTTTCGTGTTAATAATTCCAGTATTACTTCCTACAATCTTGATTGCTTTGGATTGAACATTAATTGATTCGCAGTGAGCTCTTATTGATGGGGATTGAGCTTTTATTGATACGGACAGAGCATTAATTTAAGCAGTAATTGATTTGGACTGAGCATTTATTGATTAGGACTAAGCGTTAATTGTAATGAACAAGATGCTCAACATATCGTTTATAATTTCAGTTGTTACTGGTTTTGACTTTAATTTTCTTCCAAATACCGTAGCATCTGTCAAGCCGGGAATTTCATTTTCCTCTCCTCCTGTGGTTTAGCGGTAGCATCAGTGATGCTCTCCGCCGCTTCCTCAACAATGGGTACCGTTGCCAGGGTTTCCCTTTGTTCCACCGATTGTTTCCCGTTAAGTACAATCAAATTATCAGTTTCATTTGTGCCTATCTTGCTGCCTGTTCTACTAATTAATGCAAATTTAGATATCTTGTGGCTTATTTCCACCACATACTACTACCGAGCGTGAGTGACTGTATTCTTAGTGAAATGGTTTGATTCGATGCGAATCTGCACAGTGTAAAATTCGTGCCAAGATCAATACCAGATTGATACTGTCCTGTCAGTAGCTTCGCTACGTGTAACCTCCCCCTTCCTAATCGGCCTACTAGTTTGCGATATAACTGACCATGATCGCATATGCCTAGTGACATTTTGCAATAAGGCTATCGTTACTGAAGGAAAATAACACCGCTTAGTTGGAAGAAAATGTGCAACAGACACTTTTGAAGGAAGAATCCATTCTAAACTTATGCCAAATACTGATGATAATTTTGGAATGGTTGGAATATGGAGCAATCGTTCACGAACCACACAGTGAGGCAAAGGGTATCACGTAATATTTGATACAAAAAAACACTGACGATACAAGAAAACATTGATTAGTTAAAAAGGGGATAACTAAACGGTCGCCATCCCGCTAGGGCTATGATTCTCCAAAATCTTAAGAAAGGTAACAACAAATACATTGAAGCAAATAATCACTGGCGTGGCAACATAAGGTTGCAACGCTTTTCCGCAACACGACAGTACACGAGAAAATAAATGAATCAGAAAGCAATGAGTTTGCAATTACTTGAGGGCCGCGGTGGCCGAGCGGTTCTAGGCACTTCAGTCCGGAACCGCGCGACTGCTACGGTCGGAGGTTCGAATCCTGCCTCGGACATGGATGTGTGTGATGTCCTTAGGTTGGTTAGGTTTAAGTAGTTCTAAGATCTAGGGGACTGGTAATCTCAGATGTTAAGTGCCATAGTGCTCAGAGCCATTTTTTGCAAATTACTTATTCCGAAACACTAAATTTTCGAAGTAAATTTAAATGGAGTTACTGGTTAAGTAAATGTAACTAAAACTTTATTACGTAAAAATAAATTACTTTCAGTAACCTCACTGTAACGTAATTTAGAAAAAGGCAAGTAATTTACTTCTGATTATTAAAAGACCGAATTCAATTTACTTTAAGCAAATGAGCAACTTTTAAAATATCAACATTAAAATACATTCCAATAAATGAGATCGCAAGCTCTTAATTTGAGATGTATCTTTAATTATTAGTTTTGCCAATGAAATTTTACGTTATTTAAGTGAATGAAGTTAATACTCAAAATTGCAAATCAGTTAAGCCTCTGTTATGAGATATAAGAATGAACAGTTACTGAGGCCGAAAATGTAGACTGAAACTGGTCATTGGCACACACACAAAACTGTCTATATTCAGGTAATCAGTTTTCATATTCTTACGACACTCGGTGATATCATGGGAAGGAAAGGGACCCTGCTTAGTAATAATGTCTGATGACAATGACAATACAGGAGGCCTACAAGTTTCAACTACTGCAGGTTATTTTTCAAGTTAGTCATACTTTGTGAAAGAAATGCAACTGGGTTATACCTCTACACTACTATATCCGTCAGTTAACAGTCCTACGATGTTGTAGCTGTGCACACGACAAAGTATGTAGCCGACGACAATGGCGAGCTGCCGCTGTTGCTGCTGCTGCTATTTGAGAATACCGAGTCGTCTCTACTAGAGATGGGCAAACTGAAACACGTAACTGTTTCGAAACAAATGAAACAGTACAACGTAATGTTTCGATACACTGTTTCGAAACAGTGAGACAGTTTGTGTTTTATAATTTAATAAACCTACACATGTTATCATCTTGAATGTCTACTGTACAAGTATGTCCATATAAAAACAACTGAGGCGCGAGAGCGCTAATCATATCGCAGAAAGTATGAAACTATCACTTAGGCGTTTTGGCAGTTCCGTATTTCATGCAGCAAATGCGCTGCTTTCGTGTTGAGTCACTTTCATACTTTGCAATTGGCTGAGGACAGCCGTAGCTGAAGACAGAAGAGCCACCACGAACGGAACTGGAGGTGGGAGCAAACTGCCGAAACAACGGACATTCTACTGGGAATCCCACATTCCGTTAGTATGGGTAATATACTCATCCTGTTAATTTCCATGCACACAAAGGGGATCATTGTGGATAATAGGCACAGTGACTATAGACTCACAAATAATGCCAAATAATTCGAATAAATAACAAAATATAACAGAAAAAAATTTTGTCTTTCAAGGTGTTTCGACCCGTTACTATAAATGCACCATGCTTCCCATCCCTTCCTGTTCACCATTACACTATCAGTGATATGTCAAACAGATTGCTTGCAATTATACCTACATCAAATTTGTATATATGTCGAATAACTGTCACTCTACGCCTTCTTTTTTGTTCAAAATGTTGTAGGCTCACTTGCGTTTCTTAATATGATTACTGTACATGAACAGAGAAGCGTATGTTATAAAAAAAAGTGTAATTTAACTGAATTATTTTCACATATTTATTATTTTGAATGTGAATAGTATGCATCGCTTTATTGTTTGGTTAGTGTTTATAAAGCAGATGTTACGTCATTTCGGAATAGGACAGTCAGCTAGAAACGAAGCTTTATTTTCGGATATCTTAAGCTTCATGCTATTGGTTGTCAAAAAGATTTCGACACTCTTGTAAGTGTTTCACGAAGTGGTATGTTGTGTTTCAGTACCTGTGCCGAGCCCGAATCTCGCCCGACACAGAGTGGAATGAAACATCACTGTTTCGATACAATTAGTCCGTTCCAAGCACAGGTGGACTGAAACAGCCTTATTTTGAAACAACGATACAGCTTCTGTGTCTGGCTCGAGATCGAATCTGGTCCGGTTATCCGAGACAGGGGCGGAATGAAACACTACTGTTTCGAAACAGTGAATAACAGCCGTTCCGAAACACTGAAACAGTTCCACGTATCGATACACTGTATCGAAACATAGAAACAGTGGCCAAGTCTAGTCTCTACAGCCACTGAGGACTATGGGACAGGCAGTAGTTAGAATTGCAGGAATTGCAGATTCCTCCGCATGTCCACTCCTGTGGTCTCAGTACTCGCGGGTTATCGACTCAGGCGCGTCTACACTGGCACAAGCATAGCTGTACACTGCGTATGCGGGAGCGCCCAACAAACATTTCCGCACTCTTCCGCCAGTCAAGCTTTTCTGCATTCTGCATTCTCTCAGCTCGCAACGCGACAGACACTACACAAACAACGGCACAACTGCTGACATTTCGTCGTTGGTATCGATACATTTAAATAAAGTTTCCTTGGCTATAACTCAGAAATTTACACTATTTTCCTTCTAATTACAATCAATTACATACAGTCAGAAACAAATACAGTATTATATCTATTACGAACTAAATATAGTTGCCAGAATGAAATTTTCAGTCTGCAGCGGAGAGTGCGCTGATTTGAAACTTCTTGGCAGATTAAAACTGTGTGCCCGACCGAGACTCGAACTCGGGATATTTGCCTTTGGCGGGCAACTGCTCTACTTGCCCACGAAAGGCCAAGGTCTCGAGTTCGAATCTCGGTACGGACACAGTTTTAATTGCCAGGAAGTTTTAAATATAGTTTCTGTAATAATGCTTACAGATTCAGAACCAGAAGTACAGTACAAGCTATCAACGGACATTGAACGCGAAAATTTTGGATGGTGCAAAAGGTGTTTCATCTGCATTTTCGAGTTTACAAGCTCCAGAATTTTGAGGTAGAATTTCATTTCAGAGCTAAAATTCGTTATTTCTTTTTTTTCTGAAAAGGACATGGTGGATTTTCTTGCCATCATGGGAATCTTCGAACTGACTTTTTCCTCTTCTGCACAATGAGAGGAATTATCCTATTGACGATTGATATTTGGTGTGGAGTATTTTTCCGTCTGTTACGCCGATAAATTATAAAGTTCGAAAACTTCAAGAACGCTATTTTTCCAGAATCACTAGTTTTCTCATTTGGTGTCTCATTATCAGATGAAAAACCCTCCTGTAGTAAACGCAGCATCACCTTCCCTGTCAACTTTCTTGCCATGGACTGCCATGCAAGAACATCTAGCTATAGGCGTGACAGGTCTTTAAAGAGCACAATTTCTACAGAATATTTTCAATAAATCTTCCATATTGTGTGTCATTTATAGTATAAACAAACTTAGGGCGGAATGGGGAAAAATATAAAGACCGGAATATTGCAGTAAATATAAGAAATTAAGCAACAGTGACCCACTTCCAACTACAAACAATCAAACAGCGCGAGTACTGCGTGCGCTGCCTTTCAAACTGCTGTGGAACCATAGATAATAAATCGCTTCAAGTTCTGCGATGTGTTAACGGAGTATCTACCTGAGAACAATCTGGATGTCCCAGGATTGTGAGGCTTCAGACGATAGAGAATATTGTATGTTCTCTTTTTTAGAGTGGTGTGACTCTGAAGTCCCACCAGATCTTAACGGGTTAATCACCCTTTATATCTGTACAATAAATGAGGATACATGTAGACGCTAGAGATGAAAGCTGGCACAAGATAGCAAATCGTGGCGGCTCATACCAAACCAGGCAGATGATTGACGGCCACCTGCCTCCCCCCAAATGAAAGAAAGACACGTCATTTATGTGGTGTTGTGAAGACGCATTAACACAGTTGTAAATCGAATATGTAAGCGGACATGATTAGTTTTGGTTAACAGGGCTCTGTCTTCATTCTCTCCACTGCTCCACTGTGAGTTTCTGAGAGAATTTCTCTCAGCTTTATAGTTAACTCACATAATTTAGATGCATGTACGGAGATACACTATAATGGACCTCCCACTCAGTTTTAACGTCTTGCTCGAGGACAATTGCATTAGACGTACTCAGAAAGTGAAAAAGAAAGAGGATCTGGTCACATTTCGTGGTGAGCTAGTTCACTCCATCTGACACCATTTAACATTCTCCCATGGGGGCGTGTGAATAGTATTGTGTAGAGTTTTCGACCAAGATTAGTATTTTTCGAACGTTTAGACAGAGCTGTGTACGAGTTCTTCCATGCACAGAAACTGGGGAACAGCCCTTCGAGCAAACGCTGAGAATGTAGCACCCTGTACCAGTTGAGCTGGTAGATATGATTTTTAAACAATGACGTCTACCTGGATTTCAGGCATCGTCAATAAATGTGATGTGAGTGTAGATATCCCCACTGTCCTTTGTAAATTACGTTTCACTAGTTAACCGGACCACAGATCACGTCAAGATACATCTGGTCCTCACCAACCCTGAATGTTTCTGTTACACTTTTAGTAACTCCCTTTGATAAAATGCTTTCTACTTAGCAGTCTCTTCAGCAAGTGCATCACAGAAGCGATGACGGAATTAAAAGAAATTTCCCGTACTAAGACTGAAATTCGGGTTGAAAGATAGCAATGACAAGATTAGCTTATGAAACTTCTATCCTCAGTTAAAGCGAGGAATAACTACACAAGTTGTGGAATGGAATGAACAGTCTAACGAGCAGAGAATGTTAACTGGGAATAAGCCATAGACTAAAGTAAAGAGGAATATCTGAATCGAGATCAGCGACGACCTTAAGGTAAAAACTGGCGACCGCTTAATAGACGTTGTGAAGGACTTAACGCTATCCAGAAGGCAAATATGCCACCCTGGTGCATGTTCGATATTGCTGAAACTTTCAGCATGCGGAACGGTTGACTCTCAGTGCAAAACACCAGCGCGCCGTATTTCAATCTGATGGTTACGGACTTTAACGATTGAAAATACGTACGTCATTATCAGCATTTTGGAGCGCCATCCAGGCTTCGTCATCCCCAGGTATTTATTCTCTGACATCTCTCTCGTCTTTGACGAAACTTACCATTGTAAACAAAAGAACGTTTATTTATGAGAACGAAATTTATAGATACTAAAGTAGAATCACAATTAAAGCTATTAAAAGGGAAATGGTTATCTCTTTCGAGAAAGAAACCACAAACGTTGAAGTAAACTCATTTACTGCGGAGGTATACGTAATGTAACCAATCAACATACAGAGAGCGGGGAAGTATTTGATTGACTGCTTGGCGACAATATTCGAATAAACATTCAAACTGAATAACAATGCAATATTATTTATAATTTTAAACAGACAGCTAAAACAGAGTAGAAAACAGTTAATGTTTGTCATGTAAAAACTACTGGTAACATTTCAGTATCATTTATTATTTTAAGGAGATAGTTAAAATAGAGTGGAAAATAGTTAATGTTTATCAAGTAGTTTTGAAGTGCGAGATGTTAAATGTCATCCAGAACTATTTCTCGCAGTCGCTTGCTATTACCAGCTGTTAGACAAACAATCGGCGCAATTACTATATAGGTGGCAAATAGCTCGCATCGCAGCTCAATTTTGACGTAATGTTTTGTAAACCTGATATGTTTGGTGATTATCTTAATTTTAGTGTGAATGAAGCTGACAGGTAGCTTGCGTCGCAGCTTAATTTTCATCTGATGTTTTAAAGCCGTGGTATGTTAGGTGAGTATCTTAATTTATAGTATGAGTGAGACGGTGCTTATATGTTGCATGGGTCAGTTACGTGCACCTGTGACAAAGACTATATTTAGCGGGGACAACGCCGCTTCTGGCCATCAGTAATATACTGTTCTATGCTATTCATGTTTTATCACAACTTGTTTGGAGTAAGCTTTACTTGAATTGTACAAAAAATTACAAAAACAAAGCCTAGATTCTTAGCAACTACGACAAGAAGACGGTAACTACACTGAAGAGTTGAATGTGAGGAGTTGTTGACTGGAATCAGCAGGTTCATGATCACAGTCTACGACTGAGAGCGAATCAAGCATAGAGAACGGTAATGAGGGTACCTGAAACGAGAACTGCGACAAAATTCTCGTCACAAGTAGACATAGTGACACACGTCTGCTACCGAGGAGGCAGAGTAACACATGACGTAAGAATCGCGGATACGTAAGAGGCCGACAGGGCATACGTTGCTAAAATAACTGTACTAGTATCAAAAATATACAGTAACACGAAGAAGAAAACTCCGAGTATGTACGTCTGGAGCTCGAGCACGCAGTAAACAACGATATTCGATCGGTACACTGAGCAACCAGTAAGAAAAACTTAAGATACATTTGGAGAAGGAATTAAAGTTCAGAGAGAAGAAATGAAAACTTAACGGTTTGCCGATGCCAGTGTAATTCTGTCAGAGACATCAAAGGACTTCGAACAGCAGCTGAACAGAATGAACAGTGTCTTGAAAGGAGGACTTAAGACGAATATCAAGAACGTCAAAACAAGCGTAATGGAGCGTAGACGAATTAAATCAGGCGAAGCTAAGGGACTTAGAGTAGAAAATGACACACTAAAAGCAGCACATGAGTTTAGTCATTTGGGCAGTAAAGCCGGTGATGGCCGAGGTAGAGAGGACATATTATGTAGATTGGCAATGGCAACAAAATCGTTTCTGAAGAAGAAATGGTTGTTAACATCGAATATAAATTTATGTGTCAGGAAGTCTTTCCTGTAGGTAATTATCTGGAGTGTAGCCTTGAATGGATGTGAGACGTTAAGCAGTTCACACAAGAAGAGACTAGAAGCCACTGAAATGTGGTACTCCGGAAAATACTGAATATTAGCTGGATATTCTGTGATGCTACTAAGCAGCAACAGAATAGAATTGGGACAAGAGAAATCGGTAGCACAACCTGAGCAAAAGTATGTATCGATTGATAAGACACGTTCTGAGATATCAAGAGATTATCAATATAGTGCTTGAGAGTAGTTGGCGGGTGTGTATGGTGGGGGGGGGGGAGGGGGGGGGCGGGGGGTGTAAAAATCTGAGAGAGGGAGACCAAATATGAATTTCAACCGGATGTAGGTTGCAGTAGTTATTCGGAGATGAAAAGGCTTGCACAGGGTAGAGCTGCATCAAACCAGTCCTCGGACTGAAGACGACGGCAATAACAACAACACATATGGAGCACAGTATTGTATGTAAATGAATTACTGTGAGAGTCCTGAAAAAGATTACTATTACAACGTTTGAGATCGGTTGCAGCACATGAATGTTGAACATCACATGCATTGTTAAATAAGAACTGTGGAAGCCCATTGCACAATCGTCGGCGAAATATACAGTCAGCCACTATAGGCAAAGCTGCAGAAAAATCGGACCATTTCGCAGTACCAGCATAAAAACCGGGTCAGGGACTGATGTCATAACGACGAAGCAGGTCATTGATGCAGTAAATGCGAGTTAAACGACGCTCATTCTATATTCACCTATGTCCAACGTGCTAATAATTGTTTATTTTACGACATCGACATAGATTATGGACGAGGCTGAATGTTCGAATCGCAGCAACAATACCTGGATGTCAATAAATATGCGGCACCGGCTGTAAATCTTCTAAGAATGTCGTATAAGGTCTCACTGTGATTCAGAGTAAATAAGAACTGAAGATCGATATTACCAACGTACCTTTATTTTCTACAGCCTCTCATATTGGTCTTTTGAAATTTCAAATTATAACTATCCACGTTTTCGAACGAAGATTAAAGTCAAAAAATTACCTTTCACTAGCATATGGAGTCATGTGTTCAAAGAGACTAGTCACATATCTGTTCCTTGTGGCATGGTGGATAGTACAGTGTATTGGTAAACCGACGGTTAGTAGTTCATAGCGACATGTTACCATTTTCTTTATCGTCTGTGCGATTCTCTAGAAAGAAAAGACGGCACTATTTCTCACAGTGATAACCCGGATTGTGAAATAGTGTGCGAGAAAAATGAAATAGCTGCACTTACCGCATATCGGCTTCGCTGTAATTCAAATATGTTTCTTTAGATAGCTAACGTCGTGAAAGCTGTGTTATCTTACGCCAGAGAAACTATCCAACCACTAAAGAAACATTTGGAGTGCTATTCTTAAAAGACTGAATGGGACATGAAACAATTACCAATTCAGTGGAAGAGTTATATTACGAATTACGTTACAAATTAATGGAGTTACACATAATACAAATTACCCCCACTTGTTTAAAGCAGTGGTTACAATTTCGCAGTCAACTAATAGTTCGAGAACGATTGAAGAGTAAGGATGTAAGCACATGTGCGCCTGCATACAGCCGTTGAAGCTCTGATGAACGGGCGGTATTATCAGAGTAGTAACACAACTACACAGGATCATATAACTGTCAAAAAAAATTAACTGTAACCTATTAAGACTGCTACATATTAGTAGAAACAAAGTGTGCACACAATTATAAGCTTGCAGTTAATGGGATTTAAGCTCGGTATAGTTTGTTGAACACAAACCACAAGAATGAAAACAGTAAAACTCGTGATTCACAGCCGGCCGGTGTGGCCGTGCGGTTCTAGGTGCTTCAGTCTGGAACCGCGTGACCGCTACGGTCCCAGGTTCGAATTCTGCCTCGGGCGTGGCTGTGTGTGATGTCCTTAGGTTAGTTAGGTTTAAGTAGTTCTAAGTTCTAGGGGACTGATGACCACCGATGTTAAGTCCCATAGTGCTCAGAGCCTCGTGATTCACTGTATAACCCAGTCGCTGGTCTAGCTAAGCAGAATGCTCAATTACGTACCAACAAATCTCATCTACACATGTGCCGTACTATTATTTCACTTTCAGTCGCCACCCTAGTGTACGATCCAGTACAATGTCGATGCTGTGAAGTGCAGTTCCACAAACTTTTCTATGGCAAAAAATGTCTCCAATTTCCTCACAGGGTTTAAACTATTAATCACACGGTTTGTGTTTTGAACGCAAATTCTGGGACACTGCATATCATGTGGATGCCCCTGAGGCTAGTTACATATAAATTAACAACAGACTAACTTGTAAGCAAAGAGTTTTATTGTTGACCATCGATAGTCGCCTCGCCTCTCTGCCGAGCGCGGAGCAACAGTGGGGAGTCGTGGCGTAGCTTTCGTGGAGAGTGGGCGGGATGTTGTGTTGATGCCGTGGCTTTGATGCCGTGGCTGCAACCCGTTACCTTACACGTTACGGTGAAATATCTGAAACCGTTTGCCACACAAGTTTTGCACTTAAGTTCAGTGTTCATGACGCAGTATCAATGTTTATCCAAAAGGTGATGTTTCTCGGTTTCGTGTGTTGTATCGGGAGAACAACAATCAACTACGTCGCGACGGTTACGGAAAATTAATGTGGACTGGTATGATCCTAACTGCAAGCTCTAAGTGATAGAAACACATATCGTTTTGGCCGGCTGAATATCACGAGTGCAGTTACTTTCTCGTTCGTACATCGTTCCCGAAATTTCATGGAGCGACTCGGTCACGCGCACGCTCGTGTTATAAGCTATAGCAATGTTTAGTGCTGTTGGAAAAAAAGGTGCCAATCGTGGACAGATAAAACATCCGGTGAACAGCGATTATTTTGCTTTCAATACACCATGTTATTGCACTGGACGCCATAATTTAGACAGCAACCTTATATGTCACAAGGGACACGTACTCGGATCACAAATACTGTGGAATGACATTAATTGTGAATAGTGTTTAACAGAATACAGTGAATTCTACCAGATCAGCTTGGTATTGTTGGTGTGAGTGGCTCCTCTTCCTGCTAGACAGTAGTTATTACAGGACACATCATAGCGGGCAGTGCACAGAGCAGCAGATCAACTGCCGCGGGAAGGACCAGGTAAGTGCGTTTAGACACACGGTCGTTAAATGACCAGCCCCGTTCCTGTGTTTAGGAATACTGTACAGTCTCGGGTACTTTATTAGTACTGTATATCGACCCCCTTTTCTCCCAGGCGAGTTGCAAACTGACACATAAGGGAACAACGTAGAAGGGGGAGACGGGAAGAAGTTGGCGGAACGAGCAGCAGTTTTGTGAGGGACCATGGTGGCAACAATTGTAGGGGACTCAGAGTTGTGGAAGAAATCGTGGGAGGTCTGTGAACAACAGCGGAACTCTAACTGCAAGTAACAAAACATAACACATAAACATAAATAAACAAACTAATACACCACTCGAAGTCATTGCTCGTGCCGTGGGTTCATCACGAATTGTTGACCTCTGCTTAACTATAATATGCTTCTGGTGTTGCTTGTTGTGGATGACTGTAAATGGGGTGGTGTCAAAGGTGTTTATGACTTACGTCAGATACAGCATATTGATCCGATGTTGATTCATTTCTCTTGTCGTGCAGATGATGTCGAAGATGTTAGAGAGAAATTTTCTTCGACCAAACGGCCTGTCCTCCAGTAAGCCTAGCTGCAACTGCATGGTATTCAGCAAACATCTGTAAGACTCACATGAACTGACTTACCATCTACAAGCGTCACATATCTGTCACATCCTTGAGTTTTTAGGTATCCTGCATTCACATGACATCATTAAGCGGTAGTAACATGTATTACTAAAGCTATATAAATTCACTTCAAGGATGAATTTGGGAATGGCATTTTCCCATGTCCCGTAAACCGTGCAGTAAATATCAATCCGTGTGTTGGATGGAAACTCAGAATGTCCAAAGTCTGTACTTTGACTCGATCTCTGGAGCCAATAAATGCATAGTACTCAGGACAAACCAACAGTAACCTGACCGCATTACATTTACGTCTGATGTAGCAATTTCCAGTACTCCTGATTCGTTTTTGCTTTTGCATAATGATTCGACGTTGGACTCATTCATTTTACAACAGTTCAGCCGTGGACCAAAGTCTAACTAGCGAATACGGCCCTTCTGCCTTAGATCCACATGCAACAGAAAGTCGGCCAGACAGACTTTTTCCCTTTATTTGTGTATTTACCTTTTAAAGACGTCAAACTCGTACACATCTGCCACAGGCGATAACTACCGGAATTTAGCAACTTTACAGGACAATTATCAATTAGTTGTTTAAATTCAAGCACGTTCCTTAAGTAGTAGTTGGCAAACTTTCATTCATGGGCGAACGCAGACATGCATAGACATTTGTACACTCAAGTCAAAATCGTGCATGTCATGCGTGGGATTGGAACCCACGTTTCCGAAACAAGCGTCTTTGTCCAGTCCTACGTTGACTTCACAGCTTGTAGCGACATAGTTTTACGGACAGACTTAAAGTAGTTAGTCTGTAATCTCTGCCACTACTCTTGACGGTCGCATGTTTACTTTCTCCACAGGTGACAGCATATGAGCGGCAAGCAGAAATAACATCATGGGCAGTCAGTTGCAATGACTCAGTGGGATCGTTCAGTTCGAGACAACATAGTCGTCGCTCCGACTGAAGAAGGCATGTCGTCAATTACAAACACTTGCAGGAGGTACGGTGTCTCACCCACTACTGTCAAGAAACGGTTAAACAATTTTGTTAAAAGAGACATTACACGCAGAATTCCCGGCTCAGGCGGGAAAAGACTGAGCACACAGCAGGAGAACACATACCTTATGCTTAAGAGCCAACAACTTCCCCTCCTAAACGCGAAGCAGTTACGGCGAGCGGCTAACTTCCTCGGTTTCGCTTACACAGCTCGTCGAAGGACGACGGAAGTTGGACTGCAAGCACGAAGATCCGGTGCAGCCGTGAGGGACAAGACATGGCGAAGAATATGTAAGGATGACAAGAAGAAGTTTCCGGCTTTCTATTTCCTGCTGGGATTGGATTTCTGACAGAGGAGCAGGATTGCTTCATGGAATTAAGGGAACCCTTGATAGTAGGCAGTACGCCCACATATTGAAGAACTTGATGGTGCCTTCACAGCGAATGTGGTGAAGGAGAATTCACGCATACGTTTACCAGCAGCTATCCAACATGGACATTAACGTCATGAACAGGCCGCCACGGGTTGCTAATATGAACCTAGTGGAAAATACATGAGCGGAGGTAGCAGAGAACTGGCGAAGAAACCAATAGGTTACAGCTGACGACCTTTGAGATTCGGCTCGTGAATTCTAGGAGAAAGTTGCCTCTTCTGGCTATTATGTCTATCACCTAATAGATTCCATGCCAAGAGCATGATTGAAGTAAGAAGTAATGGGGGATTCTAAACTAAATATTAGAACAGTGAAAGGATATTATTTCTTCACTTGTTCTTCAGCTCAATTTTCTGTCAGCGAGAATCAGTGGAAGATCATTTGCTGGTGGAAAAATATCGAATACGAGATAAGAAAATATGAGTTAGTTTTCGTTTACGTCACCCTTTTAACTGAAATAAATTTCTTTTACTTTTCTGTTTTAAATATTACATTATCGTTATTTTTTCCATGTCTACATTCGTAAAACGGAATAAATCAAGAAGGCATTCTAAAGGCTATGTTTAGTTATTTTAGTTCGTCTCTTACTCCCCTCTATTGCTACCGCTGGAGTCTCTCAGAAATAGGTAAAACGTTTCCCCTATTATGCATTCGCTTTTAATTTTCTCTCCCACCTCACTTTCTCTCTCCATCTCTCTTTTTCAGTCTGCTCTCACTTGACTTTTACTCCATACTACAAAAATAATAAGAAGATCAAGTTGTGTTCATTGAAATACTAGCTTTTTTTTAATGTCTTTCTTTACCTCATCCCTTTCTTACTGTCCTCTCATATTATTACTCACAAAACTTATGAAACAGTTACCTTTTAAATCCCCTACCTCATTATCTATCCTTCGAACTGAAAAAAATGTTTGCTTTATCGATTTTGTCTCACTCCAACGATAGAAGTAAGTAGACATACTTTTCAATGTGGTGCATTTTTCTTGCCTCGTTACCACCTCCCTATTCCATGCTCTCTGTGTCGCTCCCTTCCTACCACTCACATCTCTCTCTCTTTTACCCATATTCTGTCTCATGCACACGCTTATGCTCTTATAAACACACCCATTCAAACAAACAGATAGAAAGAGAAGTAGAGAGTGAGAGAGGGATATTATCAACCACAGATTCGCAGGACACAGCGGCTTATTTCAGTAGCGTATAGTTTTCTCCAGAAGCTATTTGGGATATATGGAGATTGGACAAGCTACATGCCGAGTACGGAAGGTCTGAAAGACTCTCTATGTCCTTGTGCCCAGGTGTTGGCAGGTGCACAAGTAGCAGTTCCGGACGTCTGAAGGTTTGTTTTGATTAAGTGCATATATGCTAGGCAGTTCAGTTGTTCAAAGTAGAGACATGAAAAGTATAGACGTAAAAGAAGCTAGTGTCGTTAATCGAAGGCGGTACAACGTCAAAATCACTAGCTGTCGCCGGCTTCTTAAAAGGAGAATGAACTATATTGTTTCCGTGAGAACTGATGTAGTTGACTTCCTGTGATTGTTGGATCTCACTAGGGGTCTTGTTTTGAACATTGGTCTATAGAATGTTTCGTTTCTCAAGTATTGATGACATTTCGGTATTCAAGTTCGGATTTAAGGGGCGTCCAACAGACCAAATATCTAGCAATGAGAGTAGACTTTCTTTATGAGCGCCATTAAATTGGCACAACAATGTATTAGTTTGTTTCACCGTTTTTTGTTTTACTGAATGTTTATTTGTTATGTTTGTTGCTAGTAGTTAGAGCTCCGTACTATTGTTGCCGTGGTGGTCCATTACAATATTGCAGCTCATCTCCCTGTCTTTCCCTTCTCGTTGTTCCTTTTTGGTTCAGTTAGTCTGTTGCTAATTTGTATGTGAATAATCGCAGGAGCGTCCACACGATAATAGCAGTTGCCCAGAATTTGCGTTCAAGACGTAAATCGTATATGGCGAAAGTATGAATAATACTATGCAACCTGTGAAGAAATTTGACAATTCTTAGTGATAGAAACGTTTGTGGAGCCACATCTCACAGCGTCGACATTGTACTAGATAGTACACAAGCATGGTAATGGAAAGTGAAGAAATAGTTCATCACTTGTGACGCACAAAATTTGTTGGTAGATAAACGAGCACTGTGATGCAACATTTTGCTTAAATAGGTCAGTGACTAGAAGATAAAGCGGATCACGAGTTTTACTGTTTTCATTCTTTACCATGGTGTTTGGTTTGTGTTCAACGGACTATACCGAGCTACAACCAATTAACTGCATTTACGTCACTTTTCGAGATGCAAACGCCTGAGTTCAGAGATCTCTGAGAACTTTTAGTTTTGTGCGTTCCGGTACCTTTCTTCTAGTATTCTGTAACAACCTTAATAGATTACAGTCAATATTTTCCGTCAGCTGATCCAGTAACGTCGTATTACTAATTTGATAACTCTGGCCATACATAAGGGCCTTAATAGCTGTATGTAGGTGCACAAGTACTTGTTACATCCTCACTGGTTCGCTCTTCCTCGCAGTATTCTTGCGGTTAATTTATTGCGAAATTACAACCACTGCTTTAAACATTTAGAGATAGTATTAGGTGTAAAAATTTTTATCGTGATTTACAATTTTTCCGCTGAATTGGTAATGATTTCATATTCCTTTCTGTCTTTTAAGAATAGGACTCAAAATGTTGCTTATGTGCTTGGATATTTTCTCTGGCATTAGACAACGCATCTTTCGCGACTTTAGCTATTGAAAGAAACATATTTGAATTATAGCGAGGTCGTATTACTAATTTGATAACTCTGGCCATACATAAGGGCCTTAATAGCTGTATGTAGGTGCACAAGTACTTGTTACATCCTCACTCGTTCGCTCTTCCTCGCAGTATTCTTGCGGTTAATTTATTGCGAAATTACAACCACTGCTTTAAACATTTAGAGATAGTATCAGGTGTAAAAATTTATATCGTGATTTACAATTTTTCCGCTGAATTGGTAATGATTTCATATTCCATTCTGTCTTTTAAGAATAGGACTCAAAATGTTGCTTATGTGCTTGGATATTTTCTCTGGCATTATACAACGCATCTTTCGCGACTTTAGCTATTGAAAGAAACATATCTGAATTATAGCGAGGTCGATACGCAGTAAGAGCAGCTTTTTCATCTCAAACACTCTCGATGTCATAATTTTGGTAAACATTGTCTTACACATCGCCATCTATTTCTTTCTAGTAAATTCACACAAACTATTAAAAAAAATGGAAACATGCACCTTCAGGATACCATTTCAGTGTCCTTCTCTTTGAACATATGCCCACAGAAGGTAATGATATGGCTTTAATAATCGTTCCCAAACGTGCGAATCATAATTTCAAGTTGCAAAAGACAAATATGAGATGATTTAGACAATAAGAAACTTCTTTGTAATATCAGTCTTTCTTTTTTAGTTAGTCTCATTGGTAAATAGTGAGCCCTCACAACACATTCTTAGAAGGTTTATAGCGTGTGTTACGCATATTTATTGGCATCTAGGTGTTGTCGCTGCGATTCGAACATTCGGTCTGACTCAAAATCTGTGTCGTACAGTAAGCAATCCTTAGCATGTGGGGCATAGGTGAACACAGAGTGAGTGCCGGATGTCTCGCATTTACTGAATCAATGAGCCGCTTCGTCTCTATGATGTCAAGACTTGATGGACGTTTTGCTTCTATTTCGAAATGGTCCGATTTTTCTGTCTTTTGTTTAGAATGGCTCAACCATTTTTTTTTTCTTTTCTTATATACGTACAGTGAGGAAAGCTCTGACTCGAAGATATCTTAGGCTAAGGCTCATAAAATGCTGAGTAAGACCTATGTTGAGCAAACTATTAATGACAGAACGTGCATAAAATGGTCTCAACATTTCAAGAAAGGTGATCTTGACGTCCAAAACCAGAATGACGGTGGAAGAGTGGTTTTCGAAGATTCGGAACTGGAGGCATTACAGGATCACGGCGATTATTAAGCGCAGCAGGCATTAGCACATTCGTTGGAAGAAATTCAACAAGTCATTTTCAAACGCCTCAAAGGCATGGGAATGACACAGAAGCGAGAACTTAAGTGCCTTACGAGATGAAACCGAAAGATGCTGACCGGCGTTTGTCTGCTTGTGAAAAACTGCTTGCCAGATAAATGCGTATTAAGACTGCGGATATAAAATGGGTGTCATAGGATAATCCCAAGCGCAAGAAATCTTGGGGACATCCCGGCCATTTTTCCACGTGTAACGCCGGAAATGCATATCCTCCTATTTCCATCTATTGTACTATTATTTTTTTTCCTTGTTTTGTTACCTCAAGATATGACATTTCTGTCTCTTTATATTTTGTAATTGTTTTACTGTTTGTATATATATATATATATATTTATGCACTTATGTCGATGTATAATTGGTTTGTTTCGTAAATATTATTTGTATTTTTACGCTGGGTCTTGCCTAGGGAAAACTGCTATCGAACGATTACATCGATGGGTCGTGTGAAGAATCAAAGTGTGTAGGATCTTTGGTAGTGTTAACTCTGCCGCGTGGAGCGCGGGCAGAGGGGGTCTGACTGGGGTGGTGCAGTGGAGCAGGTGTGTGGTGTGAAGCTCCCGCGAGTTGCCGCGCTTTCGGGGTTTGGCAGCATGTAATTGCGCTCGACTTGCGATGATAGTTTCTGACATGGTGTCGCGGACGGGAAGCATTAGCTGGCGCACATCAAGAGCCCGTTTCGTCTGGTGACCGTGTCGAGAAGAAGGCGCGCCAACATCCAGCTTCTGCAACAGCGACGGCCGACAATGAGTGACTGTCGCCACATCCTCGATCGACGGCTTCAAACCTTCAATCAACCAACAAGGAAGACTGGAAGCACGTAAAGTTTTAGAACTGTATGGCAGAACGCAGCTTTTCAAACTTTTAAAATTGTTGCATCACAAAATTACAGCTACTTAGCATGAACCTTTGTTGCTCATTGTCGCAATTGCATTACCAAGCAGGGTCCCTTCCTTTTCCGAAATGAACCCGAGTGTCGTTGAAATTCAAACGCCAGCATAATTCCATTTCACTGCTTTAATTTCAAAGTTCAGTGAAAGTATTCATAGCTGGCTACAATACTTAGATTACACAAGCACAAATTAAGAGTGCTTGTTTTGTTACCATATTTTAGCTTACCTGTGACTGCAGCTCAGCTTGGTACGTACTAAATTTTACTATTGTTAATTGTTCAGAATCATTTAATTCAAGTTCAAAGTTAAATCTCTTATTTTTAAATTGCGTAGATTCAAGTAGCTTTTGAAATGATTGTTGAGGTAGTCCAAGACTAACCGTATTTTACTGAATTTCGATGTGCTTCAGAAAGAAAGCTCACTATTAACTTCAGTCACTAAATTACCTTTCGATTTTCCGGTATTATTAATTCTTTTGCTAAATTAAGTGTAGCGAAATTTATTACTTCTGGCAAATTTTCAGTTTTCACACTACACGTGTCAACCTTCAGTTGCCACGCTTCTAGTGCTAATTATATGTGTAATTACCTTTCTTTTTCAGTTACTATAGTAATTCTCCTTAGGACTGGCGACCGTAATTTTCCCCAAATCTCAAATATCTAATTACCGCTAGTTAATTGTTAACGTAACGGCCGCACATTTACTTTCTTCATTAACTTTACCCCTTTTCAAAGTTAATTTCCACCAGTTTCATTTGCATTTTTCCTTTCATTTAGATGTAACCCTTTCCTCCCTCTTTACCGACAGATTAACTTCGGTGACGATTGCTTTTTCCCAAATTTCCATTAGGTACACGCGGTTTAATTTTTCACTGTCATTAAGGTCGATAAGTGAGGGGGAGGTTACACGTGGCGACCTGGTGACAGGACAATCTTCAGTTTTGAGGTTGTTCTGGACACGAATTTTGTATGGTGCAAATCTCGTAACAAAGTACTGGTTACGTACAGGCCGTTACGCCAGCGAGAATAAGTAGTGGGAGTAATCCTAATTATATTTGAGATTTGGCATTTATATTGATAATTATTAAAATGAGTGAAGGCAACAACTGCCAAAATTTGGTAGACTTGGATACGGAACAATCGGTCGAACAGTGGGAAACGCGCACCGCGGTACCCATTGTTCAGGGGGCAGGCGGCTAGCATGAAAGACGCGACCGCCGAAACGCAACAAAGAGCAGAAATGGAATTCCACTTTATAAAATGTTTCGGAATCGGAAGTGAACATCAAATCTGAATCCCTTGATGACGAATACGGGGGGGCAATTAAAGAGGAAGCCGCTACGGAAGTAAAACCGGTAGTTTCCGGGAATTTAACTGATTTATTGAATGTTTTGATTAACAAAATCAAGAGTCAATCTGCCAAGCAAGAAGATCAGGCTGCTAAGCAAGAAGCTCAGGCTGCCAAACAAGAAGCTCAGGCTGCCAAGCAAGAAGCTCGGGCTGCCAAGCAAGAAGCTCAGTCTGAAAAATTAGAACGGATGCTAGACAATCAGAACAAAGCTATTAACGTTGTTATCAACAATGTTGGAGTTGTTAACACAAAAGTTGATAAAATCAAAGATGATATTGTTGTAATTAATACCGAAATCGGTAATCTTAAACAGGAAATGATAGGCGTTCAGGCGGAAATTGCGAGCATAAATACTCGTTTTTATTCCGAAATTAGCAGAATCGAGAAAAGTGTAGGAGAATCAGTTGCTCCGATCATCGAGAATAAGGTGACGGAACAAATTCAATCAGTGAAAAAAGAGGATCAAAAGAAGGTGGAAACTTTAAAGGCTTTAGTATCCGAAGTAGATACCAAAGTGACGAAGCAGGCTAATACCTGCGAAGAAAAAAAAAAGGGAAGTAGAAACGCTTGCGACAACCACTTGCCAAGTAATTACGAGAGTGTCGGAATTAGAAAAAAAACTTGACGAAAAACAGAGCTATGTGCCAATCTATGCACATAGTTCGGAATTGTTGACGAAAGAGGAGCGATTCGACCCCTTGAAAAAAGACGGTATACACGCGACGGATTTCATTAAGAATTGTGAAAGAGTTTTACCCAGATCGTGGACTGAAGAGAAAAAATTAATGCGATTATTGATGTGTTGGCTGGTGATGCCAAGCGTTGGGGCTTAAACCTCAACATTACGAACCTGACTTTTGATGAATTTAAAAATCTGTTTCTGGCTGAATACTGGTCAGAGCAAAAACAGCAAAGTGTCTGGCGCGAATTTGTAGTATCGAGGCCTTTCGATGCGAATTCGCGCGGCTCGATGAAGGAGTTTTGAGAGGGCTGGATCCGCAAGTTGGAATATTTGCGTGATCGCCGCACGGAATCCGAAATAGTCTGGGAACTCTACATGAAGCTTGTAACCTCCCCACCGAAATTTAAATGACAATATTTAATAGAAATGGAGCCAAGCGTAACCTTCCTAGCAATTAAATTTAATGACAATAAAAGTGAGAATCGCAATCTGACTCAAGGTGTAAGCTGTCACGAAAATAATGAAAAACAATTCAATGCTAATGAGACTTCAGTGACAATGTAAACTCAATTAAACCAAAATATCGGTCTTTGGCCCTGTGCAAAAAAAAAAAAAAGAAATCAGAATTAATTTCTTACCTCATTGAAACTGCTTGTCAAATTTCTGCTCTTATTGTTGGCCACGGTTTGGAGGAACTGCAATGCAAATAATATTTTTTTTTTTTTTGAAATTTAACTGAAACTTTTCTTTAAGGGAAATGGATGGAAATCGTTGGTTCAATTAAATGCTTCTTTTGTTAAAAATATTGCTTTGAAATCAAAATTATTATTGGGGCACTTGTTGAAAATTAATTACAATAAATAACTTTACATTATCTGATGATTACCTTAATTAACAATATACCTCATTCAGCATCTTGACCAGAATGCCATGTGGACGCTCGCCGACTCCTCACACACACAACTGCACTCGACTGCTACTACCGACATACTGCACTGCTCGCAGACTGCCCACTGACAGACTGCTCGCAACTGTACTACACGACTACTACTAGCGTACTGCTCGCAACACTCGCGCGGTCAAGCGCAGACTAACTACGATAAATGGCTCTCTGGTCAGAGACTCTGCAATGCCTCGCCAACGCCGCCACACAACATACGTGTTTCATAACCCTCCACTGGGGGGGGGCAAAAATTTGGCAGCGATGGTGAGTCATTTGGACTTGCCAAGCGCGGCAAAATTTTTCTTTAATTAATAGACTTCTACAATTTACAGAATATTTAGATGTAGTACATGAATTAAATGTTGTGCACATGCACCGAGTACAAAACATTTCAGACAAAGACAAAGTGAGTACAAAACATAGTAGCAAATTCAGAAAACTGCATATACAAATTATTTGACAGATAACAAAGTGCACACGCACTGAAAAAATTCTTTAGCATAAACAGAATGGCAAAAAAAAATCATGTTGACAAGTGACATGAGTGCACATGCACTGCAGTTCAGAACATATCAGCAAATGACGAAATGTATATACAATGAGTAACAAATGACATTAAGTGCATATGCACTGAAGTATTGAACATACAGAATGAGTACAAATCATATTGAAAAATGAGAAACGTGCACAGGCACTGAAGTTCAGTAGAAAACATACTAACACACAACATTAGTGCACTTGCACTGTAGTTCAGAACATATGATCAAAATAAAAATGTATATACAATATAAAAGACAAGAGTGCACATATACTGTACTTCAGAACAAATCGAAAAAATGTCTTTAGCATTTTCACAACAAATAAACATAATGGCAAAAAATCATATCGACAAGTGACATAAGTGTACTCACACTGGAGTTCAGCGAATCGAAAAAAATGTATAGCCATGAACATAAATGATGTTAGCAAAAAAAGATTTTCATTATTAGGATAGGAAAGGGAAGGATTGCATCATGGTTGTAGCACTTTAGATTGCACACAGCTGTTCTGAGAGTCCATATCTTTCCACAGAAGTACAATGCCAAGTGACACAATTTGAAGTTCTTTTCCCATCAGAATTTATCAGTGTAGCCAAGACACTGAACTGTCGTAGTAATGTTCCATGTTCTCATTTTGGCAGTACACTAGGTACACCAAACTGTGGGACCATAATAACGTCTTCATCGCTCACGGTGGTGGACAGCATGTCGTGTCAACACCACACTCTTACAAGGCACACCAACGTAGAATTAGTGCAAAACCAAAGATAGTGCTCCATGATCACTAGGATAGACAGGACAAATGGACATTGCAGTAATTCAGGGTAGTTAGCTCATACGGTGAAGGACATTAAGTCACATACCATTCTTCATTAGTAGTTTGCGGTATTCATAGCCCAGTTATTGAACATTTCTGTACCATGTATGTAGTATTACAGAAAAATGTTCATTAATTGTTCTACATAGAATCAGTAACCTTCTTTTCCTAGTTACAAAGCGTTATTAAATAATCGCATTCTTTTCCAGTTACAAAGAATAGCATAGTTAATTAATCATTTGTCATTCCAATACAGTAAGAATCATTAGCCTTCTCCTAATTACAAAGTATTATTAAACAATCGCATTCTTTTCCAGTTTCAAAGCGTAATTAATCATTTGTCATTTGAATATAGTAAGAATTATTAGCCTTCTCCTAATAACAAAGCATTATGAAACAATCACATTCTTTTCCAGTTACAAAGTATGGCATAGTTAATTAATTATTTGTCATTCCAATATATTATTAATTATTAGCCTTTTCCTAATTACAAAGCATTATGAAACAATAGCATTCTTTTCCAGTTACAAAGTATGGCATAGTTAATTAATTATTTGTCATTCCAATATAGTATTAATCATTAGCCTTTTCCTAACTACAAAGCATTATGAAACAATCGCATTCTTTTCCAGTTACAAAGTATGGCATAGTTAATTAATTATTTGTCATTCCAATATAGTATTAATCATTAGATTTTTCCTAATTACAAAGCATTATGAAACAATCGCATTCATTTCCAATTACAAAGCATAGCATAATTAATTAATCATTTTCCAAGTGACATATTATTCATTGCTGTTCAGCATTACTCAGAACTTTCTCAAACTGGTATCACTATTTGGGACTGGTAATACATTTTTTTGTTAGCAGTGCATTGCGTTGGGATCGATAATTAATTGCTGAGGCATAACACTATTTGCTTTTGACCTATTGCTGCAAATGAGGATAGTTAACGTCATTCGTCATGAGACAGCTGTAGCAAGGTTATGTAACAAGGCAGTATATGTGATCACATTTATAAATGATAAACACAAATGGGTAAAAAATAAAAATGCAAGTACTAGAACAGGTATAATAAGGAACAGGTTTAGTAAGTATCATGAAAAGCTTCTCCTGGAAAAAATACAAAATGGATTATTGACCTGAAAGAAGAAACGCACACTATGCTGAAAAGTAGTGAACTTTGAATTAACAGGTAGTGAAATGTGTATAAAAATGTGTTCCATAGCTGTCCTTTCCAAAACTTTCCGTCATCCTACTATGCAGTATAACACCTGCTGTCAAAACAAACTGCAACAAATACTTAAATAACTACATAGCCTAAATATAACTTCAACATTATCCTCATCTGTAAAGAATAAAAAAACTTCATTATCCATCACTTCATTATCCATATTATCATAACTTCATTATTATCATCACCTGTAAAGAAAAACTTCATTATTCATAGTAGCATATTCTTCATCATTATTCATCAGCATTCATTATCATCTGCAAAAAAAGAAATCACTTCATTACTCATTACACAACTAATCCTTATCTCTAGCATATTTCATCACTAAAACTAAGATGTGCAGTTCTGTCTGACAGCCTGCATCAATCACCTTGTATTCTGAAAGAAAAAATTAGTTAAGACTGCTATTCTACGATGAGTGTAGTATATTCTTGTTAATGCTTGTTAATCCTGATCCATTTACTCTTCCTCATAAAGTTATTGCATCTTCTTTCGTTTATTCCGTAGGTGAAATTCCCATTTCTGTTGAATTTATTTCTTACACGCATCATTTCTTTCTGAAATTGATGAACAAAGATTAATGTCTTGCATTTAAATCATATACCCACTAGATAATGACTGGTTTATGGTAACATAATTAACCATACAGCATAACATGACAGAAAACGTAATATGTCAAAGACATTGACAGTGTTCAGATGCAAAATGTACAGAGAATATCACAATGCAGCAGCAAAGAAAAATGTAAAACAGTCACGATGTTGAGATATCATAGGGCAACAAATGTCAAAGTCAACTGGTGTGTGTTCTATCTTAACTATTTCACAGTGCATACAAACAAAACTGGAATACAATCATACACACAAAAAAGTGGAAAATGTGCACGGTCTGATGTGTAACGACAAGAAAAGCGACCTGCTAACGTTACCTTGCCGGGCACTTGCCAAGAAAAAATACGATAATCATCAGTAATTAGTCAGGTGAATATAATTGCATTAGTAAATGGCATCATAGTGTGTTGAATCATACAGTGTCTTCATTCAATAAAGTGTTTAATATTTGACCAATGGTGGTTGCCTTTCGATTTTCTGGTTCTCAAAGTTTCGACGTGTACAACATTGGGGTGAGGGATGCTGCGAATCCGACATGGACCTGCGTATAGAAGTTCAAATTTACTGCACTTACCTTTTAATTTACTGGATAAATAGTGTGTACGTACTAATATTTTCTGTCCAACGTGAAAGTCGCGGCGTGTACAAACCTGTTTTTGCTGTCTTCTCCGGCGCTCTGCGGCACGTTTGATGTTGTTCAGCGCAATGTCAATTATTTCATGGTGTCGTAGCCGACGACATTTAGGGAAGTTTACTAACTCTTTAATTTTGTTTGGTGGTTCAACGTTTTTCAATATAACAGACGGAGATAGCATAGTGGATTCATTTGGAATGGAATTAATTACATTTTGGAATGAGAGTATGTGTGTATCCCAATCAATATGTCTTTTGTGGCAGTATATTCGGCACAGCTTACCAATCTCTTTCATTATCCGTTCACAAGGGTTCGAAGAAGCATGGTACTTGGATATATAAATCGGAGAAATGTTTCTAGCTCGTAACATGCGTGTCCATATGCCGGAACGAAATTGAGATCCATTGTCAGAAATTACTTTCATCACATGCCCTACATGAAATAGGAAATGTTTTACAAATGCTTTAGAAACAGTTTTAGCAGTAGCTTTGCGTAATGGCGTGAAAGTAACAAATTTTGAAGTGAGCTCAACAGCGACAAAGATGTAGCAAAAACCTCTGTTAGTTCTCGGAATAGGACCAAAAATGTCTACAGCGGCCATATGTTTTAATTTAACAGGTACAATGGGATATAAAGGAGGAATATGTGAAGTGGTGTCTGATTTAGCTTTCTGGCAAATTTTACAAGACGCTAAAACTCGTCGTATACGTTTCTCCATGTTGGTAAAATAACAGTTCTGTCTCAGTATAAGAAAACATTTTCGTGCTCCGTAATGTGCGTAACTTAAATGAGTGTACCAGATTAATTTGTTAACCAGTTCGTCAGGAATGCATAACAACCAGTTGTTGCTGTCAGGATGAGAGCGGCGAAACAGAATGTCATTGCGTACAGTGTAATGGTTTCTAATCGTAAAATTATTCTTATCTTGCCAAAAGTGTTTAATTTCTTTCCACACATTGTCTTTATTTTGCTCTTGTGCTATGTCCTGTAATGACGATGAAATAAAGTTTTCAAATGCATGTTGCTGAATGTACATGACACTGAAATTTGTTTTGCAGAAGTTGGTTGCTACGTCTTGCTGATTGTTGCTGAGAGAACGCGATAGTGCGTCTGCTATAACATTTTGCGTGCCGGGAATGTGAACTATTGTAAAATTAAATTCCTGTAAATAAAGTTTCCACCTGCTTAATCTGTCGTGAGTGAATTTGGCCGAAAGTAAAAATTATATCGCTCTGTGGTCTGTGTAAACGGTGGTACGTCTGCCATAAAGAAAGTGCCGAAATCTCGTAAAAGCCCATACAACACATAATGTTTCCAGTTCTGTAACGGAATAATTTCGCTCAGCAGGTGACAGAATGCGGCTTGCAAATGCGATGTTTTTAATTACTGTAGAACCATCTTCTTCAATGTCCTGGAAAATGTGTACGCCTAAAGCGGTGTTAGAACTGTCGGTGGCAATGGAAAAATTTCTAGTAAGGTCTGGGTGCGATAAAAGTGGTGCATTCAACAGAGCATGTTTCAGGTTCATGAATTCAGAATGTGCTTGCTTATCCCAAGACCAAATAGTGTTTTTACCTGTTAATTGACATAATCTGGGTGTGTCTAAAGCAGAGTGATGAATAAATTTACGAAAAAAGTTAATTAAGCCCAAAAAACTGCGTAGTTGTTTCTTCGTCGTGGGAATAGTAATGTCACGTAGAGCTTGAAGTTTTTCCGGATCAGGCGCAATGCCTTCTGCTGAAATTACGTGTCCAAGAAATTTTATGGAAGTTTTGCCAAAGTGCGATTTACTGAGGTTAACTGTGAGTCCTTGTGCATGGAAAGTTTGTAACAGTTGTTCAAGAATCAGATTGTGTTCAGACCAGTTAGCTTCTGCGATAAGAATGTCGTCTACATACGTCGTAATTCTGTCCTTAAGTTCTGTCGGAAGTATTGTGTTCAAACCGCGAATAAAGGCTGCCGAAGAAATAGTTAAGCCGAACGGTAATTTGCAAAATTGATAACAGTCGCCGAAACAGAGAAAAGCTGTATATTTTCTGCAATTTGGATGAAGTTGAATTTGCCAAAATCCCGATTTCAAATCTAATGTGGAATAAATAGCTGTACCGTGAAATTTCTGTAAAAGTTCCTCTAATGTCTGTGGTCGATCGATTAATAATAATGTCATTAATGTGACGTGAATCAAGTACAAGGCGAAGTGAGCCATCTTGTTGTTTTTTAACAATATGTAGCGGGTTTATGTACGGACTAACTGCCGGTTCTATAATTCCTTGATCAAGCATATCCTGCAATTCCTTTTTAACCTGTTCTCTGTGGATATATGGAATGGGATAATGCTTTGCTTTAAATGTGTCGTGCTGTTTCACTTGAAATTCATACATAAAGCCGGACATAGTACCAGGAATGTTGTCGAAAACTGGAGCTTGCTGTAAAAGAATTTTGCGTAGTTGCGTTCGTTCGTCGTCTGTAGTTGCACTGCTTTGTCTAACTTTATCGGAAATCATTTGCATTACGTCGTAGTCAGCTTCGTCTGGAGTATTATAGTTGTGTACGTACATATCCGTGAACAATGTGGGATTACAGTCTATGTTACGTGTTGCGGAAATGACCTCTGTGCGGTTAATTGTTTGTTCTTCCGCAGATAAAGAGTGCTGAAATTCTAAAGCAAGTTGTACGTTTTCATCCTTTAACATTAAATAAGAATTCTGAAAATCAATGACTGCGTCGTGTTGTACCAGAAAATTCGTACCTAAAATAACGTCTGTTGTCAATATAGGAACAATCCAAAAATTTGAGTGGAAAGTATGACCTCCAATACAAAATGATAAATGCGTCTGTAATTTAACGTCTACTCCTTTACTCGATACTGCTCCTTTTACTTTCGTCTTGCCTAAAGGTAATGTGGGATAAGTATTCTCTTTGTTGCACTCGTTGAAAGTCTCCTCATTTATTACTGATATAGGTGATCCGGAATCGATTACTGCTGAAAATTTCGATGAACCAATTTTAATTTCGATAACAGGATGTGAAATAGTTTTGTGAACAAATGGTCTTTCCTGCAAGAGTGTGTCTCTGATATCGTCAAAAGTAATTACATTTTCGTGAACAACATTTTGCGTGTCTAAAGTAGTGCTTGTTTTATTGGAAGATGCGATCTGTACAGTATCTAGTCAGATTCTATCTGACGTGTTATTATTATTAGGAGGATTCTGTGGCATTTCGACTACTTGAACTGTCCTATTACTTCTTCCAGACGTATTACGCTCTGGATGGTACCTACTGTCGGGTTCATTAATGAGAATAAGTTCTTGTTGATTACTTTGTTGCTGGTAAGACCGACTGTTAGTATATGTACGCTGATAATTGTGCTCATCGTTTTTACGTCTGTCGTGATAGTCATTCCTATACGGTGCATTGCGATAGGAATTGAAATATTGTCTTCTTTGTACGTAGTTGTTTCCTTGCTGTCGTGCGTTACTATTTGTTGGATCTGTGACTATACGTGCACGCGGCGGAACATTAAAGCCTGGTTGACCTTGTGCATTACATTGTTGGTTACGTATACTAACCGGTTGACTTTCATGCTGTTGCGGTGGAAAACTTCTATTGTTACCAAAATGTGCTTCCTGTTGCTGAAAATTTTGACGATATTGATAATCTGAATTTTGTCTGTGATTTAAGTTCTGGTAGTTGTCGTTCCTAAAGCGTCTGTTACTTTTCCTATTGAAATTACGTCCCTGATCATAATTACTGTAAGTTTGTTGACCTTGGTTATTATACGAAAAGTTTTTGTTTACAAATGAATAATCAGATTGCTGTACTTCTAAAAGCTGCAACAGATCCCTGAATGCTGAAATGTTTTCTTTTTGCTGGCCCGTTAGAAGTGACACTCGTAATGACCGTGGTAATTTGGAAATGCATAATTGTATAAGTGCAGATTCACTGTACGGTTCACTCAGGTATTGGTTTTGTTGTACCATGTGCTCAAAAAATTGCGTCACACTGGGAAAATTTGAGTTCTCGTAATTCAGCAAACTAATTAACTGATATTTAATTCCGCGCTGTGTCGTCTTCGACCAGTACGCTGACAGAAAAGCATTCTGAAATTCCTCTACCGAGTAACACTGTCTCGCGATCGGTCTCATACGAGTTGCCGGTTCGCCTTCCAAAAAGCTGCAAATAAATTCAAGTTTATGCGTAACAGGCCAAGTCGGTGGAAAAGCAAAGCTAAACTGTTGTATCCAATCCAGTGGGTGAATCTGTGTTCTGTCGTTTTTAAACACTTTAAACTTTCTCACTGACAGAAAATGTTTGTAATCAAAATTATCGTCTCTGTGTGATAGAACAGGTTCAGGATTGTAAGAGAATCTATTGAACTGTGGTTGTTCGGAATCTAAGTCCCGTACTCTCTGTAGATTACCCAAATTATACGCGCTGCGTGAGTCTGACAAATGTTCATAAAGTGGCGTCTGTTGTGGTAAGTTATTATTAACTGAAATACTTTTCATCTCTGTTACTTCTTGTTGTAAACTCGATAACTTTCTACGCAACGTGTTATTAGACGAATCGATCTCATTAATTGTCTGCCGTAAATTTTGAAATTCAGGTGTTTGGTTAAATGAAACCGGTGCAGTATCGTCTGATTTATTATCATTATTACTTTCAATAGCATCAATACGACTGGCTAATTCATCATATTTTTCAGTCAGTATTTTTGCCTGATCATCGGTTTTAGAATCGGATGCATTAATCTGTTTTTGCAA
This sequence comes from Schistocerca serialis cubense, assembly GCF_023864345.2. Taxonomy (NCBI): domain Eukaryota; kingdom Metazoa; phylum Arthropoda; class Insecta; order Orthoptera; family Acrididae; genus Schistocerca; species Schistocerca serialis. Next base: position 1,216,937,265 of record NC_064638.1, on the reverse strand, counting down.
CTTACGTGTAGTTTCGCTCAGTTTTTTAACATCAGCTTTGATGACATTGCAATCCTGTGTTAGTTCTAATTGTTCGAATCTGTCTGTCACTGTTTGAATATTTACTGTGTGTGTATCTGTTTTTGATTTAAGATCAGAAATTACATCACGTAATTCCGCGTTCAACTGTTCTATGGTATTAATTTTGTCGGACACTGTAGTAATATTATTGTCTACATACGTTTTTGCCTTCGCAAACATTTTACGTTTGTCTTCCTGTCTCTGTGCTGTGATTGTTTCCATTACTTGTCGTTTCACTTTGTTTTGATCCTGAATAAATTTGCGGAAACGCGTATCACTGTTTTGTATATGGTGATTAAGACGTTCGTTAATTTGAGAGTTCTGTTGTTCGAATTTCGCGTCTATCTTTGCGTCCATTGTGCGCGAAAGTTCTACCGTCATTGCTTTAAACTCTTCCCGTAATTGTGTAGCTTTTTCAGAGCATTGTTTAGCGACTCCGCTAATTTCGTCTCTGAGTGTGTCTGTTGCGGCTGTTTGCATTTCCCTTAATTCCTGCGCAACAGACTTAATTTCTTCGCTATTTTTTCTTGAACAAGCGTCAATTTCCGCGCGCAACTGTTCCTTAGTGTCATGACACTGCGCGGCAACAGCTCTAATTTGTTCACTAAGCTGTCTGGAATTGTCGTCTAATTTTTCATTTAGCTGTTTGTTCTGTTGTTTGACCTGTTCACTAAGTTGTTTGGAATTTACATCAGTATAGTCTAGTTTTTCATTAATTTTATTAAATTTTTCATTAAACTGTTGAAATTTTCTACATCTACATCTACATCGATACTCCGCAAGCCACCCAACGGTGTGTGGCGGAGGGCACTTTACGTGCCACTGTCATTACCTCCCTTTCCTGTTCCAGTCGCGTATGGTTCGCGGGAAGAACGACTGTCTGAAAGCCTCCGTGCGCGCTCTAATCTCTCTAATTTTACATTCGTGATCTCCTCGGGAAGTATAAGTAGGGGGAAGCAATATATTCGATACCTCATCCAGAAACGCACCCTCTCGAAACCTGGACAGCAAGCTACACCGCGATGCAGAGCGCCTCTCTTGCAGAGTCTGCCACTTGAGTTTATTAAACATCTCCGTAACGCTATCACGGTTACCAAATAACCCAGTGACGAAACGCGCCGCTCTTCTTTGGATCTTCTCTATCTCCTCCGTCAACCCGACCTGGTACGGATCCCACACTGATGAGCAATACTCAAGTATAGGTCGAACGAGTGTTTTGTAAGCCACCTCCTTTGTTGATGGACTACATTTTCTAAGCACTCTCCCAATGAATCTCAACCTGGTACCCGCCTTACCAACAATTAGTTTTATATGATCATTCCACTTCAAATCGTTCCGTACGCATACTCCCAGATATTTTACAGAAGTAACTGCTACCAGTGTTTGTTCCGCTATCATATAATCATACAATAAGGGATCCTTCTTTCTATGTATTCGCAATACATTACATTTGTCTATGTTAAGGGTCAGTTGCCACTCCCTGCACCAAGTGCCTATCCGCTGCAGATCTTCCTGTATTTCGCTACAATTTTCTAATGCAGCAACTTCTCTGTATACTACAGCATCATCCGCGAAAAGCCGCATGGAACTTCCGACACTATATACTAAGTCATTTATATATATTGTGAAAAGCAATGGTCCCATAACACTCCCCTGTGGCACGCCAGAGGTTACTTTAACGTCTGTAGACGTCTCTCCATTGATAACAACATGCTGTGTTCTGTTTGCTAAAAACTCTTCAATCCAGCCACACAGCTGGTCTGATATTCCGTAGGCTCTTACTTTGTTTATCAGGCGACAGTGCGGAACTGTATCGAACGCCTTCCGGAAGTCAAGAAAAATAGCATCTACCTGGGAGCCTGTATCTAATATTTTCTGGGTCTCATGAACAAATAAGGCGAGTTGGGTCTCACACGATCGCTGTTTCCGGAATCCATGTTGATTCCTACATAGTAGATTCTGGGTTTCCAGAAATGACATGATACTCGAGCAAAAAACATGTTCTAAAATTCTACAAGAGATCGACGTAAGAGATATAGGTCTATAGTTTTGCGCATCTGCTCGACGACCCTTCTTGAAGACTGGGACTATCTGTGCTCTTTTCCAATCATTTGGAACCCTCCGTTCCTCTAGAGACTTGCGGTACACGGCTGTTAGAAGGGGGGCAAGTTCTTTCGCGTACTCTGTGTAGAATCGAATTGGTATCCCGTCAGGTCCAGTGGACTTTCCTCTATTGAGTGATTCCAGTTGCTTTTCTATTCCTTGGACACTTATTTCGATGTCAGCCATTTTTTGCCGCAAAAATGCCATAATTGGATCCGATTCAAAATTAGCATTTCTGTTCTCTGTGCTATTCGATGGTCGATCTGGAAATGTCTCGTTTTGCGTGACCATTTGGTCATTCTGTAATTTACAAAAAGGTTTGCCAGTTAAACATACACTGTCAGTCCCTATTTCGGAATTAAATAAATCCGTCGTACTTTCACTACACTGACCATTTTCATTCGAAAAATTTGTTTATATGTTACTTGAATTTTCCAAACCGGTTGTGTTAAGCTGGGTAGCGCTCATTACAATGGAGCGTCCCGCGTCATCAATTGTCGTCAAATTAACAGAAGAAACAATTGAGTTCGTTTGTTCACCATTAAGATAAAAGTCATCATTAGTGGTTGGAACGCATTGACTGTCAGTGAACGCAGGATTGTCATCATTACACTGCGTGTCACAATTACTATCGGTCACGTTGTTTAAGTCGGTAAATTCATTCATAATACCTCGCGATACACTATTCACAGTCTTTCACGGCATTTTTACAATAGTCAAAATTATTCACAAAATAAATAAGCACAATGCAAAAGCAACACACAAATACAACAGAGCAACGAATTGCCGTTGACCTGTAGAAAGAAAGTCACAAGATTAGTAAAAGCGTTGCGCCAAATTCTAATTATATCTAAGCAAATAAGAGCAGATATCTGACTGTTTTTTCAAAAGACTCTCAACGAAATACGATCCTGGACTGGGTGTCGCCAAGTGTAACCTCCCCACCGAAATTTAAATGACAATATTTAATAGAAATTGAGCCAAGCGTAACCTCCCTAGCAATTAAATTTAATGACAATAAAAGTGAGAATCGCAATCTGACTCAAGGTGTAAGCTGTCACGAAAATAATGAAAAACAATTCAATGCTAATGAGACTTCAGTGACAATGTAAACTCAATTAAACCAAAATATCGGTCTTTGGCCCTGTGCAAAAAAAAAAATCAGAATTAATTTCTTACCTCATTGAAACTGCTTGTCAAATTTCTGCTCTTATTGTTGGCCACGGCTTGGAGGAACTGCATTGCAAATAATATTTTTTTTTTTTTTTTTAATTTAACTGAAACTTTTCTTTAAGGGAAATGGAAGGAAATCGTTGGTTCAATTAAATGCTTCTTTTGTTAAAAATATTGCTTTGAAATCAAAATTATTATTGGGGCACTTGTTGAAAATTAATTACAATAAATAAACTTTACATTATCTGATGATTACCTTAATTAACAATATACCTCATTCAGCATCTTGACCAGAATGCCATGTGGACGCTCGCCGACTCCTCACACACACAACTGCACTCGACTGCTACTACCGACATACTGCACTGCTCACAGACTGCCCACTGACAGACTGCTCGCAACTGTACTACACGACTACTACTAGCGTACTGCTCGCAACACTCGCGCGGTCAAGCGCAGACTAACTACGATAAGTGACTCTCTGGTCAGAGACTCTGCAATGCCTCGCCATCGCCGCCACACAACATACGTGTTTCAAGCTTCCAGATGATACAAAACGCTACGTAGGAAGCAATTACAGGACAGTCAATGATTTCCTGGAAAGTGTTGACGAAGAGGACAATTGGCGCGATAATCGCGACAGTGGTAGAGGCCGTGGTAACAACAACGGGTACCACAGCAACCACAACAACGATAACCATGGGAATAATGCATACCGCAGCCATGGCAATAATAACAATATTGGTTCGGACTGTAATAACAATCGGTACAATCCAAATAATAACAGGAATGACGGAAACCAGTATCATACTATCGTGATACGGGCTTCACAGAATAGTAATAACGCCAGAGGGTGTGACCAGCCGCCTCAGCAGCATCCGGGGAGCGTACCTGCTGGGACGAGACAGGGAAACCATTAGCCGCGCCAGTGAGGGGCCGACCGGGCGTGGAGAAATTTTGGCGGCCCAATAACAGTAGAAAACCGAGGTGTCGTCGTTATGAAAATTCCGTATGGAATAATCAACGGCGGGAGAGTGTGCCAGTGTTAAGAGAAAGGAGTGCGCCCACAAGTAGTAGATCAGCTGTATACACGGCAGTAGAAAATACATTCACTGTCAGTGAGAACAATTTAAGTAGTGTTCCGGAAATCGATTATAAAGTGGCAGCTGTAACACCCACAGCGGAACTGGTGATTGAGTTTAAGAATGATTCGCAAGTGTTGAGAGAATATCAGATGTCGGATAAAACGTCCGTCATTGAGCGAGGGGAAGCAGAGAGGGATGAGGTCTGGTTAAGGCAGTTCGGTCGCTTATACGACGAACTAAGAGATTATAGGGGCCTGTACGGGAGAAGTGTTTATAGGGAGCGCGGGCAGGATTTGCCGCGTCTCGTCCCACAGGAAGATAGTAGTTGTGAAGTGATAGAAAGTTCTGGCTCTAACCGGCAGACTTTACTAGAAACAGTTGATGTTAATGGGGAGCACGAGCAAGATGCGTCGTGTTTCGTCCCGCAGGAGTTGAATGTTGAAGTAGTAACGGAAAGTTCTGGCCCTAACCGGCAGACTTTACCGAAAGTTGTAGTGGTAGAAGTAGCCGACCCATCCGACGCGAACATCCAGTTTAAACATTGCGACAGTGTTAAGGAGAAAGATTACGAAAATTTTACTGATAGCCGGACACGATTGGTAGAAAAGCACGTAGATTACAGCGTGTATGAGGTTAGAGCTGACGTTATACGGTCAGACGGTAGCAGTGTGGGTTGCGCAGATCCAGAGGAAGTAATTTCAGATGCGACTGGGCACATTCCTCCAGGTAGATTGGCAGATGAGATCAATCTGGCCAAAGAGGAATCAACAAAGGTAACAATTAGTGAACTGATAGCAAAGCAACACTCACTAGTTGACAAGTTACAGGAAAAGGTTTCGGTATTGGAGGCGAAGCTACAGACTAAGCCTCAGGACAAACGTGTTGAAATTAAAACTGTATGTGAACAGAGGCTGAAAAAGCCGCCAGACAAGCCGAATTTAGGATCAAAGCCCGATGGTTTTTTCTGGAATGACCTGGATATAGACGAGGATTTACTGTGGGAAAATAATGAAACAGTCGAGGACAAGTGTAGACAGATATTAGTGTCTGTTAATATGCACGACCTACAACTAAACGTGTTGATTGACACCGGTGCAGAATTGAGTGCTGTATCTGGGAAAATATTTGAGTTACTGAAAGACAGACCCGGCATCGTAGTTATGCCAGTAACAGGAGTGAAAATTATCGGTGCTACTGGGAAGGCCAGTACACCGGTCACAAAACAGATTTTTGTCAACTTCGAGATATGTGGGGCACGATTTGAGCAAGAGTTTGTCGTCGTGCCAGACTTAACTACGGAAGTAATTATTGGGTTAGATTGGCTATTAAAGTACCGTGCAGTGATTAATTGCGAAAGCATAACTTTGACGTGTACGTCCCAAGATAAATCAATAGTAGTTAGTTTTGACGAGGCAGGAGACGATGTGCATAGGCAATATCAGCCTATACACATTGTTAACTGGCCGAATGGTATTGACGTAGGTATGAATTTGAACTACTGTAATGTGAGGAATCTCGGCATTGACAATAGTGCAGAAAGTGAATTGGAAAGTATTGTAGACGGTGTGTCAAACGTAACACACGAAGAAAGACGAGGCCTGTATGAAGTAATAATGAGGAATAAGAGCGTGTTTTCAGACAAACAGGGACTTGTGGAAGGATATAAATGCAAGTTGCATGTAATTCCGCACGAACCATTCTTCGTGAGGCCGTATGCTATACCGCTGTCCAAAAAGGAAGCAGTGCAACGGGAGATAGATAAGATGATCGAATGGGGAGTGATTGAAAGAAGTACGAGTCCATACAATAACGGTTTGGTCATTGTAGCAAAACGGGATGGTAGTGTGCGTATTGTGATTGACGCACGCACGTTGAATAGGGTCGTTCAACGCGAAACAGACAGACCAGAGAGTATGGAGGAGATTTTGCAACGTTTTCATGACGTTAAGTTCATGACTAGCCTCGATCTGACGGCTAGTTACTGGCAAATAGAACTCGAAGAAGAATCTAGGCCATACACCGCCTTCTTGTTTGCCGGCAGGTGTTATCAGTATAGAGTACTGCCGTTTGGACTTAATATATCTGTGTCCGTATTCATCAGGGCCCTAGATAAAGTGCTAGGACCGGCTTTGAGTTCAAGATTAACTGTATATGTTGACGACCTATTGTTGGCCAATGCCACTTGGCATGACCATTGTGACCTGTTAGATGAAGTTTTTAGAGCATTGCGCCGTGGCGGAATGACTCTAAAGCTAAAGAAATGCGAATTTGTGAAGCAGGAACTGAAATTTTTAGGGCATGTAATTACCACTGCTGGTATTACGAAAGACCCAGAGAAATTAGAGGCAATAAGGAATTGTCCTCCACCCAAGTCTAGGAAACAGTTAAAAAGTTTTCTAGGGCTCACAGGATTTTACCGTAAATTTGTAAAAGGACAAGTGTTTAATGATGAAAATTTGAATAACCTCTTACGCAAAAATGTTCCGTTTGTGTGGACTGACGGGTGTCAGACCGCTTTCGAGAGATTAAAAGACGAGTTGTTAAGATCTAACATACTATTTCATCCTGATTTATCGCTACCCTTCCATCTCGGAACGGATTCGTCGAATTACGGGGTGGGGGTAGACCTGTTCCAAGAAGTTGGTAAAGGAGAGGATAAGGAACACCGGACGATAGCGTTCGCGAGTCGAACTTTATCAAAAAGTGAGCGAAACTACACGATTTCTGAGAAAGAGTGTCTCGCTATCGTGTGGGGATTCAAGAAGTTCAAGGGTTACCTATGGGACCGTAAGGTGATTGTTCATACGGACCATAAGGCGCTCACTTATCTGAAGGATTGTAAACTACTTCACGAAAGACTGACTAGGTGGTCGTTGTATTTACAGCAGTTTAACTATGACATCTGTTACGTAAAAGGGACCGACAATTGCGTAGCGGATGCGCTGTCGCGGTTGCCCGAGTCTAATCAAGGTCTATTGAAAGATGAGGCAGATGGAGTGGTCAAATTGTACTATTTTATAGAAGTTCAGGGACGTAAATTAATAATGAACATCTGTAAGAATCTACGTCGTCATCAGAACGAGGATGGTTGTTTAAATATGGTGAAAACCCGATATGATGAAAAGAGTCCACAAGGAGAGAAATTAAGGAAGTATTACAAGATATACGATCAGATCTTGTACATACGTAAGGGTGAAGATAGTAATATTTGGCGGGTATGCTGGCCCACCAAATACGTCACGGAAATAATAGACTACTACCATTTGGCGTATGGTCACTGTGGACCAAAGAAATGTACGGAAAAGCTGAGTGAAGTAGTGCATTTTAACAACATGTTAAAACGAGTTACTGACAGAGTGAAAACTTGCGATTTATGTCAGAAGGTGAAGGTTACCAACTGTACGAGTCGTGGTCCTATGCAAAGTATAAGGCCTAACGACACCTTTGAGTTACTGTGCGTGGACTTGTACGGACCTTTGCCCAAGTCATCAGGAAACTTTGCCTACATTTTAGTAGTGCTAGAAGCTTTTTCCAAGTTCATCAAACTATACCCGATTAGGAAAGCTACAGCCAAAAGCGGTCTATAGCAAGCTTGTGAACGATTACTTTGTTCATATTGGTAAGCCCAAGGCGATTCTATCAGACAATGGGGCACAATTTACTTCTAAGTTGTGGAATGAAGGCATGGAAAGTAATGGGGTCGAGGTGATCCATATTTCTGCCTATTGTCCGGCTGGGAATCCCGCTGAGAGGTATATGCGCGAGCTAGGCCGACTGTGCCGTACCTATTGCCATCACAACCATAGGGCATGGGGCAAATATGTAGCAGTATTTGAGAGAATTATGAACACCTTGAGACATGAATCTACGGGATTTTCTCCAGAGGAAATCCTGTTGGATGACAGAAGTAAAAGTTTAGTGGAAGAGATAATCAAATTCCCTCCACGGATTGACATTAGTATTGGTGTGAAAAAGGATCGTTTGCGAGAAGTAATGAAGCTAAAAGCCGATGCTCGCATACGTCGTCATGACGCTAAAGCGCGTTTTGCTAAGTTTGCAATCGGAGACTTAGTACTTGTAAAAGCTCATGAGAAATCGAGCGAGTTTGACCATGAAATCTCTAAATTTAAGTTTGTTTATAATGGACCATATAAAGTCATTGGTATATCTCACACAAATGCTTATTGCTTAGAGTATCCAAGCTCTGGAAAACTATTAGGTATACGGAACATTGTAGACTTGAAATTGTACCAACCTAGGATCGATTAATACCACACAATGAGTAATTTATACAGTATGTAAAATAGAGTGTAAGATTTAACGATTTGCTAGATTGTCATGCTTTTGACTGACCAAGGTCATTAAAGAAGTTGTAATTAATAATTAATTAATTTTGATTAATAAATTTAATTTTAATCAATTTAATCATGATATAATCAACTGAAAAATCCAAGCTGCTAGTTTACGTTTTCAGCTGAGTCACAGTAGATTAAGGAATGTAAATATGATTTTGTAAATAGCTGTAAGATTTCATAAATATGTGATTTACTAGTCATTGCCGATGTACTTAGACGCTGTTTTAAGTTTCAGGCTAGTACATGCGTGTGATGATGGACAGTGTTGAGTTATCCACTGTGATAGTGTTTATGGACTCCTTGAGATTACTCGGGAGTGAGTTTTTCCGAAAGAATTCAGTGAAACGGACGTTCTGGAAACGCCGTCACAAGGGCGAGTGAGATCAAGCGTGCCGCACACGCGGGCGCAACAACGATGTTTTGAGCATATGCATTTCCGCTGTTTCTTTTTTGGGACGTTTTCTGAGTCTGTTTACGTTACACGAACATCCTCAGACAATGTGGGGCACGTGTAACGCCGGAAATGCATATCCTCCTATTTCCATCTATTGTACTATTATTTTTTTTCCTTGTTTTGTTACCTCAAGATATGCCATTTCTGTCTCTTTATATATTGTAATTGTTTTACTGTTTGTATATATATATATATATATATTTATGCACTTATGTCGATGTATAATTGGTTTGTTTCGTAAATATTATTTGTATTTTTACGCTGGGTCTTGCCTAGGGAAAACTGCTATCGAACGATTACATCGATGGGTCGTGTGAAGAATCAAAGTGTGTAGGATCTTTGGTAGTGTTAACTCTGCCGCGTGGAGCGCGGGCAGAGGGGGTCTGACTGGGGTGGTGCAGTGGAGCAGCTGTGTGGTGTGAAGCTCCCGCGAGTTGCCGCGCTTTCGGGGTTTGGCAGCATGTAATTGCGCTCGACTTGCGATGATAGTTTCTGACATGGTGTCGCGGACGGGAAGCATTAGCTGGCGCACATCAAGAGCCCGTTTCGTCTGGTGACCGTGTCGAGAAGAAGGCGCGCCAACATCCAGCTTCTGCAACAGCGACGGCCGACAATGAGTGACTGTCGCCACATCCTCGATCGACGGCTTCAAACCTTCAATCAACCAACAAGGAAGACTGGAAGCACGTAAAGTTTTAGAACTGTATGGCAGACCTCAGCTTTTCAAACTTTTAAAATTGTTGCATCACAAAATTACAGCAACTTAGCATGAACCTTTGTTGCTCACTGTCCCAATTGCATTACCAAGCAGGGTCCCTTCCTTTTCCGAAATGAACCCGAGTGTCGTTGAAATTCAAACGCCAGCATAATTCCATTTCACTGCTTTAATTTCAAAGTTCAGTGAAAGTATTCATAGCTGGCTACAATACTTAGATTACACAAGCACAAATTAAGAGTGCTTGTTTTGTTACCATATTTTAGCTTACCTGTGACTGCAGCTCAGCTTGGTACGTACTAAATTTTACTATTGTTAATTGTTCAGAATCATTTAATTCAAGTTCAAAGTTAAATCTCTTATTTCTAAATTGCGTAGATTCAAGTAGCTTTTGAAATGATTGTTGAGGTAGTCCAAGACTAACCGTATTTTACTGAATTTCGATGTGCTTCAGAAAGAAAGCTCACTATTTACTTCAGTCACTAAATTAACTTTCGATTTTCCGGTTTTATTAATTCTTTTGCTAAATTAAGTGTAGCGAAATTTATTACTTCTGGCAAATTTTCAGTTTTCACACTACACGTGTCAACCTTCAGTTGCCACGCTTCTAGTGCTAATTATATGTGTAATTACCTTTCTTTTTCAGTTACTATAGTAACTGTCCTTAGGACTGGCGACCGTAATTTTCCCCAAATCTCAAATATCTAATTAACGCTAGTTAATTGTTAACGTAACGGCCGCATATTTGCTTTCTTCATTAACTTTACCCCTTTTCAAAATTAATTTCCACCAGTTTCATTTGCATTTTTCCTTTCATTTAGATGTAACCCTTTCCTCCCTCTTTACCGACAGATTAACTTCGGTGACGATTGCTTTTTCCCAAATTTCCATTAGGTACACGCGGTTTAATTTTTCACTGTCATTAAGGTCGATAAGTGAGGGGGAGGTTACACACGTCGTCTACGAATTCGAATATTCACGAAAGTATTTGGTGGGACCAGCTCGGAATGGTGTATTATGAGCTGTTGAAACTGACGGAAACAATGGCACTAGATCGTTATCGAAAGTAGTCGCTGTGTCTGAAGCGAGCACTGACAGACAAACGGTAACAACAAATATGAGCTGATTTAGATAGTAAGAAACTTGTTTATAATATCAGTCTTCCTTTCTTAATTAGCCTCATTGGTAAATAGTGAGCCCTCACAACACATTCTTAGAAGGTATATCGCGTGTGTTAGGCATATTTATTGGCATCTAGGTGTTGTCGCTGCGATTCGAACATTTGCTCTGACTCAAAATCTGTGTTGTATAGTAAGCAATCCTTGGCATGTGGGGCATAGGTGTACACAGAGTGAGTGTCGGTTGTCTCGCATTTACTGAATCAATGAGCCGCTTCGTCTCTCTGACGTCAATGCTTGACGGATTTTTTGCTACTATTTTGAAATGGTCCGATTTTTCTGACTTTTGTTTACAGTGGCTCAATTTTTTTTATCTTTTTTTTGTATACGTAAGTTAGGAACGCTCTGACTCGAAGATATCTTAGGCTAAGGCTCATAAAATGCTGAGTAAGACTTATGTTGAGCAAACTATTAATGACAGAACGTGCATAAAATGGTCTCAACATTTCAAGAAAGGTGATCTTGACGTCCAACACCGGCATGGCGTTGGAAGAGAGGTTTTCGAAGATTCGAAACTGGAGGCATTACTGGATCACGGCAATTATTAAACGCGGCAGGCATTTTCACATTCGCTGGAAGAAAGTCAACAAGTCACTTTCAAACGCCTCAAAGCCATGGGAATGACACAGAAGCGAGAACTTGAATGCCTTACGAGATGGAACCAAAAGATATTGAGCGGCGTTTGTCTGCTTGTGAAAAACTGCTTGCCAGATAAATGCGTATTAAGATTGCGGCGCATAAAATGGGTTTCATGGGATAATCCCAAACGCAAGAAATCTTGGGGACATCCCTGCCATTTTTTTCACGTCGTCTACGAAATCGAATATTTACGAACGTAAGCTACGATCGCAGGTTCGAATCCTGCCTCGGGCATGGATGTGTGTGATGTCCTTAAGTTAGTTACGTTAAAGTAGTTCTAAGTTCTGGGGGACTGATGACCTCAGAAGTTAAGTCCCATAGTGCTAAGAGCCATTTGAACCACGAACGTATTTGGTGGGACCAGCTCGGCATAGCGTATTAAGAGCTGTTGAAACCGACGGAAACAATCACACTAGATCGTTATCGAAAGCAATTGATGTGTCTGAAGCGAGCACTGACAGACAAACGGTCACAACAAAGCGGTAGGCGGAAAAAGATCATTTTACTGCATAGTAAGCTTGATCCCGTGTCAGAAAACCCTCAAAATGTACTAGAAAACTTTGAAATCGGAAGTCGTATCCCACCCGCCTAATTCTAAGCGCATTGCTCCCTCTGACTACCATCTTTTGCCGTCAGTGGCACACGGCTTGGCTTACTGAAACTTCCGGTCATATGAACTAGTGCAAAACTGCATCGACTCATCGATCTCCTCAAACTACAGCCAGTTGTTCCGCCGTGGGATACGTATACCCCCGAATGATGGGAGAAACTATTAGCTAGTAGCAGCCTATATTTTGAATCGTAGTTTGTTTGTAGGTTTTTCACAATAATGGTGCAGCGGAAGCAAATTTGTAGACATAATTAGTAAAGTGATCATTATTTCAAAAGAAATAGCCAGATTGTTAATAAATTTATCCCACTATCAGACAAAATGGCCAATGCCTTAGTGGAAAAATGTTTTCGGTTGCCTACGCTATCATGCTTGTAACCAGGCGTCGACTTCTCCACCTGAAGCAACTGGGTGGCGACGAATGTCTTCTTTCAGAGCTTCAAAAATTTCGAAATCGTGGGGGTAGGGGTGTGGGGTAGGGGGGCGTAGGGGGGGGGGGAAGTGGGTCTGTATGGAGGATGTGGGAGGGCTTCCCAAGGAAACTTCTGCAGCGTAGTAAAAACAACCTTGGCAACATGTTAAAAGCTGTTATTGCGATTACTTTTGAAATAATAAATACTTTGCTTTTTTTTTCATCTGTCTCGTATTCAGTTTGACTGCTCTTTATACAAGGTGTTTCACAGTTCATGTTACACACTTCTCGAGGTTGTAGAGGGGACTTAGTTGATCAAGTTTTACATACAAACCCATGTCCGGGCACGTCATACAATGACGCTAGAGAGAGTCAAAATTATAGGCGTCGATGTCTGTAAATGTATGTATGTGTAGGATGATTCCGTGATAATGTTACAAATTTTTCAAGGATGATGGAGAAGGATACATGTATCAATTTGAGATAAGGTTCCCTGTATCGGAAGAGATGAGTCGAAAGTTATAAGGCAAAATTGTTCTGATACCGCTGACAGTGAAATGCATGTACTGGTACTATTTTTATGATAAGACGGTAGGGTAGGCAACTTTCAGAGTTGTTTATATTGACCAGAACAAGAGAAGAATCTAGTAAACATGAGCTCTAAAACGCGTGTCTTAAGAGCTATGTGCACTTGCTCAATAGAGGAGATGTGTTTCATAGTAGTGAAGATGAGCAAGTGCTCAAAACTTCTCTGATATGCATTTTGGAGGTTATGTTTACTGGAAATTTTTTTCTTGTCTGGGCCACGGCCTTACCGCAGTGGATACACCGGATCCCGTGAGATCACCGAAGTTAAGCGCTGTCGGGCGTCGTCGGCACTTGGATCGGTCACCATCCAGGCCGCCATGCGCTGTTGCCATTTTTCGGGGTGCACTCAGCCTCGTGATGCCAATTGAGGAGCTACTCGACCGAATAATAGCGGCCTCGGTCAAGAATACCATCTTACGATCGGAAGAGCGGTGTGCTGACCCCACGCCCCTCCTATCCGCATCCTCCACCGAGGATGACAAGGCGGTCGGATGGTCCCGGTAGGCCACTCGTGGCCTGAAGACGGAGTTCTTGGTTCATAGTACCACTCCTGAAAGTTAACTACCCTACAATGTTAGCAACAACAATACGAGTACCTGTATTCCATTGTCACAGGTATCAGAACGGTTTTCCCTTATAGCTTTGGACTAGTTCGTTTCCGGTTCCGTGACTCTTACCTCACATTGATACGTTTATCCTTCTACAACATTTTATAAATTTTGTAACATCATCACGGAATCATCCTGTATAAACATACATTTACAGGAGCCGGCGCCTGAAGTTTGACACTCTGTAGTGTCGTTGGATGTTGTTGCCGGACATGGTCTTCCAAAGTCAAACTTGAACTACGAAGTCCCTTCTACAGAGTCTAGAAGAGTGTATCATGTATTGTAAAACAGCCTATAATCCAGGAAATAATAGTGGATCTGAGAGCAACCAACTTCGGATTACAAACAACTCGTCTCCATCTGTATCGTCATTGCAAAGTAAATCCATAATTTAGGAGCCAAACAACCTCCATATGTTAAAGGGACACCCTGTAACAGTGGCAGTTACCATATTTCTTCCCTTCCTGACAACGGTAGCTACAGTCCATTACTTCTTTAACTTTCAGATCCCTCTTCAGTTTAGTTGTCTTCACATAATGACAAGTGAGCTTATCATGCCGAAGTGCTCATAAACGGCGTCGCTATCGGGAGTTACGGCGCTGAATAAGAAATCCTCCTCGACGCCTGCTCCTCTTCTATTGCCCCCATTCAAGCGGCTATCCCTGTGTGGCATTGTCTGCGGCGCTCAGCGTCGCCTGGCGCTATGCAAACTCCATGTTAAAATGGTCTCATTTACGCGGCGGGCCTAATTTGCATGACAATGGAGCAAGTGCAGCGGTTTGCAGTGAAAATGCTGTAGGAAGCAATATAGCAGCTCGGCGCTACGCAGGCATCCTCTGCCCGCATGACCAACAAAGAAGGGGAATTTAAAAAAAATGGAAAAAAGTGCGAGGTGGGACGTCGGGTCCGTTCCTTAATTTTACATAGCTGACACTCAACCCTAGAAATACTTTTTGGTGTATAGTGTGCCATGGAAGGTACGATACAGGTCACATCTAACGAGGCTGCCATTCTCACAAATATTTTGTACAGCTTTTCGAATTCTGTAGGAAGAAGCTTAGAACTCGTACAACTTTTTTTCTTTTTTTCGTCCTGTAATTAAATTCAGTGAGTCAGCATACACGGTATGTAGAAAGACATTTTGATAGTGAGGTCAGTTTAGAAAGGGATAAGATGATCTTTGTTTGGTATGAGATTTAAATTTACGTCGTCCATTATTGCGGCACTGTGTCACTTATCGGTGTCATGCAGTACAACTTTTGCAGTGCAGAAAGCTCTTCAGATATCAAGTTTCGTATCATACTATATTTACGCTATCGATAGCTAGTGCTGTATCAGATGAATTAAAGCACATGCTTGTTTTGAGAAAAGGGTTCAATTTTGCGTTCTGCTTTATTCCCATTCTAACAAACCAACCACAACAAAGGTCAGAATTTAATAACGATTGTGGTGTTGCTCACGCTGCTAAATACTGCATTTTCGAGCAACCACTAAGTTATTGTGTGGCAGATGTTATTAGAGCATACTTAATAAAGTCATTTCATGTAATAATAAAAAAAGGTAGGCACTCATCTTTTCGTGTTTCCCACGCTGCTCCCGTCATAAAATCATGGCTCAATCGTTGAAAATCTTGGTGGTTATGACACCAAGCTCGGATGCAAAGAGACATAGATTTTATCCTGCTATATTCAAAAGTTTCGTAGATGCGCTTCACAAAACATTCTTCAAGATTAAACCTTTCAAAGTTAGCACAATGGTGATGCAAAAAAAATAATCAGCACTCCGAATTTAAGTTATACTTCCTTTCAATTGCAATATCACGTAAACACAAAACATACACTCCTGGAAATTGAAATAAGAACACCGTGAATTCATTGTCCCAGGAAGGGGAAACTTTATTGACACATTCCTGGGGTCAGATACATCACATGATCACACTGACAGAACCACAGGCACATAGACACAGGCAACAGAGCATGCACAATGTCGGCACTAGTACAGTGTATGTCCATCTTTCGCAGCAATGCAGGCTGCTATTCTCCCATGGAGACGATCGTAGAGATGCTGGATGTAGTCCTGTGGAACGGCTTGCCATGCCATTTCCACCTGGCGCCTCAGTTGGACCAGCGTTCGTGCTGGACGTGCAGACCGCGTGAGACGACGCTTCATCCAGTCCCAAACATGCTCAATGGGGGACAGATCCGGAGATCTTGCTGGCCAGGGTAGTTGACTTACACATTCTAGAGCACGTTGGGTGGCACGGGATACATGCGGACGTGCATTGTCCTGTTGGAACAGCAAGTTCCCTTGCCGGTCTAGGAATGGTAGAACGATGGGTTCGATGACGGTTTGGATGTACCGTGCACTATTCAGTGTCCCCTCGACGATCACCAGTGGTGTACGGCCAGTGTAGGAGATCGCTCCCCACACCATGATGCCGGGTGTTGGCCCTGTGTGCCTCGGTCGTATGCAGTCCTGATTGTGGCGCTCACCTGCACGGCGCCAAACACGCATACGACCATCATTGGCACCAAGGCAGAAGCGACTCTCATCGCTGAAGACGACACGTCTCGATTCGTCCCTCCATTCACGCCTGTCGCGACACCACTGGAGGCGGGCTGCACGATGTTGGGGCGTGAGCGGAAGACGGCCTGACGGTGTGCGGGACCGTAGCCCAGCTTCATGGAGACGGTTGCGAATGGTCCTCGCCGATACCCCAGGAGCAACAGTGTCCCTAATTTGCTGGGAAGTGGCGGTGCGGTCCCCTACGGCACTGCGTAGGATCCTACGGTCTTGGCGTGCATCCGTGCGTCGCTGCGGTCGGGTCCCAGGTCGACGGGCACGTGCACCTTCCGCCGAGCCCCACGTGTTGAGCAATTCGGCGGTACGTCCACCCGGCCTCCCGCATGCCCACTATACGCCCTCGCTCAAAGTCCGTCAACTGCACATACGGTTCACGTCCACGCTGTCGCGGCATGCTGCCAGTGTGAAAGACTGCGATGGAGCTCCGTATGCCACGGTAAACTGGCTGACACTGACGGCGACGGTGCGCAAATGCTGCGCAGCTAGCGCCATTCGACGGCCAACACCGCGGTTCCTGGTGTGTCCGCTGTGCCGTGCGTGTGATCATTGCTTGTACAGCCCTCTCGCAGTGTCCGGAGCAAGTATGGTGGGTCTGACACACCGGTGTCAATGTGTTCTTTTTTCCATTTCCAGGAGTGTATTTCAAAACATCTTCCTCACAATCACTGTTAAAGTTCATATTTTTTAAGCGGACGACAATATTCGTCTTTCCAACATGACGTCCACAACTTGACTTTCTCAAGGTCCGACTCTCTAACAAGTTAACAACCAACTAACAATCGCTTACGTGCCCAAAAATCAGAGTTACAAGGACGTCAAAGATCGTTGTGACAAAAGAAAAAATACACATAAGAATAAAATCATTGCAATATAAACATATCGATGTATCAAAAATGAAATCAAATCTGAATGTTGTCTCAGAAATATGTCAACTACTTTGCAGATACACAGTAGAAAATTACTGGTATCGAGAGGTTCAGGTGAGGTGCCATAATGGTTGCGTAATTCCAGTACCATTACACCATGCATGTAAACATTTTTGTTACGAATCGAAGATGGCCACTGTGCGGCTTACGATGACCCTCACATCTCTTTAAAACTGCACAAAGTGGCAGCGCGTCACAAGAAGCCGCGACGGCTACCTCAGTGGGATTAAAGAGATAACAAGAGCCACTTCGACCAGATCACTGTTACCATTACTGTAGCAGGTTTGTGAAGAAGGTGAAAATAGAGGCTGGTAAATCATCATAATATTTCTTGACATAACACAATTAATTAAATTGTTTTATAAATACCTTCATTGTATTTTGGGATTATATCAATGCACATGAGCGGGGAGAGGGAACAAGGTTGTTACGTCTGGCTTATGACTACAACGTACAGGAGGCCGAGTGGTCCGGACCTGAAATGCAGGAGGATCTGCAGCGAATTGACGCATGGTGCAGGGAGTGGCAATTTAATCTCAATGTAGACAAGTGTAACGTGCTGCGAATACATAGAAAGAAAGATCCCTTATCATTTAGCTACAATATAGCAGGTCAGCAACTGGAAGCAGTAAATTCCATAAATTATCTTGGTGTACGCATTAGGAGTGATTTAAAATGGAATGATCATATAAAGTAGATCGTCGGTAAAGCAGAGGCCAGACTGAGATTCATTGGAAGAATCCTAAGGAAATGCAATCCGAAAACAAAGGAAGTAGGTTACAGCACGCTTGTTCGCCCACTGCTTGAATACTGCTCAGCAGTGTGGGATCCGTACCAGATAGGGTTGATAGAAGATATAGAGAAGATCCAACGGAGAGCAGCGCGCTTCGTTACAGGATCATTTAGTAATCGCGAAAGCGTTACGGAGATGATAGATAAACTCCAGTGGAAGACTCTGCAGGAGAGACGCTCAGTAGCTAGGTACGGGCTTTTGTTGAAGTTTCGAGAACAAACCTTCACCCAGGAGTCAAGCAGTATATTGCTCCGTCCTACGTATATCTCGCAAAGAGACCATGAGGATAAAATCAAAGAGATTAGAGCCAACACAGAGGCATACCGACAATCCTTCTTTCCACGAACAATATGAGACTGGAATAGAAGGGAGAGTACAAGGTACCCTCCGCCACACACCGTCAGGTGGTTTGCGGAGTATGGATGTAGATGTAGATGTAGATGTAGACCTGTGACTGGGCATCCAGTGCTGCCTTTAAGTGACATGACAGAAAATTAGGTAAAGTAAAGAGAATATATTTCGGTGTACGGAATACAAGGGGCGCGCCTAGGGAGGAGGTTACCACGTTTAGGCCAGCCTAGGAGAACGAAAAACTAAATAAGTGGACAACGGAAGGCAAGGCTAGTCACGTTAATTTCCGTCGACGGCTCGTCATGGAACACAGAGCCGGAGGCTCTCCCTCTCAAGAAATACGTCTGTTCTGCTCGACGTCTGAATCATAAGAGAGAGAGAAGCAACTGTATTCTGCGCCGAATTATCGTCCAGCGTTCACGTATGTGACCTTAATCCCTCGTACTCTATTTTGTACTATCGCGAAATAGGTGGGATAGAGCCACAGATATTATACGTGAATTCAATTGGCACTCATTAAAAACAAAGGCGTTTTTCGTTGCTACGTGATCTTCTCATGAAATTTCAATCATCAGTTTTCTCCTCCGATTGAGAAGAAATTCTGTTGACATTCACCTACATCGAGAGAAAAGATCATCACGATGTTGTTGTTGTGGTCTTCAGCCTTGAGACTGGTTTGATGCAGCTCTCCATGCTATTCTATCCTATGCAAGCTTCTCCATCTCCCAGTACCTACTGTAAACTACATCCTTCTGAATCTGTTTAGTGAATTCGTCTCTTGGTCTCCCTCTGCGATTTTTACCCTCTACGCTGCCCTCCAGCACTAACTTGGTGATCCCATGATACCTCAGAATATGTCTTACCAACCGAACCCTTCTTCTAGTCAAGTTGTGCCACAAATTCCTCTTCTCCCCAATTCTATTCTGTACTTCCTCATTAGTTACGTGATCTGCCCATCTAATCTTCAGCACTTTTCTGTAGCCCCACATTTCGAAAGCTTCTATTCTCTTCTTGTCTAAACTATTATCGTCCACGTTTCAGTTCCATACATCGCTACACTACATACAAATACCTTCAGAAACGACTTACTTACACTTAAATCTATACTCGATGTTAACAAATTTCTCTTCTTCAGAAACACTTTCCTTGCCATTTCCAGTCTACATTTTATATCCTCTCTACTTCGACTATCATCAGTTATTTTGCTCCCCAAATAGCAAAACGCATTTACTACTTTAAGTGTCTCATTTCCTGATCCAATTCCCTCAGCATCACCTGACTTGATTCGATTACATTCCATTATCCTCGTTTTGCTTTTGTTTATGTTCATCTTATATCCTCCATTCAAGACACTGTCCATTCCGTTCAACTGCTCTTCTAAGTCCTTTGCTGTCTCTGACAGAATTACAATGCCGTCGGCAAACATCAAAGTTTTTATTTCATCTCCAAATTTTTCTTTTGTTTCCTTTACTGCTTGCTCAGTATACATATTGAATAACGTCGGTGATAAGCTACAAACCTGTCTCAATCCCTTCCAAAGCAGTGCTTCCATTTCGTGCACCTCGACTCTTATTACTGCATTCTGGTTTCTGTACAAATCGTAAATAGCCTTTCGCTCCCTGCATTTGACCCCTGCCCCCTTCACAATTTGAAAGAGAGTATTTCAGTCAACATTGTCAAAAGCGTTCCGTAAGTCTGAAAATGCTAGAGACGTAGCTCTGCCTTTCCTTAATCTATCTTGAACGATAAGTCGTAGGGTCAGTATCGCCTCACGCGGTCCAACATTTCTACGGAATCCAAACTTATCTTCCCTGAGGTCGGATTGTACCAGTTTTTTCATTCGTCTGTAAAGAATTCGTGTTAGTATTTTGCAGCCGTGGCTTACTAATCCGATTGGTCGGTAATTTTCACTCCTATCAACACTTGCTTTCTTTGGGATTGGAATTATTATGTTCTTCTTCAAGTCTGAGGGTATTTCGCCTGTCAGGTACATCTTACTCACCAGATGGTAGAGTTGTGTCAGGGCTGGCTCTCCCAAGGCTATCAGTAGCTCTAGCGGAATGTTGTCTACTCCCAGAGCCTTGTTTCGCCTTAGGTCCTTCAGTGCTCTGTCAAATTCTTCCCGTCTTCCGTCTCATCTTCATCTACGTCCTCTTCCATTTCAATAATATTGCCCTCAAGTACATCGCTCTCTGTATACTCCTTCCACCTTTCTGCCTTCCCTTCTTTGCTTCGAACTGGTTTTGCATCTGAGCTCTTGATATTCATACAAGTGGTTCTCTTTTCTCCAAAGGTCTCTTTAATTTTCCTGTAGGCAGTATCTATCTTACCCCTAGTGATATGTTCCTCTCCATCCCTATATTTGTCCTCTAGCCATCCTGCTTAGCCATTTTGCACTTCCTGTCGATCTCATTTTTGAGACGTTTGTATTCCTTTTTCCTTGCTTCATATACAGCGTTTTTATATTTTATCCTTTCATCAAATAAATGCAATATCTCTTCTGTTACTTGATCCTCTGCTGCCTTCACTATTTTATCTCTCCAAGCTACTCATTCTGATCTACTGTATTTCTTTCCCCCATTCTTATCAATCGTTCCCTAATGCTCTCCCTGAAGCTCTCTGCAACCTCTGGTTCTGTCAGATTATCCAGGTCCCATCTCCTTAAATTGCCACCTTTTTGCAGTTTCTTCAGTTTTAGTCTACAGTTCATAACCAATAGATTTTGGTCAGAGTGCACATCTGCCCCTGGAAATGTCTTACAATTTAAAACCTTGTTCCTAGATCTCTGTCTTACCAGTATGTAATCTATATGAAATCTTCCAGTGTCTCCAGACCTCTTCCACGTATACGACCTTCCTTCGTGATTCTTAAACTAAATATTAGCTATGATTAAGTTATGCTCTGTGAAAAATGTTCTCCTACTACTTTTCCTTCATTTTCCTACTATCGAATTCCTGAGCCCCATGACTATTAAATTTTCATCTTCGATCACTATCTCAATAATTTATTTTAACTCATCATACATTTCTTCAGTCTGTTAGTCATCTGCGGAGCTAGTTGGCCTATAAACTTGTACTAGTGTCGTAGGCGTGTGCTTCATGTCTATCTTAACTACAATTATGCGTAAACTATGCTGATCGTAGCAGGGCTCCTACTTTTTTATTCATTATTAAACCTACTCCTGCATTGCCCCGAATTGATTTTATATTTATAACCCTGTATTGGCCTAACCAGAAATTTGGATCCTCCTGCCACCGAACTTCACTAAATCCCACTATATCAAGCTTTACCTATACATTTCCCTTTTTAAATTTTGTAACGTACCTGCCGGTTTAAGGGGTCTGACATACCACGCTTCGATCCGTAGAACGCCAGTTTTCTTTCTCCTGATAACGACATCCTCCTAAGTAGTCCCCTATCGGAGATCCGAATGGGGGACTATTTTACCTTCGGAATATTTTACCCAAGAGGACGCCATCATCATTTAAACATACAGTAAAGCTGCATGCCCTCGGGAAGAATTACGGCTGTAGTTTCCCCTTGCTTTCAGCCGTTGGCAGTACCAGCACAGCAAGGCCGTTTTGGTTAATGTTCCAAGGCCAGATCAGTCAGTCATCCAGTCTGTTGGCCCTGCAACTACAGAATAGGGTGCTATCTCTCTTCAGGAATATAATATAATAAAACATAAAAATTACAGAAACGCAAAAGCAATTCTGCATGTTACCTTTCTTTGTTTCTTGATATCTTAATGGTTACCATAGGTGGCTTGAACAACAGCACTGTGGGTGCTTACTGTAAGTAAAATAGAAACGGGATGTTCCCCTTGCCCGCATTCGTAATTTCTTATTCATTACCGAACCTGTTCCTGCTTTACTCCTACTTGATATTTGACTTGTAAACCTGTACTCACACTACCTTCCTGGCACCACACTTCACTGATTCCCACTATTAGTACCTTATTCCCAATGACAATATGGGATGCAAAACACGTTTGTTACTAATTTATTTATTTGTTTCCCCAATATAGTTTCAGCGATAGATATCGCCTCGTCAGTGGGTTCTTTGATTCTAAAATGTGCAGAAATAACATAATTACGAAATATTGCAAAACATTATTATGGGTGTCATTAAGTTCGGAATATTTTTTCTGTGAATAATTTCATAGTACCTTATTTACTATACGGCACGGCGTGACTTTACAACTGATGCCGCTGTTTCCAGCACATTTTCTATGTATTTCTTTTGCCGGTTTTCTCGGCGGACGTCATGTCATCTGCGGCTTGAGAAGGCGCGCTACGAGCATTTCTTTTACACAAAAATTCATTTCGATAATTGTGTATGTTATTAACACGATAGGGCGGCGAGCGTCTCAGTACCTTCCAAAGCATTCATCCCCTCCCCGTGCATCACGCTTTCGCGTCGCACAGTGTGCCTGTGACCTTGCAGTGAATCGGTTGTGCCACCGCGCCCTAAAGTGCGGCATTTTGCTCGTCGCGCTCCTATCGGTGTAAATATTTTTTCTTGTTATGTATATGTTTATTTCGTACTTTATTACATTTTAACGAGCGGAAGGTATTTTTATTTTTAGTAATTATATTCTCTATTGTATACAGCTTTCAATAATCAGTACGGATGACCGACAAACAAAACAAATACTTACATGGCTGGAAGACCCTGAGTTGGACGAAGAATGTATATTGGATCCGGATGACACAGACCACAATCATGCAGACAACCCTGATATCAACTGCTCTGATATTGATAGTCCCCTTCAGACAGATACGGAACAATCTTCGTATGAAGCTGCACATGAAGAGCCACAAAAACCAAGAGTTAGGATACCATCTCATACTGGAAAATATGAGCCTAAAAATGGCTTATACACAAACCCATAAGTAATATACATCCTAGGACTTGGGATATCGTAATTCATTTACCAGGGGTCAAACAAGCAGCTAAGAATGGACAACCTTAAAATGTGTTTTTGGATGATGGAATGATTGATAAAATAGTTACACACACACATATATCACAAAATTACAAGAAAAATTATCACGAGAACGGGATTGTAAGCTTACAGACGTGGTTGAAATAAAAGACATCCATTGGATTGTTGTACATGGCTGGTTTGAAGGAAATAAATCATTTGAATGTGAAAGAAATGTGGACTGATGATGGTACAGCCTATGATTTTTTTACAGCAACAATGTCCGTAAAGTGCTTCTTACTTCTCCTACAAGTGTTACGTTTTGATGGTATCAATACTCGGGGAGGGGTTTCAAGAGAGCAAGTTGATATCCTAGCGGCTATTCCAGAAATATTTGAGGTCCTTGCTACACACTGTAAAGACAAACACACACCCGCAAAGTATTGTACTATTGATGATATGTTGGAGTCATTCAGGTGTCGGTGTAAGTTTCGGGTATATATTTCAAATAAACCCACGAAATACGGCATAAACATCTACGCCCTCGTAGATGTGAAAACCATTTATACGTGTAATTGCCGGAAAATAGTCACCAGGACCTTATAATTTGAGCAACGCGGCTTCTGACGTAGTCAAGAGGGTTGCTGCTCCTAAATTGATTCTAAGAACTGAAAAATGTCTACAGAACAGCAGCAGTCGGCACATTACTCAAAAATAAAAAAGAAATCCCTTCATTATTGTTGTCAACAAAGAACAGACCTACGCCAAGTTCAATTTCTGGTTTCGGTGAAAACCGTGTCATCGTATCGTAAGAACCAAGGAAAAATACGAAGAAAATTGTACTTGTGTTATCCTCACTCAACAATGACGACAACATAGATCAAGAGACAGGTATTGATGCTAAACCAGAAATTGTCACATTTTATAACAATGCTAAAAGAGGTGTGGACGTTGTTGACCAAAAGAAAGAGGATTACTCTGTTGCACGAATTTCTTCAAGGTGGCCAATGAGACTGTTCTTCAGTATTTTGAATATAACTAGGATCAAAGCACAAGTTATGCACAAAGAAACCACACAAAATGTAATTAACGTTATTCCTGAAAGACGTGACTCTAGAGATGGTGAAGCCAGGTATTTCACGAAGAATAACACTGCCGAACATTTCATCGGATCTCAAGTTCCGAATGAAGCGGTTTGTATCTCTTCCTAGCGTGGAATCAGAGACAGGATCCAGTGGCTTTCGTGCGCTTTTCCCAAGCAGAAAGAATAGACGCTCTAAAAAAGTATGTACTTTTTGTCACAAATTACTCTGCACTGAGCAAATCACATTCATGTGCAAGGGATGTTATGAAAGACACATTTCTCCAGATACTAGGGTACACTGATTAAGTAAAATATATGCAATTTTTTATTTTATATATATTATATTCGTTATGTGTGCCCTAAGTAAATAGCCAAAGTTCAGAAGACTTTATTTGTGCCTAATACTGCATTTTTTTTGTTATTAAATACCATAATAAATACTATGATTACGTAGATAAGGGCCTTTCGTTTCATATTATGACTTTCTTACTGTATTATTATTTTGCTCACGTGCGCCAAACCGCGTAACTTTCTAAAGCACGCCTTTTCACGGGTCAGTAAACAAATATAAAAACGTGAACTTAACGTATGTCGGAGTTACACAGTTGAGATTCTGGTGTGTTGTGGATACAGGTCCGGTGTGTAATAGGTTATTATATAGTCTGTCATGTACTAACGTTCGTTGCAGCTACCTCTATACACATGGAAACATAACTTTTGCACTTTGTTCGTGGTCCAAAACATTACGTCATCTTGCTGCTCGTGTTCGTCACGAGAAGCGTATCACATATTGCGAGAGGTGACTTCTGTTCCTTATTTATGCCTCTGTGCTTGATGGTATATATATATATGTGTGTGTGTGTTTTCCTGTTCTGTGGCCTGTGTCTGTTCTCTTATAGAGTTTAAGAGTGTTTCGTTACAAAGTGTTGTATTTCCATTTATTGCGTTTTTTCCTTCCGCCATAGCCTTTTGTATGTAATCATTTTCTTCTGTTGTCAGTTTTCGGTATAGGCTGCCCCTGTGCAAATGGTTCAAATGGCTCTGAGCACTATGAGACTTAACTTCTGAGGTCATCAGTCCCCTAGAACTTTGAACTACTTATACCTAACTAACCCAAGGATAGCACACACACCATGCCCGAGGCAGGATTCGAACCTGCGGTCGCGCGGTTCCAGACTGTAGCGCCTAGAACCGCTCGGCCACTCCGGCCGGCGCTGCCACTGTGTTTCAGGGTGTATAGACCACTTTGGATATTATGAATATTAGTGGTGCTGTGATTTTTGTTCGTTAGGTTTTCTGCGAAAGTGCAATGTGTGCTGTCACTCTTTAGTGCTCTCTTGTGCTCTGTGTACCTTGCTCGGATATTTCTGCTTGTTTGTCCTATGCATTGGGCCTGACAGGAGTTACAAATGAGTTGGTATATTTCAGCACCTACTGGATTTGTGGGAGTTATTTCGTTTGGCCTTAGCATTTGTTGAACCGTGTTGTTTGTTATGAATGTTACTGAGATCCCTTACTTTTTCAATGCGTTCCGATTCTATTTGCTGCTTTTTGTCGTATTCTAGTGTTTACCATTTGTTTCTTTTTGCTGATGTGATGTGGTCTACTGTGTTGTCGGTATATTTCAGCACAACTGGATTTTGAATGTTACTGGAAGCCCTTGCTTTTTCAATGCGTTTCCAATCCTATTTGCTGTTTGATTGTCGTATTCTAGTGTGTACCATCTCTGCTGATGTGATGTGGTCTGCTGTGTTGTCTGTGTGTTCTGCCTCTGGGTTATCAGATCCTTTGGCTGTGCTCTTGAGTGGATGGCTACTATTGTTGTGTTTCATTATACCTGGTTGCCGGCCGGTGTGGCCGTGCGGTTCTAGGCGCTTCAGTCTGGAACCGCGTGACCGCTACGGTCGCAGGTTCGAATCCTGCCTCGGGCATGGATGCGTGTGATGTCCTTAGGTTAGTTAGGTTTAAGTAGTTCTAAGTTCTAGGGGACTGATGACCACAGATGTTAAGTCCCATAGTGCTCAGAGCCATTTGAACCATTATACCTTGTTGCTCAGTTCGTTTATGTCGTCTGTTTTGTAGTCTTTTTCAACAGCCGTTTGTTTGATTACATTTAATTTCTGCGTGTAGTTCTCTGGTTTAAAAGGCTTTCTGTTTAACCTGTGGAGCATGTGTGTGAAACTGTCATATTTATGCACTGTCAGGTGGTCGGATGAGCTGTTGATAACAGTGCTTGTGGATGTGGGTTTTATGTAGATGGAAAATTCATATTGGTTGTTGTTTCTAGTGACTGTGAGATCCACGAAATATTGTGTCTTTTTTCCTATTTCAATTGCCAAGTAGATTCATGGATGTACTGTGTTGATGTTACTGTATAACTCTTTTTTCCTGTTTTGTGTTTCGTCTGTGAGACAGATTATGTCTTCCACATAGTCGGTCTTGATGGCCTAGCGGTTCTAGGTGCTCAGTCCATAACCGCGCGACTGCTACGGTCGCAGGTTCGAATCCTGCCTCGGGCATGGATGTGTGTGACGTCCTTAGGTTAGTTAGGTATAAGTAGTTCTAATTTCTAGGGGACTCAGAGCCATTTGAACCATTTCTTCCACATACCGGTATCAGTAAATTATTCTGTGCCCTCCTTGTTCTGCAATGTTGTTGAATATTGTGTTCTCTATGTGATCTAAGAAAGTGTTGGCCCAAGTTCCACTGATGGGGGATCCCATGAGCATCTCCTTTTGTTGCAAATAACCGTTGTTGTAGAAAGTGAAATAACTTTGTTCCCTGATTAGCCTAAATATGGATGACATTTCGTTTACTTGTATGTCTGGGAATTTCTTGCTTTTTACCTGTTGCCGTTTAATGTTTATAGTTTCGTCTGTGGGTAAGTGTTCGTACATGGATGTAATGTCAAAAGGTACCAGTTTTGCTGTTGGGCGGATGCTGATGCTCTTAAATTCCTCTAATACGCCTCCTGTGTTTTTGCTGCTTCTGTTGTTTGTATATGTCTTATGTTTTGTGGGAATGTAAGCATGTGTCTCCCTAGTAAGTAAGATGGAGCTTTTCTGAAGTCCACCACTGATCTGACTGGGATAAGAAGTTTGTGGACCTTTGGAAGGCATGTTAAGAAGCTTTAAGAATCTTTTGTGTCATTCTTTTTCTCTGGTTCTGTTTGAGAGTGTTGTGTGTAATGCTTTTAAGAGAATCTTTAGGTTCCATTGATATCTTTGTGTTGGGTCAGTGGTTAGCTTGGTTATTTTATTACCTTTCAGAATTTTTTCTGTTTTCCCAATGTATTCTGCCTCGTTATTAAGACTAGAGAGTTACCTTTCTCCACCTTGGTGACGAGTGCTTTATGTTGTTTTAGTTTTTGTGTGTACAGTTTATGGTTTTCTCATCAGTTGCTTTTGTATTTGCATTTAGTGAAGGTTTGTTCTTTCTGATTATTTCTTTCATTTCGTTTGTCGTTAGTTCTCTTGTTAGGCGTGGGTTGAAGTCTGGCGTGTTATTTTTTTCGTGTTGCTCTATGATGTACTCAATGATAAGATTTTCTACGGTCTTTTGTGTTATATGGGTGTACAAATTGTATTTGGGGCCTTTTTTCAAGTAGCTGCTGTTCTTGTTTTGTGAGTGTTATGTCAGTAAAATTAATATAACCGTTCATGAAAAGTGTGTTGTGAGTGGGTCTTAGTTTCAGAGCTGTTTTTATTCGTGAGTTTATTAATTTACATTCCTGTTTCTGCCATTTTTTCGCAATAATGAATGTGTGTCGTGATTTATTCTTTCTATTATGTCATACAGTACTGAAGAGCTGGTAATTTGGTTTGCTAGTCTGCTAGTACGTAATTTGTATAACCTGAAATTCAAATTTTTATTTTTTATTTTTTTAAGCATAAGGAGCCAATTTCATGTTTCAACGAAACACTTTCAGCTGTTTGTTTATCAGCTAGTACACACCAAAACTCTATCCACAACATACCGCAATCCAAACTGTGTAACAGCAACAAAAAGACGTAGTAAGTATGCCAGAAACAGTGGTAACAACTTTAAAATCATGATGCGTCGTACACTAAATAAAGAATGATGAAATTATTCACAGAAACAATATTCGGAACAAAACAGTACACTTGTAATAATTTTTTACAATGTTTTATAACTATATTATTTCTACATGTTTTAGAATCAAAGAACCCACTGATGATGACGATATTTGTCGCTGAAACTAATTTGAGGGATTAAATAAATAAATAACAAACGTGTTCTGCATCACCGCAGACCACAATCCCATATTGTTGTTTTTATATGCAAAGACGGATCAATGGAAAAGTTTCAAGATAAAACGATTGTTCCTTGACCTTATCTATTTTTCAATTCCCTAACCGTCCGGCCACATAGTGGATCCAGCATTTGACGAATCAGACTTGTTGCTCCTCATGATATCATCCTCCTGTGTAATCCCCATCCACAGAGCCGAAAGGGGGACTATTTTACCTCTAAAATAATTTACCCACAAGTATTCCCTCATCATTTAGGCATACAGTACAGCAGCACTGGTAAAAACAGCGGCTGTAGTTTTTCCGAGACGAATAAAATACGAGAACAGGAAGGCGATGTTGGCTGATGTTACAAGAACAGAATAAACAATCATGCAGAGCTGACTGTTGAACTTCCAAGAACTGAAAAGGCTGATTAAACCCAAGTTAATTTTATCTCTCAACAGATATTCCTAAGTTGTGACTGCACTTGTTGCATGGCTATTTCTATAGCTAATACTTGGAAGGTATACCACCTCGTCAATGTAGATGATTAAAGGGGGACTTACATACATTTTAATTTTTTTTATTATTGTGCGTTTCCACAGTCTCAACGTGTTTTGAAATTGAAAACATGGAACATGGAGGTTGTATACTTTTTATTATCTTTGAGATCGGCCAGTTTCAACATTTGGCCATTTTCAAGCACTTGTCTTAAGCTTATAGCTTCATTTTACACTGTAATATATCGTTGGGACATATGGACAGGAATACGTCTTACTTCCGTGCGTATGCGGCCTACACATACTCCTAAAACCAATGCACGGAGTTTGGCGGAGGATACTCCATACAAAGATTACAAAATGTCTTTTCTACTCGTTTCAAATATCGAAACGTAGTGACCTTACTCTGTATGTGCTTTAATCTCTACCATCCTCATGAACCCCATGAGAGGTAAACATTCTGACCAAAAGCAGCCACACACCGATTAGCAGATATCAGTGAGAGGTGTGTCCACCTTTCGCCTTTATGACGGTCTGAACTGTGCTGCAGAACCTTTCAGTGACGTGTCTGAATGTCCGTGGAAGAATGACAGCCCAGTCCTCCTCAAGAGCCGAAACCAGTGAAAGTAGTGATGTTGAACTTCGGGGTTTCAAGCCAAGTCGACGTTCCAGCTCATCCGAAAGGTGCTCAGTGGGCACACGTCGGGACTCTGGGAATGCCTGTTCATTTTATGGATGTTATTGTTCACAAACCATTGCCTACCAGGCCCTACGATAAGACAGGATGCATTGTCGTGGTGATACAATCATCGCCTCCGAACAATACCACTATTGCACACAGCACAAAATGCTGTAACAAGTTTTCATATGTTTCCACATGTTTTCTTAATCGCAACAACAGGAAGGCGCTAAATCCATATGTTTCCACATTTACTGTTTCCTCAACCCCACAATAAGAGGAGGTTACAAAATCCATAAAGAACACCCCACACTGCCTCCCCGATTCTTGACTACTGGCAGTATAGCTGATGGCGGGAAATGTTGTCCATGCATTTTCCAGTTCCATATCCTTCCGTGGCATTGCTAAAGGGTGTAGCATGACTCATTGCTCCGAATCACTTGCTCCCAGTCGTTAACTACCCAATGGAGTCACTCTTTATTCCTCTTAATGCGCCTCTCAGCGTTGACTATGGAAATATGTGGCTTATGAGCAGCTGCTCAACCATTCTACTCCGTTCTTTGGAACTCGATCCCGCTAAGCGATGTGCTGTCTAGATTGCTGGTAGAAGTTTGGAACTCAGTACGTGGGGCAGCGGGTAAAAGTTAATCTTTATTTTGTTCGCCGTTTTTCTCACCCGAGCCTGGCAACTAATTTAGTGGTCAGCCAGAAAGCGAAGGGAAACACACGGACCTTAGTATCCAGTCTGTACGGCCACATTCCGGTCCAGCCCACTGAAAGAAAAGTATCTATCCTCCAATTTATTTGCGGGATCAGGACTTTGATTGTAAATAAAAGTACAGAGGTCCAATCAAAATTATATTGCACAAAGTTTCTCTTAAACAACACTTGGAAATTCGGTATTTTCAATTGAAAGCAAGTCTTTCTATTCTAACAGCACATTTAGCGGTTCAGAGGCGACCTCTACGGTACGTTTCTACCAGATCGCATTTTGCCCTGATTAAAATTACTCAGTGAAAGTTTGCAATAGATGTTCTAAATTAATGCTCGCCATAAAACTGGAAATAAAGTCACCGCTTACCACGCGGAGTTGTAAATCACACGGACGGCACACTAAGAGTTTGTCTGGCGAATTCTAAGCGATAAAATTCTAAAGGTTGCAGGCGTAAAATACAGAGAGCGAAAGGCTATTTACAATTTGTACAGGAACCAGATGGCAGTTATAAGAGTCGAGGGACATCAAAGGGAAGCAGTGGTTGGGAAGGGAGTAAGACAGGGTTGTAGCCTCTCCCCGATGTTCTTCAATCTGTATATTGAGCAAGCAGTAAAGGAAACAAAAGAAAAATTCGGAGTAGGTATTAAAATCCATGGACAAGAAATAAAAACTTTGAGGTTCGCCGATGACATTGTAATTCTGTCAGAGACAGCAAAGGACTTGGAAGAGCAATTGAATGGAATGGACAGTGTCTTCAAAGGAGGATATAAGATGAACATCAACAAATGGAATGCAGTCGAATTAAGTCGGGTGATGCTGAGGTAATTAGATTAGGAAATGAGACACTTAAAGTAGTAAAGGAGTTTTGCTATTTGGGGAGCAAAATAACTGATGATGGTCGAAGTAGAGAGGATATAAAATGTAAACTGGCAATGACAAGGAAAGCTTTTCTGAAGAAGAGAAATTTGTTTACATCGAATATAGATTTGAGTGTCAGGAAGTCATTTCTGAAAGTATCTGTATGGAGTGTAGCCATGTATGGAAGTGAAACATGGACGATAAATAGTTTGGACAAGAAGAGAATAGAAGCTTTCGAAATGTGGTGCTACAGAAGAATGCTGAAGATTAGATGGGTAGATTACATAACTAATGATGAAGTATTCGATAGGATTGGGGAGAAGAGAAGTTTGTGGCACAACTCGACCAGAAGAAGGATCGGTTGGTAGGACATGTTCAGAGGCATCAAGGGATCACCAATTTAGTATTGGAGGGCAGCGTAGAGGGTAAAAATCGTAGAGGAAGACCAAGAGATGAATACACTAAGCAGATTCAGAAGAATGTAGGTTGCAGTAGGTACTGATAGATGAAGAAGCTTGCACAGGATAGAGTAGCATGGAGAGCTGCATCAAACCAGTCTCAGGACTGAAGACCACAACAACAACAACAACCAAGACGGTGTACAGTACTCGCGAGTTCACTATCCGTTTGTACCGCAAAATACGCGCTTTATCACAGTTCGGCTCTGACGTCATCCGAGGCAGAGCACGATCCGACGTTCGACAAACGTGGATCATACCCTGACTGAGTGCGAAGTGTACTTTACTACTGCCTCTCGGTATGTATTTATATAGGTGTCGGAGCGGACGGCTTAGGGAACATAATGTTGTCTACAGCTATTTGCTTACTGCAGCAGCCTCCGAACGACCGCTTTCTCGGGCACATAATCTGTAATAACCTAGTCAGAAATTACTTCAGAAAGTTCTTAGTTTTTACTTGTTGCAGCTGGCTAGAATGAAAATTTTGCCTTCTAGAATTATTATAGTGGAACTAACGGTAGATCATTACCTCTGAACCATATCTTTACTAACAACAATATCTTCTGTTATTAATACTACAACTATCAAATTTGGTGTAGCTTTATCATTTGGTATGTTTTATCATCCACTTTGACCAAAATTCTCTTATCATTAAAATTACTGGTACTTAATCTATTACGATTAGGTATAGTTACAAAACTGGTTTTTACTTAATTACTCAGTAACTATAAGAGGCAGCTTAACGTAGTCTCTCAGTTATTATTTTTGGGGTGAACTGAAGCAGAAAAGAAATTTTCATGTTTAGCGCCTCTGATTTTTCACAAAAACGTGGATTCCGGTGTTAATTTTTGTCATATGGTTTTGGAAACCTGCACCACTTATTTATGAGGTCTAATTGCACATTCTGACCAAATTCTGGCTTTCTAGTTTCATTCTTTAGCGCCACGTATTTTACTCTTAAAACGGCATTTTTACGTAAACTATTAAGTCTGGAACATAAAGACTTGGTATTTGAAACACTGTAACAATAAACTATAATTTTAAAAAGTTTTAAAGATAAATGTTTATTTTTAATTTCCTACTTAATTGTGGTGCAATATTGCGCGCTACGCGCAGACGCGTTAAGGTGACGTGGCGCTACTAGCAGTGAACTGGGGAAGTCCCGGCGCACTCGCTCGCCTCTGTATCTCACACATGATACAGCGCTCGGCTTGCTCCAAGCAATGATTCCATCCGCTGATTTCATGAGATTTCTTACAGCCACCCCTCGCAGTGTTCGACGGTTCCTGTCCAGCAATCCGTGAGGTTTGTTCAGTGTCGATTTAGCTACGGTTGTTGCTTAGCATTTCCACCTCACAATCAAGTCACCGACTGTCTGCATGGACAGTTTTGGAACTGTTAAAGTGTTGCCGATGGATCTGTTACTAAGGTGACAGCCAGTGACTACTCTACGCTCGAAGTCACAGCTCCCCTACTGTTACCTCTTCTCTACTGTCAATACAATACACCTTGCTTCGTTTATGCTGGCTGGTGTATTTCTCGTGGAATCTAAAGGACTGTTCCTCTTAGAAAAATTCTGATCAGATAGTGTACACGCTGGTGACAAAATAATGGGCGAAAACTTTGCTTTGAATGCATGTCATCGAAATTTTGCCAACAGCGCTTCTACGAGGATTACACCATATTTTTTACAATATTTCTCAATTAAGTTCGCCAAGCATTTGTGTTTCATTTTTCATAAGAGATATACCGACTTGTTACGACGCTAGCAGCATGTTTCAAGATTCTCTCGATTTCTATTATCATTTATACTAGCTTCGTCGGGGTGCACCAACGTTACTACCTTTTCTGTTTACCATTCGGCGCACAATTTAGAGGCCTGGGTTTTACTAGTCTAAGCGCATCGAAGCGGTCGTTTACCTTATTGTGTCTTCGTTATGTTGACGATTTACTACCTTTAAGAAACGTAACAACACAAAGTCCAGAATGAGATTTTCACTCTGCAGAGGAGTGTGCGCTGATATGAAACTTCGCAGGAGACCTGCTGTAAAGTTCGGAAGGTAGGAGACGAGGTACTGGCGGAAGTAACGCAGTGAGGACGGGGCATCAGTCGTGCTTGGGTAGCTCAGTTGGTACAGCATTTGACCGCGAAAGCAAAGGTCCCGAGTTCGAGTCTCGGTCCGGCACACGGTTTTAATCTGCCAGGAAGTTTCAACACAGAAAGTGTATGTCAACCTACGTGTACGATTCACTAGAAACATTTATGACGGAATGGAGCTGTCTTTCACTCGTTTATCTTTGTTGAAATGGGTGTTTATGTTGTGAAAGATGCTCCTTATCCTGCGAATTAATCACAACTTTTGAGATAAAAATTCCCTCCGGCCGTCCGGTGCGACCGAACGGTTCCTAGGCATTTCACTCTTGAACCGCGCGACCGCTACGGTCGCAGGTTCGATTCCTGCCTCGGACATGGATATGTGTCATGTCCTTAGGTTAGTTAGGTTTCAGTAGTTCTAATTTCTAGGGGACTGATGACCACAGATGTTAAGTCCCATAGTGCCCAGAGCCATTTGTACCATTTGAATATCCTCATGCCGGCTGATGTGGCCGTGCGGTTCTAGGCGCTTCAGTCTGGAACGGCGTGACCGCTACGGTCGCAGGATCGAATCCTGCCTCGGGTTGGATGTTTGTAATGTCCTTAGGTTAGTTAGGTTTAAGTAGTTGTAAGTTCTAGGGGACAGATGACCGCAGATATTAAGTCCCATAGTGCTCAGAACCATTTGAGTATCCTCCAGATTTCCAAGGCAGATGAGAGGTAGTGATAGCAGTATGTAATTCAACGCACCCGCCTTCTGATCTGTCGTGTTAATGTCCTGCTCTCTTTTCCACTCTATACATGAGAGATCGTAGATACTCTCGGAGACGAGTACTGGTCGAGTAACATTTTGGCGCTTCTGCTACTGGCCAGCCTACGGCGCCAGGCTTATCAAGGAAGTGACCTACGTCCGGCGGTTTGCCTTGGTCGGGAGGAACCGGTATTCGCAGCTCGCGGGAACGTCCTCCGTCGCAGCCGCAGAGAGCGTGCAGCATGGCTTCGGTGCGGCTGGCGTTGTCGACGCTCTTGCTACTGCTGCTGCTGCTACCTGGACGCTACGACGCTGCCCCGTTCAGCCCGACGTACATCGACTGGAGCAGTTTCACCTGTGACCAGCTGAAAGAAGACAACACGGACGAACTTGAAGGATGCCGTTTCACCGATGTCAGCCCCGGGCAAGAAGAGGTACAGTGCACCAGTCATTTATTCATTCACTTACTCATAGTGCTACGTGGGTCCGATGAACCAGTAAAACCTTCAAGGTCGTCTGGCGAGTAAGGGTTTACATTATAAAAGACAAATAACGTACTGTTTACAATAAACTGTCACCATGCTGTTCTACACAACCGTAACGGCCATAATGGCACGCACCGGAATATAAGCTGCATCCTTAATTTCGAGGGAGGGAAGAAACAGAGAAAGAATGAAGTCCCGTAAGCGACTTAAAAATGTTGTTCAAAGTTGTTGACAGTATGCTCAGACTAAGCCAGCCGGAGTGGCCGAGCGGTTAAAGGTGCTACAGTCTGGAACCGCACGACCGCTACGGTCGCAGGTTCGAATCCTGCCTCGGGCATGGATGTGTGTGATGTCCTTAGGTTAGTTAGGTTTAAGTAGTTCTAAGTTCTAGGGGACTTATGACCACAGCAGTTGAGTCCCATAGTGCTCAGAGCCATTTGAACCATTTTGCTCAGACTTTATCAACTTTTAGGTTGGTCCTATAGCAGTTACTCATTCGGTAGAAACGGAACCTTCATAGGATCACTTTTTTATCCGTCTTTCTGTCCGTCTGACTGTTAAGAACACTTTTCCTTGTTTACAGGTGGCCGTACCAAGTTGACATTTATGTTACTAAGCCTATGGTCCCACGGCGATGTACAAAACTTAAGCTTTTACGTCAGTGCAATAAAAAGATACGGCCATTTATGTCGCATATTTTTACACTCTCAAACACACTGATCAAAGCCTATAGCGTGCTTCCCATTGATGTATAATCATGGCATTGTGCAAGAAGTAAGGTTTTACAGTGAAAATATAGGAAAAAATCCGAAAATTACTGATTTGTAATTGTATCACAGCAAAGAAAATTTATATATCTCTTTAACTTGTATGCGTCTGTCTCTCAATCTATTACGACTCCTCTTCCTCAGAAAGAGGAAAAACATATAAAGTTGAAATTTTTCACCTATTAGGGACCTTTCGCGGTGTAAAGCACAAGCTTCTAACTTAATTAAGACAAAAGATACGGTCATTTGTGTTAGATACTTTGATAGTCACAAACCCACTTACTGAAACCTATAAGGTGCTCCCCGTTGACCTAGAATCGTGCCCTTTATCAAGAAGCAAAGGGAAATATCGGAAAATTGTTAATTGTAATTATATCACACGAAAGAAAAACTGTTTTTGATAACCTCTTATTCAACTGTCTATGTGTTTCTCAGGAACGGATAGATGTATCAAGATGAAATTTATGCCACATATTAAAGTCTACGGTTCCTTGCCTGCGTAAAAGATTTAAGCTTGTATGTCAATGCAATCAAAAGATACTGGCATTTACGTCACACATCCTGATATCTTTAAAATATAGATACCGATGACAGGGAAAAATCGTCGAAATCCTCTAATCCCGGGATGGATGAACTACTTAAGTTTGTACGGAACTCTCGACGCACGACTCCTATTGGTGGTTATCCGGATTTCGTTTTTTTTTGTTATGATATCGAGGGGCATGAAAAGGAAGCAATGGTTGGAAAGGGAGTGAGACAGGGCTGTAACGTATCCCCGATGTTATTCAATCTGTACATTGAGGAAGCAGTAAAGGAAACAAAAGAAAAATTCGGAGTGGCAACTTTGAGGTTTGCCGATAACATTGTAATTCTGTCAGAGACAGCAAAGGAGCTGGAAGAGCAGTTAAACGGAATGAACAGTGTCTTGGAAGGGGGATATAAGTTCAACATCAACAAAAGCAAAACGAGGATAATGGAATGTAGTCGAATTAAAGCAGGTGATGCTAAGGGGATTAGATTAGGAAATGAGACACTTAAAGTAGTAGATAAGTTTTGCCATTTGGCATGCAAAATAACTGATGATGGTCGAAGTAGAGAGGATATAAAATGTAAACTGGCAATGGCAAGGAAAGCGTTTATGAAGAAGAGAAATTTGTTAATAATGGGTGTAGTAAGTGTCAGGAAGTCTTTTCTGAAAGTATTTGTATGGAGTGTAGTCATGCATGGAAGTGAAACATGGACGATAAATACTTTAGACAAGAAGAGAATACAAGCTTTCGAAGTGTGCTGCTACAGAAGAATGCTGAAGATTAGGTGGGTAGATCACATAACTAATGAGGAGGTACTGAATAGAACTGAGGAGAAGAGGAGTTTGTGGCACA